>NC_090922.1:222397345-223769464 GCF_040938575.1 Ambystoma mexicanum | reverse complement strand
CCCTGAAATAAGGGTTACCGCAGAGAAAGCGGTGCTAATAGCGCTACTGCCGCCGATCCTGATGCTATTAGTTCGGCAGATATTGAGTCACTGTCGGAACAGGAAGCATCACAGCAGCCATTTTGAAAAACACAATCCATTAAATATCTCCACTTCCTACGGCCACCCGGTCCTGGTGAGCAGCATAAATGTCTCAGGAGAGGATAAGAGGAAAGCTGGCTGAAAATCGCCATTGAAACCCCAAATTTAGCAAGGGGAGCTGGTGATCCTCACAGATGAGGTAATCTCACACTGTGAGGAACTCTAAGGCAGTCGTCAACGCAAGACCACTGTGCAGTGCAGGTAAAGCCATCTGGTCTTCCATCTCCCAGAAGGTGAAAGCAGTATGCAGCGTACCCCGGGGATGGAGAAGACTGCCGCAAGTGGTGGAACGGCCTGAGGGCCAGGGGGCAGGGACTGCTGTCCCCAATACCGCCAGGAGTCCTGGTGATTGGAGGAGGCACTGTAGATCCACTGTAGAGCCACTGGTCCTCACCGCCTGGAAGGAGAAATGTAGCATGGTGCTGGACCTTGAAGGGATAGAGGGAGTTGGCAGTGCGGAGGCGGTTGTCAGCAGCCAGGAGGCAGGAGGTGAGTCAACCCCCACCCAACACAAATGCATGCAAAAATGGCATCCCAACATAAGATGCCCAAGTGGACAGGGACACAAGTCAGCAGACCCAGAAGCTGGGCAAACCAACGGGGCAGAGTGACGGAGTGGCACACCAGCCACCCTCCACATCAGCCATGTCACAATGGTTACCCCGGAGCATCACGCAAGTGAAAGTCAGCAGGTGAACCAAACTAATGCCATAAGCATCACTGTGCCAGTGGGATTGAGGTGCGTGAATGACCAAAACACTGTATAACAGTAATGCCAGCATGCTGTAGCCCCAGTAGTCCTGCCCATGTTGGCATGGCAGACAAGACACAGGGAAGTACACGTTCCACACAGCGACTTGAGCCCAGCCTGACAATCACTGTGCACCACAGTGCAGCCCTGCTGGCTACACACCAGTGCTCTATAGAGCCATGGCAGTGGCATAGTCTAAGCCACCTCCCCACAATGTGACTGCCACCCAGGGAGGGTATAGGGGGCCATGAAGGAACACAGGCATGCATGCCAGATGTAAGCTTCCCCAGCATGGACAGCCTGGCCTACCCACACACAGGCCAAAGACGAACAGGCCATGGGTCACACACCCATTGTTACAAGCAACCTCATGACAATGGGCCCTCATGCATCCTTCCATGACCAACCATGCCCATTTGCCCATATGTATGGGTCACACTCTGCACCATAGCATTGTGCCTTGCATACCAACACGTGAGGGAACCATACCTAATAACATTTCCTATGTCCCCTACAGGCACTCACGCATCACCAGAGGCATCAGAGGAGGAGGAGGAGGAGGAGGAGGAGGAGGATGCAGGCCCATCAGGGAGTGCTACTACCAAGCCCTCAAGGTCTGCCACCACCACCCCACAAAGGCCCACACAGGCCACACCAAGGTAGATATCCTGGCATGTAACACCGGACCAAATCAGGGCCAAGGCAATGCCCACACCACAGGCCACCAGGAGCAGGGCACAGTGCACCCACATCCACAGGCAGTGCCACTGAGGCCACACCTGCTGCCAGGGCGACTGAGAAGCTACAGACGGACACCAGGCCAGTGCCATCACCTGGCGAAGGACCACACTTTGCAGAAAGCCCTCCACGCTGCCAGTGCACACGGACAGCAGAGCCGGACGTGGATACTCCCACATATGCAGATCCCCCACCCACACGGCACACTACAACACGTGGCATGCTGTTGCAGAGGCTCGAGCACATGGAGTGCAGTCAGCACCAGATGGAGGCGATTGGCCACATGCACACCACACACCTGTAGGCCATCAGGGACAGTATCCCGGCAGCTACCCGCAGGATTATGCATGCCATGGTGCTGAACAGGGCCGAGATGACAGCCAACACGTCCCTCCTTAAAACATCACGCCCAACATGTTAGAGAAATGACAGAAAGCATCTCTGCACTGGCAGAGGCCATCCGGCAAAGCACGGAGGTGCAAAGGCAGCAGAACCTGGGGAAAGGCTCCGTCCCATCCACATCATCCACACCCACAGAGGGGTCACAGCAGGGCACGGCACAGCGACAGTCAGAGCACCTTCTGTGTCCAAGATCACCAGGGGCCAGCAGTGGGGAAGAGGCCATGGTTGTGAAAGACACTGATGTCCTTGAGTGGCCTTGCTGGGGTGTTGGTGGGGGGAGGGTAGATAGTGTGATGGGGAGTTGGTGGGGGCAGGGGGTAAAGTGTGATGGGCAGTTGGTGGGGGCAGGAGGGAAGTGTGATGCCAAGTTGGTGGGGGGGATAGTGTGATGTGGAGTTGGTGGGGGCCGGGGGAGTAGTGTGATGGGGGTTGGTGGTTGAGGGATAGTGTGATGGGGAGTTGGTGGGACAGGGGGATAGTGTGATGGGGAGTTGGTGGGGGAGGGGAGATAGTTGGGACATTTCATTCCATAAAACCGTTGAACCACATCAATGCGAGGACATTGCTGACTCTGTCATTGCCGTGTTAATTGATGAAGATGGTGTCACACAGTCGTGTATGGCCTGTGCCATGTGAACATGTCAAAAGAAATTGTCCATCAGTCTCTGGTGTGCGAATCTCCCATCCCTCACGTTATCTCTGGCAATGCATGCATTTGCCACAGACACTGCCTCCTCATCCGCTGGGGGTGACATGTCCACATCAGGGGTAGCGGAACATTTTTCCTCAGGCAGATATTGTGCAGCATGGCACACACAAGCACAATTTCCCCACTTACTCCGGGGCATACATCAGGGCTCCACCGGTACAGTCAAGACAGCAGAAACGTGCCTTCAGGAGGCCAAAGGTATGCTCGATGCACACACGGGTCCTGCTGTGAGTGTGGCTGTAGGCAGTCTCCTGCAGTGTGTGTGGATCACGCACAGGGGTCATTAGCCAGGGAAGCTGTGGGTATCCAGAGTCACCTGAGGGCGGGAGGCACAGGCATTAGAAACGGTGTAAGGTGGGGGGTGGACGTACACAATATCAGGTCAATTGAGTATTTGTGCATGCACATGGACCTTCATTTTATGGCCTGTGTCTATTCTATGTCTTTGCATGCAGTGTCACTCGGGTCATGCATTGTTTGTGCTTCACATGTACCCTGTTCCCTTGCTGCATGTGTGGCGGACATGGTGGCTGTTCTGGGGAAGTGCATTTCCACCGTGCATGTGCTATGCTGGGTTCCCCATGTGCCCTTCCTGGGCGTCTGGTGCCAACAGGTGGGCATTGTGGGCTGGCCGCACATAGGTGCATGACTGGTGGTACTGGCAGGGTTATTGTTGTGTGAGGCAATGTGAAGAAGAATGGCTCCATTGTGACACTTAAACACAAGTTGATGATGTTTTGCTCTGACTATGCATTTGTCACTACCTATGTTGTGGGCAGTATGACAATTTAATAGATATAACCTACGCTCTTTTTTCCCCTCCCTTCCTTTTTTGAACTGCCCTTCTATAATACGTAGACAGATTGATGAGATAATATCAGTTAGTCACATTTTACATTCCTTAGTGGCTATGTTCTTACTATAACTTCTTGTGTGACAGTGGCCATTCTATTTTTTGATTCCTAAATTCCAACTTATATATTCATGGTGACAACCTACAAGGCCAAACTTATTTGGCTTTTGTAGGCAATAGGCATTCTAATTTTCCCATGTGCGTATTCACATAAATAATTTCATTCAACTAAGTTGGGATCCAAATTTCTCTATGAGCCATTTGGATAGGGGCTCTCTGCGTATTAATTTGTATATCCAGTGCCCAAATTTAGCGAGCAAGTATTAAGATTGTCTGCCACTTTAAGGCAGACCTTGCCCATCATGTGATCACTCCATGTGGTCACATGATCCGCCAGATGTTCTATTTCCGGTAGCAAACATAGGGAGGAAGCTGTCCATTACACCGCTTGGATGAATGCGGAGCTTGCGTAGCTGCTCCATTACGCCGTAATACACATGTTTTCTGCGACTTGGAGATCGGTGAGCTACGTACCGGATGTCCCGCTACGAGGACACGCCTTCTCCACACTAAGGTACGGCGACGGTGATTCTCCCCTCCTTCCCTCTTTTTTCTTTATTCATGCCTTCTCTAAGATTTGGATAAGCCCTTTGGGGCTATAATTACTATATACGTCCAGATCTGCTTCTCAAAATACGGGCTTACAGCGCTTAACCTTGGTGACTAGTTACTATTGTAAGTTTTCCATTTCGGGTCATGTTACATGATTGGCCTATCTTGTGAACTTTGCAACACGGCACCACCATTGTAAGGGTAAGATGGACTGACATGTTTTTGTAGGGCATACAGTCATCCCCCTTATTTGGATTTCACCCCCTTTACTATGCTCCTTCTAAAGCAATTATTGAGCAGCCTTTTGGCAACATGGCCGCGACATAAGGCTCTGCCTTTTTATGCTTTTCCATAATTGACACCATGAATACTACGCATAACGGTGTCAGACTAATACTAGTTATTGATGCTATTTGACCAATGAGATGCCACTGTATATGGTATGACATGGCTCATGAGCCAAACTGATCTAGATATAGATTTTCGACCCATGGCTCATGTGTCCTTAATTTCCTCTTTTTCTGTTTTTTCCCTTATTTTGCTAACTGAAAGGAAAGGAAAAGATCAGTTGCTGGAACCTTCAAGAGTTCACATGCAAATGAATGGGACTAAGTTCAATCACTATAACTTAGTTTCTGAACTAAGTGGTTCCCCTTCTCTCCGTGGTTCGTTCCAGGAGGTGCTGGCTCCTTCTAACTTGGAAGGTTTGGATTTTTGGATGTTTGGTTTGACTGATTCAGTGTGTGGTCCCTGCTCTATATGCAAATACTATAGGAATTGTAGTGAGTTTACTCATTGATTTAGGCACTCCTCTCCCCCTTTACAGGGTTTTTGGATTTATCTGTATGAATATCCGCTACCTGCTGATTGAGATAGAATAGATTCTTCCTGTCCCATTTCCAATTTTGGAATTGACAAAATGACTCTTACTGAGCTACTGTCATTTGATTTGGATTCCTTTGAGTACCATATGATGACTGTCTTTGTTGGGCTGCTATGGGGGTGTTAGGCTAAGTCAATAATAATGTATTGGATATGGAAGGACTATAAGGAACATTTATACACACAGATGAAGATCCACAATATGGAAGGACACATGGAAGAACACTAAAATGTCTTTCCACTGAGTCTACAAATATGTTGTTAAATCTATGAGTCTATAACCATTTATTTTCCTGTCCTGAGGAAGATGACTGTCAAGCCGCCCCTCTCTCTGTCTTTGAGTGAGTTACGACTTAGACTACCTTGGGGTCATCGAAACTACTAATTTAGTGATACCAGTGCAACACACGAGATTGGTGGAGTTTGAACTTGTTACCGGTGGTTCACTATTTAGTTTGAAATAGTGATGAGCATTGTATGCTGCAAATGTATCTGTATCAGCAGTACAAGCTTGTCTAACTAATTCTAGATTCGATCCTTTTTTGCAATATGTCATTCCAGACCAATAGGCTGGAGAGAATTTGTAACTATGCACGTAGAACTTCATTATTCCTAAATCTCAATTATTAAATATTTGACTGAATTACTTCACTTCCATTAAGAATTGAATATTGGAGTATGTCTGTATTAACAATGCAGGGGGATTAATAGGAACCCTGGTGGGGACCTATTTTTGACAGAGTCCTTTCTCTTTTTCCTCCTATGAATAGCAGTAAACTTTCTGTATGCTACATAGTTTTTGCACTGTAGGGTGAAGCACAGAATACCATGCACTTTATCTGTATAGATCCAACATGAACTGTATGTTTTTATGCTATTTTATTATGTACTCTGAATTAGTTGTTATGTGTTTTGAGAAGTGATAAATAAAGATATGTTATTTTTAGATTATCCTTGACTTGGCCTACTCCCTTATTGGTTTCTCTAACCTGAAGGCTATATACCTCGCTTGACTTTTCTAGCAGGCTGTACCGTGCAACCCTCCTTTCCGCTTTGGCTCTTTGCTGTGAGGCAGTGTGACCATTTGTCAGCATTGCTTTGGTAAGTGCATGTTGCATTGTGGTACCTGGAGTTATGTTTGTGTTGATATTTGCTACTGTATGTGTATAACTGCTTCTCCATTTAGGTAATTCCGACATGTGCATGCTCCATGGCCTGTACTGTGATGGTGCGGGCGGTGGTGAGGTACAGATTTCGTATTTGCTTGTCATATCATCCTTTGTATAATCATTTGCAACCCCCCATTTGGGCATGCAGTGCATGCATGCTGGCTTTTCTACTCACCCACTATCCAGGTCCGTTCTCCTCTGTGCCTCTCCATGTATCCTGGCAGTGTGGTGTTCCGTAGGGTCATGGCATCATGGGTGGAACCAGGGTAGCAGGCACAGCAGTGGGTGATTTACAGGTTGGGGTTGCAGGTCACCTGCACATTCGAGGAGTGGTATTGCTTGCAGTTTCGGTACACTGCTTCGTGGGCCTGCAGGCCACCAGCTCAACATGAGTGCAGTCCAGGGCAGCAATGACATTTGGCATTTGGGCAATGGCATAGATCTGTGCCTTCATGGCATGGACCTGGGCTGGGGTGGTAGACAGTGAGATGTGTTGTTGCACTTGCCGCAGGAGGGCTTCAAGCAGCTGGCCCAACACTGCGCAGAATGTGGGCTGTGCCATGCCATGCATCATGGCCACAGAGTGCTGGAAGGTGCCAGTTCCAAGAAATTGTAGGATAGACATTTGCTTCAGCAGGGGGCATAGCTGTCTGGATGTTGATCCTGCTCCCTATGTCGCCATGTATTGTGGCGAGCAACTCTATTATGGTCTCCCTGTTAAGGCGGTACAGGGTGACCAACTGGCTGTCAGTGAGGGTCCAGGGTGAGGACCTATCCCTGGGGATCGGTGCACGCCTCGCTTGGGCTCTCCTCCTTCCCCCTCCCCCCCTGTGCCCCCGTGCTCTGGCCTGGTTGTCCTGCCTCTCTACTTCCAGGTGCAGCATGAGCAGATGCCTGTCCCAGCTCACAGTGGCTAGTGGCAGCATGGTGTTGGTAACAGTGTTTGGGTTAGGGGTGTGCCATATGTAGCCCTCTGGGGGATTGGGATCACCTGTGACTTCATTTCAGGCACCTGCATTGATTTGCCTCCAGCAGGGAAAGTGCGCCGTGTTTACAGCAGTATTAGCGCCGGTTTTTGGCACTAATACCACCAGACATTGACGTGTGATGTGGCTGTGTTCGCGTCTATAATAGCACATGCTGCTTTTACAGTCGGCGGTATTTGCGCCAGCTCATGGTCCGGCGGAGCGGTATTGGTGGCGCTAATTCTGTTTTCGCCACTTTGAAGGGTCACCGCTGGACTTGTGATGAGGCACCCTGAATTTCAGATTGTTCTCAAATTCCCACTCCGCCACCATGTGTGTCCCTGGGCAAATCCTTTATACTCACTATGCCTTATCAGCCAAAATGAAAAGTCTCTACAAGATATTCAGCTCACACTGTTTGCCTCACTCCTGATATTGCCACATAGGTCAATGTTAATTGTGACTGTTCATGTGCTGTTTTTGTCTCCTGCCTTTGTGATGGTTGCCTGGTATTAATGTTATTAATATAACTTTCCGTGATACCTTTGGTTGGATATTAAAGACTCATTCTGTGATTTCATTTTCTGTAATATCACTGATGTCGCTATTTATATAAATTAGGGGAGCCCGCATATCTTTTGACACAAAGGGCCCGCAAATCCTAGGGTTGGCTCTGGGTCCATGCTTAGATTGTTTTGCAGGGTGCCAGCTTCATTTCGGGGGTTGGGATGGGAACTGGAAGTGGCCTTGGAGAGAACAGAGCTGGCACACCAGTTGTGGGAGCGATCGGGTTGCTTGGCAAACAAACTACAATATAGCTACCCTCCCAGGCCAGCAAATACCAGTGTAACAATCTAATGACTCACAGTGTTGAGGAGGGCGGGGTGGCGTGATCCAGTAGAGGGGAAGGCGGCAAAGCCCATGCATCTCTTGGGCCGCTGGGTTCTACTGGGCACTTCTTGTGTGCGGCGCTGCGTAGGCACAGTTCGGTGGCCCCACTCCAATTCTGAAGCCCACTTCTACGGGCCACAAAGTGTCCGTTGTGTTTTCTTCCTGTTGAGCCCGTGAATGTGTGCGGCAGGTAAGTAAAAATGCATCGCAAAAATCAAATGGGACTCGGAATACATTTGAACACAGGTGCCTGTCCCGGGAGGATAGCTGCGGGGCAACGCGCGTCGCCTTGGCGGCAAGACGACACGCAGCACCACAGGTTCGATCCCCGGGTCCGCGCTTAGAAACCTCTGGGAATTAAGCTCGTTATAAATAACCTATCATATCTTCCTGTGTACGTATCCAGCTGGGGTGTACTGAGGTTGGATGCTATATACTGACATCCTTTGCGTTCGCCAGGTTTCTGTTCTCTCCTAGACTTTTTTGCATTAAAAAGGGAACAGCTCTAACGTTCCCCACATCCGCAGCATTTAGAGTGAATTCGCTTTTGCGCACTTTTTTACATGTTTAATGCAGAACGATCTGGGGGATCTTGAGCTGATGGATCTACTGTGTCCGTCTAGGTCCCAGCCAATCATCAGCCTGCTGCTGACGGGCTTCGCTGGGTGGGTGGATTATGCAGCTCTGCCTTCCCGCCATCCCCCCAGCAGATGGCAACAGGCTTGAGCTGCCACCCATCACGACTTAGACCGGGCAGATCTATGTCCGGTTTAAAGACCCAAAATCCGGAGTTTTATCCCGCCGCGGGTCAGTCTCTACTCAAAGAAAGACTCAGAAGCCGGGGGCGTAGCAGCAGAAGTGACCTTTGTGGTTTTAAGGTGTTTGTCCCAATGCCAGGGTGTCAGTCACATATGAATTGCGTGACTCCTCCTTGGACTTGTGATTTACAGCTCCTTTGTTAGACAAGGGATGCCCAGCAGGCAGCAATTCATAGAAAAGGGGTCCTGGTGGCAAGTCCACCACCAGTGACCCTTTCATGTGCCACATTCCACCTCTTCATGCAAAGTGCTAATGTGAAGCTTGGTCATTTTCATGGACCATAAGCTTTTGAATGAAAAGTCCAGACAACAGGCCTCATGAACTATTTGGTGCATTTGTGAAAGAAAATACAAATTATTTAAATAATTATTTGATATTTATATTTATATAGCGCTGCTTTGATCCAAAGCGCTTTACATAGCACACATATACATACATTATTATTATCATTACTCAATCGAAATTGGTACTCACTTTATCCACCTAGGAAGGATGATTTCGGGAGGATAGCTCAGCGGCAACGTGCTCACCTTGGAAGCAAGACGGCAGGGAGCAACACAGGTGCGATCCTCAGGTCCGCGCTTAGAAACCTCTGGGTATTAAGCGCGTTATAAATATGCAACTAAGACATAATCTTGTAAGCCTCGATGCCCCCAGGCTATGTGAGCGCTTTAAAAATGCAAATAAAATAAATGAAAGGCTAAGTCGACCTTGCTGAAGAAATTTACAAACTTGCCTGCCTATTTCAACGCACAAAAAGTACTTTTTCTTGCAAAACTTATCCTTTTATTTACACCTATTCCCAACAATATGCTGGAAGCCCATTTTCAACAATGAAAAACGCAAGCGATGTATAGTAATAAAAGAACCAACACACAGCTGACTTCAGACACATGAAGATGTTGCAATGTCACGTGTAAATAAGGCATCCACGCCTGCCTCCTCTTTTGCATTCTGTCAGGGCTCTGCAATGGTGAATGAAATGCAAAACGGTGACTACCAGGTTGCAAAGAAAGACTCAGCACAGGATGCGCCACTCAAACCTGACTGACATGGCGTGAGGGAAAATACAGCTCTGCTTCAGAAATACCATCTAGGGTAAGGAGCCAGTAGTGGGAAAGAAGCTGACTAGTGGTCAGTGTTTACTGTTTACCCAATGCCAATCTGCATTTGCTTTGTGGTACCCACATTTGGGAAAAGCTCACTACAAGTCCCAGAATGCAAACCGCATTCTTTTAGCGTAGCCCCCTCTTTTCGCTCTTGGTAGCTTTGTTGCAGCATTTTTCATTGATCGGAGGGTGTCAGAGAACTAGTTTGCAAGGTAGCGGTAGTGTAATTGAGGCTGCAAAAGAGCCAGATTGTCATTAATTGAAAATGTTGTATGTAGTTTCTGCTATCAAGTTAATATGGTCCTAACATTGCTCAGAATCAACAGAGCATTAAAATGTGCGCCATAAGGCACTGATGGGGGGGAGGGGGGTACTATTAGCAGGGACTTTTGTCCCTTTAGAAATGTGAATGGGAGGGAGTGATCAGAAGTGAGAAACGTGCATAATGTTACATGCTTTATGAAATAAGTTCTATGGCTTTTACACCCAAGGGGGATATGTTAGGCTCACATTAATCTACATGATGCTATTATGATTTAAGCCATACTCCCATTGCCCAACATATTTCTATGACAATGAATATAGTGTATGGTGAGTTTACTATGAAAGGCTAGTTTATTATGTAATGTGGTTTGCTTCAAAGGCATTGCTATAAATAAATATTTAAGCACATGAAATGTAAAGCAAAACCTTAATAAATATATATATATTAACTAAACCTGGAAAGATGTGCACGGTCGCTTAAATTGTCCACATCCCAGTTTCACCATTTAACCAAGTGTGTGATCCTGAGCAAAACATTTAATCGCATTGTGCCTTTTCTGCAGGTCTGCAAGTGATTCGGATTCACTTCAAAGCTCATGTTAATGTATCATGGTATTATAATGGAAAAGCCTAATTACTATAGAGTTGCTCCACATATAACTATAGTGCAATTTAGGTATTTTGCACCACAAAGTTATTTGTCACTTGGCTTATTTATGGCAATTTATTCTAAAGTCACTTCCATGCTGCCTCCAAGTATCAAAGACTGATGATGCGCCTTGCAATGTCCTTTTCTGTGAAGTCATTTCTGTTGGTGCCATCCATATAATAATTAGGAAGTTTGCATGTATTTTGCCTCAGAGGGCTTGGACAGAGCTCTAATAGTTGAGTTTTGTGCATCTTGAATGATCCTGGAGTTTAATTTTTTTTTGTTGTGTGTTAAAATGCCATCTTCCACTATTGTTACCAAAAAAGTAGATTGGGCCAGGGGTGTGCGGTTTGGGAGTGCCAATGAGACCATGTGGAATTCCACACACTGCATTTTGGTGCTCCCTCCCCCTGCCCCCCACACACTCTTACAATGCTGGATACTCCCCTGCTTAGTTTGGTAAGTGAAGCAGTTTTTGGTGGCCTGTAACCTGAACCATGACACTCATTTGCACCAAACCCTCCTTAAAAAGTGTCTGCAAAACTCGAAATACTTTTTGCCAGTTTGGTGAAGATGATTTTTTGTAGCTGGGGAAGGGCTCTTAAATGTGTGCTTTTAACACAAAATCCCATACGGTTCCTTCTGTGCACCTAGAGCAAAAACTGCTTAACAAAAGTTCACCATGTTTGGAAGGCGTATAGCACTTCGCTTCGTTTCACAGAATTTGCAGAGTACGACCGTTTTGGGTCACAGGTTTTCTCAGCTTGACTCTTTCCACTCTACGTGGGGAGGGCGCACCTTTCGCCAACTTCATTTTGATTTTGGGATGGTGGTGCTTTAGTAGCATCTGAAAAGTGGCAAGACTAATTTTAGAAGCATTGTAGAGCTGTGGCTTGCCACAGAGAATGCACCATTTGTTATTGTTTGTGTGTCTTCATAACTGGGGCCTTAATGTGTACTGGGAGCTCTGCTCACATTGTCCAAGTGTGACACGCGCCCTCACTAGGGTCAGCCAGCAGCCCAACCCCCCAACAAACATACACAAACACAATTAAAAATTATAAAAAAAAAACAAAAAGAAGTACCCCTGCTCTGCTTTCAAATGCCGCCCGGGCCACATCTCATGTTACACCGACCTAACCTCGCACTCATACACCTCCAGACGCAGGGCATCACACTGCCCTGAATGTGATGATTGTGGCCCCCCTGCACCTCCAGACAGAAACCAGCAAGCTGAATGAGCTTCCTAGTTCCTGTCTGTGTGTGGCACGAACACAAAGCCGGAAAGCGATTCTCTGCGCTGCGGCCCCTGGAAGTGCTGCTGCTAGTGTGGAAGCACAGGCGCCAGACCCTGCAACACCCAGATAAGCACCCTGGCAGCTGACTTTCAGTCAGGCCGGACAGGGTGAGGGACCTGACATACGTCGATGGTAGTTCTGGAGGTGATTCCTTACAGGACACTTCAAGTATCAAATCTGGTAATGCATCAAGAATTTAATAGCCTTGAAAAAGACATCATGTCGAAACACGTGTTGGCTGGTCTTTTGCACAAGAAAATAAACTATACTTAACAAGCCTACTTAAGACTATATGACTTTTAACTCGAGCATTACTAAAACCAAATAATCTTTTGTAAAAAATGTTGTAGAGCTGCATTTACCAAGCGAGAAGTGTGAGGAGTTTTCTTCTTTCTATTGGAATTAAGTTTGTGACTGTTATGTTGTGTCACTGGGTGCATGGCAGGCCGGCTGAAGATGTGTGGGGGCCCAATTGAATTAAAAAAATATGCCACCACTCTTATGAAAGTTATAAAAGAGCATCAGCAATGGATTTTTGTGGTGTAGTAATTTAGTGTTATCCCTCAAGGATTTAGGTTGTTTGACCGAGGTATAAAATCACGGCAGAATTGACCGTAGTCATTTTAGCTGCAAATACGTTTTACCTCAGTACAAAAAAACAAACCCATGTCCCCCCAAACCGACAGTACACCCCCCTACTTATCTTTTCTCCATCTGCTGCCTCTCCTGTACCCTGCAGCGTCATATCCATCCACCTAACGCGGGTCCGATCTGACGCTGCAAGGTCCCTTTTTCTTCTTTTTTTTGTTGGGTCCCCTGCCACCAATGCTGGGGAAGTGGGGGACACCCCTGCAACCACCAAAGCCAAATATACCGAACATAGGGAGCGGGGGACACCCCCGCAAGCCCAGCTCTTCATGTTGGGAATCTTCGGCTTCGAACTAATGGTGGTGACCGAATTCAGTCCAATCTACCATTCGACCAAATTCTTTCAAACAATTTGTCCGAAAAGATCCCTAACAGCCACCATCCGCCCTCCCTCCCACCCCACCCCTGTCCCCCCCAACATTTTCAGCAAAGTTACTCCACTGCCTATAAACACCACTCTGACAGAAACCACGTTCCACCATGCAAACAATGTACATTATCGATCTGGAGAGCACATTAACCACTGCATCAGACAACTCACAAAATATCTAAAACGTACACACCAGAGAGCCAGTGGTCTAAGTGGGTGGGAGCGGTTGGGAGCGATGCCCTTCTACTTTTTCAAATTAAGTTTTACTGTTCCTATACTTTTATTTTAAAAAGAACCCGTTCCGGAATGGTTTCATTTTTAAAATAAATGTGTAGGAAGAAGTTGAAATTTGCACTTCAGTGCACTGAACGTTCCTTTAAATCGAAGGTGCATTTGTTTAGGGGCTTGTATTGCGCCTGAGAGGGGGTGTGGTGTTGGGGTTTGTGGGGATTGGGGACAGGCTAGCAGGAAACATAGTTCCACTACTTCTTTTCGTACACTTCAACCACTGCAGAGAGCATTATCTTTTCAGAGATAAACATAACAACATTATAACCCGGCTTATACGTTAGACCTCTACCCCACCTTTTGCAGATCCTAAAGCTCCATGAAACCATAAAGATGGGGGGTGGTGGGCAGTGGGCTATACAATTTCTATTAACATATCACAACGGGGCCTAGCAAAGAATTTGACTGGCATCAACAAGGGAGGAAATAATGTTGGTTCTGCTGCAGTCAGTCCACTATACTAGAGTCTCTGGTGCTCTGACTGACTTGTAAGACTACATATCCGCCTGTCCAATCAAGTGATAGGAACTGAAGGTGGGTCAGTGCAATAGTAACTCAATTCAAGGTGATGGTCCTTGTGGCCACTAATAGATGAGAATGAAGGGACCCCATTTTGTCCTCAAAATCATTACATTGGTCCCATTGTAACACATAATTATTTCAATAGTGTAGACCTAATCACTTGTAAAGACTCCAATATTTACAGGTAAGTCAGTGAGATTACATTATTTTTCTAGAATCAAACCCTTTGGTTAAGCAGTGAGGCGGACTTTTTTAACCCGTGGTGGGATTTTGGGACTTTTATCAGATATCTTCTGAGCTCTACTTGGTACAAACATTACATTTTCGGCTTTCAAAGAATACAATAATTTATTTGCAAAATGCACAAACCACATAGCAAAGCATGCTGACAATACGTAAATCCTTTTAGAAAAATGTCAAATCAAAACAATTAAAGTTTAACTTTATTTTCCTCATCCTCAATGGAAAATTAGAAATCCCAGAATGTAAAATAAACGTGAGGCTGAAAGTCTCTTGTTTTACACCATTGTTCTTTTAGCCCTTTAAGACGCACACTAAAATACATTGGCCCTCATTACGACCCTGGCGGAGGACCATGGCGCTATTAGCACCATGGTCCATGGCGCTAAGCTGCCAACTCCGCCATGGGGGTTGGCGGACTTACCGCCCCATTCCGACCTTGGCGGGGCGGTAAGTCCCCAATCCCCATTTACCCTTCCCCATTCCCATTTTTGCCCCATAGGGCATAATGGGAGTGGGGAAGGCGTTAATTACGCCACCGTAAATTACGGTGGCGTAATTAACAACAAGTCCCTTAGCGCCATGGATTTTTCCGCCTGCAAAAAGCAGGCGTAAAAATCACCATGGCGCTACGGGAACTCGTACTCAGGCGGAAAGGGGCGCCATGGTTTACGCCGGCGTAAACCCCTTTCCGCCAGGGTCGTAATGAGGGCCATTGTGTAATAAGGTGACCCTGGTATAGAGATTGTTTGTCACACACTTCCAACTTGCTATAATGCGCAATGTTAAGAAAATGTTAAAGTTCACATTAAAGCACTCTTTTTGCATGTCCCGATAGTAGACACCATTGATATATAAAATAATCCTTATAATAAGAGAGCTTTTTCTGGTGTTCATGTTGTCTTGAAGGCAGACACATCTGGTAGGTAACTGGAGCTGTGTAGGGTAATCATTAGAACCACCCCATCACAATGCCACAATATTCATACATAGGAAAGAGGAAAGGTGCTCCTAACAAAAGAAATGTGTAGCAAAAGTAATTGGGAGGCAGCACATCATCATAGGATTGCAAGGATGGTTAAACCCAATTATCCCAATGATGTTGCACACCGGATGGGGCATGTATCCCTTCTGCTATAGGGTACCAATATGTAAAACAGGTATGGAGAGCTTCACAATTTTGACGGGAACCAGATCCCAGTAGATGGGATTACTGAAATCAAAATCAAAATAGGGCGACATAGACACAGTCAACCAGTGATAATCGTAGCTTCCCAAAGCCCACTTGTGTTACTAGGAAACAATTTACTTTGGAGGCTTTCGCCTCTGATAGACTGTGTGAACCAGGTCCTCTGGTCCCAAACTCACTCTCGATTAAACTAAAAAGAAGTGCCAACTTTGTCAGTTAGAATGGCACCTGTCATTTAATTGAAAACATTCTGATCGATTGGAAATCCATTTCCAAAATACTCAAGTCCCAGACATCACTATCATATCCGTAAAAGAACAAGATGGAAGTGAAGGAGATTCCACTGAACCTTTGAGGATTAATCTACCTCCAAATAATCACTAGGTTCTACAATCTGGCGGGAAATACCCTAACATTGTATCCACAGCAGACCTCCAGTCTGGACCAAGGTCGACCAGAGGATAAGTCAGAAAACAGAATCGGCAGTATAGCTCTGCTACAAAGAAAAGGGGAACTCATCCACCTCTGTAATCCATAGAATGAATGTAAGGAAACAATTCTCTCCAAAATGTGCTTAACTCGAGAAGAAACTTAATTAGCAAAATACTACTATGGAAACTACAAAATGATCTAAATATTAATCGGAATGAAAAAGCCTTGAATTCATTTGATAGATTCAAAAAATAGGTTTACAGCTCAAGCATGATGGAAATCCAAAATTGAAATAAAAAGTACACCATCATTGTTGGGTTGTGAGAGTGGCCAAGTCTGAGTGTTATATCAGCAATGACACACTACATTAACTCGTGATTAGTTTAGATCTTATTACTAACAAAGTCTGGTCCTGAATCAGGTGAAACCCAATGGACTTTAATGATCTAGAGAAGGCATTTCTGTCAGCCCAATTTCTCCCTTATGCTGCTGAAGTTCAAATCAAAGAAGTCAACTATTCCAGAAAATATGCAACAATACATATTACCAGTAAAGATTAGAAAATAACAGATCTTGTTTAATGAAGAAACTTTTATTATCTTAAATGATATTCTTGAGCAACAAGACCTATTTATGAAACTAACCCCATTACTAGATCTTAAGGATAAAACAATCGGAATTCTAGTGGATAGCAATGAGCCCCAAAGCCTCATTTTATCCCTAGATACCACCATTGCAAGAGCTGTTGATTCAAAATACTTTTCCGTGGATTTAGCCAATCCTATAATTGGTCCTATACCACAAGATTGTTATGACGCTATTGATGGTAACAGACCAGAATTTAATCATACTCGACAAGGGGGAGGATTTAATGGTGTAATCTATGTGCCCCTATGGAGCGGAGGACCTGTGAGATGCTAGAAGATGAGATAGCATTCAAAGGCGCAAGTGATTACCTCAACGCTAAGCAATCAACTGCCCAGGTAGACGCCATAAATATAGATCTCTCTTCGCAGTTAGAAGGTACTTCAGAAATAGCCATCCCAGAAATATTTCCAGGCTTCTGCAAGGTAGCAGAGGAACAGATCAGTATGGCTGATGCCTGTGAGACAGAAGAACAGAAACACAAATTGGGACATATATTTATGGATTTTCAGACGTTTTCTCCTTAGATTCATATGATTATGGGAATACTTCTCTTCATTATACAACCATATCTATGGACCCTAATATGGCGCCAGTATTTCTAAAACAATATACCCGTTATCTCTAGCGTCCATGGAATCATTCACAGAGTTTATCAAGAAATTAGAATCACAAGGCATTACTCAACCAATGCACAGTATGTTTAATAATCCAATATGAGGAATATTGAAACCCAATGGACAATGGAGGCTCTGTGCAGACCTAAGGGAACTGGACAAGAGGGTACACATGTCAAGGTCGCCCCTTCCTTATATTGATCAGGGCCTTGCACGGATCCAGTGTTCCAAAGGGTATAATGCCCTTGATTTAACTAATGGATATTGGACTGTCTCGGTACCCTCCGGAAAAAAAGCAGTATGAACTTGTCTTTATCTTTCGTGGGAGCAGCATGCCTGGACCTTGAACCCCAAATTCAACAGCATTTATTCATTACAGCCTGCCTCCCCTTCCCGGGACAAGACACACCCAGAATTGGATCAAAAGGTCTATTTATTAACACAATAGACAAAATTGAATCCGTTTAAAGATAAACAAGTTTTGTATCCATTAAATGGCAATGATGAAAGTAATCAATACACTATTCACCTCAGTTTTTAATCTACAGTTATAACAAGAGAGACTCTTATAACACACACATCAACGCGGATTCCCCATGGATTGGAAATTCATGAGAGACCAGGTTGAATCTTTCATTTGTTAAAAAATAAATACATCACAAGCATCCCTGCCTATCCAATTATCTCTACTCCCCTTTATTCAAAATAGATACCAGCATCCCTTACTCATTAGACATGTCAACATTTCAGCAGCATTCTAAAATCTCCATTGCACCAAACTACTAGACCTTCCTGTATGTATATGACTTGTAGAAAGGAAAATGTATGTGCAACATGCATGTAGGCTAAATACCCTTCAGTGATGTTTCTCTTTAATTACCGTGTAATCGTGTACCTTTCTCCCTTTCAATGAGCACCTTAAACAGCGGTCATATGGGTAGCGAATAATCAGCCTCTCACTTCTATCATGAGCCTCTCAGCATTGATAACAGTATTCTGCTTGATGGTATACCCAGGAATTATTTAATTTATAGTCTTTTTCTAGGTACGAAAACATTGAGATGTCCATTTAACTCCCCTAATGATTCTTCCATGCTAAATGTCTTTGCAGTGAGAAAGAGTGAGGGGATCTCACTTTCGAAACACCATTGGGCCTAGTTTATCAAATCTTTATTTTTCTAGAAGCACATACACTTCTGAAATGTTACCTAACTTCCCTGGATGCACAATCAATGTATATATTCCCACCCCTCAGTACTGACAAATAACAGGGACCGGGGTTTGGGAGTTAAACAGAATACCATACGTCCATTCAGTCCTAGTTTAATTCAAGTTGGTCTCATGCACAATTCAAGCTTTCAAAATTACATTTTCTCTGCCCGTTGATTTTACATTTTCCATAAAAAGGACATTTATCCATTGTATTGGCTTATCAGCCTCCTATGAAAGGCCCACATTTTCAACATTGTATGTTTCATAACCATGACCGTTGATTTCTGAAAAGGAAAATAAACACAAACACCAAAAGAAAAAGGCAAATTTGTTTTTTCCTGTCACTTTAAGATGCATCGTAATTGAGCAGTTCTCCATTTTAGTAAAAGTTGCAAAATGCTTCCCGGTACTTGAAAATATTTATCTCAGGCCTTGTCACTATATTTTGTTTTGAGGGGACTGCAACCATCGCACATTTTGCTTGCATGTGTGTTTTTCAAATGCTGTGCACAGGTCACGGCTTGCAAGTTTGTTTTTAAAATGGTGCATTGCTCTGCATCTTTTCTTTGAATTACATTTCCCTACAGTTGATTCAGCTAAAAAACGATGGTGCAAAGTTATCACTTCAGAAAGCACAGTCGTGCAGAATTAAAGTAAACTTTCTCGACCATGAAATCACAGACGAGGGTCTTAATCCTCATAAGAAGAGCATTGATTCTCTACTGAAATTGAAGAACCCCTCACATCTATGTGAATTACTTAGCCTCTTACGATTGACTAATAATAGCTGTACATTTATAGAGGATTATGCCTAAATCACTCAAGCCTTGGTCCATCTTTTGAAGGATCAGGATCAAGTGGGAGTGGGGGACTCTCAAACAGAGTACTCTGAAACAGAGTACTCCAAGATGTCGGAGGCGGCTGCAACCTCTGTTGTGGTGAAGTTTGATGTCTCTGTGGGTCCTTACCTCAGATCTCTCCTCGGGGCTTGGAGGTTGCAGCCTCCGGCGGCTTCCAGCTGCGGGAGCCATGTCAGCGTTGGACCTGCTCGTTTTTCCAGGCCCACTAGCTGTCCAGTGGAACACGGCACCCCGGATGGTTGGTGTGAGGGGCCTGAACGGATAGGGCAGCACGGCGCAGCCTCCGGACGAGGTAAGCACTTGCTCTAATTACTGTTTCCCTTGTGCAAGCTCCCCTGACGTGGGTTGGCCTGGCGCTCATTTCTATATCTGGCCCATTTTCTTCGGTGAGCCTAGGGTGGGATCACTGTTGTAGGCTGACTGCCTAATAAACACTGAGTGGACCACTGGTAACTCCGAATGGACCATTGGTAAATAGTACACAGGGCATTCTATTGCTTTACTTTTGCCCCCAAGGATTCTACATTATGGCCGTTAGCAGCAATAGTGGTGTGATAAGTGCACCACCCAGGAACCAGGATATCAAAGATTCTACCCCTGGGCTAAGGGCAAAGTCGGGCTCGATGCCGGCTGAAGCTGGCTTAGCGGCCTCAGCTCCATTGACCTCATCTCTGTTAGACGATCCTCTGCACACCAGTTCGCTACACATCAGAACACTGCTCACATATCTCCACCATCCCCTCCCACGGTTCCAGGCTCAGGTGATTCGGTTAACCCAAAGAACCGGAAACCCCGTACCAGCTTTGGTGTACGGGCTCGATTGCAGCCCTTTCTGCATTGGCAATTGCCTTGGAGAGCGTATGGCAGAAGGGGCGGTGTTACGTCACCACGTCGGTCACGTGATCCAGAGTCACGTGTCCTTGTTGGACGTCACATGATCCAGAGACGTCACATGACTCCCAGACACACAGTATAAAGGTCTGAGAGACAGAACACTCATTGCTTCTCAGCTGGCTTCAGACCCTGTTTGGCGTTACTACTTGCTCCTTGCTATCTTGATCACGGAACTCTACCTCGGACTCCCTCGGACACCCCTTTTGTACCTTTGCTTGGAACTGTTGACCTGTTGCCGGATTTTGGACTTCACCTCGACTTGCCTTTGGATCATCCCTGGTTACCTTGCTGAACTTCTACGCCCTTTCCCTTCTTGGGATTCAAGTCAAGCCCTCTCTCCTACAGGTGGCTAGCCCTTCATCCACGCTAACCTGCGGTTCTACCATTCCAGGGACCGCCGCATCAACTGAGTCTCGAACCTCTCTACTAGGTTACCTGGGTTACCCTTACACCAGATAGGTAAGAAATTTTAGATCCTTTTGTTTATCTGACTGTGTTGTGATTGCCTGGTACTTAACCCCGTTCCTTCTCGACAGCAGCATCGGTGTTCCAGAGGCTCCGTGGATCTGGGAAGACATCTCCCACCTGTGGCCTCAAAGGTCGCACAGCGGGTTTCTATTAAATTCCCCTGTGCGTCACTTGGGGACAGAGGACTCATCGGTCTACACGACACTCAAGTCAGAACAGACTGAGAAGCCGTATAGTCGTGTTTGACGATGCAGGGATCCACGGAAGAACCCATAGCTGCTTTAGTCCAGGCAATTACAATATTAAGGGCAGATATGGCAGCCGCGAACACAGTGATCCACCAAAGGTTGGATTCCATACAAAGTGTTCAGCATTCCCTTCCTGCAGACCCTGAGTTTGGAGATGCCAGCTCCTTCACTACACCCCCTCCCTTGGCTACTTCTACAGTCCCAACTCCAATGATCCTCCCATCTCCTTCCCCCCTGGCTGCTCCGGAACGCTATCAAGGTGACCCCAAGAAATTCAGAACCTTTGTTAATCAGTGCAAGTTACACTTCTTATGCAGACCTTTGGCTTTTCCTACTTCCACTACTAAAGCCGCCTTCGCCCTCTCCCATTTAGCCGGAACGGCTGCCGCTTGGGCTAATCCCCTGCTAGAGAATAATAGCCCAGTCCTTTACGACTTTGATTTGTTGGTTCTAGAAATGTCTCGAGTATTCGATACTCGACACAAGGTGCAGTCTAGGGATTTGGAGTTTTTGGAACTGACTCAGGGTAGAAGGACTTTGATAGAATACATCACCCGTTTCAATCAGCTAGTTGCAGAAACATCATGGCCAGAAAACAAGCGGGCGGTGGTCTTTTATAGGGGGTTGAGTAATACCATGAAAGATGCTTTATCAGTGATCCCTTCTATGCCTACTCAGTATCAGGAATTGGTTGATCTCGTCTTGCAGGTAGATGCACGACGATCAGAGCGTAGAGCTGAATTGGGGGTCTCCTCCCATCCTACTCTTGCTAGTACTCCTGCTTCCAGTACAGAAGAACCTATGCAAGTGGGAGGTTTACGTAGTCCTATCACAACATCAGAGAGGGAACGTAGAAGGGTGGACAATGCATGCTTTTATTGTGGCACCACTGGACATATTGTGAAAGAGTGCCCTCGACGTCCCAAGAAGAGCCAGGTTTTTCGGATGGCTCGACCTTAGATCCGGAGAACAGGTCGAGTGTCCCGTCATCATCTCCGGGTACCTCTCTTGCCTTTGCTCGTGTCCAACCCGTCTCTGTAAAGGCTACTCTATGTCCCTCTACAGGCTTTCTTCATACAGTCAATATCATCATTGATTCAGGTGCCACTGGTAATTACATAGATATTGATTTGGCCCATTCCCTCAACCTACCTTTAGTGGTAAAAACACGACCGGAACATGTCCAAGCCGTAGACGGCTCTGCATTGGTTTCTGGTCCTGTTAGACACCAAACTGCACCCCTCTTGTTGAACATACAAGAAACACACACAGAAACCATATGTTTTGATTTAATTACCACACCCCAATTCGGTATCATACTAGGAATTCCATGGTTACGTGAACATAACCCACTGATCAATTGGCAGTCAGGCACTGTACTCTTCGAGTCCGAAGTCTGTCAGAATTACTGTCTCCCGGTCCATCAAGCCTCTGACACACCTTCTCGGGCCTTAGGAGCATTAGCTCAACTCACTGTTGATGATCCAGAGATTGTTCATTCGCATACTGTTGGGGGGTTGGTGTCTGGGATTCCGCCTGAGTACAATGCATTCGAATCGGTTTTCGATCGGGGCTCTTCCGAGGTACTTCCTCCACATAGACCATATGACTGCCCAATCGAAATACTTCCTGATTCCGCTATCCCTTCGGGCAGGATCTATTCTTTGTCCCCTTCGGAGGAACAAGCATTGAAAGAGTATGTACAGAACGCCTTACGTTTAGGACACATCCGTCCCTCCACTTCACCAGCAGCAAGTCCCATATTCTTTGTACCCAAGAAGGAGGGGGATTTACGCCCTTGTGTGGATTATCGACGTCTTAACGCTATCACAAAAAAGGATAGATATCCAATCCCGTTAATCACCCCACTTCTGGACCATTTAACTCATGCTTCCGTTTTCACCAAGCTTGACCTACGTGGCGCATACAATTTAGTACGCGTTCGCGAGGGAGACGAGTGGAAAACGGCTTTCTGTACTCGTTACGTCTTGTACGAATATTTAGTCATGCCTTTTGGCCTATGTAATGCCCAAGCCACATTCCAACGATTCATGAATGACATATTCAGGGATATTCTGGACGTTTACATGGTTGTGTATTTGGACGACATCTTAATCTTTTCTCGTGATCTTGATAACCATGTAAAGCATGTTCGAGAAGTACTATCCCGTTTGAGAGAACATTCCTTATTTGCCAAACCTGAGAAATGTCAGTTCCATAAAACTTCTGTTGAGTTTCTGGGTTTCCATATCATCCCTGGGGCGTTATCCATGAACGAATCTAAGGTCAAAGCAGTATTAGATTGGCCAGTACCTCAAACACTCAAGTCCTTGCAGGCCTTTTTGGGATTCGCCAACTTTTATAGACGTTTCATTTCTTCTTTTTCCACAATTGTTGCGCCGCTCACGGCTCTGACTAGTCCTCAGGTACCCTATCATTGGCACGGGGAACATCAGGAGGCTTTTGAGGCTCTGAAAACTGCTTTCACTACCGCACCGGTACTCCAGCACCCCAATCCTGATCTTCCGTTCATAGTAGAGGCAGATGCCTCTTCTTTTGCTCTTGGTGCGGTATTGTCACAAACGTGTCCTACAACAGGCAAGTTACATCCAGTGGCATACCATTCCCGTAAGTTCTCCAGTACTGAGACTCATTACACTGTTACGGAGAAAGAACTCTTGGCTGTCATGGATGCCTTTCGTACATGAACGTCTATTCCTTCCCACACCTGACACTCGTAATCTGGCCCTTGAGTGGTCTCATGATGCCCCTTTTAATGCCCATCCCGGTCAAGAGCGCACTTTAGATCTTCTCAAGCGCTGGTGTTGGTGGCCCTCTATGAAGCGCGATGTAGACTGCTATGTCAATTCATGTGCAGTGTGTGCTCAGGCTAAACATCGGAGAGGCCGACCGGTTGGGTTGCTACTTCCGCTTCCAGTTCCTCCCAGGCCTTGGCATACACTGACTATGGATTTCGTTACCGATCTCCCCAAATCACGAGGCTTTGACTCCATCTGGGTAGTGGTGGACACGTTTACAAAAATGGCTCGTTTTGTCCCTTGTAAAGGTATTCCTTCGGCCCCGGTCTTGGCGGACTTGTTTTTTGAACATGTGTTCATGTTATTCGGCCTCCCTTCGGTCATTATATCCGATCGAGGATCACAGTTCACCTCTCGGTTTTGGAGGTCGTTGACTAAATTGTTGGCCATTGATACCAGGTATTCTTCGGCATATCATCCTGAGACCGATGGGCAGACCGAAAGGACGAATCAATCTATGGAGCAGTATCTTCGCTGCCTTATATTGCAACATCAGACCTCCTGGTTGGCCGTTTTGCGGCTTGCTGAGTTCGCGTACAATAACGCGGCTCATTCAGCTACAGGTTATTCTCCTTTCTACGCCCTCTACGGCCAACATCCCAAGGTCTTGCCAGTCCCTGATGCTTCTAGTTCTTCGAATCCTGCGGCCACGACGTGTCTTAGGGATCTGTCTGCTGTACATGCTAGTACTGTGGTGCATCTCACGGAAGCGAAGACTGCCATGAAGGCCCGTGTGGATGGCAAACGTCTGGCTGCTCCCCCTCTGGTGGTGGGTTCTAGGGTCTGGTTGTCTTCACGTCACCTTCGCCTAGTGGGTTGCCGGAAACTGCTACCTCGTTTTGTCGGCCCGTATGTAGTCTCACAGGTAGTGAATCCGGTGGCTTTTCGTCTGGTGCTTCCTAGTTCTTGGCGTATCCATCCTGTCTTCCATGTATCCCTCCTCAAGCCTTGCCCCGATTCTGTCCGCCTTCGTACCCCTGTTGCACCGGTGTCCCTGTCCTCTCCTGATGTCTTTGAGGTGTCGGCCATTTTAGGGTCCCGATGGTTTAGGGGTAGGCTCCAATATCTGGTGGATTGGATGGGTTACGGCCCGGAGGAGCGTTCATGGGTTTCCGCCTTGGATCTGAACGCCCCTCGGCTGGTGGCCCGCTTCCATAAGGATCATCCATCCAGCCCACGGGGTCATGGGCCGTTGGGGGGGGGCTATGTTAGACGATCCTCTGCACACCAGTTCGCTACACATCAGAACACTGCTCACATATCTCCACCATCCCCTCCCACGGTTCCAGGCTCAGGTGATTCGGTTAACCCAAAGAACCGGAAACCCCGTACCAGCTTTGGTGTACGGGCTCGATTGCAGCCCTTTCTGCATTGGCAATTGCCTTGGAGAGCGTATGGCAGAAGGGGCGGTGTTACGTCACCACGTCGGTCACGTGATCCAGAGTCACGTGTCCTTGTTGGACGTCACATGATCCAGAGACGTCACATGACTCCCAGACACACAGTATAAAGGTCTGAGAGACAGAACACTCATTGCTTCTCAGCTGGCTTCAGACCCTGTTTGGCGTTACTACTTGCTCCTTGCTATCTTGATCACGGAACTCTACCTCGGACTCCCTCGGACACCCCTTTTGTACCTTTGCTTGGAACTGTTGACCTGTTGCCGGATTTTGGACTTCACCTCGACTTGCCTTTGGATCATCCCTGGTTACCTTGCTGAACTTCTACGCCCTTTCCCTTCTTGGGATTCAAGTCAAGCCCTCTCTCCTACAGGTGGCTAGCCCTTCATCCACGCTAACCTGCGGTTCTACCATTCCAGGGACCGCCGCATCAACTGAGTCTCGAACCTCTCTACTAGGTTACCTGGGTTACCCTTACACCAGATAGGTAAGACATTTTAGATCCTTTTGTTTATCTGACTGTGTTGTGATTGCCTGGTACTTAACCCCGTTCCTTCTCGACAGCAGCATCGGTGTTCCAGAGGCTCCGTGGATCTGGGAAGACATCTCCCACCTGTGGCCTCAAAGGTCGCACAGCGGGTTTCTATTAAGTTCCCCTGTGCGTCACTTGGGGACAGAGGACTCATCGGTCTAAACGACACTCAAGTCAGAACAATCTCAGAGGTTCTTGCCCTGAGCTCCCGTAGGAGACAGAGGCTGTAGGGTGGTAATATTTTCTCGGCTGTGGGTAAGATCAAGGAGTCTGATTCCCCTCGCAAATGTTTAAACAAGGAACTGGACTGTCTATCACTGAATTCCGGTATTACAGGTCATGCTATCCAGGAATGCACACTAGGAAGGGATATCACTGATACCACGGCTCCATCCTTTTCTCTAGCTGTGACTTCACTTCTTGGAGGGATAAAGAAATATGCTAGGAGGGATACAGAACATGTAACATCATTACCCTCTGCTTTACAATGGAGTACTAGGTCTAACACTCCCCAATCAGATTACCTGGACCTTTCTCAGTTGTCACACCTTAAGGCGAGTATCTCCAAAGAGCTCCTTCTATGTAATAGTCTTACTGATCTTGGCTCATTGGTAGACTCATTAGTAGTCATTATGTCGGACATACGCCCGCCTAGAGTGAACCTTGCATCTCAGACAGATGTACAACTCAGTCCAGTTGTTCTGTTTCAGCCGGCAAAATCAAGACAACGCCTGTCAAGTTAGTATACAACGGGAGAGGGCGGACCAAGCCTCTCAAACCACCTTCACCAGGGGCGGCCTCTCAGTCCCTACTAGGTCAACTCTCTCCATCAATGAAAAGGTCAACTCTCTCACTGTCGATACTAAGGGACAAGTCCAGGAAATACCTTTATCAACCCTGGTACGTAATTATAAACCCGGCCAGAACTCTGCTAAACTACCGTAGAGGCAAACGCCAAAATCAAGCAGGTGACTTCACAGAGTTTGCGCTTAAGAAAGACCCAAAAGCCAAAGACCAATGGCATGAATATCCAAGCCTTCATTATGGATCAAAGGAACTTTGGTATCACTAACATTGAGAAGGTAGAAGGAAAAGAATCCAGAGAAGCGCTGCGTAATAAGGTGCCTGCGTGGTTGCAACAAAGAACAGGGTCGGGAGTCGTCAGATCTGAAGATTTTTCGTAGGATTAACCTGAGTGACTGGAGCTCGCAACTAAAAAGTGACTGTGTCCTAGTGGGTTCAGCACTTTACCTTCCTATCTAAGCATGTGTAAATATCTTCCCGGGGGGATTCCAACTGTACATTGATACTCTGACGTTCTCCGCTTGATTTGGTATAGTTTTATACTATGCCCCCGGGATTGCTTTGTACAGATTGTTTCCGGCCTTTTTTTTCTTATGTTTAAGTTTTATTCTGTTTTGTGTTGTTCATTTGTATGTGCCCTCATGCCTCCGGGTCAATAGTGCACGGTATAAATGTAATAAAGTAAAGTAAAGAGCTGTAAAAAGAAGTTTATCCCAAGCTCCATGTTTGGCACATCCCATCAAAAATAAGGAACTCTTACTGGAAACAGGAGTTTCCAATACCTGTTTAACTGCAGTCAGAAGCATGGCCAAGTAAAGGGATCTCTTACTCAAGCAAAACTTTATCACCTGTGGAGATCAAATTAAATAAATGTGAGAAATTACTCCTGCGTTGAAAGACTGCCGTTCATTGATCCAGGGTGAACATATAATAGTTGAGACTTCCACCAGCCTCTAGAATATTTGCAGAGTGACCAGATCAGAGCTGGGAATGTCTCCAACTTAAGGATTACTTCCTGGATTCTGTCAATGCAGGGTTACCCTGTAGAAATCACGAGAAACGTTAAAGGTCTCCAAATGGGAAAGGGACATAGATAATTGCAGGTCAATGGAAGAAAGAATATATAGGCTGCCCTCATAAACTTGCTAAGATTAGGGACAAATTGGAAAATCATGAATAGGGAGGCGGGGGTGTAGAAAAGTAATTGATGGTGGGTATCTTGCTTGATCTACTCGCATCACTGAAATGTATGCTTATATTTTGTTGATTGATTTTGTTGTTATGATTTTGTTTTTGGGTACTGGTAGTACCTTGTCTCTTCTGTTGTTTTTGAAAATGAATAAAACAGAATTGGGCAAACATAATAATAAATAAATAATAAATAATCCAAAACACCTGCCAAGGAATGCCCATAGTTAGAGTAGGAAGATGTTCTGACCATATTAAAGAAAATTATGTGACAGAGATAGTAGCTGGTATTGGGAATGCCTGGGTGAATTACATTCTAAACCCACAGCCAGTTATAAAATTGGACTGCGGGGTAGCCAGGTAGCGGAACTGATGGCAATCTATAAAGCTGTCCTTACTGCCGTAAATCACTAGCTCCAGGAACTAGCAATTATAACTGATTCAGAATATGTCTGAAATGGATGTGTTGAGCATCAAGTGAACTGGAAGGCCAGAGGTATGTTTTGTGCCAACAAATCCCTGAAACGTGGGAAGTTAATTCAAGCAATAGACGATTTAGTGACATCAAACAACATGACCACATTTTGGAAGAAAATTAAAGGTCACTCAAAAGTTGAAGGTCCTGATAAAACAGGAAACCTTTTGGCCGACCAACTTGCCAAAACTGGAGCAATCCAGGGAGAATGCATTGGCGTGGAAGATCTCCTGTTTTTCAAATTACAAAAAATAGTCCGGTTCAGACTGGCATAAAAGCCAGTAAGGTAATGCACGAAGTGTCAGCCTAAGATGCTAGTGTGGGCCCGGTTCTTTGGCCAACGTGGGGCAGTTCTTTGGCCAGAGTGAGCTAGTTTGATAAGTTACTTCAGTTTGCAGCTAATAGTTATGACGAGTGTTACTAAACAAATATTCTCTAAAATGTGCAATTCTTTACCCATTTATCAAAACACTCCCTCTTTAGTAGTGGTACTACTCAAAACGTCTTTCACAAAAGGAATGAATTGCCATTTGTGAAAGAGGGCCACTTTCACTTGGGGCCTGAGTCAATTTTATGTCCCAGTTGGACCTTGCGCCTTGAAAGGGAACAGGACCGGGCAAGCTATCACTCACACCCCCTTTAACAAGTCAGTTGCTGACTTGCTTTGTGTTTTTACCTTGGGGCTGGTAGAGCTTGAACTGCACTAAAAAGTAGTCGGGTGGGGGCCGGGGCTGAAAGATGGAGGTGAGACGAGTCCAAACCAGTGTCACTACCATTTCCTTAATTGTGCAAGTATAACTAGGAACTGTTGATAGGGAGGTATACATTTTTGTGCATTATGTCTGTATATGTTGCAGCATTTATTTGGTGTTCAATTGTACATTAAAACAATTAATATCATTTGTATGTTGCAGCATTATTTTTCTCCTTCACTGCTAATTAGAATGCTTATTATTCCAGGCAAACTGGCAGGGTTTTTTACCCGATATATATTTGATTTATAAAACCTTACGCTTCTAAAAGCCCCATCTATTATCAGTCACACACCAAACATTTGTTATGGAGGAGACGTCCGATTAAAATCTGAATCATTTCCATCATCAAGGTAAAAAAGAAAAGTTCACAAGCAACCAATAACAGACCGTGTTGGTGGTAACCAGTCCAAACAATACAAAACCACAGACTGCAATGGAAACATGTTTAAATAATTTTCATAGATTCTCTAGCACAAAATATCATCATTTGTCCAGACATTTTAGTTTAAAATATAATACTCTGATAATACAAATACTTTATGATAGCAGCAACATAAGATAAATAAACACAAACATAACACATACAAATAACCACAGTGAGATTGTTCCTTCAAATGCAGGGTAGGATTTTGTCCAAAAAGCCATCCTATTACAGGCTGAGATACATTAGGAAAGAAACATTCTACAGACTATTCAAGCTATGTGTTGTGACAGATTGGGACCACAAATAACCTTTTGTCCCAGTAACAGACATAAGGAGCCTGAAACAAAACAAAACATTAGCAAACAACCTAAGTATAATTGTATACATCTTTCAATATAATTGTCATTTTTCCCTGAGTGCATCAATGCAATGGGCCTCATTACGACCCAGGTGGTAATTAATGGACATTCCCGGCATGGCGCAACTAACGTGTCCATGCTGGCCAGAAACCGTTAAAAGCGGTACATTACGACCTCTCGGGCACGAGCATTGCGCCATGCCGGTAATGTAATCTGCGCCATGCCGGTAATGTACCAAAAACAGCACCTACCGGCATCGTATGCCGTGCAAGGTGCAGCACCGCCACGCTACCCACCGATATTAGTGATCACCGCAAATAGCGGTGACCGCTATTAGCAGTGACCGTAAAGAAGCGGATCCGGAAGTTGCGCCATCGCACCGGAACGGGAAAGAGCACGGCGGCCATCTTTAAATACACAATCCATTGCCATCCTCCACAACCATTGCACATCTGACCCCGAGACCCGCCACAAACCTTCACCCACATCCACCCATCGTCAGAATGCCGAAAGTTGTTAAAAAAAGTTGCGATCGGCTGCGGCAGGAGCGCTTCACTAGGGAAGAGCTCACCATGTTGGCGGAAACCCTACAGGAAAACGCAGACGTTGTATTCTCAACAGAAATGAACAGACCGGCAATAGCACGGAAGAAGGCCATATGGGACCTAGTCGCACAGCGGGTCAGTGCAGTTGGAACAACACCCTGCACCACAAGACAGTGCCAGAAAAGGTGGGACGACATCCAGCTCCGTGTAAGGAGTATACTGTCTGCCAACAGAAACCTGGGCATGGCAACTGGTGGAGGAGCAGACTCACTGATAAAATTGCAGCCGTGGGAGGAGATAGGTGCCACAACCATTGGCATTGAGAGCATCGAGGGGGTCGGAGAAATGGAGAGAGGAGCCCCCACATCAGGTGACGCAGGTAGGTGCCTCAAATCAAGCCACACATCAGCAGAAGACTGCCTACAGGCATTATTGACCTACACCCTGTACACATGCAATATGCACCCACATTCCTGCATGCTTCTCCCACCCAAAAGGGAGACAACCTGTATGTCACTGCCTCCAATGTACACCATCTAGTTATCAAAATGATGGCAATCATCACAATGCCTGCTCAATGTCCGCAGACCCATCAATAACACATTCCCTCCTTTGCTCCACCACAGGCTCCCATTCGGACCTTGGCGAGGAAGACACTGGCACCACACCTGCCAAGAAGGCCAGGCCCGAAGTGACACCACACCAACCCTCCACCTCTGCTGGACCAAACAAACCCCCACAACAGCCAAAATCGACGGCCACAACACAGGCAAGGGCACCGATAAGCACCAAGGCAAGCAGCACGGTAACACCAGCAACAGACATCCAACAACTGGTGGCCACCGAAGGGACTGTGTCTGCAGGAAGCAGAACGATTGGGGAGACTGCTGTCATTGCAGCTTGCTCGGATAGTGATGTGGGGAATGATGATGATATCGTAGAATGTCCCCCCACTGCGCACCCTCATTCCCCCTAACTGTCCCCATGTAGCCTGCATGATGATGGCACACAGGGGCAATCCCCTGATGACTCCTGGCCAGCCACTCCATGCCCAGTGGAAGGTGTGGAGGACAGGAGCAGCCCAATGAACACGCCACTGGCATTATCCAATGCCCAAAAAAAACAAGAGTCGCTGGACCAACTGTCCTCACTCCTGACTCAGCATGTGGCCGAATGTGGAGGTGCAAGTGCGAAAATGATAAAATGTGCCGAGACTGTGAAGGCAGCCATACAATCCTCCACCAAGGATATCTGTGCCGAACTTGCCGCGGTGCGGCACGTGCTCTCGGAGTTTGTACAGACAATGAGGGACATGCGTCCTAGTGAGCAGCCGAGTACCTCCTCCGCTGCCAGTTCTGCCCCAAGCAGCCAGCCCCGTCCGCAGGTCGGCCAGGAGCCTGCGGAGTACAGGCAGGGGTGCCCCGGGGGCCGGCAGAGGGGGCTGCCAATAGAGGCCGCCCAGTGGAACAATCCCACATTAGGCACTTCACCACAGGCATCCACGCACTTTTGTGGGGAGTTGAGGGGGGAGGGGGGAGTGGGTGTGTTGGGGAGTTGAGGGGGAGGGGGGAGTGGGTGTGTTGGGGAGTTGAGGGGGGAGGGGGGAGTGGGTGTGTTAATTGAATTAACATTTACAATACAATTTTTGCTTGAGCACAAATCACATGTGTGGACATTGCTCATTGCGTATGTGTGCTTTATTGGTGAACAGTCCACAGTGTGCATATCCCAGACACACACAGTGCCCCAATTGCCATCTCCATGTGACACCCCCCATCCGTGTGTGCTAGAAACATTGGTTGATCAGAGTCCGACGCATGTCATGTCCCTCCTGTGCATCGCTGCCTCCCTGAGGTGCTGCCCCATCCCCACCCTCCTCATCCTCATCATCAGGTGGTTGCAGTTCAGCGTCAGGGGGCAGGGGCACATTCCGTCTGATGCACATATTGTGTAGCATGACACATGCCATGACGATCTTTGCCACCTTCTCATGGCGGTACAGGAGTGCCCCACCAGACCTGCTGAGGCAGCGAAACCGTGCCTTCAATAGGCCAAATGTCTGCTCAATCACCACACGGGTTCGTGTATGTGCACGATTGAAGTCCTCCTCGTGCTGGGTCTGTGGGTTCCGGACTGGGGTAAGGAGCCACCTCTTCAGGGGATAGCCTGCATCACCTGTATGTGGGCAACAATGTATGTGTCAGTCATGACATCAAATCTCAAATCATGACGTGCCACCATGGCATGCATTCATCTCTTGCTTTGTACCACATTTACATGCACAAATGGAGTCACACTATGTGACCGGTATATGTGTATTCCTCTCATGGACTGTTTTGCATGCCAACAACCAGTGTATGCAGGGGGGTCCAGTGCCTTGTGAGTGACCATCCACTGTGTTAGTCCATGGCGTTTGTTTTGTTGACCTGGCAGGTGTCCAGTGATATCAATGCACTCATCATGGCAACATTGCTGTCAGCCTCATGATGACCCCACTGAGCACTACTAATATTGCTAGGCAATTTTTTGGGGCCTCTGTGTCTGTGTAGTGGTGTATAGATGTTTTTGTCCATCATGTGCCTCCTTTGTGCGCAGTTATGGGGGACTGGCCTTTCAGTTGATGCTGTTTGGTGCCGTGTATTGGCTGAAGTCATTGCATGTAGGTGCATTTCGTTGAGGTCGATGTGGTCCGATTCGGTACAGTGCACTTGCAGATGGTTGTGTCATGGTTGGGACACACCTTCATTCACGTGGTAGGGCTGCTTACATCAGGCATTATGTGTTCAGGTGTCAGTTGTCTTTTGGGCTGCTTTAGGGTATGAGCTGACTCCATTGCCTCTGGTACTCGCAGCCAGGTAAGGTATGCATCACTCCCCCCCCCTTTCAGCCAGGTAAAATATGCATCCCCCCCCATTAGCCAGGTAAAGTATGCATCTCTCCCCCTCACCCTTTCAGCCATGTAAAGTATGCATTGATACGTCAATCACCTACCCACTTCACATTTCCATGGCCATGACATGAGACTCACTGAGTAGCCAGGATCTTGGCCCTGCATGTCGCTCCATGTAGCGTGGTATTGTGGAGTTACGCAGGACCATTGAATCATGGGTTGATCCGGGGAATCGGGCACAACAATGTGTGATGATCCTGTTGGAGTCACATACCATTTGCACGTTAATTGAGTGTAATAGTTTACGGTTGCGGTACGCTACCTCAATGGCATGTGGGACCACCAATTCCACATGGGTGCAATCGATGGCACCAATGCAACCAGGTATGCCGGCTAATGCATGGAAACCCACTTTGGTGTTTGCAATCTCCTGGGCAGACCGTGGTAAGGAAATGTGGTCGTCTGTGTGCTTGAGGAGGGCATCGAGCACTTGGATCAGCATACGTGAGAATAATGGTTGTGAAATGCCATGCAAGTGCCCCACTGTGTGCTGCTAGGTGCCTGTGGCCAGGAAGTGGAGCACGGACACTACCTTCAGTAGGGGGGATGGCGGTGGGTGTTTCAATCATGCTGACGATGTCGTTGTGTATCATGTCCACGATGGTGGTGATGGTGTCCCGGTCCAAACGGTACAAGGTTTGGATCTGCTCAGCGGTGAGGTTGAATGGACTGGCTCTGATGCGTGGGATTGGGGGCTGCCTGCGTGGTGGCATTGGCTGTGCTGGTGGGGCTTGCTGGCCCTGCCTTGCCCTCCTTCTCCTCCTGCGTCTCCTCTGTGCTGCCTGTTGTTGTTGTTGTTGTTAATGTTGTTGTTTTTGTTGTAGCACTTGCATTGCAATCAGGTCCTCCAGCCCCAACATTGCTAGTCCTATTGGAATCATTGTGGAGTGTGACTGGGTGTGGGAAGGGGTGGGGTGTGCTCTTTTTGTACTTGGTGAGTCTGTATTGCCTCCACCTGTGCTGATTGTGTGCACCTGTGGCAGCTGGGAACACTGCACATGGCCATTTACGGTTGGTCCGCGATGGCGGTATTTGCACCATGGCGGTAAGGTACTTTACGGCCTTCGCAAGGGTGTTAAGAGCATGTCCGCTTGACTCGTGATGTTCCCCAATTTGCGCCATGCTGCTATTTCCGGCATGGTGGGGTCGCGTGCCAGCGCCCTTGGTGCTGTTAGCGGCACCGTTAAATACGTTGCCGCTAATTGCACTTACTCGGATCGTAATCGGACCTAGCGGTAAGCGATTGCAGTAATCCTTTACAGGCATCGTTTTCCACTTACCGCCAGGGTCGTATTGAGGCCCAATATCTTTTGTAAACATTTCTTAGTACCAAAAAGCCAACATGTGCCCAAACATTTGAGCTGAAAATAAATATCCCTGATATCAAATGCTCGTTGCATAACAATTCTCAATAAATACACACAAACATATACATGTAATGAGGATGAAACATTAGCTTCAAATGCAAGGTGTGAATGAGATTGTCCCATGCCGCAGCAGGCTACAGAAGACTAATGTGCTTGAAGATGTTTTGCTTCAACAGATTAGGACCAAGAAGCCCTCTGCCGCAGCAATACACCTATGGATCATCTGAGCTACAAAGCCTTTCTGTGGGGTTTAATTGAAGCAAATGTCTGAATTACTTTTTAGAGAGAGTTAGGCAGGTCACTTTCAATACTTAAGTAGGCTACATTTGAAAGTCTCTCTTCACCCATTCTTGACTGTAAGTAACCTTTGATCAACTTCAGCCTGCTAAAACTTCTTTCTGCTGCAGCACTACTTACAAGTACAGTGAGTAATATTCTGTACTCATTATAAAGGTTTGGGTAAACAACCTGCATATCATTGGCTATCAAGAAAGGTAGCACATTGTTTATTATTAACTGCTTGCTGTCAGAGAATATTTCCCCATACAGTGCACAAAAAGTTCCACACCGTTTCACCAATCTGCACCAAATTTTGCACAGTCACCTGTTAGGACCCTCTGGGCATTACCTGCTAGATGACATTTGGTCACCTAACCTCTTCCCCGGATTTCACCTAAAATCTCTGGGTTTGTGGCTTTGCGTATGTTCCTTATACAATTCCACATCGTTTCACCAATCTGCACCACAGTTTGCACAGTCACCTGTTAGGATCCCCCAGCCATTACTGGCTACATGACATCTGGACACCTCACCTCTTTCCCTGGATTTCAAAAAAAGTGAAAATGTGGGTGTGGGTTTGTGGCTTTGCATATTCCACACCGTTTCACCAATCTGCACCAAATTCTGCACAGTCACCAGTTAGGACCTTCTGGACATTACCGGCAATATGACATTTGGTCACCTCACCTCTTCCCCGGATTTCACCTAAAATCTCTGGGTTTGTGGCTTTGTGTGTGTTCTTTATCCAATTCCACACCGCTTCACCAATCTGCACCACATTCTGCACAGTCACCTGTTAGGACCCTCCGGACATTACTGGCTACATGACATTTAGACACCCCACCCCTTCCCCGAATTTCAACAAAAGTCTCTAGGTTTGTAGCTTTGCGTATGTTCCTTATCCAATTCCACACCGCTTCACCAATCTGCACCACATTCTGCACAGTCACCTGTTAGGACCCTCCGGACATTACTGGCTACATGACATTTGGACACCCCACCCCTTCCCCGAATTTCAGCAAAAGTCTCTAGGTTTGTGGCTTTGCGTATGTTCCTTATCCAATTCCACACCGTTTCACCAATCTGCACCACATTTTGCACAGTCACCTGTTAGGATCCTCCGGCCATTACTGGCTACATGACATCTGGACACCCCACCCCTTTACCTGGATTTCATAAGTGAAAATGTGGGTTTGTGTTTTTGAGGCTTTGTGTATGGTCCCTATAAAGTTCCACACTGTTTCACCAATCTGCACCATATTTTGCACAGTCATCTGTTATGACCCTCTGGGCATTACGGACTACATGACATTTGGACACCCCACCCCTTTCCTGGATTTCAGCAAAAGTATCTGGATTTGTGGCTTCACGTATGTTCCCTATACAATTCCACACTGTTTCACCAATCTGCACCAATTTTACACAGTCACCTGTTAGGACCCTTCAGACATTAGTGGCTACATGACATTTGAACAGCCCACCCCTTTCCCCGGATTTCATCAAAAGCCAACATTTGTTTGTGGGTTTGTGGCTTGGCAAAGCGTTGTTGCTTATACAATTCCACACCGTTTTAGCAATCTACACCAAATTATGCAGAGTAACCTGTACCTATGAAAGCCCGGTCAACGTTGGGTATGTCAGCTAGTAGTTTATAAAAGTCTGCTGATCCTGCTCCAGGAAGTTCAGCAAATGTTACAAAATGTTCAGCTGCTTGACCAGATGATGTCATATATCTAAGAGATAAAGAAAATTGATCAACTCTGCTGATATCTATTGTAGAGTCAACAAAGACACTATAGAATTTGCCCATTTTAATTTCTTCAAGGATAACGCACATTGTCTCTTTCACTAGTGCACTAATGAAATCATTCTGAATGTCATGGTTCAAATAGGTTTCATTCCGCTTACCATGAGCAATATGCTGAACTAAAACATTGTCATGCTTGGACATCATCTTCAGTAACACCAAAAACAATGTCCTTCATTGGACCTACTTCCCAATCCTATGTGTTCTCTGTGTCCACGGAGAGGCATCCCTTGCTTGGCGATATACAATGTAGCATCAAGCAGTCACCTTAGAATACCACAGGTTTTCTCTATCTGTTCTCTTTCAGCTTGTATTAGCTCAGAAACAATAGTTCTATTTTGGGTCATTCTAAATTTGGCTATTTGTAGCTGTTTTTCAGCTTCACAGTGTACCTTGGAAAGTTCATGCATTAGAATTGTTTCTGTTCCTTTTTTAAGATTAGAAAAACCACAGGTAGGATCAGACCAAACCTTTGAAAAGTGCTAATTTGTTTTATTGGCAAATAGCCAACATGCCAAGGAAAAAAAGGCAGTTACTTCTAGGGGAATTCACTAACCACTGCCTTACTACAGAGAATCCACCTACAAACTTTTTGTTATACCAATATGGCCTAAATCTTTGAGGATTGGAGTCGTATGGTCATTTTATATAGCCATCTTTTAATCCAGGCTGACATAGACCAGCTTCAAGAAATGCTTGAACTCAAGGTATAGATATTGCCCTGCTGGGAAAGAGGTATGGCTCTGTTGGGTAATCTTGCTGCATATCAAGCGTGACCTGCATTTTTACATTCCCACTGCATTCTCTGATTTCCTCAGTATCCATGTCTTGTACTACTTGTGTGCCAACATTGGTATCTTCAAGAGTTTTAGAGCCATCAGCAGTTGTGCGACCAAACGTAACTTCAGGCTGGGTAACAGTGTCTGTTGAGTGATCAGGTCCCTCTGTAGATCCAGTAGAGCATTGTGGACGCTCTGGAATGTCAGCGCATGAGGTGTGATCTGTAGAATGTATTGTGATAGTAAAAGCAGAAGACAAATGTTCATCAGCAGGAGAATGGGTGACAGAAAGAAGGAGGTTTTCCTGCTGAGTTCTGAAAGCAAGCATTGAAAGAATCTTGTAACTAAAATAACATCATTCAGTAGTTAAAAACGTTGGCATTACTTGAATGGGCAATATTACACCTTTGCTCCTGCTTGCCAATGGTACTTTTGGGCTGGATCTTGAAAGCAGACAAAATATCTTGAGAGGATTTTGCTGCTTCTGCAAGTCTCAGTTTGCTGACCTGTTTTCGTCTTGTGGCACCAGACATTTTTGTTTAGCTGATGACTCTGGATTCATGATGTTATTCTATTCCTTACTTCTGCAGACAGAGGAGGAAAGCAACACAGATTAGTGAATGTTTTCATTATGTTTACACAGCTAATTTACCAATGATTCAAGTTGAACTGCAACAAGATTGTCTCTCACTAATAAAGCGATGAGCTAAACAGAATGTTAAATTCATTATTGAGCCATTTCCCATGTGGAAAGGGTACATCTTTCACAGACGACGTTTCAGGTTTCATGGTAATGCATTTTATGGAGTTTGATTCCATTTACATGGTACAAAAGGAAAACAACAGACTCTAGGCAACGTTGCTTTGTTGTGGGGTGGGCCCACACTCACTGCCTTCCTAAATCCTGCTATGCCATGCCTAATACAGGACAATTATGCTCATTCCGGACACTCAAAACAGACTCCAGTCACTTCATTCTTGAAAGCACATCATTCGCTGCTGCTAGGAAACCAGCACATGTGTTGGTGCTGCTGCCTGCCTCATGCAGGATTTGAAGCCTTAGATGTTTATTGACCACAGCCCTACGTGAAAAGCCCATCTGCGCACGCTGTTACCCCCACACCTGGAAAGCAGGTTAGGCCTGCCCACCCCTCGAAGCAAAGGTCAGTGGTTAATGAGGCTCATTTCCAATTTTGAAATGAGCAACAGTTGTTCATTTTGCTAGATGCATTACTAGTAACATGTAGCCTAGCCTGCCAGCAGGACAGGAGAAAGAAACCATGCCACAACCAGTGATTTAGCTGACCATGGCAAGGAGAACGGGTGCACCTGCGCCCTCCGCCCCCATATACTGGGTGCCTATGCATATAATAATGAGCCCCCCATGCCACAACTTATTATTAGTTTAGGACTTGCGCCCTGTTCATTTACATAACATTTAAAGACCTGAAAAATACTTACTTCCCAGCCTCAAGCCCTCCAAGGTAAATAGGCTGGATTGCACTACAAGGCTGGCAGAGGCAGGCTCGGACTAGGCCATAGGACATTAGGGCAATAGGGCAATGCCCAAACCAAAAATGCAAAGTGCCAGTGTGTGCCAGTTTTTTGGGTTAAAAGTGTGGCACTTACATGTGGGGCCGTTTGATAAGATAGTACACCATGCGGCTAGTAGTTTTGACCAGTATTACTGAATAAATATTCTTTAAAATTCACAATTTGCATCACATTTTATCAACATCCTCCCCCTTGAATACTACTCAAACTGTCTTGAACAAAAGGAATTATTTGCCATTTGCAACTGCAATTAGGGAATGAGTTTGAGTACCACGGCTAAAACGTCATGGGACTGTGGCTGACGGAGCTCTACTAAGAGAGAGGGCAGGCAGTTGGGTAGTTAGTTGCAACGCATCCCGAAATTCACATGAACTCAGGCTCTGGTAGCCACAGATACTGTAAAGCGAGTTATCATTAACCTTACAGGTCAAACGGGATCATTTTGTTTGTTTGAGAGTTTGCGGTTATTTCTGTGTGCTCAATCTCTGCCCGGCCTGGCCCCCACATACTGCTTCTGCGCAGCATCTCTGTCAAGCTGGACATCCATCCGGTATCACAGAAGTAACACAGCAGACCTGGTCATTCAGACTAGTCTCTATGTTCAATGGCAGGGAATTCCCATTGAGGACTGCTAGGGGCCGAAATGGGGTTTCATTAGAAAATGAGGAAGGGCCCGCCACAACAACACATCAATTATATTCCTTCCTTTATATATTACTTTTGTTAATTCGTTATGGGGCTTAGAATGTGCGCTTTCAGTCCCTGACTCTTAAGCAAAGCCCCACTCTCTCCAGAGGCTTCTACTAAAGCACCTTGAACATTGCCCCTGCAGAAGCCCAGGTATACCGAAACCAACTAACACAAGCATCGAAAGACATGGAGGGAAAGGGAGGGTGGCAGTGCGCAGTCTATCAAACGGCTGTGTGCCATGTCACGTGCATCACACTGCACAGGACCTCAAAGTGCTGAACATTGCCTAAAGAATAAGCATTGGCAAAGCCAAATTCCTTGGCTTTTGTGTAGGCATGGGGAGATATTTGCCAGGCACTGCCATAACAGGAGTACCTGACTATATAACATGGCAACAGCTGGAAAATTGTGTGATTACCTGGCCGTGTGATTGGAGTGCCTTGCAAGTGTCTATCCCATGCCTACAAAAAATCAAAACGGTTGGCTTTGTTTCTGCGTGTTTTTTATCAGGACATGAGTGCAAGGAACAAATCTAAGTGATTTATGGTACATGGTTAAAACATTTGGATTACTTCAGCACATGTACAACTGCAATTAAACAATTACCTCTCAGCAGACTGCTTAGAAATAACACTGGGTATCTAAAGTTGCATGTTAGTGCTTGATAGATCTAATTCAAAGAGAGCCTAGAAGGATGCGTTTTGGGCAGGGAGAGGCAGGTAGTGGAGGGGAAGGGCCGTACGGGCAAGCATGGACATGGGCACTCAATGGGTGTGTGAATAACTAAAAAAAACACACAAAGACTGTGTATCCCTCCACTAATCCCATCTCCTCCTAGCTGTATTCCCATGCACAATGTCAGAGTATAGGTGGCGTTTATGCACAATAGCCAAAACAAAAAACCAGCCAGCATGTGTTGCAACGATTTGAGCCCCAGTCAAGTGTGCTGCACACAGTGAATTTGTGACAACTCTTATGCTAGTAGGGCGGGCCCCTGCTTTGTCCCTCGACTGCTCAGCCCTGCCCTGCACCTCTCTGACCTTCACTGGGTAACGTAAGACAAATTGCACTGACTCACTCATCATGTCATGACTGCCAAGTTACAACTCCGAGCACCACGGGTGGCACAGGTGGCGTTATGATCTGAAGGGGATGACCGGGGAAGGAAGGGAGGGACAGGGGCATGATGATGACCACTACTGCCCCGAGTTCGACACTACAGCCAGAGCCTGGAGACCCACCTACCCTGCCTCTGGAAGAAGGACAAGGCTTGAGCAGACAGAGCAGCAGAACATGCTCATATACACCGATCAACGTTATTGTCCAATCAATGTCTAACTATGGCCCGCTGGTGGGCCGTTCCGCCGTGGGGCAGTGAAGAGGACCACCACTGGCCCCAGCTAGTATGCTGAGGTGAAAAAGAGCAGCAGGCAGCTTAGCTGAGCACATGAAGCGTTGCCGGCTACAAACAGCACATGATGTCAGACTCATGAACTGAACTGAACACAACACACAACTACTTACTTTCTCACAGTAGTTGTTGCACAGTAGTTGTTGACTTCTTGACACCGAATAGACTCCGATTCCTAATTTGGGCCGTGGCAGTGTGAAGGCATCATGAAGCAAGACACAGACAACAGATTCAAAGTTCAAACAGAAATACTTTATTAAATCAAATGTCAGGATGGTAGAAGGCCTATCTTGCCCTATGCTAAGGTGGGATTTCCCTGCCTTAACGAAACTAAGAAGTCTGAGTCCAAGAATTCAACTTAAAAGTCTGTATGCATCCAATACCTTCCCCTGCCCTCACAACTAAAGCTAACCAATGTATAGGGATGTCAATAATAAAAGAAATGGTGATTAACACAAAGTTCTGAGCTTCTTCCAACTCTTGGCTTCCTTTCCAGCTCCTCTTCCCCAAGTTCAAGAAAGTTCCATAAAAGTCTTAAGATTACCTTTCCAGAGTTCAAGGCAATATAGTTACACACAATTCTTGAGGTTTCCTTCTCCAAGTTCAATACAACACAGTTCAAACAAAAAGCTTGGGGTTCCCCTCCCCAAGTTCAATGCAACACAGTTCAAACAAAAAGGGTCTTGAGGCTTTGTTTTCAAGACAAAATTTGCAGTTCCTCAAGTCTCGGGGCTCCCTTCTCCACGACTTTAATTCAGCCACTTGAACTTGTTTTAGTCTTTTCAAAAGGTTCAACACAATTCTAGATCAACCTCACCCTCCTTCTGGATAGCATCACCAGTTCGCTTACAGTGCTTCTCCTTGGCTTGTATCACAATGGCTTTGGTTTTCACAATTTAGGGCTCACTGGTCTAGGCGCAGTTATCAGACCGCACTGTCCACCCATCACAGGATGTGCAACCAGGATCCCTAGGCTCTTCAGCCCACACAGGTTCTTCTGTACTAGCCAATGTGTTCAGAGTCACATTCGCTTAGCTCCTCTTTGTTGGCCTCTTGGCTTTATGTGCAGTTTTACACTCTTCTAGCTTTTCCTAGTTCGTTTTTATTTTAATTATTGGACATTTGTATGATGCCTATACACAGGTGTTTCCATGCAACACAAGACAAGATGTGGAGGGTTGGAGGGGGTGGGGGGTCAACATGGGAATCACACAAGTAGAACAAAAACAGTTATATTGGCCATATGACAATCCTACCATGCAAGTGCATGACAAGATAATAAGTGCAAGGGGGCAGGGTAGAGGGAGAAGTGCAGGAGCAGGAACCCTACAAGGGTGGGGTTGGGCAAGTGCTGGGTGGGCCAAGGCGGCAAGTGCCAGTGAAAGAGGGGGGAAGGTAGGATCAGTGTGATGGACATCGCAGACCCAGTTGGGCTAGTCTGGGAAAGTGAGCCCGAGGGAATGTGCTGTGAAAGGATGCTGGGGGGACTGGTAGGGGGTTTTCCGGCCCATGTATGACTCTGAAGGGTCCAGACCCCAGTCACAGCAGCATATGGATAGTTAGCATGGGAGGGGAAGAGGGAAGGAAGAGGAGAAAATGAAAGTCTTGAGAAGTTTCTGGAACGTAAGAAGATCTGGCTCAAGTCTGAGAGTGGGAGGGAGGCCGTTCCAGAGGGCAGAGCCAGCCGAGGAAAGGGATCACACTCTACTCAGAGAAATGTTTCATCTGCAGAGAGTTGGAGCCAGAAGACCAAAGGACTCTGGCCGGGAGGTATTTAGGGAGGGAAAGCTGTATGTAAAGAGGTCTCGGGCCCCAGGTAGCTTTGTGGATTATGCAAAGGGTCTTGAATTTGATCCTTGCAGTCACTGGTAGCCAGTGGAGAGATTTTAGGGCTGGAGAGATGCAGTCCCTGGGCTTAAGGCCAAGCATAAGCTGTGCAGTCATACTCAAGATTAGTTGAAGGGGGCGAAGGGAGAAAAGAGGCAGGTTGAGGGAGAGGATTTTGTAGTAGTCTAGCCTAGAGAGTACCAGGGCTCTGGAAACGATGAGCTTCTGGGAGAAGGTGAGGAAAGGTACAATGCCCCGGGATGGAGTGGTTGACTGTGACAAAAGCAGAGGAAAGATCAAGGATGATCAGAACAGAGGGAGTGTTAAAGTCCTGGGTAGGTTAGAGAGTAGGTCTCTTGGCTTTGCCAACACTCTTCTGGCTTTTCCTAGCTAGCCTCCTAGCTTTGCCACAACATGCCACACTCCTCTTGACAGTCTTTGGTCATGCTGCACTGCATCCGTTCATAAAGGTCCCTTTCTGGTGGTTTTATTCTTGCCCCACCTTTCTATGGCACTCTTTCATACATACGCTCTTTTGCGTACCTTGGTTTCACATGGGCACTTTCTGTTTGGCTGTCATCTGCTATTTGCTTTGCCCATAAAGTTGTATTCAATTTAGTATTCAATATGCGTAATCTCAAGTTTTCATTCAGCTCAGTATTCAATATAGATAATTCGACTTTGTTTTGAGTTTTTATTCAGTTTTGGTATTCAATATGCATAATTTGGCTTGGTTTCAAGTTTTCATTCAGTTCGGTATTCAATATGCATAATTCAAATTAGTTTCAAGTTTTCATTCAATTTGATACTTCGTTACTTATGCACAGCCCGTTAGGAGCACTCCGGCTTTGAGTGGCTTTCCCCGACACTCACCGGTCCTCGGCGTTCCTCCCTGGTGGCTCCTGCTGCTTCCTTCTGCTTCTCATGTCAGTGGGCCAGCCTCTGCGAGCCCCCCACTCGCATGCCGGGTGCAGTCTTGCTCACACCGGCTAATGCGCTGCCTCTGCAGGGACGCGGACGGCGTCCTCTCTTCTGTCCTGCTCGCTCACAGCTCCAGCTGCTTATTCACGCACACAGAGGCTCCCACACCTGTGACAGCCTAACAGCCCCTCTCACCTTGGGCTCCACAGATCCTCCAGAATGTCGGCTGGTGTCCTGGCTCCTTCTCAGGTCCCACCACAGCTGTCTTCTCTCGAAATAGGCCCCCTGCTGGTCCCTCCCACACAGACCTCCCTGTTGCTGCCTCTGCTGTTCTTGGGTTCTCCATTTATACACCTGCAACCAGTTGAGAGGTTACAGTTGTGGATTCTCAATTGGGCTTGCCTGACTCTAATTAAAGGGACATGCCTGACCCTCACAGTACTCTTCAGGCATCTTCCCCGTCCCAGTACTGGTGTGGTGAAATGTGTTTTTAGTGTTCATTACTCTCGGTCCCCTCTTTCTCGTCTCAGTACTAAAGTGATTAACTAAGTTACTAGTGTTCACCACTTCTAGTGGCTTCTTCCTCGTCCCAGTATTGTCATAGGAAAATAGTGGGACAAGGGGTAGAGATCTTTTACAATAGTCAACAGAGGCTGGGGGAGGATTTGGTTGGTATTCAATAAGGAAAGAGGGACACCTTGACCCTTCTCTTCTTCTTCCCCCTCTTTCTGGTGCTTCTAGAGTGGTAGTATCTCTAGATACTTTCCTGGTTAGTAGGATAGGGATAGCAATATCCCATAACTGCCTCTGGGATAGAGGTTCTTCCTGAAAGGGAAATGTGGAATACTGTGTCTCACCTGAGGGCATCTAATTCCCAGTCCCCAAGGACCCTCCCCCCCAGGTGATCCTCCCTCGCTTCGCCATCCCCAGGGTTAGGATCCAAAAGCGATGGCCTTTCCCTGGCCACCTGAGAAGAGGATCCAAGGGGAGTAGATATGGTGGAAACCCTCAGGTTTCTGACAGCAGGCACAGGCGGCAGGGCAGTGGCAGGCAGCGCAGCGCAACAGCTGGCCAGGGCCAGAGTGGCATCAGGCACGTTAGGACGTGACGCACTCGAGAGAGACTTGAGTCACTCACGACAGACAGCAATCAGCAGTGGCATGGTCCAGACCAGGCCCAGGGCAGGCACTGTGGGCAGGGAGGCAGGGAGGGCGGCACGCAGCAGGCCAGTACCAGCATTAGTCTCAGTGGCAGTGGCACAGGCACTACAAATATGAACACGGCCAGGAAGGCCTTCGGCTGGCTGACTGAAAGACAGACAAGTGAATGAGTGGCGTGCGTGGCCGTCAAGACATACTTCCTTAAGGCACTTGTTGTGCTGGGCATGGATTTGCTACATTTATAGCAAATGTGCCCTTGCTACTTCGGTCCTGGCTTCCAGATAGTCTGGGTTGGGCCGGCCCGGGGACAGGGGAAATCGAAACTGCAGTGCCAGAAATATGTCATTTTCGCACCGTAGTGCGATTTTCCTTCATTGCATGAGTATCAGGCCATCAGCCTGGCTGCAGGCAGTGCATGAGCACCTCACCCCCTCCCAAGCCGGCGCCACCAGGGGCCGCACCCAACATCAAACTCTCTGCCTGCGCCCTACAGCCCAGGCCTGGCTGCTGTTGCCCTGCTTATTAATGACCGTCCATTTTGAAACAGTCGTCGGATGGTCTCATCATCATTATCTACCCAGGACTGTCTGCTGCTCCTGGCCTGGCAGGCCGCCCAGCGCCCTCATCATTAAATAATAAAAAGGCATGGCATCTGCTGGATGCCACTAGGGTGCCACCCCCACCCCCAGTACAACCTTATGCTTTTGCAGATGCAGAATGATTATCAACCCCAAAAACATTCCAACACAGTGCTTCACAAAGAGCTATGCGGCTATGCACCATACTACTGACCTGTGTGTTTAACAGAGATGTGCACAGTGCATAGCCCCGCGTGGACTGTTCCAAAAACACTGCAACAGCTGACTGAGGTCCTAGCAGATCTTTGCTTTCAGATCACATGCCATGCGTTTTATGACAAAACAAAAACAATGCACAGGATGGGGGGGAGCGGATGGGGGGGGGGGGGTAGGGACGCGGGAGTGGGCAGTGGGATAAATTTTTTTTAGCACGCTATCAGCACCAGGGAAGTTTTTCGCTAGTGCAAACAACATTAGTAGAAACCTTTGTACTGTTTATAAGTTCAGTTTAGCATGGTGTTAGCATTAGGGCAAAGTTGGCCCTTAGACAAAAACCTCTTCTTTAAATGCATTTTTTAACCAGGGCAAAGTTTGCCCTAGTGCTAATATGGAATGGTATCAGCATTAAGGCAAAGTTTGCCCTGGTGCAAAAATAAATTGAAAGCATATGCTTTTTGTAGAGCTAATACCATGCAAAATGACACTTGCCATCATGCAAAGGTTTTCAAATATGGCCTCAATGGTTTTTTTCACTATGGCAATAATACCGTGTAAAATTGCCCTTGCAGCTGTGCACATTTTCTGTATTCTGGCCCCAGGAGAGCAAATCCGCCACTGCTCCAGGCAACCATGAAAATATCTAAAACCTATACACCACAGAGAACCCTATCTTTACAGACCTTCGCACATTAACATTAAAACAAAGCATCATTGCCCTGAATCTACGTTAGTCCTCTATCCCACCTCTTGCAGACCCAACAACTCCAAGCAACCTTGAAAATGGTAGTAGGCCTGCTATACAAGACTCCATGACATAGCATTGCAAAGAGTTTCTCTCATTCTATTGTGGGCAGCACACTGAACAGCCCATGCAACTGCCGTGACTGGCAGCAATAGGGGAGGAAATTAATGTTCACTCTGCTAGGTCAGACCTCAGGGACGTCATTTGGGGGTCGCCAGCGGTCGCAACTGCGAACCCTGATGTCTCCCTTGCTGCCCCTAAAAAAATAGAACAAAAAAAGTTTATTTTAGTTTTTTTTTTTTAGGCTCCTTGGTTGATGCCAGCAGTTTGTGGCTCTTTGTTTCTGGAATCTGGTTTTCTGGTAGCTATAGTCGGTAAGATAGCTCAGTGGGTAGAGCGCTTGCTGCTGCAATGTTTGTGTGATCTGCAGGTTTGACTCCTGGCAAGGTCAACTCATCCTTTCTTCCTGCTGAGGTTGATAAATGAGTTTCAACACAGGTTGGTTGATACTGTATGTATATTTGTTCTATATGAAGCGCTTAAGTGTAAGTGCTATATAAATAACTCATCATTATCGTTTGGCCTTGGACGTCTGCTTGCAGTCACAGTAATTTGATAATATGGGCCTATAAGCACTGATATTAATTATACATATGGTGCTCCATTCTTGTATGCAATGTATATCACTTTACAGTGATTCCGTAACCATATTTTTCAAAGTGTACTTAGAAACAATGCTATGTGATGCCACTTCCTGTTTTGTCAAGGGGTGAAAGGTTGTGCTCCATCGCTTCCGAGATGTTACTTCGGGGTGGGGTCAGGTGACATCACTTCGTGTGATGTCACCAGAGGTCAAGGGTCGTGCGATGTCACTTCCGCTACGTGGCATTTTGGTGAAATGGCGTCCCTGTCAGACCTCTATGCTAGAAGCCTTGGTTCATTGACTGGAGGGTGAAACTATATATCTGCCGGTCAAACCAAGTGATATTGAACCGAGAGAGGGCCATTGCAACAGTAACGCAATTCTCGGCGACTTCCTTCGGGGGCCGCTAATAGAGAAGCACGAGGGCATTCTGTTGAAAGAGCCAGTCGATGCTGTGCTCACTGGTGTGAGTAGCTGGGGTATCGCCAGGGCTTGGAAAGTTCCTATGCAGCATGAAGCAATGGGGTATGAGAACTGTGGAGGAGCTTGTCTCCGAACAATGGGGGTTTGTTTGTCTGATAACCCAGGAGCCAGGGGTGCCCTCCTGCCTGTAGTGCTGCATAGGAGATGATGAAGGGCTATGTAGAACAGAGGCAACGTATGGAGGCAGGGCTATAGGGGCGAGCAGGGGGGTGGAGCTGGGACATCAAGGAGACATGGCGAGAGGGCAGAGTCAGATGGGGAAGGGGAGAAAGGCAGAGGTGGCAGTCGGGATAGAAAGGGAATAAGAAAGAAAAGGGAAATAGGACGAGGGAGAGGCTGGAAGGGTAAAAAGGAGAGTGTGGGGATAGGGGTAGAGGAGGTAAAGAAGAAAGGGATAGACAGTGAAAGAACAGTGGGGCCGGGTCATTTAGAGTGAGAGGGGGCAAAGAGAGAGCAGGAGAGAGGGGAGTGCCGCAGCAGGGTTCAGAAAGGGAGATAAAGAAAGAGAAGGTAAGATAGCACAGCGAGTAGAGCGCTCGCGAGCCTGCTGACGTAGGTTCGAATCCCGGCGGGGCCAAACTCAGCCTTTCATCCCTCCGAGGTCGATAAATGAGCAGCACACACCGTGGGTAACAATAAGCAGTGCCCAGATGCCTGAGGGTTCGTAGCGCTGTGTAAATGCATAATTATTATTATTAAGGTTGAGATGGGTGTCAGAATAAATACATGAATAGAACCTGAACAGTGGGAGAAGAAGCTAGAGTGTGTGAGAATACTAAGGACAGAACGAACTGGGTGGGCAAGGTAAAAGACAGAAGGAAAAAAGAAACAGGCAGGGAATGGGAAGTGATGTGCGCCAAGGGGGGGGGACTAAGGAATGTTGCATGCTGACACATCGTGGAATGGCACTTCAGATGAATCTAAATGATATGTGTAAGAAATGAAAGTCAGGTCTCTATTCAGCTAGTTCAATGAAGTGTGTTAGAATGTGAGGCACGAGGCCAGGCTTGGTGTTATGTTAAGTAGAGATTAGAACATGTTAGCGTATTGGGAAGAAACCTAGAACAGATCCTGATGGTTAATACACGGGTATGTGTAACTGCTGCGGGGATTCTCTTCCAGGCTGAAATGAGACCATCCTTTTCGAGCAGGGTTGTGCTGACCTAGCACATCAGCAATTGCCCTCCACACCCTTACCCATCACTTGAGGGCCAGAACAATAGCAGTCCACAGCTCAGGCAATGTGGGGGCCGGAACACGCTGGTTTTCACTATCTGCAGCCAGCCAAGGTCGCCAGCAGCTGCCAGCTGGCGCTACTCGCCCCTCCCGAAGGTCTCCCTCCTTCCAGCCCTGTTAAGTATCGTGCCATGTCAGTGTCCCTCCCCCAGGCGCATAGCAGAGATAGGGCTCACAAGCGTGCACTCTGTGAGGAGACAGAACGCAGGTGCTCTCATCCCACCCACCTCCCTCTGAGCTGGGGTTGCGAGCGGGGGAGTAAGCGCACCTCTCTTCAGGGTAGGGGCAATTGGCGCTGCCACGAAAGGACTCAATGGGATCTCCTAGCAGGAAAAAGGAGCAAAGCCCCATAGGAAAACCTGTAACAATCCAAGAATTAAGAAAAGAAGGCATCTAAAAGCAAAGAGATTCTGCAGCCTAGATCAAATACTGTATGAGAGATGCTCAATAATAGTTAATAAGAAGCTCAAAAAGTACTAGTGGAACTAATGAACCCCATTCTAACATGTGGCCACTTACCGGGCACTTGGTGTGAAGGGCGCATCACTCCTATCTATAATGATGGTGATGCTGTGGACCCAAACAACTACACAGTAACATCAACAATCGATTTTACAGCCTCCTGGAGCCAAAAAATACTGCACTTCCTAATCAATAGTTACATTTTACATAAGAGTCAGGCAGAATTCCTACCCAATACCAAACCACAGACTAGGCTTCATCTTGCAGTCTCTGATAAGGAAATATGTAAAGAGGAAAAATTGGGAAAATATTTGCATTCTGTATAGATTCCTGAAACGTGTTTGATTAGATCTCCACCCAGCCCTAAACCTGGCCTTGCTTCAGGGGGTAAGACTTATTGCGTAATTAAATTCATGGAAGACTAACAGCATGTAAACTGGGTGCTTTAAACAGGAACGGGTAGTGAGACACGGGTGCAACCTCACCCCATTCCTGTTCAATCACTGTATCAGTGATCTCCCAATGTTACTAGAGGAATCCCAGGCCCTAGGTCTGAGATTCAATGGATCAGAAATACAGTGGACCTAATTACGAGTTTGGCGGTAGCCATGCCGGTAAAATCGGCACAGCTCCCGCCAAACTCATGAAAATACCGGCACCCGGCCATGGGCAATTACTGGGGTATTCCGGCCCCATGGGGCCGGGTAATTACCCATCGCCGGCTGCCGGTACACATTACTCCTCCTTTGCCATTTGAGCCCCATAGGGAATGGGGAGATCGGATGCACTGACACCATTCAGGAATGGTGCCGGTGCATCCAAGGAGTTGTGCTTGCGGGTGCCGGTCTGCCCACCAGGTCAGACCTGGCGGGTTGAAAGGCACTTGTTAGGGAGAATTCTCTGTTTAGGCTGAATTTCCTAACCTAGTGAGTCCCCCAGCAGCTTTGCTGGATTTCTGGAGTTTGTTTTTTCCATCCTGCCAAGAGTGAGACTCTTTTTCTCCCACTCTTGGACATGAATGTGTGTAATTCCTTTGAATGTCAATGTGTTCTATGGGCTATGGGGTCTTTTACTCCATAGGGTCTCATATGTTTTTCTATGTGTGTTACACCGCACTCTATGTGCCGTAACACTGGGGCGTCCTAGCGGACCCCCGTCATAGACTCCATACCCGGGGACTGACTACCGTCTCCCCGGGCATGTAAAGTCACCATTGGCTTTACTAGACCTAAATTTACTAACAGAACTAGTACAAACCATCTTATTGTGGACGTGCTAGTAGGGGTAATTCGATTACCCCTGGATCTGTTATTCGAGGGGGCACTGTCCCGTCCCCCCTCGTCGAGTTTTGGCTGGTGGCAGTGGAAACTACTTGTTATGTTCGACCCCGGACATAACCCTATGGGATTCGTCCCATTGTTGAAGATTGATACTTTTTCTTGTTAATCTCTAACGTACCACCGATCTACTTATCTTAAATAAGTTTATCGGATGGTACTTTCTGCCAGAACTCGGTTTGTAAAATGGCGTCTGTGTTCGTCTCTGTGACTCCTAAACCAAAGGTCGAGCCCTTTGTTCCACTTTTGGCGGGCTCTGTACAGAGACCCTCCAAAAGTGGTGCCATTCTGTCTGGGCTACCACAGGGGTGTGGGAGGGGGTTTAGGCACCCTGGACCGAGTTGCCTTGCCAACTCCGGTCGTACTCTGGAGTGATTGGCCCAAGTGGTGAGCCTCCCCGCTCAGCACTTAGCATGTGTTGATTGACAGATAGGCTGAATGAATGGGGGTTTCTGCATAAAAGCAGGGCTTTTGGGACTGGATCTTCAGAAGTCGCCACAGGACCTAAGAATCCGACGAGGGTAACGCTGAGCCGACCTGCACGACGACACCTCCGGTGGAGCCCTGTGGAACCGACTCACCACTTCCCAACGACAGAGGAGATCTCCCTGCCAGAGAGTCTCTTCCCCTGGCTGGTGGGAACAACCAGTCCCCTTTGCTTTTTATTCGCCTCAGGACGCAGTGGTCGAATTGCCCGTGCAGAGCACCTCGGCGACCGGATAGCCACTACCCCTGTACCGCGACCAAAAGGTGGTGCCTTGTGACGGAGCACTCCGCGGCTGGTCTCTTCCCTGGTGGTGCACCAGACTTCACTTTTCTTCGACGACGAGATCATCTCTACTCTTGGCAAAGACCCGACGTGCATCCACCAGCAGGAACAACTGCCCCCGCCGGAGCTGCCCTCCACAACAAGGTACCGTGTCCGCCTGGCTTCCCTTTCGATCGGTTCGAGAGAGGTGTCTTAATCCTCCCCGTTCCGTTGGGGCGCCTCCAAGCTTTCTCATGTATTTTTCTGAACTAGTTCAATCTGCCGATAAACATTTGCTACAAAGACTCGAATGCAATTCCACTAAGAGACTTTTGGGACATCTGGCCTTGCCTCTCTCCGAGTGGGCCTGGCCTCTGAACTTTATGATCTATTGTGGTTCTTGTCTTCTTGCCTTGCATTTTTTCCCGTACTGTATTGAACTGTGTTGACTTCGTAACCTGCCTATTTTTCTCTCCCATCCTAAACTAATATTAGAGTACCATCTAGGTTGAGGCATACACCTCTGTCTGTAAATAAGTGGTGCCGGAATAACCTAGACTTGTCGACATATTGTTAGGGGGATTGATCGTTTCTTCTTTGTAGAGTAATTGTGATTGATTTGTTTGCTGTGATAGTGCCATAGTGTTTTTGATAGATGTTTCGTTATAAATAAATACCTTAACATCTTTACACTGAGTCTCGTTGCGTGTTTGCTTGTCTTACTGTGAAGAATTTCCCTATCTTGTATACTCCACATACTGCTTAACTCTTCTTGAGAGAAGTCTGACTGCTCAGCCACAGCTACCAACAGTGAATCTGTGTGGTACAGACTGCTACCAAGTGGGTTTACTGCCAACACCTGTAGTCCTAAATCTTTTGCAGTGGTCCCAGAGGGAACTGCACAGGTTTCCGCCTAACAGCACTCGCGAGCACAACTTGTAGTTTGCCGGTCCGGTAGCAACGGTGCCGGTAACTTACCGGCACTGTTACTATCGGAGCAACAAACTTGTAATGGGGCCCAGTGTCTGCTTTATGGAGCTGTCCTGGTCATGCTGGCACCTGCCAGGGAAGGACTCCAATACAACCTTAACTCCCTCAAAGAATACTGCAAGATCCCAACCTAAAAAAAGACCAAAATCATGGTATTACGGAATAAAGCAAAGAACAACAGCAAACAATGCAAACTGCTCCACAATGCAGAGAAGTTCAGAACCTTACAGACTACACTTGCCCAGATCTCAGAATAAGAGCGTCTGGGAGCTATAAACTGCTAATAGAAACATGTCAAGGAAAAGCACTCGGTGCATGCTATGCAATCAAGAAGTAACTGTCCTACTTCAATCCATCTGTACCGTGAATGCTAACGCTTCAGCACCATGACCCCTGCCTATTTTACAGGGTTGAGGCGAGGGTCCACCCCTAAGAATAGAGTATGCAGAATGGGACACATCTGCACCTCCATCTCTGCAAAAAGGTGCTTCCTGTGCACAGAGCCTGCCCTAATCACGGGTGCAGAGAGAAGCACAGCAAGTCCCCTGCTGCCAAAGGCCCAAACGCACTCTAAAAAAACATCCTGGTGCCATACCAAGAGCAGTAACTCAAACTCCCTCCACTACCAGGCACTGCAAGACTAAACAACAGCATCCTGTAAACAATCGTGTGTCAGCATATCACAGAACTGCGGTTGTTCAGCTGGCAGTGCCCTGCAGTTTGACAGCATAGGAAAGCAAAGCCAGGAGGAGACATTGCCTAGGGACTTAGAACATACCATAAAGAAGCCGTGCACAGTGTCCTGGGCAGCAGAACTAGGGACGCGCAACAAGCTACAGCGCCACAGGCCACTGGGGCAAAACTTAAAACCACCTGATCATTTTGGTTATAAGGCAAGTACTCACCATATACAGACTCAGTGAAAACAAGCTGGAAATAGGGACCAGGCCGACACCGCCCAAACACGCATCTGAGGGAGAACAGGATCTGTCAACAATGTGACGTAGTAGAAGTAGAAAATGAAAGACGCTTTCTCCTGCACTGCAATGCATACAGAGACATTTGCGACACTTATTTCCCTGCGTTTTGCAAAAATAAGGAAGTCTGGACCAGAACATCGCTGATTACATCCTTTGACAACCAGCAGAACTAGTAGAGAGAACAGCAACATATGTAGTTATGCATGTCATCAAAGTAGACGAAATGCATAACGCAATAATGCCATGGAACTCTGTCTGGACGCCAGTGATCCGGTTGCAGTATTCGCTGTTTCTAAATGTATACACCGAACCTGGTTATTAAGACTTAAGTAGCGGGGCCCTATCATGATTACGGTCTGTTACATGGTCCTGGGTTGAATTTTAAGATCCCCTGTACAGCTCCTTTTATTCTTCTCAATGGCCAGACACAGGTTGTATTATATTTTAAGTGTCTGACCATGGGACTTTTAATATTGTTGTGTATACACTACGGATGTTTGATGAAATGTGAGAAGTTGTACTGCGATTATGAGCTGTAAAGTATGTTTTATGAAATGTATTGTTTTAAGCATTTATGGTGCCAATAGCCGGGCAAGTTGTGCTTGATCAATAAAGCAATAATATGGGCTTTTAGCAAAAAGATGGAAACCAAAATGATCAGTGCAGAAGAGAAATTACCACGTATATAGTGCATCAAAATGATCACTGCAGAAGAGAATTTACCGTGTACATAGTGCACCAAAATAATCACTGCAGAAGAGAATTTACCATGTACATAGTGCAACAAAATGATCACTGCAGAAAAGAATTTACCACGTATATAGTTCATCAAAATGATCACTGCAGAAGATAATTTACCACGTACATAGTGCACCAAAAATGATCACTGCAGAAGAGAATTTACCACGTACATTGTACACCAAAATGATCACTGCAGAAGAGAATTTACCATGTGCACAGTGCATCAAAATGATCACTGCAGAAGAAAATTTACCACGTACACAGTGCATCAAAATGATCACTGCAGAAGATAATTTACTATGTACACACTGCATCAAAATTATCACTGCAGAAGAGAATTTACCATGTACATAGTTCATCAAAATGATCACTGCAGAAGATAATCTACCATGTACATAGTACAACAAAATGATCACTGCAGAAAATAATTTACCACGTACATAGTTCATCAAAATTATCACTGCAGAAGAGAATTTACCATGTACATAGTTCATCAAAATGATCACTGCAGAAGAGAATTTACCATGTACATAGTTCATCAAAATGATCACTGCAGAAGATAATCTACCATGTACATAGTACAACAAAATGATCACTGCGGAAAAGAATTTACCACGTACATAGTTCATCAAAATTATCACTGCAGAAGAGAATTTACCATGTACATAGTTCATCAAAATGATCACTGCAGAAGATAATCTACCATGTACATAGTTCATCAAAATGATCACTGCAGAAGAGAATTTACCATGTGCATAGTTCATCAAAATGATCACTGCAGAAGATAATCTACCATGTACATAGTGCAACAAAATGATCACTGCAGAAAAGAATTTACCACGTACATAGTTCATCAAAATTATCACTGCAGAAGAGAATTTACCATGTACAAAGTTCATCAAAATGATCACTGCAAAAGATAATCTACCATGTACATAGTGCAACAAAATGATCACTGCAGAAAAGAATTTACCACATACATAGTTCATCAAAATGATCACTGCAGAAGATAATCTACCATGTACATAGTTCATCAAAATGATCACTGCAGAAGATAATCTACCATGTACATAGTGCAACAAAATGATCACTGCAGAAGAGAATTTACCATGTACATAGTTCATCAAAATGATCACTGCAGAAGAGAATTTACCATGTACGCAGTGCATTGTTCAACTGATTGGAAGGCGCGGCTATACCCCTGACAGCAGGAGACGCTCACAGCATAATTGGATTGCCCCGCCCCTACCCCCTTGAGTAGGTGGGCTTTACACCAGACACAATAATGACTGGCAGGTGTATTGTAACTGTATTGGTTGGAAGCGTCTGTCGGCCCTGATCGAGTTAAGGTGAGATTAGGTCGGAGGGGTGTCCAGCATAAGTAGTTTGCATGGGGGCAGTGGGTAAGGTACAGAGAAGACGATATCTCTAGGGTGTCGAATGTTCAGGTACGTGTGATCTTTGGGTCAGTAGTGCCCCCGTCAGATCACATTGTTAATGGGATACGAATCGTGAACTGCCCAGAAGAGGGGGCCGAACGGGGAGCTCGGCCCTCCCAGTGCAGACCCAGAACCTCAGAAGAGTTGGATCCAATCCAGGTGGGGCTGCACTGACAAAGTACAGTGTACTTTTTTATATCACAAAGAGAAGCATTGCAATACAAATGCACAGTGAAACAAATGTAACGCTGGTGCTATGTGAGGTACAAATACATTCAAGGAAAAGTGATTCAATGTCTCAACAGTGCTTCTTTTTGTGGCCAAACTTAGTACCCGGATGCCCTCCGACAAAGCACACTTAAAACTTTTCATATTAGACGGTATGAGTAATGTACATCTCAGCATCGTGACCCAATAGTTGTGCTGTATGAAATGTCCCCTTTTTACTGTGTCTTCTTCCTTGAAATGCAGTTCAAGAGGGAGCAAGTCAGTTTGCTAGTCCTGGAAGTGGGGAAAGCTAACTGTTGAAAACTGCCATCGCAGCCAATAAACGTAGGACAACCGGATTCTGTATATAATAATAGAATTGTAAATTCGGCTGAACAGTGCTCATTGATTAATCAATTTTTGGTACCTTGTTTTGCCTTGGTGTAACATAACTCCAGTAGCATGTATAATGTATAATGTTTAGAGATTATAATCATAAAATTAACTAGAAATAACATTTTAGGAACAACCTCCCAATGAACGCAATCTCACTACAGGTTACTGGCATTAGGCCTTGCACTACCCTAGAAGAAATGACATCACCAGTTTACCTTGTATGCTTGAAAATGGAGCGAGTTGACTCGTCGTGTAGGAGACGAAGTCTTCCAACCAATGTACCTCTCTGATTGTTAAGACACCACAACCAGAATGGTCTATTAGTGAAAAGACAGGAGACCGGTGATACAGGTGCTGCAGGTTTTGGACACAGGCTAGGCAGAAGGAGACACCACCAAACTGAAAACAAAGCAAGTTATCAGTAACCAATAGACAGGCAAACTGCATTATACCACGTGAACTTTGCACTCACTAACCTGCTAGTCGCATGTTATGGCAGTAGCAAGGTAAGGAGTGTTAGGGGGAGCAGGCACCTGATATTCTCTGTGAAGAGAAAACCAGCATGAGTAACTGTTTGGCTAAATGTGAATCAGCTGATACGAGGTTAAATGTCTTACCATAAAGGACTCCAACGGAAATGAAGAGTTCAAAGGGCAGCAGTAGCACAAAGAATTCTTAGGGGGTAATTAATAGAATTTAGCGCACAAGTGGCGCACGCGGCAGGCACACAGTGTGCGCGTGCGAAACTCTGCGCCAGCCGCGTGCGCTAAAATCCATTTCCGCGCACAGCATATTCATGGATTTCAGCTACCAAAACCAGCCGTGGCGCACAGTGGCGCAGCGACCCTGCAGCAGCGCCAGTTACGCTCCCAAGAACGCCCCTCGCGCAGGGAAAAGCCATCAAAATCCCCAATCCAGCGCAAAGGGCTGCGCTAACCCTGCCAGCACAGCAAGCGGGGTACGTGTATTACTGGGGTTCGCGGGAAGTTTCACACGCGATTGGCCCTGTGCGAGCAGGGCACGTGTATATCAGGGGTGCGCGGGAAGTTTCACACGCGATTTCAGCAGTGTACGTGTATTACAGGGGTGCGCGGAAAGTTTCACACGCGATTTCAGCACGGTATGTGTATTTCAGGGGTGCGCGGGAAGTTTCACATGCAAATTCAGCAGGGTACGTGTATTACAGGGGTGCGCAGGAAGTTTCACACGTGATTTCAGCATGGTACGTGTATTTCAGGCGTGCACGGGAAGTTTCACATGCGATTTCAGCAGGGTACATGTATTTCAGGGGTGCGTGGGAAGTTTCACACGCGATTCCAGCAGGGTACGTGTATTTCAGGGGTGTGTGGGAAGTTTCACACGCGATTCCAGCAGGGTACGTGTATTTCAGGGGTGCGCGGGAAGTTTCACATGCAATTCCAGCAGGGTACGTGTATTTCAGGGGTGCGCGGGAAGTTTCACACGCAATTTCAGCAGGGTACATGTATTTCAGGGGTGCGCGGGAAGTTTCACACGCGATTTCAGCAGGGAACGTGTTTTTCGGGGGTGCCGGGAGTCCTACACGTGATTTGGCAGTGTGGGTCCTCCCAGGTGTTCCCTGTACACCCTCCACGGCCCCTGCAGGCAGCCCACACCACAGGGGACTACCCTGCACCCCCTGGTCATGTCCCGCAGGCAGCCCACCCATCATGGGCATGCCCCCCAGCAAAGGCACATGTCTCCTTGCACTACTGATCACCAACTCATGTCCCCTTGCACCTCCACCCCCCAGCAGTGCAGGGCACCTGCCAGCAGGCCCCCACTCATCTCCCACTCATGTCCCCTTGCACCCCCACCCCCCAGCAGTGCGGGGCACCTGCCAGCAGGCCCCCACTCATGTCCCCTTGCACCCCCACCCCCCAGCAGTGTGGGGCACCTGCCAGCAGGCCCCCACTCATGTCCCCTTGCACCCCCACCCCCCAGCAGTGCAGGGCACCTGCCATCAGGCCCCCACTCATGTCCCACTCATGTCCCCTTGCACCCCCACCCCCCAGCAGCGTGGGGCACCTGCCAGCAGGCCCCCACTCATGTCCCCTTGCACCCCCACCCCCACCAGTGCAGGGCACCTGCCAGCAGGCCCCCACTCATGTCCCACTCATGTCCCCTTGCACCCCCACCCCCCCAGCAGTGTGGGGCACCTGCCAGCAAGCCCCCACTCATGACCCCTTGCACCCCAGCCCCCAGCAGTTAGGGGCACCTGCCAGCAGGCCCCCACTCATGTCCCACTCATGTCCCCTTGCACCCCCACCCCCCAGCAGTGTGGGGCACCTGCCAGCAGGCCCCCACTCATGTCCCACTCATGTCCCCTTGCACCCCCACCCCCCAGCAGTGCGGGACACCTGCCAGCAGGCCCCCACTCATGTCCCCCTGCCCCCAGGTCATGACGATCCTCAATCATGGCCCTTATGGCCAGCCTCCCCAGCCCAAAGACCCAATCAAGTATTGCATCCACCCACATAGAAAAGGCAATTACATGATACAACCCCAATGGCAAGTATGTAAATGAACACATGTCCGTCACACACACACAATGGTTGCAAGTGAATGTGAAAACCCATATCATGACATGCATGAAACCAATGAGATAATACCACACATCGAAGTATGAAGAAAAAATGTATTAAAAGCAATTTGAATGGAATTTAAATCAAACAAACAACAATGGGAATAAAAAAAGGAAAGCTGCATGTCCGTAAAATAATGAAAATCAAGAAATCATAACCCAAAGGAAAGGTGTCCAAAGTCACAGTCCAACAAAGCAAATCCAAGGGAAAACCATTGCTTCATGGGAAATCCCAAAAAAAGAGATGAATCCAATAGTGAACTATATACAGATGAACAATCCAGGGTCCATGATCCCAACTGAAGAAATGAAACCTATCAAAAATACTACCTAATGAAAAACTATATACAGAAACGTGGTGCATTGTCCAAGCGCAACCAAAATAAAGAAAAAACCAAAGGAAACCTAACACTATCTAACTATTTACAAGGACAGCAGGCTGGTCAGACGGCTCACTTTTGGATGTCCCGGGCCAGGGCATCATCGAACTCCTGCTCAATGTCCCGGAGGCGGTCCTCTTCCATGGCCCCGAGGATTCGAGGGATGATGACAACTGGAACTCCAGGTCCCTGCGAATGGCCTCGAGGCACTCGGCCCGCCTCAGGGACCTACGCATGGAGTTCTCCGCCCTGACCATCGTGAGCCGTGCCTCTTCCGTCCGCTGCCGCTCCGCATCTATCACATGGCCCAACCGCTGCCACACAGAAGACACTTCCCGTTCAGGGTCCTCCTGCCCTCCGGCCGATGCCTGCCCCCCGATGTTGATGGCCCCGAGCCATCATTGCTCCCACCTACAGCCTGCTCCTGCTGCTGCTGTCCATGTGCCCTGTCCGATGGTGACTGCACATCCTCCATCTGCTGGTCTCCAGTTGTGGTGTCCACCCCTGCTGGACCGCCAACTCCCGACTGTGGCAGGGATGGGATCTCCACCAAGCTGGCTGTGTTGGTCAGGCCAGGTCCACAGGGGGCCCTGGTGGAATCTGGCCCGGAAGACGATGTGGAGAACGACTGGCGCATAGCCCCCACAGAGGAGGAGAGGTCCGCCAGAGTGCGCGTCACATGTAGGAACCCTCCGACCAGGGACCCTCCCAGCAGTGCCACGTCACGACGTTGCTCTTCGTGATGGTGTGCGTTCTCCGCCCAGGAAGAACGCATGTCATCATGAATGACACGCGTGCGCAACGCGACACCCACCAGGACGGATCCCATACGGTCGCGGGACCCCTCGTCCGCTGGTAGTGGAGAGGCAGGTGACATGGCACTCACCCCTACCTGTGGACGGGCCTGGGACGGGGCCTCCCTGCTGGTGCATGATGGTGCAGTCACAGGGTCAAGGACAGCGACATGCACAGGCCCCTCCGCGGTGACCTGTGCTGCCTCCTGACCCTGGCCCTGGACTGCACCACTTGCACCAGTGGTACTACCCCCCACCAGGCCCCATGTGCGGCTCAGTAGCGGGCTCCTCCTCCTCCTCTGTGGAGACCACCAACCTGGATGTCTCCACACCGTCTTCTGCCATTGGAAGCCCCTGTGGGGGCTCACCCGGCCCTTCCGCCACAGCCGTTGAGGCAGACTCAGCACCAGCCCCCTCGCTCCCGGATGATGGTAATTCCTGGGAGGGTGGCTGGGCCTTGCGTCGCCGCCCAGTGGAAGCATCCCCACCGCTTGGCTCCACAGCGCCGTCTCCGCCCTCTTCTTCACTTGACGCTGCGTAGAGGGAGACATAGAACACAAGCATCAGGGCACAGTACAAAATACCCTAGGCAAGAAGCAATAACACATGAGTGGCACTGTCAAATGTCACTTCCATCCTGTCATTCCACAACACATGGGTGAATGCACACAACACACATGCAGAAACACTCCGGGCGCCTGCAATCAACATCAACATCCATGTAGAAGGGCCCCTGGAAACCAAGATGTTGCCTTCAAAGTCACATGCATCCATGGCGTTTCAAAGTAACACACACACTTCTCAGGCACACACACACACATGTGCACCATACATGTACATGACACCAGCACCCATTCCTCACCCCCCCCTCCATGTCCAGGAACAGAGACAGCCATGCATTCATGTGTGCATTCCACATAGAGCTCTCCATGTTGCTTTAAGACACATGCACCAACCATGTGGCTCAGGAACCACCTTTTTAATGTCGCCGTGTTCTTGCCGTTTTTGGTAATTTTAAAAGTCATTTAAAAGTCATTTTAAAGTTGCTTTGAGATTCATTGGTGCTATCCTCATTTGACTCGAATTGCAACCAAAGCATATAGCAAACTTAGCATATAGTAAATTGCATGTAACTTCCTTGTGTGCTTTGCTGACATAGTGTGAGAAAGTGTATTTTACTTAATGCGCAGTTTGACTGCAATTTCGATTACTTTCCTACTCGTACTGTCTGGGCAGTGAAACTACACTTCCCAGCAGCCTTGTAGTTTGTGACTGCTTCATTAGCTCAAACCCGGCGCGAACGCGCCGGCGCGAATCGGGGCAAGCCGGTCTGTGCCGGTCTGGCCGGACTACAAAGTCCACTTGAGTCAACTCCTACTCAGGAACCACCTTTTTAATGTCGCCGTGTTCTTGCCGTTTTTGGTAATTTTAAAAGTCATTTAAAAGTCATTTTAAAGTTGCTTTGAGATTCATTGGTGCTATCCTCATTTGACTCGAATTGCAACCAAAGCATATAGCAAACTTAGCATATAGTAAATTGCATGTAAATTCCTTGTGTGCTTTGCTGACATAGTGTGAGAAAGTGTATTTTACTTAATGCGCAGTTTGACTGCAATTTCGATTACTTTCCTACTCGTGCTGTCTGGGCAGTGAAACTACACTTCCCAGCAGTCTTGTAGTTTGTGACTGCTTCATTAGCTCAAACCCAGCACGAACGCGCCGGCGCGAATCGGGGCAAGCCGGTCTGTGCCGGTCCGTGGCCGGACGTGTTGGCGTTGGCAGAGTCAGGTTTGGCCTCCCTTCATTTTCTGTCCGATAGAATATCCCTCTGGCTTTTAGAGCACTTTGGAGTTTCGTGTTTATGTAAGGTCAGACTACGCAATGGCAGCATTAAAAGTAGCAAGCGAAGTTGGGCTTCATGAATGCAATAGAGCAACAAGTAAGGCGGTGGGGGGAATTACTGACACTGATTTACCACGAGAGTGTGTGGAGAAGTTTGCTGAACTCAAGATTGGTTTACTTAACACACGCTCCTTACCTAAACATGCCTCTAATATTAAAGAGATGATTATCTCCAATAATTTCGACATTTTCTGTATAACCAAAACCTGTCTTAAGGACCCAGTGGGGCCTACTTGCGAACAGGCTATCCCTAACGACTACACTATTTATTTTGAAAACCGACTGCAGGGTAGAGGAGGTGGGGTGGCAATCATTGCCAAAAACAGTCTCAAACTTTTCAAAGTGACATTAGGACTCAGTGGGTGCGAAACATTGCATCTTAAACTAGTGTTTTCACCCAACAACTGCTTAAACCTAATAGCAATTTACAGACCACCTGCGTTGGTTTCAGAGTTCTCGTTGGAACTCTGCTCTTACTTAAACACCCTGAGTACTGCTAATGCATCCACAGTTGTTATGGGCGACGTGAATTTTTGGCGAGGCAATAAGAAGGATAAGGGTGCCATTGCCTTGGAAAAAGCTCTGAATAACTTGGATTTTACCATTCTTAACAAGGAACCTACTACTCCGCAGGGCAACCAGTTAGACTGGTTGTGCGGTCACAACATATCATTACTAAACTGCAGAACATCCCCTTGCATTTGGAGTGATCACCACATGATATCAGCTAACTTAAAACTACCACACTATGTATATATACCAAACCCCCACATCAAAGTAGCCAAGAGAGATTTTAAAAATTTGAATGTGCTACTCCTTAAAGCCTGCACGGATAAAATAGCGGGTTCTTTTCAGGATCAGGATTCCTGCATTATCCTCCTGGATAAATATAGTAAGCATCTCACTGAATTAGTGGAGGCAGAAGCTCCGCTTACCTCGAAATTAATTAGGAAAAATAACAACAGCCAAAAATGGTTTACTCCAGAGCTTCATTCTTTGAAGAGGGAAAAACGGACCTTAGAAAGGAAATGGATTTCAGACAAAGCCGCGGAGAGCAAAATTATCTGGAAAAAAGGACAAGGAATATAGAGATAAGATTAAATCAGCAAAGGCCGACTTTTTCAATTGTGAAATTGAGCTTGCAGAAAACAAGACAAGCAAGCTTTTTGATATTCTGAAGAATATTGAAAAGCCTGACTCTCTCACCCCTCCATTTATGCCATCTGAGGAGGATTGTAATATGGTTTTAAATGCCTTCCAAGCAAAAACAGAAAAAGCAAGACAGAATATTATCAAAGCTAGATCCTCTGCTAATGTAGACACCTGCCCTTTAGTAACAGATAATTCTGCCAGAGAGCAGTCTTTTAAATTTAGCTCCATCTCAGAGTCAGAGATGTTAGAGGTACTGAATAACATGAAGCCAACCACTTGTGCAGAATATATCCTGCCTCCAAACATCATTCTACAACATAAAGACATCTTCGCTCCTATTCTACAGAGAATAGTGAACTCATCTTTTCAAGAGGGCATAGTGCCTAGAGATCTTAAGAAAGTTACTATTACCCCTCTAGTTAAAAAAGCAGGTCTGGATCCCAAAGACCCTGGGAATCTCCGTCCAATAACTAATTCGAACTTTGTTCTTAAGTTATTGGACAAGGTAGCTACACAACAACTGCAGCAGTTTGTTGAGAATGAGGAGATCCTGCATCAACAACAATCTGGATTTAGAGCATCCCATAGTACGGAAACTGCCATGCTGGACCTGCAGAACCAGATGCTCAGCTTAATGGATAAAAGCAAGTTGGGAGTACTTATGCTTTTGGATCTAAGTGCCGCATTCGATCTGGTGGATCATCGCCTTCTTATCAAGGCGCTTAGAGAGAATGTGGGTTGCTCGGAAGGAGCCATTGATTGGCTCTTGTCTTTCCTCTCGGATCGCCAAGCAAGAGTACATTGGGGCAGTAGTTTTTCCGATCCGTATGACATCTTATTCGGAGTCCCACAAGGGGCCAGTCTGTCCCCCATGTTGTTTAACATATACATGCGCACATTGTGCAGTCTACTGGTGAATGCGGGGGTGTCGTTTATTAATTACGCAGACGACACCCAACTCATTCTGGAACTGGGTGGCAGCCACTATGATTCAGACAGTGAAATAATAGCCAGGGTTTATAAGATAATCAACGATTGGATGCAGACAAACTGGATGTGTCTGAACGACTCTAAAACCGAGCTGATGCTGTTTGGATCAAGTCATCAGCTAGCGAACTTGGGGGCTGAGTATAAATCGTTTAAAATCAAGAATGCCACTATCCAGGTGGTCCAGAAAGTGAAGACCCTGGGAATAATGGTCAACTCACAGGTGGATTCTCATGCCCAGACTAGCTACCTACAAAAAAATACGGCATATTACTTAAGTCTCATGAAAGCCATTAGGCCGTTTCTTAATTAGGGTAATATGGCCACCGTAGCCAGGGCCATTATACTATCAAGGCTTGACTATGGCAATGCCCTGTTATTAGGGGCCTCCTCTAAGGATGTTTCTAGTTGTCAGGTGCTTCAGAACAACGCGGTTAGGCTGATAAAAAATCTGAAGAAAAGAGATCATGTTACTGCAGAGAGAATAGCCTTGCATTGGCTCAGAGTGGAGCGGCGTATTAAATTCAAAGCTCTCTGCCTGGTGCATAAATGCCTGTACGGCTCTGCTCCTGAGTATCTGAAAAAGGGCTTAGTGCTTCATACCCCCAGTAGGAATCTTCGTTCAAAGGGTAAATGCCTGTTGATCATCCCCAAGTTTAAATTGAAATCTAGGCTGGGCAGTTCCTTTTTGGTGCAGGCCCCCAGCTTGTGGAACAGTGTTCCAGAAACACTCAGAACCGTTACCAACCTTACTGTTTTTAGGAAAGGGTTGAAGACTCATCTTTTCAGATGATGAACTGGGATACGGGGGATTATGACCACCTCATGGCTTAGCGCAGACGTTCCTATTGTATTGTTTTGTTTTCCGTTGTTTGCCTAAGCACCCTGATGCCCACGGGCTATCGGCGCTATACAAAAAATAAATACATACAAATACATACATACACATAACTGGTCTCACATGCATGACCATGATGTCCCTGCACACACACACATCCATACATGGCCTATGTCACACATACAGGCAAGCATCAGACTACCAGCACACTGCAACATTCCCTGTCTCACACAGCAATGCTTGGCCACTCACCGCTCAACTCCAGACGGGTCTGCCTCCCAAGGATCTGGGCGTGGAGCGCTGGGCCTACGCGTTCCAGGACCCTCATCTGGATGGCACTCAGGTGTGCCCGGCCCCCCTCCGCGAGGTGCCGGGCCTTGTGGAGGGTCCTGGACCTGAAGTCCTCCCAGCGCTTCTTGACGTGCTTGATGTTGCGGGTTGCCACCCCCTGCGCATTGATGGAAACCACTACGTCGTCCCAGATCCTCTCCCGTCCTTCCTTGTTGGCGCGTGATGTTCTGAAGAGGGCATCATAATGCCCCAGGACATGCTCCACCAGGACACCAACTTTGGTGGCAGTGAAGCTGGTGGCCCTCTGCCTCTCTGGCTGGGGGTTGCCAGTGGTTCCAGATGGTGTAGTGCCCGACATGGCAACCCAAGAGGCAGGAGTGGGTGGTCAACTGGGTCCTGGGGCTGGGCTGTGGAGCGATGGTATCCCAGTCGGGAGTCTTCTGTTCCAGCAGGGGTGGACACAGCAACTGGACCCCTGCAGATGGCTGACGTGCAGGCACCAAATAGCAGGGCACGTGGGCAGCAGGCAGACAGGCAGCAGCAGATGGCTGGTGGGAGCGTGCTCAGGGCTCTGGGGGGCAGGAAAATGGCCTTCTGGGCAGGAGCATGGTCTTCCGTGTGTGTACGCGTGGCCAGCTTGATACGGAGTGATTTGGCATGTGAAAATCTTGCACGTCAGCGTGTAATTCAAGGAAAGGTCCTTAGCGCGTAAGCGTGTCACCACATGTACGCGATATCATTGGACCTAAGGCCCTTAGCGCGTCAGCGCGTCAGCACACGTACGCGATATCATTGGACCAAAGGCCCTTAGCGCGTAAGCGCATCTGTGACGTATTGTGCACGGGCGTTGCCCTTTCGCGTGTAAAACTTGCCGCACACCCCTGAAATTCACGTACTCCCTCGACCATGGCCCTTTCGCATGTGAAACTTCCCGAGAACCCCGTAATACACGTACCCTGCTGAAAACGTGGGTGAAACTGCACGCGAACCCCAGGAATACACGTACCCTGCTGAAAACGTGGGTGAAACTGGACGCGAACCCCAGGAATACACGTAACCAGCTGAAAATGCAGGTGAAACTGCACGCGAACCCCGTAATACACGTACCCTGCTGAAAACGCGGGTGAAACTGGACTCGAACCCCAGGAATACACATACTCCACTCAACAGGGCCCTTTCACGTGTAAAACTTCACACTGTACCCCAGAACTACACGTACCCCGCTCGCTAGCACAGGGCCAACATTCCTGGGGTTCACGTGAATTTGCACCCGCGATAGGCCCTGTGCTAGTGTGGTACGTGTATTTAAGGGGTTCGCGGGAAGTTTCACACGTGATTTAGCTGTCAGAACGGGGTACGTGTATATCAGGGGTGCGCAGGGAATCCTACACGTGAATTGGCAGTGTGGGTCCTCCCAGCTGTTCCCTCTACACCCTCCACGGCCCGTGCAGCAGACCACACCACAGGGGACTACCCCGCACCCATGGTCATGTCCCGCAGGCAGCCCATCCACCATGGCCATGCACCACAGACAAGCCACCTGTCCGCTTGCACCACTGATCACCAACTCATGTCCCCTTGCACCACCACCCCCCAGCAGTGCAGGGCACCTGCCATCAGGCCCCCACTCATGTCCCACTCATGTCCCCTTGCACCCCCACCCCACAAGCAGTGCAGGGCACCTGCCAGGTGGCCCCCACACATGTCCCATTGCACACCCACCCCCCCAGCAGTGCGGGGCACCTGCCAGCAGGCCCCCACTCATGTCCCCTTGCACCCCCACCCCCCAGCAGTGCGGGGTACCTGCCAGCAGGCCCCCACTCATGTCCCACTCATGTCCCCCTGCACCCCCAACCCCCAGCAGTGCAGGGCACCTGCCAGCAGGCCCCCACTCATGTCCCACTCATGTCCCCCTGCACCCCCAACCCCCAGCAGTGCAGGGCACCTGCCAGCAGGCCCCCACTCATGTCCCATTCATGTCCCCCTGCACCGCCACCCCCCAGCATTGCAGGGCACCTGCCAGCAGGCCCCCACTCATGTCCCACTCACGTCCCCCTGCACCCCCACTCCCCAGCAGTGCGGGGCACCTGCCAGCAGGCCCCCATTCATGTCCCACTCATGTCCCCCTGCAATCCCGCCCCCAGCAGGGCGGGGCACCTGCCAGCAGGCCCCGACACATGTCCCCCAGCCAACATGTCATCACAATCTAGATCCCTGGCCCTTATGGGCAGCTTCCACATGCCAAACACCCACCCAAGTATTGCATCCACCCACTTAGAAATGCCAATTACATGATACAACCCCACTGGCAAGTATCTAAATGAACACATGTCCGTCACATACACACAATGGGTGCAAGTGAATGTCAAAACCCATATCATGACATGCATGAAATCAATGAGATCATACCACACATCGAAGTTTGATGAAAAAAATGTATTAAAAGCAACATGAATGGAATTAAAATCAAACAAACGGCAATGGAAATTAAAAAAGAAAAGTTGCATGTCTGTAAAATAATGAAAAACAACAAATCATAATCCAAAGGAAAGGTGTCCAAAGTCACAGTTCCAAAAATGAAATCCAAGGGCAAAACAAAAGTGAAAACCATTGCTCCATGGGGAAATCCAAAGAAAAAAAGTAGAATCCATCAGTGAACTATATACAGATGAACAATCCAGGGTCCATGATCCCAACTGAAGAAATGAAACCTATCAAAAACTCCTACCTAATAAAAAAAACTATATACAAAAATGTGGTCCATTGTCCTAAAGTTCCAAAATAAAGAAAAAACCAAAGGAAACCTAGCACTATCTAACTATTTACAAGGGCAGCAGGCTAGTCCGACGGCTCACTTTTGGATGTCCCGCGCCAGGGCATCATCGAACTGCTGCTCAATGTCCCGGATGCGGTCCTCTTCCATGGCCCCGAGGGTTCGCAGGGATGATGACATCTGGAACTCCAGATCCCTGCGAATGGCCTCGAGGCACTCGGCCCGCCTCAGGGCCCTACGCATGGAGTTCTCCGCCCTGACCATCGTGAGCCGTGCCTCTTCCGCCCGCTGCCGCTCCGCATCTATCGCATGGCCCAACCGCTGCCACACGGAAGACACTTCCCGTCCAGGCTCCTCCTGCCCTCTGGCCGATGCCTGCACCTCCGATGATGAAGGCCCCGAGCCATCATGGCTCCCACCTTGTTGCTGCTGCTGCTGTGCTGCTGCCTGTGCCCTGGCTCCTGCTGCCTGCAAATCCTCCTCCAGCTGGGGTGCAGTTGTGGAGGTGGCCACCCCTGCTGGACGTCCGACTCCCGACTGTGGCAGGGATCTGTTGTCCACCAGCCTGGCCGCAGGGTCAGAGGCAGCTTCACAGGGCACCCAGGTGATACATGGGTGGGAAGATGGCATGGAGGATGATGACCGCCCACTTTGGTTGTGTGCGCCGCGCTATGTGCGCTTTTGCTGTGCGTGTAGCGCACGCCGTTTGGTGGAGTGTATGCCCGCATGCGCCATGCAAGGATTTGGTGCACAGACAGCGGGAAACACGCGCAGATTCTTCCTTGAATCGCACGCATGCGCGTGCGCTGGGTTTCTCATGCTTGCGCCACCTTGCGCCTGCTTGCGCTGGGATTTTCGGCGCACGTTTGTTCCATGAATCGACCCCTTAGTCTGTGTCCAGAGGAAGGAAGAATAACGTAGGTTCAGTTGAGGAGGGGGTCAGAACAAGGTCCAGGAAATGGAGGAATCCGGCCCTGGTGAGCTGTCCCAGTGGGTCACCGCGGTCAACGAGCCATGCGAGAAGACGTGTAGTCTCCTCATGAAAAGACTGCAGGTCACCTCGCATGGCACGTTGAAGCAACGCCACCCCACCCAGGACAGGCTCAACCTGGTGCCTGATAGCCACATCAGCAGGGAGAGGAAGGTCAGTTGGTGTAAGCCAATCCCCTCCCTGAGAACGGGTCTGGACCTAGGCATCCCTGCTGGTGCAAGATGATGCAGTGACAGGATCAGGGACAGGATTGCACACAGGCACCTCCGCGGCAGCCTGTGCTGCCTCCTGTCCCTGGTCCTGCACTGCACCACTAGCACCAGTGGAATCCCCACCTCCAGACCCCGTCTCTGTCCCTTGCACAGCCTCCTCCTCCACCAAACCCCCCACCAACCTGGATGACTCCATGTCATCTTCCTCCGTTGGGCCCTGTGGGGTCTCAGCTGCCCCTTCTGCTGCCGAAGAGTCCAACTCCGACCTCCGCCTCTTGGACCTCCCCTCTGCACTGCGGCCTGGGATGCGGCACCGGACTCCTCACTCCCCGACGAGATGACAACCTGGGAGGGGAGCCGGGCCTTGCGTCTCCGGCTGGCGGTGCGATCCCTGCCGCTGTGCTCCACAGCACCTTCTCCACCCTCTTCATCAGTTGACGCTGCAGACAGGGAGAAATAAAACACAGGCATCAGGGCACTGTACAATGGACTCATACACACATGACAGTTCCACATGAGTGGCATTGTCAAACTTCAGACATGGCATCACAATCCCCAACACACATGTCATTTTTACTCACACACATGAGCAATTCCACAGCCATATTGCAACAGCCAGCACCATCCATACACATACAACAGCATGAGCAGACAAAGGTGAGCCAGACATCACATGAAACACAGGGAGTGCACTACACATGTACACACGCCACCACACTTACAGGCATGTGTACACCTCCGCCAACTGTCGCAGTGTTGAGATCGGCATCCATGTCACATCTGCAAATTAGTTTTCCACATATCAGTGTCACATGCATCCATGTTGCATCACTGTTGCACCCTTGTCAAAAAGACACACATGCACATGTACACGGTGCACCTACATGCAGCTGGAACCAACATCCATGTGTGACACCACAACCATGCCAACTGACATACATAGTAATCCAAACATGTGTGCTCACACATCTGCATTTGGCTTGCATGCTTACCCACACATACACCAGCCATGTGTCTCACACATGAAAGGACTTGCATGTGTCTGCCTCACAGCCCTGTACATACACATCCATACTTGGCCCTAGAAAAACACATGTACAACCTGCACACTACTGGCACACCACCACACGCACAGCTTTCAATCAGTATGCATGTACACTTACCGCTCGACTCCAGACGGGTCTGCCTCTCAAGGACCCTCATCTGATGTTCCGACAGGTGGCCCCGGCGCCCCTTAGCATCCGCTGCCTTCAAGAGGTGCCGGGCCTTGTTGAGGGTCCTGGACCTGAAGTCCTCCCAGCGCTTCTTGACATGTTGGAAGTCGCAGACTGCCACCCCCTCCGCGTTGATGGCAGTCACGATGTCCGTCCAGATCTGAGTCCGTCCTTCCTTGTCGGCGCGGGAACTTCCGAAGAGGGCATCATACTTCCCCAGGACTTGCTCCACCAGGACACCAACTTCGGTGGCAATGAAGCTGGTGGCCCTCTGCCTCTCTGGCTGAGGGTTGCCAGTGGTGCCAGATGGTGTAGTGCCCGACATGGCAACCCCAGAGGCAGGAGTGGGTGGGCAACTGGGTCCTGGGGCTGGGCTGTGGAGCGATGGTATCCCAGTCGGGAGTCTTCTGTTCCAGCAGGGGTGGTCACAGCAACTGCACCCCTGGCTGATGTGCAGGCAGCAAATAGCAGGGCACGTGGGCAGCAGGCAAGCAGGCTGCAGCAGATGGCAGATGGGAGCGTGCTCAGGGCTCTAGGGGGCAGTGATTCGGCCTTTTAGGCAGGAGCGTGGTCTTCCGTGTGTGAACGCGTGGCCAGCTTGATACGGAGTGATTTGGCACGTGAAAAATGTGCACGTCAGCGTGTGATTTGAGGAAAGGCCCCTAGCGCGTAAGCGCGTCAGCACTCGTACGCGCTTTCATTGGACCAAAGGCCCTTCAAGCGTAAGTGCCTCTGTGACGTGATGCGTGGGCGTGCGCGGCCATTTCCCTCATGACGTTAGCATAGTGGTTCAGCGCGCGTGAAAAACTGCACGTCCGTGTGTGAATGCATGTAATCCGAGGAAAGGGCCCATGCGCGTAAGTGACGTGACGTGCGCGGGCGTTTCCCTCAGCACGGGTTAAAGGTGAGCGGGGGCAGTAGTTCGCTGTACGTGCCTTTCGTGGAGACCGACGTGTGTTGCTGCTTCCTGTTGTTTCGCGCGCCATCACAACTTCACAGCTATCAAGGACGTATCTCTTCTTTTGGCGGAGGTATTGGCTACGTGTGTTTTTCTGCATCGCGCTAGTCAGACGGTGAGTCGCACACGCTATTTTTCCCACTGCGGGTGTCCCTGTGTATCGCACCCATTTCCAAGGTCATAGTAGCCTGCGTGTCCCACGCGTACGCGTTATTCGTGTTACTGGGTGCCACCGCGTACTGCGGGAGGTTGATTCCACGCACGTAGGCTGCAGGGTTGCGTGCACGGTTTTACTGCAGTTTTGGGGTGCCTGAGCATTGCGTGACCCGTCACTACATCACCGGGGTCACATACAGCCTTGCAGGTGGAGGGGGGCTGTTAACATCTTGCTTCCCACCCCCTTAACCCCAATTGCCCAGGTCAATTGTGCTGTACACCTCCCATTGGCACTACTCCATCTGTGCCGGCACTACTCCATCTGTGCCATGGTTGGGAGGCCAGCAAAGGTGAGGGGCGCCTCAGCAGGGCATACTCCTCGTGGCGGGCGTGGTCGGGGACGTGGCCGTGGTGTCCAGGGGGTAGGGGGACTCCAGGGTGTCCAGGGCGGCCACAGAGGGGGAAGAGGCAGGGGTGCGCCACTTGAGCACAATGTTGTGCCATGTGTCGGTGCAGTCATGCCACCACCCCCTGTGGTTCCGGGAGATGCAGCTTCTGCATCTGGCACTGGCGCCCGTGTGACCCGGCAGTCCCTTCCATCGACTTCCACGGGCCCAAGGGTAGTGGTAGCTGCAGGTGCAGCTGTGGACACCGCCACCCAGGTTCAGGGTCTGCCAGCGCAGGCTGCGTTGGCACTTGAGGAGCCCTTGGAAGATTTACAACAGGGCAGGAGGGATACCGTAGGGGCATGCAGGGCTGCTCTGACCAAGACACGTGTCCCTGGGGCAGTTATGTCATCTGCTGCCCCGAACAGCCGGGTGTTGGCAAGTGCAGGGGCAGATGCCCCCAACAACACCCCGGTTGTGAGTCGGCCAACCAGGACCGTTGCGGTCAATGACCCTGCCACAGCGGATGTTGCTGTGCAGGGTCCATTAGAGGGCACCCAGCTGCCACTGACACAAGTCAGGCCTTTGGTCGTCCCTCCACCTGCCACTCCCTTGGCTCAATCCACTGAACCCACTGGCCATACTGGTCAGGGCGGCATTAGCCAGCCAGGGTCTGCACCACAGTCCAAGAGGAGGAAGGTTGCACCTGCAGCACAGGCTGGGACCCCACACACAGCCACGACCTCCTGCACGTCGAGGAAGAAGCCTTTCTGCAAGCAGGAACTGGACTTCCTCGTGGACTACGTGCGGGGCCACAGCCGTGACATGATAGTGGGTGCCAATAGTCAGACTACGGCTGCCCACGGTGACACCCACTGGAAGCATGTTGCGGAACATGTCAGTTCATTCAGCCATGAGGTGCGCACGGCGCAAGAGTGCAAAAAGCGTTGGAATTATCTCAAACGCAGCGCTAAGGCTAAGCGTGCCTCAAATTACAGCTTGACTCTGGTGACTGGTGGTGGGCCTGCACCAGAGGAGGAAGAGCTCACTCCGCATGAGTCACTCGTTGCGGAGTTCATACCACCTGAATCGGTCGAAGGTGTGGGAGAGATGCTGGACTTTGATGCCCAGTCCAGTGAGTGTTGATGCGTGTTTGTTGAGGATGTGTGCGTTTTACTTGTGGGATGTGTTGTGCATGATTGCCACTACATGTGACGTGTACATGGTTCTGATGTGTAAGTAATGCAATGCTTCCGTGATGCATGTCTGCTCTGCTGGATGGTGGACATGTGGAGCAGATGGGGACTGTCCGCATCACCACTATTGCACCCTACTCATATGCTGGTTACCAGTATACCCCTCCGGTCCATGTTCCAGCTCACTGGCCCTTCTGCATGTGGCGTGGGGTGACCTTCCTCTCAGCCCAGGCACAATGTCATAGCATGACTGACGTGCATGTGTCTGCGGCATGCATGCGGGTACTCCATGTAGGCATGCTCCCTTGCCCCTCCTCCGCCACTCTGCACCCCAGTTCCACCTTTGCACTGGTCTGCTTCAATCTTGCCATTGTGTACTTTCCTGTTCATGCGTCCTGTGTACATGCTAACATCCAGCGCACAATCTGCCAGACATATGCTGTGTGGTACAGCCTTAGTACTTGATGCAGGGTATCTCACTTGTACTGTGCATAGGTCAGATGCCCCGCAGGGACATGAGTGCCCATTCATGCTCCATGTGCATTGCACGCATGCCCCTATGTGTCCTTGACTGGTTGATCACTGTAATACAAGTCCTGGGTGACATACATTGCATGGCATCTCATCAGCCTTCCCATGTCAACTGTGGCTCAGTACTGCGTTGCACACATTTTTAGGGTCTGACAATCTGTGTGGGTCACAGGCCTCAGCCTGTTTAATGGCCAATGACTCTGTCCGACTGTTGTAGTGTCTTCTTCACACGTGGGCGGCCTCCAGAGTTTTCATCATGTGTCCTGCTTACTGTCCCATCATCATTTGCAGTGTTGTCACTTGAATCACATTAAGTTGTTGATGCCAGTCAACACTGCCTGTCAATACACAGGTCTATGGTCAGCCTTTTGATACCATGCTAGGCATCCCTGCTTTTGTACTTGGGTGGAGGGGTGCTTTGCTTGTAGATATGCTACCCATTGAATGCACAGTGCACGTGATGCCTGAATTTGACCTTGCACTGCCTTCACATTTCCTGACACACACCATGGAGTCCTTGTACATGTAGGTAGTGAGTGACATACACATTTGCTGCACTGCATAGACCCACTTCTATGCAAACTGCCACCTTTCAACAAGTCTGGTCACAGAAGCAATTCAAAGTTGACCCAGCATGCATGCCAGGTTCTATTTTGTGTGTCACATGTCTGCCTGATGTGTTTGTTATCGGTGTGTGTGTGTGTTGTGTGCTTCTGATATGTGTACTGACCTTTTTTCTCTCTATTTTTCAGGTGATGATGCAATGGAGGTGGAGGATGGTGTTGTCATGCCAGACACAGGGTTGTTACCACTACATCAACCCGGCACAAGTGGGGGTCGTGGGGTGGTAGGCCACGAAAACCCCCAAGTGCTACAGTCCATCTTGTCTCTGGCTGCCTATGAGTCCAGCCCTGATGACGACTCTGACGTCGAGTTGGATGTCGAGTTGGATGAGCATCAAGTCCATGTGTCAGGGGTGAGTGATTCTGATGTGGACACACCTCTGTCCGCGACACCTGCACTGAGGGGTCAGACAGTCTTGGTTCCTCCGCCTGTGGTGGATCGGGACGCAGGGTCACCCTCCACACCAGTCACTGATGTGCCTGGGCCATCACGTCGACGGGGGCATGTAGTCGTGCAGCCGCGGGCGGTGCCAACACAGCGAGGACACCCGGTCCTTGGGTCCCGCAGGGGTCAAGCCCAGCAACGCGGTCGCCGCACGCAGCAGCAGTATACTGAGTGGGAGCAAGACATGACTGCCAATTCAGAACGGCAGGGGGCAGCAATGGAGAACATCGCTGCGAGCATGGAGCGTGTGGCCTGATCTGTGCTCCCCCCTGCTAGGCAGGTGCTTCTCCAGCAGCAGGCGGCACGGTCCACGGCCCGCTCGCTCAGGCTGGGCATGGCGGCCTCAGACAGGGCACGCCAGGCTGAAATGTCTCTGCGTCAAGCAACTGCTGCTCACGCAGAGGCGCACATGGATGCCCTGAGGGAGGAGTATACTTCCCTCAAATCCACTCTGGGTGTCCTTATGATGTCCCAGAGGCAGCAGACAGAGGAGAGGTTTGCACAGCTTGAGCGTACCATCTCGGCTGAGCTACAGGCTTGCCGGGAGGTGCAGCGGTTGTCCAGCCAGGCCTTGCAGGAGGAACTCTGTGTTACATGTGCTACCTTGCAAGAGGAAGCACGTGTAACACGTGAGGTTCTGCATGCAGACCTACGTCACATCGCCACACAGAACCAGGCTCACCCGTCCGGCAGACTTGCTGCCGTCGAGGGGCAAGCTGCGGCTAGGCGTGGCCAGGCTACTGTGCCACGTCCTCCTTTCCAGGATGAGCCAGACTCGGACGACCATCTATCTCCCACATAGGTCGGGCTGTGCAGGCGTTGAGCCCAATGAGGTTTTTTTTTGGCTCAGCATCATCGCATGTGGGTGTTGAGCAGCACCCTGTACCTCCCCCCTCCTGGGTGCCTCCCCTCCCCCCCAGGTCGTATGTGGCCATTTTTTATTTTTATTTTAGTTTAGTTAGTTAAGTTTCTGTTTGATAGTTAATTTAAATAGGTAATGTAGGTTTTTCATAGTTAGTGTAATTAGTTAATATAGTTTAAAATTGCTTGTCTATTGTGCTTTCATGTGACAGTGCGGTGCTTTGTGGCTTTTGAAAGCATCCACTGTCTGTTCCAGCTGGGCCCTTCAGGCTTGTCTTGTGTATGTGTTTGCTGCTTGGGGTCCTTGACTCACATATGCCACTCCTGCCTCCCTTATCCATGGGCTTGCAAGGATGGTTCGGTGTAACAGCCTATTTCACAAGGGCTTTGGACTGTCATATCTGTGGCATGTCTGTTGCTGTGTAACTTGTGTTAACACCCCTAGTGGGGATGATTACGGTGTTATTGAACACTGTTCTGCTTTTGGTAGATGGGGTGTTTCATGATTAATGTGTACATTCATTGCTATGCATTGTGTAGTATGTTTCTTATCTTTACTGTACACGTGCTTGTTGCAAATCATGCCGTAGATAGTGTGTTCCACACTTTAGATGTGAAAGACGGACTGATGGTGTGATTTCTGATGTACGTCTCTGACATGGTCCAGTAATGAGATGCCTGAAGAGACAAACACAGATGACTCTAAAGCATTAATCATGTGTTTCATGCCCTTTCTGCACGGGGATGAGCCTCCAGACCACCTTTGCCAGCAGACATGGCCCATTGGACGTCTGGATTCTGGACACATTTGTTGGTGCCCACATGCACATGTGTGCACAAGCAGAGGCACAGGGATTGCAGACATACATCCTAGAACTGCTGACGTGTTCCAAGGAAGTCCAGGCAAGGTGAGCAGCACAGGGGGGCCACAACACAGCAAAGCTTCCACCAGGCCAGTTGCACATGCAAGCTTAGTAGCAGCACTGAGGGTGAGCTTGGACTAATATTGGTGTTGAAGCACACAATACAGCTCAGATGTGTTGGTGGACTGATGGCTAGTTGATTGTAAGGTTGTCTAGGGCACCTGCAGGGGCAGTGGCATATACCCTCCGGTCCACCATGGGCCATTGAGACACTTGTATCACCCATGCTGCCTTCCGAGACATGGAAAGGAGCAGCTCACAGGGACATACAGCAAGGGACAGACTCAGGTGCAGTGCATTTCATTTCCATGTACATTTTGAAACATGCACTGCCTATTTTTTTACGGTCATGGTGGGACACGACTTTTTCTGAAGTCATACCTTGCTATATGCGTCTGTCTGCTTACCCAGGGAACATTGCATGTTGTGTGAATCGTGACACATTGGTGTTCCATTTGCCACGCACCCACCGGCGCCTGACTTACTGCATTGACTGTGTATGAACCATCACAGGGGGAATGTTACGTATGGGTACGAAGCATCCACACCAGATTGTCTGTTTGTAGAGTAGTTTGTTGCTATGGGGCATATTTGCTGTTGTGTTTGTGTGTTATGGGCGCGCACAGATTATTAACTATGCCTCTCCTTGTAGCATTGAAGTGCTCCTGTAACCGGACCTGAAAGAGCGCAGGCAGGAGGCCAGCACTCAAAACCAGAGCTGAGTGTCTTGTTGTTTTTCTTTCAAACTGCTCTACATAGGCTTGCTGGGGGGTGCACTGTTGCATGGATGAATGTGTAATTCAATTTGGTGTGTTTTATTTTCCGTAATCATCCCGAGTCCTATCCAATTCTAAACCCTGTACCCTCTACCCGGTGTTCCTGCTTCCCGTACCTACCCAACCAACGTTCCCTAACCCTCTTTCCCCGCTGGGGTTGCGGATGCCTGTGTAAGCCCCAAGCTTGCAGGCGCCAAAACCCTAGAGGGGGTGGTTGGTTCATGCCACTCCTGCGCCTGGACTCCGGAAGGCCCTGACAATGATGTACAAGTTTGTTATGATTGTGTATGTGTTAATGCAAGTACTCCATTTTAGTGCATTCCCTACTTTCACGTGTCATTCATACTCCCCTCTCCTGCCCCTCATTCCAGTTATCCAGTATGCCAACAGCTGTCCCAACTGCATATCCCTGACCCTCCTTCCCCACCAGGGTCTCAGAGGCCTGTGTGAGTTTGACCTTGCAGGCACCCAGGCCACGGTGGGGTTGGTTGTTTCGTGCCACTCCTGCGCCTGTACACGGGAGCTGTGACAGTACACATCCATTCGTGGTGCATCATTGTATGTTATGTACCACACATGGCTCACATCCTGTTGTGACATTGTTTTACTGTGCTACCTTGGTTGTTACATCATTGTGGTAGTACTTGGACTTTGTGAGGTACTGCTACTTCAAGTCATCTATTGGAGGCTGTTCAGGTTCGTTTTTCTGCCTTGGATTTTGTGTCTTTGCAAATGAAGGTGGACTCTGAGGGTGCAGGCAACTTTTGACACACAAGGTGGGAGATGGTGACGAAGGGGAATGGTGATCCCGTGGCCAGGTGAAATTGAGGGTTGAAGGCTCCATGACCCAGGTGCAGTTGTTCAGTGGGTCATGGTCATTTGTGAGGGAGGGGGGGTGTTTTGTTGTTGATAGTTGCCTTGCCCTGCAGTGTGATGGGAACCCTGACATTGTAATTGTGGTAACCTATGTACATGATGTGTTCTGCTGATCAATGCATGTTCATGTGTTGTATTTACCTTTCAGGTGTGAGGGGATAGTTGTGGTTTGACATGCTGGGGTGCACACATGGTGAATGTTCACATGTGATGTGTAGAGGACACTGATGGTCAATTGATTGCACATGCATATGTTGAGTGCATGTCCTTGCTGACCCCCACACTCGCACTATGATGCACTACATGTACAACTACCCTTCGATATCCACATGTACACTCTGTTTGCCTTCTGCTGCCCACTGAGTCCCTGTAGCACATGTTCTGTGACCAATTATGGATCCTGTACATGCCTATTTTGCTTTTTGATGTGGTTTGTCGCTTAGAAGTGATGCTCAGGGTGTGCATCACACACAATGGCTGTTCACTGTGCTGTGCGCTGAGCAGTGTGTTGCAGGAGTTGGACACAGCACACAGAAGCTGCAGTGTTGATTTTGCAATGCACAATGTGCATGTAGGCAGGCATTCTTTGTTATGTTGCGGCTACTACTTTTGTGATGCATTTGGGAATTACTTATTTTGGGTGGGAGGTTGTTGGTCAGTCATTTCATCTGATTCCATGTCAGGCATCATTGTCTGATGCCAATTTACATTTGTCACATGGCAATGTGTACCTTATTGGTACTGTGTTGGTGAATGGCTATTGCTTTTCATGTCATGTTGTGGTTTGGGAGGGTTTGAGTGACATGACAGTGATGGTCATGGCCTGTTTTGCAGGTGTGTGTGATTTACACCTTGCATGTCAGGGTCAGCCGCTTCTCGAAGCAACAAGCTGGGGGTAGATCTCTCTCCGCGGCAGGGGCCTCCCTCTGGAACGGCCTTCCTGCCTCCCTGTAACTTGAGGAGAACCATCTCCACTTCAGGAAGCACCTCAACACCTTCCTCTTTGCTTCTGCTTTCTCTCTCCCTCTCCCTTGCTAATTTCTTCACTGAAATTGCACTGAATCTGCAACTAGGCCGCTCTCACCGACCTCGGTCCCTGGCCCAGCCACTCTCCACTTGCACTGCCTCCCTGGCAACCCCTGCACTGCAGGACTGTCGCTGTATCCCTACAGCCCCCCCTTCACAGCACTTGTCTGCACTTACCTTTGCACTTGCCACCAGCTGGCCTATTTATTTTTTATTCTACTTACCCTGTACTGCACTCCCCCCCTCCCCTTCCCCTTGCACTTTTCCCTTCCAGCTACCCCTGCACTTGCGCAATCTAAATGACACCTGGCCTAGTAGGATCGTTGTCTGTCTTCCCTTGTTCCCCCTCCCTGCCTCGTTGCGCCTTGCAACACTTGTGTATAGGCGTGTTACAAATGCCATATCATATCATGTCATATATCATATGTGTGCCTTTTGGTCACACAGGATAGCTTGTGTTTAAGTAGCTAGGGATGCACACAATGTGGCACTTCCATGGCAACAATCTCAGGGTGGTAAGGTTGCGACAGTTGACTGTCTCTTTGTCATCATCGATTGTCACCTGGTATGTGCCAGGCCTGTGTGCACTCCGCAGGGGTGGGAGTTTAGGTGGAAAATGTGGCCACAAGCTGAGTCCGGGCTTCCTCGCCACGTGCCCTATCCCCTCCCATGGGCAGTGCCTGTGTCTGTGGTTAGAGATGTGGGGGCACCACCATGTCCACCGGTACGCCCTGCCGTGTTGCAACATTGTGCAGGACACATGCTGCCACAATGATCCTGCACACTACTGGGGGTGCATAGAGTAATAGAGTAGCTGCCCGCCAGAGCGGTCAAGGGAGCGGAAGCGTGACTTGAGCACTCCGAATGTGCGCTCCACTATGGCCCTGGTTGCAATATGGGCCGCGTTGTATCTTACCTGGGGTCGTGTGGTGGGTTCCGGATTGGCGTCATCATGTGGTTGCTCAGAGGGTAGGCACTGTCCCCTGGAGAGGTGATAATGGTTATTATTATTGGGGTTTGTGTATTTGTGTGTGTTTGTGTGTGACATGCATGCATGTGCAAGGGAATTTGTACTCACCTAGGAGCCATGTGTCGCCATGCTGGCTAGCTTCCAGGGCCTGGCTCAGGGCGGACATTCTGTATATGAAACTGTCATGGGTGGAGCCAGGGTAGTTTGCATAGACAGAGGTGATGATTTCCTTTGCATCGCATACCACCTGTACATTTATGGAATGCCAGTGCTTGCGGTTTCGGTAGATGTGCTCAGTGGCCCTAGGTGGACGTAGGGCCACATGGGTGCAATCTATGGCACCGAGCACTTTGGGGAAGTGTGCCACCCTGCAAAAATCCAGGACAACGGCCTGCCTTTCTGCGGGTGTTCTGGGCATGTATATGTGCCTGCGGACTGAGGGGCGCGCTGTCATGATTGCCAAGACATGGTGTAGGCAGCGTGACTGCGTGGCCTGTGAGAACCCCCCCACTATGGCAGTAGTCCGCTGAAATGACCCAGTAGCCAAAAAATGCAGGACATTGAACACCTTCTCCAAGGGGCTCAATGCTTGGGAGGAAAGGGTGGGGGATGTAAGGTCATCTTTCCACTCTCTGACCAGGTCTAGGATGATATGGGGTGGAAACCTATACCTGCCGTAGACCTGGTCGCCAGGCATCCCAAAAAGGCTTGTCCGTGGTGCGAAAATGCGTGCCCTGGCTATTCTCCTCCTCCTGCGGTGTCCCACAATCAGTGCTGCGACAAATGGGGCATTCATCGTAGCTGTATATACGTGTTTGTTGTTTGCGCGCACTTTTATACTGTGCGCGGGGACGCTTCCACCTGCCTTCGTGTGGTAGACGCGTTGACGCCTGTGTGCGTCTTTTGCCATGTGCGGGTTTCCCGTATTCGAATCCATGAATACGGGTTGTTCGCGTGCGTGTGGGCGTTCCGTGTAGTTCCCTGCAGTACTTCCCCAGTTACGCCTTCTTTTTCACGCGTTATTCCCCTTTCCGCGTGTTACGCCCACTGTTCCGCCCACTTTGGTTGTGTGCGCCGCGCTATGTGCGCTTTTGCTGTGCGTGTAGCGCACGCCGTTTGGTGGAGTGTGTGCCCATGTGCGCCATGCAAGGATTTGGCGTACGGACAGCGGGAAACACGCGCAGCGTCTTCCTTGAATCGCACGCGTGCGCATGCGCTGGGTTTCTCACGCTTGCGCCACCTTGCGCCTGCTTGCGTTGGGATTTTCGGCGCACGTTTGTTCCATGAATCGACCCCTTAGTCTGTGTCCAGAGGAAGGAAGAATAACGTAAATAATCTAGTACACCCAGAAGTCTCCAGTCCCTGTACTCTTGAGTCCCAAAAACAAAGAAAACCAAAGTTCACTATTCCCAAATCCACATGTTCAGTTCAATTTTGCAGAGAAAAGGTTCGTACTGCTTAATACAGGTGGCAAGATGAAAAGCTGGCAGAATTGGAGATCCAGGAGCGGTCCGTGGTCAGGCAGGGTGCAGGCAGCGAAGTACAAGCATAATCCAAGGCAAGTTCAGGAGCGGTCCGGGTCGTAACAGCTAGGACAGTGAGAGGGGCAAAGAAAGTTCCTGGTAACTAGGAAGCAGGGTTTACAAGAAACAGAATCGCAATATTCTGTAAACGCCACTGAAGTCGTTCAGAAGTGCCGAAGGAGTCAATGAGAGGAGCTTATGAGGAAGAGATCACATGACTGGGTTGCGCATCGCTTACAGCGCAGGGCGGAACATCCTACGGTGCATAGGACGACAGCATTGCCAGGCCAACTTCCAGGCCCCTGGCTGCGTCCTTAGCAACCAAGCACTGTTGTTCCTTCGGTCCAGACCGTGATTGCCAGTAAACGTATGTTTATTATGGGCAGACTTAGACTTGGAATTTAAAAGTGTATGCACTCTCCCTAATGTCGTAGTGAGACGGTAAGAAGATCTGACAGTATCCTCCCCCAAAGAGTCTCTCACCCTTCGTGCTGACCAGAATTGAGACAAGAGAGCCGGAGCATGTACATGTGCCGCGGGCTCCCAGGTATGATCTTCTGGACCATACCCTTTCCAGTCTACCAGATAAAATAGACGCCCCTTACGAATCTGTGTCCCCAGAATTGCGTTCACTTTGTATTCATCAGAACCGTGAACTCTAACGGGAGGTGGGCGAGACAGAAGTCTCGTAGAAGGATGGCAGGGTTTAGTAAGCAAAACATGGAACACCGGATGAATCTTCCAGGCTGACAGGAGTTCCAATCGTATGGCCACCAGATTGATGATATGCAATATCTTAAACGGCCCTACAAACCGTGGAAGCAAGGCCCTGCGACCAGCTAATCGAAGATTACGTGTGGACAGCCAAACCCTCATACCCGGTTTGTAACCCGAGGCTGGGGATCTGTGCGTATCCGCAGACTCCTTCATCCTCATCTGAGCCTTCAGCAGATGCTGCAGGACAATCTTGTGTGTACCGGATAAGTCCCTCAAACATGCAAGCGCCGCAGGAGTATTCAACGGTGGACCAGAGTGAATCGGAAGGGAACATGGATTCAAACCATACATGGCATGAAACTGAGACATACCGGCAGCAGTATGCAACAAATTGTTGTATACAAACTCTTCAAAGGCTAAAACAGAAACCCAAGTACCCTGGCGTTGGTTGGTAAGGCAATGTAGATATTGTTCCATAGTAGCATTCAGGCATTCAGTTTGTCCATCCGTCTGTGGGTGGTACACGCTGGAACCTCTACCATCGATACCCAGGGTTGTCGTAAGCGCTCGCCAAAAGCGGGAGGTAAAATGTGGTCCCCGATCGTTAATAATGATTGACGGAAGACCAAAACACCTGAACACGTTCTTCAGAAACATATCTGCCAAGACGGGAGCTGTGGCGATTCCCAGACAATGGACAAACAATGCCATCTTAGTGAAATAGTCTATGACGACCCATATTGTATCATAGCCTTTCACCTGGGGTAATTTCACAAAAAAATCCATGTAAACCATAGTCCAGGGTTGATGGGGTATGGGTATGGGTTTTAACAAGCCAACAGGTTTGCCACGAGGATTCTTGCACTGTGCACAAACAGCGCAGGTTGCCAAATAGGCTGCTACATCTTTCTCCATACATGACCACCAGCACCAACGTTTCAAAAGATCCAGGGTTTTCCGAATGCCAGGGTGGGCGGCTACAGAAGAATCATGGCACCATTGCATCGCCTGGAGTCTCGTGGGTGTATCAGGCAAGTAGATCTTACCCTGTTTATAGGGTAGAGACTGTACGACCTCTAGTCCAAGTTCTGTTATCTCATAAGAAGCCGTTCTAACCCAATCCTGGATTGCAGCCTTGAGTGAAGGTTGAAGAGTACATCCACAAACCACCTGGTTTGGTAAAAGCAGAGCCCCATTCATACTATTGGATTAATTGTTTCCGTGGATACGAGAGAGCGCGTCTGCTTTGGAGTGGAGAGCACCGGGGCGATAGGTGATAATAAAGTTGAACATCGAGAAAAACACGTGCCATCGGGCATGACGTGCTGTTGTACATTTAACGGATTGGAGTGCCAGCAGATTCCTGTGGTCAGTAAATACCTGGATAGGTTCCGGAGTACCGAGCAAATGATGTCTCCAAATCATGAAGGCATCTTTGACTGCCTGTATTGCTCTTTTCCAAAAAGTGCACGGAACAACCATAAATCACCAATGCAATTATAGAGCAAATACTTCAAACCATAAACAGACAGACACAATAACTCACAGCCACGCACTCTTTAGAAGATAATCAGCTCTTTACGGCTATTTATTCAAAGATTACAAGTACATAGAAATAACTCACAAAAATAATAAGGACATAGATCACAGAAGAAGTCAAGAAGTCAAAAAGAAATACATCACCGTGAGCGTAACAGAATTCCTCATCTCGTCCAGAAGCGGCTGGAAAACCCCGGGAACAGCCAGGCCGAGAGTACCACAGCTCACAGGAAGGCCAGACGTAAGCGTCCTTCTCTGGCTGAAGTCTCACCTGACCCCCTCCGGGCTTCCGCATATATACACACTCCACAAAGGGGAGTTAATTCTCGAACCTTCTGGAAATTGCACTTGCGCAGTTGAGGAACAGCCGTCGGTTGCCAGCTGGGTCAATCGAGAGCTCCCCCAAGAAGCGCAGTGCCTCCCTTCTCTAAAAACACGCTCCATGGAGAACAGTAACAAGCCATAACAACGTTAGCTTTCCCAGCAGAAATGGCCTTGACCGCATACCAGGTTTGGAAAAGCATGTTTGTTTCAGCACCGTGAATCTAACACTCAGCAAAATGTGTGCAGCGTTTCACTGCGGTATGAAGTAAATATCCAACATGGCTCCGAGCGCTCCCAGAATGCATTGCGCACCCGCGCCATTTTGGATCAAGCATAAATCAAGCATAACAATTCCACCCTTTGGATATTTATCTTTCATATCCCGGTGACACAGGAACCGGTCTCTGAAACATATGAAAGGTTAAGACTAAATTGGGAATACATTGAATGCAACAACAACAAGCAATTATAATAGACAATATAATAAAAATGCAAGCAAAAATGGAACGTAGTGTACCCCCAATATCAGGTATCCATGAAAATAACCAATCCCACCAATTTCTATTACGATCTTGAGACACTTGAGAAATGAGATCCCTCAAACCTCGAATATGACTTTCAATAGATTGTGAGTGGTCACTTAAATTGAAACAACACATACCTTCAAAGGCATTACACCCTAAATTATGTTTTAGCAATAGGTAATCAACAGCAGCTTTGTTCTGCAAAGTTGCTTTTCTAATAACTTGACTATCAAGGAGTAATTCTTCTAAAGCCTGCGAAGTATGATTAAGACTTTTAACTACTAAACACACTAATTTCATCAAAGATTTGTAGCCTCCAGCAGCTAAACCCCAAACACCTACTAATGAAAGGGTTAATGCTAGAACCTCAGCTTCTGATAACAAATGTACATGTGAATCACAGTCAGGAGATAGCCCTACAGATTCGAAAGTTGACCTTTTACCTCGAGTTATCGCTGAGTGTAAAGGAAACATCATTAGTCCTAATCGAGTTAAAGCACATGGACCCCCAGAAATGTTAGCTGGAATATAAGTATATGTAATGTTACCACATGAAAAGAGCCATCCTGTTGGAAGTTTCACATGATTCAAATGACTAGCAGTTATCACTGTATGATTGCAGGGCATAGTATTATTTACACTGGTGCATTTGCGTGACATTCGCGAACATAGTCGCCTCTCGAACATGGTGTTATTGTATTGATTGGTCAACTCTATTTTTCGGCATTTGCCAATTTCTTGTGCTTTGCACGTCATAATGTAACACACATCACCTTGAGTTATATTGTAAGTGAAAACACGTGTCAAATTTCTCCATTTTCTGCCAGTCTCTTGGCAGAACCGACAGTATTCGTAAACTGAAAAAGATTGTCTAATGTCTGAGTCTTGAACTAAAGAATCATTATGTGTGACGCAGAAGATATGCTTTAAAACTGGAACAGGCGTCGGCACTGCTACTAAACACGTAGTCAATAAAGCTTCAGCATTGGGCACATCAGTAAGACAAAAGTGTGATATGTTCAGTACTTGCTGTGCCAGATAAATCCACATATTCTCCTCTTGGGTAATCATAGGAGAGTGTTTCCGTCTTGCTACGATCGCGTCTGGCACAGCTGGCATCAAGGTTGTTTTGACTTGCTCCTGATGTGTTTGTCGCATTTCACAAATTCATGTCTTCGGTCTGGTGGGCTTTTCGGCACTGGCATAGGGCTGCTTGGGGACAACATTATTCATCACTATCAGTATCCCTTTGATCACTGGCACAGATGTGACATTTTTCGGTTGTAACAGCAGATCGTTTGATTCGCCCAAATGGAGTCCATTTAGTGCCACCGTTACACCAACCAGACCCAGGATCTACAAAGCAAACCCAGAAAAGAGATATCAGTGTTGCACATCACTCTCTCAGGTAACATTTGTCTGCAGGTACATATTGCCATTTCTTTCTACCAGGCTCCATAACTAAAACAACTTGATCTTTGCCTGATGCAATGACATCTGCGGGCACTGGTGGGCCACTCGGCTTTTCCACCCACACCTTTGCACCTGGTACCATACTGCCTGAAGAGCCAAAACCGCGATCCCCACGGGTAGTTAACACTGTAGGAGGCTCCCCTTTCTTAATCATGGACAATTTAATGGGAATGACTATCAATTGGGCCACTCGATCACCCTTGTGGATTGTTAACAATTGATCCCCACTATTCATTAGGATGACTTTAATCTCGCCTTGGTAATCAGCATCAATTACCCCTCCCAACACTTGAACTCCCTTCAATGCTAGGCCAGATCTAGGGGCAATCCATACCATATGCTCTGGGGGAATCTGTACTCCAATCCCTGTTTCAATTACAACTATTCCTCTTGGATCTAATCTGATTTCTTCATTGGAATGCAAGTCTACCCTCCTGACTCTGGAGTTGCTCGATAGGGAGCTAAAGAACCTGGAGTGATTTCCCAGTATAATAGTGTTTCTCTGACTAAATTGGGTTGAACCTGCAAAGTAGGAGTCATTAATCGCATCAAAGGAGTTTCATGTTCATACACAGGCCTATTGTTTAACACTTGCACCGCATCAAACACACGATCACGCCAGCCTGCCAAACTGCCGTCTCCAGATTTGTGCAACTTTTCTTTCAGTAACCCATTCATTCGTTCAATTAGCCCTGCCGGAGCTGAATGGTAGGGCATGTGGTAGATCCACTCAATGCTCTTTTCCTGACAAAATTCTTGGATTAATTTGCCTTTGAAATGTGACCCATTGTCACTTTGAATCTGCAAAGGCACTCCATAATGTAATATGATCTGATCTAACAACCTGATGGTGTTCAATTGGGTTGCACGTTTGCAGGGCAAAATCATCAAATATCCCGAGTAGGTATCCACAATAGTGAATGCATACTGACAACCTCTGCTGATTGGCCTAGGACCGATATAATCAATCTGCCAAATTTGACCTGGTAATTTTCCTCTTCTCAATGTGCCTCGAACAATTTGAGGTATCGGTCTATGTAATTGGTGTTGGCACACGGGACATTGCAAAATAATGGTTTTCACTACTTCTAAAGGAAGACTGATGCCTCAAGCTTGTGCCCACCTGATAGTAGCCTTTTCTCAAAGGAACCCACATTTCAGATGGGCCCATTTGGCCAAAACCTCCATATCGTCTTCCCGAGCCTCTGCATCCACTGAGGAAATCTTGGTGTGTTTATCTGAAACAGAATTAAACCAACGTTCTAATGAATCTGTGGCACAATGCGGGTCCACATGATATACAGTGACTTCACTTTGTAACAACATTTCTGCAATATCTTGCCACAGTTCTTTTCCCCCACAACTCTTTTGAATGAATCTTCTATCCATTCTTTTGCCAATTTGGCAACCACACTGCCAATCCATTTGCCACTGACAATGAATCTGTGTACACATAACATTGAACAGGGGTCTCTTTGTTTTAACGCTTGGTAAACTGTGTAAAGTTCTGCAAACTGACTACTCTTCCCTTTCCCTGTCGTTGTCAACATCTTTTTTGTTTTGGGATTGTACGACACTGCTTTCCAGTACCGCTCAGTTCCCACGTATCAGGCTGAACCATCCGTGAACCAAGCATGCACTGTTTGCTCCACAGTCAAATCACTGTAAGGTACTCCCCATTTCACGGGAGACTCACGTTTTTCAGGCACCCCCGGTGGTATGTAATCTGAGGGCGGTATGTTGGCTACTTGCTCATGTAATTTTGCCACTCCACCCTTTCCTGATTTGGCTCTGTCTTGAATATACCATTTCCACTTAATTATGCTGGCTTCTTGAACGTGTCCTATACGATGCGTTTTAGGAGAGCTCAGTACCCACTGCATGATTGGTATTTCAGGTTGCATAAATACACCATGACCCACCGTCATCTGCTCGGTATCAACAAGAGCCCAATAACATGCCAGCAATTGCTTCTCAAACGGAGTATATGAGTTACCAGCATCGGGCAACTTACGACTCCAAAACCCTAATGGCACACGTTTCCTGTCTTGTTTCTGCCACACACTCCAGTTAGCATAATTGTCTTGCACAGACACATTTAATTCCACTTCACCTTCCTTCAAGGGCCATAAATCAAGCACCTGCTGCACGGTGTCTTTCACCATATCAAAGGCTCTCTGCTGCTCTTCCCCCCACTGAAACTCATATTTCTTTCGTGTCACTTTGTAGAGGGGGGCCAATATCTGCCCTAAATGCGGAATGTGCTGTCTCCAAAAGCCAAACAGTCCTATAAACTGCTGAGCTTGCTTTTTGTTCGTTGGAGTAGTGAATTCAAGTATTTTCTGTCAAGCTTTTGGCACCATTTCTCAATTCCCATGATGCCACTGAATCCCTAGAAATATTACTGTTTCAGCTGGACCTTGAATTTTATTTGGATTAATCTCCCACCCTTCCTTTATTAATCCTTCCATAAGGATATCTAGCTGACTTTGCACACTGTGCTCATCCTTGCCTTGGATCAAAATATCATCAATGTAATGAGAGATTTGTATGTCAGGTTTGCACGTTATCTTGTCTAAGTGCTCTGCCACCAGCCGGTGACAGATAGTCGGGCTGTGCATGTACCCCATGGGTAGTCTCATGAAAGTGTACTGACGTCCACCCCACGTAAATGCGAACTGTTCTTGACACTCATCAGCAAGTGGCACGGAGAAAAATGCATTAGCTAAATCGATCACTGCATACCAAGTCCTCTCAAACTTTTGGACATTTTCGATCAATGTAATAGCATCTGGGACTGCGGGTATTAACGGAGGAGTATGTTTATTCAACTCCCTGTAATCCACTGTCATCCTCCACAACCCATCTCCCTTTTTAGTAGGCCAGAGCGGATTGTTCCATGAGGTGGTAATAGGGCGTAATACACCCGCCTCCACATACTCTTTTATGGTGGCTGAGATTTCCTTGTGCCCCCCAGGAATGCGGTATTGTTTCATTGCTACCCGCTTGGTGGCCACTGGCACTTGCACTGGGGGCATCTTCAATTTGCCTACGGTAATGGGTGTACAAATTAATGCACTCACCCCAAACTGGTACGTTTTACCGCCAAGTCCCAAGGTTAGCCCTTCCAAAATGTCAAAGCCAATTAAATATTCCGGTATCGGGACAATTAACACTTGGTATTTCTGCCTCTTTAAATTGCCTATTTTCATCTCCACTCGCGTTTGTACTGCGGGGGTCTCCTTTCCCCCTAAACCTTAATCGTAAACTGTTTGCCTTTAAATCGTGTCGGATTACCATGAATCAAAGAGGCCTCTGGCCCGGTGTCTATCAATGCTCGCACCCCTTGTGTATTTCCTGGCCCCCAAAAAATCTTAACATCAACATGAGGCCGGCTATCCACTTTTATGCGGGCAGACGCTGCCGGAGCTTGGCCGAAGCCCTAGTCAAACTTCGAATGAGTGTGACTCGACTCCGCCTCTAACATCGCACTCACCACCTTTCTCAAATCAGCGTATGTTGACTGGTATGGGGAAGGTGTCCCCATAAACCCTTCGACTTGTTCTTCCTCAGGGGGAGCAAAAGGTAAGGTGTCCCCCTGTGGCGTGGTGACTACTTGCTTCTTAACCTGTTTATAGCGCTCTTTGGCGGCAAGCCCTCGTTTTTTGTATAATTCATGCATTACTCTGGTTTCAATGCCATCAATTTCTTCGTGTGGCACGCCATCTTTTAGCAACGCCAAAAACATGTCTTTTCAGGACACTCGGGAGTCTCTGCTATCTTGCCGGCTGCCTTCAGTTCTTCTCTCACTACGCCCCTCTCTCTCCCGCGGCTTGTTATCACTCTTATCCCACTCTCCCAAATCTGCAAGTTGCCGAATGGCATCTGCTACCTCATCTGTAGCCTTGCCCGTCATACCTACGAGCAAAGTCATAATGACACTTTTGTATGCGGGTAGCGCAGTTCTAATCACCATGTTGCGAGTTGAAACTGAGAGCGGCAGGAGCATCTATGTGAATCGCCTCTTTCATAGCATGCTCTCTGACCTTTTGAATTGCTTCTCTCAACGTATACCACTTCGTTTCTTCACTGGGCCAATGTGTGATAATAGGTTATTTACGGTTACATGCTTGGGCTACCAGGTGCAACAAAGACACCTGCGTATCTTGACCATTTGCATCAGGGGGCGGTCCTGCTCTTAAGACCTCCTGTACATTGGTGTCAATTGACAGGGGTAAAAAACGCGGTGAATCAGTAGAAACTACCAACAACCCTGCAGCACCCCCATCTAGCAATCTCACCATCCATGTCAATAAAGCTTCCTCTGATTTCTGCCTCAAACGGGTAATAATTTCCCCAACCTCCTGTTGTGTGTAATCCTCCAGTGTGGTTAAATCCACCATTCCGCCAGCAGGATTCTGCGGGTGTGGTCCGGCTGGCCGTCTTCTAACAGGCTTCGCCGCCACTGTTTTCTGTTTCGCCTCTGGTTTGGGGTCAGACTCTTCTGCGGAACTACTTTCTAGACTGGTCGAATCAAAAATATCACCATCCCACTTGTCCGGATCCCAGTCTACTCCAGCGGTAGCGATTACAGTTGCCACCTTTCTTTTGTTGACCCCTCCCCGTCTTTTCCTATACTTATACCGGGCTCCTCGTACTGCTGCCCTCTCGGCCACCGCCTGATATGTGTCGGCCTTATCTTTAAACAGTTTAATTTGAATCTGCTGCATTAACGCAGTCTGCTGTTCTGCAGCTAGCTCTTTCTCTAATCGCAAAACCTCATTTTTCATTTCCACTTTCATTTGATGTATTTTCCTATAAGCATGCAAAAGAACCCAACCTCGCCTACCTAATGCCGCACATTCTTTGCCACGTTCTACTGGAACTTGTTGCAAGCATGCAATTACATCAGTCGGATCGGCATCTCCCAATCCTTGATCCCAAGTTTCACTTAAACTGGCACCACATGCCCACGCTTGAGCCAATTTATCATATGGACTCTTAGTCCAACCTGGGATAACAAAATCAGAACAGTCACCGCCAGCGGTAACGTTCTTTTTCTTGAACAAACTATTCATTATCGCAAACAAAACAAAACCTTGTTGAACCTATATATTTTCTTCTCCACACTACAATCACTCCCACAGGCACTCAAACACTTAAATAAGGAGAAAAAAAAACTTCACTATTCAAAAACTTCACTCACATGACAACCAAATCCTATCTACGTTTCAACAGAATCTTGAATACTCGGAGCAACTCATCACGAGCAATCCTGTTTGTGATGCCAAAAATGTATTGCTCTTTTCCAAAAAGTGCACAGAACAACCATAAATCACCAATGCAATTATAGAGCAAATACTTCAAACCATAAACAGACAGACACAATAACTCACAGCCACGCACTCTTTAGAAGATAATCAGCTCTTTACGGTTATTTATTCAAAGATTACAAGTACATAGAAATAACTCACAAAAATAATAAGGACATAGATCACAGAAGAAGTCAAGAAGTCAAAAAGAAATATATCACCGTGAGCGTAACAGAATTCCCCGGTAACATCCAGGCTGAGAGTACCACAGCTCACAGGAAGGCCAGACGTAAGCGTCCTTCTCTGGCTGAAGTCTCACCTGACCCCCTCCTAGCTTCCGCATATATACACACTCCACAAAGGGGAGTTAATTCTCGAACCTTCTGGAAATTGCACTTGCGCAGTTGAGGAACAGCCGTCGGTTGCCAGCTGGGTCAATCGAGAGCTCCCCCCAAGAAGCGCAGTGCCTCCCTTCTCTAAAAACACGCTCCACGGAGAACAGCTGTGAATCTAACACTCAGCAAAATGTGTGCAGCGTTTCACTGCGGTATGAAGTAAATATCCAACATGGCTCAGAGTGCTCCCAGAATGCATTGCGCACCCGCGGCATTTTGGATCAACCATAAATCAAGCATAACACTGCCAGTAACTCACGTTCCGTGATTTTATAGTTTCTCTCGTAGGAGGTAAGTTTCCTTGAGTGATAAGCGACAGGGTGGAGTCCACTGGCGTCAGGGCATTGTTGAGACAGAACAGCCCCAAGGGTTACGTTGGAGGCGTCCGCTTCCACAATGTATGGTAGCTCAGGGTTGGGATGCTGGAGTACCGGTGCAGATGTAAATGCAGATTTAAGAGTCTCAAAAGTGATTTGAGCTTCGTTGTTCCAACGGAAAACACTTTCTTAGAAGTGGTCAGAGCAGTAAGAGGGCAGGCTATTGTTGAGAAATCACTGATAAAACACCAGTAAAAATTGGCGAATCCTAAGAAGGATTGTAATGCCTTCAGATTCGTGGGAACCGGCCAATGTAATACTGCGGATACTTTTGAGGGACTCATTTGCACCCCGTGGTTGGTTATATTGTAGCCAAGGAATTCAAACTCTTGCACGTGAAAAGTACATTTTTCCAGCTTGGCAAACAAGCGATTTTCCCGCAATCGCTGTAGTACACTGGATACATGCGTAACATGGATTTCAAGAGTGGGTGAATAAATAAGGATGTCATCTAGGTACTGGAAGGTTGCCTGTGCATTGCACAGCCCAAAGGGCATGACACAATATTCAAAGAGACCGTATTTGGTCTTAAAGGCGGTCTTCCATTCGTCACCCTTACGTATTCTTACCAAATTATACACCCCCCACAAGTCCAGCTTAGTGAACATCACAGAGGCCCCAAGTTGATCCAGCAAAACCGAGATCAAGGGGAGCGGATATTGGTTCCTAATAGTGACAGCATTAATGGCTCAATAGTCGATACATGGACGTAGGTCCCCCTCCCTCTTGGGAACTAAGAATAGAGCGGATGCAGCGGGAGACTTTGAAGGGCGAATGAAGCCAGTTTTCAATGACTTATGTATATACTCTTTCAATATCGTGTCTTCTTTGTGAGTCAAAGAGTATACACGCGCTGATGGCATTTTGGCCCCAGGTACCAATTCTATGGGTCAATCGTAGGTTCTATGGGGCGGTAGGATATCGGCTCCTCCTGCATCGAATACATCCTTGTACCCGTGATATTCCTTCGTTAATACTGCACTGGTGATTGCTCCGACAGTGGGAGTAGAATCCATCAAGGCGTGGCTTGGTTTTGTTAGATCCAAGCTGTCCTCCAAGCAGTTTGTTTCGCAGTAATCTGAAAGGAAAGCCACATTCCCCGTTTGCCAATCAATCACGGGGTTGTGTAACTGCAACCAGGGTAATCCCAGGATGATTCTAAACTGTGGAGCGGCAATGAGGTCAAATGATATACTTTCCTTGTGCCCACAGCCTGTGGTCATTACCAATTCAGCAGTGCATTCTGTTACAGGGCCGGAAACCAGAGACGTACCATCAACTGCATTCACGGCTTCTGGACAAGATTTGGTTACAATGGGTAATCCCAGCTCTCGAGCATAGGGACCATCCACGTAATTCCCAGTGGCCCCTGAGTCCAGAACAACTAGAACTTCTTTCATACCTATTTCATCCGAGGCGAGAGTGACAGAAAAACAGTATGGAATGGATGACTTGGAGTCTATAGCGGAATTGCCCGGCAACTGGACCCCTTCTATTGCCAGACTTTTGCGTTTCCCTGCTTTTTAGCAGGTTTCTTGGGACAAGCACGCAAAAGGTCTTCTGAGGCCCCGCAATAGAAACACAGCCCATTCTTTCTTCTGTGTTCCCTTGTCACGGTGGATAGAGGACCCCGTAGTACCCCTTTTTGCATAGGTTCTGAGGAACCCCAGGCAGTAATGGGAGTAGTAACTGATACTGGAGGAACTGTTCTCTTTTCCCCTTTTCTCTCAGAATGCCTGGAATCGATCTGTAACACCAAATCAAGAAGTTCTGGGAAGGTATTTGGTACTATGGGAACAGAAGCCAATGTATCTTTCAGAGGCTCGGAAAGTCCTTTGTAAAACAACAAGGCTTTTTTATCCTCTGGCCATCCTGTCTCAGCCACGAGCTGATTGAATCTGGCCAGGTAAGAAGGGGCGTATCCCTCTGTTTGAGCCCGAGCAGCTCCAAATCCGTAGCTTGGGTGGCATAACGTGTGTCAAACAACCGACTCATCGCATCGATCAAGGCGTCACAGTTGTAGAGTAAATGGCTTGCATCCTCTAACAACGCATTGGCCCAGGCGGCTGCCGTACCACACAGATGTGATAATAGAAAAGCAGCCTTTGTCGTTGAGTCAGGAAAGGAAGCAGGCCTACAAAGAAAGTGTAGCCTGCATTGATTCATGAAGGTCCTGTAAGACCTAGGATCCCCATTGAACCGTTCCGGGGGGCTAACGGGAACTGGGCGATAATATATACTGGTCCTGTGCCCTGTTGTGGTGGCAACAAGCCCAACCCGGAAGCCATGTCTTGTGGTGGTCCCTCTGCGCCAGAGGGTTGAAGACCTGCCTGAAGCTCATCAATCCATCTTTCTGTGGCGAAATGTGCAGCTGTCATGTCATTGCGCAAATCAGCCACTAGTTGTAAAATAGAGGCCAAGGTCTCATTCGCATCCATATTTTAAAAGGCTTCTGAATCTGTCAGAGTTCACGTATGCTTCAAAATGGACCGAGTTGACTCGTTGCGTAGGAGACGAAGTCTTCCAACCAATGTACCTGTCTGATTGTTAAGACACCACAACCAGAATGGTTTATTAGTGAAAAGACAGGAGACCGGTGATACAGGCGCTGCATGTTTTGGACACAGGATAGGCAGAAGGAGACACCACCAAATTGAAAACAAAGCAAGTTATCAGTAACCAATAGACAGGCAAACTGCAATATACCACCAGAACTTTGCACTCACTAACCTGCTAGTCGTATGTTATGGCAGTATCAAGGTAAGGAGTGTTAGGGGGAGCAGGCACCTGATATTCTCTGTGAAGAGAAAACCAGCATGAGTAACTGAGTTTGGCTAAATGTGAATCAGCTGATACGAGGTTAAATGTCTTACCATAAAGGACTCCTGTCCAACGGAAACAAAGAGTTCAAAGGGCAGCAGTAGCACGAAGAATTCTTAGTCTGTGTCCAGAGGAAGGCAGAATAACGTAAGTAATCTAGTACACCCAGAAGTCTCTAGTGTGTGTAGTCTTGAGTCCCAAAAGCAAAGAAAACCAAAGTTCAATATTCCCAAATCCACGTGTGCAGTTAAATTTTGCAGAGAAAAGGTCTGTACTGCTTGATACAGGTGGCGAGATGAAAAGCTGGCAGAATTGGAGATCCAGGAGCGGTCCGTGGTCAGGCAGGGTGCAGGCGGCGAAGTACAAACATAATCCAAGGCAAGTTCACAAGCGGTCCGTGGTCAGGCAGGGTGCAGGCAGCGAAGTACAAACGTAATCCAAGGCAAGTTCAGGAGTGGTCCGGGTCGTAACAGCTAGCACAGTGAGGGGCAAGGAAAGTTCCTGGTAACTAGGAAGCAGGGTTTCCAAGAAACAGAATTGCAATATTCTGTAAACGCCACCAAAGTCGTTCAGAAGCGCCGAAGGAGTCAATGGGAGGAGCTTATGAGGAACAGATCCCGTGACTGGGTTGCTCATCGCTTACAGCGCAGGGCGGAACATGCTACGGTGCATACTATGCCAGCGTTTCCAGGCCAACTTCCAGGCCCCTGGCTGCGTCCTTAGCAACCAAGCACTGTTGTTCCTTCGGTCCAGACCGTGATTGCCAGTAAACGTATGTTTATTACGGGCAGACTTAGACTTGGAATTTAAAGGTGTATGCACTCTCCCAATGCCGTAGTGAGACGGTAAGAAGATCTGACAGGGAGGTCCTGCAACATCTGCAAGGTAACCCCTTTTCCACCTTTCACAATCCTCAACACCCTGTCCCGCATCGACATCCGGCCTTGACAAACTCCAAGTCTCTAAGCTACATGAGTAACGCAATCTTAGGGGGAACTCCACCCCAAATGCTGAGCTTCCAGAAACAATCACATTTTTAGAGGATCCTTCTAGAAATGTGCCAAGGATATGGAACTCTCTCTCACCTGAACTGTGCCTACAGTCCAGTCAGCACAGGGCCTACCCCTTAACTGCCTTACACAAAAGCAGTTCTTGGTTGATATTAAAGAATGTGCTTTGCATTCCAACATAGCCAAAAAATGATTTAAAAAAAGACCCAAAGGACAAAATAAAATGTTGCTAAAATATGCACACAGCTTTCAATGTCAGGATAAATGCTACCCGCGTGGTTTTTGTTGTTAACTCAAAGCATCTGTATTGCATTGGCCCATGTCATAAAACAACAACAAAAAGAAAGGGTAAGGAACCTTTGGTTGAAGTAACAAAAATGTGTAATCTGCAGTCTCTGCCTTTGAGTACGCTATACTTAACTAGAATTATTAACGACCTTCTGGTAAATCTAAAAGCTCAGGACAGGTCAGATTGCACCCTTTTCCGTCTTGGGGATCATAAGCTAGGGCCTGCTCACCATAGGTATATGCCACCCCGTCATATGGGATATCCGAGCAACTATAACCTGTAGCCTCCCCATCCACGGATCTCTGTTGACTCTAAATTACTTGTTCTGTGCTCCATTGCTTGCTATCTATGTTCACACTATAAACCCAAAGACAATAACAAATACAAATTAGTCTGCCTGTCATATACGCACAGCCTCCTATTATTTGATAGAGCTTTTTACAAATTTGCTTAAAAATACACTGGTGGGGGAGGTAGCAGGGGGGCACAGGCAAAATGGCAGCCTGATCGCCGAGCCCCGTCCCCTGATCTGGAGTTTGAGCGGAGTCTGACAGAGTTGTGGTGTGAAATAGTCCTGCAGCAGTGGTGTGGCGACCAAGCGGTGAAATCCCCGCAAATGAGAACAAAGAGGCACGCACAACCAAAGCCTGCTTCAGAGGCACAGAGAGCGTCTGGACATTGTGACGTCCCACTTAGTTGTAGCGCATGCGCAAGCCTCGTTTGGGACCCGCGCATGCGCAGGTTAATAAACCGCGCTCGTGCGGGCAGTTGCCGCCGAGACGCGTAGCTGGCAGCATCGCGTGCCGTGTCTCTCTGAATGTGTGCGTGTGCGCATGTATGCATGTGAGCCACCTGAGGCACGGTTGGCTATACAACAATTGGCGACGAGGCGGGATACCATCGCAACGTTCGCTTGATGAACACGGCGTGTTTTACATCGGCGACGCTACACGGTGGTGAGTCACGGACCCGGCGGGAACAAATCCATGGTGCCCTAGCATCTGGTATGCAGCAGTAGCGGCCTGAAAAGGTGCTTGTGCGCTGCTCATACCACATTCATAGAATTTTTGGAACTCTGGCAGTCTTCTACAACCCAGAGGACAGCCAACATCGCAGAGCTACCGAACAAAAGGTGGCTGGACAGCTCAGCTGGCAGCAAGGAAGACACACAAAGCTGGAGGAGAGAAATGACATGCTGAATTCCACTGTACAGTAACGGGAGGTACGTACGCTGCCCGCCCAAGTCAGGTTTGCGGCCTCTGAGCCATAAGGAGGTGCCTGTGCGACCTGTAGACATGGCGGAAAGTGAAGGAGAGGCGGAAGCGGCGACTGTTGTGGTGAAAGCACAACAGGGGTCATTGTTACCCATGCAGGAGTTTGATGTGTCCAGTCCCCCTTCGAAGTTAGGCCCAAGATGGTTGCTATGGATAAAAAAACTTGATATGTACTTTGCAGCGACTGGGATAACCAATGACGACGCGAAGAGGGACACTCTTTTGTACTCGGCAGGCCTGGATGTCATACGCATATATGAATCCCTGAACCTGCAGGTAGTGACCTATGATGCCGTCAAAACTGCTCTGGAAAATCACTTTATACCACTCTCTAACGTCGACTTTGAGAGGTTTCTCTTCTGTGGCGAAAAACAGCGGGAGGAGGAGTCACTGGATCAGTTTTGCGCTCGACTGCGGCTCATGGCCACCACGTGCCGATGGGACAATGAGGAGTCGATGATTAGGAATCAAGTACTTCAAGGGTGTAGCTCAGGAAAACTATGAAGGCAAGTGTTGAGGGAACCGGGCTGGACTCTGCAACAAATCCTAGACAGTGGAACAACCTATGAACTGGCGGAGTCGAGAGGTGCCAAGATGGACGCAGCAGTGCACCCTGGGAAATCGGAAGAGGCATTTGCTATCAGAAAACAGACTGCGTCGAAAGACAAGTGGGGTCAGAGACGACAGGAAACTCGTTCCCCGACAGGGTCTGGATCGATCTGCCATTATTGCAGATATGATTTGCCCCATTCTGAGGAGTGTCCGGCCAAATCGAGGTCATGTGGCCGGTGCAACGGACCAGGACACTACGCCCGTATGTGTCGTGCCCCAGCTCCCGTGCCAACACAGAGGGGCCCGGCTAGGGTACGTGGAGGTGGTTCGAGAAGGCAGAGGAGCATTGCGGCTTTGGAGCAAGAAATGCAGAGACTTCAGCTAGCTGAAGAGGAAGAAGAGGAGGAAGACGAAGTATTTTTCATCTCGAGCATCGCTACTGGGGCAAAGAGCAAAAGACAGCCCAAATGTGTCTTGAACATTCATGGGGTGCCGACACAAGTGCTAATTGACACAGGGGCCTCAGTATGCGTGCTGGCCTCGGAACACTACCAGAAGATTCCTGGCCCTCCCGTGCTGGACATTTCGACGGCAAGGATTTTCACGTTTGAGGGAGACACTCCGCTCCCCATCAAGGGTGTGTTCGTAGCGCCTGTATCCAGGGGCGGAAAGACCATAAAGGCCCTGTTCTTCGTTACTGATGTGAGTCCACACTCTCTACTCAGCTGTGCGGCGTCCGAAGCCCTGAACCTGGTTCACTTTGCATTAGAGGTCTATCAGGTGAATATCGAGACACTGCTGGACAGGTTTGCGGGCATTTTCGAAGGAGTTGGGAAGTTGAAGGTGCCCCCCGGTTCGTCTGCACATTGACGACACGATCAGACCAACAGCTCTCAAGCACAGGCGTATTCCGTTTCATCTGCGAGAGAAAGTGGAAGATGAGCTCCGGTCGCTTGTCAGTATGGACATTATCGAGAGAGTGGAAGGACCGACGCCCTGGGTCTCGCACATTGTGGTGGCGCCCAAACCGAAACAGCCTGGGGCAGTGAGAATTTGTGTTGATATGCGTCTCCCCAACGCCGCGATCAAGAGAGAGAGACACTTAACGCCGACCCTCGATGATATCATTGGGAAGTTGCAGGGGGCGAAAGTTTTTTCGAAATTGGATCTATGGGCAGGCTATCACCAGCTGGAGCTCCAGCCAGACTCTAGATTCATCACGATCTTCACCACACACAATGGCCTGTATCAATTCAAGCGCCTGAGCTTCGGCATTTCATCGGCCGCCGAAGTCTTCCAGAACACTATTAGGGGGGCGCTGGCAGGCCTCAAAGGCGTCTTGAATATGAGTGACGACATTTTGGTGTTTGCCGACTCGGAAGTCGAACACATGAAGAGGCTCGAGAGCACGCTGAAAAGGTTGAGTGATCTGGGACTTACCCTACACCGTCAAAAGTGTGAATTCTTTAAAGACCGGATAGGGTTCTTTGGATTTATTTTTCACGCCGCTGGAGTGTCACCGGATCCAGCGAAGATCAGAGACATTCGAGAAGCCGCGGCACCATCATCCCCCACGGAGGTAAGGAGCTTCTTGGGGATGGTGAATTACTGTGGGCGCTTCATCAAGGGTTTGGCTTCCTTGTCTGAAACCCTCAGGGCGCTGACCAGGAACGACGCCGTGTGTAGGTGGGAGAGCAAGGAACAGGAGGCTGTTCAGGCCCTCAAGAATGCTCTGTCCGATGGGGACACCATGGTGTACTTTAACTCCTCTGTGGAATCGGAAATTGTTGTGGATGCCAGCCCCGCGGGTGTTGGGGCAGTACTATTGCAGCCTGATGAAAGGGGGGACATGCGTCCCATCGCATACGCGAGCAATGCTCTCTCCAACACCGAAATGCGATATTCGCAAATTGAAAGGGAGGCGCTAGCAATTCTGTGAGGCTGTCACCATTTTCGACTGTACATCCTGGGCAAGCCTGTCATAGTGGTGACGGACCACAAGCCGCTGCTGCCTATATTGGCGGGGGTATCTTCGAAGCCGCCGCCCAGGATCGAGAGGTGGATGTTGTCCCTAATGGAGTATGGGGTTCGACTAATTTACAGGCCGGGAACCAACAACCCGGCGGACTATCTCTCACGACACCCCAACACAGAGAACACGGACAAGGACAGTGGTGTGTCCGACTGCCAAGGTTTGCTCTGTCACGTGGTGGATGGTGCGCTACCGGTGGCCCTGTCGAGGCTGGCTATAGCGACGGAGTCATCCAAGGATGAGGTGTTCGGCATCATCAAGGCAGCCGTGAGAAGTGGCGACTGGAGAGAGGTGCTGCGCAACAATTCAAGGCAACAGTCCGATGCCCAAAAGGACCTGCAGGCACTCTGGAAGGTGCGGGACAAACTGTCGGTCTCAGATGATGGTTTGATCCTAAGAGGGAGGCAGATCGTGATCCCGCAGGCGTTAAGGGGGCGCGTGTTAGACCTGGCGCATATCGGGCATCAAGGGATCGTCAAGACCAAGGCGAGACTTCGACCCAAGGTCTGGTTTCCTGATTTGGAGGAGATGGTGGAGAGCTTCGTGAGAAAGTGCTTGTCGTGTCAGGCAGCCAACCCAGGAGACAAGGCCCCACCTATCAGTTCTATGAAACGGAGCGAGAAGCCGTGGGGAACCGTCCACGTGGACTTTGGATCGATGGGTCGAGGCATGTATCTTCTGGTGGCGGTGGATCAGTGGTCGAGGTATCCAGAGGTGGAGGTAGTGGAGTCCACAGCGACGGAGTTTACCACGAAGGCCCTAGACAAAATGTTTGCCGCACATGGATTCCCAGAGATACTTTGCTCGGACAATGGACCGCCGTTTACCGGCAGCCAGTTTGCCCAGTATCTCCAACAGAGGGGGATCCGTCACCGCAGGGTATCCCCGCTGTGGCCTCGAGCGAACTGAGAGGCTGAAAGGATGATGCGTACCTTGAATAAGGTACTGAGGATTTCCGCCAGTGTGGGTGAGGACCTTCTTAAAAAGCTCGTGGAGTTTCTGCGAGAATATCGCACCACGCCTCACCAATCGACAGGGGTTGCCCCTGCGGAGGCGCTATTCGGGTGTTGCCCTCGGGGAATGATACCAGAAGTTGAGGGCAGGAGGCCAGGTGTCATAGACAATGACAAAGTCCGAGAGGAGCGCGCCGTGCGCAATCAGAAGGAGAGCGAGAGACGAGGACTGCACGACACCGAGGTGTGTGTCGGTGACTCTGTGTTGGTTCGGAAACGACACCCCGAGGGCAAACTGTCTCTACCCTACGAGCCTCGCCTGTGGAAGTTCACCCACGTGAAAGGAACCATGGTGACAGCGGCCTGTGACTGCGGCACTGTCACCTGCAACAGGTCTTTCTTCAAAAAAGTGGACACTTCACCGGGGGCCACAGGTCTAGAGGAAAGGCCACCCCAGGACACTATCCCTGAGGCCCCAGTCGAGGATCCCACCAGGGACATCGCCCCCGCGAACGTCAGTAACAGTGGGACTGTGCCAGGCACCTCGAGGTATCCCGTGCGGAGAGACCGGAGACTGCCGGCTCACATCAAGGATTATGTCCTGGACTCCGGGGACTGAGCAGATGTCTCCAAGGGTGGTCCCCAGTGATGGAAGTATCCAGTTTGTAATTTACCGGTGTTGCTTTATTAGAGCACCATGTTGTTGAACTGTTTTGTTGATGCAAAAAATAAGGGATGTGACGTCCCAGTTAGTTGTAGCGCATGCGCAAGCCTCGTTTGGGACCCACGCATGCGCAGGTTAATAAACCGCGCTCGTGCAGGCAGTTGCCGCCGGGACGTGTAGCAGGCAGCATCGCGTCCCTTGTCTCTCTGAATGTGTGCGTGTGCGCATGTATGCATGTGAGCCACCTGAGGCACGGTTGGCTATACAACAGACATGAGAAGACCCAGGCCCTTGCCCCTCAACCGCGTGCCCTTGAGGTTGTGGTGGGTGGAGCTGCGGCTTCAGTTGGGGGAAGCACTCCGTCCTGGGAAGGCAGCCTCTCACTGCAAGAGTCGGAGAGGGCCTGGGGGGCAGACGCCCGGAGGCAGCGGGCCATTGCAGAATCAGGCGAGCTGCGGGAAGCACCCAAGACGGCAGAGGGGGCGGCAGGCCCAGTGGGGGAGGCGGGCTCACAAGCAGTGAGCACCTGGGTGAGGAGTGACCCGAGAGTGCCTGGGCCGCTGGACTAGGCGAGCCCCCACGAGTGGAGGCGGGGTACGCAGAAAACCCCCCTTCCGGCCCCGAGCGCAGACTAACTGCAGTGAAGAGCCGGGACATTGGCCCTGGACGCAGCAGGTGAGGCTGTGTGGCCTGCAGTGCAGCATACCAGTGGTGTCGCCAGGGGCACAGACGAAAGTAAGGGGAGAACATGGTCACTGCTCGTCTAGGGGGGGCACACCCAGTCCTCCCCCAGCGACGCCACTGCAGCATACCCCACGGGGAGGCCTGTAAAGGTAGTCAGCCAGCGGCGGCGTGAGGCTAAAGCCCCAAGTGGGAGTCACAGCAGTGCACCACTGGCCTGGTGCTCAGGAAGGTGGAGTTAGGGAGTGCAGCAGAAAGACCCAGAGAGCCGACACACCACACCTTACAAGGAGGCTGCATAGGAGGAGGTCAGCGCAATAGGGGACTCATCCGTCAGCAGCCGGCAGGCCCAGTGACCAAGGAGGGGAATAGCTGCATGGGATCTGGAAGCTGAAGAAGTGGCTGGCCAGCTAGAGGAGTGGTGGATTGTATCCCCAAGACAGGAGTGTGCAGCACCCATACTTGAGTACTAGGACCTCTGTGGTGACTTCCCCAGGGCGGTGAGACTCCCTGCACACACCAAGGCACCCTCCCCCCACTGGACGCTCCACCCACTGGGGGGGCTGCCACAAACATCTGCAGGGAGTGGAAGCAGCGGGTAGGAGGTCCCTGCCAGGTTGATCATCAGGAGGAGTTGTGTAAGGTTGTAAGAGGCAATACTGCACTGGACAACAGAGGGGCTTGAGCACCGCGGAGTGCAGTGTGCTGCCCCCTCACCACGGCGAAGGTGCAGTGGAAACCCCCACAAGGCAGGGGTAGTGTGGTGTGGACTGGACTGTGGAAGGTTACTGGGGGGAAAAGCAGGTCCGGTTCTTTGGGCTGCGAGAGACAGAAGGGTAGTCCCCAAATGGTCTGGAGCAGAACATCCAGGATATAATAGGAATGGTTTTGGGCCCCAAAGGGGATGAGCGAGTACCCATGGACAGGGTGCACCATGCTGGGGAGGAAGCAGAGGTCCACGCTCAGTCCTGGCACGGTTGCACTACTACAGTGGATAAGGCAAGGATCCTAGAGAAGGCACACCGCCTGGGTGACATTGAGTATGGAGACTCCAGGATGGCTATCTTTTAGGACTTGTCGGCTCACACTCCTTTGAGTGCAAGAAATACGGGCCCTTTACCAGATGGCTTCAGGAGAAGAGGGTGAAGTATAGATGGGCTACCCGTTTACGCTGGGGTTTGAATGGGAAGGGGAGAGATGCCAGCTGGTCACAGAGGAGGATGTCAAGCTCGCCATGGGACGCCGAAGTGGAACCCTCCAAGAGAAGGGGGCGAGTGGAGTATATCCCCGCTAGGAACCGCAAGGCCTGAATTCCACCGTGGGAAGGAGCAAAAACCAACGGGCCAGGAAATTCCAGAAACTCAACATCCCCTCCCCCTGGAAGGACAGAGCATGAGGGGAGACTGGGGGTTGTGCTGATCCTTGTGTTTTTTGATGGGCTCCGGACCTTGCTCCTGGGGTCCTTCCTCATCATGGTTGAAAAGGGTGGGAGTATGGGAGGAGTGGGAAGGGGGATTCCCTACTTTCTCATGATGTTCATAGTTGGCTTCTTGATGCTGCAACGTGGGAGGTTGGAAAAGAGGGTTTAGTGGGGATGAAGGAAGGAGTCAGAGGGGGTTTAGGGTGATGTTTTTTTTGGTGGAAATAAGACTGGGAAGGAGTAGGGGGGACACTTTGGGAGCAGGGGGGGTGGTGGGTGGTAGGTGGAGGCAAGGGGGTTGGTAATGCAGCCAGGGTAGGGGTTGCATCCCTGGTGGTTCAACAGGTGTGGCCAGGACGAGCGGGCCACATAGTCGGACACCTCAGATAGAGGGTATGGGGGAGGGGTTAGGGGAAGGAGACCCAGAGGGGCAGGGGGAAAGGGAGGAGGGAGGGTGACTTTATGCAGCAGTTAACACAGGTGGGAGGGTGGGATGCCTCTTGGAGGTTCAGAGGGACAAACAGCGAAAGGTGAAGAAGGGCTATGGCTGAGTTGACGGTGGCCACGTTAAATGTAAAGGGGCTCAACTCACAGAATAAGAGATCGTTGACTAGCAACATGTTTCACAAGCAACACCTGACAATACACTTTCTACAAGAGACTCACTATAAGCATGGGGTGGAATCAGCAATAAAGGGGAAAGATATTGGTAAGACCTATTGGGCATCTCATAAGGATCGCAAGAAGAAGGGGTGAGGCATCCTAACTGGAAGTGCAGATCAAGAGGGGCTATGGTGGCCGGTTACTTGGGATAAAGGGTCTCTACGAGGGAGTGTGGATTACATTGGCCAAACTATAAGCGCCCAACGCGGGACAGGTGAGATTCCTATGCCAGACCTTTGGGATGTTGGTAGGCTGGGTGGAAGGGGCTAAGGTCCTTGGGGGTGATTTCAACCTAGTGGCTGACCCTGTGTTAGATTGGTGGTCTGCAAAAGGGGGAGGCCCGAGGGCGGCAGCCAAGGAGAACATGGACTTTCGGGAACTCCTGCAGGACTACTACTACTGGGTGGACATTTGGCGGGGTCATTTTTCACTGCTGGGGGGGATACACATTCTTTTCTCCCCCACACCAGTCGTAGACTAGGCTAGACCTGCTCCTGGTTCCGCGGGAGCAGGTGGCAAAGGTGAGGAGTCTTAAAGTTGAGGTGGTTACATGGTTGGACCGTGATTTAGTGGTGGCAGAGTGGAAGGTGGCGAGACCGTTGCGGCGGCAGTCGCACTGCAGGTGCAATGACACGCCGCCGGTAAGAGACCAGCTCTTCTGAGACTTCTTGGGGAAGGAGATAGGGGCGTATTTCAAAGCCAACAACAATGGGGAGGTGTGTATGGCTACGGGATGGGAGGCAGCTAAGGCCACATTCAGGGGACTACTCATTGTGGAAGGGGCCCGGAGGAAAAGGGAGAGGGGGCTGGTTGAGGCCAGACTCTGTGAGTAAGTGAAGGCCATAAAAGGCCAGCTGGTACAAAAAGGCGCTGATAGGGAGGGGCTTCTGGGAGCGATGAGGGACAAGAGGCAGGAGCTCCATTTCGTGTCAATAGGCGAAGTGGTGAAGAAAATGAGGTTCACGCGACAAAAGTACTACGGAAGGGGTGATGCGGGTCAGCGCGTTCCTGACAAATAGGGTGAAAGGATGCAGGGCGCAGAGGAGGGTGGACAAGGTACGCATACAGGAGAATGATGGATAGAGGGGGAAGACATCCTAGCCCAATTCGCTGCTTACCATCAGCAGCTTTATGCCAGGCCGGTGGAGCTATTGGGTGAGGAGATGCGAGCCTCGACGGTCTGCCGCTCACCAAGCTCACAGCGGAGGAAGAGAAGCGCTTGAGGTGAGGCAGAGGTAACGTGGGAAGAGATGATGGGAGCAACTCAAAAGCTAAAAGCAGACAAGGCCCCTGGGAGGATGGGTTCACCACAGACTTTTATAAATAACATCAGTCATACATGGTGGGGCCCCTGGCCAAGGTGTTTCATTCATTCATTCCATTGTTGGGGAGGGCTCCATACCACCGATGTTCCTCCAGGCCTTAATAGCGGTGACTCCAAAACCAGGCAAGGATTGCACCAGGGACGTCATTTAGGGGTCGACAGAGGTCGCAACTGTTGCGACCTCTTTAAAAAAAAAAAGATTTTCTTTAAAAACATTTTTTTTAATGTTATGTTATGTTATGTTATTTTGCATTTATATAGCGCCTTATATACCATTGGTATGGTCTGAAGGCGCTGGTAGGTTGAACGCCCTTGGGAACCGAAGTTCAGGTCAGTAGAGAGAGTAGAGAGAGTCCAAAAGTGTGTGTGCGCACCAGGTATGTGTGCAGCTGGTGCGGAATTCAAGTGGTAGCTGCTTCTTAGCTGTAGGTGTGGTGGTTGAGAGATCAGGAGTATGTGTTCGCTCTGGTCGGCTTTATCCAGAACGAGTGTGGCTGCGTTAGGCCTGAGGAGAACTCCTGGCTGGGGGTGTGAAACCAGCAATGTTTACTTAGAGTGATGTGGAGTAAGCGGGAGGTGTAGATATGAGAACAGTTATACCGAATGGTGTCATAGTATCTCTGTGTTCTAGATGAGTGGTGGTGTAAGGGAGAGAGTAAGCGTGGGGTGTGGTATGATGTATGTTTTCAAGTGTTTACTTCATTCCAAAGCATATTAAGTATCTCACGCTGTTACGTGTGGGCAGGTCCGTCTATGCATTTTTGTTCATTTCAGGTGTTCGATTGTCCTACACATTCACTTCATATTCATGTGCTCTGGCTCACGTTGCGAGCTCAAGTCTGACCATGTGGCTCTTTACTTCTAGAGTGGCTGGCTTTCTTGTTCAGGCCCCTTAAAAAAAGAAGAAAAATAAGAACAGGAATGCCACAAGTCTAACACTTTCAGAGCTGGCACTAAATAAGAAAGAATAGGAATACCAAAGAATGTGTCTTTCTGGAATTCTATACAATAATTGCTAGACTCATTAAAGGTTTATTTCAGGCACACTTCAGGGGTTGAGTCACGGATTTAGTCTGTTCTTAAATGCCTCAACTCAGCCTTTCATCCTTCTGAGGTTGATAAATGAGTACCAACCAACATAGATTGGGTGTATATTTTTTCTATATAAAGCGCTTAAGTGTAAGTGCTATATAATAACACCTCATTATCATTTGGTCATGGACGTTTGCTTGCATTCACAGTAATTTGGTAATATGGGCCTATACACACTGATCTTAACGATACATATGCCAATCCATTCTTGTATGAAATGTACATCACATTATAGTGATATCGCAATCATATTTTTCGTAGTGTACAATGCTATGTGATGCCGCTTTCCGCGATATCACTTTTGGGGTGGGGTCAAATGACATCACTTCCTGTGATGTCACCAGGGGGTCAAGGGTTGTGTGATGTCACTTCCGGTACCCCTGGCATTTTGGTGAAAGGACGTCTCCCTATTAAATGTGGATGTGAAAATATTTGCTATGGTGCTGGCGTCCCGCCTGGAGTCCTGATTTCATTATGCACAGGCACAGGAACCGATAACATGCGTAAGAGGCTCCACCTCATCAATACACCGGTGGTGGCAAGAGAGCGGGGCCCTACTGATAGCTTTTAATTGCAGATAAGGCCTTTGATTAGGTGTGTTGGGCCTTTCTGGGGGAGGTCTTCTTGACCATAGGCATGGGCCCGAGATGGAGGGGGTGGATCGCAGCTTTATACTCTAGGCCATCAGCCAAGGAAGGTGGCAGAAAGCGTGGGCTATGTCCAGCTTTAACACTGAAGGGCATTCATAACGTTTGGAGGCACATAGTCTTGCGCAGATCTTCAGAAGCTGATCTGTTCTTCCCACTCACAAAGAGGCATGGCATTGTTGCTATACAGTCCATTTGAAAACCTAGTAGTTTATAGGGACCCATTTTAAGCAAATGGAAATTATAACGGCAAAGGCATTTCTCTAGATTTGTTGGAAAATGCGAGGGACATGAGCCTCGTACTCAGAAAGGGATCTTGTACAGTTTGCTGAAATTGTGCATCCCCCTGTGCCTTGGCTAGAAGTAGGGTGTGCATAGGTGTAGCCAACATAGTGATTGTGCCACCGACCCCCAATACCCCCTATCATTGTCTTGGCTGCCCCCTTCTTCCCCTGACCATCCCTCATCCACTTAATTTCAGGCATTACCCCAATTGCTGTCGGGCATAGTAATTCGTAGTCGCCTTTCTTTCTCATCCTTCTGCCCACTCCACCTCCTTGCCTCCCCATGTCTTGTTAAAGCCTGGCACTACCTCAATTGCTGGCAGGCATAGTAAACGTAGCCGCCTGTCTTCGCAGCCACCTTCCCCTCCCCCCCTTTTTTATGTCCTTTGCACTTACTCCTATCATTTGTCCCATGACCTCTGATAGCAGTTTCTGTCCCCCTACTTCCCTCCTTGTCTTCTCCTCCCACCCCCAGCACTATTCTGAATCGTCATCTGACCTTTTATGATAGTCGCTTGTTTGTTCCTCTCCTCCTCCCTCTCTCCACACACCCCCTCTTTCCTCTACCCCTCCTTCTGTTATTCATACACTACATCAATTGTCGTCAGGCATAGTAATGTTACTGCTGGTTTTGTCTCATTCCTCCCTCCCCCTCTTCTCCTTAATTGTTCCTTGCACTTGGACTATCTGAAATGTCAGGCTGATTATGATAGTTATTTTTCACATTCTAAATAGTTTCAAGGACTTGTAAGAATGTAATTGTACTCTACCATGTTCCCTCCCTCCTTGAAGCGCTTTGAAACACATTGTGTATAGGCGCTATACAAATAAACAATCAATACAATACAATACAAGAATACAAGGTGATGGTAAATGGGAACACATTGCAGGGTCCACTCTCCCCGTTGCTCTATGCCTGGTCATCGAGCCGTGGGCTGTGGGAGTCAGGGAAGACGAAGGAATAAGAGGGGTCTTGATAGGGGGGTTAACGTGTAAAGTCAGTCTCTTTGCAGACAACGCCCTGCTATATATCACTAAAGGAGTGCAGTCGGTTCCATGTCTACTAGAGAGTTTGGGGTGATACAGCGGGCTATCTGGCTTCAAGGTCAATCTGTAGAAATCGGTAGCCTACGTGGTTGGGTGGTTGTCGGCAGTAGAAAGGGAGTACATCAAGGGGTTGATGTTTCGGGAAGAATGGGAAGTGTGCGAGATGTGCTAGGTAAAGTCGCTGATAAGGGGGCCGGCAAGAGGCAGGGGAGAGCAGGGAAAAGAGTTACAGGGATAGGGTATCTTGGAGAATGGATTCAGCTGCTATGTGTAGATGGTGCAGAGGATGGAATCCAGGAAGCACGCCACAGGGAAGTGACAACGCAGCGATCTATGGTTTGTGCTGCATTTGAATGCTGCGATTCTCCCTGCTGGTTGCGTGGAAGAAACTAGACTGTTTCTTGTCTTCTTTTGATTCGTGCATTCTCATTGGCCATCTTGAGTGCGATGATGGATGACAGTATTGAATATAACTTAACCTCCATGAGTTCCAGAGTCTCCAGGAACAATGGTAATTCCTGATAGCCTCCCTGACAGGTCTAGGGGCCGTCCTGTCTCAGAACCAGGACGGGTTACAATATCCCATATTATATGCCAGTTGTACATTGTTCCCTAGGGAGAACAATTATTTGTTCTTAGAACTTGAGGCATTAGCCATCAAATGGGCCATCCTCCACTTGAAGTACTATCTATTAGGCAGACGATTTACATTAATCACAGATCATTTCCCCATTTTCTGGATCAGCCAAAGAAAGGAGTCCAACCCAAGAGTCAAGCGATGGTTTCTGGAATTATAACCTTACTGCTTCTCAGTTCAACATCGAAAGGGCCGGGAACAAGGTAACGTAGATTTCCTTTCGAGCTTCCCGTGTGAAGCAGTTCCGTCCAAATCGCATAGGGGAAGGGTATGTGAAAAACCTGAGGGTTTTTCCCTTCCCACTCCCGGGGGATCCTCTAAACAGGTGACCAGGGGAGGGCCATCGCTTTTGGATCCCAACCCTAGGGGTGGACTAGTGTAGGAAAGCCCCCTATATGCTCACAACCCACTAGGGAAAAAGGCCCAGCACATCTCCTGCAAGGATAACAAGTTGTATTGCCATACAAAAGGAAAAAGTGCCAACAAAGAACTGCTGCAGCAGAACGTTATGGCAACATTGGCATGTGCAATAAATTATAACAGTACACAGCGTCACTGGTGATGTCATTACATAGAGTAGAAACCCACGCTGTTGGTTGGTGAGACCCTACACATCGGTCACCTGCTCCATAGGGGATGCAAGGCCATTGGTCTCCACCTGATCTGTCCATCTTCTTCCACGTGGGCGATGTTGCAATCATCATTGGTCAGCCGATGGTCAAGTAACAATTATATTACTAACTAGAAAAAATGCATCTATCTCTATACAACAGGGCACCTAGCACGAAGCAGACAGTGGCCCGGGGGTAAAGCCGAGGTCAAACAAACTCACACACACTTCACTCACTCCCAGGCAGGCTGGTATTCCCCCAAGGTCTCCCACCCACGTTCTGGGCTATCATTTCACCCCACCCTGCACCTCACAGCACAAATCATGTGAGTTAGGACTGAAGGCAGAAGGGTCCTGCTTTCTGATCTTTTGACCTATCGGGGGTCCAGCAGGTTTATGGGCAGCAGTCTTGGGGCTCTCTGGTACACTGGAATTCAGAGGTCCTAAAGCTAAGGCATTTGGGTGCTATGATTTAGGCTTAGGGCTGGTGGGGAGTGGAAGCCTGTGCCCTCCTTCCCATGGGATCACGCATTTCACAGGCACTCAGCCCTACTCCTGTGGCCTTGAAGGGCACATTCTTCCCAGGGGGTGAAGGTTGGATACATTTCGGGACAATGAAGCGTCGTATGGATCTGTATGGTTCTGGGCTTTCTCATCAGTGTTTCAGACACAACCTATTGCTGCACTCGTTTCGCGGCCTAGGCCTGGGGTGCTGACTGCAGTGCCACGTTTAAGCTGTGTGCTAAAATATGGGTGCTATTATCTAAGATGGTTGCTATTCCCATATGTATACTACACCTACAAGATTTACAATAATATGATTGTGTAGAAGCCGTATAGCCCCTCCCGGCCCCCTGGTCTCTTACATTACTGATGCCGGCCTTTTCCTTATTCTAAAGCGCTTGGGGGTGTGGGAAGAACGTGTCCCCTTCCCAACACTAGCGAGGGAGGAACAACTGGGTAGAGGGTCATTTGGGATTGGGGAGGGATTACCCAAAGTTGACACATTGTATCCCCCCTTTTCGAACATCCTCCTAACCAACATTCCCTCAGCCTATATGGTTTACTGTTCTGCAGACACCCACTTTCCCCATTCCTCTGACGAAAGGACTGAGACTAGGAAGAGGAGCATTTCACCAGTATACTCTTCCTTTCCAAAACATCATGGTGCCGTTAAAACAACAAAACCACATTCAGAGGCACTCTACTATTTGAATGAATGTCACACTAACAAGGTCAAGCGAAGCCAGGCACTGGGCAAAGATTGTGTCCACCTGAAACCTGTTAACAATCCACACGTCTATAAAAGGAGTAGCTGCAAGAAACAGACAGAACGAGTTGGAGCCCAAGAAGGAACCTGAGTTAGAGAACAAGCTGACAGGCAACTGGAAAAAGCCTCAGTACCCCGGGATCTCCTGTTGGAGAATGGAGGACCAAGACGCTGAGAGTCCGTGGTTTGAGAAGGCTAGAGAAAGCGTGGTGAGGGAGCCGTCTCTCCAAGGAGCCAGAAGGGGATTGCATGGTTGTAGTAATCAGGCGGACGCCACTTGAAAGGTAAGTCTTCAGGTAAGTCTTTATTTGAATGACCATGCAGCCCCAGAGCTTCGCACCACACCAGCAGCAGCCTCCTCTCCCAACCCCTAACTGCCAATCCGCCTTCTTGCATTCCCTTTCCAGAATGGAACGCACAAGGAAGGCACGGCAACACGGGCAGAGGTAACCAGCCACTACGCACATCCCTCCCTCACAGCAGGGACATAGAAAGGAACATCCCAGGAGGGCAGGGAATACCAACACAAAAAAGAGAATGGGAAAACTGGGAAAAGAAATGTGAATAAGGCATGAACCATTAAACTAGAAACAACTGGAAATAAAAAGCGAGGAGATGACACGAGAACACAACATAAGTGATGGCATGAGCAAAACATAGTTAAACAGAACTAAATGAAGACCTAACATCAGAACAGAGACCCGTGTGGTGACAGCACTATCTGACATAGTCCTTTATCTACACCAGTTCTGTCCTCCTCCTCCTCCCCTTGGCACTGTCACCTGAACTACTGATGACCTCCTGCGCACTCGTGCTTCTTATGGCACCACCCATCACAACGCCAGCACTATTGCCATGTGCTGGACCTGCCACACGTGGTGCCCAACTACCATCAAACTCACCAAAAAGCCTGCTCATCTCGGGGGAAAGCCGAGCTCCCCACACTTCTTGCTGCTTCAACGGTGACCACCCTGTCCAAATTCCAAATGGAGCTATCTTCTACCCTCACTGCATTGGCTAACAATTAGAGACTCTCTTGGGCTCAGAAAACCTCGATTTCCCTTTGGTTACATGTAAGCCACTCTTAACTCTCACCCAGGACCCTAGCACCACCTCAGCACGGGATTTGGTACTTTTACCTAACCTGGCTTTATAGTCCCTTTTGTACCTTTCCTGCGCCTTCATAGTCCTCCTTCTAAGGCCCTCCACTACCTCCTCATTACCTTTGTTGGCATCAGCAACATCATTCCCCTTTGCAGGATTGAGCCCTGTGTTGGCCTCCCTAGCCCTCATAACTCTGAAAGGAGTGACTCCATTGGGAGACACCTGTGTTGTTTACTGGATCACAGCATTCACTCGTGCATGCTCCATTCAAATGAATACCGGAGCCATGCTTGGATTCAAACTCTCTTTATTCTCCTACAATTTGAACTGCCCCAACTCCCCTTGTCCCTCCCCTTCTGCCCTCTTCCTGCCCTGCGTGCTCTTCCTTCTTAAAGGAGCCGCGCCTCTTCATTCACCCGTAACATCTCCCCCGTGCTTAACATGAAAGCTGGGAGTCTATATTTGTTCGATGAGTCTCGCAGGTCTCGGCACTGTTCTGTGTGGTCTTTAGCCCAAGCTTTCCTTTCGGCGTCTCGTTCCCTTATGGCTGCATCTTGCTCTGGGGTATTGTCTTCCCATTGGGGAATGCGGGTCCGAGGTTTGTATTTTATCATTAGCTCAGCGGGTGTTTTCCCTGTCGCATCGTGCGGGGTGTTCCGATAGCTCCTGACCATTCGGCATACCGCGTGTGGATGTGGCATTTGATCCGCAAGAGCTTTCTGCCTTGTTAGTTTTATGGTTGCCATGAAGCGTTCTACCATTCCGTTGGCCTGGGGCCAAAGCGGTGTGATCTTCTGGTGGTGAAAGCCAAGGTGGTCTGCCAGTTTTGTAAATTCTCATCCCTGAAATGGGGGTCCATTATCTGTCTTTACGATGGAAGGAATGCCCCACTCGCTGAATAGTTCGTCTATGATGGGCACTGCCTCGTAGAACGATGTAGACGGTGTCTGCTTGACGATTGGGAATCGTGAGTACTCATCATTCGCTACGAGCAGGTATCCTTCTTCCTCTAGGGGTCCATAAAAGTCTATTGCAACCCTTTGCCAGGGTCTTTCCGGCAGTGGTATCGACTGCATTGGGTTTGGGTCTGACCTTTTCGCTGCTTGTTGGCAGGGTCTGGAGTGAGCCAGGATGTCTTCCACTATGATGTTCATATACAGGAACCATGTGTGGTTTCTTAGAATTTTCTTAGTGTTCTCAATTCCTCTATGCCCTTCGTGGGCTATTGTTTCTAGTGTTTTCCAGAGGTCTTTTGGAGCCACTAGTCGGTTGCCTCGTAGTAGTACGCCTTGGTCGGTGGCTACTAGTTCTGAGTGTATCTTGGCTATGCGGCTTATATCTTTCTTGTCCGCACCTTGTCCTCCTTTGTCTCTCCCGCGCATGTTATTCCAATTGTTCGTGCGGGTGAGGTGTAGGGCAGCTTTGATGGTGGGGTCAGCTCTGCTTCTGGCTGCAAATACCTCTGTTGAGATGGTAGGAGGCATGGCATTGGCGGAGAGGTATGCAATGTATTCTTTCGCTTCGCAGACTAGTGAGCTGTCATTGTCTGCTGTTGGGTGTCTTGACAGGTAGTCGGCTGGATTGGCATCTTCCCCTGGTCTGTGTATGATGGTGTAATTGTATTCTTGGAGTCTTATGCCCCATCGTTCTATTCAGGGGGGCATTTTGGTTTTAGGGTTCCCGAATAGGGACAGTAGGGCCTGGTGGTCTGTGACCAGTGTGAATCTTCGACCGATTACGAAGTGGTGGATTTTTTTACAGCAGGCCCATACAGCTGCAAGGCTCTCCCGTTCTGCCTGTGAGTAGGCTTTCTTGGTGGGGGACAGGGCTCTGCTGGCGTAGGCTACTACTGCATGTTCAGTTCTGTCTCTGGGGCTGATTTGGGCCAGGATGGCACCAAGGCCTACTGGGCTGGCGTCGGCTGTGATGATGGTGTCCCATTCAGGGTTGAAGTAGGCTAGTTGACAGTGGTTCGCTAGGCTTTCTTTGATGGTCTGGAAGGCTGTCTGGCACCGTGAGTGCCAGTCGAAAGGGGTGTCCTTCTTGAGGAGAGTCCGAAGTGGGCCAGTGGTGGTGGCGTCATTTTGGAGGTATCGTGCGCAGAATCCTGCCATTCCTAGGAACAACCGTAATTCTGCTGTTGTTGTGGGGGCATGAAGGTCAGTGATCGCCTTTATTTTGTCAGGGTCGGCTGTGATGCCTCTATCGGAGAATATGTGCCTGAAAAATCTAAGACTGGTTTTGTTGATGTCACATTTGGGACCATTGAGTGTTAGGCCGGCGTCTTGTAGAATCTTGCATACCGCTTAGAGTGCCCTGTCATGTTGTTCTTGGGTTTTCCCAAAGATGAGGATGTCGTAGCTCGCCTCATTACACGGTAGGCGGTGAGCCATGGCGCTATTAGCGCCATGGCTCATGCCGGTAAAATACCGGCACCGCCTTGGCGGAAAGGGGATTTACCGCCCCATTCCAAGGTTGGAGGGGCGGTAAATCCCCTTTCCGCCATTGCCCTTCCCCATTCCCATTTCTGCCCCATAGGGCTCTATGGGACTGGGGAAGGCGCTAATTACGGCACCGCAATTTTGCGGTGCCGTAATTAGCTCCGAGGTCCCTTAGCTGGTTGGATTTTAACGCCTGCAAGAAGCAGGCGTTAAATCCTCCAACCCGCAAAGGGACCTCGTAGTACGGCGGTAAGGGTTAACGGTCACCGTTGCCATTAACGGTGACCGTTAACCCTTACCGCCGTCCGTGTACTTCTGATGATATTAGTCGTCTGATAGTTACTTGAAAGATCTCAGTGGCTGAAGATATGCCGAAGTTCAGGCGTTTATATCTGAATAGCCCCTCGTGTGTGGCAAAGGTGCTGATCGGTCGAGAGGCGGGATCTATGACAAGCTAGTGGTAGCCTTGGTTGAGGTCTAATTTGGAAAAGTTTGTTGCTTGGTTTAGTCTGACAAGCATGTCTTCTAGGCTTGGTCCAGGATGTCTTTCCCTTTGGATGGCGGCGTTGGGAATGCGCATGTCGACGCATATGCGCAGTCGTCCGTTGTCTTTGGGGATGGTTACAATTGGGGATATACATGGCGTTGGTCCTTCGGCTTTCTCAATTATGTCGTTCTGTAGTGGAAGTTGCAGTTCCTTAGACACTTGTGCTTGGAGGTGGAATCCCACTTTGCGGGGGTGTTGTGGCACCGGTGTTACTGTGGGGTCAATGTGTAATTTAATGACAGAGTCCTTGAGCATCTCTACCCCTTCACATAGTTTGGGGAAATGGGCTTTGAGGGCATCTTTGTCGAGGAGCCGGCAGGTTATTGCTAGGACTTCATGTCTGTCTGACGGGTAACCATTTATTATCTCTGTTGGTTCGTATTGTAGGTCTATGAGTGCTAGGGCTCTGGCTGTCCTGTAGCCGAGGAGGCATCGCCCTACTGAGGGATTCTGGATGACATGTATTGTTGTTGGTACTGTGAGGCCTCTTTGTGTTAGATCGCAGAGGAATTGCCTTTGGATGTCCGGGGTAGCGCCGCTCCCCACTGGAAGATGTGTGTTTTCGATTGGCGTAGGGGGTAGAGATTTGCTATCGTGTGGTGTAGTTCCTCATTGATGACGTTGACGGTAGCTGCGGTGTCGACGACAAATTGGTTCCAGGTGTTCCCCATTCGTACCGTCACTTTGGGAGCAGGTGTTTTTGGTGTCTATGCTGAGGAGAATGATGTATTCTCTATCATAACCATGTTGCAGGTATAAGGGTTGGTGGTCTTCTGCAACTAATGTCCTTGGCATGGAGTTGTTGTATGGGTCATAGTCTGGTGTTGTAGGGGTCAGGCTGCTTCCTTGTTCCTGAGCTGTTGCGTGCTCCCTCGTGTAGGCCCCGTCCAGGGTGGTCATTTGGGGTTGGTCGTAGTGTTGGTAGTCATATAGTTCATGAGGTTTCCTGTCAGGCTCGATTTGTAGACCTTCCAGGGCTCTTACGGTGTTAGGGCGTTGATGGGCCACTGTGGGGTACGTCATTCCTCTCTCGACCGGTCGTCGGTCATGTTGTTCTCTTTGTGGTTCTGGGAAGCAGCTGGGATTTTGTGGATTTTGTTGGCGGCCAGATCCCATTTCGGGTAGTTGTTCTTTGCACATGGCTTGGAAGTGGTTTTCTTGGCCACAGTGCATGCATCTTTGGCCAATTGCAGGGCATGGTCCTCTGTGTGGGTATTCAAACCTGCATCGGTAGCATTGCCTGTCACTCTGAGGTTGCTTTAGGAGTTTTTTAAAGGGTTGTCGGCTCTGTGGACTTTGGTATCTGGTGTACGGTGTCATGGCTGCGATGATGTCTCCCTTTTTTGGATTTTCGATGGCCGCGATTTGGACATCTATCCGTTCATATACTCTGGCTAGGTCAAGGATTTCTTTGAGGGATAGAGGTTTTTTCAGGAGGTGCTTTCTAAACATTGATGATATGCACCCTTCGATTATCCACAGTCTTATGGCTTCGTTGTCGTTGAAGTTGGCAAAGTCACATGGCTAGCTGGGCACATTGGTTAAAGGTATAGCGTTCATAGTCTCTGTTGAGTGTTACTACCAGCTTTTCATTGATGGCTTCCAGAAGACGCTGATATGTGGCTTGTTCTTGTGGTAGAATTGTTCGTATTATACTTTTGATTTCTCTTCCTGCAACATTTGTAAAGATGCTAATTTTGTTGGGAGGATCATGTGTGCCAATGGCACCTACAAAGTCCTCAAATTCCTCAACCCATTCTTCCCACCGTTGTCCCTGATCATTGTGTGGATTGAGGGTGAATGGGTCTGGCCATCTCATGAGGCGGGCATGAGATGTGGGGCTAGCGTTGGTGGTTGAGGGTGTCCCAGCGTCAGCGGCCACCTGTGCTTGATCGGTCATGGTTCTTCAGTTGGTGGTGCTGGATGTAGTAAGGTCAGTGACTAACCCTTCTGGCTGTTGGGGCTGGTAGCGGTGTTCAAACGGGGGGACCTTTTCCGGTGTTCCTTGGTATCCCGCATTGAGGTGTGTTCCTTTTAATTTCCTGTGTGACACTCTTGGGCGACAGGTGTCGTAGGTTGGTTTGTTTCTGTGTGCTACATGGGATTTATGGGCTAGCGTCCACGTGTTGCTGTGCCTGGATGGCATGCTGTTGTTAAGAGGGTCTTTTGTTGGACACAGGGTTTGTCCTCTTGCGTCGCGTGACGGGAGGCTGGTGTGCACTGATTTGGGCTTTCTGCGTCGTGGTTTGAGGCTGGGGGCGGGTTTCTTGCTGGCACTCTCTGGGTCTTCTCCGGGTTGTGTCCGGGCCTCGCGAAACTATGAGTGCTGGTACGGGCCTCACGCAGCTTTGACTGCTGGCGTGGGGGCGTGCGCGCGTTTGGGCCCCTTTCTTAACTATGGCTGCTGGTGCGGGCCTCGGGCAGCTTTAACTGCTGGTGTGTGGGTGTGCACGCGTTTGGGCCCCTTTCTTTCTCTGGTTCTCCCGCTGGCCTTTGTCCAGCATGCAGTGGTGGGGGAGGGGTGCAGATTCCTTACTTGTGCCCAGTGACTCCCCTTCAGGACTGCTGTGGTCTCGGCTTGGCAGCTGAGCTATTCCGTCCTTTCTTGGCTGCTGGTTTCTTCCGGTAGCGTTCCTCTCCGTTTCGGCTCTTCCTCGCTGCAGGGCTCTTCCACCGGCAGCCGTGTCTGCACTGGGGTGCCCCTCACTACTGCAGTATGCTCGTGTCTCAGGTGACTCTGCCTCCTGGCGTCTGCTTGGCGTGTCACCGCTGCGGCGGCCCTCCGCTGCTGCGTTATGAATGCCTGCTTCACTGCTGCTGGGTGTTCTGTCTGTCCCGCCTTGTCTTGCTGTTGCTGGGCGTTCTGCCCGTCCTGCTGCACGCCGTGGATGCAGCGGCTCCTATCCTGCACTGCTGGGCTTCACTGCCCTCTGTGCGGCATGCCGTGGAGGCGGCGGCCCCTCCATTATTCTGCTGGGCTAATTGCTCCCAACCTGCGACACGCCGTGGATGCAGCGACTTCGTCGCCAGTTGGTGTCTACTGGATCACGGCATTCACTCGTGCATGCTCCATTCAAATGAATACCGGAGCCATGCTTGGATTCAACCTCTCTTTATTCTCCTACAATTTCAAACTGCCCCAACTCCCCTTGTCCCTCCCCTTCCGCCTTTTTCCCACCCTTGCATGCTCTTCCTTCTTAAAGGAGCCGCGCCTCTTCATTCACCCGTAAGAACCTGCACATTCTAAAGCAGCCTCTTAACTGCATCCACCACATCGACATCATTTCTCACAGCCTGTTCTACCACACCAACTAATACCCTGTTAAAACGCTCCATAAGCCCATTCGACTGCTGCCCCAGGGGTACAAATTGGGATTCATAGAGCAGGAGCTGAAAGCAGCTCCAGGTTGTCAGGAATATTACTATAACCAGGAGCCACATGACTTAACCAGGAGCTATTAAATTGCCTATTAAAAACAAGTTAAACAAATATAAGGCCATGCCACAGTAAAAAGTGACTTCACTGATTGTACCAAAATGCTATTATAGCCACATAACACATATTCTGAAGAAAAACCAAGTGCGCACATAAGCCCCTACCCACGAATGTCAAAATACACTAGGTGGTTGTAAATTGGCTAGAATCCGTGAGGAGTGGGCTGATGTGAGCATTTGATTTTTCTGAGACAGATGGGCGATGGAAGTCTTGAAAGTTGCAGCTTTAAAGTTTCACTGCATTTGTGCAAGTATATTTTCTTAGTCTGCAGAAACACATTAAAACTTTACTGCTGCCAGTTTCAGGAAAGGCTTCCCGCCTCACCTCTCTGCCAGTAGGGGGGCCAACCCTTCAAATAATGGTGGAGGCACTAACTTCAAAGATGTGGGAGTGGGGCAAACCTTGTGTGGGGTCATCTAGCTTCTTTACACATTCATTCCATGAGACTTTTCTGGTGAAGCTTCAATGTTAAAAGAAGTTAACTTTGCCCTTCACCTCTGAAAGCCCCCACTTAAGGACTGATGTGATAATGAGCAGTCGCCTGTGCCCAATCTACCCTTCCAAACACTCCCCTGGCAAGCAAGTGTTAACCCCACATCACGTAGGTATGCCTACGAATGCAGGTGCTAACAGTGAAATTATTTCTTAGGAATTAAAGCGCCTTTGTTAACAACGAAGCCCAGCTGCCGTTTCTGTGTCCTGTCTGGCTGGCCATGGCTCTATAGGTAGGCCAGGTCGAGTCAACATAGCCCAACATTTCATGGGGCTGAAGCTTGATCCACACAATGGTGTTGCTTTGTTTGTTTGTTTGTTTTATTATTTGTATTGCGCATTAGACCCGAAGGTATCAGGGCGCATAGCATAAGATAATTCACAGCTTAGTTACACATCGGGGTAATACAATACATATGAAATATACAGAACAGAGATAATGTACAAGCAGAGAGAGATCAAGTGGGAGCATAGGCATGACATGGTCCGAAAAGAGCACGAAAACCAAAACAGCTTATTGCTAAGCAGTAAGCCCGGATGCACTCCTAAGGAACCGTAGTTCAATTCTTTGGGTCCTGCCTAATAGGCAGAGATAAGTCCAATGTAGTCTTATTCATGCATTCCTAAAGAATATAAATACACTATATTTAAACCTAGAAGTCTATACTGAAGATTAACCTCCAAATAAGACAGCATTCACAATGATTCCTAGAAAAATGGGACATTTTAATTGTCCATTCTCTGTTAAACACAAAGTTTCAAAACAAAATTTCAAAGAAAAAGTCATACATTACATAATGACAAGGTGAAAGTAAATCACTGCACAGTATGTGTTCACAAAGTAAATCACTGCACAGTATGTATTCACAACAATATACACTTAATTCAGTGTTACATTGGTAATGGCAAATTGAGTTTTCCTTAATTATAAAGGACAATCTCCAATCTGAAGCCCTCTTTTTCTTGCGGATATTAGCAATTAAACGACGCGTTTCGGATCAAGGGATCCATCTTCAGGGTAGGGGCTTCACTCTTAGAGTAAATCTTGTGAAATATAACGTGAAAACTTATTTATCAAGGTGCTTGTCCTATAAAAAATTAGAGAGGGGCATTATTGTTGGTGATATGCAAAAAAGGAGCTGAGAAGTAATGGCTAAAGCGCCGGGCGAGGCAAATGTTACTAACCTCAAGCAGAGGGAAGCAGTGTCACAACTCTGACCTATTCAAAAACAGAAGGTGTGGGAATGTCAATATCTCACATACATAAAAATATTCAGAGCAAAAACGACAAAATGACAGTGGATGCCAGAACCAATCACTCACCCAGTCCAGGACCGGAAAGTACTTTAGACTGGGACACGGCAAGGAGCGGCTGGGGAGACCCTAGAGAAGGATACCAGTGTCAAGATCATGGTCCGAAAAGAGGACATATACAGAGGACAGTCAGTAATATAAATAATAGCTAAAATTATTTATATAGGGCAGAGCGGGTTGGTCCTAAGAGTCCGATTCTGGCCTAGTTGCCAGAGTCTTTGAGCCATTTTATTATACTCTGGCGGACGTTTTGGTACGATTGGTCTGCCCTCAGTGGGATGGGTAAAGAGTTCCACAATTGGGCTGCCTTGACCAGGGAACTATTACCCCCAACTCTAGATATCTTAAATTTAGGGACTAAGAGGTTGTTCGTGTTGGATAATCTGGTAGTTCTTGTCGAGGATTTCATGGTGAGTCTTTCTGTCAAGTAGCAAGGTGCCATGTTGTTCAGGCATTTATATGTAAGTGAAGCGACTTTTAGCTTGATTTTGTCATGTGTTGAGAGACAATTATTAGCTATTCTAGTCTCTGAGATATGTTCTCTCCTGGCAATTCCAAATGCTGCTCTAAGGGCATTATTTTGAAGGAATTGGATTTTCTTAATAGTTTGTTTATTAGCCCCTATGTACAGCGCATTACAGTAATCAAGCTTTGATAAAATGAGTGCCCTGGCAAGGGTAATACAGCTATTATTAGACAGGAAGGGTTTACCTGCTCTAATCAATTTACAGGTGTATGCCGTGGCCGAGCCCATGGCATTAACCTGCTTGTTGAAAGATAGGGTAGAATCCAGGTAGAAACCCTGGGTTTTCACCTCTTTGGCGACGGTGATAATATTGTTGTCAATGTTAAAGGCAGAGTATTTAGGGCTCACTTTTTTTAGGGTTGTAGTCGTGCCCAGGATGATGATCTCAGTCTTATCATCATATTGGCATAGCCCATGTGTGGCCATCCATGCCTGGATGATGAGATATACCCTATTCACCAAGGCCAAATCCTTGTCATAATCCCCAGTAAGTGGTAGGAGGATCTGAGTATCATCTGCATAGTTAGTGTAGGTGATACCAAGATGATTCAGATCATCGAAAAGGGGCTTAGTGAAGATGTTATATAGGGTGGGTGAGACACAGGATCCCTGAGGCACTCCGCAAGTGATGGGGATGGGGTCTGCAGCTGTGGTAGGCAAGAAGACTCTCATAGTCCGATTACTTAGAAAGGATTGCATCCACGCTATAGCTTCTGCTTAGAAGTGTGCGGCAGAATCCAGATGGTGCGCCACTGCAACAGATCCACAGTGCTTTCTGCAAGAACAACAAGGCAACAGGAGAGCAAAATGTACATTTGGGTTTTGTATCTGCAGTGCAGCCACAGCATGATGACTTTCCAATGCCACGTTTGGACAACTAGGTGAAGATTCAAAATCCCTCCAGTAGGGAATGCCAGCACAAGGCTGAAGTACCGTTGAGGCCAGCAGAGTCAGACCCCCACGCCCACAACATGCCACCACCGACCGCCCCACCATGGTTACCGAGCCCTAACCCATAGGGGTCCCTCATGATCCAGAGGAAGCAACAGGGCCGAAAGGGGTCTCTGAAGAAATTAATCAAAGAGCTGGGCCCACCATGAGTGTATGGTATCATGATCATGTGTGCGTGGCATGGTTGGGTATCTTAATAACCAGCCTCATTTGGGCGATAGCATGGATATTTTTTTTCTAGTTCTGAAGCAAACGTTTGGCATTACCCACAATGTAATTAACGTAACAAGGACCATAAAGAACTAATTAGATGGGAGATTTAACCTCTGACAAATTGGCAATGGACTTCTGTCTTTAAGGCCTTAAGAAAGCACCTCTGCTAAGAAAAGCTTTTACTCCCAAAAGGATTCTATACCCCATAAATGGATCTCAGGGGTCACTCTATGGGTCCGATTGTGTCTGTGTGACATTGCTGCATGTTTTCAATAGTGTTTGGAAAGTAGAGTTTGTGTGTGACAAGGGGGCTTTATTTGGAAAACTTTCAAATAAAGATTCCCATGGGTGCGCTGTGAGAAACCATAGGGTGTCTCACCCGCTAGTCCCCTGGGACTTGTCATCCAGGTGGTCACGACACGGCCATTGCTTTTGGATCCAGTTCCTGGTGGTGGACCAGTGCGGCAGGATCACCTGGGTGAGAGGTCTTCGGGGAGTGGGGGTCAGGCGACCGATGGTGAGACGCAGTATTCCCCCCTTTCCCGTACATATAACCCATCCTATTTATTCTCCACTGTTCCAAATCCCCCCTTTTCTACGCAAACACTGGGCCGAGGAAGAGGGAGACTGAGAGTAAAGATGCTGGCCCTTACATATCTCATTAGACATGTTCCGCTAATCGGGTCAAGCAAAGTCAGGCACTTGACCCTAAGTGAGTACATCTTTTTCAAAACCCCAAACATTGAATAAAGGTTTTTACAAATTGTATCTTTCGTGGCAGTGTCATACTTGTGCCATGCCACCCTTACAGCGCTCATTTTTAAATCTCTCATGAAACCTCTGCTAAGTTGTCTGTGGATGCAGGGGGGGGTTTATGTGGGTCTAAAAGCAGCAGAAGCATGCCGAACTGTACTCCGACCTGACAAGATTTGGGAGAACGCTATTTTTACAAAAATCTCTGTGCCCTCCCGCGCGCCCTCCCCACACCCAACATTGAATGTAGAAGAAAAGAAAAACACTTACTTGAACATTAGGCCTCAGCAGTGTCACAGAGCGTACAAATTGTTTGTATGCATGCGCGAGCCTCGTTCCGGCACGCGCATGCGAGTTGAATAAAGGAGAAGCCCGAAGGCCACATTCGCCACCGGGACCCAGAACCGCACAGACGTGTCTGAGTATTTGTAATGCAGGTGCGTGTGTGTGTGGATGGGCGGCTTGAGGGCAATCCAAATTACCAACATTGGCGATGAGGAAGACGCTAAGTGGGGTGGGCGGAATCCTCAGAAGGGCATTCTAGAACGAGGAAGAGATGATCCGAAACGCTCATGAAGCGACAATTCCTACGCAGCTGGTTGGCCGGCATTTTGGCATACTTGACACGACGGTTGCGGCCCGAAAGGGTGCTCGTGCGCCAATCGTGATCTGTTGAATACAATTTTTGGAACTCTCACAGCTATCTGTCACCAGATGGCTGTGAACTAATGGACTTAAAGGGATCTGCTGTTGTCACATGTGCCCCACTCCAGCTACAGTGAAGATCCTGGTCACAGGTGCTGTCCACGCCTTGCAGATTGAGGACACACATCCCTGGGGTGCACTTCATTGTGAGAAGACAGACTTGCGGCCTCACGCACTAAGGTGGGGTGCTCGTGCAGTCTGACATCATGGGCGAGCAGGAGGATGCCGCTGTCGCCCCAGCGCCAGTGCCCCGCAGACAACAAGGTACTTTGGCGCCAATGCCTGAATTTGATCTATCGGGCCCCTGTCCAAGCTCGGTCCCAAATGGCTGTTATGGGTGAAGAAGCAGGAAATGTTTTTTTAGGGCCACCGGCGAGACAGAGGATGATGCCAAGGTGGCAACCATGCTGTACTCGGCAGGATCGGAAGTTCATCGGATCTTTGAGTCATTGAACACGCAGGCGACGACATATGCAGCTGTCAAGACTGCCCTACAAAACCACTTTCTACCCTTAGCAAATATGGATTATGACAGATTTGTCATGTGTGCGGAGAAGCAGTCTAGTGATGAGACATTGGACCAGTTCTGTGGTAGGTTAAGACAATTGGCTAGCACATGCAGGTGGGAGAATGAGGAAGGCATGGTACGCAACCAACTTATTCAAGGGTGCAGCTCAGGGAAGCTGAGATGGCAGGTACTCCGTGAGCCAGGCCTGACGCTGGTGCACATGTTGGACATTGGCCGTGCATATGAACTTGCGAAGAGCAGAGGAGCCTGGACGGCCTGGGAAGTGTGAAGAGGCTTTTGCCATAGGTCGCTCAGCCTCTCAAAAGCAGCGCTGGAATCAGAAAAAGCCTGAAGGATTTCAGAAACCTGATCTCCCGCATCCCTCTCAATACTGTGGTTATGATCTCCCACATGGGGGCGAGTGTCCAGCAAAAACTAGAGTATGTGGCCGTTGTGGGGTGCCAGGACATTACGCAAGGTTATGCAGAGCAGCGGTACCAGTGGCTACGTCCAGGGGCTGAGCAAGGGTCGGCAGTGGTAACCCAAGAAAATCTAAGAATGTTGCGGCGGTAGAACAAGGTCTACAAGAACTGGACATCGCAGAGGAGGAGGAGGAAGAGGAAGAAGTGTTTTTCATATCGAATATAGCTTCTGGCACAAGGAAGCGACGGCAGCCCACATATATGGTCAACATCGGAGAAACCCCAACGCCAGTATTAATAGACACGGGAGCATCAGTATGTGTTTTAGCGGTTGAACATTATGAAGGCTCTACCAGGCCCGCCAGCGCTTGAGGGCACCCAAGCAAGAATATACACCTTTGGGGGAGGCAAGCCTCTACCACTAAAAGAGGCATTTGTGGCGTCAGTCACTCACGGACAAAATACCATAAAGGCCAGATCCTTTGTCACGGAAGTGATCTCCCATTCACTACTAAGCTGTGCGTGTCATGAACCACCGTACGCGTCCCTTCTGGACTTCATGGTCCCTGACCCATAGGGGACTGAGCTCAGCAGTACTCCCAACATGGCCACTGAACGCGGAACGCTGTTTGCCAGTCTCCGCGTTGTATGCTCTACGTTCTATAAAGCAGACACGCCCCCACACCCCTTCGCGTCTCAACGCTACCGCTTGCAGTAGTCAGACGTGTGCTGCCATAGTTCGTACAGCGATTTCCTCTGATTCCTGGTTCTGGTCCCCTGAATTTGCTCCTCTTTTCATCCTTCTCCTTTTTCCTCACCTTGCATTCCTGGATTGCCATCGCACTCGCCTCTCCGAGTGCGTTCCTCGCCATTTCCTGGACATTTTCCCGGACATCTGAACACTTCCTGGAGACGGGTCACGAACCACACGCTGGAACCCTAGGACCCACACACAGGGTAATACAAAACCCAAACAGTGCGAAAGAAGACATCTTCAAAGATCACGAACAAACAATACAGACAGGTGAGAAGGGGGGAAACCTGTGACAGATTGAGACGCCAACAAACTGATACAGTTACGGAAATGGAGACTGCAGTTCAAGACCTCATGCGCGGCACGCAGGAGTTAACAACAGAAGTTAAAAATCTTAAAGCCGAAAATGCTGCATTGAAACAACTAGTCCTGTCACGTGACTCCGCGACCAAGGAAAGTGTGTTGCTGGGCGAAGTGGTGGATAAATACGATGGCTCATCAAAGAACCTTTGTGGCTTCCTCGATTCGCATTTAGTGCACAGGGCAAAGGTGGGCTTTATGATTTCACATCTTTCCGGGAATGCATTAACTTGGGCAACTCCCTTAGTTAAGGGTAGTCCAGCAAAAAAAATTATTTAAAAAATAGATAGGCAACATTAAAAAAAAAATACTAGCACTTTTTTTTTTAAACTTCCTATGTAAGTTGAGTTATTCAAGCTCAAAATTTGCAAAAGCAAGCACATGGGCGCATCCATTTTGTGAAATGGATGCCCACCTGTGCTGGCTTTTGCTTTTGCGGCACTAATGAGGGAAAAGCCAGCCAGCTGTAGTAAAAAAAAGCTACCACTGGGTGGCTTTTCCTTCATTGGTGCTGTACGCGGAGGACGGGGACCGGAGACCAGAGCAGGAAAGCTGCAGCTGAATCTCAGTAAGTGCTATTTATTTTTTTTTTAAAATAAGCAATAGCTGCGTTTTTTTTTCTAAGTTTTCCGGGCTGGAGGAGCCCGGAAAAATTAGAAATAAAACCGCAGCTTTAAAAACGTATTTATGTTTGCGGTCGCTTTTGAAGCGACCGCAAACATAAATACAACGTTATTGTGTTTGAAAACGCTGCGGTTTTTCTTTCCAAGTTTCTCAGACTCCTCCGGCTCGGAGGAGCCTGAGAAACTCGGAAAGAAAAAACGCAGCGTTTTCAAACACAACCGCGTTGTGTTTCTGCCTGCTGTGGCTATCAGTTTGGGTCTCCGGTGCTCCCGCATGGGAGCACCGGAGACCCAAAGTGAAAGCCAAGGCAGGCAGAAACACAACGCGGTTGTGTTTACATGCTGCAGTGTTTCTGCCTACAGCTGATTTCCCATTTGGGGCTCTCGGGCTCCCCACGGGGGGCCTGAGAGCCCCAAATGGGAAATGCTAAATGCTGCAGTGTTTCTGCCTAAATCTGATTTCCCATTTGGGGCTCTCGGCTCCCCACAGGGGGCCCGAGAGCCCCAAATGGGAAATGCTAAATGCTGCAGTGTTTCTGCCTAAATCTGCTTTCCCATTTGGGGCTCTCGGGCTCCCTGTGGGAGAGCACCGGAGACCCAAAGTGATAGCCACAGCAGGCAGAAACACAAAGCGGTTGTGTTTAAAAACGTTGCAGTGTTTCTTTCCGAGCCGGAGGAGCCTGAGAAACTTGGAAAGAAAAACCGCAGCGTTTTCAAACACAATAACGTTGTATTTATGTTTGCGGTCGCTTCAAAAGCGACCGCAAACATAAATGCAACGTTTTTAAAGCAGTGGTTTTATTTCTAAGTTTTCCGGGCTCCTCCAGCCTGGAAAACTTAGAAAAAAAACTGCATCTAGTGCTTATTTTTTAAAAAAAAATAAATAGCACTTACCGAGATTCAGCTGCAGCTTTCCTGCTCTGATCTCCGGTCCCTGTCCTCCGCGTACAGTACCAATGAAGGAAAAGCCACCCAGCGGTAGCTTCTGTTTACTACAGCTGGCTGGCTTTTCCTTCATTAGTGCCGCAAAAGCAAAAGCCAGCACAGGCGGGCATCCATTTCACAAAATGGATGCGCCCATGTGCTTGCTTTTGCGAATTTTGAGCTTGAATAGCTCAAAATTTTACATAGGAAGTTTTTTAAAAAAAGTGCTAGTATTTTTTTTTTAATGTTGCCTATCTATTTTTTAAATAACATTTTTAGCTGGACTACCCCTTTAATCTTTCAGGTGATGCCCTCCTGGATGATTACGATGGTTTCGTGCGGGCGCTAAAGACCATGTTTTATCGCCCAGAATAGGTTTAAAGTGCCCAAGAGCGCTTATTGGACTTCCAACAAGGATCCCAGGATATGCTTACCTATGTAACACGCTTTAAGCAACTTGCCAAGGAAGCAGGAAGAGGTTTGAATGAAGAGATAAAAGACAAGCTAGCCAGGGTAGCTCGCCCAGGTTCCTTCCAGGCTCTCATGGATCTCTCCTTACAAATAGACTTTCGCATCCAGGAAAGAAAGGCGGAAAAGAAGAAGACTAAAATGCCCTACCAAAAGACCTCTACAGAACCTCCCTCTAGACCTGAGCCTGCTTCTTCACCAACCACTGAACCAGAACCCGTGCAATTAGGGGCCTTCCGCGGACCCATAACTCCTCAAGAAAGGATGCGACGGATTCACACTGGTCTGTGCATGTACTGTGCCTCTGATAAACATCTTGTGAGAGAATGTCCTATAGCCCCTACACAGCGTTCGGGATACGCCAGCTCCCGATCCTAGATGGAGCACATCTTCGGGAGAGAGATGTTTGCTCCACATCTATTCCATCCTTGAACTCTCCTGGACAAAACAATCTTGTGATTCTGCAGGCCTTTCTATCGCCTTGCAAGAAAGAATCCTATCCCATTCTGGCATTAGTGGACTGTGGGGCCATGGGGATATTCATAGATCATAATTGGGTCACTACCCATAATATTCCATTTGAAACACGAGACATCATGCAACCTGTAGAGGCTATCGATGGAAGACCTCTCTCTTCAGGACCCATAACCCTTCAAACCAAAGAGATCCTGCTTTCTATAAACCACCATCAAGAGAGGATCAAATTCGACATCATAAGATCTGCCCATTACCCAATGGCAATGCCCCAATGCCCTGGTTACAGAAGCACAACCCCTACATCAACTGGGCAGCAGGATCCTTGTTCCTTGGTTCAGAACATTGTATGTCCCACTGTTTATCCCTAGATTCTTCATCAAGATCCTTTGAATATACGCAAACGAACCAACAAGGTCCATTCACTGTCTCAAATATCATCCAGTTTCCCAGGGCCTATCAGGATTACACTGATGTATTCCCGACTGCCATAGTGCAGGCCCTTCCCCCTCACAGACCTGAAGACTGCGCTATTGATACTGAACCCTCAACAGTGATTCCTTTTGGAAGGATGTTCATTCTATCAGAACCTGAGAAAAGAGCCCTCCGAGAAAACCTGGATACCAACTTAGAAAATGGTACCATACGACCATCCAAATCCCCGGCGGGAGCTTTGTTGTTTTTTGTCCCCACGAAAGATACCAAGGAGCTTTGGCCTTGCCCTGATTATCGCGGTCTTAACCAATGCACCTTCAATGACTGCTACCCATTGCCCTTAATCTCGGATATCCTGGAAGCGGTAAGAGGAGCAATAGTGTTCACGAAACTAGATCTCAGAGGTGCCTACCATCTGATCCGCATAAAGGAAGGTGACGAATGGAAAACAGCCTTTAGAACACCCTTTGGTCCTTTTGAATATTTGGTTATGCCTTTCGGACTTGCCAATGCCCCAGCAGTCTTCCAACGTTTTATGGACCAAGTGTTCTCCGATATGCTGTTCCTCTTCGTCATAGTATACCTGGATGACATACTGATATACTCCAAGGACCATCTGAAGCATGAAGAACATGTTAAGGCAGTTTTACAGCGTCTACGTGAACATAAGCTCCTGGCTAAACCCGAGAAATGTCTTTTTCATGTGTCTACTGTTCACTATCTCGGATTCGTCCTTAGCCCAGAGGGAATTGGAATGGACCGCTCGAAAGTAGACTCCATTCTATCCTGGCCTGTTCCAACTACTGTGAAACAAATTCAATCCTTCATGGGGCTTGCTAACTTCTACCGGAAATTCATACCTTCCTTTTCGGAGATAGTACATCCGATCATTACATTGTTAAAGAAGGACACACCCTTTCACTGGACAACACTCCAAGACGAGGCGTTTCAACGGTTAAAGTCGGAGTTTACACAAGCCCCCATCTTGGCTCAACGTGACATTGATAGACCCTTCCTAGTGGAAACTGATGCCTCTAACTACGCCATCGGGGCTGTCCTAAAACAGGAATTTGATGACAAGCTAGAACACCCCATTGCCTATCTTTCTCGCACCTTGAATCCTAGTGAAACACACTATTCTGTTTTGGAAAACGAACTACTAGCCATCCGTCAAGCCTTTACAGACTGGCGTCATCTACTCTTGGGAGAGAAACATCCTGTTCAGGTCCGCACAGACCATCGGAATCTTCAAGTCCTACAATCCCTGGAATGTAGGAACAGTCGTCAAGCCCGTTGGGCCTTCTTCTTTGCCCAGTACCAATTTCAAATCCATCATGTTCCTGGAACACACTATAATAGCTGACACCTTATCCCGACGTCCTGACTATGAAAGTCTTGAAGAACGATCCTTCCCAAAGATGTTTCCCCACACAATATTTGTTGCCCAAGCAATCAATCTCCTAGAAGACATTCGGATTCAAACTCAGTCCTCTGAAATCTGGAAGGAGTTTAATGGGAAGAACCGATGGAACCTCAAGACAAAGGGCGGATATTTATTCAAACACAATTGCCTGGTCATCCCCACGCAGAGACTACGACAAAAGATCACAAGCCTATGCCATGATACCCTTCATTCAGGACACCGTGACATCACCAACACCCTCCGTCTAATACAAAGACAGTTTTGGTGGCCAAAGATGAAGGATGATGTCCAGTATTACATCCAAACCTGTGCAGTCTGCACTCAAAACAAGCATGATAACAAGAAACCGGCGGGTCTCCTGCTCCAACCTGCGCTGCCAACAAGACCTTGGGACTTCATCGCTACAGAGTTTATTGTGGAAGTGCCATCTTCCAGGGGATACACAACTATCATGTTTACCATTGATTTATTCACCCACGTGACCCATTTTACACCTTTATATAAACTACCATCCTCCTCTGAACTTGCCGGAATATTTCTGGAACACATATTCCGACTTCACAGACTACCCTCCAAGATCATATCTGACAGAGGACCCCAGTACATATCTCAGTTCTGGAAACACGTATGTCGTATACTAGGAATCCAACGTGTCCTATCCTCAGGTTATCATCCACAGACCAATGGAGCTACTGAACGTGTGAACCAAACCCTGGAGCAATATCTTCGCTGTTTCGCCACCAAGGTCCAGGACGATTGGTCACTTTTAATACCTGGGGCTGAATTCGTCTACAACAACTCGGATCACTCAGCTGTCAAAACCAGTTCCTTCTTCTGTAGCCAAGGATTTCACCCTTCGGTTCTACCATCCATTCTCCCACATCCTACCCCAGTTCCTACAGTTGACTCCTGGATTGAAACCCTCATCAACGTACACAAAGAAGCAAAAGAACACCACGAAAAGGCCCGAACAAACACCAAGCACTATGCGGACTCCAAAAGAAGACCAGGACCTTCACACACAGTAGGTGATAAGGTCTGGCTATCCTCCAAACTTCTGCCTCAACACTTACGACCAAATAAATTGGCTCCCCGGTATTATGGCCCTTTTTCCATAAAGGAAATCATTAACCCAGTGGCCTTCCGACTTAAACTACCAGAATCTTGGAAGAGGATCCACCTAGATTTTCACACTTTTCTGTTGAAACCATGCATCCAGTCCTCCCGAACTGCTCCAAGATCTACACCTGTGATTGTCAATGATCAGTTAGAATACGAGGTTTCTAGAATATGTGACACCAGGTACAGACGTGGACAGCTACAGTATCTGGTTGAGTGGAAAGGGTACCCTCCCAGTGAACGCACCTGGGAACCAGTCTCAAACATAAATGCCCCCAGACAGCTTCGAAGGTACCACCTTAAACACCCGGGCAAACCCGGAGGAACTGGATTTCGGAGGAGGCATGCTGTCATGAACCACTGTACGCGTCCCTTCTGGACTTCATGGTCCCTGACCCATAGGGGACTGAGCTCAGCAGTACTCCCAACATGGCCGCTGAACTCGGAACGCTGTTTGCCAGTCTCCGTGTTGTACGCTCTACGTTCTATAAAGCAGACACCCCCCCACGGCCCTGCGTGTCTCAACGCTACCACTTGCAGTAGTCAGACGTGTGCTGCCGTAGTTCGTACAGCGATTTCCTCTGAGTCCTGGTTCCCGGTCCCCTGAATTTCCTCCTCTTTTCATCCTTCCTCTTTTTCCTCACCTTGCATTCCTGGATTGCCATCGCACTTGCCTCTCCGAGTGCGTTCCTCGCCATTTCCTGGACATTTTCCTGGACATCTGAACGCTTCCTGGAGACGGGTCACGGACCACACGCTGGAACCCGAGGACCCACGCACAGGGTTATACAAAACCCGAACAGTGCGAAAGAAGACATCTTCGAAGATCACGAACAAACAATACAGACAGGTGAGAAGGGGGGAAACCTGTGACAGTGCGGCCTCAGAGGCGCTGTACATTGTTCACTTCACCATGTCAGTGTATCTGACGGACATTGATCACATCATGGAACGATATGCAGACATTTTCAGAGGCGTGGACAAGCTCAAGTGGGTGCCTCCACATCGACGAGTCAGTGAGGCCAGCGGCACTGAAGCACAGGAGAATCCCATTCCACCTGAGGATGCAAGTCGAACAAGAGTTACAAGCTCTTGTGGACATGGACATTATTGAAAAGGTCGAAGGCCCCACTCCATGGGTCTCTCCAATTGTGGTGGCGGCGGCATAGCCCAAGCAGCCGGGGGCAGTGCACATTTGTGTCGATATGCAGCTGCCCAACATGGCAATCCGACAAGAGTGTCACTTAACTCTGACATTGGATGATATAGTGGGTGAACTTCAGGGTGCCAGGGTGTTCTCTAAACTGGACCTTCGCTCTGGGTACCATCAGGTCGAGCTACACCCTGAGTCCTGTTATATAACGACTTTCACAACACACGAGGGCCTATAGAAGATATGTAAATAATGGTATTCCTGTGGGTTGGGTGTTTTAGCTCGGGTCATAGATGACAGTATCCCCGTGAGGGTTAGCAAGGGAGCTGCCCTAGATTGCGGAAGGTGAGTCGACTTGTTAAGTCTCTTGAGTGAGACGTTTCGCACGCTAGGCGACACAGCGAGTGCAGTTAGATCACAAGAGAATATTGGTATACTCCGCCTGGAGCGTGGGAAGACAGTGGTTATATTATTATAGTGTGCGCTCAGTATTTGATCTTCCTATATTATTTTGTTAGGCTGGTGACATCACCCATAGGGTTGCACATAGGACACAGAGAGCTTGAGACGGTGAGGAGCTAGCATTGGAAACTGGGGATTGGCAGACGAGGTGAACCAGCAGCAGTGCGCTTAAGGCTCATGCGCAAGATTGTGGGTGTGCCTGAGGAGGCAACAAGTGTGAAGGAGAGGCGGTGCGTGGAGCACACCTGACTCGTTTTGGAGTTCAAGAGGCTCATAAAAACTGAAGAAGTATTGTCACGATATTGTCACGATATTGTGCTTTTCTCCCTTAACAGCGGACTGTTGAAATCATAGATTTGAGGTCAGGTAAAGGTACTGGAAAAATGTATCAGGGAAAGTGCGAGGGGGATACGCCCCTTCAGCACTTGTGTACGATATTACCGCCTTACAGAGAGCACATTTGTGCATATAGCATAGAATGGTCCAAAAGTACAGAGGGAAAGTAAACCAAACCATGGCCACCTTGTGGAAGTTTCTCCAAAGATGTGCAGCAATCACTACTAACACACATACAGGCTGCTTATAAGGGGAAGAAATTGACAAAACGCATGGACATATTTGAGTTGCGGCACATGTTTCAGCAGGCCGAGGGGGAGGCCGCGAGGAGTCAGTGGATGCTGAGCCAGCAGGAGGTGAAGGAGCCAGGGACCCATCCCTCTGCACCTCCCCTGCCCCTCCGAGTGTAGCATCCGATGATATGGATGATAAACTGGGAATGTATAATGCAGGAACTAAGGGCAGCAGAGGGGTATTCAAATCCAACATATAAGCTGCTACCATATAAGTAGGAGAAGCCGAAAGGCACAGGGCAGCCATCTATTGACCCATAGGCAAGCAGTGAGGTGCAGCAGGGCACAAAGGAGGGGCTCGAGGGCATAACTATGAACAAATGGATAGCAGCACAGGTACTCTTGAAACTTCAAGGGAAGATAAATGGAGAGGCAGAGAGGGTGACCGAGGCGATAAAAGGCCTGAAGAGGAGCAGCGAAGCAACAGATTGGGCAGATATAATGGACGAAGAAGATAGGAGGGAAAAGGATAGGGAGGTGAGATTGGAGCGCAAGGACAGGGAAAGTAGGAGAGAAGAAAAGTTGAAAAGGGAGGATGGGGAACGAGGGAGAAGGAAAAGGAACGCATGGAAAGGGAATAGGAAGAAAGGATCGAGATAGATCTCAAGAGCGGAAAGAGAGATGAGGGAGAAAAGGGAAAGAGCTGGAAAAGGTAGAAAGACAGAGAGAGATAGCAGAGCAAGAAAAATGCAAGTTAGCTGAGAGAGAGCAGAGGAAGTTACAGTTGGACAGACTGGCAAGGGAACGAGCGCGCAGGGAGGAGGACGAGCAAGAAATAAGGGCGGTAAAGACACAAGTAGCACTAGATAGGGGAAAAGATAGACTTGAGGAGGACAGACGGACAGAGCCAGATAGCACAAACTCTCAGGGCAGGAGCCCAACAGATGGAGGAGGAGCAGGCCTAGGGGCCTGGGCGGGAGGAAGTAGGTACGACTTGAGAGACATTGATTTCAGCATGAAGCCTAACACAGACTTGATGTCGAGGAGAATGAGTTTTGAAGACAAGTTCTGTAGCAACATGGACACAGGATCTGAAAATGAGGAGAAGTACAGTGGGCATGAGAGGGGGGAGCAGTGTCAATCCCAGTCAGCAGGGACGGGCACAGACAAACGGGTCTCTTGGGAGTTTAGGATGCATACACAGGGAGAAGGAGGGGGCTGCTCATACAAGCAGGTACAGCAGGCAAATTACTTTTGCACTTCACACAACACCTATATCAATAGACTAAGGGATCTCCCAGGACGAAGGAGAGGGGAGACAGCAATAGCTTGTTCCTGGGGACGATTGACTAGAGTGTATGATGACAACAGGAGGGTGCCAGTATTAGAACCAATAGATGTATGCACAGGCATTGAGAGCGAGAGGGGGGACCGTCAAATGAGAATGACCAGAAGGACATACGAGGAGGAGGAGGCAGCATTCACACAAATGCCCTTATTAGAGAGGGGAGGGTGCAACCTCAGTATGTGCCATGGAAACACACAGACAATGGCCCTCATTACGACCCTGGCGGAAAGTGACTGACCGGACCGCCACAGCGTAAATAGCGTTTCCGCCATTGCACGAAGGAGCAAAGTGCGGCCCATTCCGACCCATCGGGCACGAGCACCACGCCATGGCGGAAGTGCAAAGTCCGCGATGGCGGAAATGACCCCAAAACGGCCCACACCGCCGCCGTACGGCGCCCTAGGTGCAATACCGCCACCCCTCTTAGCGGTCACCGCAGTGTGCGCCTACCGGAAAGTACGGTGACCGGAAATATACGGAAACGGAAGTTAAAACATGGCCCCGGAACGGGAAACATCCCGCCGTACACCTATAAAACCACTAAAACCACACAACCACTAAAATCACTACCCTGAAACACACCCCAACCCGTCATCCACCCTAGCGAAACCAAGAAAAATGGGAAAAGTAGCGAAGAAAGCGTGCGACCGCAAGCGGCAGGTCCACTTCTCCCGTGAGGAACTCACCGTGCTAACAGAGACCCTCCAGGAGAATGCTGCCGTCGTCTTCTCCACGCAAATGACCAGAACGGCACTTGCAAACAAGAAGGCCATATGGGCTCTGGTGGCACAGCGGGTAAGTGCGGTGGGGACCGCACCCCGCACCCCACAGCAATGCCGCAAGCGATGGGACGACCTGCGGATACGCGTCCGCAGCATACTCTCTGCCAACCGCAACATTGCCACAGCCACCGGGGGAGGTCCAGAATCACCCATCAAGTTGACCCCCTGGGAAGAAATCTGTGCGTCCACCATCGGAATGGAGAGCATAGAGGGAGTCGGAGGGATGGAGAAAGGAGTGCAGACATCCGAAGATTCAGGTAGGGGGGCCAAATAAAAAAATGCCAAATCCACACAGTCCATCCATGTGAAGTACCATGCGTCCACATAGTGCTACAGAAACACATGTCCAGGAGAACGTCCACACACATAGGCCTGATAGCGCACGTTAAAACCCACAATAAATACATAAATAATTAAAAAACCCTAAAACATGCACTACACGTGCAGCAGGCACACCCTAACTGCAGGCTGCCAAACAACTGCACCCTCACTCCACACACAAATGAAAGCACCTCCAAGGCCCCGACCCAAATCACCCTCAGGTACCACTCCAATGCATGTGATACAATGCCATTCCAATTCCCACAGACCCATCAATAACCCTCGCCCTCCTTTACTCCACCACAGGGTCCGATCCAAATGACGAGCTTCAGGACACCCCTACCAGCACACCTGCAAAGAGGGCCAAGACCAACGGCCAGAGACCCTCCACCTCAGCTGCACGCATCAAGACACGGCAGCAGCACAAATCAGGTGGCAGCACAGAGGAGGGAACATCAACAGGCACCCCAGCAGCCAGCATGGGCACACCACCACCACCACAGGTCCCCCCAATGGATGCCACAGAAGGCACTGCCTCTGGTGGCAGCAGCACCATAGGTGACACCCCATTGATGGTAGCATGCTCGGACACCGAAGACGGGGATGTCGAAGTCAGATCCATCCATGACCTGTCCCAATCCCCCTGTCTGTCCCATCCCGTACAACATGAGGATACCACGCAGGGGCACCCACAAGACGACGACTAGCCATCCCCCACAAGCCCTGTGGCAAGGCAACATGAGGACAACAGCCCCTCTGTGACACCCCCGCAAATGGCCATGGCCCAGCAGAGGCAACAGTCCCTCGACCAGTTAATCGTGCAACAGCAGCAAATGGCCACGCTCCTCAAGGACCATGCCGATGAATGTGGGGGCACTAAGGCTGACATAGAAACATCAACTGAGACACTTAGGGCAGAAATGGAGAGAGGTACAGAGACGCTAAGGGCACAAATGGAGAGAAGCACCGAGAGCCTGAGGGGGGAACTGCATGCGACGTCCAAAGACGTATGTGCCGAACTTGCCGCAGTGCGCCGTGTGCTCACTGAGCTCTCGCAAACCCTTAGGGACATGCATGGACGTGAGCAGGCAGAGACATCATCCGTTGCAAGTTCCGTCCAGGGCAGCCCCCAACGTAGATCTGGGAGGAACCTGCGCTCCACAGGCAGGGGTGCCCCTGATACCCGCAGAGGGGGCTTGCAATAGCGACAGCCCACTGACAATGAGCATCTTTGGACACTGGTGTTCGGGGGGGAGGTAGGAGGGTGGAGGGGGTGTGTTGGGCTCACTTGGGTGGCGGGTCGATAGGGTGTTCAACATGATATCACATATGCCATAAACAGTGCACGATCAACCAATGAGATGTGTGGACATTGATCTTTGTGTACTAGGCCATCATAGGCGTACAGTCCATATTGGGCATGTCCCAGACACACACAGTGCCACGAGTCCCGTGTCCATGTATCAGCCACCAGGCGTGAGTGCTAGAAGCATGCATCAATGAGATGCTGACGAATGTCACGGGCCTCCGGTGCCTCGCAGACTCCATGAGGTGCTGCCACATCCCCACCCTCATCATGACCATCATCAGGTGCTTGCAGTTCTGCGTCAGGGGGCATGGGCACATTTCTACGTACGCACATGTTGTGGAGCATGACACATGCCATGACCATCTTTGCAACCTTCTCATGGCGGTACAGGAGTGCCCCGCCAGACCTGCTGAGGCAGCGGAAACGAGTCTTCAGTAGGCCGAATGCCTGTTCAATGACTACACGGGTACGTGAGTGGGCATGGTTGTAGTCCTCCTCATGCTGGTCCCGTGGGTTCCGGACTGGTGTGAGGAGCCATCTCTTCAGTGGATACCCAGCATCACCTGTATGTGGACGAGAAACGCATGATGTGGAATGCCATTGCTACGTACGCACACCCCCCCCCTTCCTGCCAGGTCATTGCCAAATCACATACCCCACATATTCATGCATGTAATGAGACTCACCGAGTAGCCAGGATCTGTTCCCTGCGTGTCGCTCCATGTAGCGTGGTATTGTAGAGTTCCTCAAGACCATAGAATCATGGGTTGATCCAGGGAATCGGGCACAACAATGTGTAATGATCCTGTTGGAGTCACACACCATTTGTACATTCAGGGAATGAAATTGTTTTCGGTTGCGGTACTGGGCCTCCATGGCATGTGGGACGACCAATTCCACATGGGTGCAGTCGATGGCACCAATGCAACCCGGTATGCCGGCAAGTGCATGGAATCCCACTTTTGTGTTGGTAATTTCCTGCTCCGAGCGTGGTAGGGAGATGTAGTCGTCTGCGTGCTGCAGGAGGGCATCGAGCACTTGCAATAGTGTCCGTGAGAACAGTGGCTGAGAAATGCCATGCAACTGTCCGACTGTGTGCTGGTAGGTGCCTGTGGCCAGGAAGTGTAGTACAGACACCACCTTCAGTAGGGGTGGGATGGCGGTTGGGCTATCTATCATGCTGACAAGGTCAGCCTGTGTCATGTCCACAATGGCGGCTATGGTGTCCCGGTCCAGACGGTAGAGGGTGTGGATCTGCTCATCAGTGAGGTTGAACGGATGTGCTCGGAGGCGTGGGATTGCGGACTGCCTGCGTGGTGGTAGTGGCTGTGCTGGCGGCCCTTGCTGGCCCTGCCTTGGCCTCCTCCTCCTCCTGCGTCTCCTCCGTGCGGCCGGTTGTAGTTGGTGTTCGTCTTCTTCTTGGAGTTGGAGTACTTGCAGTGCTATCAGGTCCCCCAGGGCCAACATCGCGAGTCCTGCCGGTAGCATTTCGGTGTGGTTGTGGGAGGAGACTGGCTGTGCAATTTATGTGTTTTCAGGCTGTATGGCCTCCACCTGTGGTGATTAATTCCACCTGTGCAAACTGCTCTCCCCTTTGGCCGGGCACGTCCCGCGCACAACGCTGCAATTCGGGGAATGGCATCTTGCTATTGCAATCATGTATTTGTACCCGATGGCCGTGTAAGATTGGTTGATATGTTCATTCTGCTGTGGTCCCATTGTTTCACATACTATCTGTGCAGTCGCGAACAGACTTGTGAAGGGTCAGTGGAACGTAGTACTCGAGTAACGGTGGGCCCTCATGCATCACTGTACCGAGTTGCAACGACGGGCGGGGCGTCCCATTTGTGGGTGAAGGCAGTTGCCATTTTCACACACAGCCGCACTCGATGGAATAATTAGTGATTTCAAACGGCCACAGATGCCTTTTCGACGTGATGTTGCAAATGAGGAATTCGAAGGGCGGCGCTTTCGGTTTCCAGCTAGCGGCGAGGAGATGCCCACAGGTCTGACTGCAAATATAACGTTCTATTGTTCAATGTCCTTGAGACAGGGGCCATGGCGAGGAAGCAATGATTGATATGAATAGTTTGGGATGCGCAATAGCTACGTGGCCGATGAGGCCGGCCGTTCCCAAATACATGTTACTTCACGACACTGGAATTACGGGCTGGGGCACTGTGGATTTTGCAGGATGCATAACGCACAGACTCAATGGATGTTTCTAATGTCATGTGAGTAATTATTCAGGCGTTTTGATCCCGGGATGAGGGAATGATGGATGGATGCATGGGCAGGTGATTTGATACAGAGTTTGCCATGTACAGGGCTTCTTGGGATCTATCCGCCTCCCCTACGCTATGTGATGCAGGGCTGCCATAGTGGGACCATCGTCTATCTGGCCTTGTTGAGCCCTCCCTGTCTCGACGCGCCCTCAGACACTTGTGTCCATGCACGTTAACATTCCCATCTGATGGATTCTGTTTTGACAGACGCATGCACAGGTACACTCGTTTGTGATGGTGTTTGCACCTCGATATAGATGGTTATGAGTCGCAAGTGGTTTTGGGGTGGTGATGATCCTTTGGAGTGGGCTAGCATGCATATGGCTGTGGATTTAGTGTGATCATTGAAGTGAGTTGTTCGAATGTAGTTCTGATGGCCATTCTGTTCTTTTTCTTTTCTTTTGGTTGACAGGTATCTCCTCCCCTTTTGCCACTGCCATCTGTATGCCACTCCTGCAGATGGGTTTTACTCCCGACACCTGCTGCTTCGTGTTAATCAGTGGAGCAGCATTACGATCTTATGGGACGATCGCCAATGGGCCACATGCCCTTACGCAGTACTGGTGGCTCGGAGCAACATTTCGGCCTTTCAGCTGGACTAGTGCCTCCCCATTGGGACGGCCCTGCGGTTGTGTGCGCTTCCATGTTGCCTTTTCGTACGTGAATGTGGCTCTGTGTACCATGAGGGAACAGGGCGTCACACAAGTAGTGGCTGGTCATTTCTTGCGGATGCAGCACACAATGGTGAAAAGTGTTTTGGAGTTCATGGCCTGATGGCTGTATGGGCTTGGTGATTTTGATGTGCATTAAATTTCTATTCTGATTTGGCCCGTGTAGCGTTTTTCTTTGCAAGTGATGTGGCATATGCCTATTTGGGGGGCGATGTATTGTGGGGAGATCTGCATTGGGTTCCAGCTTCGGAGTTTAGTTGCGTGGTACTGTACTGGGCGCGTTTGCCTACGAAGCCCGTGAGGTCAGGGATGGGGGCTGCCAATATGACAGTTTGAATGTTGTCATGCTCAGGGGCGGGGGATTGGGTTTTGTGTAACAGATGCCGGTCAGCCAGGTGGACTGGTGGAATGATGTGATTCTCGGAATATTGCTGGTCACAGGTGCCTGTGTTTGCGTGCGTTTCTTGGTGGGGGACTGTGGTCATGTCCATTGGGATGGCTTCTCTATTCGTGCCATCTGTGCCCTGCAGCTCCCATTGGCCCCTGTTGTGTTTCTTTTGTTCGTTGGCATGCATGGGTGACTTGTACATTTCAATGGTTGCATTGTGACTTCATTGCACCTACGGGGAGTTGTACTTTGTGGGCAGGGAGCGGTGTACAGGCACTCAGTGGGGCCGTTTACGGTTGATTCGCGATGCCGTACTTCTCACCATGGCGGAATGGTACATTCCGCCATGCTTCATGGCGTTAGGTACATGTCCGCTAGGGTCGGAATTGGCGTACCCTTGCGCCATGGTGGTGTTTGCGGTTTGGCATGGCGCGCGCGCGCGTGCTTGGTGCAGTTAGCGTTGGCGTTCACTACGGTGTCGCTAATGGCTTCGTACTTTGCGGTGACGGGTCATAGTCGCACCGAGCGCTATTCGATGGCGGTATTGCATTTCCGCCATCGTTTTCCGAATTCCGCCAGGGTCGTAATGAGGGCCAATGAGAATGTGAAGTATAGGTTACCATCGTTGAGTGCGGGAGCTGGGAAGTGGATTTATGAAATGGGGAAGATGACAGCAGGCCATAGGCTAGCAGTGGATGACATAAAGGGACTTCTAGTATTGATCTTAAGAGACGCAGCTGATGACGTATGAAAGATGGCAGGGTTCCCAGGGGTGATGACACAAAACACAGCCCATGACGGATTGCCATTTGCAAACTGCAGGGCAGCAGTATGGCCAGCATTGAGGACACAATGCCCAGACACGTCAGACATCGGGGCCATTACATCACGCAAAATGAGGGAAGATGAAGACCTGGTCCAGTACATTCAGGAGATTAAAGAGCTTTGGCGCCTCGAAACTCGAGAGCCTTTGGATAAAACAGTAGCAATATTCTATCATATACTAGTAAAAGGGCTACCACAGTAGTGCAGAAGAGTCTAAGTAAGTTAGTAGGGATGGAGGCAAAAGGATGTTCAGAGATACAGCTCACGATAGTTCACCATTGTAGGCTGTGGCAGGAGAAGGTTAAGAAGCAGATGAAGCGGCTAGTACAGAAACAACTATCGAAGTATGCAATGGTAGGGGTGGTCATAACCAGCCCCCCCTCCACAAGCACAGCAGCCGCAGCAACAGCGGGTAGATGGGGCAGGCGACCCACAACAAGGGTTCCAAGGAAGGGGAGGCCAACAGAGAGGGTATGGCTTTGGGCCACAGATGCATCACAACCAAGGGGTTTCCCAGGGGGTTGCGGGGATACAGGCAACCGATGCAGCACCCATCAGACAACTGGGGGGAGTGACCATGGTGGGGAACAACCCCTTTAAAGGAAATGGGATGTCCTTTTACCCTCAAAAGGACAAATATTCTCTACACCCGGAATTCACGTGTTAAATGTAAGACAGATTGTCCAAGCATATTGTGGACAGACAGTGCAGAGGGGGGTGCCAGTGGACCCAGAGATATTCCAGTATGGAACTGAAATTGCTATTGCATGACTTTCAGGCACTGCATGGAAAATGTAGCGAGTTCCAAACGAGTACTTATTCAGGACAGAAACACCACTAGACGAGCCAGAGGGAACAATAGTGGCAATAGAAATCGAGGCAGTAGTTTGTTTGTTTGTTTGTTTGCTTGTTTGTTTGTTTATTTGTAGCGCGCGCCAGACCCGAAGGTATCCGGGCTCATGGTCAAGAATACTTTAAGCTTACAAGTTACAGTTGCAGATTACACAGTTACAAGAGGAAGGGTTGACAGCATGAGGATAAAAGTACAATACAGTAAATATATACACAGATAGTCAATGTGCAGGATAATGTCAATACCCGCCAAGGGGAAATATATATATACAGGTATGCGGAGTGCAAGGCGAGCAGCGGGTTTTCAGTTAGGCAAGACTCAAGTGGTCAGGGGGGCTAGATTATAGGTCGTTTTCTTTAAGCCATTTAATGAAGTTTAGTCTAAAGTGTAGGTAGGACTGGTCAAACCTTAGAGAGGTTGGCAGGGAGTTCCACAATTGGGCCGCTTTGACCGGGAATCTGTTTCTTCCAGCAGTAGTCAATTTGAATGAGGGCACGGCTAGACAGTTGGTGTATGCTTCTCTGGTGGGTCTGTTCGTGGTTCTTCTTTTGAACCTTTCTATTAGATATTTGGGTGCTAAGTCATTGATACATTTGAAGGTTAATGAGGCTGTTTTCAGTTTGATTTTGTCAGCTGTAGAGAGCCAGTTGGACTGTCTTCTGATATGTGCTCTCTCTTTGGGATTCCTAAGGCAGCTCTGAGTGCATTATTTTGCAGTATTTGGATTTTCTGCATAGTATGTTTATTGGACCCCAGGTATAGAGCGTTGCAATAATCCAGTTTGGACAATACCAATGCTCTTGCCAATGTGAGGCTGCTAGTAGTGGACAAGTAGGGTTTTGCTGCTCTGATCAACTTGCAAGTGTATGAGGTAGCGGACGCCATCACATTCACCGGCTTTGACAGATTAAGGCAAGAGTCGAGGTAAAACCCTAATGTTTTTACCTCTTTCACTACTTTGATGGTATGGCCATCTATAACAAAGGAGGAGTAGTCTAGGTTCAGTTTTTTTATGTTTTGTGTAGTACCCAGTATGATGAGTTCCGTTTTATCATCATTCAGGCATAGACCGTGACGGGCCATCCATGCCTGGATGATGAGGTATATCTTATTCACCAAGGCTAAATCCTGTTCATAATCCCCTGAAAGTGGGATGAGAATCTGGGTGTCATTTGCATAGTTAGTGTAGGTGACACCTAGAAGGTCCAGATCATCAAACAGGGGCTTAGTGAAAATGTTATACATGGTGGGAGAGTTGCAGGCGCCCTGGGGTACGCCACATGTAATGGGTACATGGTCAGCCGCTGCTGAAGTAGAGAAGACCGTCATGGTTCTTTCACTTAAGAATGATTTGATCCAGGCTATGGCATGTGAGGAGAAATGAGCAGCAGACTCTAGGTGAGTACAGAGCACATTATGATCCACCAAGTCAAACGCTGCTGAGAGATCCAGTAGGAGCAGTAGGGCTGTTTTTCCTTGGTCTCTCAGAACGTCGACTTGGGTTTTGAGATCGATGAGTGCAGTTTCGGTGCCATGCTGTGGTCTGAAACCTGATTGCCGGGTACCTAGGAGTTGATGCAACTCCAAGAATTTTTGGATCTGTAGGTAAGCCACTCTATCTAGGATTTCTAGTAGAAATGGCACTGTTGTAATCGGCCTGTAGTTTGTAGGAATGGCCGGGTCTAGGGTTTGCTTCTTGAGGAGCGGGAGGACCCAGGATTGCTTGAGATTACTTGGTATCATGCCTGATGCAAAGGAAGCATTAATGAGTTTGGATATAAATGGTGATAGATCTCTCACAGCATCTTTTATTAGTTGTGCTGGGCAGATGTCACCTCAGTAGTTTGAAGGTTTGAGCAAAAGTATTATTTTCTCAACCTCTAAGATGGTTACTTTAGTGAAATTAAATCTTGGGTAGTTTGCCCCTCTGATTGTTAGTAGGGGGCATATATATATATATATATATATATATTCTATTTTGAGTTGGAGGGTCGCAATTTCATCATTCAGTGCTTTTTGGATGTTGGAGCACCACGTTTTATTTTTGTCACAGTTGTCGGGTACTGGGATAGGGTTTTCTAGTTCCTTTAGAATAGAGAATAACTCTTTAGTACCAGATTTGGCCTGCATTATTCTATTGTCAAAGCTGTCTTTTTTAGCTCTCCATTTTTCACTTTTTTATTTGTTGGAGGTGTTGATGAGGGCTGCTTTATTAGTCTCTGATGGAGTCAGTCTCCAGGAGGGTTCGCACCTGCGTTTTTCTTTCCTTATTTACTTAAGGTGTGGGGTGAACCAGGCATTTAGGTGTGCTCTAGGTTTGCTTTTTCTCAGTTTCAATGGGGCGATGGTATCCAAGGCTTTGGCCATGGTTAAGTTGAATTTGTTAACTAGAGATGTAGGGTCTAGTGTGTCAGGTAGAGAGTTTAAGGTTGGGAGGATCAGTGGTAGTAGTTTGTCTGTGGTTATGTTTTTTTTGTTTCTCGTTGGCATGGAGGGAGCTAATATGTTTTCCTGAGGTTGGGTGTTTTTACATTTATGAGGAATGCTATTAGCGCATGGTCGGTCCAAATTTGTGGGCTGACAGCAGTAATAGTTATATTGCAGTTGTGGTCAGCTACCCAGTCAAGTGTTCGGCCTTTCTCATGGGTAGGTTGTGATATTCTTTGGGTAAATCCAAGTTCTGTGAGGACGTTGGATATATTTGTCGCTTGCAGGTCTTTGTGGTCATTGAAACCTAAGTTCAGATCTCCTAGTAAGATAGCTTGTGATTAATTGTTTAGGTTGATTGAAAGGATCATGGAGATGTCCTCTTCAAAGGTTCTGATAGGGCCTGGTGGCCTGCAAATAACTTGAATGTTAATGGATTGAAAGGATGATGTTAGGAGTTTGGCAGTTAAGGATTCACAGGATTTGGTATGCAAGGGTGTTTCTATTTTTATGGTTAGGTTATTTTTGCAATAATGGCTATGCCTCCTCCTCGAGAATTGGATCTATCTTCTCTGAGAATGTTATACTTAGGGGGCAAGGCAAGCATCAGGCCAGCCGCTTGATGTAGCCAAGTTTCTGTTATAGCTAGGAAATCATAATCACCTATTTGGATGAGCTCAGCGATTTCGGTGGCATGGGCTATCAATGACCTGGCATGAATGAGAGCTCCCTTGAGGGGGTCATTTAGTTTAGGTGTCAAGGGGCTGGCAGGTCTATTTTATTTGGTTAGGCTGGTACTTGATTTGTTGTATTTGTTAGTACTGCGGTTGTGGTTAATGTCTGCCTTAGTGGAGGCGGTGTTCTGTTTAGTGGTAGTCAGATGAGAGTCTCTTCTGTTACTGGATACAGTAAAAAGTCTAGCTAGTGGTTCATACATTTTGGGTAGTCTGGAGCGTAATTTAGCATTTCTACATGTAAGGTCACACAGGGTGTTTGTTATAGTCAGGTTGGGCACAGGTAGCTTTGCGGACCGATGGTTGGTGTCAAGGGTGATCACAGGTAGGCTCATATCATAGTACAGCATTGTATTGGTCATAGCTTGTGGTGGGTGATTTATTAGCACCTTTGTGGACCAGAGAGTGGTCAGATAAAGGAGGGTGATGAACATTCTATCCTCAGGGTAAGTAACTATATCTGGTAACAGGCCACAGTAATGTCTAGGTACTCGCTAGCATGTTTAATTAGCACATATTCTGGCATTATAGTGGTAGGCAGTAACTTGGCAAAGCTAAGGTACAGTTGGTAATACACTAAATTAGCAGCACACAATTAGAAGTAAATTCCCTATACAATGCTAACAGCAGCAGCAACAGCTAACAGCAATCTGGGGTCAGTGGAGTAGCGTTATTGAGGGCATGGGCTAACAAACATTGGTTGAGAAGTAGAGTATGCAATTTTAACATATAAGCAATAGAGTATGTTAATTGGCAGACATTATACTTCTGTTCGATAATAATGTAACTGTTATTGCACACAGGTCGGCTATATTTGTAATTTTAGTGGGCAGGGTTACATCAGACTAGAATATAACAGGTGCAGACAGCGTTTTTATTGCAATCTAGTAGACATACCGTTAGTAGTTCGAGACATTTGTGAGACAATGCATTAGAGTTAGGAGTAGCAAAGCGCAGATACACGGAAATGGCCAGTCAATGGAGTGTGCGTGAGGCAACATGAGTAAATCACAGTTCAGTGAGCATGTGGGGCTTAGTCTTACTTTAGTGATTTTTGTGCATATTATGCACTCAACTAGAAGTCCCAGAAAAGGCCACACGTGTAAGGACGGGCAGTCTCTCCACGCCAAGCGCTAGTTGCACTCAGTCAGCTCCGTCAGCAAGGGAGCCTTCTTTCTCGGCCTTACTTCAAAAGCCGGCTCTCGCCTACCGGCTGGGCACGATTGGTTATGTGGGAAGCAGCCAATCAGCACGTTGTCAGGCGAGGAAGTCAGGCAAGAGAGGATTGGATTGCAGTGCATGGGATGGATGACACGGGACGGGCAGAGAGAGCAGTGATCGCAGTGGCGGGGGATGCAGGTTGACAATTGTGATAGATGGAGATCTTTTCAAGGAAGAGAGGCTGGAAATAGAAATGGAGTTCAAAGTGAGTGTGACCTTTTGGTTACAGATTCACTACAGAGAAGTGCCACAGCGAATGGTACTGGTGCTGAACGTGCAACCAGCATTTTAGAAGGAGGACATGGCCAAAGTACCCAACACCCTATGGACTACAAGTCCCTATGACGTGGGTTGCATAAAGAGCATAATGGGAGTGAAGATAAAGTTAAAGCCAGGAACAATTCTACCCAGAGTGAAGCAATATCCCCTAACCAAAGAAGCAGATGAGGGCATTTATGAGACAATCACAGTTCTGATTGAGAGGGGCATTCTCGAACCTTCAGAATCTCCATGTAACACTGTGGTGTACCTAGTGCTCAAGGCCACAGGAGGGTCATGGCGTTTCATCCAGCAGCTAAGGCCTCTTAACCACATTGTAGAGGCAGAGTATCCTTCTGTTGCAAATCCAGCAACAATTTTGTGCAGCATTTCGGCTGAAGCTGCCTGCTTCACGGTCATTGATATGAAGAATGCATTCTTCTCAGTGCCACTACACCCAGACTCACAAGACTTGACCAGCTTTATGTATAGAAATCAGAAGTGGAAACATACTCCTTTACCACAGGGGTATTGCAAGTCACCATCCATTTTTAACAGAGTGATGAAGATGGACTATAGCAACATACAGATGGAAAGCACAGTTTTGCAATATGTAGATGACATCCTAATTTGCAGCATGAAACAAGACCAGTGTAGGCAGGACTCAGTTTACATGCTGACTGTGCTAGCTGACAAGGGGCATAAGGTGGACAAGGCCAAATTAGAGTACTGTCAGGCGGAGGTGCTATACATTGGAAAGACGATATCCCAATATGGCCGACAGATCACCCAACGGAGAGCAGAGACAATGCGCAAGACACCAAAGCCCACAACCGTGAGGGGGATGCAACAGTTCCAAGGGTTGTGCAACTATTGCAGAGCATGGGTCTTTGACTACAGCACATACACAAGGCCACTATTAGGCGCACTGAAAGAGGCACAAAAAGGAACAAAGACACTGACGTGGACCACAGAGAGGGCTGAGGTCTTTGAGGAACTGAAAGAGGCCATAAGCACAGCACCCATGCTAGAGATCCCCGACTACAAGAAGGAATTTGTCCTATTCTTTCACACTGACCGTGTAGTGATAAAGGCAGTAGTGACATAAAGGACAAGCATCGGCCATAAGACAATAGCTTACTACAGTGGGCAACTCGACCGAGTAATGAGAGGACATCATCCATGCGTACAATCTTTAGCAGGAGGCGCATTCCCGGTGGAAAAGTCAGCAGCAATCACAATGGGGTGCACCACCACTCTTTACATGGAGCACACCCTCTTTGCCATACTCCAGAAGCTAAAGAGCACACTGACCACTCTGAGAGCATCAGGGTACGGGGTGATACTACCAAATGTAGGCTTGAAAATAGTAAAATGCAAGACTGTGAACCAAGCAACATTTTTGGCAGATATTCTCCAGGTAGGAGACTATGCACACAACTACACAACTACATAGAGATGTTCAGTGAGATGCGCAAGGTAGCGGAGGACCCACTTGAGGGGGTAGACGTGCTATACATTGACGTTTCTTTGACAATTGATCAAGCCGATGGGGTCAGACATATTGGGACTGCAGTGGTAAGACTGAAGGAAGATGGGACAAGTGAGGTGGTCCATCCCATTATTCAGCACAAGCAGCAGAACTAGTGGCTCTTATACTAGCACTAGAAAACAGCATAGAGAGGGAAGTGACGATCTATTCTGACTCTGCCTACGTGACTTCAACAGTACATTCAGGACTGGCACGATGGCTCAGGAGAGGGTTCAGGAGAGCAGACAGGACTTCAGTTCAGCATGCGCTATTATTGGACAGATTGATCGAGGTGATTGCTTATCCAACACAGGTGGCGATAGTGAAGTGCCAAGCCCACACAAAAGGGGAAGACCCTATCTCAATAAGAAATGAAGCAGTAGATTTTGAGGCAAAATGCGCATCATATTTCGGGGAACTATGGGAACCAAGAGAGAGACACAGTGAGAACCATGGCATTAAAGGAGGATTAAAACGTATTACCCAAGACGCAGATCATGGAGTTACAGGGAGCTGCTCCAAGGGAGGAGAATGAGCTATGGGTGAAGAGGGGGTGCTCAATGTCTCTGACAGATGCCTTATGGTGACAGAACAACACAGGGAAAGGGGTGAGGCCAGTAGCGCTATTGAAGACAGCCTTAGCACAATTGCACTATCCAACACACACAAGGAAGGAGGTCATTGCTACGCACATTGGAGAAACATGGTTCTGTCCTGGTTTGACGGAACATGTGGCTGAATTTGTGAGTAACTGCTTGACTTTCCAGCAGTTTACAGCAGGTCATACTCTGAGAGTTGTGTGAGGAGCCATACCAAGAGCAGAAGGCCAATTTCTGCATTTACATGTGGATTATGTGGATATGATACAAGTTTGCCAAGGATACCGCTACATGATAGTGGTTGTCTGCCCATTCTCCAAGTAGATTGAGGCAGGTTCCTGGTCACACGCTGATGCCCTTAGAGCAGCTAAGTTTTTGGTCAGGGAAGTGTTCCCGAGATGTGGCGTGTGTGAGGTCCTGCGGTCTGACACCGACCCTCCTTTCGCCAACAAAATGTTTCAGCACATCACAGCACTGCTAGGCATTCAGCATAAATGTGCCTGTGCGTAAAACCCACAAGCAAATGGGGTGTGCGAACACATAAATGGACTCCTAAAGGAGTACATAGAAAAAACGCAGCAAAGCCCCGAGAAAAATCGGTTGCACTGTTTGCCTCTTGCACTGTTTGCATTGCGCAATAAGCCAGGGTCCAACCACCAATGAATGCCCCATGAGGTGGTGACAGGACGGCGCATGCATCTTCCCCTGTTTCCTCCCACAAGGGCACTGAAAGACCGTAAGAGTAGTTCAGATGTGTTAGGACAGGAAATGTATGAATACATCACTTCTCTGGTGGCTAGCGCTTCTTTTATCTCTCGCCAGATACAGCGGATCCAGTGGAAGACAGCAAGGATATTGACTGCGACAACAACAACACACCTCCAGACTGTGAGCCTCATTATGAGTTTGGCTGCTGAGTTTGGAGGCTGCTGAGTTTGGAGGCAGCCATGGTGCTACTGCAGGAACAGTAAATCATATCCTGGTAGCTGTGATGTCTTGTATTCAAGACAGATGGGTTGCCAGTGAGCTATCATGGCAGCTCTATGAAAGACTTGGATTTAGTGCCTTAAATGATTATGCACCATTGCTACCTTGTGGCTGAATGGTGAATTGAATGCATTTTGCATACAGTTTTTTTGTTCTCTCTGTCAACTAGTCCCTTATTGTTGTGCTTATTTCTTCATAAGCACAACAATAAGGGCACTTCTTCCCCACCAACATTGCGGAAATAAATAAATTAATCGGGTCCACAGACCAGAAGAACATTGTCCAAATAAATAAAAAAACACGGCCGTGGCGAAGGGGGCAACAGAGGCAGTAACAGTCCTGCCCCTGTCCTGCTTCTCGGCCACTGCCGTGTTTATTTATTTATTTGGACAACTTTCTTCGGGTCCGTGGACCAGATTAATTTATTTATTTCTGCAATGTTGGTCCCCACCAACATTGCAGAAATAAATAAATTAATCGGGTCCATGGACCCGAAGAACGTTGTCCAAATAAATAAATAAACACGGCCCTGGCCACAGGCATGTCATGCCCTTGGCCCCCGAGTAGCTCCCCCACCAGCAGAGAAGCGGGATGTGGGGAGGGCGGTGCAGTTACAGGCCTCAGCCACGGCCTTGTTTTTTATTTATTTGGACAATGTTCTTCGGGTCCGATTAATTTATTTATTTCCACAATGTTGGTGGGGACCAACATTGCAGAAATAAATAAATTAATCTGGTCCACGGACCCGAAGAAAGTTGTCCAAATAAATAAATAAACACGGCCGTGGCCGAGAAGCAGGACGGGGGCAAGACTGTTACTGCCTCAGGGGCAGCAGAGGCAGTTACAGGCCTTCGCCACGGTCGTGTTCTTTTTATTTATTTGGACAATGTTCTTCGGGTCCGTGGACCCGATTAATTTATTTGTTTCCGCAATGTTGGTGGGGACCATCACTGCAGAAATAAATAAATTAATCGGGTCCACGGACCCGAAAAACGTTGTCCAAATAAATAAATAAACACGGCCGTGGCTGAGAAGCAGGACAGGGGCAGGACTGTTACTGCCTCTGGTGCCCCCTGCAAGGGGGCACCAGAGGCAGTTACAGTAGGGTGACCAGACGTCCTGGTTTTCCTGGGGAAATCGCCCTCCATCCCGCGACCCGGGAGTTTTTTTTAATTTTACCGTGGGGGTTTGCATGGTTGGGTGACTATGGAAATAAAAATTATTATAATTATTTTTCAGAATGTTGGAATTGGAGGATTGGCTCGAACCCCCAACCTTTCAGGTGCACGTCACAACACTTACTAACTGTGCTACAGAGACTGGCTTGGAAATAATTGTACAGCAGGCCATGTCATATGACTGAGTTATAGCAAACGCTTGTTTTGAAGTAACATGCCAAGATTCAGAGACAAAACTGCACAAATAAGATCATATACAGTTTATAAAAAGGAGAAAAACTGGAAATATGATTGGGTGGTGGTTGTAGGGACGTGTTGGGGGAGGGGTGGTCATTGGTGGGCTGCAATCTGGTAGTCCCTCTCTTATGTTGTTGGTTGTCCCGGTTTTCGTTTTGGAAATCTGGTCACCCTAAGTTACAGGCCTTCGCCACGGCCTGGTTTATTTATTTATTTGGACAATGTTCCGACAAACGTTGTCCAAATTAATAAATAAAATGTGCCGTGGCCAGAGGCAAGTCATGCCCTTGGCCCTCGAGTAGCTCCCCCACCAGCAGAGGAGCGGGATGTGGGGAGGGCGGTTACTGCCACTGGTGCCCAGCGGCAGTTACAGGCCTCAGCCACGGCCTTGTTTTTTAAATTTATTTGGACAATGTTCTTCGGGTCCGTGGACCCGATTAATTATTTATTTCCGCAATGTTGACCCGAAAAACATTGTACAAATAAATAAAAAACCAAGGCCGTGGCAGAGGAGCAGAACGGGGCAGGACTGTTACTGCCTCTGGTGCCCCCTGGTTATTTCCCCACCGATTGACTGTCTACTGCTAAACTAAGCCCTATTGTCCTTACCACCCATTACCTGCCCTTCCCCACTCAATGCCCACCATCCTGGTATGTCTTAGAGCTTTCTCTATTAAACCGTAACATCAAGCCACTATTATTAATTAGTAGTCTGTTGCGAGTTAATGGCTTAATTGCGTTTGTAAATGTTTTACTGGTAAAATGAAAATGTCTTAAGTGTGCCTTTCCCCCACATCTGTTCCTCGAAGCAAAAGTCCTGTAAAAAGCAAGTACTGACAAAGTCAACGATTTTAGCTCGTTCTTAGGTTTTGGGTAGGACTTGCATGGTGGTAGTCATGATAATATAGTCATGTAGTCATAGCTGGTCACAGAGGAAAGCATACCTAGTTACATCTTGGATACATGTATTGCATAGACTTACAAGGTGGTGTGTGAGGGTATGACCCCTTATTCCCCCCGCCCTCCAGCACTATCTGAAATGTTGTCAGGCCTAGTACGATAGTCGCTTGTTTTGTTCCTCCCTTCCCTTTCTCCACCACTCTCCCTCACCTTTTGTTTTCTCCAGCTCTACCAGAAATGTTGCCAGGCCTAAATCGGTAGTCGCCTGTCTGTTTCCATTTCCTTCCCACTCTCCCCCTCCCTTCCTTATCTATGTCTTAGCTCTTGCACTATCTGAAATGTCACCAGACCGAGTACGATAGTTAATTTCACATGCTTACTGTTCATGGCCTGTAAGAATGTCATTAGGTCCTAAGTGTCACTCACTGGTGTGGGGAGAGAAATGCTCCCTCTTACGGTCAATCTAGAAATTGTTTAGAACATCTCACATTGAGAGATTACCCTACATTTGCATGCAATGAAGCAATAAAATAAAATGTCTGTGTTTACACCTGGAAAAACAGTTGTCCGCGATTTTTTGAAAGGGGCAAATGGGAAAACACTGATAAACACAGATTCTGGAATTTTTTTGAAAACACTGGAAAAACACCCCCGGAAGTAAAAAAAAAATAAACCCCTAAAACAGGAAACCCTACCCATAGGGCTCAATGGGAATGGGGAGGGAGGTAACAACGGGCACATTACAAGTTTCCCATTGTTACCTCCCTCTTCCCCTCGCGGGACACGGAAAAGACGTCTGGTTTTACCAGACGTCTGATCCGGTTCCTGCAAAGGGTACCTCGTAATCGGCGCTCCCGTAATGAAGGGGGCCAGTACGGGAGCGCCAGGGTCGTAATGAGGCCCATTGTCCTTTTGCGTAATTTTATTAGGCGCTGGAACGCGCCTCGGTTCACTGGCCCACACATGGTCGAACAGGTGGCAGACTGTGCTGTCAAGTTACTAGGTAAGATGGTCTGGAAAAACCTGCGAGACGTCAATCCCTACAAAGCAGTGGCCTCGCCTGGCAACAAAGTCTCTGTGACCGACAGGGCCAACGTTCAGGACCTAGGAGAGCGCCAAGTGTGTTCTGAATTTACAGGTCTAGGGAGACCAGGACATCCCATGGTCACACCTCCCGAGCAGCAGAAATGGCGACTGAAACACTTGTAGACATGGATTAAGAAAACCCTGTTAGTTATTTTTCTCTTCCACACACACAGGCTCTACGCGAAAGCCGAGGAGACTGTACTGTTTGTGTATAGCCATGCTGCCGTCTACCCGTCACCCAGAAACATTCTCCAACCAGTTTGTCCATGCTGTAAGGAGACCTAACAGATTCCGAGCCTGATCCCTTGGAGTATATTATCTTGCCTTTATAGAGTATCTTGCCCAAACATACCCTCAGCTCGAGTACAGTGATCTCCCAGCACTTGCCACTCGAAGAGACCAATCAGTTAGAAGGCTGTGGGAAGAGGTGTTTGCCTTCGCCATCAGTGACTATTTGGTCCGCGGGGCTTGAGAGTGTTTTTACAAATACGAACAAAATAACACATTTCTTTGCACATTTCAGGCAGACAACTATACCTTCAGGCTGCAAGGATCCAGCAGCGTAAGTGGAAATAATAAAGTTACTCACCATAGTGACTAGCTTACTCCTAGTCCATAGTCCCCTTTGTTAGTCCCCTTTGTTAGTAAGTAAGTTAGTCACTACGGTGAGTAACTGTGTTATACTCCTACGTCCCAACCCATTTCCTCCATACTTGTGGGAGATTCCCAAGCACAACCAGAGGTAGTACAGGTGGATGGAAAATCCCTTCACTGAAATAAGTTTTTGAGGACAACCTGGTCAAATTGGGCATCAGCCCTGGAGCTCAGGTCTAAGCAGTAATGCTTTCAGAAAGCCGATGGGGAGGCCCACGTAGCCGCCTTAGCAATGGACAATATACTTTTGGAAGGCAACAGCAGCTGTTTTCCCCCGGACTAGATGTGCATGGATGCCCTTTGATGGTTGAAGGCCTTGGGTCTTATAGGCCTCTGAAATACACGAGGCAATTCAGAGGGAGATTTCCCTTTAGGGTCACCTAACGTAACAAAGGGTTGTGAGGAGCTTCAGAGTTTACCCGTTCTATCGAGGTAAAACTTCAGGGCTTGCCTGCAAATCTATCTCTCAGCCTCAGATGCCGTGTACGGAAAGAAGAGTGGTAAGGAGATAGACTGTTTCAAATGAAAATCAGTAAGCACCTTAGGAAGGAAGGAAGGAAGGATGAGTGCGAAGCACAACCTTATCCTTGTGGAAAGTGAGGAACGGATGTTCCATGGAGAGAGCTTGGGGCTTGCTTACTCGCCTTGCCAAAGTTATTGCAATCATAAAAGCAACCTTCCAAGAGAGGTACTTAAGATCGATAGTGGCCATGGGTTCAAACGGCTTGTGACATAAAACGGTGAGGACCACATTTAAATCCCATTTGGGGTGAGGAGTCTGCACCGGTGGAAAGAGATCAAGAAGTCCAACAAAATGCCTTTTGATGACTGGATTAGTCAATGAAAAAGAGCAGCTGTCCGTGGACAGGTAGGCCGCAATGGCAGATGAATAAGTTCTGCATGACAGACCATGAATGCCAGAAGCTGCCAGGTGAGACACAAAGGATAGAACGGTGTCGACCCTAGCATGCCCGGGGATTGAGCTGCTTTGCTGAGCACCAGTGAAAAAACAGAGCCATTTGCACCTATACTGGGCCCTCGTAGAAGGTTTCCTGGGCGCTTGTATAATGAGCATATTGTCCTCGGACAAGTTAAACTGCGCTAAAGATCTGAACTCAGGCACCAGCCCGCCAAGCTGAACGATTGAGGGGAGGGGTGCCACAGCTGGTAATCGTTCTGGTGAAGAAGGTCGGGTATCAGCGTCCATCTCATCGGGGGAAGAATCAACAGATGCTGTAGTTCCGAAAACCAGAAGCTGGCTGGCGAACAAAGAGCTATGAACAGGAGAGTTCAGTTCGATGCAGTCCTGAGCTTGCAGAGTGACCAATGAATCAGTGGCAGTGGAGGGAAGGGGTAAGCCTTCATAATGTCCCACAGACTCTCGAGAGCGTCCCCTAGGGAGGACGCTCTGAGCCTGTCCCTGGACGCATAAAAAGGAAGTTTCCTGTTTGTAGAAGTTGCAAAGAGGTCCAACTGTGGAGTGCCCCATTGATGGAAAATGTTGGAGAGGACGTCGCTGTTCATTTCCCACTTGTAATTGGCTGCTGACTGACGACTGAGTGATTCTGCAGTCACATTGATGTGATCTGGGATGTGTACAGCCTGAAGCCAGACATTATGCTGAATGGCCCAGTCCCAAATTCGTATCGGACGAGCCACAAGGAGAGGTGACTTGGTGCCGCCCTGCTTGTTGATGTAAAACATCTCCACAGAATTGTCTGTGCGGATACGGACTACCCTGCTGGTGATAGTCGGTTGAAAAGCTTTGAGTGCCAGGAACACAGCCAGGAGTTCTATGTAATTTATATGAAACTGCCTGTCCTGAGGCGTCCACAAGTCGAATACTTCGAGGTGACGCAGCGTCGCTCTCCATCCCAGAAGGGAGGAGTCTGTAGTAACTGTTACTTGTGGGCAGGGTTCCTGGAAGGAGGCCCCCACTGAAAGATTGTTGGCCAAGGACCACCATTGTAGATCCGCTGTCATGCAGGATGGAACTGGAATGATCTTGGAATCCGGATCCGATGCCTGAGACCTGCAGCTCCGGAGAGCTAGCTCAGTGCGCCTCATCTTGAGACATGCAAGAGGTAGAGCTAGCATGCAAGAGGCCATGAAACCCGAAGTCTTTGGAACCACGAGGCAGTCATATGCGAGGACTGGTGGAAGAGCTGGCACATGGTTGACAGGTCTGCAATCCTGTCTGTTGTTAGGAACACCTTGGTACTGACAGTATTCCAACAGAAACCCAGAAAGATCAGGTCCTGATAGACCGTCATGGCCGATTTCTGCCAATTCACCGACAGCCCAAGATGGAATGGGAGAGAGAGACTGAAGAATGGCCAAGGCCGTCTGTGGGCAAGGACTGCGCAGGAGCCAATCGTCTAAGTATGGGTATGCATGAATCCCCTGCAGTCTGAGGTATGCTGCAATGACCAACATCATCTTCGTAAAGACACACAGTGCCGAGCTGAGACCAAAAGGGAGTACCTGAAACTGGAAGTGTTCTGCTCCCACGGAGGAACAGCAGATATTTTCAATGCAGGCTCCAAATCAGAATATTCATGTATGCATCTTGGAGGTCTACCACACTGAGCCAGCCGCCCTTCCGGAGAGAGGACTTTATCTGGCAGGGCGTGATCAACTTGAATTTCTCTTGGGGAAGAGAATGATTGAACTGGGAAAGATCGAGGATAGTGCGCAGGCCAGCCCGGTTGGGTTTGGGCACTGTGAATAGATGGGAGTAGTAGCCCTCCCCTTGCTCCCTGAGGGGAACAGGTTCCACCGCTCTGAGGTCTAGAAGTTTCTGTACAGTGGCTCTGAGGGAGGGTGACGCAGTCTGCTGGAAGTGAGGGTTGAAGGGTGAGGTAGGGGTGAGGGGCAAGCGGAAGCCCGCCCGAGCGATTGACAAAACCCATCGGTCTTCAGTGATGGGTCTGCCACGCCTCTAGATGAGACGAAATCCGTCCTCCCACCAGAGTCTTGTGCGACCGACAAAAAATATAATTTGGATGATTTGTCGGAACGGAGACTATCTGTGCCTGGAGAGGAGGCTGCTGCTTACGGCGGGGCCTGCCAGCCAGAGCCTCAGATTGGCGCGCACAGCAATCCCGAAAACCGCTGAATTCAGAGAAGGACCAAGTTTGGGACCCTGACCTCTGTGTATAAGGGGCCTTAGCTGGAGTTTTCGCCGGGACCAATAAAGACTTAGCTGTTTGAGTGCTCACCTTAGTCTTCGTGTGTTCCTCATCTGTGGAGGAATGGAACAACTCCTTACCATCAAAAGGAAGAGCCAGCAACTTATCCTGCACTTCCTTTGAGAACTACGTAGCATGGAGCCACGCTTGGTGGGAGATGTCAACCCCGACCATAAGGCCTCGAGCGGAAGTATTTACATGGTGTGCTGCAGCTTCCAGTAGATCCTGTTCCAACACTCTGTCTTCTGACAAACCGGCTTTGAAATCCTCGAGCCTATCTGCAGGAATACATTCCTGGAAGTCGGCTAGCTCCCTCCATAGCTTGACATTGGCCGCTGCCAGGATAAGCTTGGTGTTAGCCTGACGAAGTTGGAGTGCCGAATTGGAAAATACTTTTTTGCCAATTGCATCAAGAAGTTTGTCCTCCTTGGAGAGTATTTGGGCCGCTGCAGTGGAGGATGTAGAGACCGGCTTGGACTGGAGGGTGGCTACTGCCACCACTGTAGAGGAAGGAAGTGGACAAGCCAACAAAGATATATCTTCCGAGGAATGAAGCTTGTATCGAGCGCCAATCATCTTGTTGAGATGCTGCCCGGAATTAGGTTTTTCCCAGACCTTGTGGGCTTCAGCCAATACGTCCTTCTGGAGGACCAGGCTGGTACGCTCCTGGGCGACAGAGTAAAGGTACCAGAAAGCACCCCCTCCTGTGGAGCGGGGGCCTCAGGTACTGGAATGTGAAGCAGAGCCATCATGTCCAGCACCCGGTCATGAAATGCTCTAATAGAGTGGGGTGGCTCCTCACTGTCCTGGTCCGCCTGGTCCTCATCCAGTGAAGTGGGAGCAGAAGACTGATCAGCTGCACGTGACGCTCCTCAGGTCCTCCGCAGAGGAGGACGTGGTGGAGGAGGACCTGCAGGAAGAGCTGGAGGAGGTGGCACCACTGGGTCCTTCATAGGATCTGCCGAAGCAGGAGGCGGTACAGGAGGCCTAGGATACATTTCCCTAAACAGATCCTTAAAGTACGCCTTCATGGAATCAGAACGCTTGAGCGTCTGAAATTTCCCAAAAAACGCATACTTGGACGAAGGTCTAGGCGCTGGAGTGGGCAGAGGCCGCTTGGAAGGCACATAGCCCCATGAACGCAATGAGGATGGTTGCCAGGAAGGACCTCCACCAATTCGGTCCGCATAGATCAGGGGTGGGGATCCAGGAGGGAGTGAGACTGTACGAGGCAGCGGTGACCGAGCATGCCAATCGATTGAAGGGCGGAACGGTTCTTGTTATCCATATAGTGTGGAAAAGATTGCTCTGCCCCAAAAGGAGTCCCCCCAGCACCAGGCGTGGTGAACATTGGTGTAAGTGTGGTGGTCAAAATGGCTGATGTGCTCTGCGGGGGTTGGGCGCCATTTTGTCGACACCTGCAGTGAACTGCGTCACAGGAGAAAGTGAGGCAATGGTCTCCTCAGGGGATTCAGGGGCCTTATGTGACATTTAGGACCCTCGGCAGAGCCGACACTGGCAGATCTAGGGTGTTACTGGATACTGCCCCAGAATTAGCCTCCAGTGGAGGAACCTCGGCAGAGCCGGTACTCAAAGGCCTGCAGTGAATGGCCGCCTTCTTTGCCCCCTCAAGAGAACTGGTACCACCACGCCCTGAACATGGGAAGGTTGAGGGATATACCTCACTGCAATGACCCTCAAAGAGGATCCCTCAATTCTGCCGGTATTGGATCTAGCCCCAAGAAGGGGAACCTTGGGATGGAACCCTGTACGTTTAGCTCCCTCAAGAGGGGCCTCGAGCCGAGACTCGGTGTGGAAAGCTCCAGAAACGGAGACCTCAGGGCGAACCCCGGGAACCCAGAGCAACAGAAGAACTGGGCTCAACTTTAGCCCCCAAACGGGGAACCTCAGAAGAATGTTTGGTTTTGGCATGCCCTCTGCGGGGTCCTTCAGAGGAAGCTCCAATGCGCCTATTAGGCCCCTTGTGGGACACCTCAGGGTCCTGGAAGACCCCAGGAAGGAGTCCCCTGGCCCGAGCACCCTAAAAAGAGAAAAACTCATTGGGTGTTTCTTTTTCTCATCGATGAAGAGCTGCAAATGTGGTGGAGGGAACCCATTGAAACACCTCCTCCCACCGGACAAGACGATGCTGGAGTGCCCGAAAGGAAAGGGAGTCGCAATAAAAGCATGAGTCCCAACGATGTTCTGGGCCTAGACACTCCAGGCAAAGAGAGTGGGGATCCTCCCTCGCGAAACAGCATTGGCAGGATGAGCAGGAAACAAATTACAGACGCTCAGGCATAGACGGAGGACAAGATGACCATGGAACCGGAGCAGGAAGGAAGGACAAAGGGAATAAATAGAAACATTTGCCTGAGATGCTAGTGGACCGGCCCCGACTGCGCGAAGAAAAGGACTGAAGGGCGATGCGCGGGGCAGAGCACAGGAGGGCGGGGTTACAGCCACATGTGGTGTAACCGCATAAAAATAAAAGAAGGACAAAAATAGAATTTTTTATCCTTTTTGACAAAAGTGCTCCGGTCCCGTCCCAAAGGACGGAATGTCCCACAATTATGGGGGAAAGGGGATGGGATGTAGGAGTATGAGGGAAACAGTAAAGAACATTATCTCGTGCCTATTACTTCCCATTGGGTTGATGGGATTCGTATTCTAGCAATTATATATTGTTGTTACTGCTACCGCTGTACCCTATACTAATATTCCCTCGACCCAAGTAAGCGGAATGACCATGTCAGGTGGACGAGAGAACACTGCTGATAAGGTAAGGAGAGGTAATCACAGTGTTGACACAGACATGAAGGGAGATGACATGTATCTTACCGACACTGCGTGAGTGTCTAATAACATGTGGTACAAACATATAACAAAAGTAGGTAAGGATACCACCGGGGAGAGCTGTTATGTCTGCTCATTAATCCCCTAGGCAATGAGTGCCTCCAGAACATTCACAGCAACTGAAATACCTGCAGTAAGAGCACAATGCCTGATGTATCTCTCAATGGTGCAAACTCGAGGAAGATTTCAAGAGAAGACAGCTACGCTGAGATGGATGTCCAAGGGGACATTCCTGTATGAAGATAATTACATAAAGACATTGGACATGATGAACAACTACTGGCAGCTAGATGAAAGGTTGCAGTACACTACTCATGGACCCAAGAAGGAAAAAACTAAAACTATCACCTTGAAGGAACTGCCATGTCCCTGGACGAGAGTAAGGGAGACAGGAGGAGAGCCAGGGTGTTGGGAAAGGCCACAGATACTAGTGTATGGCCAAGTATACACAAACGATGGATGTCAGGACGGAGTGGTGGGAAGCAAAGCACTTACGCTAGTGCAGTCATCAGTGAACAGGGTGCAGGAAGAAAATGACAGGTGCCTGAAAGAATGGGACACAAGTGCAAAGTTACTGGCATGGGTGGAGAACAAAGCTGGGCCAATACCGATAATACCTTTGAAGACACCATCATTGTGCTTTCTGAACAACTGCGAAGTTGAAGTTGGCGAGAACGTTGGGTGGAAAACCATTGAACAACTCGTGGCTATGAAGACCGGAACAACAGTGCTGATGGATCACTATTGGGCTTGCGGATCAAAAGCATACGAAAAGCTGCCACCTGACTGGGGAGGAGTTTGCTTGTTGGTGCACATCCACGTGACTATGTTGGTCGTGCCCAGAAAGGATGTGAAGCTCAATGAGTTTCCGAAGATGGACAATAACAAACGAAAGAAGAGATCAATTGAGGAGGCACACACTGCCAAGACAAAGTGGAGAAGCAAGCGGGATTGAGCTGAGTAAAACGAGGAGGACATTATTTCTCAGTAGCATCCAAAAAGGCACTGGATGAGATTCCAGCAGCACACAGGCTGTTCAGCAGGACACAAACATTCTTTGCATCAATAATACCCTCTGTGTAGATGTACACCAATGCAAAATGGTTACAAATCACTTGCTAGAAGCTGATGGTAACGATTAATTCAACTGTAAATGGGTTCAACGCGATAAAGGAAGAGCTCAGAGCAATAAGGTGGGTGGCGCTCCAGAATAGGTATGTTCTGGTTCTCCTCACTGCTATGGAAGGGGAGTTTGCGCAAAAATCGGGAGTTCATGTTGCACATTCATACCTGCCAACGACGAAGATAACAGGAGTCTATCAGACGCAGTAGCACAGCTGGTGCGTATGCATGCCAAGATGGAAGATGAAGCACGGGGAACAGGGAAAGACAAGAGCTAGCTAGCATACCTATGGTCATGGATGCCATCATGGCTGGCAGACAGACTTAATGTGATAACAGGAGCTCTCGTGTTGGCAGCCGCATCAATGTGTGGGATCGAAATCTGCATGGCAAAATGCAAGAGAACAACAGAAGAGTCTATCGGAATGCAGATCCTGATGGATGTAAACATAGGAGGAACAAAAGACGAGATTGTTGCAGGAAGGGACAAGCTCAGAGAAAATAATTGCACAATGTCAACTATTCCCAACCAAATTCATGAAGCTGGACAATCCGCGTGATCCAAAGTACTATGAAGGGAAGAGGGTTTGGTGTAACCCCAAAGGATTGTGCTCTTATATGCACTGGTCATTCGACTACCACGCCAACTACTATGGGCACCCCAGAGGAATAACGAACATAGGGCAGCCCAGAGCAAAAGGACTGTCATATAAGGATGTGGTCGACAGTTCGACCAGACTGGAGAGGGATGGGAAAGCCTACCCCCACCTCCTGCTCCTACGAAATTCATGACAAGGAAGAAGGCCAGGAACCACTAAAATCACCCATTCTATTTCAGACCGATTCCCAGTGGTCCCATGATTGACAAATACGTTGAGAGATATCCCCTCAGCCAACCATACTCCCTCAACCACCCCTACAGACCAGGTACGGTGCAAATTTAGCCCAGCGTGGACAAAGAGCCACAGACCGCGATCAAGGACACCTCTATTGACAGCCTGGATCAAGCACCACAAAGCCATGTTGCGGACGTCGTTCGAGACACCACAAAATAGCAGCGTTAGACATGAAGCACACGTGCCATCCGCACTTCGGAGCACCAACACGCACTCGAATACATGAAGAACACAAACGTACAATTCTATAGTTAGAGGACAGATACATGTTCACACTGTCATTGCTTTATTATTTTTTGCCATTAGCGAGACACTGCATGCAGAAACCGCAAGAAGCAAGAGATCCTGAACAAAGCTTGCAGATGCTTACATACGAATAACCCCATGGAACTGCAGGGGCACCTATGGGACCTGACAGAACCAAGTGTGACTAACCTGTGGAGAATATAAAATAGCATGGACCATGTAGAAACCACATTATAATGGTTTAGGAAAGTCACAGCAGCTCTCAGAGCAAGAGACGAGCTGAACCGATTCACCCTGGACAAGGGGCAAGACGTGTGAGCCAGGACCCGCAGCCAAGGCCACGAGATACGGATTACATTCCAATCCACAGAAGACGTAGGCACCAACTGCAATAAATGTGAATAATTCTTCATAATTCAGAGCTGCACAGCTCAAATACGTGGTCTCTGAACACATGACGCAGCCGAAGCTGACAATGGACAGCGACCAGCGGCGGGAAAGAGAGCCGGTGCCAGGCTACCAGATATAAGACTGCAACAAATGTGAGCCAAGTGTTGCACCAAGCCAAGGAGCACTCTCATAGACTAAGGTGGTGCACACAAGTTACATTGCAGACACATAGTCATTCTTATTACCGTGAAAAGGTACACAGAGAGCTGAGAATCTTTGCAGATCCCAGGCCTGGGGGCGTCAGCTCTAACCAATCACAGTTTAGTACCCTAGGGTGGGTAGCAACGGGCAAGAACCAATGGTAAACCCACCACACTGCAACATTGTTATAGATAGTAATTTGGGGATGGACCAGGCCAGCCACCTGACATCCGAGGGCCAGTAGAATAACATGTATAGTGTCCACTATAGATGGTAAGGTGATCAACACCCAACTGTGGAGTCCAATAGGTTTTCTGAAAAGGGCCCAGGGTGTGACTGTCACGTCCCCCGGTTTCTTAGGGTATTCTTATGCCCAGGGGAGAAGCCCGTGGCGTTTAACTTGGCGTTTGCGGCAACGCCGACGCCACCGCCGGTAATCAACTACATCTCCCAAGAGGACGATGCCCGCCAGGAACCTTTGGAACATTTTTTACTTTCTTTTTGCGTGCGTTCCACGCCTCGATTGCATTTCACTTCCTATAATTGGCCACGCCCCCAGTAAACCGGTGCTCCTAAACCATTGCGTTACGCGAGCTACGCTCTTGGAATAAGTTCCTTCTCCCCTTTTCCTTGCCTTTCTGGTTCCTGAATTCTATGCTTACCTTGGACCTTGGACCTTGTTATCGTCTCCTTGGTTCTGCCTTAGACCTTCGTTTGATCAACTCCCCTGCTCGACCACGGAATACACCTCGGACTTGTTTTGGATTCTGCTTCTCATCTCTGGTTTCCGGCTCCCTTCAACCCCGTAGTCTTCAAATCACTCCTGGCCACCCGCTCCCCGAGTGGAGAAACCTCACTTCTTGGTTATTGTTGGGACGCTTTGCTGTGCTCATCACTTGTGGGATTTTTTGGGACGCTTTGCTGTGTTCATCACTTGTGGGATTTTTTGCGACGCTTTGCTGTGCTCATCATTTACTCCGCCCCCTTGGATCTTGAGACACTTGGCTTCACTCCTTGGATAGTGGGACGCTCTGCTGTTTTCTTTTGCCTACTTACTCTTGGAACATTTGATTTTGTTTTCACTCATTGGAATGGGGGACACTCTACTGTTAACATCACTAATCCATCATTGAGGGAAGTCTATGGTCCCCCTTCATTCAAGCAAGAAAACTTCCCCTGACCTTCACGCACTCCCATTCTTGTGTATTGTCACAAGTAGGTATTCCGCTGAAGGAAAAGAATACACAGGTAAGCTTGTGGGGCTCGGAGGGGGTAGAGGGACTGGAATTGTCAACAAACGGTATGTAATATTTGCTTTGTTTGTTTTCTTCCCTCTAGCTCCGCTGTGCGTTCTGCCTTTTTGCCTGAGCCCTTGGCCTGACAGGTGTTTCTTTTCCCTGCAAGCTGTGCTCTCAGGAAGGAAGTCTGAATTACTTTAGCGGTATCTAACCCAAGTGATTCCTCAGACTGATCGTGGAACCCTCGAAACGCGACAGATTTAGGAGCCCAATACTGTCTGTCCGAGATGGATCCTAATGCAGATCCTATGGCTGCTATGATGCAGGCCTTTACCACGTTACGCACAGACATGGCAGCAGCACATGCCGCTTTGCACCAACGCATGGATGTCATGCAAAGCTTTGTGCAACCCTTGCCGGTGGATGAGGAGTTTGGGGATGTTCCCGCTCCTGTACCACCACCAGTTCCTCCGACACCCCTAGCCCCTGTGGTGTTGCCGGGTCCTTTTCCATTGGCACCACCGGAACGCTTCACGGGAGACCCAAAAACGTATAGGACATTTGTCAATCAATGTCGTTTACATTTCCTATGCCGTCCCTTGGCATTCCCTAATTCTGAAACAAAAGCAGCTTTTGTGCTCTCTCATCTAGGGGGTATGGCTGCGGCCTGGGCGAATCCGTTGTTGGAGTCCAATGACCCGGTCTTGTACGATTTCGATGCCCTACTAGTCGCCATGAATCTGGTCTTTGACACCACATATAAGGCTCAGGCTTCGGATTTAGAGTTTTTGGCAATATCCCAGGGGAAACAACCTCTTTTGGCGTATTTAGCCCGATTTAATCAGCTGGCCGCAGAAACCTCTTGGCCTGAATCAAAAAAGGCGGCAGTCTTTTATAAGGGGTTATCAGACGAACTTAAGGACGCATTGTCCGTTGTCCCTTCTATCCCTTCAGTATTTCCTGAATTGCTTGATTTGGTATTACAGGTCGATGCTCGGATGCAACAAAGGCGTGGAGAACGCCGTCATCTTGATCCTCGCCCTGGCAAATCCGAATTAGGATCTTCTCCAACCTCTGGAGAGGTAGAACCCATGCAAATTGGGGCAGTAAAAGGTCCCCTCTCAAAAGCAGAGAGGGAGAGAAGAATGCAAAACAATCTGTGTCTATATTGTGGACAAACGGGACATTTCATTCGTGTCTGCCCTAAACGCCCTGTTAAACGGGCGGGAAACGCCACGACCCGTCCCTAAATCGAGCCGACGTGACGGGTCAGCCTTCCAATGGCTCATTCCTTCAAACAGCTGCCGCGCACATATATTTAGATATGTCTTTTATGTTGCCCAACTCTCAAGTCTTTTCTAGTCCAGTCATGATAGATTCCGGGGCAACAGGTAATTATATGGATGAACATCTGGCAGCAACCTATGGTATCCCGGTAGACCCTAAGGAGTCACCAGAACTTGTCTATGCAGTAGACGGCTCCTGTTTGGTTTCGGGTCATGTTGTAAAACAAACACAACCCTTGCGGATGAGCACAACGGAAGGGCATGCAGAATACCTGTCCTTCGATCTCATTTCCACACCACAATTTGGGGTCATCTTGGGCCTCCCATGGTTGCGTAAACATAACCCTATCATTGATTGGGTGGAGCAAACAGTGCTTTTTTCTTCTCCCCTGTGTTTGAGGGACTGCTTTCCACTTCACGGGACATCTCACCCATCTCCATGTAAGGCTCTGATTTCAAGTATCCTCACTTGTAACGCTACTACTAGGATGACGGTGGAAATTCCTTCTGCATATCAGGACCTGATGGAAGTGTTTGACAAAGGTTTGTCTGAACAACTGCCGCCACATCGGGAATATGACTGTCCGATTGATTTGGTACCCAATGCCATTCTCCCCCACGGAAGGATATATTCTTTGGCACGGCCTGAGGAAGAACTCCTAAAGGAGTACGTTGAGAAATCTCTGAGATTGGGCCATATAAGACCTTCCCGTTCTCCAGCTGCTTCTCCGATTTTTTTTGTCCCAAAAAAGGAAGGGGATCTCCGGCCTTGTGTAGATTATCGTACACTTAATGCTGTGACAATAAAAAACCAGTACCCATTACCCCTCATTTCGGAGTTGTTGGATCGTCTCTCTACCGCCAAACTCTTTACGAAACTAGATCTAAGGGGGGCCTACAATCTGGTGAGAGTGCGTGCGGGCGACGAGTGGAAGACTGCCTTCAAGTGCAAATACGGCCTTTTTGAATACCTAGTAATGCCGTTTGGTCTATGTAACGCCCCCGCAACCTTCCAACACTTTGTCAATGACATCTTCCGAGACCTGTTGGATGTTTTTGTTGTGATATATCTGGATGATATATTAATATTCTCGGAAACGTTATCACAACATGAGAACCATGTCCGGACGGTGTTACTCCGTCTTCGGGAACATGGGTTATATGCAAAGGCTGAAAAATGTGTCTTTCATGTTTCCTCTGTGGAGTTTCTAGGATTCGTGATATCCTCTCAGGGTGTTCATATGCATGATGCAAAGATACGAGCAGTCCTTGATTGGCCTGCTCCTACTTCGCTTAAGGGTTTGCAATCTTTCCTAGGATTTGCTAACTTTTATAGACGCTTTATTGCATCCTTTTCAGCCATTGTAGTCCCATTGACACGCCTTACCAGTCCCTCAGTTCCCTTTTGTTGGGACATTCAGGCTCAGGACACCTTTCAGGCCTTGAAAGAGGCGTTCACTACGGCTCCGGTCTTGCTACATCCAAACCCCCTATTACCTTTCATCATCGAAGCTGATGCCTCTGCCCTTGCCCTTGGGGCGATCTTATCTCAAAAATGCCCCACGACTCGGCAACTACACCCAGTAGCCTTCTTTTCCAGGAAATTGACTTCTCCGGAGAAACATTATACTATAATGGAACGTGAGCTATTGGCTATTCGAGCTGCTTTTAAGGAGTGGAGACACCATCTACTGGGGGGTCGACACCCTGTCACGGTTTACACGGACCACCGTAACCTACAAGCTCTATCCACGGTGAAATGTACCAACTCTAGACAAATCAGATGGCATTTGTTTTTTGCACAATTCAATTTCACGGTTTCTTATCGACCGGGCCCCTTGCATGGCAAGGCCGATGCACTTTCTCGTATCGGAGTTGATATCCCCTTCGAGGAGGCAGTCCTTCCTGTTTTGCCACACAACACGGTTATGTGTGTCTGTGCTGCAACCGGTTCCTTATTAGAACGGATCCGTCACTGGGCTGCTGACCATGGGGAGGTACTTCAAGGGCTAAAAGCACAATTGATATCGGGATTACCTTACGTACAGGAACGTCTATATATCCCTGATGCTCGGACTCGGTTACAGGCCCTAAACTGGTCCCATGATACTCGCCTGGCGGCCCATCCAGGACAAACTAAGACAACTGATCTACTCCTCCGGTGGTGTTGGTGGCCCAATATGAAACGGGATGTGGCAGACTATGTATCTAAATGTGCCGTCTGTACACAATGCAAAACGGTACCTGGAAAACCGGTGGGGCTTCTCCAGAAAATGCCCATCCCATCGCGCCCATGGCACACTGTGTCACTTGATTTTGTGGTAGAGCTACCACCAGTCCAGGGGTTTACCACTATCTTGGTGGTGGTAGATGCCTTTACCAAGATGGCACGCTTTGTCCCCTGCAATGGTGTTCCTTCTGCTCCTACATTGGCCAAGTTGTTCTTCGAACAGGTGGTTCGCCTATTCGGCCTCCCTCTGATCCTTATCTCAGATCGTGGATCCCAATTCACCTCGCGTTTCTGGGTGGCTCTCACTCGATTTCTTGGCATTGACGTTCGCCTATCCTCAGCATACCATCCTCAGACGGACGGGCAGACAGAACGTCTCAATGCCACAATGGAACAGTATCTCCGATGTTTGTGTCTACAATATCAATCGGACTGGCTGTCTGTATTGGGGGCTGCGGAATTCGCTTACAACAATGCCTGCCATGCATCGGCTGGTTGTTCACCCTTCTATGCCATGTATGGTTTACATCCTCGAGTTCTACCATCCACCCTTCCTTCGGTGGCACGAGTACCCGCAGCTCAGGCAACAGCCCAGTCCTTACGATCTATCCGTGCCGCTGTGCTTCAGCATCTACACCAAGCACAGGATCGCACGAAACGAAATGCTGATAGGCATCGTAGGACAGCCCCGGAGTATCACCTGGGGGACAAGGTCTGGCTATCCACTGTGCACCTTCGCATACCAGGCAAACGTAAGCTGAATCCCCGCTACGTGGGTCCCTATACCATCACGCGATGCATCAACGCAGTGGCCTATCGTTTGGGCATACCCTCGGCTTGGAAGATCCACCCCGTGTTCCACATCTCCCTATTACGGCCTTATGTTGCCGGTACACGTTTGGGTGATCGTCCCGCTCCCATTGCGATTCAGGGGGAAGAGGAATATGAGGTTCAGGCCATATTGGATACTCGAGTAATCCGGGGCACCCGGCATTATCTAGTAGACTGGAAAGGCTATGGCCCCGAAGATCGTACCTGGGAACCCGCCTCGAATCTTCACGCTCCGCGTCTTTTGCGGGCGTTTCTCCGGTCTAATGGTTCGAGACCCGGGGGAGGCCCATCTTTGAGGAGGGGTACTGTCACGTCCCCCGGTTTCTTAGGGTATTCTTATGCCCAGGGGAGAAGCCCGTGGCGTTTAACTTGGCGTTTGCGGCAACGCCGACGCCACCGCCGGTAATCAACTACATCTCCCAAGAGGACGATGCCCGCCAGGAACCTTTGGAACGTTTTTTACTTTCTTTTTGCGTGCGTTCCACGCCTCGATTGCATTTCACTTCCTATAATTGGCCACGCCCCCAGTAAGCCGGTGCTCCTAAACCATTGCGTTACGCGAGCTACGCTCTTGGAATAAGTTCCTTCTCCCCTTTTCCTTGCCTTTCTGGTTCCTGAATTCTATGCTTACCTTGGACCTTGGACCTTGTTATCGTCTCCTTGGTTCTGCCTTAGACCTTCGTTTGATCAACTCCCCTGCTCGACCACGGAATACACCTCGGACTTGTTTTGGATTCTGCTTCTCATCTCTGGTTTCCGGCTCCCTTCAACCCTGTAGTCTTCAAATCACTCCTGGCCACCCGCTCCCCGAGTGGAGAAACCTCACTTCTTGGTTATTGTTGGGACGCTTTGCTGTGCTCATCACTTGTGGGATTTTTTGGGACGCTTTGCTGTGTTCATCACTTGTGGGATTTTTTGGGACGCTTTGCTGTGCTCATCATTTACTCCGCCCCCTTGGATCTTGAGACACTTGGCTTCACTCCTTGGATAGTGGGACGCTCTGCTGTTTTCTTTTGCCTACTTACTCTTGGAACATTTGATTTTGTTTTCACTCATTGGAATGGGGGACACTCTACTGTTAACATCACTAATCCATCATTGAGGGAAGTCTATGGTCCCCCTTCATTCAAGCAAGAAAACTTCCCCTGACCTTCACGCACTCCCATTCTTGTGTATTGTCACAAGTAGGTATTCCGCTGAAGGAAAAGAATACACAGGTAAGCTTGTGGGGCTCGGAGGGGGTAGAGGGACTGGAATTGTCAACAAACGGTATGTAATATTTGCTTTGTTTGTTTTCTTCCCTCTAGCTCCGCTGTGCGTTCTGCCTTTTTGCCTGAGCCCTTGGCCTGACAGGTGTTTCTTTTCCCTGCAAGCTGTGCTCTCAGGAAGGAAGTCTGAATTACTTTAGCGGTATCTAACCCAAGTGATTCCTCAGACTGATCGTGGAACCCTCGAAACGCGACAGTGACGTCACTCTGATGTAATTGTAGTGTAAAACCAGCCTGCGAGCCGAGGCAGAGAGAGTTGTGCATGGATTTTCCTTGTCCCTGTGCTAATCCCTATTGGTTTTGTCTGTAATAAATCATAGTTTGAACTTGCCATTGACTGAGTCCTCCGTGTGTCTGGGAAGGAGGGAGTTGGGCTCTCCAAGTCCGAGGACTTCCAGTGTCCCGCTGGTATACCTTGGAATTCTTACCAACAGTATCATACTCATAACAACAATACAAATAAATAAAGATGCATGCTGTGTGAAATAATGACTACAAACTAGAGACTACCTAATGCATTCTCTTTCACTGTGATTCTTATGTTTTGCTACTACAGTTATAATGCCCAGAGGAGTATTTTCTCCCATTACTTTGCCTGATGGTATTGAAGCCTATCAGGTTGGCTGGCCTATTATGTGATGTATGCACATGCCAAGTCATCTCTATAAAAACAGTGGTATGCACAGCATTTTTTACTCTTTCTACAACCCTATCACTTACTATGACTCTGGCTCATTCCACGCCCTCCCTTCCAAAGTTCCTAGAGTGAGTGTTGTCCATTTGAAGGAACGTGCAAGGGGGAAAAAGCATTTGCTATACCTCTCAACATTTTGAGTCCCAAGAGCAGGTGAAAATGAAAAATGTTGGCTTTGGGAGGTAAGAGCCCATTGAAGTGCATGGGCATGTAAAATGATTGCATGGCGGTTGACACACCTGCCAAAAGCTTGTGAGTTGAGAGGTATGCTTGGTTGTACCAACACAAATGCCAACTTGCGTCCACCTACACTTATGTTGTTTTCATTGAGATTGTATAAATGTTTAAAATGTCAAACAATGTACAGAAAATCACAAGTTACTTCGTGCACAAATAGCCACACTAAAACCAAAACAAGAAATGTAGGGTCAATAAAATACATACACGCCAGCAACCAACAGTGTTGTTAATGGTGTAACTTTCGAGAGGTGCTAGCTAAGTCAGATAAATGCTCTTTCAGGGGGTGCTAGAGAGCCCAGCCAAGATGGCCGTGTGCCCATGAGCTTCCTGACACCCTCATAAATCCGGCAAACATTAGGAGATTCATCATCTGGAGCCGGAAGCTGAAGGGAAGTCTACCAGCACTACCCGTCTGGGGGATCGAAGGACACCACAGCAACACCCTTAAGCCCAGACAAGGAGAGCCGCAACTGAGTGCCTACAAACTCACTCGACTGACCCCAGAAGCTGTCGGACGGCAGCCTGCGGAACCTGTTAGTGAAATACCCCCCCAGAAGTAGCTTGGAGTGAAACGCTGCAGATACGCTGCGCGAGATGGCTGGTCTCAGGAACTTTGGGCGCAGGGCGTAAACGACACGATGGTAAAAGCGCGTATACCGTAAGACTTGAAGTCACTGCACAGCCTTCACAGGGGTGAATCCTCCCGATCTCGTTACACGGGGAGGGGTGCGGGTTGCAGCCACCCCAGAACCGTGTCCAGCTCCCAGGGAGGCGAGGCAGTGCGGCGGCCTGGCTGGCGAGGACCCACAGGACCTCACACGTGGGCAGGCACAATCCCCCATTCACACCAGCAAGGAAGACATTCCGATTCCAAGGTGAATCGCGGGTGAAGGGACGTGGGGGCACGCGTCCACAGCTGCTGGGCATTGGGAAACGAGCCCTAGAAATGTGGACGACTCGATCGGCAGGAACACTCTGGCGCTGCAGAGGGGGATGCTTGCGCACATAAGTAGAATCTACTGAGTCACCCATCCAGCCATCCGGGGGTCCAGAAGAACTTTTATAAGCACTGACAAGATATCTGGAACCATCTAAAAGACACGATCTCCCAACACAAGGGAAGAGAGGCATCCTCTGGCTTGCTGGGAGGACAAACTGCTGATTTGAGGCGACTGTGCACCACCACACTCCCGGACATAATCTTCGGCTGGAATCCAAGGCATGAGCAGCACAGCCCCTAACAGTTCCCCAATCTGTCCAATGGTGAACAACGAGCCGCCACAGCGCTGAACTGGCAGGGATTAATGCTGGTTGGGAACAGAAGCCCTGAACACATTGGTGGTAACTAAAGGGGGCAGTAAAGGGGGCACATAACAGGAGGGGGACCCTTGCGCCTTGGCCTCTGGGGTGATCCTGACGGCGAACTGTGGGAGGAGAAGAATCTGAAGAAACAGCTTGTGAGGCTGTCTGGGGCGGTCCGGGCAGTGGCTCCACCCGTACTTAAGACCTGCGCGGCAAGGTTGCAGGAACAGGACTTTCTGAATGCTATAACCTGAGAGTAAGGGGGATATCCAACCAGAGGCCGACACTTGTGACCACCAGTGGAAGGCCACTGGAGACAGACCCATACAGCCATCAAGAAGATAAAAAGGAGGGCCCTCGGATACCACTGGATCAACAGGACACACATCTAAGCGGTGAACGCTCGGGACTGCAGAGAACATCCCGCAAGGGCTATTTCAGAAACGCAAGGGATGTCCAGGTCTGGCAAGTGGAATAACCTCAGGCCGCCGTACTTGACCCATCCGGAGCATTCCAGGACATTAAAGCGATGTTCAGTCAGCTACAGTCCGGTATACAATCGTTGGGCGGGAAAATGGACACCCTAACCTGAAAAGTCAACCACATGCAGGTCCACCTAGACAAGCATGGTGAGAGGTTGGATGAAGTGGAGAGAAGGGTGTCAACGGTGGAAGACGAATCCACCTGGTCAGAGATATGACACTGTGAAAAGGGCACTGAAGGAATTGACCGACAAACAGGATGACCTAGAATCACGCTCAAGAAGGAACAACCTGCGGATCATCAGGGTGCCGGAGACTGTGGATCAGAAGAATATGGAGCTCCTGGTGGAAGACATGCTCCGGGAGGCACTGGGCCCAGAAGACTTCTCGGCAGTATATATTGTGGAGAGAGCCGAGTGCCAAGTGGGAAGAGGCCAATACCAGGGGCGCTCCCTCGTCCGATCATCGCTCTAATGTAAAATTACAGAGACAGGGACATGGCCCTCCGAAAAGCCCGGGAAAAAGGGGCAGTGACTTACGAAGGCGATACCATCAAACTTTTCCCAGACTTTTCAGATAAAGTCCAGGCATCCAGGAGAACGTTTCTAGAAGTAAAGAAACAGTTGAGAAACAGAAGAATCCGCAACACAATGATGTTCCCTGCAAAACTACGCATAGAACATGAGGGCCAGCATGTCTTTTTCAAACCCTGGAAGAGGCCACAAACTTCTTGGAAATGCAGCCGAGAAGGCCCCGGCAACGGGGGAACAATATGTGACACCTTGCCTGTTGACGCATATCCTTTAATCCTTGTATAACAAAATGACCGGGAAGTCAGAGGGCTGGGGTGGGGCGGGCAGATCACACAATTCCAGTGGTGAGGAGGGTGGCTGGGCTCCAGGCTGCTCCTCATGGGAAAGCTCCAGATCATTTCAAGGGTTGCTAAAGGTTTTCTGCTGATAAGTTGGGGTGATCGGCGAGCGGGAGTGGGATGGGGGATGTTAACACTGATGAATTGGGGTTGTCAGTGGGGGGGTAAACACGGTGCACCCGATTTAGCACTCACATCACCAGTGGTACCAGTTCAGTTTACAGTTGCGAGTCACTATGGGATGAAATCTGATGACACAGCGGGAGAATACCTCACTTAAATTTTGACCTTGGAACATTAGGGGGGTTGAAATGCCCCATCAAACGCCAGAAAATATTGTTATATATGCAAAGACATTGGGTGGATGTTGCGTTCCCACAGGAGACTCACTTAACGTCTGATACACTTTTGGGAAAGCCTGGGGTTGTCACAGATATTTCTCGTCATACTCATCATACGCTAGGGGAGTGGGCACCCTGATATACACTAAGGTTGGGTTCCACCAAACTAAAGTGGTGAGGGATGGGGAGGGCAGAGATCTCATCGTACAGGGCCCCATCTAGGGGAACATGTTTATGCTGATTAACTACTATGGGGCCCAATCAAGATTTGGTGGATACGCTAGAGTGGATAGACCAGCAGCTGGCAGAACTGACAACAGGGGAGGTGATCTGGGCTGGTGATTTTAATGCAGTGATGCAACCTGAACTAGACAGATCCGGTGGGGGCCGGGGCACGGGTTATACAGGGACTAACCGGTTGCGGGACATGACCTTCTTATGGGACATTGTTGATGTGTGGAGGGTGCGGAATCAAACCGAGCGGCAATACACCTGTCACTTTGCCAATCACGGCTCGGCATCGAGGCTGGACTTCTCACACTCATTAGTAAGCGGGGTTGAATCCTGTATGAATCCTGGCTCGTACACTCTCGGACCATGCTCCTGTGACTGTGGAGGTGAGTTTAAAAGGCCGAACGAAGGGGACACTTCCATGGCGATTCAAGAGTGAGGGGCTATCAGATACGATCTTCAGGGATGGTTTAACAGAAGCAATTGACGCTTTCCTTGAACTGAACGTGGGTTCTGTGGGATCGGACGGGACACTGTGGGAGAGCCTTAAGTGTGTGATACGGGGCAAATATATATCTAGAGAGACAGGGATCCTCAGACAGATTAGGAAGGAACTGGCGGATAAAGAGAGCATAATCCGACTGCTCCAGGCAACTAACCCGAACCCCACAAATCAAGAACAAGCTGAGATCCTGAGACAATTGCACGAATTCCAGACACTAGCACTCAGGGAGGTTAAATACATGGGTAACACGAATAATATCCATCAATACGGACAGGGGAATAGGCCTGGCCGGACTTTAGTAAGGGCGACCAGGATGGATGAAGCGAAGGGAAGGATTCATGCGATAACCGATGAGAACGGGAAGGACTGGTTTGAAGACTCCGAGATAGTCCGGCAATTCTTTCAATTGTATATTCAATTGTATAGTCGCCTCTACTCCTTGCAAATACATGCTTCACAGGTGGAGATTGAGGACTATCTGTACCAGGCGGCCCTGTACTGGTGCACTGATATTTAAAGAGAACACCTGAACCACCCCTTGACACTAGAAGAGGTACTAACTGCTATTAAATCATTGCCAAATGGTAAATCCCCGGGACCCAATGGGTTTACAGCGGAATTCTATAAACATTACGCCGAAAGATAAGCACCCCACTTACTGGAAATGTTTCAGCAGAGTCTAGCGACTGGAGCCTTGCCGGACACCCTAAGAGAGAAGATGGTAGTGGTGTTATTGAAACCAGACAAACCTGCTACCGACTGTTCGTCCTATTGCCCAATCTCGTTAATAAATATTGATAATAAGATTTTAGCAAAAATCCTTGTGTCTCGGTTATCACCCATGATGCCGTCAATGGTAAGGGCGGATCAGGCAGGTTTCATCCCGGGGCGATCCACTTCATACGGTTTACGAAGGATGTTTGGCCTGATGGCAGCGGTACCTCAGGAGGAACCATTGGTGGCAGCATTGCTGGACGCAACTAAGGCATTTGACTTTGTCGAATGGCCATTCCTGTTCACGGTGCTGCAGCGCATGGGGATGGGGGAATCCTACATAGAAATGGCCTGACTATTATACACGCAGCCGACTGCTAGAGTGAGAGTGAACGGCCAATTGACCCCGACCATACCACTGGAAAGAGGGGCACGCCAGGGGTACCCCCCTATCGCAGCTGCACTTCGCCCTGGCGATTGAACCATTTGCCGAAAGAGTGAGGGAACTGCATCTACACCGCTGAATTCAATTATATAATCATAAGGTAGTCATTTCGTTATACGCAGACAATATGGTGCTATTTCTGAGAGACCCCAAGAAGAATCTGAACCCGGTTATGGAGGATGTCCAGTGCTTCAAGGAGATATCGGGGCTGAAAGTAAATGCCTCCAAGTCAGTGCTTTTCCTGTTGACGGAAGTGGTCGACCAATACCAAGATGGCTGGGGGTTCCAGTGGCACATGGTTCAAACGCGCTATCTGGGAATCTACATAGCCAGGGATGCAACCGTGGTGTACCACAGTAACTACCTGAGGGTTCTGGACCAGGCGCGAGAGGCCATGCTGAGATGGAAGAACCTTCCCCTTAACCTATACGGTTGGATTTCCGTAGTCAAAATTACTCTGCTCCCCAGGTTCCTCTATGTCTTTCTAAATGCCCCAATAGCGGTTTCCGGTGACTACTTCCACGGTATAAGGACAATTTATATGGGCCGGAAAGCCAGCAAGGCTGTCCTGGGAAAAGTTGGCAGCGCCAATAAATGAGGGGGGACTGGGCCTACCCAACTTTGAGTCGTACTACAGCGTAGCGCAGGCTGGGTTTCTCACGCACTGGTATGAGATGCAGGGGGATAGAAAGCACGTGGAAGTAGAGAGAGCACTGGCAGCACCAAACTTACTAAGATCAATCATATTAATGGCACCATGCAGAACTCAGCACCCACGGAACCTGGTTAATGATCTGCAGAGCTTGGGTTAGACTAGAATGTAAAAAGGGGGGGGCGCTATACTCGCCCCGACTTCTGGTAATATACACACCGGGGATACCGATCACCAGCGAAGCAAGGTTTGTGAATATGGTTAAGAGAAGAGGAATCACGCACCTTGGTGACTTATTCCCTGAAGGGCAGTTTATAACGCTCAATGAGCTAAAGGTGAAGGGGGCCCTGTCGGGCCTGGAAATATTCCTATACTATCGACTGAGGGTGAGCCTGCGACTGGTGTTTGCCACATTCCCGGAACAGCCTCAGATCTCCCCCATACTGGATAAATTGCTCAGGGGCCTGATAGGTTGCAAGGTAACAATGGGGTTATACTCAACGCACAATCAATCCAGAGGGATCATGGGGTCACTGCCAGGGGAAAAATGGGAAAGAACACTGGGAAGGGGGATACCACTAGATACATGGAGATATTGTTGGGAGGGGACCAGGAAGGGGGTATTAATGCCAGGTTTAAGCTGACTAATTTCAAGTTCATACATCAATTCTATTATACACCGGCCAAACTAAAAGACTATTTCCCGGATACATCTGGGAGATGTAACAGTTGTCGAGCAGAACAGGCTGACTTCCTCCACTTAGCCTGGGACTGCCCAGACATACAACAGTTCTGGGGAGAGGTGTTCGACACGATTGGCGGAATTATAGACCAGACAATGAAACCAGACCCTTTGATTGGACTACTGGGTTACACAAAGGACGTTCCCAAGAGCACTAGGAAACTGGTTTTGTTGCTCTTTATACTTGCTAAAAGACGGGTGGCAGTGCATTGGGTAGGGAAACGGGGACCCAAGATCTCACAGTGGAAATCCGACATAATGTACTGTATTGATATGGAGAATGGGCGGGGGTCGCTGTTCCAACACCGATGTCATGACAAACAAATGTGGGACGTGTACACAAACTATCTGCTACAACAACACGACGCCAGTGTTGCCATGGCAGAGGCCGAACAATGAGGAATGGAAATGAGGTGGATGGAGGGATGGGGGCTTATCGTTAAGTCACAAGGTATCCTGAATGTCTCAGTGATAAAACTCGTGAACTGGACCACATTAATGTAAGCTATATGTCTGAATCTTGACACAAAGATCGGACGGAACTATCTGATATGGAGAGGTGTGCCGGGTGTAAGGGGGGGTTATGAGATATCGGTACAGGATACCGAATGTGTTTGTTTGTTGTTTGTTTTTGTGAAATGCCAATAAAGAGAGGTTTAAAAAAAGATAGACACATTACAACAAAGCATGAATTGTGGCACAATTAAATCAAGGGCCACTTTATGTGCTGTGGTCAAACATTTCTTCACTGTACACCAGCTTTTAGGCACAAGGATTTTGTCAAGTGACCGAGGACACCGAGATGGAATGTCTTGTGATGATCATAACAGAGACAACAGCTGAAAAAATATGCTATAACTGCATCTTGCTGAAAGCAAAGTACATAGTCCGAAATGGATGCTTATTCTACTCCAAATGCTTTTTGGAAGTTTTTGTCTGCATTGTGAATTTGATGTGTTTAAGAACAGACTAAATCAGTGACCCACCCCTGAAATGTGCCTGAAATAAACCTGTAGTGAGTCTAAAAAAATGTTTTAAAATAAAAATAATATATGCTCTTTCAGACCAATTCAATTTTTCAATCCTTACCACCCCGCTCTGCAAACCCATGTCTTGATAGTTCTATTGAGCACCCCATTCAGACATCTCCACTTCATAGACAGACGTCCAGCTTTCTGTATCAAGAAACTGGCTGTGTGTCTCTCAAACTCTGAGGGAATCCCATGTGCCCGTTCGTCGGAGCGCCAGAGTAGCCTCCCTGCTCGTAAGCACGAGGTAATGTGGAGCATAAATTGAATCAAGCGTGATGTGTAACTCAGGTTTTTCTTAATTCACCTTTTCCACTTTTTCTTGGAAGCTCTATTCGTTTCCTCTTCTTCTGAGGATATAATGTCCACTTCTTCCTCTGATGACTGGGTGGCCCAATCATCTTCATCATATCTGTCTGAACTATCAGAGGTATCATCTCGCCATTTGCGCTCTTTATCTTTTCGGCTCGCCGCCTTTCTCTTGCCCTTTCGGTTCAGTGGCGAGCATGGGTATTCTTGGCCTTTTTGGCTTTTTGGCTTTCTTTCTTCCCCCTTTCTCTATCCCTTGAGCACCTGTTCCTCTAAGCTCTTCCATCCCTTTGGAGACCTTTATCCAGTCTTCCAAGATCCCAAGCTGCTGCGAGCTGTGCCCCATGGTGTGGCCCAGGGGCTGATGTAATATTTCCCCCATGCCAGGTTGTATTATTTTCTGTCTCACTTGAGCTCTTCCCTCTTCACTTGAGCTGGGGATTATCTTATTCGAGTGGAGACAGGTGTGCCACTGTTATATAAACCAGGTATCCTGGGCCTGTACCAGTCTTTTGTATATTTTGTAGGGCAGAATATAATTATTTTAGCGCTCGGTAGGCTTGTGAGCACTGTAAAACCTCTTTCTAGGCTGATTTGCCTTCTTTGGCCACTAGCTGGCGCTGTTCTCTGCTACCGCATTACTAACGCTGGTGTATCCCTCACAAGTTTCGATTTGTGTAGTCAGGGAAACCTTGCCCGCTCCATGAGGTCGATTCTGTCTTCCCTGATCTAATCAGTGATCCGATCGATGACGAGTTCTATGTTTTATCTGTGTAATCCGTGGATAGAGCTACGCTTCGTGATATGGGCACTGGAACTTTGATAAGTCACTGTCGTGCTCCTCACAACTTCTGTGACTGTAGTGCCCCCTCTGCCTGATGCAGTCCCCGGAACTAATAGTCCCGTCGTGCCATATCATCCTTATAACAACATATGATCACTTGAAATGCGAGGCTAAGAACCTTGGGGTCATCTCTGACTCTACATTTTCCTTCTCCGCCCACATTTCTGATGTCTCTGTGCCATAGGGAACCAGGCTGCACCTCACTGAGGAGGTCCAACAAGGCCGAAACATGTCTGAGGTTGCTTGGTTTTCTGTGCAGAGGGGACCAGGCCTAGCAGTTCGGGCTGGGCTGCTACCATTGGTGGCAGCAGCTGACTGATTTGCACATGGCTGGACCCCTTTTGCAATGGCACAGACGGGCTAAAAAACAGTGGTGTGGAAGGTTGCCCAGAGCAATTGCCAGTGGTTCAGATTCATTCGAAACCTTCCACCCATCACTTTTGTGGTCACAGTCTCTAAAAAGTCAAACTTCCTACTGGACCTCATGAGAGGTACTCTGCCTTTCCTCTCCTTCCCCCAGAAGCTCATGGTATCTCAAGCTCTGATTCTCTCTAGGTTGGACTATTGTAACAGCCTCTTTCTAAATCTACCTGCCTCAACTCTACACCCTCTGCAACTCATCCAAAACAGGACTGCAAGACTTGCCTTGGCCTCAAGCCCTGGGATCGTATGTCTCTAACTCTGAAATCTCTCCATTGGCTCCCAGTGGATGCAAGGATTAAATTCAAAACCCTCTGCATTGTCCACAAGGCTTTCTGGGGCCTGGGTCCAAAATACCTTCAGCTTTCCCTCCGCAAATACTTCCCCTTTCGAGCTCTTCGTTTCTCTACTTACAACTCCTTCAGGGTCAGTCGTTTCTCAAAGAAACAAGCTGGGGGTAGATCTCTGCCTTCGGCTGGGGCCTCCCTCTGGAACAGCCTCCCTGCCACTCTGAAATTTGAGGAGAACCATCTCTGGTTCCGGAAGCACCTCAAGACCTTCCACTTTGCTTCTGCCTTCGCCCCCCTTCTCTCCTGCTGATCTGTTCTCTTTTGGCACTGTGCTCCTTGCCTACCCTCTGTCTTCCGGGACCAGGTACCTGCTCACCCTGCCACCGTCCTGCACTGCCTCCAGGCCACCCCTTGCACTGGGGTCTGTATCTGTACCCATACAGTCCCCCTGCCCTCTTTCTTGCACTTATCAGACACACCCTCTCTGCTGCCTTAAATCCAGCACTTGCCACCTGCCGGCTGCACTACCACTGTTTGTTGCCTTTATTATTTATTTATTATGTATCTGTTTTCTCCTTTGATCCACACTTTCCACTTCTCCCCCCTCGCATGCACTTTTCCCCTCTCCCATGCACTTGCGCGTTCTCAATGTCACTGGGCCTAGTAAGATTGTTGTTTTGTTCTCCCCTGTTCCCCTCCCTTGCCTTGTCACGCTCTGAAACACTTGTGTAAGAGTGCAATATAAATAAAATATCAATATCAATAAATCAAAGCGGATATGCTCCGCCACAATTAAGTAACGCTGCGCGCTATTGCTCGCTTATCCTTGCCAGTAATCAAGGCCGGCCGGCCTTGGAGGCAGCAGCACCCTGGGTGAATTGGCGCCCACCCCTCCCTGCACTCCCCTGGTTGACAGGGGGAGAGGCGGGGGGCAGGAGCGCCACATTTGTTTTGTCCCTCCCTTCTCCGGCGCCTCGCAGGTGGGTAATCACTGGTATAGGACGTTCATGCATGCTAATGCATGAGCGCCCTATTCCAATGAAAAGCTCCTGGCTCCCGCGTAGGATCAGGGAGGTAATCATCATGTGAATAGGGTGCTGATGCTGTGCATCAGCACCCTATTGTTATTAAATGCGCCCCACAGCCGCTGGCGCATTTAATAATAAAAGGATGCCTGCTGGACTGGCGTGGCGGGGGGCTAATGGCGCCCTGGGGGGAGGGGGTTTGGTGCCCCCCTCCTTAAGGCTAGCTCTGCCAGTAAATTACATAAAAGCATATCTTATACCATCAAGTAACATAATTAAAGATACGTACTTAACTTGCTGCCCAAGCAGCAAAGAAAGAGGATAATCCTTTGCCTCTGTGTCTTTAATAGAATTCTATGTCAAGACAGGAGGCTTCATATTATGCATTAAAATCTTTACTTCTGAAACCACAGCAGCAAAGAAAAGATTTTTACCATCAAAAAAGTTTGAATACCAGAACTAAATAGAGTTCAAAATCAATGCAAGGGGGACTCCCCAATCCAACATAGAGGACAGGTCATGCCCTGTAGATGACCAATGACCAGGGACCCTCCTCTATATTAGTCCTTTACTCTAATCCCAACTCCTCTTTCTTTGCTGCTGACGCCACAGCTAAGTCACTCCTTCTAGTTGTACCCTACATGCTAGTCAGTAGTTGACCTTAATATATTGGCCTTGATGCATGTTATAGAGTGTATTGTGTAGAATGTTTTGTGTTTTATTTTACAGTGACGCTTTTACTGCTTTTTACATGGGAGGTTGTTCCCTTGGTATTCTTGTTAACTGTCATGCCTGCCGGACATACCTCTGGACCAGGAACGACTTCTCCATACAAGATGAGTTACGCCCATAGAACCATTAGACCTTTCTACTCAAAATGGAGGTTGTTCGATGCATTGCCCGGAAAACGACGTCTGCATTTTTCACGTCGTTAATTTTCACGTGACTTAGGTCCGTCACGTGTATCACGGCAGTGCGTACATAAGCAGCGTGGAAACTCCAATCGCTGCTTCTGATTAAGTCAATTTTGGCGTTTTGGAGCTGAACTCCGGACCTGCGTTCTCGCATTCTTTTCAGCAATTTCTTTGGCCTAATTTGAGCGTGTTTTCCTCCACACGCAATTTCCTGGGCTGCGTGTATCCAATTCGCGTGCCAAATCTCCACGCGGACGCTGTCTGCAAGCGCGGCTGTCCTGAGCTGCGTGAATCCTGTTCGCGTGCCAATTCTCCACGCGGACGCTGTCTGCAAGCGCGGCTGTCCTGAGCTGCGTGAATCCTGTTCGCGTGCCAAATCTCCACGTGTACACTGTCTGCAAGCGCGGCTGTCCTGAGCTGCGTAAATCCTGTTCGCGTGTCAAATCTCCACGCGGACGCTGTCTGCAAGCGCGGCTGTCCTGAGCTGCGTGAATCCTGTTCGCGTGTCAAATCTCCACGCGGACGCTGTCTGCAAGCGCGGCTGTCCTGAGCTCCGTGAATCCTGTTCGCGTGCCAATTCTCCACGCGGACGCTGTCTGCAAGCGCGGCTGTCCTGAGCTGCGTGAATCCTGTTCGCGTGCCAAATCTCCACGTGTACACTGTCTGCAAGCGCGGCTGTCCTGAGATGCGTAAATCCTGTTCGCGTGTCAAATCTCCACGCGGACGCTGTCTGCAAGCGCGGCTGTCCTGAGCTGCGTGAATCCTGTTCGCGTGTCAAATCTCCACGCGGACGCTGTCTGCAAGCGCGGCTGTCCTGAGCTGCGTGAATCCTGTTCGCGTGTCAAAATCATCACGCGGAAACGCTGTCTCCAAGCCCGGCTGGCCTGGTTGCGTGTATGCTGTCGCGTGCAATCCTGCACGTGGTTTTCTGAACTACTTTGAACTTTTGGTACCTGTGACAGTCAACAGGTGAGATTCTTATTTTGTTCTTCGTGGGAAAGGAAGTATTTCATGAACTATTGGAAGGTGATTGTGCACAGTACATTGGACGCTATCCTGTGGTGTACCAACCCGGTATCTAGCGAGAGCCTCGTGCCGTTCGGGATAAGTCTCCCTTACTAATCTTCCCTTCCTTTGTCGTTTATTCAACTCTTGGTTTTCTTCAAGAAACTTTCCTGGATTACTTCAGTTAGCCTTAAGGTCAGTGTCTGAGTTAATACCAATTCTGTGGTTTCTTAGTATTTGATTTGGGACAGTTTCTTATGATACTTATCTATCCTAGGCATACTTCCTATACAATTCCCACGCCCTTTCCAGTGATCCATCTCTCTGCCTGTTTTATTCAGTCAGAGAGTTGTATCATTTGGAAGGTCTAAATTGACCTGCCTACAATCAAGTCGTGTGAAGATAGGATCCGGAAAAGCCCTACCAAATTGTATCCTTTTTTGGTTACCGTATCCTTTTCAGTTGATACTTTGGTGATTTATGACAGAATCAGAAGCCATGGAGGGTACGGATCCTATAAGTGTTTTGACTCAGTTAATCTCTGACTTGAGAAATGTAATGATTACGGCACAGGATATGCTACGGCATCGAATGGATGTTATGCAAGATGCCATGCATGTCACTCCTCAGGGAGCACAGGTTCCAGTAGCCATTGCATCTGGATCTGGGACTACGGCACCATCATTATCACAGGAAACTCTTAAAGTGGTTATGCCCACACAGTTTCCCTTGGCTCCTCCGGAAAGGTTCACAGGTGATCCTAAAACCTATAGAACCTTTGTTAATCAGTGCCGACTTCATTTCCTTTGCCGGCCTAATTCATTTCCTGATCTTACTACTAAAGCAGCATTCGTGCTTTCCCATTTGGGGGGTACAGCCGCTGCTTGGGCAAATCCTTTATTGGAATCAAATAGCCCCTTGTTGTATGATTGCGATGATCTTCTGGCGGCTATGAACAAAGTCTTTGATATGCGCTACGCTACTCAAGCCACAGATCTGGAGTTGTTGAATTTACAACAAGGTACTCAGCCTCTGTTGGCTTACATTGCACGATTTAACCAATTAACAGCCGAAACCCAATGGCCGGAAGACAAGAAGACGGCTGTTTTCTACAAGGGTCTTTCAGAAGAACTCAAAGACGCCTTGTCCACGGTCCCAGTGGTTCCTACAGGTTTTTCAGAATTTCTTGATTTAATTTTACAAATTGATGCCCGAAGAAATGCCTGCAAAGGAGAGAAAAAACCTTTCCTTCAGGCACCAGTTTGTTCTGATACACCGGCACATTCTTCGAATGATCCTGAACCAATGCAAATTGGCGTGGTGAGAGGCCGGTTGTCTAAAGCCGAAAGAGAGAACCGAAAGAAAAATAATTTATGTATGTATTGCGGTTCATCCGAGCATTTATTGGCGGCATGTCCTAAAAGGCCAAATAAGCCTTCGGGAAACGCCAAAACTGGACAGTAGCAGGAGTCCATGTGTCGAGTGTTACATCGGACTCCATTACATTTCCAGCTCATGCACCGATAGCTGTTGAGATGATTTTATGTTTCAATGATCAAGACTTGACTTCCAAGGCTATGGTTGACTCTCGAGCCACTAATAATTACATCGATATCACATATGCCAAGAAATGTTCTATACCACTTATAGACAAGAACAAACCTGAAACTGTTAATACAGTGGGTGGATCAATCTTGATTTCCGGTACGGTAACTCAGGAGACTGTACCTATTCAGATGACTTTATCAAATGGTCATTCGGAGGAAATAGTCTTCGATGTCATTGCAGCTCCTCAATACCAAATAATACTGGGACTTAATTGGTTGACTCTTCATAATCCCGCCATAGACTGGGTTACGGGATTGATCCAATATCCTTCCGTTTTTGTAACGAACATTGCTTTACCAGCTAGGTGGTGTCAAATAAATCACATATGTTGGCCTCTATCGAAGGAAATTCCGCTATCAATGTGGTACATCAGAACGGTACGCATATACCAAGTGAATATGCAGATTTTGCCGATGTGTTTGACAAAGGTCAGGCAGGACGGCTGCCTCCACATAGACAATATGATTGTCCAATTGAATTAATTCCTGGAGCTAAAATTCCTACTGGTCGAGTTTATTCTTTGACTCTCAAAGAAGATGTTGTCTTGAAAGAATACATCGATAAAGCTCTGGATATGGGATTTATACGGCCATCTCAATCGCCGGCTGCCTCTCCTTTATTCTTTGTTCCAAAGAATGAAGGAGACCTAAGGCCTTGCATTGATTACAGGGCTATTAACGACATCACCATAAAGAATCAGTATCCCTTACCATTGATTAATGTTCTGTTAGACCAACTAGGAACTTCCAAGTATTTCTCTAAATTGGATTTGTGCGGCGCTTACAATCTGGTTCGCATTCGCGAAGGAGACGAATGGAAGACCGCTTTTAAGACGCGGTACGGCCTTTACGAATATTTAGTGATGCCTTTTGGTCTTTGTAACGCTCCCGCCACATTTCAGTTCTTCATGAACGATATCTTCAAAGATATGATGGATCAATTTGTGGTGATTTACTTGGATGACATTTTGATATATTCATCATCTTTTCCAGAACATGTTAAACACGTTTTAGCTGTCTTACAAAGACTGAGAGAGAACAAACTTTTTGTTAAAGCCGAGAAATGTGTCTTTCATGCACAAGAAGTGGAATTTCTGGGTTACGACATTACCAATCATGGTGTTCGAATGAGTCGTTCCAAAGTGAAAGCCATATTGAATTGGCCTATCCCACACAATGTCAAGTCATTACAGTAATTTCTAGGATTTGCGAATTTTTATCGCAGATTTATTCGTTCTTTCTCCAAAACAGTGGCCCCATTAACAGCTTTAACTAGCTCTAAAATTCCATTCTGTTGGAACCAGAATGCTCAAGCTTCTTTTGAGAAGTTAAAAGAAGCATTTACCACTGCACCTGTACTTCAGCATCCTGATCCGGATGGTCAGTTTATCGTTGAAGCAGACGCCTCCAGTGTCGCTACAGAAGCTGTACTCTCGCAGGTTTGTTCAGAAACTAAGGAGGAGCATCCAGTTGGTTTCTTCTCACGCAAACTTACCCCTTATGAACAGAACTATACTGTCACTGAGCGTGAATTACTTGCAATCAAAGATGCTTTCCAAGAGTGGAGACATCATCTTCTTGGGGCCAAACATCAGGTGGTGGTGTATTCGGACCATAGAAATCTTCAGTCTTTTAAAACTATGAAATGTCTTACAGCTAGACAGGCCAGATGGCATGTCTTTTTTGCTCAATACGATTTTCAAATTACTTATCGCCCTGCCAGACAACATGTCAAATTGGATGCTTTGTCTCGCATCGGTGAAGAGGTGAAAGAAGAATATCGGTACAAAATAAGTTGTTGGCAGATCACGTGATATGTAGTTGTTCTGCACAACCTTCTCTAAAAAACGACATACAGGAGTGGGTGAAACTAAATCCACAATTGATTCAGGAATTGAACATTGATATATACAATGGTTTGCCTTTTAAACAAGGAGTACTCTATCTACCAACTGATACCACTCACAAAAAAGCCCTCAGTTGGGGTCATGATTCTTTGATTGGAGCTCATCCTGGACAGAAGAAGACTCTAGAGTTATTGAAAAGATGGTGTTGGTGGCCGTCTATAACACAAGATGTTATAAATTATGTTTCTACATGTTCGGTATGCAGTCAATGCAAGAACACTTCTGGCAAACCAGTGGGTTTACTCCAGTCTCTACCGGTTCCCAAAAAACCATGGGACATGATATCAATGGATTTTGTGGTTGAACTTCCAAGAAATAAAGGCTACGATACCATATGGGTGGTGGTGGACTACTTTACAAAGTTGGCGCTTTTCATTCCCTGTATTGGTGTACCAACAGCTGCTGGTCTGGCTGATCTATTCATCCGGCATATATTCCGTTTTTTTGGTCTACCTTCAGTGATCATCACTGACAGGGGCTCACAATTTGCGTCACGTTTTTGGAGAGCACTAAATTCGGCATTACTAATTGATGACAGGTTGTCTAGTGCTTATCACCCTCAAACGGATGGACAGACTGAGAGAGTCAATAGCACTATGGAACAATATCTGCGATGTTTATGCTTGCAGTTTCAGTTAGATTGGCTCAATGTTCTGCCGGCAGCAGAGTTCGCCTATAACAATTCCTATCATAGTGCTATAGGTACTTCACCTTTCTATGCTTTGTATGGGCAACCCCCATGTTCCATTCCTTTTGACTCCAGTTTGTCTTTGGATACTCCTGCAGCAGGACGTACTTTTAGGGATCTTAAAAGTCTACAGAAGAAAGTTGAGCAGCAATTGGAGCAAGCTAAAAAACGAGACAAGTACTATGCCGATGCTCATAGAATCCCTGCACCTGTCTACAAAGCAGGTATGAAGGTATGGCTGTCCACAAAAAACTTGAGAATACCCGGCAAAAGGAAATTGTTGCCTAAATACATTCAGCCATATGAAGTGCTCCAAGTTATAAATCCAGCTGCTGTCTGTCTGGCTTTGCCACAACGGTGGCAAGTGCATCCCGTATTCCACGTGTTACTCATCAAACCGTGTTCGGATGCTACTAGATTACCTATACAGCCTGTTGCTATTTCAGTGAAAGGGTCAGACGAATATGAAGTGCATGACATTCTGGACATGGGGTTACGGTCTGGAAAACCATTTTATCTGGTGGATTGGAAAGGTTATGGTCCCGCGGATAGATCCTGGGAACCTCTGTCTAACATTCATGCTCCAGCTTTATTAAGGCGATTCCACTCGAAAAGGGGAGAAGCTGCTCCTTTGGGGGGTGGCACTGTCATGCCTGCCGGACATATCTCTTGACCAGGAACGACTTCTCCATACAAGATGAGTTACGCCCATAGAACCATTAGACCTTTCTACTCAAAATGGAGGTTGTTCGATGCATTGCCCGGAAAACGACGTCTGCATTTTTCACGTCGTTAATTTTCACGTGACTTAGGTCCGTCACGTGTATCACGGCAGTGCGTACATAAGCAGCGTGGAAACTCCAATCGCTGCTTCTGATTAAGTCAATTTTGGCGTTTTGTAGCTGAACTCCGGACCTGCGTTCTCGCATTCTTTTCAGCAACTTCTTTGGCCTAATTTGAGCGTGTTTGCCTCCACACGCAATTTCCTGGGCTGCGTGTATCCAATTCGCGTGCCAAATCTCCATGCGGACGCTGTCTGCAAGCGCGGCTGTCCTGAGCTGCGTGAATCCTGTTCGCGTGCCAATTCTCCACGCGGACGCTGTCTGCAAGCGCGGCTGTCCTGAGCTGCGTGAATCCTGTTTGCGTGCCAAATCTCCACGCGGACGCTATCTGCAAACGCGGCTGTCCTGAGCTGCGTGAATCCTGTTCGCGTGCCAAATCTCCACGTGTACGCTGTCTGCAAGCGCGGCTGTCCTGAGCTGCGTAAATCCTGTTCGCGTGTCAAATCTCCACGCGGACGCTGTCTGCAAGCGCGGCTGTCCTGAGCTGCGTGAATCCTGTTCGCGTGTCAAAATCTTCATGCGGAAACACTGTCTCCAAGCGCGGCTGGCCTGGCTGCGTGTATGGTGTCGCGTGCAATCCTGCACGTGGTTTTCTGAACTACTTTGAACTTTTGGTACCTGTGACAGTCAACAGGTGAGATTCTTATTTTGTTCTTCGTGGGAAAGGAAGTATTTCATGAACTATTGGAAGGTGATTGTGCACAGTACATTGGACGCTATCCTGTGGTTTCATCCTACCTCCCTCCCTTTTTGTGCCTCCCTCCAGCCTTGTTTGGCATAAGTATGGGCTCGTTCCCCTTCCCTTGTCAACCATAACTCCCCAACTGACCCCCCCATCCCCTCTTCCCCAACTACATTCACTGCACACATTCCCTCCCCTCCCTCCACCCTGCCGCTGCCCAACTGGTGCCCAGCCCATCCCTGGATCTCAGGCTCCTCTGCATTTGGCCCTATCTCGGTGTGCCGAGATCAGGAACCCAGCAGGGTGTTACCGATCTAACAGTAACCTAACTAACCTATTCTTGGGGGTGTGAGAGCACGTTCCTTGTGACTCCTGCAATTTTGCGCTATAACTTTGTGCGTGAACATTCGTAGCAATGCAGCCCATGTTGCGTATCTCCCAACTGCCTTTGCCCTGTTTTATATTCTAGTCCCAGTGTCTGAGTCTGCTGCACCGGAGCTACAGCAGCCTCTGTTTTACTTATCTGCGCCGTCTTCCTTCTGGATGCCAGTTTCCAAATGGCAGTTCTGTGTGTCCAGCCATTCTGAGGCTTCCTGTGGGGTGTCGAAGAACAGTGCTCTTTTTCTGTGGTACACCTTCGGTTTGGCAGGATATATTAGCATGTACTTATAGCCCGATTCCCTCAATCTTCTTTTCACTGCTCCATAGTTCATGCAGCGTCTTTGCACCAACAGCGTGTAGTCCGGGTATGCGGTGATGTTTGCCGATGCCCTTTGTATCGTGCCTCCTTTCCGGAAGTGTTCCAGTATTTTCTCCCTATCTCGATAGTTCAGGATTTTGGCAATTATCGGTCTCAGGGGGGCTCCCGTCGGTGGTCTCCTTGTCAGGGCTCTATGCGCGCGTTCTACAGCAAACCCTTGGGATGGTACCCCTCCTGTTATTTCTTGCAGCAGCATCATTTCAATATAGTCCGTTGGATTCGGTCCCTCCACTCCTTCCGGGAGTCCCACTATGCGTATGTTGTTTCTCCGGGCACGTCCCTCCGCCTCTTCTGCCCTGTTTTCCAAATTGCTCACGCGTTGCTCTAGTATGTGGATCTCCGATTTGTGAGATGCGCATGCAGCTGTATTCGGGGCCATTTCCTTTTCCAGTTTGCCCGTACGTTCTGCTAGTGTTCTGACATCTTGCCTGAGGAGATTCACCTCTTCCTGTACTGCGCCAACTTTAAGTTCCAGTGCCGCCTTCAGTTCAACCATGGCCGATTCCAGTTTGGTTTCCCATGCTAGTTTCACGTCCGCAATCGCGTCCAGAATCTGCTGATCTTTGTTCTCTGTCGCGGTGTCTGGGGCGGAGGTATTCTCCTTGCTCCTAGCCCCCTATGCCGTCTGCGGTGTCCTGGCGTATTCTTCTAGCATGGGTTGTTTGCCCTTTGTCTTGGCCTGTTTGTTCACCATCTCTGTGTTGCCATGTGCTTCCCTCCGGGCCTTCGGGGTTGTGATCTTCGGTGCCCAAAGCTAGTCCTTCCTTGGTTGTGATGCTGAAGGGGAGCTGTGGTGGAAGTGTTCGTATACTGTTAACACTGTTTCACTAATGGGTTGTGTCCTCCCAAGTCCTTGACCGCGGCTCTTTCTCGTTATCTTTGTGTCCCGGCACTAGGTGGGTCATGTCGTTATCTGCGCATCCAAGGGCCTGTGGGTCAGTGTTGGTGCATTGGCGATTTATGCTTTTGTATGGCCTGAAGTGCCCTTGTCGTTGGTGCCCTCCAAGCCGCTCCTGCAGCTACCCCTCTTGTGTTTTGCACCCGCCTGCACCCCCTCCCTGCCCAGCACGGTGCCTCGGTATGTCTGCACTGCTTCTCTTGGGGTATGACTGTGGTTGTCTCATTTGTGTTGTTAAGCCTACGCTCGTAGGCGTGTTGGTTGTGCTGTCCGGCATGGTTGGCCCGTTCAGGCCCGTTCCGCTGGTGTATGTGAATGCCCACCTGTGGTGGCGTGCTTCTTGTGCGACCTGTCGTGGGGTGTCGTGCCCCCTGGCTAGATCCGGCAGTGTGCTCTCGCCTGTTCCATCAGCCTACTAATGTTATTAGATAGTGTGGCATCTTGGGCTCTAGCGCTTTATGGTGGCATACACTAAGGGCACTGTAGATCTCAATCTGTCCTGCTATCCAGTACAATTTCAATTATGGCACCAACTTTGATTGTCTGTGTGGGTGGCCCTCGTGGTCCATTTGTAGCCACTCCCAGGGTGAGCTGGCCGTGTTAAGATCAACCGGGCATGAGGTGTCTTAATGTAATTATGCTGTTCGCTTATTTACAGCTCTGTTTCCATTTTAGTGTGGCTACCGGTGCTATCGAATGCAGGACCCTTCTTCCAGCACCTTTCATCAGCTCCGGCTCTCTTGTTATTTTCTGTTACTTTGCAGTGAGCATCTCCCGTGTGTTTCCTGCCCCCACTGCACTGTGTGCCCCCAGCTCGCCTTTCACAGTGTGCCTCCAAGCCTGCATGCCTGTGTCGTGCACATACACAGTTCCTTTGTTTGCACGAATGCCCTTTCCGGAGTTCTTGTCAATTACACCTCTCTCCACTGTAGGCTCGCTCTCTGCGATCCTGTACTGGCTACAATGGGCCTCATTAGGACCCTGGCGGAGAGGGTATTACGCCAGCGTAGTGCATGGCGTACCTCTCCGCCATACTACGAGTTCCCGTAGCGCCATGGAGGTTTTCTCCGCCTGGTTTTACCAGCCGGAGAAAACCATGGCGCTACGGGACCTCGTTGTTAATTACGCCACCGTATTTTACGGTGGCGTAATTAACTCCTTCCCCACTCCCATTATACCCTATGGGGCAAAAATGGGAATGGGGAAGGGCAGAATGGGGATTGGGGATTTACCGCTCCGCCGAGGTCGGAATGGGGCGGTAAATCCGCCAACCCCCATGGCGCTATCGGCGGCTTTCCGCCATGCTTCGCGGTGCATTTAGCACCGCGAAATCCGCCTGGGTCGTAATGAGGCCCAATGTTGCTATCAGCTGCATCCATCAGTGCCATTCATTGATTCCGGTCACTTCGGAGCAGATATTCATTACGCAGCAGCTGGTCAGACGGCTTTGTCAGGCTCACGGCTGCAAACAGATACACTTGTTTTTTTTGTTTTTGTTTTTTTAATTAATTTCCTTGCCTCTCGCAATAATGCGGTGCACTATTAATTTCTTAAACAGCACTCGCAATGGAGATTCCGCCGCACACAAGTCTGATGCTCGCGGTCATGTTTCTTCGTTCCAACAGTTCTGTCTGCCCCTTACTGCCATCCGCCGGCATTGTCCCATCTGCAGGCTTCCATGCATTGGGCGGTTCTTCTCTCTACCGCTTCCTTGTTATTTGTAATGCATTTTATTTCCGCCTCCTCTTCATGAGAATGGGTCACTTTGCCTCTGCTACCTGCCGTTTTACTTCGCGGCGATACAGCTGTTTGTTTAATGGGTGCCATCTTGCTACCACTCACGGCCCAAGCTCTTCAAACTATTGTGGCACCCAGTTCGTATTCCTTACTGTCAATCCTTCCAGATTTCGGATCGCTGCATACCCAGTGCCTTCATACCACCGTAGGTATTTTTCACCGCCTCATAGCCAGCATCAAACACAACTTTTCTCCAGGATCATGTGCGGATCTGCAGGAGCACTCAGAAAGCAGGTCCTACTTCGCTGCCATTTAGCCATGCCTCTCCAATTAATATACTTATTTTTGGCTCAAGACTTTTCAGTTTCTCCAGACTCATATGGAGTTAGTGGTGTCCCTTCTACAGTCATTGGGGTTGGGTATTAATGCAAAAGTGTCCATATTGAAGCCGGCGCAAGGGCTGCAGGCTTTCCTAGATAGGGAAAGAAATCTGTCTCCTCCTCAGGAAAGGGAGGGTCTCCCTCAGACAGATAGCCGGGGTTGTGGGGTTGTAGCCAACTCTTCCATTCAAGTTATCTTTCTGACTCTCTCTATTACATGGCGTTACAATGCCTCAACACCAAACATCCTCGCAAGGGTCTGTCTTACTCGCGGTTGGGTTTTTTCTGTTCCCCGAGGGCAGGTTGAGACTCCTTTAGTGGTTTAGACACATGGCTGCTTCAATAGCAGGGCACATTTTTTGTTCCCTCGCCAGAGGTCATTCTGGAGTCAGATTCCAACACAGTGAGCTGGGGGGCCAGGATAGTTCAGATTTCCACAGGCGGAAAGTAGTCCACTTCTGAGAAGCAACTTCATATTAACTGTTTAGCGCTGTTGGCGGGCTCTTTTGCAGTCTAGAGACTTCTCAAGGACCAAGGGATTTATGATGTCCTCCTCCGGATGGACTATGTGATACATCAATCATCTGGGGGAAACCAGGTCCAAGGCCCTAGCACATCTAGCAAGGGATTTGTTTTTCGGTCTGGATCGGGACATTCCGTTGAAAGCAGAGTATCTTCCGGGAGTCACCAACACTGTCGTGAATTGGAATTCCAAACATCTCCATGACAGGAGCAACCAGATGTTGGACAGGACTCTCTTTGCCAAGATCTTGTCTCTTCGGGGTCCGGTACATGTAAATCTCTTTGCCTCAAGTCTCAACTACCAGATTTCCTGGTTATATAGTTGGAGACCCGATCCCAGTACACTGGCTACCAACGTTTTCCTACAGGGTTGGTTGGCTTCCCCCAAACTTTTTTCGTATGCCTTTCCTCCTCTTGCCATGATAGCCAGAGTCCTTGTTCAGCGCAGGAAGGCGGGAACTCTAGCATTGGTTGCCCCCCTTTTGCCCTTCCCAGTTGTGGTTCTCAGCCTTCTGGAATTAGCGGTGGATATTGCTCATCTTCTCTCTCTCCACCCGAGGCTTCTCTCCGACACGTCAGGTCTCCCTCACGAGCTGGTCATTAAGGGACTCCTCTCCCTTTTTGCTTGGAAGGTTTCAGCTCTTCCTGGTGTTTCCAGGGGTTTCGTGGGACTCTATCTGTGCCACCAGGGTCTCCTCGGTGGCCTTTACTAAGTCAGGCTACTCTTCAGCATGTAACGCTGGGTTAGCTGGTGTGTGGCTCAACTCTTTGATCCTATTTCTGCCTCCAGTAGAGGTAATACATTTCTGGTGGAGTTTTCAGAAAGGATTACAGGTATATAAAAGGATTTAGATCTGCTATCTGACTAGGGGCATGGTGTGGTTAAGGGTGAGCAACGGGGTAGGCACTTCTTGGTGCACAGGACCCTCAAGTCCATTTGCATTAAGACCCCACCTAAAGCTAAGTTTTTGCTCTATTGGACGTTAAAAGGGTGTTCCATTTCTCCCCCTCTTGGCCTTCTAACGAAAATGTATCTTTGCAACAACTGTTTTCCAGAATGGCCATGTGGTTATGTCTTGTTTTCTATTACAAGGTTTTCTGATATCAAAGCATTGGATGTGGGCAACAAAACATTCACCCTTCAGGGAGTCACTTTCTTTATTTCCAGGAGAACTAAGTGTTTAGCGTCTTACTATTCTTATCCAGGTTTTCCAGAAGATTGTATGTCATTCAGTGTTTAAAATGTTTTGAGTTGAAGACAGAGGATCTTAGTCCTCCTAATACCTCTCAGCTGCTAATTCCTATAGGAAACCCCTTAGCCGGTGTCCCCTGCCCCTTTAGCCAGGCGGATTAAGTGGGTTATGCGGGTCGCAGGAGTTGACACATCCTCCTTTGGTTCTTTTCAGTTAAGGGTGCTATGGCATCTAGGGCTGTTTCCTGGGGGGATAGCCTGGAGAGAAATCTTGATAGCAGCTGATTGGTCAAGAGAATCAAAACATTTACTCATTTTATTATATTTTGTCACAAGTGTATTGATCATGTTGCAATTAATGTGATGCAAGGGGTTTAAACTTGCATAATATGAAGCCTCCTGTCTTGACATAGAATGGCTAATCCCCCTCACTAACGTGAGAAGGGGGTTTAGATTCTATTAAAGGCAAGGAGGCAAATATTATTACACCCACCCTTTTGTTTCTTGTTCTTACAGCTTCGATGTTATTTCGTCACAGTTGCAGGATGCGGAGAGTGTGTGCTCCTTGAACTTCGTTGGATGCTGTCTCCGCGATATATCATCTGGTCTTTGCAGTGGGCGTCTGATGCAAGACAGCTGCAGAAAGAGGAGTTGGGGTTACAGTAAAGGACTTATATAGAGGAGGGTCCCTGCTCATTGGAGGGGCGCCGAGTAAGGGAGGGCTGCGGGGCCCGGGCCTCCCCCACCCCCCAGCAAAATGAAGTCGGGGCTGAGCCCCCCCGGGCCGGAGAGAAGAGACGCAGTATGGATGGCCCTTTGTTCCATCCATACTGTGTCTCTCTCTGGCGGCCCAGGTAAAAGCCGGGGAAAAATGATGTTTAGAAATTGTGGGACAGATGCAAAGCAAGAGGCTCTTGCTTTGCACCTGTCCCTCAATTTCTAAAAATCGTTTTGGGTTGGGTATACTTCTACATCTGTGCACCGGGGTGCACAGATGTAGAGGTACACCCAACCCAGAAGGATTTTTAGAAATGGAGGCACAGATGCAAAGCAAGTCTGTCTCTCAATTTCTAAAAATCGTTTTGGGTTGGGTGTATTTGTTGTGCACCCCTCTTGACAAGAGGGGTGAACAGATGTAGAGGTACACCCAACCCAGAAGGATTTTTAGAAATGGAGGTACAGATGCAAAGCGAGGGAGGGGGCAGGGAGCAGGGGCAGGGAGAGGGCAAATGAGACTGTTTGCATGTCTCTGAGTGTGCACGTGGTGAGGGTGAATGCTATGGGCGGGGAGCGGAGGCGTATGAGCCAGCACTTTCTAGTAGAGCTGCCATATTTGAAATGGGGCAATGCTGGTACTCCTCAGTTAGCTCGCTATACTCTTGATGGGATAGTACTGCTGTAACAGGGCTTGTATAATTGTTGAATCTTCTCAGCGATAACACTATGCTTTTGTTGAGGCAATGCTAGTTCATCTTAGTGCGGCTGCTATACTTTTGATGGGACAACATCAGCATTTCTCAGTTGAGCTGCTACACTCTTATTGAAAAGGCCCCAGCACTTCTCAACAGATGCATTTCTTTTTCTTTTAATTGGTTATTTATAATGCATGTACTACCCAGAGGTTTCTAAGCGCATACCGAGGGAGCGAACCTGTGTTGCATGGACCGAGGGAGTGAACCTGTGTTGCGCGGACCGAGGGAGCGAACCTGTGTTGCACGGACCGAGGGATCGAACCTGTGTTGCTCTGTGTCGTCTTGCTTCCAAGGCGAGTGTTAGGAAAGATTTCATATTGTATGTAATTTTCCCTCAATGTGGCAACCCCCAAACTTTTTGCTGTTGTTTTACATCCTGATCTAGACTTTGCCAGAGAAGCGCAGCCTTCCGCAGCACTCCTCTGGGCTTTCGCTCAATTCTTATGGGGAAACTGACATGCCCTTAAGACAGTCAGTACTGGGAGACTTTGTTTCCCTTAGTCCTTTCCTCATGTTGCAGCTTTTGTGCAACATGAAACAAGAGTGCCCTGTAACTTACATTACCGCGCTCTTGGATTTCTAGTCATTCCAAAGGCCCTAGAAACTCTCGCTGGACTTATTGTGAACTGGGGAAGTGTGTCACGGACGGGACTGGTGGCAGCTATCATTTCTCTTGTGTTTTGAACCCTTTTTTGCCATGTATCCGCGCTTACCGTGTTTGGCACGAATAGGTGGCCTGGCTCCCAAAATGGCCATGCCACGAGGTTCTTTGTCCTGTCTGCTGACCGTCTTGCCCCTTCACCTTCCCCCAGGTCGAGCCGACCCGGGGCAGTCCTTATTTGGTCATGCACTTTCCCGCAAAACACAACGCTTTCGCAGGCTTCTGCATGCCTTGTGTGTGCCTCCAGGATGTGGGCTGGGATGTCTATTCCCAATGCACATCCTGGGTGCCAGAGAGTCTAGAGTGTCCTGAATGCCTGGGACCACCGTGGTCCATGATAGGTCCACGTATGGTGTGAGTGTTTGTGAGCAGATCTCCCATTGGGCCCTCTCTGTTTTGGTGCGAAGGGAACTTTGGATAAGAACAGGCTGAAAACACCACTACCATGTCGATCTCCTGAGTTCACACCGAACAAGGGATAAGGAGCCAAGTATCCTGCAACAAGAAGCTTAGTCGAGGAACCGCTGGTGACCCACTGAAGGTTTGACACCTTGAACTGCTGTCGTCCTGCGAGACCCCTCTGCATCTAATCGTCCTAGAAGGTCTGCGAAGGTGCTTCGACCCATTGGAATAGTGGGATCAACTATTCCCGACACCTTCATCAAACCCTGCAAGTAAGCCTCTTCGGAGGTGTCCCTGGGCCAACCAGTGGGCTGACCAGCTTACGCAGGACGCTTTGCTCTGTAACCACCGCTGTTTCAGGGAAGCCCTCGAAACTTGGTCTACTGCTTGCTCTGCGTCCACGGCACCCTCACACCGAATTCGTACACTTGGCATGAAGTGAGACGAGTGCGCCCGGACCAGAGTAAACGCGGTTGCTGTGTTGCCCTGCTGTGGTAACAACCTGTGCACGTCCACTGCATTTGGGACACCCTCGACCCTGCATCCTGCTACGCAGAATCTACACGGTGTCAAGACGTCCTGATCATCGCAGCTGAACCTGCCAGCAACGTGAACTGAACTGGAGAAGTCTGGGTCTGCCTGCGTCAGGGACCGGTGAGTAGTCCATACCCCAACCGGTTGCCCCTCGCGCAGGAGCCCATTTCTTTTCTACCGCTGTTGCAAAATAGCGACTCTATCCCGCACTCTCACCCTGCCTCTGCCCACAAGTGGAGGCCTTGCTTGAGTAGATGAGGACTTGTTCTGCATCGCTTCAATCACCTTCCTTAACTGCCCAATATCCTTTGAAGAGGCCGTCTTTTGTCCATTGGCACCAGCGCGTGCAGGTACTTTTGAGCATAAGGCTCCTCTCTTCGTAGGGCTCGCACTTCCTCCTAGCTAGGTGTATTTCAGATGTCGAACTGGGTCTAATGATTACTTGCACTGCCTGTTTTCCTCCCCATCTAGGTGGTCTACATATTACGTGCTCCTAACTCCTTAGACCCCGCGGTCTTGTATATATATTGTATTGATTGTGATGTGTTGGTTTACTTTAGTATTATTGTAATTCTTTGCTATGGTCGATGTTACAAAGGCCTTGTAATAAATGTGTCTATATTTTTAATATAACACCTGTCTGGAGTAATTTGTAAGTGTCCTTGCTTTGTGTGCTCATTGAGATCTTTCCGTCACCCTCACCCCTCTTGAGACTTAGTCTTGACCGCCACCATCGCTCCCCTTATTGGTCTGGCTTGTCCAGAGGTTACCCTGTTCCAAGAAACTAGGCTGGCCTTCTGAACCTCTGCCCGCCCCCCCCCAGGTCAGAGTTCAGAAATCCATCTTAACAGCGAGCACGTTGCCCCTGAGCTATCATTCCAATACTCTAAAGATCTGAAGTACATTTAATGAAACAGAACCAGAACTATTGAGCAAGTCTGTCATCATCAGAATAACTCAACACTGTTGTGGTTATACAAGAGCTCATATATTTAAAGAGATGGAATTACTCAGAATGTAGCAGCACTATTCAATAACCCAAAGTTCTTAAGCATAGTTAATGTGAAAATACTACACTTCTCACCGTTCGGACTATACTGCCACTTCTCACAGAGGCTTCTACAACTTTTATGGGGCAGCACTGATCCAGCCTACTGCTCACATGCTCAGAATTGTCATTTCTCAGCAGGACTGCAACACTATACTATTGTGTTCTGTATGTTGAGTGCTTCTTCATGTTAGGGAGAATTCTCTGTTTAGGCTGAATTTCCTAACCTAGTGAGTCCCCCAGCAGCTTTGCTGGATTTCTGGAGTTTGTCTTTTCCATCCTGCCAAGAGTGAGACTCTTTTTCTCCCACTCTTGGACATGAATGTGTGTAATTCCTGTGAATGTCAATGTGTTCTATGGGCTATGGGGTCTTTTACTCCATAGGGTCTCATATGTTTTTCTATGTGTGTTACCCCGCACCCTACGTGCCGTAACACTGGGGCGTCCTAGCGGACATCCATCATAGACTCCATACCCGGGGACTGACTACTGTCTCCCAGGGCATGTAAAGTCACCATTGGCTTTTCTAGACCTAAATTTACTAACAGAACTAGTACAAACCATCTTATTGTGGATGTACAAGTAGGGGTAATTCGATTACTCCTGGATCTGTTATTCGAGGGGGCACTGTCCCGTCCCCCCTCGTCGAGTTTTGGCTGGTGGCAGTGGAAACTACTTGTTATGTTCGACCCAGAACATAACCCTATGGGATTCGTCCCATTGTTAGAGATTGATACTTTTTCTCGTTAATCTCTAACGTACCACCGGTCTACTTATCTTAAATAAGTTTATCGGATGGTATTTTCTGCCAGAACTCAGTTTGTAAAATGGCGCCTGTGTTCGTCTCTGTGACTCCTAAACCAAAGGTCGAGCCCTTTGTTCCACTTTTGGCGGGCTCTGTACAGAGACCCTCCAAAGTGGTGCCATTCTGTCTGGGTTACCACAGGGGTGTGGGAGGGGGTTTAGGCACCCTGGACCGAGTTGCCTTGCCAACTCCAGTCGCACTCTGGTGTGATTGGCCCAAGTGGTGAGCCTCCCCGCTCACCACTTAGCATGTGTTGATTGACAGCTAGGCTGAATGAATGGGGGTTTTCTGCATAAAAGCAGGGCTTTTGGGACTGGATCTTCAGAAGTCGCCACAGGACCTAAGAATCCGACGAGGGTAAAGCTGAGCTGACCTGCAACGACGACACCTCCGGTGGAGCCCTGCTGAACCGACTCACCACTTCCCGACGACAGAGGAGATCTCCCTGCCGGAGAGTCTCTTCCCCTGACTGGTGGGAACAACCAGTCCCCTTTGCTTTTTCTTCGCCTCAGGACGCAGTGGTCGAATTGCCCGTGCAGAGCACCTCGGCAACCGGATAGCCACTACCCCTGTACCGTGACCAAAAGGTGGTGCCTTGTGACGGAGCACTCCGCGGCTGGTCTCTTCCCTGGTGGTGCACCAGGCTTCACTTTTCTTCGACGACGAGATCATCTCTACTCTTGGCAAAGACCCGACGTGCATCCACCACGAGGAACAACTGCCCCCGCCGGAGCTGTCTCTCCACAAACAAGGTACCGTGTCCGCCTGGCTTCCCTTTCGATCGGTTCGAGTGAGGTGTCTTAATCCTCTCCTTTCCGTTGGGTCGCCTCCAAGCTTTCTCACGTATTGTTCTGAACTAGTTCAATATGCCGATAACAATTTGCTACACAGACTCGAACGCATTTCCACTAGAGACTTTTTGGGACATATCGCCTTGCCTCTCTCCGAGTGGGTCTGGCCTCTGAACTTTATGATCTATTGTGGTTCTTGCCTGCTCGCTTTGCATTTTCCTGTGAAGTATTGAACTGTGTTGATTTCGTAACCTGCTTATTTTTTTTCTCTCCCGTCCTAACTAATATTAGAGTGCCATCTAGGTTGAGTCATACACCTCTGTCTGCAAATAAGTGATGCTGGTAGAACCTAGACCTGTCGAAATATTGTTAGGGGGATTGATCGTTTCTTCTTCGTAGAGTAATTGTATTTGCCTTGTTTGCTGTGATAGTGCCATAGTGTTTTTGATAGATGTTTCGTTATAAATAAATACCTTAATATCTTTACACTGAGCCTCGTTGCGTGTTTGCTTGTCTTACTGTGAGGAATTGCCCTATATTGTATACTCCACATACTGCTTAACTCTTCTTGAGGGAAGTCTGACTGCTCAGCCACAGCTACCAAGTGAATCTGTGTGGTACAGACTGCTACCAAGTGGGTTTACTGCCAAACACCTGTAGTCCTAAATCTTTTGCAGTGGTCCCAGAGGGAACTGCACAAGTTTCTGCCTAACACTGGTGTACAGCGGTGGGATTTGTATAGAATATACAGTTTAGAGTGCTTTTCGACACTTTAGGATAACTAACCACAAAGCTTAGCACTAAAAAGCAACTTTCAAAAGCATGTCTGCGATGGAAACTTACAGTCAAGAGTCCTTGTCAGGTGAAAATACTGAGAGTTTGCGAGCTCTCTGTAGGCAAGAGAATCTTCCTGTAAGAGGCAAGAAGTTAGAACTAATAGAGAGATTGCTGGCGAACCAAAGTCTGGGTACTGGTTCAGAGGAACCAATTTCTCCAGCAAAATGTAGATAACAGTGATGGTGTTGATCTAAATCGTAATTCTGATGATAGCGATGAAGAGGCTGAAGAGGACGGAGAGGCTAACGAACCTGTCTCCCCTGCTCCTCTACCTGCCTTACCAGCTGTACCTATGGGGCCCATACCAGGTCCCACGAGTAATCCTGCTTATTTTGAACTCGAAAAAATGAAGCTCGAATTAGAATACAAACAGTTCTTGGCTCAATCTGAACGAAACCAAGAGCTCGAGTTCAGATGGATGAATGCCCAGGCTGAGCAGAAGCAAGCTGAGTTAAGACTCAGGGAAATAGAACTTAATCACGAGTTAGAGATGAAAAAGTTGTCTATGGAAAATGCTTCTCTCTCCTCTGGTTCCTCTAGGAGCTCCAGTCCCAAAAGACCCCGGATGCCGAAGAAATTAGTGGGTATGTATGAACCGAGATTGGATGTGTTGGATTGGTTGAAACTGTTTGAGTACAATCATGGGCTCCAGGACATCACCGGGAATGATTTACTTCCCTGGTTGTTCTCTAGGCTCCCTCCTGTTGCGACTGATGTGGTAATGGAGTTGGGGGAGGCGGATAAGACAGATTACGAAAGTGTGAAACTAGCTTTGATAGCTAGATTCGGGAAGACCCCTTCCCAGTATCTTAAGAGGTTTAGAACCCTCAAAAAGCATGATGGTACCCCTTGGGCTACCTGGGTGAGTGATGGGTTGAAAAACTTAGAGGGATGGATTAAGGGTTACAAAGTGAACACTTATGAGGGTATGAGGAATCTTTTTATGTTGGAGTCTATTCATGATGCCTGTTCTCCCGAGCTCAGACAGCACTTGGCTGATTCGAAGGAATTGGATTCCCGGAAGCTAGCTAAGGCTGCTGACTTATGGGTTGCCAACAGGACTACTCATGAGGATTCTGGGGCAACTCAGAAAAAGGATGAGGGAAAACAGCCTAAAAAAGACTCAAAAGAGAATTCTAATAACTCAAATTCCAAAGAGGGCCCCAAACAAAACCAGAAGGGTAAGCCACAAGGAAAACCACAGCAGAATAGTGTGTCTTCTGGTGCCAAACCGGAAGGAGGTCAGAACAAGCCACCATTCCAGAAAGCATTCGGTAAATGCTTTGTTTGTGGCTCGACTGACCACGTGAAAGGAGATCCCAGATGTAAGGGTAAACCTTCAGGGGTCCAGCTTGTCTCCTTAGCCTTCGCTCCAGAGGAGGAAGTCCAAATGGCAAGTGGAAACTTTCTACTGCTAGCTGACAAACCCATTGGAGTCTCAGCCAGCGTTTCTTTAGTATCTCTGGGGTTGTGGGAACAACAGAATTTAGATGTCTATAATTCTATCCTCGATAATACTAAAGAGTATTATAAGGACAGTGTCCAGGTGAATGGTCAGGAGACTCCTGGCATTAGGGAAACTGGGGCCAGCATAACTGTGGTGGATAAATCGTTTTTTCAGGCTGAGGATGTTGCTAAGGCACCCAAACGCCTCACCAAGTTAGCTGGAGGGCCTGTGCAGATGCTTCCCCAATTACCAGTTCTCATCCAGTGTAACGACATGACTGTGAAGATACCTGTCAGCATACAGAGTGAGGTACCAGGACGCGTACTGTTGGGTAACGATTTGAAAACTCTCGGAGTTGTATTGCAAACTCCCAGACCTCCTAGTAAACGGTTACAGGAGCTAACCAGACCCGCAAGAGAGAGGACCATGCGCGTTACTCTCCAGGAGATGATGAAGAAAGAAATCACTCCTGCTCCACTGGAATTGTCGGCCACTGTCTCCGAGAAATCAGAAGCGAAAGGGAAACCTAAGACTTCTATCCCGAAACCAGCAGCCAGCATTCCAGTGCAGCCAACACGGACTTCCCCGCGGTTGTCCAAAGTTACACCCATAACTCCACCTCCAGCCGAGGCTGAGAGGGAGGTACAACCCTGTGTGGTAGAATTAGACTCTGAGGAAGAGCTAATGGAAGGCCAGGAACTCATTGGAGATCTGGATCCTGTTGACCATCCTGAGCTGCAGTCTTTACTGGCAGAAGATGGACCCAGCAGGGCAGACTTCAGTAAGGGACAGAGGGAATGTCCAACTCTGGAAGGTCTTCGCCACCAGGCAGAAGCCCAGGCTGAAGGGCAAGAGCCTGGGAAATACAGGTTGCACTGGGAAGATGGCCTCTTCTACAGTGAACCGACTGAGTCTGCACCTGGAGACTACAAACGACTTGTAGTACCCCAAGAGAAAAGACCACAGTTCTTGCAGTTAGCCCACGAGATTCCTTTGGCTGGTCACTTGAGTTTCAAGAAGACTAAGGAAAGGCTCTCTCTCTACTTCTATTGGCCGAAGATGGGGGCCGAAGTGGAAAACACTGCAGGAGCTGCCACACCTGCCAGACCTCTGGTAAGGTTGGCTCCAAGAATGTGGCACCTTTAGTGCCTCTCCCAGTTGTGGGAGTCCCATTTGAGAGAGTAGGGATTGACATTGTTGGTCCCCTTGATCCTCCAACCTCCTCAGGCAACAGGTTTATACTTGTTGTAGTAGACCATGCTACTAGGTATCCTGAGGCAATTCCTATGAGGACTGTTACAGCTCCGGCTGTGGCTAAGGCCCTCCTTGGTATTTTTACTAGGGTCGGGTTTCCTAAGGAAGTAATCTCTGACAGGGGGTCAAACTTAATGTCCCACTACATGAAAGCCATGTGGAAAACCTGTGGAGTTACTTACAAGTTCTCAACAGCTTACCACGCACAAACCAATGGGTTGGTAGAACGGTTCAACCGAACCATGAAGAGCATGATAGGTGCTTTAGAAGAACCCCTTAAGCGTAAGTGGGACCTTCTACTGCCATGCCTTCTCTTCGCTTATAGAGAAGTCCCTCAGGAGGGAGTAGGTTACTCTCCCTTCGAGCTTCTCTATGGTCATCCCGTCAGAGGTCCATTGGCCCTGATTAAGGAGGGGTTGGAGAGTGCTCCTTCCCCCAAGCCATTCAGAGTGACTGACTACGTGATAGATCTCCGGAGGAGAATGTCGCACATGATGACAGAAGCAAGCGATAACTTGAAAGCTGGACAAGCATTGGTCAAACACTGGCACGATCAAAAGGCTAACATGGTTGAGTTTGCTCAAGACCAGCTCGTTCTCGTTATGATCCCAACAAGGCAGAGGGCCTTGCAAGGTAAGTGGATGGGACCCTTCAGAGTTGTGGGTAAACTCGGAGAGGTCAACTATCTGGTGGGCTTGGGCAATCCCAAGGAGGCTCTGACAGTCTTTCACACCAACCGACTCAAAGCGTATGTCTCAAGACCCGATGTAGGAGCGTTGCTTCTAGCATCATCCGAGGAAGAAGAAGAGAGTGAAGCTCTTCCGGATCTCCTCAGAGGCTTACCTTTAGATGAAAAAATTGAAGGAGTAAATCTCTCCTCCAATCTGACACCCGAGCAACAAGAAGAGTGCAAATCTGTGTTGAATCAGTTTGCCTCTCTGTTCTCGCTTTCACCAGGCTTGACCCCTTGGGGCCAGCACGACATACTCACTGGTGACTGTCTGCCGGTCAAAAGCAGAGGATACAGAATGTCAGAGAACGTATGAACCCACATCAAAGGTGAGGTCAGCAAGATGCTCGATCTCGGGGTAATAGAGCCCTCTACTAGTCCATGGTCTAGCCCAGTTGTGTTAGTACCAAAGGCCGGATCTAAAGAGCTTAGATTCTGCGTGGATTATAGAGCTCTTAATGCAGTCACCAAGACTGATGCCCACCCTTTGCCAAGAATAGATGAGTTGGTGAATAAACTTGGCGCCGCCAAGTTCCTCAGCACATTTGACTTGACGTCAGGCTATTGGCAAATAGCCCTGACAGACCATGCCAAGGAGAAAACTGCATTTTCTACCCCCGTTGGCTTATACCAGTTTAAGGTAATGCCTTTCGGATTGAAGAATGCACCTGCTACGTTTCAACGGATGGTAAACCAGGTTCTGAATGGGATGGAGGACTTCTGCATGGCATACTTGGATGACATCGCAGTGTTCAGCAATTCCTGGGAAGAACATGTAACCCACCTGAGAGATGTTTTGCAGGCTCTTGGACGAGCCAATCTGACCATAAAGGCGAGTAAATGCCAAATTGGACAGAGTAAGGTAGTCTATCTTGGACATGAGGTAGGAGGTGGAGAAATAAGGCCTTTGCTCAGTAAGATTGAAGCTGTGCAAAATTGGACAACACCTACTACTCAAACCCAAGTGAGAGCCTTCCTAGGCCTCACTGGGTATTACAGGAATTTCATAGAGAACTATGGGACCATAGCTTCTCCACTGAATGTCATCTCCTCGCCCAAATTTCCTAAAAAGGTTAGATGGAACGAGGAGTGCAATCAGGCTTTTGAAAACCTGAAAAAGGCTCTTTGCCAAGCCCCAGTACTCAGAGCTCCTGATTACCGCCAACACTTCATTGTGCAGACAGATGCTTCAAATGTAGGAATAGGTGCCGTACTCAGTCAACTGGATGGGAAAGGTAGGAAGCACCCCGTTTGCTTCATCAGCCGCAAGCTGAAGGATCCTGAAACAAGGTGGGCAACAATCGAAAGAGAGTGCTTTGCTATCGTGTGGGCTCTGAAGAAGTTTAGGCCGTACTTGTATGGTTCTACTTTTGTCATTCAGACTGACCACCAACCCTTGAGATGGTTAATGCAAATGAAAGGGGAAAACCCAAAACTATTGAGATGGTCGATCTGCCTGCAAGGGTTTGATTTCCCCATTGAGCACAGGTCAGGGTGTCACCACCAAAATGCTGATGGTCTCTCTAGGATGTATGTCATCGACTAGAGGTATGAGATTCATCCAGGAGTGGATTAAATCCTCCTGTCCCTTAGTCTGGGGGGGCGAGTGTTAGGGAGAATTCTCTGTTTAGGCTGAATTTCCTAACCTAGTGAGTCCCCCAGCAGCTTTGCTGGATTTCTGGAGTTTGTTTTTTCCATCCTGCCAAGAGTGAGACTCTTTTTCTCCCACTCTTGGACATGAATGTGTGTAATTCCTGTGAATGTCAATATGTTCTATGGGCTATGGGGTCTTTTACTCCATAGGGTCTCATATGTTTTTCTATGTGTGTTACCCCGCACCCTACGTGCCGTAACACTGGGGCGTCCTAGCGGACCTCCATCATAGACTCCATACCCGGGGACTGACTACTGTCTCCCCGGGCATGTAAAGTCACCATTGGCTTTTCTAGACCTAAATTTACTAACAGAACTAGTACAAACCATCTTATTGTGGACGTACTAGTAGGGGTAATTCGATTACTCCTGGATCTGTTATTCGAGGGGGCACTGTCCCGTCCCCCCTCGTCGAGTTTTGGCTGGTGGCAGTGGAAACTACTTGTCATGTTCGACCCCGAACATAACCCTATGGGATTCGTCCCATTGTTAGAGATTGATACTTTTTCTCGTTAATCTCTAACGTACCACCGGTCTACTTATCTTAAATAAGTTTATCGGATGGTATTTTCTGCCAGAAGTCGGTTTGTAAAATGGCGCCTGTGTTCGTCTCTGTGACTCCTAAACCAAAGGTCGAGCCCTCTGTTCCACTTTTGGCGGGCTCTGTACAGAGACCCTCCAAAGTGGTGCCATTCTGTCTGGGTTACCACAGGGGTGTGGGAGGGGGTTTAGGCACCCTGGACCGAGTTGCCTTGCCAACTCCGGTCGCACTCTGGTGTGATTGGCCCAAGTGGTGAGCCTCCCCGCTCACCACTTAGCATGTGTTGATTGACAGCTAGGCTGAATGAATGGGGGTTTTCTGCATAAAAGCAGGGCTTTTGGGACTGGATCTTCAGAAGTCGCCACAGGACCTAAGAATCTGATGAGGGTAAAGCTGAGCTGACCTGCAACGACGACACCTCCGGTGGAGCCCTGCTGAACCGACTCACCACTTCCCGACGACAGAGGAGATCTCCCTGCCGGAGAGTCTCTTGCCCTGACTGATGGGAACAACCAGTCCCCTTTGCTTTTTCTTCGCCTCAGGACGCAGTGGTCGAATTGCCTGTGCAGAGCACCTCGGCAACCGGATAGCCACTACCCCTGTACCGTGACCAAAAGGTGGTGCCTTGTGACGGAGCACTCCGCGGCTGGTCTCTTCCCTGGTGGTGCACCGGACTTCACTTTTCTTCGACGACGAGATCATCTCTACTCTTGGCAAAGACCCGACGTGCATCCACCACCAGGAACAACTGCCCCCGCCGGAGCTGTCTCTCCACAAACAAGGTACCGTGTCCGCCTGACTTCCCTTTCGATCGTTTCGAGTGAGGTGTCTTAATCCTCTCCTTTCCGTTGGGTCGCCTCCAAGCTTTCTCACGTATTGTTCTGAACTAGTTCAATATGCCGATAACAATTTGCTACAAAGACTCGAACGCATTTCCACTAGAGACTTTTTGGGACATATCGCCTTGCCTCTCTCCGAGTGGGTCTGGCCTCTGAACTTTATGATCTATTGTGGTTCTTGCCTTCTTGCCTTGCATTTTTCCCGTGAAGTATTGAACTGTGTTGATTTCGTAACCTGCTTATTTTTTTTCTCTCCCGTCCTAACTAATATTAGAGTGCCATCTAGGTTGAGGCATACACCTCTGTCTGCAAATAAATGATGCTGGTAGAACCTAGACCTGTCAAAATATTGTTAGGGGGATTGATCGTTTCTTCTTCGTAGAGCAATTGTATTTGCCTTGTTTGCCGTGATAGTGCAGTAGTGTTTTTGATAGATGTTTCGTTATAAATAAATACCTTAATATCTTTACACTGAGCCTCGTTGCGTGTTTGCTTGTCTTACTGTGAGGAATTGCCCTATATTGTATACTCCACATACTGCTTAACTCTTCTTGAGGGAAGTCTGACTGCTCAGCCACAGCTACCAAGTGAATCTGTGTGGTACAGACTGCTACCAAGTGGGTTTACTGCCAAACACCTGTAGTCCTAAATCTTTTGCAGTGGTCCCAGAGGGAACTGCACAGGTTTCCGCCTAACACTGGTGTACAGCGGTGGGATTTGTATCGAGTATACAGTTTAGAGTGCTTTTCGACACTTTAGGATAACTAACCACAAAGCTTAGCACTAAAAAGCAACTTTCAAAAGCATGTCTGCGATGGAAACTTACAGTCAAGAGTCCTTGTCAGGTGAAAATACTGAGAGTTTGCGAGCTCTCTGTAGGCAAGAGAATCTTCCTGTAAGAGGCAAGAAGTTAGAACTAATAGAGAGATTGCTGGCGAACGAAAGTCTGGGTACTGGTTCAGAGGAACCAATTTCTCCAGCAAAATGTAGATAACAGTGATGGTGTTGATCTAAATCGTAATTCTGATCATAGCGATGAAGAGGCTGAAGAGGACGGAGAGGCTAACGAACCTGTCTCCCCTGCTCCTGTACCTGCCTTACCAGCTGTACCTACGGGGCCCATACCAGGTCCCACGAGTAATCCTGCTTATTTTGAACTCGAAAAAATGAAGCTCGAATTAGAATACTAACGGTTCTTGGCTCAATCTGAACGAAACCAAGAGCTCGAGTTCAGATGGATGAATGCCCAGGCTGAGCAGAAGCAAGCTGAGTTAAGACTCAGGGAAATAGAACTTAATCACGAGTTAGAGATGAAAAAGTTGTCTATGGAAAATGCTTCTCTCTCCTCTTTTTCCTCTAGGAGCTCCAGTCCCAAAAGACCCCGGATGCCGAAGAAATTAGTGGGTATGTATGAACCGAGATTGGATGTGTTGGATTGGTTGAAACTGTTTGAGTACAATCATGGGCTCCAGGACATCACCGGGAATGATTTACTTCCCTGGTTGTTCTCTAGGCTCCCTCCTGTTGCGACTGATGTGGTAATGGAGTTGGGGGAGGCGGATAAGACAGATTACGAAAGTGTGAAACTAGCTTTGATAGCTAGATTCGGGAAGACCCCTTCCCAGTATCTTAAGAGGTTTAGAACCCTCAAAAAGCATGATGGTACCCCTTGGGCTACCTGGGTGAGTGATGGGTTGAAAAACTTAGAGGGATGGATTAAGGGTTACAAAGTGAACACTTATGAGGGTATGAGGAATCTTTTTATGTTGGAGTCTATTCATGATGCCTGTTCTCCTGAGCTCAGACAGCACTTGGCTGATTCGAAGGAATTGGATTCCCGGAAGCTAGCTAAGGCTGCTGACTTATGGGTTGCCAACAGGGCTACTCATAAGGATTCTGGGGCAACTCAGAAAAAGGATGAGGGAAAATAGCCTAAAAAAGACTCAAAAGAGAATTCTAATAACTCAAATTCCAAAGAGGGCCCCAAACAAAACCAGAAGGGTAAGCCACAAGGAAAACCACAGCAGAATAGTGTGTCTTCTGGTGCCAAACCGGAAGGAGGTCAGAACAAGCCACCATTCCAGAAAGCATTCGGTAAATGCTTTGTTTGTGGCTCGACTGGCCATGTTAAAGGAGATCCCAGATGTAAGGGTAAACCTTCAGGGGTCCAGCTTGTCTCCTTAGCCTTCGCTCCAGAGGAGGAAGTCCAAATGGCAAGTGGAAACTTTCTACTGCTAGCTGACGAACCCACTGGAGTCTCAGCCAGCGTTTCTTTAGTATCTCTGGGGTTGTGGGAACAACAGAATTTAGATGTCTATAATTCTATCCCCGATAATACTAAAGAGTATTATAAGGACAGTGTCCAGGTGAATGGTCAGGAGACTCCTGCCATTAGGGGCACTGGGGCCAGCATAACTGTGGTGGATAAATCGTTTTTTCAGGCTGAGGATGTTGCTAAGGCACCCAAATGCCTCACCAAGTTAGCTGGAGGGCCTGTGCAGATGCTTCCCCAATTACCACTTCTCATCCAGTGTAACGACATGACTGTGAAGATACATGTCAGCATACAGAGTGAGGTACCAGGACGCGTAATGTTGGGTAACGATTTGAAAACTCTCGGAGTTGTATCGCATGCTCCCAGACCTCCTAGTAAACGGTTACAGGAACTAACCAGACCCGCAAGAGAGAGGACCATGCGCGGTACTCTCCAGGAGATGATGAAGAAAGAAATCACTCCTGCTCCACTGGAATTGTCGGCCGCTGTCTCCAAGAAATCAGAAGCGAAAGGGAAACGTAAGACTTCTATCCCGAAACCAGCAGCCAGCATTCCAGTGCAGCCAACACGGACTTCCCCGTGGTTGTCCAAAGTTACACCCGTAACTCCACCTCCAGCCGAGGCTGAGAGGGAGGTACAACCCTGTGTGGTAGAATTAGACTCTGAGGAAGAGCTAATGGAAGGCCAGGAACTCATTGGAGATCTGGATCCTGTTGACCATCCTGAGCTGCAGTCTTTACTGGCAGAAAGTGGACCCAGCAGGGCAGACTTCAGTAAGGGACAGAGGGAATGTCCAACTCTGGAAGGTCTTCGCCACCAGGCAGAAGCTCAGGCTGAAGGGCAAGAGCCTGGGAAATACAGGTTGCACTGGGAAGATGGCCTCTTCTACAGTGAACCGACCGAGTCTGCACCTGGAGACTACAAACGACTTGTAGTACCCCAAGAGAACAGACCACAGTTCTTGCAGTTAGCCCACGAGATTCCTTTGGCTGGTCACTTGAGTTTCAAGAAGACTAAGGAAAGGCTCTCTCTCTACTTCTATTGGCCGAAGATGGGGGCCGAAGTGGAAAAACACTGCAGGAGCTGCCACACCTGCCAGACCTCTGGTAAGGTTGGCTCCAAGAAAGTGGCACCTTTAGTGCCTCTCCCAGTTGTGGGAGTCCCATTTGAGAGAGTAGGGATTGACATTGTTGGTCCCCTTGATCCTCTAACCTCCTCAGGCAACAGGTTTATACTTGTTGTAATAGACCATGCTACTAGGTATCCTGAGGCAATTCCTATGAGGACTGTTACAGCTCCGGCTGTGGCTAAGGCCCTCCTTGGTATTTTTACTAGGGTTGGGTTTCCTAAGGAAGTAATCTCTGACAGGGGGTCAAAATTTATGTCCCACTACATGAAAGCCATGTGGAAAACCTGTGGAGTTACTTACAAGTTCTCAACAGCTTACCACCCACAAACCAATGGGTTGGTAGAACGGTTCAACCGAACCATGAAGAGCATGATAGGTGCTTTAGAAGAACCCCTTAAGCGTAAGTGGGACCTTCTACTGCCATGCCTTCTCTTCGCTTATAGAGAAGTCCCTCAGGAGGGAGTAGGTTACTCTCCCTTCGAGCTTCTCTATGGTCATCCCGTCAGAGGTCCATTGGCCCTGATTAAGGAGGGGTTGGAGAGTGCTCCTTCCCCCAAGCCAGTCAGAGTGACTGACTACGTGATAGGTCTCCGGAGGAGAATGTCGCACATGATGACGGAAGCAAGCGATAACTTGAAAGCTGGACAAGCATTGGTCAAACACTGGCACGATCAAAAGGCTTCATGGTTGAGTTCGCTCAAGACCAGCTCGTTCTCGTTATGATCCCAACAAGGCAGAGGGTCTTGCAAGATAAGTGGATGGGACCCTTCAGAGTTGTGGGTAAACTCGGAGAGGTCAACTATCTGGTGGACTTGGGCAATCCCAAGGAGGCTCCGACAGTCTTTCACACCAACCGACTCAAAGCGTATGTCTCAAGACCCGATGTAGGAGCGTTGCTTCTAGCATCATCCGAGGAAGAAGAAGAGAGTGAAGCTCTTCCGGATCTCCTCAGAGGCTTACCTTTAGATGAAAAAATTGAAGGAGTAAATCTCTCCTCCAATCTGACACCCGAGCAACAAGAAGAGTGCAAATCTGTGTTGAATCAGTTTGCCTCTCTGTTCTCGCTTTCACCAGGCTTGACCCCTTGGGGCCAGCACGACATACTCACTGGTGACTGTCTGCCGGTCAAAAGCAGAGGATAAAGAATGTCAGAGAACGTACGAACCCACATCAAAGGTGAGGTCAGCAAGATGCTCGATCTCGGGGTAATAGAGCCCTCTACTAGTCCATGGTCTAGCCCAGTTGTGTTAGTACCAAAGGCCGGATCTAAAGAGCTTAGATTCTGCGTGGATTATAGAGCTCTTAATGCAGTCAATAAGACTGATGCCCACCCTTTGCCAAGAATAGATGAGTTGGTGGATAAACTTGGCGCCGCCAAGTTCCTCAGCACATTTGACTTGACGTCAGGCTATTGGCAAATAGCCCTGACAGACCATGCCAAGGAGAAAACTGCATTTTCTACCCCTGTTGGCTTATACCAGTTTAAGGTAATGCCTTTCGGATTGAAGAATGCACCTGCTACGTTTCAACGGATGGTAAACCAGGTTCTGAATGGGATGGAGGACTTCTGCATGGCATACTTGGATGACATCGCAGTGTTCAGCAATTCCTGGGAAGAACATGTAACCCACCTGAGAGATGTTTTGCAGGCTCTTGGACGAGCCAATCTGACCATAAAGGCGAGTAAATGCCAAATTGGACAGAGTAAGGTAGTCTATCTTGGACATGAGGTAGGAGGTGGAGAAATAAGGCCTTTGCTCAGTAAGATTGAAGCTGTGCAAAATTGGACAACACCTACTACTCAAACCCAAGTGAGAGCCTTCCTAGGCCTCACTGGGTATTACAGGAATTTCATAGAGAACTACGGGACCATAGCTTCTCCACTGAATGTCATCTCCTCGCCCAAATTTCCTAAAAAGGTTAGATGGAACGAGGAGTGCAATCAGGCTTTTGAAAACCTGAAAAAGGCTCTTTGCCAAGCCCCAGTACTCAGAGCTCCTGATTACCGCCAACACTTCATTGTGCAGACAGAGGCTTCAAATGTAGGAATAGGTGCCGTACTCAGTCAACTGGATGGGAAAGGTAGGAAGCACCCCGTTTACTTCATCAGCCGCAAGCTGAAGGATCCTGAAACAAGGTGGGCAACAATCGAAAGAGAGTGCTTTTCTATCGTGTGGGCTCTGAAGAGGTTTAGGCCGTTCTTGTATGGTTCTACTTTTGTCATTCAGACTGACCACCAACCCTTGAGATGGTTAATGCAAATGAAAGGGGAAAACCCAAAACTATTGAGATGGTCGATCTGCCTGCAAGGGTTTGATTTCACCATTGAGCACAGGTCAGGGTGTCATCACCAAAATGCTGATGGTCTCTCTAGGATGTATGTCATCGACTAGAGGTATGAGATTCATCCAGGAGTGGATTAAATCCTCCTGTCCCTTAGTCTGGGGGGGGGGGCGAGTGTTAGGGAGAATTCTCTGTTTAGGCTGAATTTCCTAACCTAGTGAGTCCCCCAGCAGCTTTGCTGGATTTCTGGAGTTTGTTTTTTCCATCCTGCCAAGAGTGAGACTCTTTTTCTCCCACTCTTGGACATGAATGTGTGTAATTCCTGTGAATGTCAATGTGTTCTATGGGCTATGGGGTCTTTTACTCCATAGGGTCTCATATGTTTTTCTATGTGTGTTACCCCGCACCCTACGTGCGGTAACACTGGGGCGTCCTAGCGGACCTCCATCATAGACTCCATACCTGGGGACTGACTACTGTCTCCCCGGGCATGTAAAGTCACCATTGGCTTTTCTAGACCTAAATTTACTAACAGAACTAGTACAAACCATCTTATTGTGGACGTACTAGTAGGGGTAATTCGATTACTCCTGGATCTGTTATTCTAGGGGGCACTGTCCCGTCCCCCCTCGTCGAGTTTTGGCTGGTGGCAGTGGAAACTACTTGTTATGTTCGACCCCGAACATAACCCTATGGGATTCGTCCCATTGTTAAAGATTGATACTTTTTCTCGTTAATCTCTAACGTACCACCGGTCTACTTATCTTAAATAAGTTTATCGGATGGTATTTTCTGCCAGAACTCGGTTTGTAAAATGGCGCCTGTGTTCGTCTCTGTGACTCCTAAACCAAAGGTCGAGCCCTTTGTTCCACTTTTGGCGGGCTCTGTACAGAGACCCTCCAAAGTGGTGCCATTCTGTCTGGGTTACCACAGGGGTGTGGGAGGGGGTTTAGGCACCCTGGACCGAGTTGCCTTGCCAACTCCGGTCGCACTCTGGTGTGATTGGCCCAAGTGGTGAGCCTCCCCGCTCACCACTTAGCATGTGTTGATTGACAGCTAGGCTGAATGAATGGGGGTTTTCTGCATAAAAGCAGGGCTTTTGGGACTGGATCTTCAGAAGTCGCCACAGGACCTAAGAATCCGACGAGGGTAAAGCTGAGCTGACCTGCAACGACGACACCTCCGGTGGAGCCCTGCTGAACCGACTCACCACTTCCCGACGACAGAGGAGATCTCCCTGCCGGAGAGTCTCTTGCCCTGACTGGTGGGAACAGCCAGTCCCCTTTGCTTTTTCTTCGCCTCAGGACGCAGTGGTCGAATTGCCCGTGCAGAGCACCTCGGCAACCGGATAGCCACTACCCCTGTACCGCGACCAAAAGGTGGTGCCTTGTGATGGAGCACTCCGCGGCTGGTCTCTTCCCTGGGGGTGCACCGGACTTCACTTTTCTTCGACGACGAGATCATCTCTACTCTTGGCAAAGACCCGACGTGCATCCACCACCAGGAACAACTGCCCCCGCCGGAGCTGTCTCTCCACAAACAAGGTACCGTGTCCGCCTGGCTTCCCTTTCGATCGGTTCGAGTGAGGTGTCTTAATCCTCTCCTTTCCGTTGGGTCGCCTCCAAGCTTTCTCACGTATTGTTCTGAACTAGTTCAATATGCCGATAACAATTTGCTACAAAGACTCGAACACATTTCCACTAGAGACTTTTTGGGACATATCGCCTTGCCTCTCTCCGAGTGGGTCTGGCCTCTGAACTTTATGATCTATTGTGGTTCTTGCCTTCTCGCCTTGCATTTTTCCCGTGAAGTATTGAACTGTGTTGATTTCGTAACCTGCTTATTTTTTTTCTCTCCCGTCCTTACTAATATTAGAGTGCCATCTAGGTTGAGGCATACACCTCTGTCTGCAAATAAGTGATGCTGGTAGAACCTAGACCTGTCGAAATATTGTTAGGGGGATTGATTGTTTCTTCTTCGTAGAGTAATTGTATTTGCCTTGTTTGCCGTGATAGTGCCATAGTGTTTTTGATAGATGTTTCGTTATAAATAAATACCTTAATATCTTTACACTGAGCCTCGTTGCGTGTTTGCTTGTCTTACTGTGAGGAATTGCCCTATATTGTATACTCCACATACTGCTTAACTCTTCTTGAGGGAAGTCTGACTGCTCAGCCACAGCTACCAAGTGAATCTGTGTGGTACAGACTGCTACCAAGTGGGTTTACTGCCAAACACCTGTAGTCCTAAATCTTTTGCAGTGGTCCCAAAGGGAACTGCACAGGTTTCCGCCTAACACTGGTGTACAGCGGTGGAATTTGTATCGAGTATACAGTTTAGAGTGCTTTTCGACACTTTAGGATAACTAACCACAAAGCTTAGCACTAAAAAGCAACTTTCAAAAGCATGTCTGCGATGGAAACTTACAGTCAAGAGTCCTTGTCAGGTGAAAATACTGAGAGTTTGCGAGCTCTCTGTAGGCAAGAGAATCTTCCTGTAAGAGGCAAGAAGTTAGAACTAATAGAGAGATTGCTGGCGAACCAAAGTCTGGGTACTGGTTCAGAGGAACCAATTTCTCCAGCAAAATGTAGATAACAGTGATGGTGTTGATCTAAATCGTAATTCTGATGATAGCGATGAAGAGGCTGAAGAGGACGGAGAGGCTAACAAACCTGTCTCCCCTGCTCCTCTACCTGCCTTACCAGCTGTACCTACGGGGCCCATACCAGGTCCCACGAGTAATCCTGCTTATTTTGAACTCGAAAAAATGAAGCTCGAATTAGAATACAAACGGTTCTTGGCTCAATCTGAACGAAACCAAGAGCTCGAGTTCAGACGGATGAATGCCCAGGCTGAGCAGAAGCAAGCTGAGTTAAGACTCAGGGAAATAGAACTTAATCACGAGTTAGAGATGAAAAAGTTGTCTATGGAAAATGCTTCTCTCTCCTCTGGTTCCTCTAGGAGCTCCAGTCCCAAAAGACCCTGGATGCCGAAGAAATTAGTGGGTATGTATGAACCGAGATTGGATGTGTTGGATTGGTTGAAACTGTTTGAGTACAATCATGGGCTCCAGGACATCACCGGGAATGATTTACTTCCCTGGTTGTTCTCTAGGCTCCCTCCTGTTGCGACTGATGTGGTAATGGAGTTGGGGGAGGCGGATAAGACAGATTACGAAAGTGTGAAACTAGCTTTGATAGCTAGATTCGGGAAGACCCCTTCCCAGTATCTTAAGAGGTTTAGAACCCTCAAAAAGCATGATGGTACCCCTTGGGCTACCTGGGTGAGTGATGGGTTGAAAAACCTAGAAGGATGGATTAAGGGTTACAAAGTGAACACTCATGAGGGTATGAGGAATCTTTTTATGTTGGAGTCTATTCATGATGCCTGTTCTCCTGAGCTCAGACAGCACTTGGCTGATTCGAAGGAATTGGATTCCCGGAAGCTAGCTAAGGCTGCTGACTTATGGGTTGCCAACAGGGCTACTCATAAGGATTCTGGGGCAACTCAGAAAAAGGATGAGGGAAAACAGCCTAAAAAAGACTCAAAAGAGAATTCTAATAACTCAAATTCCAAAGAGGGCCCCAAACAAAACCAGAAGGGTAAGCCACAAGGAAAACCACAGCAGAATAGTGTGTCTTCTGGTGCCAAACCGGAAGGAGGTCAGAACAAGCCACCATTCCAGAAAGCATTCGGTAAATGCTTTGTTTGTGGCTCGACTGACCATGTTAAAGGAGATCCCAGATGTAAGGGTAAACCTTCAGGGGTCCAGCTTGTCTCCTTAGCCTTCGCTCCAGAGGAGGAAGTCCAAATGGCAAGTGGAAACTTTCTACTGCTAGCTGACGAACCCACTGGAGTCTCAGCCAGCGTTTCTTTAGTATCTCTGGGGTTGTGGGAACAACAGAATTTAGATGTCTATAATTCTATCCCCGATAATACTAAAGAGTATTATAAGGACAGTGTCCAGGTGAATGGTCAGGAGACTCCTGCCATTAGGGACACTGGGGCCAGCATAACTGTGGTGGATAAATCGTTTTTTCAGGCTGAGGATGTTGCTAAGGCACCCAAATGCCTCACCAAGTTAGCTGGAGGGCCTGTGCAGATGCTTCCCCAATTACCACTTCTCATCCAGTGTAACGACATGACTGTGAAGATACATGTCAGCATACAGAGTGAGGTACCAGGACGCGTAATGTTGGGTAACGATTTGAAAACTCTCGGAGTTGTATCGCGTACTCCCAGACCTCCTAGTAAACGGTTACAGGAACTAACCAGACCCGCAAGAGAGAGGACCATGCGCGGTACTCTCCAGGAGATGATGAAGAAAGAAATCACTCCTGCTCCACTGGAATTGTCGGCCGCTGTCTCCAAGAAATCAGAAGCGAAAGGGAAACGTAAGACTTCTATCCCGAAACCAGCAGCCAGCATTCCAGTGCAGCCAACACGGACTTCCCCGTGGTTGTCCAAAGTTACACCCGTAACTCCACCTCCAGCCGAGGCTGAGAGGGAGGTACAACCCTGTGTGGTAGAATTAGACTCTGAGGAAGAGCTAATGGAAGGCCAGGAACTCATTGGAGATCTGGATCCTGTTGACCATCCTGAGCTGCAGTATTTACTGGCAGAAGGTGGACCCAGCAGGGCAGACTTCAGTAAGGGACAGAGGGAATGTCCAACTCTGGAAGGTCTTCGCCACCAGGCAGAAGCTCAGGCTGAAGGGCAAGAGCCTGGGAAATACAGGTTGCACTGGGAAGATGGCCTCTTCTACAGTGAACCGACCGAGTCTGCACCTGGAGACTACAAACGACTTGTAGTACCCCAAGAGAACAGACCACAGTTCTTGCAGTTAGCCCACGAGATTCCTTTGGCTGGTCACTTGAGTTTCAAGAAGACTAAGGAAAGGCTCTCTCTCTACTTCTATTGGCCGAAGATGGGGGCCGAAGTGGAAAAACACTGCAGGAGCTGCCACACCTGCCAGACCTCTGGTAAGGTTGGCTCCAAGAAAGTGGCACCTTTAGTGCCTCTCCCAGTTGTGGGAGTCCCATTTGAGAGAGTAGGGATTGACATTGTTGGTCCCCTTGATCCTCTAACCTCCTCAGGCAACAGGTTTATACTTGTTGTAATAGACCATGCTACTAGGTATCCTGAGGCAATTCCTATGAGGACTGTTACAGCTCCGGCTGTGGCTAAGGCCCTCCTTGGTATTTTTACTAGGGTTGGGTTTCCTAAGGAAGTAATCTCTGACAGGGGGTCAAAATTTATGTCCCACTACATGAAAGCCATGTGGAAAACCTGTGGAGTTACTTACAAGTTCTCAACAGCTTACCACCCACAAACCAATGGGTTGGTAGAACGGTTCAACCGAACCATGAAGAGCATGATAGGTGCTTTAGAAGAACCCCTTAAGCGTAAGTGGGACCTTCTACTGCCATGCCTTCTCTTCGCTTATAGAGAAGTCCCTCAGGAGGGAGTAGGTTACTCTCCCTTCGAGCTTCTCTATGGTCATCCCGTCAGAGGTCCATTGGCCCTGATTAAGGAGGGGTTGGAGAGTGCTCCTTCCCCCAAGCCAGTCAGAGTGACTGACTACGTGATAGGTCTCCAGAGGAGAATGTCGCACATGATGACGGAAGCAAGCGATAACTTGAAAGCTGGACAAGCATTGGTCAAACACTGGCACGATCAAAAGGCTTCATGGTTGAGTTCGCTCAAGACCAGCTCGTTCTCGTTATGATCCCAACAAGGCAGAGGGTCTTGCAAGATAAGTGGATGGGACCCTTCAGAGTTGTGGGTAAACTCGGAGAGGTCAACTATCTGGTGGACTTGGGCAATCCCAAGGAGGCTCCGACAGTCTTTCACACCAACCGACTCAAAGCGTATGTCTCAAGACCCGATGTAGGAGCGTTGCTTCTAGCATCATCCGAGGAAGAAGAAGAGAGTGAAGCTCTTCCGGATCTCCTCAGAGGCTTACCTTTAGATGAAAAAATTGAAGGAGTAAATCTCTCCTCCAATCTGACACCCGAGCAACAAGAAGAGTGCAAATCTGTGTTGAATCAGTTTGCCTCTCTGTTCTCGCTTTCACCAGGCTTGACCCCTTGGGGCCAGCACGACATACTCACTGGTGACTGTCTGCCGGTCAAAAGCAGAGGATAAAGAATGTCAGAGAACGTACGAACCCACATCAAAGGTGAGGTCAGCAAGATGCTCGATCTCGGGGTAATAGAGCCCTCTACTAGTCCATGGTCTAGCCCAGTTGTGTTAGTACCAAAGGCCGGATCTAAAGAGCTTAGATTCTGCGTGGATTATAGAGCTCTTAATGCAGTCAATAAGACTGATGCCCACCCTTTGCCAAGAATAGATGAGTTGGTGGATAAACTTGGCGCCGCCAAGTTCCTCAGCACATTTGACTTGACGTCAGGCTATTGGCAAATAGCCCTGACAGACCATGCCAAGGAGAAAACTGCATTTTCTACCCCTGTTGGCTTATACCAGTTTAAGGTAATGCCTTTCGGATTGAAGAATGCACCTGCTACGTTTCAACGGATGGTAAACCAGGTACTGAATGGGATGGAGGACTTCTGCATGGCATACTTGGATGACATCGCAGTGTTCAGCAATTCCTGGGAAGAACATGTAACCCACCTGAGAGATGTTTTGCAGGCTCTTGGACGAGCCAATCTGACCATAAAGGCGAGTAAATGCCAAATTGGACAGAGTAAGGTAGTCTATCTTGGACATGAGGTAGGAGGTGGAGAAATAAGGCCTTTGCTCAGTAAGATTGAAGCTGTGCAAAATTGGACAACACCTACTACTCAAACCCAAGTGAGAGCTTTCCTAGGCCTCACTGGGTATTACAGGAATTTCATAGAGAACTATGGGACCATAGCTTCTCCACTGAATGTCATCTCCTCGCCCAAATTTCCTAAAAAGGTTAGATGGAACGAGGAGTGCAATCAGGCTTTTGAAAACCTGAAAAAGGCTCTTTGCCAAGCCCCAGTACTCAGAGCTCCTGATTACCGCCAACACTTCATTGTGCAGACAGAGGCTTCAAATGTAGGAATAGGTGCCGTACTCAGTCAACTTGATGGGAAAGGTAGGAAGCACCCCGTTTGCTTCATCAGCCGCAAGCTGAAGGATCCTGAAACAAGGTGGGCAACAATCGAAAGAGAGTGCTTTTCTATCGTGTGGGCTCTGAAGAGGTTTAGGCCGTACTTGTATGGTTCTACTTTTGTCATTCAGACTGACCACCAACCCTTGAGATGGTTAATGCAAATGAAAGGGGAAAACCCAAAACTATTGAGATGGTCGATCTGCCTGCAAGGGTTTGATTTCACCATTGAGCACAGGTCAGGGTGTCACCACCAAAATGCTGATGGTCTCTCTAGGATGTATGTCATCGACTAGAGGTATGAGATTCATCCAGGAGTGGATTAAATCCTCCTGTCCCTTAGTCTGGGGGAAGGGGCGAGTGTTAGGGAGAATTCTCTGTTTAGGCTGAATTTCCTAACCTAGTGAGTCCCCCAGCAGCTTTGCTGGATTTCTGGAGTTTGTTTTTTCCATCCTGCCAAGAGTGAGACTCTTTTTCTCCCACTCTTGGACATGAATGTGTGTAATTCCTGTGAATGTCAATGTGTTCTATGGGCTATGGGGTCTTTTACTCCATAGGGTCTCATATGTTTTTCTATGTGTGTTACCCCGCACCCTACGTGCGGTAACACTGGGGCGTCCTAGCGGACCTCCATCATAGACTCCATACCTGGGGACTGACTACTGTCTCCCCGGGCATGTAAAGTCACCATTGGCTTTTCTAGACCTAAATTTACTAACAGAACTAGTACAAACCATCTTATTGTGGACGTACTAGTAGGGGTAATTCGATTACTCCTGGATCTGTTATTCGAGGGGGCACTGTCCCGTCCCCCCTCGTCGAGTTTTGGCTGGTGGCAGTGGAAACTACTTGTTATGTTCGACCCCGAACATAACCCTATGGGATTCGTCCCATTGTTAGAGATTGATACTTTTTCTCGTTAATCTCTAACGTACCACCGGTCTACTTATCTTAAATAAGTTTATCGGATGGTATTTTCTGCCAGAACTCGGTTTGTAAAATGGCGCCTGTGTTCGTCTCTGTGACTCCTAAACCAAAGGTCGAGCCCTTTGTTCCACTTTTGGCGGGCTCTGTACAGAGACCCTCCAAAGTGGTGCCATTCTGTCTGGGTTACCACAGGGGTGTGGGAGGGGGTTTAGGCACCCTGGACCGAGTTGCCTTGCCAACTCCGGTCGCACTCTGGTGTGATTGGCCCAAGTGGTGAGCCTCCCCGCTCACCACTTAGCATGTGTTGATTGACAGCTAGGCTGAATGAATGGGGGTTTTCTGCCTAAAAGCAGGGCTTTTGGGACTGGATCTTCAGAAGTCGCCACAGGACCTAAGAATCCGACAAGGGTAAAGCTGAGCTGACCTGCAACGACGACACCTCCGGTGGAGCCCTGCTAAACCGACTCACCACTTCCCGACGACAGAGGAGATCTCCCTGCCGGAGAGTCTCTTGCCCTGACTGGTGGGAACAGCCAGTCCCCTTTGCTTTTTCTTCGCCTCAGGACGCAGTGGTCGAATTGCCCGTGCAGAGTACCTCGGCAACCGGATAGCCACTACCCCTGTACCGCGACCAAAAGGTGGTGCCTTGTGATGGAGCACTCCGCGGCTGGTCTCTTCCCTGGGGGTGCACCGGACTTCACTTTTCTTCGACGACGAGATCATCTCTACTCTTGGCAAAGACCCGACGTGCATCCACCACCAGGAACAACTGCCCCCGCCGGAGCTGTCTCTCCACAAACAAGGTACCGTGTCCGCCTGGCTTCCCTTTCGATCGGTTCGAGTGAGGTGTCTTAATCCTCTCCTTTCCGTTGGGTCGCCTCCAAGCTTTCTCACGTATTGTTCTGAACTAGTTCAATATGCCGATAACAATTTGCTACAAAGACTCGAACACATTTCCACTAGAGACTTTTTGGGACATATCGCCTTGCCTCTCTCCGAGTGGGTCTGGCCTCTGAACTTTATGATCTATTGTGGTTCTTGCCTTCTCGCCTTGCATTTTTCCCGTGAAGTATTGAACTGTGTTGATTTCGTAACCTGCTTATTTTTTTTCTCTCCCGTCCTAACTAATATTAGAGTGCCATCTAGGTTGAGGCATACACCTCTGTCTGCAAATAAGTGATGCTGGTAGAACCTAGACCTGTCGAAATATTGTTAGGGGGATTGATTGTTTCTTCTTCGTAGAGTAATTGTATTTGCCTTGTTTGCCGTGATAGTGCCATAGTGTTTTTGATAGATGTTTCGTTATAAATAAATACCTTAATATCTTTACACTGAGCCTCGTTGCGTGTTTGCTTGTCTTACTGTGAGGAATTGCCCTATATTGTATACTCCACATACTGCTTAACTCTTCTTGAGGGAAGTCTGACTGCTCAGCCACAGCTACCAAGTGAATCTGTGTGGTACAGACTGCTACCAAGTGGGTTTACTGCCAAACACCTGTAGTCCTAAATCTTTTGCAGTGGTCCCAAAGGGAACTGCACAGGTTTCCGCCTAACACTGGTGTACAGCGGTGGGATTTGTATCGAGTATACAGTTTAGAGTGCTTTTCGACACTTTAGGATAACTAACCACAAAGCTTAGCACTAAAAAGCAACTTTCAAAAGCATGTCTGCGATGGAAACTTACAGTCAAGAGTCCTTGTCAGGTGAAAATACTGAGAGTTTGCGAGCTCTCTGTAGGCAAGAGAATCTTCCTGTAAGAGGCAAGAAGTTAGAACTAATAGAGAGATTGCTGGCGAACCAAAGTCTGGGTACTGGTTCAGAGGAACCAATTTCTCCAGCAAAATGTAGATAACAGTGATGGTGTTGATCTAAATCGTAATTCTGATGATAGTGATGAAGAGGCTGAAGAGGACGGAGAGGCTAACGAACCTGTCTCCCCTGCTCCTCTACCTGCCTTACCAGCTGTACCTACGGGGCCCATACCAGGTCCCACGAGTAATCCTGCTTATTTTGAACTCGAAAAAATGAAGCTCGAATTAGAATACAAACGGTTCTTGGCTCATTCTGAACGAAACCAAGAGCTCGAGTTCAGACGGATGAATGCCCAGGCTGAGCAGAAGCAAGCTGAGTTAAGACTCAGGGAAATAGAACTTAATCACGAGTTAGAGATGAAAAAGTTGTCTATGGAAAATGCTTCTCTCTCCTCTGGTTCCTCTAGGAGCTCCAGTCCCAAAAGACCCTGGATGCCGAAGAAATTAGTGGGTATGTATGAACCGAGATTGGATGTGTTGGATTGGTTGAAACTGTTTGAGTACAATCATGGGCTCCAGGACATCACCGGGAATGATTTACTTCCCTGGTTGTTCTCTAGGCTCCCTCCTGTTGCGACTGATGTGGTAATGGAGTTGGGGGAGGCGGATAAGACAGATTACGAAAGTGTGAAACTAGCTTTGATAGCTAGATTCGGGAAGACCCCTTCCCAGTATCTTAAGAGGTTTAGAACCCTCAAAAAGCATGATGGTACCCCTTGGGCTACCTGGGTGAGTGATGGGTTGAAAAACTTAGAAGGATGGATTAAGGGTTACAAAGTGAACACTTATGAGGGTATGAGGAATCTTTTTATGTTGGAGTCTATTCATGATGCCTGTTCTCCTGAGCTCAGACAGCACTTGGCTGATTCGAAGGAATTGGATTCCCGGAAGCTAGCTAAGGCTGCTGACTTATGGGTTGCCAACAGGGCTACTCATAAGGATTCTGGGGCAACTCAGAAAAAGGATGAGGGAAAACAGCCTAAAAAAGACTCAAAAGAGAATTCTAATAACTCAAATTCCAAAGAGGGCCCCAAACAAAACCAGAAGGGTAAGCCACAAGGAAAACCACAGCAGAATAGTGTGTCTTCTGGTGCCAAACCGGAAGGAGGTCAGAACAAGCCACCATTCCAGAAAGCATTCGGTAAATGCTTTGTTTGTGGCTCGACTGACCATGTTAAAGGAGATCCCAGATGTAAGGGTAAACCTTCAGGGGTCCAGCTTGTCTCCTTAGCCTTCGCTCCAGAGGAGGAAGTCCAAATGGCAAGTGGAAACTTTCTACTGCTAGCTGACGAACCCACTGGAGTCTCAGCCAGCGTTTCTTTAGTATCTCTGGGGTTGTGGGAACAACAGAATTTAGATGTCTATAATTCTATCCCCGATAATACTAAAGAGTATTATAAGGACAGTGTCCAGGTGAATGGTCAGGAGACTCCTGCCATTAGGGACACTGGGGCCAGCATAACTGTGGTGGATAAATCGTTTTTTCAGGCTGAGGATGTTGCTAAGGCACCCAAATGCCTCACCAAGTTAGCTGGAGGGCCTGTGCAGATGCTTCCCCAATTACCACTTCTCATCCAGTGTAACGACATGACTGTGAAGATACATGTCAGCATACAGAGTGAGGTACCAGAACGCGTAATGTTGGGTAACGATTTGAAAACTCTCAGAGTTGTATCGCATACTCCCAGACCTCCTAGTAAACGGTTACAGGAGCTAACCAGACCCGCAAGAGAGAGGACCATGCGCGGTACTCTCCAGGAGATGATGAAGAAAGAAATCACTCCTGCTCCACTGGAATTGTCGGCCGCTATCTCCGAGAAATCAGAAGCGAAAGGGAAACCTAAGACTTCTATCCCGAAACCAGCAGCCAGCATTCCAGTGCAGCCAACACGGACTTCCCCGCGGTTGTCCAAAGTTACACCCGTAACTCCACCTCCAGCCGAGGCTGAGAGGGAGGTACAACCCTGTGTGGTAGAATTAGACTCTGAGGAAGAGCTAATGGAAGGCCAGGAACTCATTGGAGATCTGGATCCTGTTGACCATCCTGAGCTGCAGTCTTTACTGGCAGAAGGTGGACCCAGCAGGGCAGACTTCAGTAAGGGACAGAGGGAATGTCCAACTCTGGAAGGTCTTCGCCACCAGGCAGAAGCTCAGGCTGAAGGGCAAGAGCCTGGGAAATACAGGTTGCACTGGGAAGATGGCCTCTTCTACAGTGAACCGACCGAGTCTGCACCTGGAGACTACAAACGACTTGTAGTACCCCAACAGAACAGACCACAGTTCTTGCAGTTAGCCCACGAGATTCCTTTGGCTGGTCACTTGAGTTTCAAGAAGACTAAGGAAAGGCTCTCTCTCTACTTCTATTGGCCGAAGATGGGGGACGAAGTGGAAAAACACTGCAGGAGCTGCCACACCTGCCAGACCTCTGGTAAGGTTGGCTCCAAGAATGTGGCACCTTTTGTCAGGATCGGTGGGTGGAAAGCGTGGGATTACTGGCGGCATTAATTCTATTCTGGATAGCGCTCTAGTCCTCATCCAATATGGTGGCCTGCACTATAACTTCCGACTCCTCCCCTTCAGCCGGTGCGTTGTATCTGTGTTTCTCTTGCTACTTCGCTCGCACTCCGGTGCTACTCCTGTGCATTTATCTTACGATTATTCCTTTGAATCCCGGACCCTCCTGGGTCCATCTAATTCGGTATCTGTGTTTTCAATTCTTTGTTGCCTTTTGTACGTACTTCTTCCTGTTTAACCGCTACCCTTGTTTCTGTTGCTTCTGTCGCCTTTCTTTCTTCCGCCTTGCTGTAACTCACGGCGCCCTGCCATTCTAACCCTGCCGCTTTTATTTAACATGCAAGCGGCAGTGTTCCTATTCTGGACGCGAACAGCTCTCGCGACTTCCATTTCATTTTTCTTACTTGCTTTCGGCAACTAGCCGTTCCTGCTTATCTTAGTATTTCTTCGGTATTGGGGAATTCTTTACCACAGATTATACTTTTACATTTCCTGTCAGCTCCAGTACTTGTTCGGTTCATAATATTCTTCTGTGTGATTGAGCCATTCACATCTTGCAGTATTTGGAAACAACATTTACTTTCTTCTGCAAGACTTCAATACCAGGGTTTTTTCTGCCTTCGGGCTTTTTCCCTGGGGCGAGGCTGGCCCTCCTGGGGGCCTCTCTGGGCAGTATCTCATCTCTGTCACGGTGGCCTCTGGAGGGGCCAGACCTTATTTACACGAAAGAAAAGGTCGGAAACTGAAGGATAACCCACCCAAGGAAAAGAAGAAGGACATTAAGAAGCCCGAAACTATACGTAAGGATCGTTCCTCTAAGGACTCAGGTGAGGAGAAGGGGGAGTTTGAACCTGAACCTGACAGCATACAACGCCCTACTCCCACTATGGCATCTTTGGAGCAATACCAAGAACTGTTTGCGGCTATGCAGAATTTAACTGTGGAGGTTCAAGCCCTGAGAACGGAGAATATTGCACTCCGACAACAGGTTGTTTTACGTCGGGAGGATCATGGTGACTTGCCCACTATGCCACTCTCCTTCGGCAAGTACAACGGGGACCCTGGAGGGCTTAAGGACTTCTTGGATGCATGTAAGGTGTACTTTGCCTTCAGGACCCATGCGTATGAAACGGCCAGATCAAGGGTCGGTTTCATCATCGCAAACCTTTCCGGAAACGCATTATCCTGGGTCACACCGTTGGTTACTAATAATGACCCATCCCTAGATGATTATGACCGTTTTATGGAACTGTTCAAGGAAAGGTTTGACCGACCTGAGGTTTTCTACTCCTCCTTGGAAGCCATTCTGGATGTTTGTCAAGGAAACTCGGATCTTCAGACCTACGTTTCCCGCTTCCAGAGATTAGCAGCTAAGGCAGACTGGCCAGATTCAGCCCAACAGACCATTTTCAGACGAGGTCTTCACGACGAAATCAAGGATGAGCTGGCTAGAGTTGCCAGACCAGCATCCTTCCGAGATTTGGTAACATTGTCTCTCCAGATAGATTTCCGCCTACAGGAAAGACGACAAGAAAGAAGAGAAAGAAGACGAACCTATGGAACTCCTCAGACCATGAGTCTCCCTTCCCCTTCTCCTCAAACACGAACCTCAGCCGGGGCAGAAGAACCTATGCAGATTGGAGCCACTCGAGGTCCCCTGACTCCAGACGAGCGAAGAAGACGACGGGACACAGGATTGTGTATGTACTGTGGGTCTTCCAAACATTTTTTGAGAAACTGCCCGGAGGTACCCCCTCGACGGAAGGGAAACTTCAGCCCCCGCTCTGCTGCAAGGGAAGTGTCGGGGCACTTGATAAATACCCTTGCAACAACTCAAGAACCTTAGACAACACGGAAGAAAACAGTCTGATGGTGTTCAAGGTGAAACTGTGGCTGTCTGATTCGGTTCCCATTGAGGTATTAGCCATGTTGGATTGCGGAGCAGCAGGCAATTTCATGGACCTTAGATGGGCCAAGGAACACCAGGTGGCTACGAGACTGAAGTCAACTCCTATTCCTGTAGAAGGGGTTGATGGCAGGCCTTTATCATCTGGACCCATCACCTTAGAGACTTTCCCGCTTTAGATGGAGATGGGCCACCATGAAGAAATTTTGGTGTTTGATCAGATCAGAGCCGCTCATTTTCCTGTGGTTATAGGGATCCCGTGGTTAAGAAGGCATAACCCGCAGATTAACTGGACAGACAATAAGGTGAGCTTTGATTCACTGTTTTGTAAGACCAACTGTATGGACCCACCTATTACCCAAACCACCAACGCCAGATCGGAAGAAGGAGGATCTACCCACAATTCCAGAATCATTTCTTCTATCCCTCCTCAATATCAGGCGTTTTCTGAAGTATTCCTGGATACCATACCCAAGATTCTGCCTCCTCATAGGGCAGAGGACTGTTGCATCGATTTGATACCTGAAGCAATAGTTCCCTACGGACGCATGTATCCGTTATCGCTTCTTGAACGGAAGGCTCTTAGGGAATACTTAAATGAAAATCTACAGAATGGCCTTATCCGAGAATCAAGGTCTTCTTGTGGGGCTTCGTTATTCTTTATCCCTAAGAAGGATACAGTAGAGTTACGTCCTTGTATAGACTATCGAGGCTTGAATAAAGTTACCATTCGTGACAGGTATCCCATGCCACTCATAAGGGATATATTAGAAGCCGTACAAGGATCAGTCTATTTCACTAAACTCGACCTAAGAGGTGCCTATCACCTATTGCGGATAAGACAAGGAGACGAGTGGAAGACGGCATTCCGCACCCCATTTGGTCTATATGAATATAGGGTCATGCCATTTGGCCTTGTAAACTCTCCAGCGATATTCCAAAGATACATGGACAAGGTGTTTTCCGATATGTTGTTCATAACAGTGGTGGTTTACCTTGATGACATCTTGATATATTCCAAGACGCTTTCTGAACACAGAAGACTGGTTGTACAGGTGTTGCAGCGCCTTAAGTTCCATCAGCTGCTGATCAAACCGGAAAAATGCCAATTTGAAGCTACATCAGTATCCTATTTAGGATTCATCCTATCTAAGGAGAGTATAGAGATGGACCCTATCAAGATCAAGGCTATCAGAAGTTGGAAGGAACCTACCAATATAAAGGAGCTACAGAGTTTCCTGGGTTTAGCAAACTTTTATCGGAGATTTATACCCAATTTTTCTAATACTGTACTTCCGCTTACCTCTCTGTTGAAGAAGGGTGTAAGATTCGTCTTTGATGATGAACCCAGAAGAGCCTTTCTAACACTCAAGGAATGCTTTTCTAAGGCGCCTATACTTATCCAGCCAGATCCCACTAAACCATACATTTTGGAAACGGATGCTTCCGTTGGTGCTGTTGGGGCTATTCTGCTACAGAAGTCAGAGGACGAAGTGGAACATCCTGTGGCCTATTTTTCAAAGACCCTTACAACTAGTGAGCGCAACTATTCAGTACTGGAAAGGGAACTGTTGGCAATCAAGTTAGCCTGTCAAGAGTGGCGTCATCTGTTGCAAGGGGCCGCTCACAGCTTTGATATCAGAACTGACCATCGTAATCTTAGGGTCTTACAACAAATGGAATGCACCAATGCACGCCATGCCAGGTGGGCCTATTTCTTCCTGCAATATGATTTTAACATTACCTACATTCCGGGTACAGAAAATTTAAGGGCGGATGCCTTGTCTCGTAGTCAAGGGGAAGGCTCTGGAACCTACAGGGGACACGAATTGGTCTTCCCAGGGCTTAGGATTGTTGCATCCACTCTATCCTTTCTTCAAGATTTGACACCTCAATATCAAACAGGCTCAGATCCTCCATCCTCTATCGTCCAAGGCAAGGATGGGTTATATTATCAGGGTGATGCCTTGTTCATTCCCACCAAGAAACTTCAGACTCTACTCCTGTCTTGGTGCCACGACTCCCCTTTAACAGGACACCCAGGAGTCAGGAAGACTTATAACTTGCTACGCAGGGGTTTTTGGTGGCCTACCCTGCAGAACGATGTTTGCCGGTATGTTTCTACCTGTTCGGTTTGTGCCTCCAACAAACATCGAACGGGAAGACCGCTAGGATTACTACAGCAAGAAGCCTTACCTGAACGTCCCTGGGAACATATTTCCACTGATTTTATCGTGGATCTCCCTCCTTCGGATGGCATGTCAGTGATCATGGTAACGGTCGATTCTTTCAGTAAGTTGGCTCACTTCTCCGCTTTCAAACAGGTTCCATCAGCCTCAGAGACCGCAGCTGTATTCCTTCGGGATATAGTCCGCTTACATGGGTTGCCTCGGACGGTGGTTTCAGACCGAGGACCTCAATTTACTTCAAAATTTTGGGCTTCTCTTTGCCAGTCACTGGGAATTCACAGGGCTCTTTCTTCGGGTTACCATCCTCAGAGTAATGGACAGACCGAGAGATTGAATGCCAGTCTGGAACAGTATCTAAGATGTTTTTGTAGTCCCCAGCAGGAGAATTGGTATCGCTTCCTCCCACAAGCAGAGTTCGCCTACAACAATGCCCTTCATACTTCCATCCAGATGAGTCCTTTTTTTGTACCTATGGGTATAATCCCCAACATTTGCCCTGGCTCGGTACCCCTTCCACCAAGATTCCTGCGGTGGACGGGGTTCTGAAGGACTTACATGAGGTACATGAACTTGCGAAAAGAGCACACCTGGTCAGTCAACAGGCTCAAAAGAAGTGGGCAGACAAGAGTAGAAGCCCCAACCCTACGTGGCAGGTGGGACAATTGGTCTGGTTGTCTACCCGTTTCCTGCCCAGGTGGGTCCATTCTGGTAAATTTTCCCCCCGATTCCTCGGACCTTTCCCCATTGTCCAACGGATTAATCCTGTTGCTTTTAAGATCAAACTCCCTGATTACCTCAAGAAGGTACATCCGGTCTTTCATGTCTCCTTACTCAAAGAATACAAGGAGGATCCTTTCCAAAGACCAGTCCACAGGGTACGTGCTCAAGTTAAATCAACACCTGAAGAATATGAGGTGGCCTATTTGGTTGATTCCAGGTACCGCCGGGGTAAGTTACAATACCTAGTGCATTGGAAGGGTTATCCGTTGGATGAGAGATCCTGGGAACCAGTGAGCCATATACATGCACCCGATTGGTTAGGAGGTTTCACCACTTCCACCCGGGCAAACCAGGGGGACCCCCGAGGAGAAGGGGGTATACTGTCAGGATCGGTGGGTGGAAAGCGTGGGATTACTGGCGGCATTAATTCTATTCTGGATAGCGCTCTAGTCCTCATCCAATATGGTGGCCTGCACTATAACTTCCGACTCCTCCCCTTCAGCCGGTGCGTTGTATCTGTGTTTCTCTTGCTACTTCGCTCGCACTCCGGTGCTACTCCTGTGCATTTATCTTACGATTATTCCTTTGAATCCCGGACCCTCCTGGGTCCATCTAATTCGGTATCTGTGTTTTCAATTCTTTGTTGCCTTTTGTACGTACTTCTTCCTGTTTAACCGCTACCCTTGTTTCTGTTGCTTCTGTCGCCTTTCTTTCTTCCGCCTTGCTGTAACTCACGGCGCCCTACCATTCTAACCCTGCCGCTTTTATTTAACATGCAAGCGGCAGTGTTCCTATTCTGGACGCGAACAGCTCTCGCGACTTCCATTTCATTTTTCTTACTTGCTTTCGGCAACTAGCCGTTCCTGCTTATATTAGTATTTCTTCGGTATTGGGGAATTCTTTACCACAGATTATACTTTTACATTTCCTGTCAGCTCCAGTACTTGTTCGGTTCATAATATTCTTCTGTGTGATTGAGCCATTCACATCTTGCAGTATTTGGAAACAACATTTACTTTCTTCTGCAAGACTTCAATACCAGGGTTTTTTCTGCCTTCGGGCTTTTTCCCTGGGGCGAGGCTGGCCCTCCTGGGGGCCTCTCTGGGCAGTATCTCATCTCTGTCACGGTGGCCTCTGGAGGGGCCAGACCTTATTTACACGAAAGAAAAGGTCGGAAACTGAAGGATAACCCACCCAAGGAAAAGAAGAAGGACATTAAGAAGCCCGAAACTATACGTAAGGATCGTTCCTCTAAGGACTCAGGTGAGGAGAAGGGGGAGTTTGAACCTGAACCTGACACCTTTAGTGACTCTCTCAGTTGTGGGAGTCCCATTTGAGAGAGTAGTGAAGTGGGAGAATGGAAAACCAGGCTCCCGTCCTTCACCTCTCGCGCTTGGCCTAGAGGGTCACGACCCAGACACCCGCCGCGAGAAGAGTTTGTCCATTTACCAGACGACCAGATACCCTGGTACAGGAACATACGGATGTGTCCATCTGCCTGCCCAGCAGCCCGCACTGGCCATGCCGACACCTGCGGCACGGATCAACTAGACTAAAATCTACATTTCGTTAGAGATGCCATGACGACCTAGACAACGGGAAGCACATCTGTACAAATATACACACTGAACATTCCCACACCAATCTACACGAAGAATATACTCAGTGCTATGACGTAGGCGACAGGCATATTCACGGACGTGCATCTTTATTATTTTTACATAGGCTTTCAGAATGCAGAAACGCAAGACGCGTCATGAACTCATCTATAAAGCTTGCTCACGCTTCTCTTGAAACCCGTTACCACCATGAGACGTATAATGGAGACACGATACTGATCATGGAACTATATGATACTATAACCTAAAGCACCTATGCACCAAACGGACTACTTATGCACCAGGCCCGAGTAGGCCTCAAACAAGAGCTCCCGTGGACATTAACAAAGCAAGAGTCAGGTTGCTGATCCTGCAGAAAGAGCCAGGTGGAGCAACCAGCCAAGGCCGCAATGTTGCAAACCCACATTCCAAGAACAAATCATCAAAGGCACGATGTTGCAACCTCGTACTCAGCGCACCAACGTTAAAGTCACACCGGCAAATTAAACCAGACGCGCAGTGGAAAAACAATATTAATTGTGCAGAATTCTGCCTCTTTCACGGTCTCTCCCCACGTGACCAAGCCGAACCTGACGAGATGCCAAACACAGGAGAGAAGAGGCGTCTGGATCTCTCGCTACGGGACACAGGCAGATACACATGAAAGGCTCAATGGACATCTGCGACAGTGGGAGCGGTCAGCCTTCCAGCTATGAATAAAACCTCACATTGTCTGCACGTACCCGTAGTGAAACATTGTTGCAACTTACAGGTACACCGAGAGCTGGGAACAGCGGTGGTCCCAGGCTGGGAAGCTCGCGGGCGCACCAATCAGAACATGGGGCTCCTATCACTGACGCCAGCAATATTAGCCAATCCTCAGGAGTCTTCATGTAACAATTCTCATGTATCTAATTGTAGGGACAACCCAGATATACCACCTGACGGCCCTTTTGTCCACTAACATCGTTCTCTATATGTGTGCTATACTAACCCTACCACTCGAACACCCAATTAAGAGTGGCGATAGGTTTTTTGTTAACTTTCTGAAGTGACGCAAGTAGCGCGTCATAATACAGTAAAAAGGGCCTGCGAGCCCCACGATTGTGTGTGTGTCAGGACGGACGCGTACGCTCCTTGACCCATCCCTGCCGTTTTGTCTAATAAACAGCAGAGTCACCTTGCTCCTTGTGTGCGTCTCATACTCTATCTCATCTGGGATATACACGGGAGGAGTTGGGGCCTCCCTGCCTGGAGGTCTGCGGACGGCCCGGCCGACCCCGGCAGAATTTCCCCCCGACAAGTTGGAGGCACTGCTGAGATCTGTTTAAGATCGACTTTTTATTTTTACTTTTTCCAGGCACTCCCGTTGCGAGGAGGCCCGGCGGCGCGGCCCACTCTGCCGTTGCCCCCTTCTGAGGACTACAGGACCATCGCGGAGCTGCGAGAAGACCGGACAGCGCAATCCGGATATTGGCCCTCGGGAGCCGGTTGAGAAGTATCCCGCCCGCGGTTGGCGAGTGTCCAGACGTGGTCCAGACGAGGGGAGGTGGCGAGCCGCTTGGAGGGGTGCACGCAGTCGAGCGGCCCTGCATCGAGAGAACTTGGTGAGCATGACACGCACAACGAGCAATGCGAAATTGTGAGGGAGGGGGAGGAAGTAAATAAGGGAGGAGGGAGGTGTTGTACAGATGCGCGGCGAAGGTCTAACAACTTAGTGTTGCTAATGGAATGAATGGTAGCGAAACGAGTGCGAGAGCAATCGGCTACGTCACGGGAAAGAGGGGGGCGGAGCACGAAAACATCACGTGCGGCCGCTCGTAAGACACTGGCCCTCATTACGACCCTGGCGGAATTCGGAAAACGATGGCGGAAATGCAATACCGCCATCGAATAGCGCTCGGTGCGACTATGACCCGTCACCGCAAAGTACGAAGCCATTAGCGACACCGTAGTGAACGCCAACGCTAACTGCACCAAGCACGCGCGCGCGCGCCATGCCAAACCGCAAACACCACCATGGCGCAAGGGTACGCCAATTCCGACCCTAGCGGACATGTACCTAACGCCATCAAGCATGGCGGAATGTACCATACCGCCATGGTGAGAAGTACGGCATCGCGAATCAACCGTAAACGGCCCCACTGAGTGCCTGTACACCGCTCCCTGCCCACAAAGTCCAACTCCCCGTAGGTGCAATGAAGTCACAATGCAACCATTGAAATGTACAAGTCACCCATGCATGCCAACGAACAAAAGAAACACAACAGGGGCCAATGGGAGCTGCAGGGCACAGATGGCACGAATACAGAAGCCATCCCAATGGACATGACCACAGTCCCCCACCAAGAAACGCACGCAAACACAGGCACCTGTGACCAGCAATATTCCGAGAATCACATCATTCCACCAGTCCACCTGGCTGACCGGCATCTGTTACACAAAACCCAATCCCCCGCCCCTGAGCATGACAACATTCAAACTGTCATATTGGCAGCCCCCATCCCTGACCTCACGGGCTTCGTAGGCAAACGCGCCCAGTACAGTACCACGCAACTAAACTCCGAAGCTGGAACCCAATGCAGATCTCCTCACAATACATCGCCCCCCAAATAGGCATATGCCACATCACTTGCAAAGAAGAACGCTACACGGGCCAAATCAGAATAGAAATTTAATGCACATCAAAATCACCAAGCCCATACAGCCATCAGGCCATGAACTCCAAAACACTTTTCACCATTGTGGGCTGCATCCGCAAGAAATGACCAGCCACTACTTGTGTGACCCCCTGTTCCCTCATGGTACACAGAGCCACATTCACGTACGAAAAGGCAACATGGAAGCGCACAGAACCGCAGGGCCGTCCCAATGGGGAGGCACTAGTCCAGCTGAAAGGCCGAAATGTTGCTCCGAGCCACCAGTACTGCGTAAGGGCATGTGACCCATTGGCGATCGTCCCATAAGATCGTAATGCTGCTCCACTGATTAACACGAAGCAGCAGGTGTCGGGAGTAAAACCCATCTGCAGGAGTGGCATACAGATGGCAGTGGCAAAAGGGGAGGAGATACCTGTCAACCAAAAGAAAAGAAAAAGAACAGAATGGCCATCAGAACTACATTCGAACAACTCACTTCAATGATCACACTAAATCCACAGCCATATGCATGCTAGCCCACTCCAAAGGATCATCACCACCCCAAAACCACTTGCGACTCATAACCATCTATATCGAGGTGCAAACACCATCACAAACGAGTGTACCTGTGCATGCGTCTGTGAAAACAGAATCCATCAGATGGGAATGTTAACGTGCATGGACACAAGTGTCTGAGGGCGCGTCGAGACAGGGAGGGCTCAACAAGGCCAGATAGACGATGGTCCCACTATGGCAGCCCTGCATCACATAGCGTAGGGGAGGCGGATAGATCCCAAGAAGCCCTGTACATGGCAAACTCTGTATCAAATCATCTGCCCATGCATCCATTCATCATTCCCTCATCCCGGTATAAAAACGCCTGAATATTTACTCACATAACATTAGAAATATCCATTGAGTCTGTGCGTTATGCAGCCTGCAAAATCCACAGTGCCCCAGCCCGTAATTCCAGTGTAGTGAAGTAACATGTATTTGGGAACGTCCGGCCTCATCGCCCACGTCGCCATTGCGCATTCCAAACCATTCATATCAATCATTGCATCCTCGCCATGGCCCCTGTCTCAAGGACATTGAACAATAGTACGTTATATTTGCAGTCAGACCTGTGGGCATTTCCTCGCCGCTAGCTGAAAACCGAAAGCGCCGCCCTTCGAATTCCTCATTTGCAACATCACGTCGAAAAGGCATCTGTGGCCGTTTGAAATCACTAATTAATCCATCGAGTGCGGCTGTGTGTGAAAATGGCAACTGCCTTCACCCACAAATGGGACGCCCCGCCCGTCGTTGCAACTCGGTACAGTGATGCATGAGGGCCCACCGTTACTCGAGTACTACGTTCCACTGACCCTTCACAAGTCTGTTTGCGACGGCACAGATAGTATGTGAAACAATGGGACCACAGCAGAATGAACATGTCAACCAATGTTACACGGCCATCGGGTACAAATACATGATTGCAATAGCAAGATGCCATTCCCCGAATTGCAGCGTTGTGCGCGGGACGTGCTCGGCCAAAGGGGAGAGCAGTTTGCACAGGTGGAATGAATCACCACAGGTGGAGGCCATACAGCCTGAAAACACATAAATTGCACAGCCAGTCTCCTCCCACAACCAGACCCACTCCGAAATGCTACCGGCGGGACTCGCGATGTTGGCCCTGGGGGACCTGATAGCACTGCAAGTACTCCAACTCCAAGAAGAAGACGAACACCAACTACAACCGGCCGCACGGAGGAGACGCAGGAGGAGGAGGAGGCCAAGGCAGGGCCAGCAAGGGCCGCCAGCACAGCCACTACCACCACGCAGGCAGCCCGCAATCCCACGCCTCCGAGCACATCCGTTCAACCTCACTGATGAGCAGATCCACACCCTCTACCGTCTGGACCGGGACACCATAGCTGCCATTGTGGACATGACACAGGCTGACCTTGTCAGCATGATAGATAGCCCAACCGCCATCCCACCCCTACTGAAGGTGGTGTCTGTACTCCACTTCCTGGCCACAGGCACCTACCAGCACACAGTCGGACAGTTGCATGGCATTTCTCAGCCACTGTTCTCACGGACACTATTGCAAGTGCTCGATGCCCTCCTGCAGCACGCAGACGACTACATCTCCCTACCACGCTCGGAGCAGGAAATTACCAACACAAAAGTGGGATTCCATGCACTTGCCGGCATACCGGGTTGCATTGGTGCCATCGACTGCACCCATGTGGAATTGGTCGTCCCACATGCCATGGAGGCCCAGTACCGCAACCGAAAACAATTTCATTCCCTGAATGTACAAATGGTGTGTGACTCCAACAGGATCATTACACATTGTTGTGCCAGATTCCCTGGATCAACCCATGATTCTATGGTCTTGAGGAACTCTACAATACCACGCTACATGGAGCGACACGCAGGGAACAGATCCTGGCTACTCGGTGAGTCTCATTACATGCATGATAATGTGGGCTATGTGATTCGGCAATGACCTGGCAGGAAGGGTGGGGGGGGTGTGCGTACGTAGCAATGGCATTCCACATCATACGTTTCTCGTCCACATACAGGTGATGCTGGATATCCACTGAAGAGATGGCTCCTCACACCAGTCCGGAACCCACGGGACCAGCATGAGGAGGACTACAACCATGCCCACTCACGTACCCGTGTAGTCATTGAACAGGCATTCGGCCTACTGAAGGGTCGTTTCCGCTGCCTCAGCAGGTCTGGCGGGGCACTCCTGTACCGCCATGAGAAGGTTGCAAAGATGGTGATGGCATGTGTCATGCTCCACAACATGTGCGTACGTAGAAATGTGCCCATGCCCCCTGACGCAGAACTGCAAGCACCTGATGATGGTCATGATGAGGGTGGGGATGTGGCAGCACCTCAAGGAGTCTGCGAGGCACCGGAGGCCCGTGACATTCGTCAGCATCTCATTGATGCATGCTTCTAGCACTCACGCCTGGTGGCTGATACATGGACACGGGACTCGTGGCACTGTGTGTGTCTGGTACATGCACAATATGGACTGTACGCCTATGATGGCCTAGTACACAAAGATCAATGTCCACACATCTCATTGGTTGATCGTGCACTGTTTATGGCATATGTGATATCATGTTGTACACCCTATCGACCTGCCACCCAAGTGAGCCCAACACACCCCCTCCACCCTCCTACCTCCCCCCCAAACACCAGTGTCCAAAGATGCTCATTGTCAGTGGGCAGTCGCTATTGCAAGCCCCCTCTGCGGGTATCAGGGGCACCCCTGCCTGTGGAGCGCAGGTTCCTCCCAGATCTACGTTGGGGGCTGCCCTGGACGGAACTTGCAACGGATGATGTCTCTGCCTGCTCACGTCCATGCATGTCCCTAAGGGTTTGCGAGAGCTCAGTGAGCACACGGCGCACTGCGGCAAGTTCGGCACATACATCCTTGGACGTCGCATGCAGTTCCCCCCTCAGGCTCTCGGTGCATCTCTCCATTTGGACTCCCAGGCTCTCGGTGCTACTCTCCATTTGTGCCCTTAGTGTCTCTGTACCTCTCTCCATTTCTGCCCTAAGTGTCTCAGTTGATGTTTCTATGTCTGCCTTAGTGCCCCCACATTCATCGGCATGGTCCTTGAGGAGCGTGGCCAGTTGCTGCTGTTGCACGATTAACTGGTCGAGGGACTGTTGCCTCTGCTGGGCCATGGCCATTTGCGGGGGTGTCACAGAGGGGCTGTTGTCCTCATGTTGCCTTGCCACAGGGCTTGTGGGGGATGGCCAGTCGTCGTCTTGTGGGTGCCCCTGCGTGGTATCCTCATGTTGTACGGGATGGGACAGACAGGGGGATTGGGACAGGTCATGGATGGATCTGACTTCGACATCCCCGTCTTCTGTGTCGGAGCATGCTGCCATCAATGGGGTGTCACCTATGGTGCTGCTGCCACCAGAGGCAGTGCCTTCTGTGGCATCCGTTGGGGGGACCTGTGGTGGTGGTGTTGTGGGCATGCTGGCTGCTGGGGTGCCTGTTGATGTTCCCTCCTCTGTGCTGCCACCTGATTTGTGCTGCTGCCGTGTCTTGATGCGTGCAGCTGAGGTGGAGGGTCTTTGGCCGTTGGTCTTGGCCCTCTTTGCAGGTGTGCTGGTAGGGGTGTCCTGAAGCTCGTCGTTTGGATCGGAACCTGTGGTGGAGTAAAGGAGGGCGAGGGTTATTGATGGGTCTGTGGGAATTGGAATGGCATTGTATCACATGCATTGGGGTGGTACCTGAGGGTGATTTGGGTCGGGGCCTTGGAGGTGCTTTCATTTGTGTGTGGAGTGAGGGTGCAGTTGTTTGGCAGCCTGCAGTTAGGGTGTGCCTGCTGCACGTGTAGTGCGTGTTTTAGGGGTTTTTAATTATTTATGTATTTATTGTGGGTTTTAACGTGCGCTATCAGGCCGATGTGTGTGGACGTTCTCCTGGACATGTGTTTCTGTTGCACTATGTGGACGCATGGTACTTCACATGGATGGACTTTGTGGATTTGGCATTGTTTTATTTGGCCCACCTACCTGAATCTTCGGATGTCTGCACTCCTTTCTCCATCCCTCCGACTCCCTATATGCTCTCCATTCCGATGGTGGAGGCACAGATTTCTTCCCAGGGGGTCAACTTGATGGGTGATTCAGGACCTCCCCCGGTGGCTGTGGCAATGTTGCGGTTGGCAGAGAGTATGCTGCGGACGCGTATCCGCAGGTCGTCCCATCGCTTACGGCATTGCTGTGGGGTGCGGGGTGCGGTCCCCACCGCACTTACCCGCTGTGCCACCAGAGCCCATATGGCCTTCTTGTTTGCAAGTGCCGTCCTGGTCATTTGCGTGGAGAAGACGACGGCAGCATTCTCCTGGAGGGTCTCTGTTAGCACGGTGAGTTCCTCACGGGAGAAGTGGACCTGCCGCTTGCGGTCGCACGCTTTCTTCGCTACTTTTCCCATTTTTCTTGGTTTCGCTAGGGTGGATGACGGGTTGGGGTGTGTTTCAGGGTAGTGATTTTAGTGGTTGTGTGGTTTTAGTGGTTTTATAGGTGTACGGCGGGATGTTTCCCGTTCCGGGCCCATGTTTTAACTTCCGTTTCCGTATATTTCCGGTCACCGTACTTTCCGGTAGGCGCACACTGCGGTGTCCGCTGTGATGGGTGGCGGTATTGCACCTAGGGCGCCGTACGGCGGCGGTGTGGGCCGTTTTGGGGTCATTTCCGCCATCGCGGACTTTGCACTTCCGCCATGCCGTGGTGCTCGTGCCCGATGGGTCGGAATGGGCCGCACTTTGCTCCTTCGTGCAATGCCGGAAACGCTATTTACGCTGTGGCGGTCCGGTCAGTCACTTTCCGCCAGGGTCGTAATGAGGGCCACTGATTGGCCTAAGTCGCGACTACGTGTGAGGGTGGGTGTGTGTGGTTTCCTACGAATTGGCATTTATTGATCAATGAGTAGACGAGGTTCCCTATTGTTCGAGCAAGAAACTCGATAGGTAGATGACGTTTCCCTGTAGACGGTAGCTAGTTGCCTAGTTGCCCAATACAGAAGATAATTGGCTGGTTAAGCCCTCCTGTTGAGGGGCGTATCACACGCGAGGCGACGCAGTGTGCGCAGTCCGATTATATTATTGATTTGATTACCTTGTTCCAGGAGAGACAGGAAGACAGCTGTAGGGTTAGCGGGGTAGATTGCAAGTGTATTTTGAACTTAAAGAACATAATGAGACTGTACCAGTAGCTCGAAAAAATCGGTGACGTCACCAGTAGGGATTTAATAGGATATCGCGAGCACAAGGAACTTTGGGTTTGAGAGTGGTGGGGAAGAGAAACATGATAAAGGAGCGGATACGGAGATAAACGATAAACGAGTGGATCGAAAGAGGAGAAGGGGAAAGGGGCGTGGCTGCGCACGGAGAACGCCGGCCACGGCAAGTGTAAAAGGGGGAGGAGAACGGGGAAACAGGACGACTGTATAAGATCGTCGTAAGGGGTACGCAGCCGCAGGGGGCTGCGTGCGCTTCGGCCGCAGGGGGCCGTAGGGGAAGGAATATACAATATAACATCATACATATATATATATATATATTTGTTTTTATTATTATTTTTTTTTATTATTATTGCATAATTTGTCAAAGGATTGTCGTAAGTCCCCACACTTACGGGGCCAGGTAAACAATATAAGGTTGTATATTATAAACTGCTAGTGAAGGGAAGGGTAATAAGTGGAGCACCACTATGTCGTACGGGGCAGGGTCGGGAGGGTGGGGGAACACCCTCACTACCCCACTACAACACATATGCACCACACTGCCACCCCATAGGGAGAAATTAATTAAGTATAGCATAGAGTGGACCCAGGGGACGGATAACAAAATGTTGACACCATGGCCGCCTAATGGTAGTTTCGATCCATATGCCCAACATTCACTGCTAAACCATCTGCACAATACATATAAGGGGAAGAAGTTGGCAAGCCATGTGGAGGTGTTTAACTTATGGAGGATGTTCCAGGGGTCCCGACCAGGACCAAATGGAATGTTCACTATGGGGGAAACACCGGAAGAAAAGGAGATTAAGAAAGAAGGAACGGATGGGGAAAAGGGGTGTGAAAGCACAAAGAATACAGGGAACGGAGGACAGGGAGGAGAAAAGATTGATAAATCAGACGACATAAAAAAGGAACCGAGCAATGAGATACCCATAACACCGGGAGTGAAAACAGAGGGAGGAGGGTTGTACCCTTTAAGAGAATTAGGAGAAATAGAAGGACAGTTAAGGGCGGCTGAAGGATACTCGAACCCGGCATACAGCCCTCCACCATATGTGGCTCATAGGAAGATGACAGTGGGGGAGGGGAGGATTGGAGAAGAGCAGACTGTAGAGATAGGAAATGATGAGTGGGTAGCTGCACAGATATTATTAAAATTACGAGGTTCACTAACTGGAGAAGAGAGGGAGGTAGTAAAGAGAACAGACGAGGATAGTACAAGAGAGAGTGAGATGAGGGGGGAGGAGCTATTACGACAAAAGGAAGAGATTTTGGAGGAAAGATTAGCAAAGCTAAGGGATGAGCAGAATGAATTGATCAAACAGCTTGAGAGGGAGGAAAGAGAGAGAGTGAGGAAAAGGAAAGAAGGTAAGGATGAATTGGAAAAATTAAGGGAACGAAATGAGGAGCAAAGGAGAGAAGCTGAAAGGGTAAAAGCAGCAGCAGACAGGGTGTCAAGAGTAGTGCTGAGAGAAAAGAAGAAGGAAGAAGAAGAAAAGGAAAAGGAAATGGCAATATGGAGGAAGGGGGTACTATCAGAGACAGCTAAGAAATATGAAGAGGGGAAAGTAATAGAAAGAGAAAGGGTGAAATGGGAAAGGAAGAAAGAGGATGAAAGAATATTGGAACAGATGAGCAACGAAGTGATGGAGGAATTAAAAAGGAAAAGAGAGGAAAATAGTAGGGAGATGGAGGAGAGGAGTGAAGGGGAAAGAGAAGGGAGGAGTAGGGAGAGTGAAAAATGGGGGGATGTATATAGAAGTAGAGAAATAGCAACAACATCAGCACTAGGGGGAGCAGTTGGTAACAGAGGAAGAGGAGAAATGGACTTAATAGACTTAGAAACAGTAACAGTAAAAGGGAAAAAGGCAGAGTGGGGGATACCATTCATGACTGATTTTTGCAGTGAGGAGGAAGAAGGAGTAGAGAGGGGAGGAAGAAAGAGTGAAAGGGAAAGCTTAGATAAGCTATACTTCACTCGAACAAACATAGACTCGCCATGGATCGGTAGGAGAAGGGAGGAGCTGGAGAGAAGTGAGGAGGGGGTGCAAGAACTAGTGGAAAAACAAACCTATGAAGCCACACCATCCCCATCTCCATCACGCCCTCCCCCATCGCACCCTACATGCTCAACCGCCGCACGCTCGCTGCGCACAATAAAGCTCGCGCCCTTTATGGACGAACTGACTCCCTATGCATGTCGGCTTAGAGACCTCCCTAGTCGCAGGCAAGACAGACAAATAAACATGCCCACATTAAACACAGGAAATGACGAAAAAAGGGGAAAGGACTGAGAAGGAGTTGGGAGCAGGGGTAATAAGGATGAACTTGAAGAGGTAAAGGAAACGGGAGAAGAGGAGGGGTGTGAGGACTCGATATTATGGAACGTAAAGGGGGACACAAGACACAATTTAATGCCACTGTTGGAGAGAGGAGGGGTTAGACCACAGTATGTACCTTGGAAGCATATGGATAAAGAAAATATAAAATGTAGGCTCCCATCACTAAGCGGAGGTGCGGGTAAGTGGATATATGAAATGGAAAAACACACGGCAGGACAGAAACTAGCAGTAGGAGATGTGAAGGGCCTGTTAATATCAATATTAGGGGATAGAGCGGATGACATTTGGAAGAGAGCGGGATTCCATGGGGTAACAATAACGAACACATCGCATGATGGGGCACCATTTGCAAACTGCAGACATGCGCTATGGCAGGCACTGAGAGTGCAGTACCCAGACACATCAGACATAGGAGCAATTACTTCCCGTAAGATGCGTGAGACTGAGGATCCTGTTGATTATATCCAGGATATTCAAGAGAAGTGGCGCATGGAAACTAGAGAACAATGGGACAAAACACCAGCCATATTTTATCATATACTAGTACAAGGGCTCCCAGAAGGAGTTCAGAAACAACTAAAGAAAGTAGTGGGAATGGAAGCAAAACCATGGCCAGAAATACAACTGACTATAGTACATCACTGCAGGACATGGCAAGGAAAAATGAAACAAAAGGAAGAGGACAGGAAAACAGAAGAGGCCAAACTAGTACAGAAAAAAACTTACTAAATACACAATGGAAGGGGCACTAATAACTACGCCCACACCAATGACCCAAAGCCCCACACAAGTAGTGGCTGCACAAGATCCCGCTCAAATAGCATCTCCACAAGGTGTAATACAGCAAGTGCCGCCGATGCAATTACACGCACCAAACATGGGAGGAGGGTACCCAATGCAAGGAGCTGGGTATTATAGTTATAACAGGGGGAGAGGAGGATTTATGAGAGGGAGAGGATACGGATATAATACCCAACAGCAGGCGGGGGGACTTAGAAATTCCTACCCCACAGGGCAACCCGTATATCAGGACAACACAGGGAGCTTCCCATGGCAAAGCAGGGAACCACCCGTGTGTTGGAGTTGCGGACTATTAGGACACATGTCACGTACGTGTAGGGTCAGGCCAGGAACACCAGCATGGAATGAACAAGCACAACCTAGGACCTCACAAGAACAGCAGGGCATACAACAACAGCAGATGTTACAACAAGGAAGTGACCAACAACAACAAATAACACAACAGCAGCCACAAACATATTCACTGCCACAACAACAAATAACACAACAACAGCCACTGCCACAACAACAAGTAGCGCTAATACAACCACCCCAAACTCAACAAACACAATTGGGTAGGGTGACGGTGTTGGGACACAACCCTTACACAGGGAATGGCCAATCATTGTACCCCCAATAGGACAGCCCACAGACGGCCTTGGTGTGTCCCATCCTGTCAGTAACACCTAATAGTGCGGAGGAGACACGCATAGAGGTAACGATAGGTGACAAAAAATTATCATTCCTTGTTGATACTGGGGCAACCCGGTCTTGCATAAGGGAAGGTAAATTTAAGATGTCAGGCGAAGCCATGAACACCCAAGGATTTTCTGGGGCTAAAGGGTTGGTTCCATTTACTGATAACGTTCCCTTATCTATTGGAGATTATGATCTGTCGGTTCCACTTTTGTATTATAGTGCCTCACCAGTAAATATACTGGGACGGGACATAATGAACAGGTTGAATATGACGATCTCCTTTACCGAGGATGGCATAATTTGCTCTACTCCAGGGATTAACATGCTCGCAGCACGACAGATTATGCAAGCATACTGTGGGCAGACAGCGATTAGGGCGGAGCCAGTAGATGGCGAGCTATTCCAGTATGGAACAGACATGGCATTTGCATGGATGCCAGGGATAGAAGGGAAAATATGGAGGAGGCCAGCAGCCTATCTGTTCCGACCAGAAACACCCGTAAATGAACCAGAAGGAAAGGTGTTTGTAATGGACATCGAGAGCATTATTGCAACAGCTGATTATGTTGCTGTGCACGCCCAAGATAAAGAAGGGAGAGCATGGAGGGCAGTGATAGCACTAGCAGAAGGATGTAGGCTGACCCAGGTGTCAGATGAGGAGCTGTTCTCAGAAGAAAAGGAGGAAGGTGAAATGGTGTTCATGATGAGTGTAGAAATATGGCTAAGAGTGGCTCACAAACAAGTAGCACAGAAAATTGCAATGGCACTTGAGGCACCCGCATGCACCCCAGTCCCATTCTTTAAGGAGGATATGTCAAAGGTGCCCAAATCATTATGGACTATTAGCCCTTATGACGTGGGATGCATAAAAAGCATAGGGGGTGTAAGGATAAAATTGAAAAAAGGTGCCATACTACCAAGAGTGAAACAGTACCCATTGTCAAAAGAGGCAGATGAGGGCATATATGAAACCATAACGGCCCTTGTAAACAATGGCATATTGGTCCCCTCAGAATCACCATGTAACACGGCTGTGTACCTGGTGCGCAAGGCTAAAGGGGGGTCTTGGCGCTTCATACAGGACCTCAGGCCCTTGAACAACATAGTAGAAGCAGAGTATCCAGTAACAGCAAACCCGGCCACAATATTGTGTGGCATTCCAGCAGAAGCATCACGATTTACAGTGATTGACCTTAAAAATGCTTTTTTCTCAATACCATTACACCCGGACTCACAAGATTTGACAAGCTTCACTTACCGAAATACAAAGTGGAAACATACCAGATTACCACAGGGATATTGTGAATCACCCTCAATTTTCAATAGAGTAATACAAATGGATTTGGGTAACGTTGAGGTGGAAAGCACAGTGTTACAGTATGTGGATGACATAATAATTTGCAGTACAAACGAAAGTAAATGTAGAGAGGACTCCTTAAAAATGTTGACAATATTGGCTGAAAAGGGGTACAAGGTAGACATGGAAAAGATACAATACTGTCAGGAACAGGTACTTTACATTGGCCAACTGATATCCCAACATGGAAGAAAGATTGCACCACAAAGAGCACAGGCCATTTCAAGTACTCCCGTGCCACAGACTGTGAGAGAACTGCAGCAATTTCTGGGGTTGTGCAACTACTGTAGAGCATGGGTATTTGATTACAGTTCATACATAGGACCCCTGCTTGAGGGTTTGAGGGAAGCCAATAAAGGGGAGAAAAAGTTGGGGTGGACTATGGAAATGAGGGAGGCCTTTGACGAATTGAAAGACGCGATATCAACTGCTCCAGTACTGGCATCCCCAGACTATGAGCGACGCTTTTTTATATTTTCACATTGCGACTCAGCAGTGATGAAAGCAGTATTGGCCCAGAAAACGAGCATGGGCTATAAACCAGTAGCATTTTACAGCGGTCACTTAGACCCTGTGATGTTAGGCCACTTCCCTTGCGAACAAGGTCTCGCTGCAGCTGCTTTTGCAGTGGAAAAAGCATCAGCAATAACCATGGGGTATCCAACTACACTGTTTGTGGAACATGCACTATTTGCAATATTGAATAAACCCAAGTCCACACTAACGACACAGAGGGCATCAGGGTATGAGATCATTTTGTCTAGAGCTGAACTAGCAATTGTTAGATGTAGCACAGTTAACCCTGCAAGGTTCCTAGCAGAAGTAATTGAGGAGGGAGATTACGCCCACGACTGCATCCAAATAACTGAAATGTACTCATGTACTAGAAAAGTTGAAGAAAACGCACTAGAGGGAGGTGAGCTTTTGTTTATTGATGGGTCATCAACTATTGATCAAGGAGATGGGATACGGAGGACTGGGGCAGCAGTAGTAAAAATGATGGAGGCGCCGGTGTGTGTGGCTATGAAGTGTGTACAATTACCACAGCATTACTCTGCTCAAGCCGCGGAACTGGTTGCACTAATATTGGCATTGAAGGAAAGTTTTGACAAACGAGTGACCATATATTCCGACAGTGCATATGTTACATCCACTGTCCACTCAGGGCTATCAAAATGGAGAAGAAGAGGGTTTAGGAGAGCTGATGGCACTCCAGTGCAACATGCCCTCTTGTTGGCTGAACTAATTGAAGTAATAAACGACCCCCAAGAACTAGCCCTAGTCAAATGCACCGCACACACCAATGGTGAAGACCACGTCTCAAAAGGGAATGCAGCAGCAGACGCACATGCGAAATATGCTGCATACTTTGGTGAGATATGGAACCCCACAGACTCACAGAGATGGAGAGGGAGGGGAATGGCTAGGGAGATGTTAATAAGAGAAGGGTACACCCATCTCCCAACCACACAGATTATGGAGCTACAAGCGGCTGCACCAATGGCCGAAAAAGAAATATGGGTAAAAAGAGGATGTACAATGTCACCAACCGACGCACTATGGCGCCAGGGTGGCACTGGGAAAGTTGTAATACCGTTGGCACTTTTAAATACCGCCCTGAGCCAATTACATCACCCAGCCCATACAGGCAAGGAAATAATTGCAGCACGAATTAGAGAAGATTGGTTCTGTCCTGAGTTAAATTCTCATGTGTCAAATTTTATCAGCAATTGTCTCACATGTCAACAGTTTACGGCCGGTCATACCCTAAAAGTGATAAGAGGTACCATACCCCGGCCTGAAGGACCTTTTCGGCACCTTCACATTGACTATGTTGATATGATCAACATATGTCAAGGTAATAGGTATATGATTGTAGTAGTATGCCCATTTTCTAGGTGGATTGAAGCAGGGCCCTGTTCACACCCAGATGCATTTAGAGCAGCCAAATTCATAGTAAGGGAGGTCTTCCCCAGGTGGGGAGTGTGCGAGGTGTTAAGATCAGACAATGGCCCGCATTTCGCAAACGAAATGTTCCAGCATATCACATCCCTGCTGAGCATAAAACACAAATTTGCATGTGCATACCACCCATAGGCTAACGGTGTATGTGAACGCCTGAATGACTTATTGAAGGAAGCAATTGCAAAGATACAACAAACAACAAAGAAAAGTTGGTTGTATTGCCTTCCGTTAGCCCTATTTGAATTAAGGAATAGGCCAGGGTCCGACCACCACCTCACCCCTCACGAGGTGGTTACTGGACGTCAAATGCGCCTTCCCCTAACGCCAACGTCAAGGGCATTCACTGACCACGAAAGTTCAGCGAGTGTGTTAGGTGATGAAATGTATCAATATGTGTCTTCTTTGATTACTAGTGTTGTGTTTGTGTCTCAACAGCTCGAGCGCACACGGGGCGGGTCTACCAGCAATCAAGAAGAAGGCGCAAGTACAGAATTGGAAAAGGAGAACTTGTGCAAACTTGCCAAAGGTGACCACGTGCTACTTCGCAATTTCAATAGAAAATGGAACGATAAGAGGCTCACTGGCCCCCATCTGGTAGAGGACGTATCAACAAGAGCAGTAAAACTAAAGGACAAGCGTGCATGGAACCACCTACATGATGTAAAGATCTACAAACTGCAGACCCGCCCCAGCGCCAACGACAGGTCCATTGGAATAACAGCAACAACATCCCCGACAGCGGAAGGAAGTTCTACCACAGGCAACGACCCAATTGTTCCCTTACCGTGTCACTACCCAGCTACCCCGGAGACAATAACTGACGAAGAAAGGGGTGATCCCCATACTGCCCACCCCATGGTCACACGTTCAAAGAGTAAAAATACTCCCGCCATCTGAGCCCAAACCCCCCGCCCATTGACTCCCAAGTACAAGTTATAACGGAAACTGAAAGACATTGCTAGCACAAATACACATGTAAACACGTGAATGTTCTCTTTTTTCTCTCGCACATACAGGAACTGCGTATTATTGTATTGTTAAGAAAAAAAGCTAACTAACAATTTCACTGTCCAGGCGTAGATGGTACTCCCAGACGATAACTACCCAGAAGAATTGTCACACCAATTTGTATACGAAATAAAAAGGCCAACATACCTAAAAAGGAGAAGGGTACGTGTCTACTACACAGCATTCCTCCTGGCCATAGAATATTCCATGCCCCACCTCCGCCCATACTTGCCGGTCCTAAGAGACCGATCACTTAGAGTAGCGTGGGAGCAGCTCTTCGCCTGGGCACTGAATGACTATTTGATAGGGAGAGCTTAAAGGAAACAAAAAACTAACATTTAATAACAAGCATTTTGAGAATTTTTAGGCGGGCAACTTTAACGTCGCAAGAATACGCTGCCAGGACTGCAGCAAGGTAAGAGCAAAATGCCGGTGAGATTAGCATATGTAATAAAAATAATAGGGATTTTGATGATCACCGGGTTCTTGGCTGCCTCTGTCTGGCAGTACAGCTATGCTATCAATTTTATTGCTGCACCCAAACCTAATATACCCCCGTCCCCTGCTGCAACAGGTGTTACGTCAGGTGGTAATAGTAACATTGCACCCAAGCAAAATAGAGTTAAACGGAGCACATACTCAGACAATAAAGGTATTGATAATTATATACAAGATTCAGCACACGTCACAAACAACATATGGTACCAACACATGACCCGCATTGGTAAGCAGACAACTGAGGATAGCTGCTACGTTTGCTCATTAATACCATACGCCATGAGTGCTTCACGAACATTTGTGGCCACATAAATAGATGAAAAGACAGCACAGTGCATAATATACTTGGCACTGTTCCAAACGAAAGGAAGATTTCAAGGAACAGTAGTGCACATGACATGGAAAACACGAGACTCATACCCATATGAAAACAACTTCCTCAAGACCTATTTGAGTTATCACAAGACCAGTTTACATGCTGAAGCATTCAAATACATAACAAGTGGCCCTGCAAAAGGAGAAACAAAGAAAGTAACACTGCAGTATCTACCATGTGATTGGTACGCCACTGAAGTTCCGGGTAAACAAGGATGCTGGGAGAGGCCGCTGGTGACGATAACAGGAAAGGTGTATCTGGACAACAGCTGGGAGATAGGAGTGATTGGCAGCAACATGGTAACAAAAGAAACTATCTCAACCATCGAGACACACAATCACCGATGTTGGACGACGTATCAAGTATGTACCAATGCTCACGTGGGTAGAAGAAGATGAAGACCCAATAACAATACTACCGTTGACTGCGCCCAAGGTATGCTACCAGCATAAAGGAGAGGTGGACGTAGGATATAACACCAATTGTGCAAGTGTGACGGAGTTACCTGAGGGGGGAGCGGGAACAGCAGTAATAATGGACCATTATTGGGCCTGCGGAGAAAAGGCATACCATACACTGCCTCCCCTGTGGAATGGTGTGTGTACAATGGTACACGTCAATGTACCATCACTAGTGGTACCTAAGAAGCACGTCAATGTGGCGAAATTCCCTAAAATGGATGAAGGGGATAAGAGAAGAAAGAGATCTGCGCCACTTCAGGAGGAGCAAGGGAACAGGACCAACAGCAATGATACTGTCCTAAATAGAAGAAAAAGACAAGGAGAGCCACTGACAGGAAATTACCTGTGGGGAAGGTCGGAAACGGCACTAACATCAATACCGCCAGAACACAGACTATTCAGCAGAGCAGCAATGTTTTTCTCCTCAATAATACACCCGGGACTACAGGCTTACGCAAACGCAAAATGGCTCCAAATAACTAGATGGGAACTAATGATGACCATCAATTCTACAGTAAATGGGTTTAACGCAATAAAAGAGGAGCTACGAGCTGTAAGGATGGTAGCACTCCAGAACAGATATGTATTGGACCTTCTCACAGCAATGGAAGGAGTTTGTGCAAAGATAGGACAATCATGCTGCACGTTCATACCTGCCAACGATGCTGACAATGGTACACTGACAGAAGCAGTTTCACAATTGGCCCAGATGCACTCCAAAATGATGGATGAAAGTAACGGTGTAAACAAGGATAAGAGCTGGTTTTCACTATTATGGTCATGGATGCCATCCTGGCTGTCAGATGGACTGAAAATAATAGTGGGTTGTACTATTTTGGCTGGAGCTACTCTGATCATAATTAGATTTTGGAAGGCCCGGAAGACACGCACTACTGACGAGTTGCTGGAAATGGTGGGAATGCACCCCTTGATGCCAGCAGATGACGGCCAGCGCACAGGTGTGATAATACAGGAAAGGGAGAAGTTGCGCACCCAAATCATCACCAACCATCTAGACCCACCATCAGTGAAGATCGAGAACCCAAGAAACCCCAGGAGCTACATAGGAAGATGGGTATACTGTACTCCTGGAGGAACCTGTGAATATATGTATTGGTCATTTGAAGATCATGTAAACCATTATGGACATCTCGGAGGAATAACTAAGATATGGCGAGTAAGAGGAGATAACGAGAAGGATATGTTTGTGGTCGACAAGTCGACCAGAGGGGGGACTGAAGTGGGAGAATGGAAAACCAGGCTCCCGTCCTTCACCTCTCGCGCTTGGCCTAGAGGGTCACGACCCAGACACCCGCCGCGAGAAGAGTTTGTCCATTTACCAGACGACCAGATACCCTGGTACAGGAACATACGGATGTGTCCATCTGCCTGCCCAGCAGCCCGCACTGGCCATGCCGACACCTGCGGCACGGATCAACTAGATTAAAATCTACATGTCGTTAGAGATGCCATGACGACCTAGACAACGGGAAGCACATCTGTACAAATATACACACTGAACATTCCCACACCAATCTACACGAAGAATATACTCAGTGCTATGACGTAGGCGACAGGCATATTCACGGACGTGCATCTTTATTATTTTTACATAGGCTTTCAGAATGCAGAAACGCAAGACGCGTCATGAACTCATCTATAAAGCTTGCTCACGCTTCTCTTGAAACCCGTTACCACCATGAGAGGTATAATGGAGACACGATACTGATCATGGAACTATATGATACTATAACCTAAAGCACCTATGCACCAAACGAACTACTTATGCACCAGGCCCGAGTAGGCCTCAAACAAGAGCTCCCGTGGACATTAACAAAGCAAGAGTCAGGTTGCTGATCCTGCAGAAAGAGCCCGGTGGAGCAACCAGCCAAGGCCGCAATGTTGCAAACCCACATTCCAAGAACAAATCATCAAAGGCACGATGTTGCAACCTCGTACTCAGCGCACCAACGTTAAAGTCACACCGGCAAATTAAACTAGACGCGCAGTGGAAAAACAATATTAATTGTGCAGAATTCTGCCTCTTTCACGGTCTCTCCCCACGTGACCAAGCCGAACCTGACGAGATGCCAAACACAGGAGAGAAGAGGCGTCTGGATCTCTCGCTACGGGACACAGGCAGATACACATGAAAGGCTCAATGGACATCTGCGACAGTGGGAGCGGTCAGCCTTCCAGCTATGAATAAAACCTCACATTGTCTGCACGTACCCGTAGTGAAACTGTCGTGACTTGCCGCGTAGTGAAGAGTAATGGACCTCTGTCCACAAATCACCCACAGGGATGAGTGAATAAACTCCCTGTGCGAGCTTTGAGGCCACAGGTGGTTTGTTGGTTCGCCGGATCTGATGACGCCCAGGACCCCGGAGGCTGTTAAATGGAAGGTAAGGTTAGCACAGGCAAACACAGTACTGTGATATGAAGAAGTGTGTAAGAATCTCTTACCTAAACCCAACAGGGATGATACTGGGGTGTCGGGGATCTGGTGCGAGGGAGCGCCGTAGATCCGGACAGCCGTGTCAGCCGTGTCCCAGATGGTAGTTGCCGGCTGTACCTGTAGCCTGACGGTAACTTAATGGGCACTTGAGTTAACCACGTAGCGCCAGTGGCCGAAAATCGTAGAGTCAAGAAAGGGCAATCCGAAAACAATCCGTTAATCAAAGCCGAGTGTCCAATGTACCAATATCCGAGCGACAAGATCCGAGGAGTAAGCAAGCCAGTCCGTGATTCATAAGCCAAGGTCCAAATCCGAAGTATCAAGGTAACGTGAATGCTGCAATTGCCGAACAGAGTCGTGAAACAGCTGTGAAGCGGTGAGTAAACTCGAACTTCCCGGTTTTATGTGCGCCGGCTCCCGATCACGTGAGCGGAACTCTGGGCACGTGATCGGGAGAGCACCGCGGAACCAGGAAGTAACCGCAATCGGGTGTTCCAACCCGAACGCAGTCTCCATGGGAGTTGCCAATGGAAACGAGGCAACAAACCGGGTCGGACTTTCCGCACTGCCCGCCCTCGTTGACGATGGCGACTCCCTCGCACCCTAGGTAAGGAGATGTCTCGGGAGGTGGGCTGCAACCCGGGGACAGTAACCGTGTGTGCTGGTGTATCTGAAAAGGTGCATGGTGGCGGGACTGGTTTGTTGTGTATGACAGAGCCCCCCCTCAATGGCCCACGACCACGTGGGTAGGAAGGGTGATCCCGGTGGAAACGTGAAACAAGTCTCGGGGCATGGACGTCCCCAGCAGGAACCCAACAACGCTCCTCGGGGCCAAAACCCACCCAGTCAACAAGATACTGGAGCCCACCTCTGATAAAGCGAGAACCCAAGATAGCAGAAACCTCATATTCCACGGAGTCACCCACCGCCACAGGGCCAGGCGTAGACCGGAGACGAGTAGGGGCCGGACAAGGTTTCAACAAAGAGGTGTGGAAGACGGGGTGTATGCGCCAGGAAGCAGGGACTGAGAGGCGATAGGCTACAGGGTTGATCACAGCAGTAATTCTATACGGGCCCACAAAACGGGGTAAAAGCTTGCGACAACCAGGTAGCCTAAGGTGACGAGAAGAGAGCCAAACCCTGTCCCCCACAACATAGGAAGGTGCCACCGCCCTCCTTCGGTCCGCTGCGGCCTTCATGGATTCCCGGGCCTCCTGAAGATGAGTAAGGGTCCGAGCCTGAACAGCCGTCAAGTCGCGGGCACAGGCGACAGCAGCTGGGTTGTCAGAGGGTGCCAGGTCCGGGATAGGTAAGGTGCGGGGGTGCTGACCATACAAAACATAAAAGGGAGAAGAGCCAGTGGAGGAATGTGTGGAGTTATTGTACGAAAACTCAGCAAGATGCAGCAAGCCCAGCCAGGACTGCTGGTGTTGCAAAATCAAACAACGTAAATATTGTTCCATGGCCTGGTTCACCCTCTCAGTCTGGCCGTCCGTCTCCGGGTGGTAAGCGGAGGAAAAGCGAGAATCTATACCCAGGAGAGCCGTGAGAGCACGCCAGAACCGAGAAGTGAATTGGGGCCCCCTATCCGAAACAATAATCGTGGGCAACCCAAAGAAACAAAAGACCGATTTAAAGAAGAGATCGGCCAAAGCTGGGGCAGAAGGGATGCCAGAACAAGGTATGAAGCGAGCCATTTTGGAAAATGAATCGACACACCACCCATATGGTGTCGAATCCCTTTGTCCGGGGTAGGTCAGTTACAAAATCCATGGAAACCGTGTGCCAGGGTCTGGGGGGTACAGGTAACGGAAGCAGGAGCCCCACCGGACGCCCCCTACGGTGCTTACACTGGGCACATATAGCACAGGTGTTAACATACCCTTCTACGTCGCGTTTCATGGAGGGCCACCAACACCAACGTCTGAGAATGTCCAACGTGCGTTTCTGTCCCGGATGGCCATTGATGGCGCTATCATGGGACCATTCCAGAGCAAGATTGCGAGTGTCGGTCGAAGGTAACCACAACCTGTTTTGGATATAGGGCAACCCTTCATGAAACACCGGATCCCACTCGGTGACCTGATCGGGATGTAGCGAAACCCATGTGCGAATTGAGTCTAACAGAGACAAAGGAGGGGTGCAAAGGCAAATAACATGTTGGTTTAACAGGTTTTCTTGGAACACAGGTAAGGATACCCCACCCGGAGAGCGAGATAATGCGTCCGCCTTCCCGTGGGACAGACCGGAACGATGTTTGATCAGGAAGTCAAAAGCCGCGAAAAATAAATGCCACCGCACCTGCCGACTGTTAACGCATTTGAGCGAGGCCAGATCCTGGAGGTTGCGGTGGTCGGTGAACACCGTGACCGTGTGCCTTGCCCCCAACAGGTGATGCCGCCAGACTAAGAAAGCATCTTTGATGGCGAGCAGTTCTTTCTCCGTGACGGTGTAATGTATTTCTGTAACAGAGAATTTCCGGGAATGGAATGCCACCGGATGCAACTGACCTGAATGAGGGCAACGTTGGGACAAGACCGCCCGAGAGCGAAAGAGGACGCATCGGCCTCCACAATAAATGGGAGTTCTGGGTCGGGATGTTTCAGGACAGGAGCAGTAGTGAATGCAGACTTCAGGGCGTCAAAAGCCGCCTGGTGTTCTTCCAACCAGACAAAAGGCGATTTGGGGCTGGTTAGAGCAGTAAGGGGAGCTACCAGAGATGAGAAGTCCTGGATGAAGCGCCTATAGAAATTCGAGAACCCAAGGAATGATTGCAAGGACTTGAGATTGCTGGGTTTTGGACAGTCCAAAACCGCACGGACCTTGGACTGGTTCATGGCCAAACATCCAGGTGTAATGTGGAATCCCAGGAATTCAACGCTTTCAGTGTGAAACCGGCACTTCTCGGGTTTGGCGTAGAGTGAGTGTTGGCGGAGGCGGGACAGTACTTTGCGGACGTGCACTATATGTTCTTTTATGTCCTGCGAGTATATGAGGATGTCGTCAAGGTATACTGCCACGCATACGTCCAACAAATCATGAAATACTTAGTTCATGAAACGTTGGAAGGTAGCAGGGGCATTACAAAGCCCGAAGGGCATGACCACGTATTCGAATAATCCGTAACGTGTACAGAAAGCCGTCTTCCACTCGTCTCCGGAGCGGATTCTGACCAGGTTATAGGCCCCGCGGAGATCGAGTTTTGTGAAAACGGTAGCATGGCTTAACCTGTCTAGTAAGGGGGTGATCAATGGTATTGGGTATCGATTCTTGATGGTGATGGAATTAAGTCGGCGGTAGTCCACACAAGGACGCAGATCGCCCTCCTTTTTCGGGACAAAGAATATGGGGCTAGCAGCCGGAGAGGTGGAGGGACGTATATGACCGACCTTCAATGCTACCTGGATATAATCCTTTAATGCCTGTTCTTCTGATGGAGATAAGGAGTAGATGCGGCCCGAGGGAATCACGGAATCAGGAATTAGGTCAATGGGGCAGTCATAGGATCGGTGTGGTGGGAGCACCTCCGAGGAACCCTTGTCAAATACCTCATGGAAATCACTGTAATCAGTAGGAAAACCAACGGCAACAGCCCCCACTACATGAGGCTCGAGAGCCATAGGGATATCCTCGTGCAGTGTGAGCTGCGCTATGCCCCCTAGGGCCCGTGGGGGTGATTCCGCGTCGTCAGGTGCGGTGAGACAAAAATTCTGGCACGTCTCAGATTCAAAATGGACCTGCCCTGACTTCCAGTCAATCAAGGGGTTATGTAGATGTAACCAAGGAAGACCCAGGATGATTCCGAACTGTGGCATCGTAATCAGGTCGAATGTGATGATTTCCTGATGCGTGTTTTGTATAGTGAGGGTGATGGGGGCGGTTTGTTGCTTGATAGGGCCTGATATCAGTGCTGTACCATCCACTGCTTGTACTGGCTCAGGATGTTGCTTGGTGATCAGAGGTAGGTTTAAGGATCTGGCCAAAGTTATATCGATATAGTTGCCTGTGGCGCCTGAATCGATGTAAATCGAGACGACATGGGACATGTCGGGTGTAGGGTTAAGTGTGGCCTGTACCAACACTGGCCTGATCCTGCCAAAAGTGGGGTTCCTATCCGGGGAAATGGAAGTATTGCTCGATCCAGTCCCCGGATCTAGGGTCGAGCATTCGGAAAAACCGGATTCTTGAGCTTAGGGCGTCTGGGACATGATTTTACAAAATGACCATTTAGACCACAGTAAAAACAGGCATGGTCGGTTCTTCTGCGTTCCCTTTCTGATTGCGTGATGGGGCTGCGAATGCCACCTATTTGCATGGGTTCGATGCCTGTACCAGAGGAAGAGGAGGATGAAGTGGCAATGGGGATTCCTGTTTCAAACCGACGTTCGGAACGTCTTGCGTCGATTTGTAATGCGAGGTCCACTAACTCAGTGTGGGTCGTGGGCAAAGATGGAACCACAGCCATAGCATCCTTCATGGTGTTATTAAGCCCCCTATAGAAAACGACCGCCCTCTTTGGTTCAGGCCAGGATGTCTCAGCGGCTAGCTGAATAAAACGAGCAATGTATTCAAGGAGAGAACTCTTCCCTTGAGTCAGATCTAACAGCTCGAGGTCCCGAGATTGGGCTTTGTGACGCGTGTCGAACACACGGGACAATTCTGTGACTAGTAGTTCAAAGTCGTACAGGACAGGGTTGTCGTTCTCCAATAAAGGGTTGGCCCATTCTGCCGCGGTGCCGGCCAGGTGGGACAAGGTGAACGCCGCTTTAGTGGTGGCGTCAGGAAAAGCCTGAGGTCTATAGAGGAAATGCAGTTTACACTGGTTTACAAATGTGCGAAACTTTCTAGGGTCACCGTGGAACCTTTCTGGAGCAGCCAAGGGAAAAGGCGTGGACATGAGTATTGGAACCTGAGGTGCTGCAGGGGCAGGAGGAGGCTGGGGTATAATCGGCTGAGCAGTTGGGGGTTGCGCTGCGGCAGCAGCCTCCCCGAACTCAGCATCAGCGGGCAAGGGATGTTGTGTGCTCTGAATCAAGTCTAACCTCTGGTGTATTGTAGCAGTAGCGGCAACCATATCTGCTCTTAGCAATGTGAGTGCCTGTACCAAGGCAGCCACGGGGTCCTCAGGTTCCATACTCTCCACGACGCAACGGCTTCACAGTCTGTCGTGACTTGCCGCGTAGTGAAGAGTAATGGACCTCTGTCCACAAATCACCCACAGGGATGAGTGAATAAACTCCCTGTGCGAGCTTTGAGGCCACAGGTGGTTTGTTGGTTCGCCGGATCTGATGACGCCCAGGACCCCGGAGGCTGTTAAATGGAAGGTAAGGTTAGCACAGGCAAACACAGTACTGTGATATGAAGAAGTGTGTAAGAATCTCTTACCTAAACCCAACAGGGATGATACTGGGGTGTCGGGGATCTGGTGCGAGGGAGCGCCGTAGATCCGGACAGCCGTGTCAGCCGTGTCCCAGATGGTAGTTGCCGGCTGTACCTGTAGCCTGACGGTAACTTAATGGGCCCTTGAGTTAACCACGTAGCGCCAGTGGCCGAAAATCGTAGAGTCAAGAAAGGGCAATCCGAAAACAATCCGTTAATCAAAGCCGAGTGTCCAATGTACCAATATCCGAGCGACAAGATCCGAGGAGTAAGCAAGCCAGTCCGTGATTCATAAGCCAAGGTCCAAATCCGAAGTATCAAGGTAACGTGAATGCTGCAATTGCCGAACAGAGTCGTGAAACAGCTGTGAAGCGGTGAGTAAACTCGAACTTCCCGGTTTTATGTGCGCCGGCTCCCGATCACGTGAGCGGAACTCTGGGCACGTGATCGGGAGAGCACCGCGGAACCAGGAAGTAACCGCAATCGGGTGTTCCAACCCGAACGCAGTCTCCATGGGAGTTGCCAATGGAAACAAGGCAACAAACCGGGTCGGACTTTCCGCACTGCCCGCCCTCGTTGACGATGGCGACTCCCTCGCACCCTAGGTAAGGAAATGTCTCGGGAGGTGGGCTGCAACCCGGGGACAGTAACCGTGTGTGCTGGTGTATCTGAAAAGGTGCATGGTGGCGGGACTGGTTTGTTGTGTATGACAGAAACATTGTTGCAACTTACAGGTACACCGAGAGCTGGGAACAGCGGTGGTCCCAGGCTGGGAAGCTCGCGGGCGCACCAATCAGAACATGGGGCTCCTATCACTGACGCCAGCAATATTAGCCAATCCTCAGGAGTCTTCATGTAACCATTCTCATGTATCTAATTGTAGGGACAACCCAGATATACCACCTGACGGCCCTTTTGTCCACTAACATTGTTCTCTATATGTGTGCTATACTAACCCTACCACTCGAACACCCAATTAAGAGTGGCGATAGGTTTTTTGTTAACTTTCTGAAGTGACGCAAGTAGCGCGTCATAATACAGTAAAAAGGGCCTGCGAGCCCCACGATTGTGTGTGTGTCAGGACGGACGCGTACGCTCCTTGACCCATCCCTGCCGTTTTGTCTAATAAACAGCAGAGTCACCTTGCTCCTTGTGTGCGTCTCATACTCTATCTCATCTGGGATATACACGGGAGGAGTTGGGGCCTCCCTGCCTGGAGGTCTGCGGACGGCCCGGCCGACCCCGGCAGAATTTCCCCCCGACAGTAGGGATTGACATTGTTGGTCCCCTTGATCCTCCAACCTCCTCAGGCAACAGGTTTATACTTGTTGTAGTAGACCATGCTACTAGGTATCCTGAGGCAATTCCTATGAGTACTGTTACAGTTCCGGCTGTGGCTAAGGCCCTCCTTGGTATTTTTACTAGGGTCGGGTTTCCTAAGGAAGTAATCTCTGACAGGGGGTCAAACTTTATGTCCCACTAAATGAAAGCCATGTGAAAAACCTGTGGAGTTACTTACAAGTTCTCAACAGCTTACCACCCACAAACCAATGGATTGGTAGAGCGGTTCAACCGAACCATGAAGAGCATGATAGGTGCTTTAGAAGAACCCCTTAAGTGTAAGTGGGACCTTCTACTGCCATGCCTTCTCTTCGCTTATAGAGAAGTCCATCAGGAGGGAGTAGGTTACTCTCCCTTCGAGCTTCTCTATGGTCATCCCGTCAGAGGTCCATTGGCCCTGATTAAGGAGGGGTTGGAGAGTGCTCCTTCCCCCAAGCCAGTCAGAGTGACTGACTACGTGATAGGTCTCCGGAGGAGAATGTCGCACATGATGACGGAAGCAAGCGATAACTTGAAAGCTGGACAAGCATTGGTCAAGCACTGGCACTATCAAAAGGCTAACATGGTTGAGTTCGCTCAAGACCAGCTCGTTCTCGTTATGATCCCAACAAGGCAGAGGGCCTTGCAAGATAAGTGGATGGGACCCTTCAGAGTTGTGGGTAAACTCGGAGAGGTCAACTATCTGGTGGACTTGGGCAATCCCAAGGAGGCTCCGACAGTCTTTCACACCAACCGACTCAAAGCGTATGTCTCAAGACCCGATGTAGGAGCGTTGCTTCTAGCATCATCCGAGGAAGAAGAAGAGAGTGAAGCTCTTCCGGATCTCCTCAGTGGCTTACCTTTAGATGAAAAAATTGAAGGAGTAAATCTCTCCTCCAATCTGACACCCGAGCAACAAGAAGAGTGCAAATCTGTGTTGAAACAGTTTGCCTCTCTGTTCTCGCTTTCACCAGGCTTGACCCCTTGGGGCCAGCATGACATACTCACTGTTGACTGTCTGCCGGTCAAAGGCAGAGGATACAGAATGTCAGAGAACGTACGAACCCACATCAAAGGTGAGGTGAGCAAGATGCTCGATCTTGGGGTAATAGAGCCCTCTACTAGTCCATGGTCTAGCCCAGTTGTGTTAGTACCAAAGGCCGGATCTAAAGAGCTTAGATTCTGCGTGGATTATAGAGCTCTTAATGCAGTCACCAAGACTGATGCCCACCCTTTGCCAAGAATAGATGAGTTGGTGGATAAACTTGATGCCGCTAAGTTCCTCAGCACATTTGACTTGACGTCAGGCTATTGGCAAATAGCCCTGACAGACCATGCCAAGGAGAAAACTGCCTTTTATACCCCCGTTGGCTTATACCAGTTTAAGGTAATGCCTTTCGGATTGGAGAATGCACCTGCTACGTTTCAACGGATGGTAAACTAGGTTCTGAATGGGATGGAGGACTTCTGCATGGCATACTTGGATGACATCGCAGTGTTCAGCAATTCCTGGGAAGAACATGTAACCCACCTGAGAGATGTTTTGCAGGCTCTTGGACGAGCCAATCTGACTATAAAGGCGAGTAAATGCCAAATTGGACAGAGTAAGGTAGTCTATCTTGGACATGAGGTAGGAGGTGGAGAAATAAGGCCTTTGCTCAGTAAGATTGAAGCTGTGCAAAATTGGACAACACCTACTACTCAAACCCAAGTGAGAGCCTTCTTAGGCCTCACTGGGTATTACAGGAATTTCATAGAGAACTATGGGACCATAGCTTCTCCACTGAATGTCATCTCCTCGCCCAAATTTCCTAAAAAGGTTAGATGGAACGAGGAGTGCAATCAGGCTTTTGAAAACCTGAAAAAGGCTCTTTGCCAAGCCCCAGTACTCAGAGCTCCTGATTACCGCCAACACTTCATTGTGCAGACAGATGCTTCAAATGTAGGAATAGGTGCCGTACTCAGTCAACTGGATAGGAAAAGTAGGGAGCACCCCGTTTGCTTCATCAGCCCCAAGCTGAAGGATCCTGAAACAAGGTGGGCAACAATCGAAAGAGAGTGCTTTGCTATTGTGTGGGCTCTGAAGAAGTTTAGGCCATACTTGTATGGTTCTACTTTTGTCATTCAGACTGACCACCAACCCTTGAGATGGTTAATGCAAATGAAAGGGGAAAACCCAAAACTATTGAGATGGTCGATCTGCCTGCAAGGGTTTGATTTCACCATTGAGCACAGGTCAGGGTGTCACCACCAAAATGCTGATGGTCTCTCTAGGATGTATGTCATCGACTAGAGGTATGAGATTCATCCAGGAGTGGATTAAACCCTCCTGTCCCTTAGTCTGGGGGGGGCGAGTGTTAGGGAGAATTCTCTGTTTAGGCTGAATTTCCTAACCTAGTGAGTCCCCCAGCAGCTTTGCTGGATTTCTGGAGTTTGTTTTTTCCATCCTGCCAAGAGTGAGACTCTTTTTCTCCCACTCTTGGACATGAATGTGTGTAATTCCTGTGAATGTCAATGTGTTCTATGGGCTATGGGGTCTTTTACTCCATAGGGTCTCATATGTTTTTCTATGTGTGTTACCCCGCACCCTACGTGCCGTAACACTGGGGCGTCCTAGCGGACCTCCATCATAGACTCCATACCCGGGGACTGACTACTGTCTCCCCGGGCATGTAAAGTCACCATTGGCTTTTCTAGACCTAAATTTACTAACAGAACTAGTACAAACCATCTTATTGTGGACGTACTAGTAGGGGTAATTCGATTACTCCTGGATCTGTTATTCGAGGGGACACTGTCCCGTCCCCCCTCGTCGAGTTTTGGCTGGTGGCAGTGGAAACTACTTGTTATGTTCGACCCCGAACATAACCCTATGGGATTCGTCCCATTGTTAGAGATTGATACTTTTTCTCGTTAATCTCTAACGTACCACTGGAGTTTATCGGATGGTATTTTCTGCCAGAACTCGGTTTGTAAAATGGCGCCTGTGTTCGTCTCTGTGACTCCTAAACCAAAGGTCGAGCCCTTTGTTCCACTTTTGGCGGGCTCTGTACAGAGACCCTCCAAAGTGGTGCCATTCTGTCTGGGTTACCACAGGGGTGTGGGAGGGGGTTTAGGCACCCTGGACCGAGTTGCCTTGCCAACTCCGGTCGCACTCTGGTGTGATTGGCCCAAGTGGTGAGCCTCCCCGCTCACCACTTAGCATGTGTTGATTGACAGCTAGGCTGAATGAATGGGGGTTTTCTGCATAAAAGCGGGGCTTTTGGGACTGGATCTTCAGAAGTCGCCACAGGACCTAAGAATCCGACGAGGGTAAAGCTGAGCTGACCTGCAACGACGACACCTCCGGTGCAGCCCTGCTGAACCGACTCACCACTTCCCGACGACAGAGGAGAGCTCCCTGCCGGAGAGTCTCTTCCCCTGACTGGTGGGAACAACCAGTCCCCTTTGCTTTTTCTTCGCCTCAGGATGCAGTGGTCGAATTGCCCATGCAGAGCACCTCGGCAAGATAGCCACTACCCCTGTACCGCGACCAAAAGGTGGTGCCTTGTGACGGAGCACTCCAAGGCTGGTCTCTTCCCTGGTGGTGCACCGGACTTCACTTTTCTTCGACGACGAGATCATCTCTACTCTTGGCAAAGACCCGGCGTGCATCCACCACCAGGAACAACTGCCCCCGCCGGAGCGGTCTCTCCACAAACAAGGTACCGTGTCCGCCTGGCTTCCCTTTCGATCGGTTCGAGTGAGGTGTCTTAATCCTCTCCTTTCCGTTGGGTCGCCTCCAAGCTTTCTCACGTATTGTTCTGAACTAGTTCAATCTGCCGATAACAATTTGCTACAAAGACTCGAACGCATTTCCACTAGAGACTTTTTGGGACATATCGCCTTGCCTCTCTCCGAGTGGGCCTGGCCTCTGAACTTTATGATCTATTGTGGTTCTTGCCTTCTCGCCTTGCATTTTTCCCGTGAAGTATTGAACTGTGTTGATTTTGTAACCTGCTTATTTTTTTCTCTCCCGTCCTAACTAATATTAGAGTGCCATCTAGGTTGAGGCATACACCTCTGTCTGCAAATAAGTGATGCTGGTAGAACCTAGACCTGTCGAAATATTGTTAGGGGGATTGATCGTTTCTTCTTCGTAGAGTAATTGTATTTGCCTTGTTTGCCGTGATAGTGCCATAGTGTTTTTGATAGATGTTTCGTTATAAATAAATACCTTAATATCTTTACACTGAGCCTCGTTGCGTGTTTGCTTGTCTTACTGTGAGGAATTGCCCTATATTGTATACTCCACATACTGCTTAACTCTTCTTGAGGGAAGTCTGACTGCTCAGCCACAGCTACCAAGTGAATCTGTGTGGTACAGACTGCTACCAAGTGGGCTTACTGCCAAACACCTGTAGTCCTAAATCTTTTGCAGTGGTCCCAGAGGGAACTGCACAGGTTTCCGCCTAACACTTCACCACCAATGTGGATTCATGGCTCTCTCCCAGTGTCTAAATAGTAGATCTGTCTACATTCAATTGGCAACAGGCATGTCCGGAGCTGTCTGCTGTCCATAAACTGCCGCTCAGGATGTTGGGACACGTAATGGGGCAAGGGATAGAAGGCTCGAGCCTGTCGGATAGCAGAATCAACAGGGTCTTAAAACCTGCTCACTCCTTCTGGAGGGGCCATGGGGCAAAATGAGCCTGATCCCACATACAGGGAGTTGTTACCCCTTTATCTCTCCTGAATGAAAGAATGAGCTCTCTCAAACACAAATTATCACCCCTGCACACTTCAATTCAGAGTGTTCTAACAGAAATATAATTGTCTTCCCAGATGGGAGACTGACTCCATTACTATACATGGGATCACAGAGATGACCAGAGTGAAACTGTACATTCATTTGTGAGATTACCAGCAACGGTTGATACTATGCTCCAAGGAGTGAGGTGCCCACTCAATATATCACATTGTTTATAGGTGTGAGACCCATCCTGAATGCTTGCCCAAAGAGCCTTGGCCAGAGTTTCACACTGAAGAAGTGAGCATGTGATCCGGGGTCTGCAGCCCACACACACACAGGGGATTCCCATGCTCCCACTTGCGAGATTTGCGCCAAATTAGTGAGATTGTGCTCTAAGGGAGGAGGCACGCGCATAGTCTTTGCTCTGACGTTTGACACACTCACAGGATGGGACGGCATTTTGTTCTCCCATCCTAGTTGTGTTGCTCTGCCTTTTGAGGGCTACTACAAGCTGGATGATTATAGAGGGGTGGAGTAGGGGCAGTGATAGCCTACTGGAATGCAACTCGAAGGCTTAAATCTCCTTCTTACTTTAGTATATGCAGTACATGCATGGCTCTCAACTCACACGCTTTTGGCGGGTGTCACCCGCCTTGTAAAAGGCTGACTCACCCGCCAAGCCGCCAGCACTCCCATTCATTTCAATGGGCGTCTCACCCGCCAAAAACAAAATCGGGTGATTTCACCCACCTTTGCAACACAAATGGTTGAGAGCTATGGTACATGCTAGCCAATGTTTCCACTGTTCTGCGCTGCGCGTGCCTCCTACTCCTGCCCCCGCGTGCCGTTGCACCAAGTTGGCGACTACATGCAAATTTGTGGTCCTATAACTGCCAGTGATGTCACTTCCTGTATTTGCCCTCCCCTCCCCCCGGAAATTCATAAGCCGGCTCCCCTGCTCATTGGTCATCTACAGGGCATGACCTGCCCTCCATGTTGTATTGGGGCGTCCCCCTTGCATTGACTTTGAACTGTATTTGGATTTGTTATTCAAACTTTTTTGTTTGTAAAAGTTTTTTCTTTGCTGCTGTGGTTTCAGAAGTAAAGATTGTAATGCATAATACTCTCCTCCTTGTCTTTAATAGAATCTACACCCCCTTCTCACTGTTAGTGAGGGGAGTAGCCATTATGACTTTCTGTAATGTATACATGGAAAATCGGAATTGAGCACCCCATTCAGATATCCCCACTTCATAACCGGACGTCCAGCTTTCTGTATCAATAAACTGTCTGTGACTCTCATACTCTGAGGGAATCCCGTGTGCCCGTTCGTCGAAGCACTCGTAAGCACGAGGCAATGTGAAGCATACATTGAATCGAACGTAACGTGTAACTCACGTGACAAAGACTAATTACTAGGCCCGTTCCTCTAATAGGCAGTAGTAGGTAATTCGGTTTTAGGGATGCGGCTTTGGGGAGGTCTTAGATCCTGGGGTGCTGAGGCGGACATGGTGGTGGGCGTCGTCATGCGGTCCATGTGCTTATGGGGGCGGGGGTCTCGATGGTGTGTATCTCGGTTGGGCAAAGGCACGATCGTGGGGTGATGAGTGTTGGAGTGTCAGGGTGTTAACCAAGGGGTACGCGTGCCCCTCAACCCACCGTAACCGTAAGGGGTTAAAGAAGCTAACTGGCGGAGGAGCGGGGTCTTGTGGGACGGCTTTGTTGTGGCCGCCCCTCCCCCACAGTTAAAGCGGTGCTTTGTGGGAGCTGAGGGGCTACGTGAGGTTCAGCATGTGTATCAGGGCGTGAGGTGAGAGAGCAGGAGATAGTACGGGCAGTGGATGAGGCGCGTGTATCGTGTAGTACAAGGAATTGCAGAGGTGAGTCTGTGTAATAAGGGAGTTTGACTTGAGCAATATCTGAAGGGTGCGTGCGGAAGCGAAGATAACAGCAGGAAAGTGCAAGAAGTGAAAGAGTCCTTTACGCACGGACTGTGTTTAAAGGTGGTGTGCACAAGAGTTCTGTTTATTTTGGTTCGTTGTCTGTGTCTATGCAAAGGCTGTAGATTTGTTAGGGTTCAGGAGTTGTGTGTGGCAGGGCTAATGCTGTCTTTGTGTGTGCAGGTAGGTAAACTTGCGTGCACACTTAAGGGCATTTTTTGTGTGTTCGCCCAGAAACGTACGTGCATTGGTGCTGTGTGGGTTCATTTATAGGTGTGCTCGAGCCGTGCGACTCCGCGGGGTCGTGTACTTGTGTCTGCAGGAACGGTGTAAGGGCAATGGTAAAAGGTCTAGTGTACAGAACGGTGGATGTGTGCACATGAGCTGCATATGCGTGCTCATGAGCAGTGGCCGGTGTGGTTTTCTATAATTTAAATGTATGCATGCGATTCATAAAGTGCATTTCTCGATGGAAAACATCGGTTTGCTGAACATAAGAGATACACCGAGGGAGTTAAAGGTAGTTTGTGGGGATAGCGTAGGTGGGTAAAAGGCGACGGGGTTTGAGCTAAGTGGAACGATGGGTGACCTGTTCTTTTTGAAGTGTAGAATGGAGGAGGCTAGTTGTGGGTGCACTATGATACAGTGTAGCTTACCACATTACACAAGCATAGCACATGCATAAACATATCGCCACACCAGTCTAATCTGCGTAGATAAATTGTGCTCTATACATGGTGTGTTTAGCAGGAAAGTGTGTTCAAGTAAGGATGTTTTTTGTTAAAGTGTAGATGCATGCCTGCAGAGTCAATTGTTGGGTTGGTGCGTTTGTGTATCTGCTGTGTCTGGGTGTCTGATGCAAGGTGGTTGTGTGGAAGGCTCTGCGTGGGGAACGGGGGTATGTTTCCACTCATGCCGTCAACATCTGAAAAGTGCAATCATCTGCACCCACAGCAAAAATAAACTGCTCTTTTGTTCGAGTCGAGTGACAATATTTCCCACTCCACAGCTTCATCTCTGCCAGTGACACACTGCGAGCCTTTCCCGAGTCAGAGATTACTGCAACCCGTCGCAAGTCTTGCAGCCACTTATGTGTCTGTCTCTCATACAGTGCCTGACACTGCTTAGTTTGCCTTGCAACACAAGAATCCCACTGTTGGTACAGTCGTGTACTAACTGTAAGGTACACGTTGTAGTTCTAGCTGCAGAATTGCTGTAGTCCTGCACTCGCCTACTGTGGAGGTGGTGTTCCTCGTGCAGCGGTAGAGGTGCTGCGTATGTAGAGGGGCGAGGTGGGGCGTTGTATGGATGTAAACTAAGCAGTGGTGGAAATGGAAAAATGTGGTGGGGATCCCTCAAGGTCCAGGTGGGGGCGAGGTTTGGGGGGTGGTGCCCGAGGAGGCGGGGTTGGGGCGGAGCTGGCAGTTGACCGCTGATCAAAGGAAATGTCCAAAATAATAGTTTAAAACAGCGCAATTTCTTTATATCAATTCCACTATAAACCACTTCCATGGCACTGGTGATGCATTATTTCACTGTGCGGATAATAGTTTTGACCAGTATTGCTGAGTAAATATTATTTAAAATGCACAATTTGCATCCCATTTTTTTAAATTCCCCATTGGGTACTATTCAAACGGGGTGATTTCTTTTCGCCAGAAGCAACGTTTTATTTTACTTGAACTGCATCCGCACAGCTCCTGCAGCTCCCCTCTGAAAGCAGTTGGGTGGCTGCATGGTGTGTAATTGTTGCCCTGTTAATAGGGCTATTTATGTATTCAATTGCAATGTTTGTGGTTACCTGTATATTTATTTATGCAAGGTTTGTTGGATACAAGTATCGACAAACCTTGCATAAATAAACCGGGTCCTGGCTGAGGACTGTAACTTCCACTGGTGACCCCCTCGCCCTGGGTCATCAGGGGAAGTTAGTTTGCTTGTCCTGCGCTGTGACCTGAATCAAAGTCCTGTAGGAGGTTGAAGCAGCTCATTGCGTGCGTTTTTTTTTTGTTCAAAACATTTTTTCCTTATAACCCAGCACAGAGCATGGGTTTGGGGTTTCTGGTGGCTGACTCTGGCCGGATCCCCAGATCCCACATGAGAGCTGGCCCAATGACCAGCACTGACACTAAACAGGACTCCGTTGGAGAAAGCGAGCATAATATCGCTAGATACATTACTGCCCAAATGGTGGCGGAGCTGTCCAGCAATGCGGGTTCATAAAGGATATTGTACTAACTGGTTTATTGTTTTCAGGTTATGCCTTTGTAACAGCTGTCCAGTCTGGTTGAATCTAATGTTATAGCTCCAAGCTTATGCTTTACTTACCCTCAGTCCTTGCCTTGCTCTCCCGTCCACAGCAGCAGTGCATGGAGTTTCTTTCAATTAATGACAATTTCTAACAAAAGGAAATACTTAATTAGAACTCCAGAGAAATACTGTGGTAATGTTTTAGCTGCAGGGGTGTGGACGTTTTGACAAAACGGTCTGTCCAGGGACAAGATGTTAGCAAAACCTACTTGTCCTGCCATATTTCACATATACATATGGTGCACAGACACATTTTGTAGCAGATGGTTAGGAGTACACAAATAAATTGTAATTTCTATTATTATTTTAATGTATTTTTAGTTCATAGAACTTTTCACATTACTTTATATCAAACTTTTACATACATTTAAATATACATACGTTCAAATAATGAAGCATACAAGAGCATACAAAATCTTAAAAAAATAGTGAATGTGACAATAAGGGGGAGAACAAGCAGCGATAAAACATGAGCGCGATTTAAAATATGAATGAATATCACGATGTGCCAAGAATGAATATCACGATGTGCCAACTAATACCTTCATTTAATAATGATTCCACCTTTAGCCATACACAATGAAGTGCTATGTGCAAAGATGTATTCGAGGTGTTCCGGCAGTAGCCCCAAAATGCGTCATCCTTGATGCTTTCGTAATTACTCACAAAGGAGCCCAGTAAGGTCATATAGAGGGGACCATTTAATCAACTTTCAGTTAAGGTATGGCGTGCAGTCTCCACTTTACCCATAACTTTACAAATACGACGCATACTCTCTCCGTTGCTTGCGTGGAAGATTCCTACATTTGATGGCACACATAATTTGTTCAGCAGTAACTGAAAGATGAATCTGCGCAAAGCAAGCGGCTGAAGAACATAACGTGGCCATGGGGTACTTTTGTAGAGGTGGGTTAGGAATTTGAGTTCTTTATAACTACTCATTTGTTCCATGTGAACATAGTTTTGAACCTGGTCCCACCTCTCCAATTTCAACACATTATTTGTTCCATGTGAACGTAGTTTTGAACCCAGTCCCACCTCTCCAATTTCAACACATTATTTCTGTAAAGTGTAATAATCAGATCCCCGATCAGGTTTTCAAGCTGTGGTCTCGAATATATCAACTGCGCATATTTATCACCCGTCCCTGTATTGATTCCTAGTAATTTCAACAATGGGCAAGTGGGTCCGGACTTGGATTTAATAAAGAGGAGACACCTCCTTTTTAATGCAAAAGTGAGTAAGGAGGTAAGTCCCAACTCATGTCTTATTGCTTCATTTGGGTTGCTTGGGCCCAAGCCTAATGCCTGCTGCCAAAATGTTCCCTCATTTACCGTCCTCCATCTAAAGTCGCACATACTCGAGGCCTCCAGCCTGTGTAGAATAACGGCACAACGCAAATAACTCCTTTTAAGCTATGTCCTGAATGATCTTTACAGTATTTTCCTATCATTATTAATGCTACAGCTTTTCTACGTTCCTCGGTAATAACGGCCATATAGTCGCCTTTTGTGAATAGAATTGGGAATAGTGATTTGCTTATATGCATAGTGCATTATTTAGCTTTATCAAAGTTTATTCATAGGCCATTTATTTTGGCATACATCTGCAATTCTTGCAATGATAATTTAATCCCTGCGAATGTCTGGTTGCACAGAATCTGATCATCCGCATATGTGATACAGGGAGTACTCACAATCTTAGGGGGGCAGTTGTCTATCTTCCCTAATACCGTTGAGAGGTCTGCCATGTAAATGTTAAACAGAAGGGGAGGCACCACGCTGCCTTGCTTAACCTTACTAGATGTTTTGATGGGCTATGTGATGGCTCCCCTGCTTTCGAGCCTAACTTGCACTGAAGTGTTTTTGTAAAAGCCATATACTGCTCTCAAGATAGCATCGGGCAACAATTTCTCGCCATTTTGACCCATAGTTGATCTCTAATAACAGTATCAAACACTGCACTGAAATCAACCATAGCTACATGCAGGTATGTGGAGCCTTTAACTTTAGTGTGCTGAATTAGGTTATCCGTGAGTCTAATACAACGTATTGTACTTGGTCTGAATCCCATTTGAAAATTATCGAGCAAGTTAATGGTAGTCACCCACTTGGTGAGCTCGTCTAATACTAGAGATGCAAAAGTCCTGATGTATCTAACATTGCAAGAAGCCTATAATTTGATGGTTCAGTAAGTTTACAATTTTTTATTGATCGGGACTAACGGTGGCCTACGCCATGATTCCGGGATATATCCACAACTACGCACTTTTGTGAATAATACACAATAATTTTGCACAATCTTCAGGGGACTGTTTAAGTACCACATTGGCAAGCCAGTTGGGTCCTGGTGATCTGGAATTTTGTAATGTGACTTTTTTCTTTTTCGGGGATGTCCTTGAGGTCAAAGCTTCGGTTATCTCTTACAGGATTATCCTTACTAAAAAAAGGTATTCCTAATCTGGTTCCCCATTCATTCTTACCAATGGTGCAGCTCACTAATTTGTCTTTGTTTTTTGCGCTACTTAACAATTTCCAAATTTTTCATGTGTCTTTAATTGTGGATCAGGCTAGTCGTTTTTGCCCCTGACCACTCCTGCCAGAGAGTTTCTGCCACTTCACCCAGCTCCTGTTTCACTTTTATTATCTTAAGATCGTGATGGGGATCTTTTTTATTTTACATACTTCGCATTGCTCTCTTTGCATCCCTAAAGTGTGCATCATACTGGTGATTAGTCTTTTTATCATTAAAAACAAAGGTATTACCGACTGCAATGCCTGCTTTTTTACATTTCTTTTAATCCAGGCTTCAATCTCATCTGGAGCTAGAACTTTTTAAATATCAGTTTTAATTCCGTACTTGTTGTGATGTACCTTCGGGCAGCTTCTATGCTCTTTGATGTCGAAGAAAGCCTACTAACTCCAGAATTTACCATCCTAGCACTGATTCCTTTATGTATGGTGGTTCATTGATGTTAATTATGGTGATACTAGATTTAGTATTAGGAAAGTTGGCTTTTACTGCAAGCACAAATGGGTCCTCCGGGTTAATATCAATCTTTGTTGCAGTAATGTAATTTCTTGCGCCAATAACCAATCCCCGAAGGGCTGCCCCCCTTTCCCTTTTCTTTTTTTAGCCAAAGTTTGAAATTAATTGGTAACCATCCATATTGACTTCAGTCGCGAGCCAAAGTTCCTGCAGTAAAAAAATAAATTTCTTACAACCACGTCAGCCATCCATCGTTGGATAATACATGTGCAAAACCTCTGCTGTTCAAGAGCATAAAGTCCAAGTTCAATTATTTGTGATGCGTTTTAGAAGGTCCGAGTCATACACGTTTTTAAAATAACAAAAAGGTGCTCGTAGTATAGTCGAATCTTCTTCTTTTCTCCCAGATTTATTTCCCATGGATTTTACATAATCCATAGATACCTACATCAGATAGGGATGGTTGTTTAGAATCAAATATAACAGTTGTATCTTTGTATCCTAATTCCAAAAAACCTGTTTCTGTAGGTCCTAATAAAATCCGCTGTTTCGTTTAGACTACAGTGAACTCTACTGAATTGGTGATTGAATACATGGAACCACTAAAATGTACCACGTCCTTGGAGTCTAGTATGCGCAGAGGTAGTATGTCTCCGGATCCCTTAAAAGTCTGATCTATTAACTTGAGTTCTACCTGGTGTACTGTTTTATGCAGTTTTCTTAATAGTAAAGAGAGTACCCACATTTTTGTTTGCAACAGGCTGTTCGGTCGTATTACTGGTATGGGGGGGGGTGCATGTTCTGTTATTGGTGTTGTCTCCGTTAATACATCCCTAGTGTTTTGGATATTATTTTCAGGCGCAGATTGCCAACTAGTCAGAATTCCTTTCGATCAGAGTTTTCTGCTTTTTCAATTTGCCTTATTTTCCCCCATCTTTAGTTGTGCCAATTCCTCGGGTATATCATTTATGTCGTTGGTAATTTCATTTGGACGCTTGCTTGTTTTGGTCTGAATTTTGCCATTTATATTTGTTTTTCTCTGATGTGCTAGCGGGGTAAATGGTCAAATCATCATCTAGCACTATACTTGGGTCTTCCTCTATACAGACCGCATCCGATGGGGCTGTCTCCAGGGTTGTTGTTTTCCACCTAAGCTAATTGTGCTTCGCCACCTCTGCAGTTAACTCATCCAAGTCTTCATCCTCGTTGACGGGTACCTGTGGGCCGCCGTTCAAGTTTGAGTTGTCTCCTCCAAGATTTTCCCACAGAGATCGAATAAAACGTTCATGGCAAATTGTATAGATGCAAGTTACGCTTGTATTTCCATTTGGGTTTCCTGTGTTTCAGCTGTCTCTAGGATCTCATTTGTGCCTCCAGATGTCATGCTTAAGTTGGGAGAGGCCGAAAGACATTGACTGACAGTAGGTATCATATGCACACTTGCATTATCTGTCAAATTACCGGCCTCCTGGTCAAATTACCTAATTTTTCTCTGAGTGGGCGGACCTCTCCTCCTCCCTCTTGGCCACTACCACTCAACTTCTCCTCCTCTGTGACCTCCGTATCCATCTAGACTCTCGTTGTTCCTCCTCTTTACTCTTCCTTTACGTCTGCGACTCCCTCTCCCTGTCCGTCCTCCCCTCTGGCCTGACTCGCTCTGCAGGGCACACACTCTGTCTTGCTCTCATCTGACCGACCCCTCCCCTCCTCTCTTCCGCCCCCCCCGGCCACGCCTACCCCAACATTGCCACCTACCTTCTCCGACATCCAACCCATGTTGTGTCTGTCATTTGAGGCTTTCGCCACCACCTTCTCTTTCCCCCTCCACCTGACACGCATCCTGACACTGCCCTGTCTCTGATCTACTCTTCTATATCTGATACTCTTGATGCTCTTGCACCTGTCACGAAGATCCATTTTAAGTCCAAAGCAAAGTGCACTCTTTCTCATCCTCTTTCTCATCCTTTCTTCTACCCTGATGAGGTCGCTAGGCAAGTCCGATCTATGAAAGCCTCATCTAAACGGGTCCACCCCTGTTTGGCTAAAACCATCAAGGACCATGTTGCTCTGGCCCTTGCCGATTTCTGCAACCATTCCTTTGCCTCAGGATCCTTCCCGCTCCCCTCTGAAGCACTCCCATGTGCATCCTCTTCTCAAGAAACCCACAGCTGATCCTTCTTGTGTGGCTTACTATTGCCCAATTTCCATTACTCCTTTTCTGGGCAAACTCCTGGAAAAGGTTACCATCTCTCAGCTTAACCTTCATTCCAACTCTGTTGGCTGTCTCCATGACCACCAGTCTGGTTTCAGAGCTGCCAGAAGCACGGAAACTTCTCTCCTGAACATACGTGAAGATCTGCTCTCGAGTCTAACATTCCCTCTGTCTTCATCCTACTCAAACTCTCTTCTGCCTTCCACACGGTCGACCATACCATCCTGCTCAACAGTTTCCGTGATAACCTGGGTATCGCTGATCAGGCCCTGGTTGAACTTTTTTTTTTTTGTTTTTCTTTTCTCTCTCTGATCGACCCTCCCAGGTCCAACTTGGGTCCTTTCTATCATCCATCTTCCTCTCTACCTGTGGTGTTCCCCAGAGGTCTAACCTCTCATCCTGGCTTTTTAACCAATACCTGGCAACTCTTACCTACTGCATTGCCATTTTCTGCTCCAATTTCGAGTGCTATGCTGATGACACTCATTTTCAGGCTCCCCTTCGGCCACCTCCTCTCCTCTCATCTCCGATTGCCTAACTGCCATTCAATATTGGTGTACTGCCAACGATCTTTGTCTGAATGTCAGCAGGACTGAGATCCTCCTCATCGGCACACCGTCACCCTCTTTTCCCCTCACTCTCTGGCCGGCCTCCCTTGGCCCCACTCCTGCCCCCACCTGCAAGTCTAAGAACCTCGGATCATATTTGACTCCACACTTTCCTTCTCTGCCCACATCTCTGATGTCTCTAAAAAGTCAAACTTCCTTCTGCACCTCTCCTTCCTACCCCCAGAAGCTCACTCTCAAGCTCTGGTTCTCTCTAGGTTGGACTACTAGAACAGCCTCTTTCTAAATCTACCTGCCTCTACTCTCAGCCCTCTGCAACTAATCCAGAACAGGACTGTGAGACTTGAACTTGGCTTCAAGCCCTGGGATCGTATCTCTCCAACTCTGAAATCTCTCCATTGGCTCCCAGTGGATGCAAGAATGAAATTTTAAAACCCTCTTTATTGCCCGCAAGGCTTTCTGGGGCGTGGGGCCAAAATACTTTCAGCTATCCCTCCGTAAATACCTCCCATCTCGAGCTCTTCGCTTGTCTACCTCCAACTCCCCCAGGGTCAGTCGTTTCTCAAACGGGGCTCAAACAGGGCTGGGGCTAGATCTGTCTTTGGCTGGGGCCTCCCTCTGGAACAGCCTCCCTGCCACTGTGAAACCGGAGGAGAACCAGCTCCGGTTCCGGCAGCACCTCAAGACCTTCCTCTTTGCTTCTGCCTTCGCCCCTGCTGTCCCCTGCTGATGTTCTCTGTAGGCACCAGGCACCTGGCCTACTCTGTTTTCCGGGCCCTGGTACCTGCTCACCCTGCCACTATCCCGCACTGCCTCTGGGCCACCCCTTGCACTGGGGTCTGTATCTGTACCCATACAGTTTCGCGCCCCCCCATTTTTTTTTTTCCTTCCAGCACTTATCAGACCTACCCTGTCTGCTGCTTTATACCCAGCACTTGACACTTGCTGCCTGCATTGCCACTGTCTTTTGTCTTTTATCTGTTTTCTCCTCTGCTCCGTACTTTCCACTTCTCTCCCCTCCCATGCACTTTTGCCCAAACCCCTGCACTTGCATGTTCTCAATGTCACTGGGCCTAGTAAGATCGTTGTTTTTGTTCTCCCTTGTTTCCCCTCCCTTGTCTGGTCGTGCTCTGAAACACATGTGTACGAGCGTGATATAAATAAAATATCAATCAATCACTGTTTGGATGTTTCTCGTTTCCTAACTTTTACTTTAATTTGTAACAAAGCTCCAACAATAATGTGTTGTTATCGAAAGCAATCTAATTTCCGTCTGTTAGTTTACTGCATAGTTATCCCATGAATCCAAGGCAATCTATGCTTTAACTTCCTGGCTGCCGAACTGGTTGTCCTCGGAGTACCCAGTGGCCTAATGAGTCGGGGACATTTCAGACGGAAGTTTAGCAATTTCGATGGGTTTCAATGGGCCTCAACTGCAGAGATCTATCTCAAGCTTGGGGCGAACTGCAGGAACTTCTTTCCTATTTTACTCCTTCCTGAAAAGTCTTAAACACGTAGCTATGGTTTCAAGCTTTTTGTTTTGCAAAAAGTGGATCCTCTGTTGTCTACGCTACTCCTGTATTGCGAACTCTTTCCAGCATCTTATGGAGTTTATTTTTGGCTGAATTTTCTTTGGTTAAACGTTCTTTATCTATATTATTGTTTGTCTCCCGGTAAGTGACACGTCTGACTATCTTTCTCAGGCTAACAGTAACTACAAAGAAAGAGGGGGGGGGATACAAAAGTATGTGCCACCAGCACTGCCCACGTCATAAACTTTATTTTGTTAAGAGCAGTATTATTCCAAAGAAGACTTGAGTACACTTTTTAAAATAAGCAAAGAACATCTTGTACTTGTATGGAACTGAAATAAATAAATGCCAAAGGCATGACCGATAGATATATCCATAAAAGGACCATTGCGCTAGTGGTATGTGATGTTAATTGAATTTTCAGCTATAAAGAGTGTTTTTCAAATTCAACTAATGCCATTCGAGATTGAGAACTCCATAAAAATCCTATACCTCCCCAAGCATTTTCCTGCTTTGGCCTTCCAAAATATGATTCCAATAGACTCCTACAGACCTTTTTTAAAAAAAAAAAAAAAAAAAAATGCCAACAAGAAGCACCTTATTTCATGCTCCGACTACATTAATCCACCAATTACACCCCCACCCTCTGTCAATACAAGTTTTTCCCAGTTCTTAGTATACGCCAGACCTGTTCCCAGATTAGCCTTTAAATGTTCACCCACCAGCTGTTGGTTTCGCTGGTGGGCAATGGGCCCAGATGCTTTCAGTGCCATCCTTTGCTGCAAATATCTTGGATGTTTACACTCCTTGCCCAAAACCCTACTTTTCTGTCCAATCGGTTTATGCTTGTCCCAGGGCTAATATCGCCATCATCTCCTCCATAGATTCTTCTGATTAATTTCATGTTGGATACAGATTCTATGTCCCCTCTGTATGGCATCAAAATGTTGCAAGACCTGTTGGCTCTGCCCTTCTTTCTGTGGCCCACCTCTCGCCATCTCAGGGCCTTCCCGGCAATCTATCATTGCTGTGTGGTTCCTTAAGGTTTTCTTTTCTTGTGCTTTTCCTCACTGGCCCCTGATTTCCATGTCAATTTAGACCTGCTTGCCCATTTAGGCATGCCTAGTCTTCTCCATGATGATGGTTGGGCTTGACACCGTGTGTGAGTAGTGTAGGCTGGGGACCCATGTTGGTGGCAGAAGAGAGAAGGAAAGGAGACTGCTGCTGGGGGTCATTGTGAGATGAAGTGTTGGTAGAAAATGTGGGGTTGAGTGGTGGACCCAGCAGCAGTGGTTGGGCACCTTGTATGTGGGTTGTCATTGTGCATCCCAGGGGAAGGCGGTGGTGCAGTTTATAACATGAGGGTGGAATAAATTTGGTATTTGTAACCCGATCCCTAGAGTTTCACTCCTTCCCTGGCTAGGCCACCAAGTCATACTCTTGCCTACCAGTCAGGGTTGAATCAGAACCCGGGCACCTTAAGAGGTAGCCCACATTGCCCTGCAGTCTGCTAACCCAATGTCAGACCGAAAAAGAAAAAAAAATGGTTGGAGCTCCAGCGCAAAGACCCCAATGATTGGTCTTTATTTCCAGAAAGCCAAGTCACAAGGGCTTCATCCGTAAGTGGCAGGATGGTACGTTTCACAAAAATGTACTGCAAAGACTCTACAGCCTGTTTGATTGCCAGGCATTCCTCCTCAACGGTAGACTCGGCCAACCCATGAGGTAAAGCTTTTTGCAGATTAAAAATAACATGGTTGCGATTCCATGTCACTCTATGACGGAACTACTCCTGAACCAATTTCTGGGGCATTGCTGTGAAAGAAAAAAGTGCTAAAGGGCACACCAGCGTTGACTAGGGATGGGGTCCTAGATAGGGAGGGACAGATGGAACCTTCAATTATCTTGCTGTTGCTCTGTTTCATTACAGGCCCAGGCAATCGGTCCAATCGATGGACATTTTAGGAAGCCAGCATTGCTTTCCATAAGTGGGACAGGAGATAATCAGCGTTTTCCTTTATTTTCTACCTCTTGAGACGTCATAGATCACTCAGAGCATTATATATGCTCGGCTGAACAAATAACTTTTGGGTTTGCCAGAGACCCCTTCACCACATACATTCAAAGTGCCCTGATGAGACCTTTGTTGCCTATCACTTCATCTCTGAATCCTACCTTGTCTTCATCTAATTCCTACTATATGGACTGCTGGATGGCCAGGCCTTCTTGGAAGCTGGCCTCCATGGACTTCTGATCTATTCCTGTGCCACTCCATTCCTTGCAGGCCTTTTCAGGGTACTACGCTGTGAGGACTCCTTTTTAGATTTCAAATGCATTTGGATTCTATGAAGGATTATTTCAAATACCGATTTAGGCAGATGCTACATCAATAAGAAGACAGGCGCAGGGGCCACCAGCAGCTCCTCTGTGAACCTCTTTGAAACTGAAGGAACCCCTTATGGATCCACATCCAGCTTCTGTTGATCCAAAGCCTCAGCTTTTGCATTCAAAAGCAACCCTGTGGACTACCCCACCCCATAGGAAGGAGCCTTCATACAAGAGGAAGGGCATTCTACAACCAATTGATGGAATTCCTTAAAATTCCTCTTTTCAGAAACGCCAGTCTGAAGCAAGTGTTGTAGTGGCCGCCCTATTTATTAAGGTAACCTAATGGACAAGGATAGGCCTGCAAAAAGAGTGGCTGGCTGAGGTGAATAAAACCCCATTCAGTTACACCAGTAAATAGGATAGACATGTGCTATTGCCTCCTTTCACCTGCAATCTCTATTGGCTCTTGTCTGCAACCATCATTGTTGGTGGTTTCAGCTAAATTGTATTCTAGACCATATCCTCTGTCTTCGGCAAGGAAGTTGGTTGCCACTACCTCCATTCACTTCACCCCTTAGGGCAGATTTGTTGCCAGTCCTTACCGGAGGAAATCAAGAACCTGCTCCAAATGAAAGCCAGGCAACTTTAGGGGGCTGTTGGATAAATCGCATGGGACAGAATCGATGCCTTTGCGTTTCTTCCCCTCCTCTTGATCCACTGGGTGGTACTGAAATTCCAGTAGTCATAGTTGCACCCTCGTATTCCTAGCACCATGGTGGATGGCACTATTCTGGTCTTCAGGTCTCTCTAATCTATCAACTTGGGCATTGATCCTCGTACCCATTTACCAGACCTACTGTCGCAGGAGGAGGATCGGGTTCTTCAACCCTTGCCTCGCTTATTGAGTTTAGCTGCTTGGACCTGGAAGGCAGATCGGTCACCTGGGACTCCAAGAGGAAAGTGTCATACAGGCTGCAAAGAAAGCATTGACACCTGCCCAATACAGGAGAAAATGCCTTGTGTTTATTAACCAGAGCTTACAGAATCATAAGAATCCTATGAGCCTTTTTAGACCATGTGCTCGCGTTTTATATCCAGTTTGGCTGTCTCTGGCATCCAGATTGAATCCTGTAGGACACATGTCTCTGCTTTGGGAGCTTACCTGAACTTTGAGCATCAGTCTTTCTCGATCTCCAGCCCCTGGTGAAATATAATTTTAATGGTTTCACATTTTCCCACCTAAAAGACCTGCATGCCTTTTGGGATTTCAATGTAGTCCGTGTGGCCATAGGCCACAAATTCTGTGCCAATGGGAACAACCAATATCGGGATGGTTTTCCTAGAAGGTGTCCTTCTTGGTCGCAATAACCTCAGTAAGATCTATAGGTGAAGATAAGGCCCTACCAGCAGACGTTCCAATGATTTTTTATTTTTTTTTACAGGTACACACACTCTCTCTCCCCCTTTTTTTTTTTTTTTTATTTTTTTTTCCTGATGTTTTATTGATCTTTTATACTAACCCTGTTTTTTTCCCTAACCGGTCTTCAGGGGCAGAAAGAGTCTTCCGCAATCTAGATGTTAGAAGACAAATGAGGTTGTTTGGAAATTGTGAGGTTTTGTTGGAGCCGAAGGGGATGCGACGTTGGAGTAAGAAAGTAAAAAGTTGCTCATAGCAGTGACTACTGTACTCTCCATTCGCCTGCCTATGTTCTCTCTCTAAAAACAGTTTGACCATCAGTCACGCACTGACCCTGGTCCTTCGAAAGGGACAATACTTTTTTGGTGCTTTCAGGAAATGCATCAGGCCTGTCTTGTAAGCCTGAAATGTCCTATAAGAATGGAGAAAAGGGGACTCTGGAGTACGTGTGCGTTTTATTTTTCTCCTGGCTACCCGCATTTACTACAGCATCTAGAGTCCCCTGAGGCCATATTAACTAGCAACACCTGAACAAACTGCCTCCGTGAGTGGAGGAGAAGTTAAACTGGACTGTGGAAGGTACACTTAGCTGGGAAGCAGAGTCCGTCCCTCGCCCCCCCTATTAGTTTGATAATATATGCGTACATGTATATTACAAGGTCTGTGGTAGCAGCCCTGTAGTTGTGGTTAATCAATTCCTAGAAAGATAACTTTTTGGGCGGCTTATTTCTTTGACCCCCCCCCTACTCCCCAAAATGAATCCTCACCAAACTTTTCAAAAAGTATATGGCCCCCTCGAAATGATTCTGCAAGTTTGGTGTGGTTTCGTCTGGTGGGGGGGATAATCTCTAGGGAGGGGGATCCCAAAATGTGTGGAAATCCTCAGACGCAATGTAAAAAAGATTTTGTTTGCACCTACAGCTCAAACGGCTGGACGCATTTACACCAAATTTGCACCAGGAGTGGCAACTTGGTTCCGTAAGCATGCTTTTGTAAATTTGGTGTAAATCCATCCAGTAGGTTTATTTATTTTTAAATTAAAATGATTAAAAAGTCAAAACCCTTTTTTTGATTATCTGAGTCCGGTACGCAGACTTATTTCCTGATTTGGGGTCTGTGGACACCCCTGGGCCAATCGGTGTGCAGCATAATGTTTGCAACATCTAATGCACCTGCTGATTGGATGCTCAAAAACGTGAGGTGCGTTTATATATTTTTTTGAAGCATCGCCATATTGGATCTGCTGACAGCCGCTGGTGTCCACGTATAGCACAGCGAAGAAAGTGTGGAAAACACATTGGGTTATTTTGGGGCCGATTGAGGGTCTGGAAAGGCTGGGGGAGTGGAAAAAAGTTGATGGGGAGCAGTTTTTTATAGGTGACTAAAAGCGTTGCAGGTGCTGCTGAGTCTGCGGACCCACACGTGCCATCCGGGTCTTTTAAGGGGGATTACCAATCGGGTTTGGGGGTGGGGGGTCTGGAGCAGGAAATGAAGTGTGCAGGGTAGGAAGTGTTTTCTATATTGTATGTAGTGAAGATGGTTATGGCTGTGATGAAGAGGAGTGTGTGTGGATAGTGGGAGATTCCTGGATCCAGCATTGAATGTTTATAGTGAATCTCATGGCATCTCTGCTCCTATTGGATTGGATTGGACCTTTAGTGGTATGCAGATTGTGGGTTAAACGTTAAACTGGGTAACCTTATTCCTATTCTGTGAGAAGATGGCTCATTTTAAGCGTCCGGATATTATTGCTGTGCATTGTGGAGGCAACAATCGGACTATGTGACTCTGGGATCTTTGCAGGTTGCCCTGAATGATATGTTGAGAAGCCTAATGGAACTGTTTCCAGCTGCGAAGATGATATTTTTCTGAAATCAATCGAAGACAAATATGGAGACGTCCAAATGTCCTCTGATGGGAGAACATAGATGGCTTGTGAATGTGTGGTTTTGTATTGATGGTTTTAGTTTGTTAGTGGGGTTTTGCTCAGTGAGAGCAGGTAGTGCTTGGGGGTGGCAGCCCCAAGGTCCTGGGGGGCAGACCAGGACAAAAGGTGTTTAGTTTCTCAAGGGTTAATTTGTTGTACACATTGGATAGTTTCCTATTAGGAGGGGGATGGTGTTGTAACCTAGTGCCTCTGTTGGTTTCCATCTGCTATTTGAGCTGTGTGTCTGTGAGTGGAGCTTGGAGTGTTTGTGTGAGGCATGGAATGGGGCGAAGGAGAGGGTTCCAGGGATGACTGTTGGGTACTAGCAGGGAGAGAGCCAAGTGTAGAAGCAGCATATCACTTTATCTCCCGTCTCACCTTTCCTGAAGCTGTAACTAATAAAGAAGACTTACCTTTGATAACCCTGGCTCTGGCGTGGTTCCTGAGTATCCTGCATGTGTATGAACCACCCAAAGTTACTTCACATACAAACGGGGCTAGTAACATCCCTGACAACACCTGGCAATAGTGGTGGATGGGCGGCAGGCATAGATACAGGGCTAGTAACATCACTGACATGTGTCAATTGTTGTAGAGATGCAGTAAACAGTTGAACATGCAGAAAATAGGGGAGATATTTCAGGTGGCACAGGTCTAGTAGCAGGATGGGCAGTGGACTGGTGCTTGTGCAGGCTCATAGTTCTGAGACTAGGTGCAGCGCGGCATGACGAAGAGAGCAGGTGCAAGAGCAGTTTAAGAGGAATAGTCAAGGTCTGTACAGGCAATGCACACGTGTGGATGCAGGTGCCTCCAATTGGCGGTGTTGCAGGACGGAGTGCAGCGGAAGCAGATGGCTGCAACGACTTTCCATGCGTTGCTTGCGGCAGCAGGGGTATCGGGTCAGGCAGCGGCGTGTCAACGGCTGGAGCAATGCCTATCCCAACGGTTAGCAAATCTTTGAAGTTTGAGAGGGTGCAGGTGTGACAAGCTCAAACAAAGGTGCAGTGAGGGAGGTAAGGAGGCAGTGTGTTACTGTCTGGGTACAGATACGTGACTGGAGGGCGTGCTCCTCGCTCCTAGGCGTGCATTTCTCAGGACCAAGTTGGGGGTAACGGTCTGGGCACGGGACAGACGCTCTGAGGAGGCGGGTATCGGCATGACCCTTACCTTGGGCAGAGGGGCGGGTGCCAGCAACCGGCAACTTCGAGCAGTGGAGAGATGCAGAGAGGGGTTCCGGCCTTTTCAGCTGGCCTTCCCTCCACAGCTTCGCCTCCCGGCGCACCTTCCCTCCATTTAAAGCGGGAGGGGAGGGCTTGTCGCACTATTTTCTTTCAACTACTGCTCATTTTGCCATGTCCTCCAGCCAATTGTTATACCGATGCAAGCCGAGTTGTGATGAATTGTGTCGGGTCTCAACAAATGACAAACATTTAGTTGTGAGTTTGCTCTCCTTCCTAACTGAAACTAAACGTAAGATGTGTATTTTAATGGACACTTGTTAGGACGGAAAGTTCTTCAAGGCAACTTAGGTAAGGAGTACCTAGTATTTATTAAGTTAGATTAAACAGGTACACAAGTCGACAGGACAAGTATAGGAGCAGGGAGGAAGCCCACTGGCTCCCACCACCCAGTCTACTTGGTTTCCAACTGCCTAGGGTGAAGCACTCAGACTAGACAACATTCCACTCATCCAACATTCCACACATGACATCACTCAGCCACAGACATCAATCAAGCACTGCAAACACTGTTCCAGTCAGCATACTCTGGATCAGTCATAACACTTCCTCCCCTTCACAACCAAAACACATCAACATAACAAGACTTTCATAGTCCCAATAAGAAGCCTTGTTCCAAAAGAGCACAGACCCCTGAATATTCCCACCATGTGCATGAAAGTAGCTGACGTTGCACAGCACTGTGGTCGTTTTCCACTTCACTCATTAGTCTGATGCTTTGAGGAGCGAGATTTACTTCAAATTCACTCTCAAATTGGTGTTTTTGATACATTTACTTTTTCTGCATTCCCTTCTCCATTGAGAAAATTTAAATTCCTCCACCATAATCTAATCGTCATTTGCCCACCACCTACACAGCTCAAATACGGCTAATTCTTGGAGCTCTGGAACTTCAGTGAAAACTTTAACTTTGTTCTAATGGGATGGGGATAAATTCCTCTAAGCAAAAGGGGTCGTTCCCCTAACAAACTAGGATATTTTTCCTTCTGAGGACAATTTTCAGCAGTGTCGTGATAAAACTAGATATTAGAAGTGGTCCCTCTGTTACTGGTGTCAGGATAGGTCAAAGCAATGTGTCTTCAATGCCTCTGTATGGGAATACTGATCAACACCAGGGTTCCATTTGTATGATTCCTTGATGGCCTCCGGTCCCTTGGAGGTGTTTTCACCCTCCTAGTAAGTTTCCTCGGAATGTTACCCTTAATTGGTCTCTGTTGGTAAGTAGTAGTGTTTCTACTTCAGGGACCAAGATCATAAATGGCCTGTCCACCAATTTGAAGTTATGTGGATGTGGTGTTTCAGCCCCTAAACTCTGCTGCATGGTGTGATGGCTCCCTGGTAACTCAGGGGTACCGTACCTTTTTTCTGCTTTCCAAATACCTGTCTGTGGACTCGTGACATGCAGTAGTCACGAGTGGCAACACTGGCCCTACTTTAAGCTATCCCAACTGCCTTTGCAACTTGATGCCCTCACTCAGTTCAACAGCTAGTTGCCACAGCAATGATTGCAAGCTTTCCAGTAAGCGTTTACCTCCACGTGTCACTCAAATACTTCCTATTCACGTTCAAACCCTTAAGCTTCTAGTTAAGGAACTTGGCTCAAACACAGGAGACCTAGATGCTTGAAGGGCCACCTCCGGTTCCCCTTTTGGGAGCAAGCATGCTGATGGTGCAAACAACCAACGCCTTTGCTACATCAAATCCAACCACTGGCTCCGCTTACACCAAGCAGGCCTTCTTGCAAACTGAGGTTTTTGATCTGTTATACATTCCATATGAGATTAACCGTATTCTCAGACAGAATTACAGTGCGATAGCACGGCTAATGGGCACTATTAAAATACCAGTAACATAAATAATATTTTTAGCCCTAAATAGCACAGTACGAAAAAACTACTTTCCAAATTGACACTGGCTCCCTGTGCTCTCACAGACACATGGAGAACTAAGGCTGCGGCACCCTCCTTGAACTTAGCCATTCCCGACGGCTATACCATGATCAGAAAGGATAGGGCTGAAGCGAGAGGAGGTGGGGTGGCTTTCATACTAAAAGATGTCTTCACAGTCTGGGAAACAACTGGGCTCACCATTGAGGGGGTAGATTTTATTCTCATCAAAATTGGCATGAATGCAGAAGCCACTACCAATTTTATCTATCGTCGCCCTTAATTTTGGGAGATTTTACTCATTGGTTGGGGTCCAGTCTTGACCAGGAGGCCACTGATTTACAACGGTCACATCACAAACTACAGGTAAAAATATCCTACAAAACTAACAATTGCTAACATTGAGCCACTAGTGGGTAATTTACTGGATTCTGCATCAGAAAAAGACCTGACGGTTCAAGAAATAACTATAGCACTAATTAATAATCGGACTCGAATATTTGATAAATTAGCCCCGCTAAAACAGAAAAAGATACGTAAAGACGACAATAACAAAAAAGAGCTGGTTCTCAGAAGAACTGAGAAAACTAAATTCGGCATCAATGAAAGCTTTTTATGTTTGGAAACGTGAGTTTAATCCAGATTCACAAACCATATATAAGGAAGCAGTCATGGTCTATAAAAATGCTATACTTCAGGCGAAGAGACATTTTCATAACTCTCGTATAAGTAATGCTGATTCGGACACTAAAGAATTGTTTACAATTTTAAAGGAACAGGAAACTACGCCTGCCCCTTTGGGCTTGGTGGAAACAAACAACAAGGATTGGTGTCACCTTATTCAAGACGGTTTGCAAAATAAGTTGCACAATATCAGATCAATAATGCTTGAAAAAAAAGAAGCGGAATTCTGCCTCTTTGGAGGCGATCCTTCCCAAGGTCTTTAAAAGGAACCAAGATATTCCTTTTTTTTTAACTTTCACCCAATTAGTGAACCGGAACTAGAAACAATCATAAAACAGATGACCTCTTCACAGTGCAGAGGAGATGCCTGTGCATCATTGATAATTAAAACCTGTGTTACATCCTTAGTTAAAGCAGTTTGCACCTTTGTTAATGCTTCACGTATGGAGGGGAATGTGCCAAAGGAACCAAAACAAACTAAGGTTACGCCAATTCTAAAAAAAAAGTGTTGGCAAGGGACAAACCACTGAATGTTTTTCGCTCTATCAGGAATACACCCTTACTTCAAAAAATCCTTGATGGGGTGGCGTATCGTCAAATCGCTGACCATCTGAATCCATAACCTATCCTGCATTCTCAACAATCGGGTTTAAGGAAACTATTTGGTACTATTGAGACTTCTCTCTTGGAGCTTAAATCCAGGTTAAATCCAGGTTACTAACACGTATGGACAAGAGCGGGCTCTCGCTGGTCATTTCATTGGATCAATCTGCAGCCTTTGATTTAATTGAACACTCCATACTGAACATGAGGCTCAAGGAAGTGGCTAATTTTTCTGATCAGGTCGCTTCCTAGATTACTTCCTTTTTTAGAACACAGACACAGTAGTGTCTGTTCAGATCTAGCAGAAGCAAACTCAATTCCGGTACCCTATAGAGTCCCACAAGGGGCCAGTACCTCACCATTTATCTACAATCTTTTCATGGCTCCTTTCTTCTACATTCTAGAGCAGGAGGGCGTAATTTTCTCAAACTACGCAAATGATACCCAATGTGTGATTCCCTTAACTGGGTCCCATGACCAGGACGAGCTTGAAGTCCATAGTCTTCAGCCTAATTGAAAACTGGATGTTGAATAACTATCTTGCTCCAAATAGAGGTAAGACAGAGCTAATGATTGTCGGGTCCCCACATGCTCTGAAGGCTCTTAATCACTCCTATAGCTCTTTCAAGCTAGGGGACGACATCATAAGCCCTCTTCCAAAAACTAAAATATTGTGAGTTATCCTAGATCAGTCGCTTAATATGAATGCGCACGTGAATTCTGTTGTGTCCTCCTCAGTTTATGTTAAACTACTGTCACATCTGAGGCCACTCATATCACAGCAAAGTGCAGAAACCATTGCGAGAGCGATTATAGGGGCAAACCTGGACTACTGTTGTAGCCTTCTTTTAGGTACCGGCAAGTTGGTCATATAGAAACTACAATTGGTTCAGAACCGGGCAGTGAGAGTTCTAGTGGGGCTTTCAAGGCGCGAACATGTACCGGAAGCCAGGCGAGGACTTCATTGGCTTCCGGTGGAGTCTAGAATTAAGTTTAGAACCCTGGTTATAACCTTTTAGTGTAGGATGCAAACGATGCCGCCGTACCTTCAGTGTTATATTAATGATACAGTAAATATAAGATCGTTAAGATCCTCCGGATCTCATAATCTTCTGGAGCAACTCAGATCAAGAACCTCTAAGGCTGAGAACAGGGCTTTCGCTTTTAAAGCGCCTATTCTGTAGAACCAACTACCAGACTATCTGCGTAAACATAAACTTCTTGCAACATTCAAGACATCAAAACCTTTCTTTTTACACGAGTTCAGCCCAATGTGGGTAGCACTATTGTAAGCATTTTCCGTTCAGTCCTAAGTCGGGCCCTAAAAATGTATGATTTTATAGGTTGCCATTGTTATATGTTTTGTTAATCTGTTAGCGCCTTCATGCCTACGGGCCGATAGCGCGCTATATTAATGTAATTTAATGTAAATGCTCCGACCTACATGTTGAATCTATGGTTGGATAGTTCAACATGTGGGTCATAGCCTTGTTTGACTGTCCACTGGTCAGGCCAATAGATTGCAAAAGATAAGAGTGTGACTCATTGCTGTAAATGGTGTGCTATTAAGAGCCCTAAGCTATTCCACGAGCTAAACATTTAAAATTGGTAACTTGCTTTGTAACTTAAAACTACTACCCTGAATGCCTAGTAGAGCATTGCATAGATTACACAATGATGCATGTAATTCGGTTTGCACTGCGGTTATCTTGTTCTGTTATTGGAAAGATTCAAAGTCTGCTGCCAATGAACTGCTTTAATCTAAATTAGGTTTTAATTTTTTTACTGCCAACCGTTGGTCTCCTGAACAGTTATACAAGCAGTCTTAGACTGACACTTGCTAATTTAAGGGTGTTACTGGTGCATGGTTGTATCGTCTTTTAAAATGCCAGATACCGCACACAAAAGACACCACTTTCCCAAATTGTTACTTAATAGGGAACCTTGTGTACCTGTACTGTTAAAAGTCCATTATTCAGTATTTAAACTGTTGCACAGTTGTATGTTTGTTCGTGGTATTAAATTCTAGGTCCAATTTCTTTTAGTTTTACATTTTTCTTTGAACTTTATCTATAAAATCAATTGCTACTGAATAATAAAAAAAAAAATCGCTTGTAAAATTGCCAGTTTATTCTTGGTATATTTATTTACCTGCTCAGATATGCAAAGTATAAACTAGCCATCTAATTGGGATGGCGTGTGCTTTGCAATTGCTCTATAGGATTTTGCTGGTTTCACCCATGCCCACCGCCCCTTAACCTTCTGCTCTACCTACTTCCTCTCCCTTGACTCCTCCTAACCTTCATTCCCTCTATTTCACTCCTCTCTTCTGCCTCCGTGCTTTGATGTTAATTGCTTTCTTCCTCTTTCTACTCTACCCTGACTACCACTACACTTTCTTCCTCTACGCTTCCTGGTATTCCTCGCCCACCTCTTCAACTCTATTATGCTCTTCCTACTTCTATTACCATTCTTCCTCTCACTATTACAACTACTACTCCTCTTCTCACTAGTACCACAAGTTTCACCGATACTACTCCACTCCTCCCATTAGTCTTACCATGCACCTTCCTCTCTCTACAGCACTACTCTTCCACTCGGTCCCCATGCACTCCTTAAACTAAGTATTCTAAGTCGCTCACCACACAACCATGGTCCCTCACACTGCTGCACCCTTTCGCTATAAACACGAATACGTCACCTTCTCACATTCCAACACGTCTTCCTTCTGTAGTTTTATTTATTACATTTATTACACGCCCAGATCCTAAGGTATCGCTGCAAGGTTATAGACAGCTTGGTGATAATTGGAGCAGGAAAGACATTAAACTACTAAACGTGACCAAATATATACAATTATGTACATCGTGTAAATATTGATAACGAAGGGTTACAATGACCATTTATACAGGAAAAAATACAGCATTATAACAGATTCTGGGAGCGCGGTTTATTTGTCTTGGTTGAATAACCAGGTTTTTTAGAATATATATATATATTTTTTTAAACGAGGATCCATTGGAGGGCAACTCAGAAAAAGGATGAGGGGGAAACGGCCAATAAAGGACACCAAAGAGAATTCAAATAATTCCAATTCCAAAGAGGGCCCCAAACAAAAGGGTAAGCCAGAAGGGAAACCAAATCGGGCTAGTGTACCTTCTGGTCCCAGACCAGAAGGAGGTCCGAGCAAGCCTCCATTCCAGAAATCATTTGGAAAATGCTATGTTTGTGGCTCTACTGACCATGTGAAAGGAGATCCCAGATGTAAGGGTAAACCTTCAGGGGTCCAGCTTGTCTCTCTAGCCTTCGCTCCAGAGGAGGAAGTACCAATGACAAGTGGAAACCTTCTACTACTGGCTGATGATCCCATTGGAGTCTCAGCCAGTGTTTCTTTAGTGTCCCTGGGGTTGTGGGAACAACAGAATTTAGATGTCTATAATTCTATCCCAGATAATACTAAAGAGTATTATAAGGACAGTGTCCAGGTGAATGGTCAGGAGACTCCTGCCATTAGGGACACTGGGGCCAGCATAATTGTGGTGGATGAATCTTTTTTCAAGGCAGAGGAGGTTGCTAGGGCACCTAAATGCCTCGCCAAGTTAGCTGGAGGGCCTGTGCAGATGTGTCCCCAGTTACCAGCTCTCATCCAGTGCAATGATAGGACTGTGAAGATACCTGTCAGTGTACCATGTGAGGTACCAGGAAGAGTTTTGTTGGCAAATGACCTGAAAGCTCTTGGAGTTGTCACGTACCCCCAGACCTCCTAGTAAAAGATTACAGGAACTAACCAGACCTGCAAGGGAGAAAACCTTGAGAGGTTATCCCAAGGAGATGATGGAAAACGAAATCACTCCTACTCCACTGGAGCTACTTACTGCAATCTTTAACCAACCAGAAGCAAAGGGGCAACCTAAGACTTCTAAGAAGAAACCATCACCAAGCACTCTAGTGCTTCCAACAAGGACTTCCCCTAGGTTGTCCAAAGTTACACCTGTAACTCCACCTCCAGCTGAGGCTGAGCGGGAGGTACAACCCTGTGTGGTTGAACTAGACTCTGAAGAAGAGCTAGTAGGAGGCCAAGAACTTATTGGAGATCTGGACCCTGCTGACCATCCTGAGCTGCAGTCTTTACTGGCAGAAGGTGGACCCAGCAGGTCAGTTTTCCGTAAGGCCCAAAGGGAATGTCCAACTCTGGAAGGTCTCCGCCACCAGGCAGCTTCTCAGGCTGATGGGCAAGAACCTGGGAAGTATAGGTTACACTGGGAAGATGGCCTCTTCTACAGTGAACCGACTGAGTCTGCACCTGGAGACTACAAATGACTTGTAGTCCTTCAAGAAAACCGACTTCAGTTCTTGCAGCTAGCCCATGAGATTCCTTTGTCTGGTCACTTGAGTTTCAAGAAGACCAAGGAAAGGCTCTCACTCTACTTTTATTGGCCAAAGATGGGGGCTGAGGTAGATATGTTCTGCAAGAGCTATCACACCTGCCAAACATCTGGCAAGAGTGATTCCAAGAATGTGGCACTGGGAGTCCCATTTGAGAGGGTAGGGATTGACCTTGTTGGTCCCCTTGATCCTCCAACCTCTGCAGGCAACAGGTTTATCCTTGTTGTAGTAGACCATGCTACTAGATACCCTGAGGCAATTCCTATGAGGACTGTTACAGCTCAGGCTGTGGCTAAGGCCCTCCTTGGTATTTTTACCAGGGTTGGGTTTCCTAAGGAGATAATCTATGACAGGGGGTCAAATTTAATGTCCCACTACATGAAAGCCACGTGGAAAAACTGTGGAGTTACCTACAAGTTCTCTACCGCCTACCACCCACAAACCAATGGGTTGGTTGAAAGGTTCAATAGAACAATGAAGAGCATGATAGGTGCTTTAGAAGAACCCCTTAGAAGAAATTGGGACCTTCTACTGCCATGCCTTCTCTTTGCTTAGAGAGAAGTCCCTCAGGAGGGAGTAGGCTATAGTCCCTTTGAACTTCTCTATGGCCATCCAGTCAGAGGTCCATTTGGCCCTGATTAAGGAGGGGTTGGAGAGTGTTCCTTCCCCCAAGCCAGTCAGAGTGACTGACTACGTGATAGGACTCCGGAGGAGAATGTCACAGATGATGGCTCAAGCTAGTGATAACTTGAAGGCTGGTCAAGCTTTGGTCAAACATTGGCATGATCAAAAGGCTAACATGGTTGAGTTCGCTCAAGACCAGCTAGTTCTTGTTAGGATTCCAACAAGACAGAGGGCCTTGCAAGACAAATGGATGGGACCCTTCAAGATTGTGGGAAAACTTGGAGAGGTCAACTATTTGGTGGACTTGGGCAATCCCAAGGAGGCTCCCAGAGTCTTCCACACAAACAGACTAAAGGCTTATGTCTCTAGGCCTGAAGTAGGAGCTTTGCTTCTAGCTTAAGCAGCAGAGGAAGAAGAGAGTGAACCTCTCCCTGATCTCCTCCGAGGCTTACCTTTGGATGAAAAGATTGAAGGAGTTAATCTCTCTTCAAATCTGACACCTGAGCAACAAGAGGAGTGCAAATCTATGTTAAATCAGTTTGCCTCCCTGTTCTCACTTTCACCAGGCTTGACCCCTTGGGGACAGCATGATATACTCACTGGTGACTGTCTGCCAGTAAAAAGCAGAGGATACAGAATGTCAGAGAATGTAAGAACCCACATCAAGGGAGAGGTCAGCAAGATGCTTGACCTCGGGGTAATAGAGCCCTCTACTAGTCCATGGTCTAGCCCAGTTGTATTAGTACCAAAGGCAGGATTCAAAGAACTGAGATTCTGTGTGGACTATAGAGCTCTTAATGCAGTCACCAAGACTGATGCCCATCCTTTGCCAAGGACAGATGAGTTGGTGGATAAACTTGGTGCAGCCAAGTTCCTCAGCACATTTGATCTGACGTCAGGCTATTGGCAAATAGACCTGACGGACCATGCCAAGGAGAAAACTGCATTTTCTATCCCAGTTGGCTTATACCAATTTAAGGATATGCCTTTTGGACTGAAGAATGCATCTGCTACCTTCCAAAGGATGGTAGATCAGGTTCTGACTGGGATGGAGGACTTCTGCATGGCATACTTAGATGACATTGCAGTGTTCAGCCCCTCCTGGGAAGAGCATGTTGACCACTTAGGACAGGTTTTGCAGGCTCTGGAAAAGGCCAATCTGACCATAAAAGCAAGTAAATGCCAGATTGGGCAGAGTAAAGTGGTCTACCTTGGACATGAGGTAGGATGTGGTGAAATAAGGCCTTTGCCCAGTAAGATTGAAGCTGTGCAAAATTGGACACCTACTACTCAGACCCAGGTGAGAGCCTTCCTAGGCCTCACTGGGTACTACAGGAATTTCACAGAGAACTATGGGACCATAGCCTCTCCACTGAATGCGATCTCCTCTCCTAAGTTCCCTAAAAAGGTCAAATGGAATGAGGAGTGCAGTCAGGCCTTTGAAAACATGAAGAAAGCCCTTTGTCAAGCTCCAGTACTCAGAGCTCCTGACTATCGCCAAACTTTCATTGTACAAACTGATGCTTCTAATGCAGGTGTAGGTGCAGTCCTTAGCCAACTGGATGAGAAAGGTAGGAACACCCCATTTGCTTCATCAATAGAAAACGGAAGGATCCTGAAACAAGGTGGGCAACCATTGAAAGAGAGTGTTTTGCTATTGTGTGGGCTCTGAAGAAGTTTAGGCCATACTTGTATGGTTCTACCTTATTATTCAGACTGACCACCAACCCTTGAGATGGTTAATGCAAATGAAAGGGGGAAACCCCAATCTGCCTTCAAGGGTTTGATTTCATTGATTTCACCATTGAGCACAGGTCCGGGTGTCACCATCAAAATGCTGATGGTCTCTCTCTCTAGGATGTTTGTAATCGACTAGAGGTGTGAGATTCATCCAGGAGTGGATTAAATCCTCCTGTCCCTTAGTCTGGGAGGAGGGGGGTGAGTGTTAGGGAGAATTCTTTTATAAGGCTAATTTCCCAAACCTAGTGAGTCCCCCAGCAGCTTTGCTGGATTTTTGGGGTTTTGTTTTTTTCTCCTGCTTAGAGTGAGACTCTTTTACTCCCACTCTTGGACATGATTTGAGGTATGTCTTTGACTTGTTATGTGCTTATGGGCTATGGGGTTTCTTTTTACTCCATAGGGTATCATCTGTTTTTCTGTATGTGTGGTACACAGCACCCTCAGTGCAGTACCACAGGGGTGTCACAGTGACCCCCAAACATAGACTCCATACCCTGGGACTGACTACTGTCTCCCAGGGCATGTGAAGTCACCATTGACTTTACTAGTCCAAAATTGTGAACAGAACCAGTACAAACCATCATATTGTGGAAGTACTGGTAAGGAGTAATTCGATTGCCCCTGTGTCTGTTTTCGAGGGGGCACTGTCCCGTCCCCCGAGTTTCTGGCTGGTGGCAGTGGTTACCACGCGAAATATTCCACCGGAATATTCTCTATGGGATTTTCCCATTGATTTTAAACGCACCACTTTTTGGTGCAATGGTAAAGACACTGGCGGTTTATTTATTTAATATAAAATCACCGGTTGGGGTTTTTTTTTTTTTTTTTGCCAGAACTCGATTCTAAAATGGCGTTTGTGTCCGTCTCTGTAACTCTGACCAAGGTCAAGCCCTTTGTTCCACTATTTTGGCGGGCTTTTCCACAGAAGCCCTCCAAATGGTGCCACTCTGTCTGGGTTCCACAGGAAGGGTGGAGGGGGGAATTGGCACCCTGGACTGCATTGCCTTAGCAAACCAAGTCGCACTCTACGCTGATTGGCCCAGTGGTGAGCCGCCCGGCTCACTACTTAGCATGTGTGATTTACAGCTAGGCTGCTGAATGGGGGTTTTTCTGCATAAAAGCAGGGCCTTTGGGACTGGAACTTCAGAAGTCGCCACAGGACCTAAGAATCTGAAGAGGGAAGAAGCTGAGCCACCTGCAACCGACGACACCACCGGTGAAGCCCTGCTGCAACGAACTCGCCACTTTTCCAACGACAAGAGAAGATCTTCTGCTGGAGAGTCTTCTCCCTTTGAGCTGGTAGGACCAACCAGTTTGCCCTTTTTCGCTTCCAAAGACGTCACTTGGTCGAATCGCCCGTGCTAAGCACCCCGGCGGCCGGATAGCCAAGCTCGCCACTTTTGACCGCAAATAAAAGGACTGCACCTTTTCGGGAACTCTGCGGCTGGTTTCATCCCTGTACAGTGCAACGACTCCCCGTTCCCTCCTCGACGAGATTTTCTCTTCCCCTGGTCGGAACCACGAACTTCAACCACTGCCAGGAACAACTGCCCCCGCTGGAGCTTCCTTTCTCTTTAAGGTACTGTGTCCTGCCTGGCCTCCCTTTCTACAGATTGCTAAAGGTGACCCTTAAATCCTTAAATTCTAAACTGGGTTGGCTCCAGGTCTTCTAACTATATCTTTTGAATCACCCCAACCTCTTTTGAACACTCTGCAAAGACTTTCAGTGCACTTTAAACCGTGTGATCCTGGGCACATTTCGCTTTGCTCCATAAGTGGGCCTAGCCTATGAACTTTGGCTCTACAGTGTAACCTGCCTTTCTCCCCTTGCTCTGAACTCTTAAAAGTGTTGGGAATTGTTTTATTTTATGCTTTGCCTTTTCTCTCCCTTTTTAACCTAAACTATTGGAGTGCCATCTAGGTTAAGCGCTCACTTCTGTCTTAACAAATAGTTGTGCTTTAACCCTGACTTGTCTGATAGTTATCAAGGGAGGTGTGTATACTTACCCGACTGTGTTTTAACTTCCTTTTCATTGAGAGTGCTAGTGTATTGCCTAAAGTGTGTTTTAAATAAATAACTATATACTTTTTATACAAAGCCCTGGTCAGTGTTTGTTTGCTCTACTGTGTTTTGGCCCTATTGTGTATACACTGCATACTGCCCTACTCTTCTTGAGAGAAGTCTGACTGCTCAGCCACAGGTACCAGGTAAATCTGGGTGGTGCAGACTGCTACCAATTGGGTTTACTGCTTACTTCTGTAGTGTTAATCTTTTTGCAGTGTTCCCTAAGGGAACTGCACAGGACTCTGCCTAACTGATGCTTTGAGTTTATTAATCGTGTCAAGCACTAGTTCTTGGGTGACTGGCGAAGTAAAATAATGGGTTGGTGTTCTCGTTGGGTTTCGTGTGGGGGCTGCTGGTGGCAGGTTTATCGGCTAATAGTTTCCTTTTAGATATTATTTTATTTTGCAGAAGAGAAATCTTGGGAGCTGAGACTGGTGCAGGATTTTCCAATTCTCTCAGGATCGAGAAAAGTTCTTTGGAGTCTGACGCAGCATTGCTGATACGAGTATTGTATGCATTGGCTTTATGGGTGGTGATGGCAGTTTTATAGATTTTGTTAGCTGCCTTGAAGGAGAGTTCAGATTCAGTGGTGGGATGTCTTCTGTGGGCGTGTTCGAGTGCCCATTTGGTTCTCCTTAGTGATACTAGATCTTCGTTGAACCAGAAGCAAGTTTGTTTGTCAGTGCGTCACGTTTTGGTGGTTAGCGGTGCTACTGCATTGATGGTAGAGAAGAGACATTCATGGTAGGAATCTGTGAGGGTACAAGGGTTGTCGCTGGAAATCGAGATGGTGTCTAATGATTCACTGAGTATGGGGGCAAAATTATCAGGCGTGAGCTTATGCATGTTTCTGGTTTCGTAAGAGTTTGTTTTGATTGGGATTGGTTCTTCGGACAACAGAGTGAATTTAATATTATAGTGGTCGGTCAAGTCTAGAGGTGGGAGCGAATCAATAGTTATGGCCGTATTGAGAGAGAGAGAGCGGATCCAATCTAATGTTCTCCCTTTAATGTGGGTGGAAGCATTCACCAGCTGTGTAAAATTCATGTCCTTAAGTGAGGAGTGTAGAGCTTCTGCTTTGGGGTAATGGATATCATTAAATCCTAGATTCATGTCTCCAAGGATAATGCATTTGGTTTTAGGCTTGATGAGTGGAGTTAGTAACAAAGGAATGTCTACTTCACGGTGGCTGAGATCAGCACAAGGTTAATCAGTTTCTTCATTGGTAGCAAATTTGACTAGTATTAATTCATATCCTGCAATTGTTTCAATGGGACAGGCTCTTAATTACAGTGTTGTCTTGGCTATGATAGCTACGCCGCCTCCGTGATCGTGGGTTCTATCATTCCTGAGGATAGTGCGTGGGTTCTATCATTCCTGAGGATAGTGTAGTCTGGTGGAATGGTGAGGGACAACAGAGGGCCTGATGCTTGGTGAAGCCAGGATTCAGTGACTACTAGGAGGTCTAGTTTTTGTTCAGAGATGAGATCATGTATTTCAATTTCGTGAGCACCTTAAGATCGAGTGTTGATGAGGGAGCATTGGAAGCTGGGGGGGTTCCTGGATAGGAGTTGCTGCAGCCATGGGGGTTAAGTGCGGAGTGGTGGGTACTTGCTTGATGTCTGTTTTAGGCTTGTAGTAACGTGGGTGGATTTTAGTCGGTGACTGTCTGGGAGTTTTAGTGGCTAGTGTGAGAGCGGTGGATGGTACGTGATCTTAGACGGTGGCGTCTGGTCTTGCCCAAGATGGAATGGGATGTGATGGGAGTGAGGTTCCGCTGAGAGGTCATGGGTCTGTAGGTGCTCAGTTGTATGGGAGGGGGGTGGTCTGTACTATGGGTATTGTTGATGGGACTGTTAGGATAAGACCGTTCCGGGATGGGCGTAAAAGGGCACATGGAAGGCAAGAAGGGGGTGGGGCAGGGGATGGGGTGGTGCTGGGGGCAGGCTTGTTTGGCTAGTCCATTTTTATAGCAGACAAAATTACTTCCTGTGCATGGTATGCAATTCTGACTAATACAGAATGGTAACATGCTGATGATTAACTAGACTAACATGGCTGTATGTGGCTGGTGTTGAGGCAAAGGTGCCTTGCTAAATAGCCAGTCCTTACAGTGCAAAATTGAACTTTGGTATGGGTTGGCTAATCAGGTTGTGGCCAGTGTGTCAAATGCATTTTGCGTTTTGTCAACAGTGAATCTAGATACTATTACCAACAATGGGTATGAATGCAGTCCTCAAGACAAATGCAATTTTCGACAGTGGGGCAAAATTCAATTATCTGCAGTAGGCCAAATACACTTCTAACAATGGGCATAATTGAAATTTTTCAACATTAGGCCTAATTGAGGTTCTAGAGTTAAATTCAATTTTCATCAGTGGACCAGATGAGCATCACCACAGAGGGACTAAAAGCGGTTTGCAGCGTGGGGGAGAAATGCTGTTATCTGCTGAACAGATCTCAACAGTGGGCCATAGGTGGGGGTGACCATTGGGACTCCTCTGGGCATACAAGGATACATGCAATGCAGTCAGAGTACTCTTAGTCAGTGAGAGTTGTGGCCCTCTTGGCCTTAACCGCACAATGCACACTTTGTTTCTCCCTTGGGGATTGTGCCTCTGTCCCTTTTCAACCAGGTGCCCTCGTGATATTATAGACGGCTAAAAGATTATAATTTTCTAGTGCTGCCTGTTGCCATATGACCACATCAAAGCTCTTACTTGCCTTTTGGGTGGTGTCATTGTGGAAATCATGCCACCTGTCGCTGTCATTTCATCTGTAGCCTGAATGAGAAGCTTAATGTTCCCCCGATTGATGTCTAGTCCCTCAACTGATGGTGGGCTGGACCCAGTTCAGCCTCCTGTGGAGTGAATGCTATGCTTAGATTTCCTCTGCCTACAAAAATGTGGAGCTCTTAGAAACACGAACACAGGAAGGAAAGCTATAATTATATTGTATATGAGTGCAGACCTAGCTCCGAGCAGCAACAGAGAGCTTTACAGAGGTATACAGAGGGGGCAGACTGCAGAGGGGCACAGAGCAGGGGTACAGATGTACAAGGTGGCAGGGAGGCGAGGGACTGATGAGGTTGAGTGATGCAGCGGGGACATGATGGCCTAGGTGTTGAGGAGTAGAGACTCCTTGAAGAGGTGGGTCTTGTTCTTTTCTGATTTGTATGAGTGTGGTGGCTAGTCTGATTCATATGGGGAGGAGGTTCCACATTATTGGGGGTGTAGGCAGAGGAGGCTTGTTTCTGGTCCTTTCCTTTTTGCAGCAGTGGATTTCAAGTCTGCACGTGCCCTGGCTTCTGGTGGTGCTCTGTCTGCCGTAGATGCTGAGTTTCCCCACGAGGTAGCTGGGTGACTTGGGGGTGACTGCCTTTATAGAAGATGCAGCAAGACTTGAAGGTGATTCGTGCATGAAGTGGGAGCCAGTGAAGATCGATGAGGGCTTTGGTGAATGTGATCGTATATGCGTAAACCCTTGGTAAAGTGTGTAGGATACTTCTCGGGGGCCCTTCGAGGAGGGCATTGCCCCATCCAGGTCGGATTCGGACCAGTGCTTGAACGGTAGATCTAAAGCTGCTCGGAGGGAGGAAGGGCTTGACTTTCCGCAGGAGGGAGAGCTGATACCAAGCGGTCTGAGTTTTCTTAGCTCTGTGTGTGTCTTGAAGGAGAGTTGTTTGACGATGTGGAACCCAAGGGACTTGGAGCAAGAGGTGAACTCTGGTGTGAAGCCCTCAAGGTTCATGATTGATGTGTGTCTGTGTGTGGTGTTGTAGGTGAGGAATAGGAATTCAGTCTTGGACGGGTTGAGCTTCAAGTATGCACTGGAGATCCAAGACTGTAGCACCAAGAGGCAGGTTTTGTGGATGTCCTTGATGGAGTCGATGTGGATGTTGTGTGGCTAGGAGGGCACCCAGAATAGATTGAAAATCACTTGGGAGAGAGTTGAACCCTGCAAGACTCCACAGGCGACGGGTAGCATTGGTGATCTAAAGGAGTCCAGCGTAACAATCTGCTGGTGGTTGGTGAGGTAGGACAAAGTTGCTGATACCAAAGCGCCATGTAGGGTGTCTGTGAGCGCCTGGTGGTCTACTGTGTCGAAAAGCTGGTAAGAAGTAGAGTAGAACAAGGCGGCAGGGGTGGGTAGCCATCGTCAAGGATGTTGTGTGTCATCGACCACTTGTGTGGTTGCTGTCTCCATGCTGCATCTGGGTCAGGACCTGGATTGTTGAGTTTGTGTTGGTGTCGATGTGTTGCTGCAGTTGCATGGCTACCGCTTTCTCAATGTTCTTACCTAGGAAGTGAAGATGGTTGATGGTGCGCTAGTTACCTAGGGTGTTGGGATCCAGAGTGGGTTTCTTTAGTAGAGGGAGGATTTGTCTTGTCTTTAGGGTTGATGGGAAGTTGCCTCAAGGTAGGGGACTGTTGAGGATCTCCAGGAGGGAAGGAGAGCTTCAGAGGATATTGTCTGTATACAATGTGGCTTTGAGGGCAGCCAGGGTTTCTAACCGGTCCTCTGTAGAGAGGGTCTTGAATGTTGTCCAGTGTGTGGAGACTTTGCGAGGAGGGATGTGAGGTGAGTCGTGAATGTAGAGCTGGTGTCTGTCTTGCTGGTTTTTGTAGATTTTAAGAAGGTGTTGATGGTGGTGAATTTTTCGATTAGTGTGGTAAGGCAGGGTTGTGTAGCGGGTTGTTACAGTGCTTGACCACTTTGAAGAGGGCGCTGCTTTTGTTGTTGGCTTCTGCTATAATGTTCTGATAGTAGGAGGCCTTGGCTGTGTTGATTAGCTGCCAGCGGGTTTCCCGTTCCTTGAGGAGCGCCAGGTTTTTTTTTCTTGTTTCCTGATGCCTCTTTTGTTGAGGTTGTGTTCTTGTGTGTACCAGGTTGCTGATGGTTTCAGTTTGCAGGTGCGTTTTTTCAGAGGCGCGTGGCGCTTGTTGAGAGGGGTGGGGGGCAGAGAGGGTGGGGTTGAGTGCTTCCAGTAGAGGGTTGCAGTTTGGTAGGGGTGTGAGGTGGAGGTTGGCGAGATATTCCGTGAGGGGTTCCATTGTGAATTTCATGAAGGATTTGAAGGTTTGTCTGATGGGCTTCTGCTGAGAGTGCTTGACTAGGGTGGTGTGCAAGATGTTGAAAGGCAATGCCATGCGGTCAGACCAGTTACGTGGGAGAGGAGAGCTGTAGTGGAGGGAAGGCAGTGCGGTGATGAGTCGGTAGAGGATGTTGCCTTTCTCGAGCATTGGGTTTTTCGTGTGTTGTGAGTCTGAGGGTGTCGAAGGCAGCACAGAGCTTCCTTCGTTTTGGTGGCCTTGTTGTACGGGAGTTTGACGTCGCCTAGAAAGATGTTGGCATGCGTGAGGGACATGGTGGTGGCCAGGTCGGTGAAGTCTCTGATGTAGGTGGTGTTGGGTTTGGGTGGTCTAAGAGATGGAAGGTGACTGTCTGGCAGGAAGTGGGTGGAGAGGACTTCGAAGGAGCCAATGTTGTAGACGTCAAGTCTCGTGCAAGGCCACGAGGTCTTGTGGATGACTGAGGCCTCCGCCTGTCTTGTTTAGCTGGTCCCTGTGTTGGATGCTGTAGCCATCGGGGACCAAGTTCCTCACTCACTCCCTTAGATTAGAGAGTTTAGTGAAACCTGGGCCTCTTTCAAATGAGGTTGGGCTTTGATGTGTGGCTCTGCTGAGAGCACCTACTTGGACCAAGCTGCCAGGAAGTTCTGTAAACCTGCTGTGAGCTTCATGGGGTGACGTTTTTGTTACTGCAGGCTGTATCCCCACTTCTGCTGAGCTCTGCTCTTTTTAGGAGTCCTCTGCATAACGCAGCGTTTTCGAAGCTTCACTATCAGCAAAGCCATTTCTGTTGAAAGATGCCAAGTTCATCCCAATGAGCCAGCCTGTCAGTTTGAACATTGCCATAATAATCACCAAATGGCGTACCCAGTTTCACACCTTCCCAAGTTAATTAGAAATGTTCAATACCAGGGCAATTTTCGCTTTGGCATGCTAGTTTTGACCCAGTTAATCATACGATAATGCCGATTTCTACATTTTCCTCCCATGACATTACAGTGCAATAAAGGGGTGTGTTCCTTTCTGTCGGTCTCGCTCCATTCCTCTTCCACTCCCATGTCCTCCCACCCCCCCCAATACCACACTGTTGCCCCTCCCACCTGTCCCACGCTTCTTTACTTTTAGGGTCTCTACCATTACTTAACATGCCATCCAGTCCCTCATCTTCACTTTCTCTGGCTTTCCTGTACTGGCCCTAACTGAAATGTTTGCTTACAAATAAATTAGTTGTACAAATTACAAAGAGGAGCTGCAACCAATGGGTGTGAAATGGAGTCTCGTTGGATATTGCAGCACACACATTCGTCCCTTTTGGGTGGAGACTAGACTCCTATTGTAAAAAAGGGAACTAACCCCTGGAAATGACTTGTCAAAGTTTTTCTGGGTAAATCCGGTCGCATGGATAAAAACCCATGTAGCAGTATATTAACACACATGGTTCAAACAACGGACAACATTGGATTGGCGCTCTACATGAAGTTTCTTCTGGTGAACAGACAAAATCTGTTTATACCTCTACTAAATGGTGTTTAGAAACCCCATAGCGACGGATGTGTTGGCTTTTCATGTACACAATGGATTAGACCTTTTAGCAACCAGGAAACCGCAGTTATCTGCTACTAGCTTCAATTTATGTTGATGACAGACACATTTGTGTCTTTTAGCAAATCTCCCTGCCATAGTCTTTGTAAATGGGCACAATAAATAATATTGCTTAATCAATGAGCATTTGCTTTAGGCACGAGGGACTGAGTTTAAACAGTGTTGCTTTAATCTTGGGGAAAGATGAGGCAATCCCCATATTTTGACAGGACAGGCAACCTCGCTGCCATGGTTCCTTTTTAACCACACAAGAAACGCTTATTTTTTCAGTTCTTTGTCGATAACTCGTAGACGGGACCAATATACGTATCACTGCTCGCATATGCAGTTCTTTTGTTCAATTGATATTAAATGTTAGGAAGCGTTTTGTACTGAAACACCAACACAGTGGTCTCAGAGTGTCAAGACTTGCCTGTGAGCAGGTGTATTGTGCCCACACTAGATTATCCAGATTGACATAGATCCTATATTTTTTTTCATGGTTTACATGGTGCAAGGTGTTGGGACAGTGTTTCTAATGTCCAACTAAGGGCTTCATAAAACCATACATCTGAGGTAGTGCATGCATCCGCTCTTAGTATAAGGCTGCAGCACCTGAGAACATTTGGTAGCATAGCAAGAGCTGCCCGTCTTATTTTAGGAGGGAGAGGGAGCTGTAGCTTGTTAAAAATAAATTGAAGCATACTTATGGTCCAAAGAAACACTATCAATTTTAAAAATAAAGGGTTTATTTAAATATAAGTAGACCAAGATAACTTTTGGGTAAGTACTATAACATATAAACACAATCATAAAAAACAACCCCATACTACCTAATGGGTACGCAAGCCAAGGTATAACCATTATTTAGAGGAGCAAGTCGAGATGAATCAAACCTAAGGTTATACATTTAGGATAGTAAAATACTATTATTGGGGGGAATACGACCAGGTTAGATATACTTTTAGAATACAATCAAAGGGTTCTAAATTGCTAGCAGCTGGGAGCTATTTAGCTCCTGGGTCTATCCAAGGGGATTAGCCAAACAAGGGGAGGGCAAAAAGTTACAAGTTACCAGGGTGATGCCCTTATTTTATACATGTTTTAACACAAAAACCGGGCAAAACACATCTGTGTTACGATTTAGTTACAGCCAGATACTAGATCCAAAACAAAACCTCAGTGGTAAGGACCAAAAGGGAACAAGTCTGTTGACGAAGGACAAAAAGGATAGAGCAAGTTTCTTACTATCCCTACCTAGTCCAAAATCTCAGCTAGGTAGCACTGATGTTCCGCTTATCTAATAGAGACAGTCTCAGAGATAAACTATCAACTTCTATAAGATGTAATACATTCAGCCTTGCTCATCCTTAACCGCACGATTTCATTCTGTGTGTGCATTTGAAAGAGAATCCAAGGGGAGCCTGGTTCGCTTGAAACACACAGATACCCGGAGCTACTTTTGACTCCCCAGGCCAGTGGTATCTTCCAAACATAGCAGTGTGATATTAACTTTGTAGGTTTAGGATTGTGTATAAAACAGAATGACGGACACACATAAGGGACATTTAATGGATATTGGATAATATATAATGGACAAAATGTTAGTTTGCATCTTGCACACAAGTTAGATTTGCTGCACACTATGTACTAGCTCCTGGTTTTTGTAGTTCATGTAAAAACAAGTAGTAGCTCCTGCCTACAGGCGATGCCCAAAACCCAGGAGCTGGTTTTTGCTCCTGGTCAACACATACTAATTTCAAGCCATGCAATCAGTATTTCAAGGGTAGTAGACCCTGTCAGTCATGCAGGGACACTCTGTTACAGAAATCAGATAATAAACCAACCCTGTTGCAAGTATACTCCTTGCAACATTACTTTAAGAATACAGTTCAGAGCTAGTAAAACAACTCGTACTTTCTGGAGGAGCCTCTTTTCTACCCAAGTAGTATGACACTCAATAACTATTTTTGAATGCACCAACCAAAGCAGGGAACGCAAAACTCAATTCAGCTTTAAGAAAGACACCATGTATTTCAAGGTAAATAATTGACCTATTGGTACAGAACTATCGGGTATCTAATAGCTATTTATATCCAGTATACTTTTAAGAAGTGTATAATACAGTTTCTAAGGTAAGTAAGAACCTGTAGAATCGCACCAACTCAATTCAGGGAAGCACAACTCTGGGTTACAAGTTTAACAGTGTGCAGCAGCTATTCGAGGTGAGTAAGGCCTTCATACTTTCAAGTGGAGCTTCCAGCAACTCAAAGACCAGTATTAACTAAAAGACTGTTTTAGATCTGTATAAAGCAGACCAGGGAAAGCAAACACCCAATGTTACACTTTAAGAAAGACACCGTGTATTTCAAAGTAGTTGAGCCCTACTGGTAAGCTTTTACACTCATTAAGGTTAGAATAATCAAATGGTACCAATGCTTGTTACTCTTTAGAAGGGAGGGCACCATTCAAAGCAACTTATAGACTTTTTAGAGGGGCAGAATGCAACTCAAAGGTAAGCATAAACTTAATGGCACTTTGTAACTTCTTTTTTCACAGAGATCTAACAAACTAACGTCTTTAACAAGTAAGTAATTTTACACTGGTTATACTTTCAAGGCAGAATCCTTTTCTTATCCAGTCGTTCCCTACTCTATAGCATCAGTTTTCTTGGGGGTCAGAAAAGGGACCCTGGTCGTCTAGATGCCAGCTGTAGGCAGGATGAGCTAGGGTTCAGTTGCAGGAAAGTCAAAGTTATATAGGTGATCTTCTTAAACAAGTATTCACCTTCAGAGTTAGTGTTCACTGACATCACAGAAGGCTCCCTGTGTGTTCCAGCATTGGGCCCGGGCAGGTGGTATGGGCAAACTCCCCCCAACCACAATAATCACACACTTAGCCTCTGTTTTTTTTAAATGTATTTATTTTCAAGATTTTCAATATACATTACCAAAAGTTCAAACAGAGTATCAAATATAACACTCAGTGTTTCATAGGTACAGAAGCAAAAACAAAGTCCAAATCATGGATAAAAATTGAAACATTTCTGATAATACAAGACACATTCCGTATCAATCGCAATATAAGATACCTAATCCAAAATATTACAATTAATTTAAAAATAAATAAATAAGAATAAATAACACAACATAGAACATTACAAAGACATAAAGACCACACACAGACTACATAAAACAAAAACAAAACAGGGGGAAATCCTCAACTGATACACATAAATAAATCAGATAGTCGGATCGAATAGAAACAACTAATCCTCAGATACACATTCACCATATAGATCTGTAAATGGTTTCCAAAGATCTTGATACTTATTTTCCTTTCCTTGTCTCACAAACATCACCCGCTCAAAGTTTGACAATACCAACAAATCATTAATCCAATTCTCTACTCTGGGCTTCTTTCTCGTCTTCCAAACATTAGTATTTGTTTCACTGCGACCGCAAGTGCCTTGTCAACCAATTGTCCATATTGACGAGCAACCGCACAACGCCTCCTACCCGACAACAGCAACACCTGCATAGGCATCCTGAGAAAACACACGGACAAAATCGCCTCCAGCCTATCTAATATCTCCACCCAAAATTCTAACACCCGAGGACAATACCATAACATATGGATCATCGTTCCCTTCTCCTTCCCACACCCCCAACACAAGTCATCAGCAGTCAATCCCAACGTATACATACGCAATGCAGTCCAATACAGATGCCCTAACACTTTCAAATGAATCGATCTCAACCTAAGATCCAACCTACTCCTATAACCTACATTCCACATAAATTCCCACTCCTTTTCTGTAATATCACATCCCAACTCCTGTTTCCACCTCTCCAATGCTTTCCTATCAGCATCAACATCCTTACAACATATCGGCATCAAGCCGGTATAAGTGCATACCATTCGCGGCGATGACATAAGAATCTGACCACCCACCGATGCCACTTCCAAAGAACCTGACCGCATTGCCAACCTTTCACTCAGAGCTTTCAATTTCACGAATCTATTTCGTTCTCTCCCTGCCAAATGAAACGTCCTCTGCAACTCCTCGAATGACAATATACAGCCATCGCGCACCACATCTCTGATACATAAAATCCCTTTCGAGACCCAACTTCTCCAACAAAAGGATTTATTGGCAAATTGTAAACTCGGGATGGACGCCCGCGACGATACGGCATCCTCAAATGCTAGACGCCCATGACGATACGGGATTTAACCCGGTTAATACATTCTAGAACAAACGGAAGGATATTATCAAGTTGCATCATGTTAACAGCCATGGGTTGAGAAAGGCACTATCCAAATGTTGCCGAAACACGTGTTACCATGAAGGGCACTCGCTAATAAATCGCAACCTTTGGAGATAATATTGAACTAGTGTGGCGCGTTTGTACGAAAGAGTTTTCATTACATGTTTTGACTATGGAGGTTGGAGTGTGAGCCTCTATCTCTCTTATCAAATGCGACGTGTACATAAGACTTGTCAACTGATGTCAAACTAATTCTAGGTCGCAGAGGGTGAAGGTCGGCGCTAATCCACTCCAATATTTGGGTACATTTAGTTATGGATGTCTTTTTACAAAGATACCTGTTTTTCCCCCGCTTCTAAATTTGCTTCAGCATCCTTGGCGCTTTCTGCCATTATTAACTCTTTGGATGATTTGTACCGAAGGGATGGCCTCTGTGGGAATGGCCTGCATTCAAACTGTTTGATTTTTGCATAATTATTGGGGAAAGTATTTCTGTAATATGAAAACCCATAGAATAGCATTGCGTTTTGTATATTGTGAAACCAAAGCAGTGTTTTATTAAGGCAGTAGGTCTTATGTAAACCTGACAAGACAAGGGGGTCCTGTTCAGGTTTTGGGCAGGTGCATCCAGCGCTACGTATTGGCAGTACAAATCACTTTTACTTTCCTAAAAGCGAGCAAATCCTCCCAAAAATAGAACTAATAAAAACTTAGAGTAAAAAACGCTCTAGCAATGTGGCACAAGGGAGCCTGCACACTGATTATCCCCACAGATAGGTTACCTTCAGAGGCCAGCCTAGTGCCAGTGGGAGGAGCTGCATATTGTTAGTCCTTGGTCCGAAAAGGTACTTTAAATGAAAATACACCTTTTTAATTTACATGACCTACAGAAACCTATCATTTTTGCTTAAAAAATGAAATTCCCTTTTTTTTACTCCTTAGAAAAAAAATATACTCCCAACGTAAAAATAGGGTGTGCACTAATCCCACTCTAAAATACCCACCGTAGGCTGGAGCCTTGGGTGCATCTGAAATACTAACAAAATCTCCAATGTAAAAAAAGAAATAAAACTCGGGTCTGCCCAGGGTGCCATTTTGCTTTTCTTCACGTATCTTGTAAAAATGTGTCAGATTAGCTTCTATTCGTTGAAGTAGGCGTTTTTCGTGCTAAAGCACACCCCCACATGAATTGCTGGTTTTTAGATTGTGGTTCACACCCCCTTCCTCGTGGAATCCTACCCATAATTAACTCGTAGCCAGTCTTTTTGCCTGCCAAAAAATATTTGTGGACTCGCCTGGAATAAGATGGCCCCAGTCCCCCTATTCAGCATTCAAGGTGTTGCTCAGTAAACTAGCCCCGGCGACTTGGTCTCATAAAGGGTAGCCACTAGATTTGCTACTGTTAGTGGATGCCTGTTATTGCGTTGTTCTAATGGCGGGCATGCGATAGTCTCCTTCCCTTACCTTGAGAGGCAGGAATGCCTGTCCTTGCCGAAAGGAAGACTTATTCCTCACACATTTTCCAACATGGGGCTTGTTGAAGCCTTAAGACGCCAGACACTTTGGCATTTTGTATATTCAAGGCATGGTGGTTAGAAGTTTTTTTTGGTCCTAGAGCAATGCAGTCTTTTGCTGGTTTGCTTGTGCTCTAGTAGCAGTGTTACATTCGATGCTCGCACTTGTAAGACGTTCTCTTTGATACCCAGCTGAGAAGAAGTTTAGTAACTATTGTTTGATATTTTACTTTTCACTGACTAACGTTAACATTTTTTCTTTTCTCTTTTTTTGCAGTTGGATTCTGACCATCTTCAATCCGTGCCTTTCCTTTGGGATTGCAATTTATTTCGCCCTTTTTCCCCCTCTCCTATCTCGCACTGCAACTTCCTGTCAACTATTGCTGTCCCTGATCTGGTTCCTGGGATGACCATCTTGGTTTCTTTAGTCCTGCTTTCTCTGGACCCCTTTTAAATCTGCTCCTGGGCTTGTGCCTGCCAAAGGGAGCCAGTGTCTAGTATCTCTATAGTGGACCAGCTATGACTAGTCATGCTTTTGGGAGGCAAATTAATATTTGTCTTCCGGGATTCATAGTTCTCTGGAAAACAGTGGTAATTGCGTAGCATTTTTTTTAAACGGTAGTAGTTTTTTTAATAACATATAGACAAAGACATTTTATCCTCCTTTTTTTTGTCCTAGGTGGTCTGTGTGGTTTCTCCAAATATATATTTCTCCTTCCTTGCTTTTGCAATTTTTGTTTTTTTTCTTGTTGCCTTTTTTCTTATCCTCCACCATCTCGCACTGAAACTCTGCCTCAAACCCCTTTCCCCGCATTTTATGGACCCTTCGTACCAGCCAGCCCGCAACATGGACAAGGAGCAGCCACCGGCAGTCTCCTTGCCACTGGACCTCTCCCTCCAAACGGGATCTTTGCCGGGAACTTTGCCGGATGAGCGGGAGCTGCGTGGGAGGGAATTCCCTACATGGGAGTCGTTCTGCACGTTCATTGATGCCTGGTGCGAGCAAAAGAAGATCGTTTTAATCGTTCGGGAATTTGTACCCCTGAGCAAGAGCGATTGGACAGCGGATCTGATGAGCCCAGAGGCTGCTGCAGCACTCAAGTTCAGCTACGCCCGTCTCATCTGCAGAGAGGGGAGACGGTCCACAAAATTGGAGCCAAGGTAAAGTGGTGCAGGCCGTCCCAGAAATGTTTAACTCTGTAGGAGTGGTACTTTGGAGCTAATCTATTCAATGTTGATTTAAAAAAAAAAAAAAGCCACTAACATATGCCATGTAGAATCTATGTGGTGGTGGGTTGCATTTTTCAAATAATCTACAGTGGAAAATGTGTAATTCTCTGGATCATAGTTGAAAATGTAGATGATACTCTGAGAGGCCTGTTTTTGAGCTAGTGTAGAATTGCTCTCAACCTAAACTTGGAATTGTTTAAGCCATCCAAATTGACCAAGACAATAGGTCTGGCTTTGTAAATGTTCCCATAAGACAAACATAAGACAAACATGGCGTCTCCTCTACGTTTGCAAACAAGATCTAATGCCGTTGCTAATGTATTTCTATACAGGAGGAACAATGCTCATTTGATCCCAAAATAACATACAATAGATAAGGTGTCTGATTCCAAACAACATACAAAACAAACTTTAGCGGTACATGTTATACATCACTGAATGTTACATATCTTGTTAAACTGGGACTGCTGCCTATCCTTATACCTCCCCCCCCCTAATCTTAAGCTTATTCCGTTTCGCCTTCCGCTGTTACATCCTCTCTGGATGTCCCTCCTTCCGTACCCTGGGAGGTATCAAGCCCGCTTAGGCATACTTTGGTGGATCCGAATAGCGTGGCCACTAAATGCCTCCAGGCTGTCAATGTATCCGTCTCATCCTAGCCGCACCCTACTGGCTGCTTCCGTCCATACCACTGTTTCGGTTTCAGCCCATTTCTCGAGGTCGTTCCACCACACCTCTACCTTTTGGCCTTTTGCATGCTTTCCAACCCAATGCAATCCTGAGTTTGGCCAATATGTAAGCTAAGCCTTTAAGCTTGCTCACATGTTTTAGCTTGCGTGGTCTGGGGAACCCTCCCAGAGTACATGCCCATACCGACTCCACATCTAGCGTAATACCTTATCTGTCAGGTGGTGGGCCACTTTTTTCCAGAATTTACTAATTTCCGGGCATGCCCAGAAAGTATGGGTCATTTCTGCATTCACTTCTCCACATTTGGGACATGATTGTATGTCTGCGTTTTTAAATCTGGCTATCCTCTGGGGGGGTCATGCATGCTCTGAGTTACATATAGTTGGATTTGTTGCAACCTAGCGTTTCTTGACACCTTCTTATGATACCTTTTGGCTCTCCCACAGCCCATCATTCATACATTCCCCCACTTCCTCTTCCCACTCCAGTCTTAACTGAGTTACCTCTTTTTCAACCCTGCTCATCAATAGTTTGTAAATTCGGGAGACCTTGTGCCCTCCCTCTGTGATGTCATAGATTGTTTCAATGGTTGTATCTGGCTGATCTTCTAGCACTATCCCGGACCATGTTTCTTTGACTCGTCGCACCAATCTAGTATATGTGATATATTGCCCTTGATGCAGGCCTGTTTGCTCTACCATTGCGTCAAGTTCCAATATTTTCCCATCTTGCCATATATCTCCCGTAGTTGCAATGCTCACCGATTCCCAGTGCATGCGTATTGTTTTCCTCGGTTGCACGTCCCCTTTGGTTAGCGTTACTACTGGTATCTGCGGGGAGCACAGGGTCGAGTTCTCCATGGCCTGGCAAGCTTTCTGCCATCCCAGTTCCAATATTCTCGGGCTCTCCTGTATCTCCTTCTTAGGCAGCCATATCCATTCTTTCAAAAAGAATGGGGAACACTCTGACCTCAGCAGTCTGGACTCCGCTGTTGGGTCTTTCTATAGCCATTTGGCCACATATTGCAGCTGACTGGCCAAGTAATAGATTTCAAAGTTGGGAAGTTTTATGCCTCCTTTGTCATATGTGTTTTGTTAGCAGTTTCCACAGGGCTATCCCATTTCTAGTGTTATGCTAGATGAAGCCTCTGCATATGCTCTGGAGTTGAGCAAAAAATCGTTTCGATATCATATATGGTATGTATCCAAAAAAGTGCATCAGCCTTGGTAATACAACCATTTTCAACAGGGCTGCCCTTCCCATCATGGCCAAAGGGAGTTTAGACTAGAATTCCATACTCTTCTCAATGTTTATTATAGCCTTCTCTGTGTTGTGTTCATCCCCCACTGTGTGGTATATATCTATCCCCAGGTATGGAAAGGTTGTGGTCTCCCAGGGTATTTGGAGATTGGGTAATTGCTCTCTTGGGATCCCTTTATATCTTCCTAGGGGGAATATGCATGATTTTTTGGGGTTAACTGCAATACCCGAGAGCGACGCAAATCGCTCCATTACTTCTAGGATATATTGTAAGTGTTCCTCGGGGTATCTTAAATATAACAACATATTATCTGCCTACAGCGATATTAGGTGTGGCCCTCCTTTAGTGTGAATCCCCAACTCTTCATACTGTTGTCTGAGGTATAGTGCTAGTGGCTCTAATGCAAGGATATATAACATCGGGGACCATGGGCACCCTTGTCTGGTACCTCTGCTAAGTTGCCACCTCTCTGAGATAACCGCTCCGGTCTTCACTCTGGCTAGTGGTGAGCTATTGATATTTTATTTGTATCGCGCTCATACACAAGTGTTTCAGAGTGCGACAAGGCAAGGGTAGGGAGACAGGGGAGAACAAAAACAACGATCTTACTAGGCCCAGTGACATTGAGAACGCGCAAGTGCAGGGTAGAGGGGGGGGTGGGGGAGTGCATGGAAGGGGGAAGAGTGCGGAGCGAGGAGGAAAAAAACAAAAATAATAATAATAAATAAAAAGGCAACAACAATGGGAGTGCAGCCAGCAAGTGGAAAGTGCTGGGTTTATGGCAGCGGGCTGGGTAGGTCTGAAAGTGCAGGAAGAAAGGGGGGGGGCTGTATGGGTACAGATGCAGACCCCAGTGCAAGGGGTGGCCCGGAGGCAGTGCGTGAGGGTGGCAAGTTGAGCAGGTACCTGGGCCCGGAGGACAGAGAGTGGCCAGGTGCATGGTGCCGAGGGAGAGTAGAATCAGCAGGGGAGAGGAGGGGAGAAGGCAGAAGCAAAGAGGAAGGTTTTGAGGTGCTTAGTTTAAGAGTGGCAGGGAGGTTGTTCTAGAGGGAGGTCCGAGCAGAAGACAGAAATCTACCCCCAGCTCGTTTCTTTGAGAAACGACTGGCCATGAGGGAGTTGGAGGTAGAGGAGCGGAGTGCTCGAGATGGGAGGGATTTGCAGAGGGATAGCTGAAGGTATGTTGGACCCAGGCCCCAGAAAGCCTTGTGGACAATGCAGAGGGTTTTGAATTTAATCCTTGCATCCACTGGGAGCCAATGGAGAGATTTCAGAGCTGGAGAGATACGATACCAGGGCTTGAGGCCAAGGACAACTCTCGCAGTCCTGTTCTGGATAAGTTGTAAAGGTCGGAGAGTAGAGGCAGGTAGATTAAGAAAGAAGCTGTTGCAATAGTCCAACTTGGAGATCACCAGAGAGTGAGCTTCTGGGGGAATGAGAGGAAAGGAAGAATACCTCTGAAGTGGTGCAGTAGAAAGTTTGACTTTTTTGATACATCAGCGATGTGGGCGGAGAAGGAGTGTGTGGAATCAAAGGTGACACCAAGGTTCTTGGCCTCGCAGGTGGGGATAGGAGGAGGGCCCAGGCAGGCCGGCCAAAGAGTGAGGGGAAAGAAAGGTGATGGTGTGCCAAAGAGGAGGATCTATAATAGTTTGACCCATTTTAGATACTCACGCCCTATACCATATGCCTGTAAGGCTGCCATCAACCATGGCAATTTCACAGAATCTAAGGCCTTCTCCGCGTCCAATGAGACTATTGCAACCTCCTGTGCTTCCCCTTCTGTCTGTTCTATGACCCAGTGAAGCCTTCTAAGGTTGTCCGATATATTCCTATGTGGGACGTATCCGGTTTGATCAGGATGTATAAGCTCGCTTATAACCTGTCTGTCTCCCAGCCAACACAGTGAGTATTTTACTGTCCTGGTTCAGCATGGATAGCGGCCTGTACGATCCGCGCTCCATGCTCGGCTTGTCCGATTTAAGGATCGGAATGATTATCGCCTCCCTTGAGGATTCTGGCAATGTTCCTATTTCGAGAGCCTCATTTAGCATGGGCAGTAGTGGAAGAAACTCTTCTGTCTTCTATGTTTTATAGAACTGGCTAGGAAGTCCATCCAAGCCTGGGGCTTTGCAAGTGGGCAGTTCTTTGATTACTGCTTCTAGTTCCTCTAGTGTGACCGGGGCGTCTAAGTTTTCTCTCTCTTCAGGACTCAATTTTGGTAGCCCGATGTCTTCCAATATTTCCGCTATCCCGCTGTCTTTCTCTTCATCTGTATCTCCATACAATAATCTATAAAACTCAAAGAACCCTTCATTCACTCTCTCCTGGGTGTCAAGAACCTGTCCTCCTTCCCCTTGTATTGCTCTAATCGTCGGTCTCAGTGTTGAAACATTTATACAACCATGCTAGCAGCCTCCCCCGTTTGTCACCTCCGGCGTGCTGCCTCTCTATATATTTCTTATAATTTAGGTTGCATAGCCTCTCCCAGTGTCTCTCGTATGATTGCTGTAAATGATTTATGGTGTCCGCCTTGTCTAAGGAGTCAACTCCGCTGCGCGTAGCTGCCTCAAGTTCCTCCTCTGCCTCTTGCAGTTATTGCAATATTCCCCCCTGCAGTCCTTTAGATTTAGCTATCGCTGCTCCCCTTACCACCACTTTGAATGCCTCCCATAGGGTGCCTACGGATTCTATGCTTCCAGTATTGTTTTCAAAGTATTCAACAATCTCCTTTCTCAGGTCTTCTCTAAACACTGTCTTTTAGTACTTCTGTTTTCAGCCGCCACATAGGGCTTCTGGCTCTGGGGGCTTGATATTACCATGTTAAGACCAGTGGTGAGTGTGTCTGAGACGATTCTCGCTCGGTATTCCGTCTGTACTATCTCTCCTATCATTTCCGGGGAGGCAGACATGTAATCTAACCGTGTATACAAATTATGTGGGGCTGAATAATGCGAGTAATGTCCATCATCTGGATGGTGTACTCTCCATATGTCTTATAGACTAAAGTCTGTCAACATGGTCTGCAAGGTCCTGGCTGCCGGGGTGGGTTTATCCATTTTCTCATCTGACCTGTCTATCTTGGGATTTAGCGTACAGTTAAAATCAACTCCCCATATGACCGCGCCTCCCAAGTATGAGGTTATCCTGTTGTCTAGTGTCTTGAAGTAGGCCACAGTATTTTGGTTCGGGGCGTATGTATTAATAATGCACACCTCTGTTTTCGATTAGTCCTTGTACCGTCACCATCCTCCCATCTGGCTCCACCACATATTGTAGCAGCTGGAAAGGGACATGTGGTGCCACCCAGGTGATTACCCCTCTAGCATATGCCGAGTATGCTACTCCCACTGTGGTCCCTTTCCATTTCTTTCCAATCACCTCTTGATTTTCTTTTTTAAGGTGGGTTTCTTGTTATAAAGCAATATCTATTCTCTGCCTTCTCAGGTACATCATTACTTTGTTCCTTTTGAGATAACTATTTAGTCCCCTGACATTCCAGGTAACTATCTTGAGGTCCCCCATCATTATCCATACCAAGTGCTGCTCTTCTCCCTTTTCCTCCTCCTCTGTATCTTGCGCTTTGGCGCGTGGATGTGAGCTTGTCTTTTAATTAAAACCACAGCACACCCTCCATCTCCCTTCCCACCCTCCACACTACCCGTTGCTGCACACCCTCCAACTCCCTTTGTCCCCAAAAACCTTACACACTCCCCAACTCCCCTCCCGCCTCTCTCCCTTCCCATGCCCAACTGTTGCCCTGCTCCATCCCTGGATCTCAGGCCTTCCCGCATTTAGTCCCTACTCAGCAACGCTGGTGCTAGGGTCACAGCTGGGGGTTGCCACGCTACTGGCAACCCAACTAAACTAACACTAGGGATGCAAGGGTGAATCCTTTGTGCTTCCTGCAGTTGTGCACTATTATGTCATGTTTACACAAATATACATGTTTAACTTGTAGCTATGATTTATGGGCCATTGTTGCCCTGTTTTATAATCAAGTCCCAATGTCATTATTCATACAGCACCTCAGTTTCCAGAGCCGCCGCCTCATTTATCTGTTCCGCCCGCCTTAAGACAGTCTGTTTCCAGTGGGCAGTTCTGGGCATCCAACCATTCCGTCGCATCCTCAGGGGTTTCAAAAAACAAGGCCCTGTTCGTAAGGAACACTTTCAGTTTGTCCGGGGACATTAGCATGTATCTGTAGCTCGCCTCCTGCAGCCTCTTCTTCACCGTCCCATAGTTCAATCGTCGCCTCTGGACCAGCAAGGTATAGTCGGGGTAAGCTGTGATAGAGGCAGAAGCCCTTTGTATTGTGCCCCTTTCCTGAAGTGTTCCAGGATCTTGTCTCTATTGCGGTAATTCAGAATGTTGGCAATTATAAGTCTTAGGGGCGGGGGGCTGGGGGTGGACCCAGGAGGGGGTTTCCTATTCAAGGCCCTATGTGCTCTCTCCACCGCGAACCTCTGGGTAAGCGCTCCTCCTCCTATTTCTTGCAGCAACATGGTCTCGACATAGTCTGTTGGATTGGGTCCTTCTTCCCCTTCTGGAAGCCCCACTATACGTATATTATTTCTCCGGGCGTGCCCTTCAGCTTCTTCTGCTCTGGTCTCCAGGTTGTTAACCTGTTGCTTCAGTATGTGGATTTCCGAGGCGTGCGATGGGCTTGCTGCTGTGTTTGTCGCTGCTTCCTTCTCCAGGTCATCTGCGCAATCTGCTGTTTTCTGTACATCTTGTCGGAGTAGATTACCATCCTCTTGCACCGCACCCACTTTGAGTTCGAGCGTTGTCTTGAGTTCGGCCATGGCTGCCAGCAGTTTGGTTTCCCATGATGCTTTCAGATCAGCAATTGCGTCCAGGATCTGTTGGTCACTGCGTGTTGGGGTTGCATCCGTTTGTGGGTTCCTTTCCCTGTTCCTTGCCCCTTCCGCCTGCTGCACTGTCTTTGTGTATTCCTCCATTGTGGGCTGCTTCCCTTTTCTTTGGTAGCTTGGACGTCCTTTCGGTGTGGCTGAGTGTCTTGGTTTAAGATGACTGAGATTCGGCCTTTGCATACGGTGGGAGGGTGGCGCCCGGGTCTGCTTGTGGGTTCCTAGTATCACTTGCTTTGTGTCTTATCGTTGCTACTTGGTGTCTTTAGCAACGGGTGATGATTTAGCAACGGGTGATGATAATTGCTTAGCCTCTATCTCGCAGCTTGGAGCCCTTATAAGTTCTCGGGGGGGGGGGGGGGGGTGGTGGGGGAGCAGCACCCGTGGTAGCCTCCCTGCAGTTGGTTCAAGTCCGGTGTATATCTTTCTCTTCCACCACATCTGTGGCCCTCTGTCACCGGATTCCCTTTCAGCCCGTATGTTGCTCTGCTTTGGTTTTGTTTGGCAGTAGCTGCACCGTTGTCTTTGGCTGGCTCTAGTTCGTGAATAACAATTGCTGTTTTTCTAGTGGGTCTTTACACAGGGATTTGTTTTGCCTGTGCTTGAGTAGGTAACCCTGCGGGTTGTGTCAATCATTTGTGGTTGGCCTAGTTTTGCTCTTCCATGTACTATCAGTGGCTGGTGTTGCTTACCACTACAGAATGCAGGTCACCAAGGCTTAGCGTGCCTCTCTACCTTTCGCTTTATCGTCTGATGGGGTGCACTGCACTCAGCCAGCAGCACGTCGCTTTCGTAGTCCGTTCTGTTCTTCGTAGCTTCCTGTTGCCCCGTGCCAGCAGAGTTGCCCTATGTTGTTCCCCTGCTCATGGTTTGCAGGGCGCCATGTCCACTATCTACCAATGTATCTCCGCGTGCCCTTGCAGTCAGCAGTTCGATTCTCCGTCTGGTTTCTGGGCACGTCCTTCAGTGTCTTTGCGTGTTGGCCAGGGGCTACCCTCCTGATGACCGGGGAGTCCTGATCTCCGCTTTGGTGTTTGCGGAGTGAGTACACCTTTATCTGGGTCCCCAACTCCACTTTCTATTGTTTTCCTGTCCCCCTCCTCATGCTCTTTTCTGGGCAGATTCCAGAGCCGTCGGGGGGGGGGGGGGGGGGGATGGGGAGTTAGGGGTGGGCTTCAGGAAGGGTTCTGCTGCGCGTGTGCCCAAGGGTGAAGGAGTAGCGCACACCGTAGCCAGGGGAAGCAGGCCCTCACCACCTTAGCGTACCAGAGGGAGTGTTAACCTTATGGATTCCGGTGAAAAATAGGCCCAGGAAGTTAGGCCACAGGCCAGGAGGCGGCAGGTCCTGCCGTGACACCACCGGCGCCACCGCAGCGGCAGCTCCTACTGAACAAGGAGGGACAGCAGGCATCGGTGCGGGCAAGGGGGGCTGGCAGGCCGGTATGTAAAGGATCGTTTTACCCAACCAGGGAAACAATGTATTTTTTTTACTGTGCAGCGTTATTATCCCACATCTCAGCCGCTTGTGTCCCTGCTTGTGCTGACGCTTCCTATCTGCCTCTATCTTTCAGCGTCTGGGTAGCCGGCGCTGCTCCTCTTCACAGCGGGGCCCGCTACTTCACATTATCAATATGCGGCTTTTCTTTGTTTTCACTCAGGACGGGTGCCATTTTGTTGCGCTCGCCTTCATGTCGGACGGGATGAGATCCTTTGATGCTTCCCCCTTGTCCGCTCTCCAGATGTCTCCGTGTCTCGTACTAATCAAGTAAGCTAGTACGCTGCACTGCTGAGTCGCCTCACACGTGGGCCGGTCCGCTCTGTTTCACTGTTCCTCCGTCAGTGATCCATTGACCGGCCCATGATCGCTTAATCGCTAGCGGGCCCCTCTCTCTGTTCATCCATGCTGTGAGTGCCAGTGCCGCACGTCTCTTCTATGGCAGCTCTCTGTTCAATCAGTTGGTGTTCCTGTATACAATGTATCCTCTGCTCACTTTCGTTATAATTACACTCGCCTACTGGCCGCTTATCGCTCAGCTCCAGCTGACTCGCTGCAGCTTCTGCTACCAGGCAGCTTCTTCTCGATAACTCCAGAGCGGCTTCTCTGCAGAACGGGGCTCCGTGTTCGTTCTTGCTTGCAATGCAGCTTCTCCGGCCTTTTGTTCCTGGCCAGGTGCCATTGTTGCGTCTGCTCACCACATTGCCCAACTTTCTTCCTCTCACAGTTCTGTCCCTGCTTTGGCGGTTCTTCAGAGCCCTGTACCCGGACTGTACAGACATCCGCTGCTTCTCTTCCATTGTTCATAGCTTGTCTTTTGTGCCTGCTAGGGCCACAGATCTTTGTCAGATCAGCGGGAACTCCGCGATGCACGTCCTTTACGTGGCCATGTAGCCACACCCCCCAAGCTATCAGATTTGATGGGAAGCAGTGAGCTTCGTACAATGGGGTGAGTTTGAGGGACATTCTGATCAGGTTGTGAGGGGAGTAAATGGACCGGTCACCGGAGACGAAACATAAGTGGACATAGATTAAGGATAACCAACATTGGGCATTTTCTGTTCTTTTACAAATGGAAGCATTTTCAGTAATCCAATAGTTTCCCACAACTCTCCTCCTCAAACCCCCCCACCCCCCACCCTATAACCCACTCTCCACCCGCACCAGCAACTGGTTAACTCCAGAAAAGTCACAGTTTGTGTCCGGGATAAACTTCCTCCTTGCGGAGGAGACTCGAGGGGTTCTGAGCCGCAGATATCCCAGTTCCCCAATGGGCCATTGATATGAAATGGCATTTATAACGTGCCTATACCCAAGTGTTTCACCTCAAATAGTGCCCGGGACCTCCAAACACAACCCAGCGTGCCCGGTCAGGCCTTCCCAGTCCCGCCACACACCTTTTGCCTCCCCTGCTAATCATCGGCTGTACTTCTCGATATTGTACCGGGTCTCATCTAAAAGGTGCTTTATGAACTTCATGTCATAAATAGCCTTATCCTTTGCCACCCACTCCTTCTTTTCCCCGGGGAGGTGCAGGCTTTTCCACCTCTGGGCTAGACAGCCTCTCGCCGACACCAACATAACCTCCTCCACCCCATTCTCCTCCTCTTCCAGCCCTATTCCAGAGAGGAGGAACCACAGTGACCGCTTCCTCACTCTAAAACCTCCATGAGTACATTGGCACAATAGGGCACCCCCACCACATGTGATTGTAGTCCCCCGGAGCCCTATGACATGTCCAACATTGGGGGCATGGGGGATTCACATCCCTTACCCATTTTGGTTGACACAGCGGGTGGGTAATGCCATCTATGTTACCGCTTCAGGGCCTGGCTGCAAGGAGGCCTTTGAACATGCAAATCTCCTACACATCAGCGCCCACAGGGCATCATCGATGTCCTTCTCTGTCCTGCCCCCTCCTAACCCTACTAAAAACATATTCCTAGTCTCCGCCTGCAACATAGCTTTGTATAGCTTAGCAATACCACTCCCCCCCCCCCCCACCCCCGCGTGCCTGTCCATGTGATCAGGATGCTCTCGAAGTCTGTCCCTCCCTCTGCACATTTTGCCCCAATTTAGCAAGACTCCCTTTTATTGTAGATGGCAGAACAGAGCTTTCTGCCCTGCAGGCACTCCTCTAACATCCCAAGTGTCATGAATGCTCCATTCTCCCGCATTTGCCCAGCCCTGCTTAACCCTCCTCATACCACAGTTGGAATGCCAGGGGCTCCTCTACCCCATCCCGTAGGGGCGGGACCAAATGCAGCTTAGAAGGGGGTGTCCACCTGTTATTCCCCACTCCCCCCCCCCCCCCCCCCCTTTCCTCCAGAGGGACAACAGACACTTGCAGGACCGGGTGGCTCAGCACCCTTGGAATAAATACACATCCTGGGCACCAAGCCATTCCCCCAGTGGGCCAGGAATCCAGCACTGCATTGTCCATTGTCACCCACTGCTTATCGGTGAGTGGATCCAGATGATCCACCAAACCCAGAGCTGAGATGCCTTATGGCATGTCCAGAGATCCTGGAGCCATACACCACCGCGCCTCCTTTGGCAGAATCAGGACCCTATGTTTAGCTGTCGCCCAAAGAAACTTCAACAGCGTCGCCTTAATGTCCTCCAAAAATGCCTTCAGGACTACAATTGGGAGCATCTGGAACAAGAATGGGTAGCACCATCATTTTAATACAGTTAAGTCTGGCCATCCACGAGAGCCGCTGTCCTGCCCACCTCTGCCAAGTCTCTCTGCACCCTTCACCACAACGGCAAGTAATTCTTCGCAAAGAGGTCCCCATAGTTTATTCACACCTTTATCCCCAGATAATGCTCCTTCCTAAACGGTAACCCTCTAATATATTCCTTTGCTGCTGCCATCGAAACCCCCTCTCCACCCCCCTCCCCCCAACCACATATATGCTATAGATTTTCAAGGTTGACTTTAAAGCCCGATTTTCCATATTGCTCCAGGTTATCCAACAGGTGTGGCACCGAATTGCAAAGGCCTGGTAATGTACAACCAAAACTGCAATGACGCTAACTTTACACATTGATTTCTCCCTTCCCCCCTCCCCCCGCAAACTCCCCTACCATGACTCCTCTTATTCCCTCATCCTCCCTGACCCCTGCTGCCCAGGGTTCCATAACCAGAGCAAGAGCAACCGGGACAGCGGCACCCCTGCATAGTACCCCTTTTCAGCTCAAAAGCCTGGGACAATTTCCCGTTCACTACAACCCTGGCGGATGGGCTTGAGTATGGGGCCGCAACCCAGCCCCTCCATTTTGGGCCCATCCCTATATTCGAGAGAGCACTCCCCACCCCCTCCTCATGAAGGCCAACTCGTCCGATCAAAGGACTTCTCCACGTCTGAGGCCAATAGGAGGGACATGTCCCTATCCACCCCCGTGAGTTGATAATGTGAAGCGGCTTCCGCATATTGTCAGCCCCCTGTTGGCGCATAATGAAGCCTGTCTGGTCTGCATGGATCACCAGGGGAAGACAGATCTCTAAACTCGACGCAAGCACCCTAGAAACACTTTTGCATTCACATTTTAGTAAGACGGGCCTTTGCGAGGCACGGCTCACCCTGTCTTTTCCTTAGTTACGGATTACCACTATAAAAGCTTGAAGAAACATTGGCGGTGTAGATTGCCCCCCCCACTCCCCTGCCCCCCAGTAGAATTGTACAGTTTGGCGCGGGGCGCCATGAGCAGTTGCGAATACTGCTTATAGAAATCTGTGGTGAACCCGTCGTCCCCTGGGGCCTTTCCTTCCTTCAACTTCTGGATCGCTCCCATCACCACCTCCTTTGTTATTTCTGCCTCTAGCATCTCCCCTCCTCCAGCATCTCTCTGCCCCCCCCTCCAGCATCTCTCTGCTCCCCCACCCCCCTTTCTCTTCCGTAAGTTTAGGGAGCGGCAAACCATCAAGGTAGGCGCACATTTGCTCTGCCGTTGCCTCTAACGGCTTGGCGTAGAGCTGCTGATATTAAGCAGCGAATTGGGCTGGGATGTTGTCTCCCCACGCCCATTGTCAACCCTCCACTCTGCACCCTTTTACCCTGCTCGTCAGAAATGATCCGGTGGCATCGCCCCTGTCATAGTAGTTTTGCTGAGTAAGCCTAATTTTCTTTACCACCTCACCTATAGACACTGAGGAGCTCCTATCTTTTGTCCCTCATCTCCCCCAGAATGCCCTCCCTGTCTGCACCTTCCCCCCCCCCCCCCCCCAGCTGGGTCCGCTGAGCCCTCCACTCCTCGCGCAGCCTGGCCCCAACCAGGCCCCTAGCCCTTTTTCTCTAAGCTCCTTCTGTGATGACCATTCCCCTAAATGTAGCCTTGGCCACGGTGTGGGAAGGGGCTATGCAGATGTCCCCATTGTTGTTGGCCTCGAAATACGCACCTATCTGAGTCCCCAAGAAATCCCGGAATACCCGGTCTCTCGTCTGTGTATCGTTATACCTCCAGCGGTACTGCCGCCGTCCCAATCCTACCAGTCTCCACTCCGCCACCACCAATTCGTGTTCAGTCCAGGTTATCGCCTCCACCTTGATGTTCCTCATCTCTCCCAAGCACTCCTGCGGGACCAGGAGTAGGTCTATTCTAGTGTATGCCCATGTTGGGGAGGGAGGGTGCAGCTTCTTCTCGATAACTCCAGAGCGGCTTCTCTGCAGAACGGGGCTCCGTGTTCGTTCTTGCTTGCAATGCAGCTTCTCCGGCCTTTTGTTCCTGGCCAGGTGCCATTGTTGCGTCCGCTCACCACATTGCCCAACTTTCTTCCTCTCACAGTTCTGTCCCTGCTTTGGCGGTTCTTCAGAGCCCTGTACCCGGACTGTACAGACATCCGCTGCTTCTCTTCCATTGTTCATAGCTTGTCTTTTGTGCCTGCTAGGGCCACAGATCTTTGTCAGATCAGCGGGAGCTCCGAGATGCACGTCCTTTACGTGGCCATGATACCCACCCCAGCCCCAGGAAATGGCTACACTAAAAATGTCCACTCATTCATACTCTTGCAGTCCACATTTTCCCTAGGATTTTCCCTTTTGCTGACCATCAATCTAGCGCTGGGTCGGACATTAGGTTAAAGTCTCCCCGAAGAGTGTGGCCCCCTCCGTCCATGTCTTCCAACATCCCAAATATCTGACGCTGAATTTTCACCTGACCCACGTTGGGCATGTACAGCGTAGCCAGCTTAACACGCTTACCCTCGGGGTACACCTTGATCCGAGAAACTGCCCTCCATAGCCCCTCTTGACCTTGGCCCCTGTCATTGGGAATGCTTTTCCAGCTATAATTCCTACTCCCTCCTTCTTACGGTCCTTATGAGAAGCCCAGTAAGTCTTGCCAATGGCCTTTCCCTTTTATCTTTCTCCTCCCTCCCACTTGGCTACCAATCCACCGGAGCTTGCAGGGCAACTTTCTGCCCCAAGGCACCTTGTCGGTCCCAGTCTCTTCAGTTTATGTCTGCCTTGCAAGGGGCCGTATTGCATTGTCTCCGAAGGGTCCTTAAGCTGGGCCATGCTTCCTCTCCACACCCTCGCCTTGCGCCCCTTCACACTCCCGGGTGCATGCAGGTGCTGTTGCTATATTCTGTAGTGACCTTTGGCCTTCCGCCCCGATCCCCCTGGGCTCCTCACCCAGTCCCCACGTGGGCAAGTGCCCTGTGCACACAGTCCTCACCTGCTTCTTTGTCATAACCACCACAGTCCCGGTGGCACAGCGCAGGCACTGGTCTCTCCAGCCTTCAGGCTCCCAACCGGCACGTTCCTGGCAAGGCTCCACTTCTTTCACCCTCCGCCTCCTTGGACTTGCTCACGTTTGTGCCCACACTCCTCCGTTGGGACCTCCAATGCGGGCTCCATTGCCTCCCACAAGGGCCGGACCCTACTTCCTCGCTCTCTGCCTTTCAGCAATGACGCACTCCCCTGGGGTGTGCCACACCAGCGGTTGATCTGTCGCTGCTTCATTCTCCAGGTTCCTTTCCTACTTACCGGGCAGCAGGACCAGTCTCCTCCAGGCCCTACCTCCTCACCGGCAGCGTGCTCGGCCAGCGGCGGCATTCCCCGCTCTGTCAGGACCTGCACAACGCTCCAGGTCCTTTTGACCTGCCACTGCCTCCAGGCTTAATACTCTTTGTGGCGACTGTCTTCCAGCAGCCATCACAACACCGCTGTGAGCCTTTGCCTCCTCCCACTGCTCGTGAGGCAAACCGGGCAGCTGTTACACCACACCGGTCTGCGCCGACTTCGGGGATATGGGGCCACCTCCCCAACCAGAGTGGTGGCCCTCGGCCCCACCTCAGCAACACACACTGCACAGTCGGGGATATGGCCCACCTGAAATTACCACCCGGGTCCTCTCCCACTCCGCCGCTCTCCATTGCAACGCTGCAGGCCTTCTCTCAGTTGCTTGTTGGGGGGGAGGGGGAGTGGGAGATGCAACACCACTGATATTTATTTCTTTATTTATTTTGGCACCACAGCTGCCTAGGATCTCGAGTCCCTCAACTCCGCCAACCACCATAAAAAGTGAGGGCAGGGGACGAGCTTGACCATCAAGCTGCCATCTTGCCTGCACCAAGAGCCCCTCTCCACCCCCACCGGTGGTCTCCCCAATGTACCAGTGCAGGTAGGCAGTACGGCCAGCTGTGCTCGGGACGGGATCATGATGGGTGAAGTACTAGAATGGAGACAAAGGAAGTGAGAGACGGGCAGATTAGGGGAAAAATGTTAAGTTAGTAAGCTAGGCAGCGGAGAGGTAGGTTAAGAGAGTTACTCTGAGGCAAGCAGGTAGGCTTTTAGTTCGGTTTTGAACAAATCTGTGTGGACTGTTTCACGGATGTTTGGGGGAAGAGAATTCTTTCCTTATTAGCTTTTGGTGCACGGCCAACAGACTGACCGCTTTCGACGAACCACCTCATCGTCCACGTCTGGACTGATCGACCAGACGATGCCTACACAGCCCTCTTCGGGCCTCGGCCCTTACAGTAGGGAGAGAGGGGGGAGGTTCTTCACACTGACCTCTTTAGAGAATGCATATTCTGCCATCCCCTTTCCCTTTTTCTTGCCAATCTGCCCTTGTAATAAATAATGGCCAAAACTCCCTTTACATTTTGTCCTACCTGCCACCGAAAAGTCCCATGGAAGGGCACGCACCAAGTGTGCAATTACTGTCTCCTGAAGGATCACCCTGAAAAGGTTTGCAAATCTTGTATACTTTTTTGACCTGAAACTCTGAAGGATTGACGCACCAAACGCTGGGCCGCTCAAACAATGCAGGCCGAGGCCTCCATCGACGTGACTGAAGACTCCGGCGAGGGCAATATCTGGGTCCTGAGTGATGCGGAAGGTGAGCAGGGTTTGTCTGAACCCCATGTGCCGACTCCAATGAGCAAGCTGGCGGCTCTGTGTTGGAGAAGATGCACAAGCCCAAGAACACTAAACACGTACCCCACAGCCGACTCAACGGTACCGTCGAGGGTTGAAGCTCACGCAGTGTCCATGCGGAAAGCCTCAGGCTTATTCACTGTTCTCTGGGCCATCCTGTACACTTTTGCCCCATGACATGCCTCCGAAACTGTACCCCAAGGTCGCCTGGGACACCGCACACAGAAAGGCCCTCCTTTGGCGCACCGAAAAACAGGCAGCAAAAGGTGTTTCGGGGTCCCCCAAGAAAATGCCAAAAATGCAGGAGATTAAAATATCAGTGCTTCCCCACTTAAGGCGAGGTCCCCGAAAAGGTCGCAATTCAACCACTTTGTCCTCGAAAAGCACACAGACTGTAGATCTCCTCCCATTCCATTCCCCCCCCCCCCTGTAGACTCACTCTCAGGGGCTATGCACCACAAGAACCCGACTCCCTCCCAGGCCATCCCTGTCATGTCAGGCTTCCCACGTTTATGTTATACTCCTAAACAGTTAAGGAGGAAGTTTCGTGGAATTTATGGACAGACGCCCAGATCAACTAACATCCCTTAGAGATGCCTCACATTCGGGGGGGCAGGGGGGGACCCTCAACACACAATCCTCCTAACAAAAAAACCTTGTCTTGAGCCACAGCCTCGCACCTCTGTTCTAGGCACCCCGGTCTCGACCTACTAAGATTCCTCTCAGGACATGTACTATGACGATCCCTTAAGGTCATAAGACCCGGGACCTTTATAGTCCAGGCCAATTCTATGATGACAACATTTACATAATCCAGTCACCAGACCACCAGGACCAGCCAGTAGCAGATTTTCCCATTGATCACTGTAAGGAACTCATAACCGTAAAGACAAGTGATCACAGTTCAAGGGTATTTATTGAACAATGAATGCAGAGTGGGAAAACGCCTAACCTAAACTTAAATCTAAGATGGGAGCAAGCGTTGACCATCAAATGATAAATAAGGCAGTCCTAGTGGCGTGTCAAAGGGCCTATACAAAAAAAAACTTTAAACTATTGCCAAGTAATTACAGAAAGAGTGTGGGATAGGGTTTTCAAAAGAACGAACTGTTCACAAACAATATGTCAGGATGTGATTGCCAGGGGTCTCCCTTCCCCACCTGTCAGAAAAGGGGCAGGGTCAGTGTTTTCGAATGTCCTAAGTGGTAGGATGGGGAAAAGATATTGGAAGAAGGGGATACCGCGTCCCATTCCCCAAGGACCTGCCCCATCCAGGTGATCCTCCTTCACTGGTCCACCCCCAGGAACTGGCTCCAATAGCAATGGGCGTGTCCTGGCCACCTGGATGACAGATCCCCGTGGACTAGCTAGGGAGACAACTTCATGTTTCCCACCTAACCAACTACAATACAATGAACTGCTTCTGCAGTCTGCACAACACTTTAACATCGACACTCAGAAGGCACAGATCGACAGACTTTGTGGCGGACATTCTGGGAGACAAAAGGTCCGCCACCCAGTTTATTCCTCTCCTGCAGCCGGTACAAAGACTCATCCAGTCCTCCCTACTGGCGCCTAGTCTCACGGCAGTTAACCCCAGAATAGATTAACTATTTAGGCCAGCACCCACTGGCCCTCTGTATATTAGGAGTCAGCTTAAACCTGATTAATTAGAGGTTATCACTACCCGAAAAAGGGCAGGCACTCCCCTGGCATCAGCAGAGGCCCCGCCAGACAAGGAAAGCAAGAAAATCTATACTTTCGGGAGAAAGGTTGCTTCCTCAGTGGCATACCAAACCAGAATTACCAACAATACTACGCTTCTAGCTAGTTAGGGCTGCCACAAATGGGATGACCTGGGAGGCTAAGTCGAGGCCATCCCGGAACCTCTAAAGTCTCAATTGTTAAATACGACTAAAGAGGGCAAGTAGATCTCAAACTGCATCCTGAAAAATAATCTTGAAGCTGCAGATCATACAGGACGAATCATAGCAGAGGGCATGCCAATCAAGCGCCACGCCTGGCTCAGACAATCTAGGTTTAAGTTGAAAACTCAGGCAACCTCCCCACCCGTTTAATATGCCGGTGGAGCCTAATGTATTATTTGGGAAGGCCGTCGAAGATGCCCTTAAGAGTGCTAAGGAGGAATATGACTCTGAAGTCCCTTTGCCAGTTAACAAACAAGTTTAACAGGGCTCCTCAAACTGTAGAAGGTTTCGGGGTCAAGATGCTCAACGTTCCTCTGGCTATACTCACGGCAGACGAGGACAAAATTCCTCTTCAAATTTTTAAAGAGGAAATTAAAGGGCATAACGTCACCTGGGAGAGGCTCCACCCCTCTACAATGACTCGCCGCTTCAGGTCCCCTCCCATTCCCTCCATTAGGAGGCCAAATTTCATACTTCACCCTCGCACGGGAGGGGATAACGTCGGACAAGTGGGTGTTGTCCACCGTGGCAGCCGGGTATTGTATTCATCTGTTACAAAAACCACCCTGCCGCCCGCCAAAACAGAGGGAAATGTCAACAGAAGAAAACCACATTGTTGGAAGAAGTAAAGGCACTGCTGGAGAAGGACCCATAGGGATCATCCCAGCAAATCGGGTAAACAAGGGTAAACTTACTTCCTTGTGCCAAAGAAAGACCTTTCCATGCGCCCAGTACTAGATATGCGCTCTCCGAACAAATGTCAAACCCCAAAAGTTTCACCTGACCAAGCTCCAAGAGGTAATCCCACTCCTAAAATGGGGGACAGAGGGGGGGGGGTCTACATGGCAACATTGGATATGAAAGATGCATACTTTTATATTTCAATGTTCCCAGCGCACAGAATAGATGGTGGAAATTCACTACCAGTTCAAGGTACTCCCCAGTACTCCCCTTCGCCATCGTCTCCGCACCAAGAGTATTCACATTAGTGGCAGGACACCTGCGCAGAAAGTCCATCCCAGTATTCCTTTTATCTGGATGACTGGCTTATTACCGGGGAATCGCCAATTTCCAAACCAAATACTCCAAGGACAATAGACCTTCTTTTCAATCTGGGCTTCTCCATCGAAATCTAGCGTAGTCCCCGGCCAAATAAATCAATTTCTAGGGGTTATTCTAAAGACAAAGGAAGATAATAACCTCAAATGAGAGAGTCCAAAATATTATGTTGCAAGCACCTCACTACAAGGTCATTCGCCAGATAACTAAACAAAGCAATGCACTTGCTCGGGATGATTGCCTCATGCATTCACTTGGTTCCACACGTGTGTCTGCACATGCACCCGATGCAGGAATGGTTAGTAAAACAATGGTCTCAGGCAAGCGGTCAGTGGAACAATCTAGTGGTTATTTCGCTAACCCTGGTGCAGGCTCTTCGCTGGTGGCGCAGGGACAACCTGCTAAGAGGGGAAAACCCTTTTGTGTTCCACCAACTCTGGCGATCCTACGTACTACAGGCACCTCACTCGCCGGAGTGGGGCGCGGGGGGGGGGGGTCACTTCCTTCACGACATGGCCAGTGCAGACATGCTACTGCCCAAAGACATATCAACTTCCTAGAACTCTTAGCAGTGATCCAGGCCTTTCAGCAACATCTTACAGGTCAAACAGTGCAAGTCCTCACAGATAGCAATACTGCCTAAACAAGCAAGACTCTCCTCAAAGTCTGTTCAAACTATCTAAAAAAAATATGGAAGTGGGCACTCAAGTGGAACATGTACCTAACATCTCAACATGTTCCAGTGGAACTCAGTTCTCTGGCAGACATTCTAAGCAGATACCCTCTACCAGAAGAACACAAGTGGCAACTCAACAGATATCCTAGACCGAATATTCTCACAATGGGGTCACCCTCCATTAGACTTGTTGACTTGTTTGCCACAAGCCTAAATGCACACTGCCCAGACTTCGCGTCCAGATTTTCCCCGACCAGGATCCAAGGGGAACGCTGTCTGGATGAACTGGTCAGGTAAATTTGCTTATTTCACTCCCGCAATGCCCCCCTCCCTCACCACGGAGCAAAATAGTGCACAAGATTGCACCACGAACAAGTAACTCCTAATCCTGGTTGCTCCTATGTGGGCGAGACCACCTTGGTTTCGACATCTGCTCAAACTGGCGATGTGTGACCCAATCAAGGTGCTCCCTGTTAGGAAAGATTTCTTAATTGTGGGTAATTTTCCTTCCATGTGGCAACCCCTAAACTTTTTGCTGTTGTTTTCACCATGATCTAGACTTTTCCAGAGAAGTGCAGCCTTCTGCCGCACTCCTCTGGGCTTTCGCTCCATTCTTACGGGGAAACTGACATGCCCTTAAGACAGTCAGTACCGGGAAACGCTGTTTTCCGTAGTTTCTTTATCATGTTGCAGCTTTCGTGCAACATGGCACAAGAGGGCACTGTAAGCTAAGTTACTGCTCTCTTGGGTCTCTAGTCTTCTACAGGCCCTAGATACTCTCTTTGGATTGTAAATGAACGGTGCAAGTGAATCACGGACGGGATTGGTGGCAGCGATCGTTTCTTGTGTTTTTGAGCTCCTTTTGGCGTTTTAAGCGCGTTTCTCACGCTTAGCCCAAAATGGTGGCCTGGCTCCCAAAATGGCCAGACCACGAGGCTCTTTGTCCTGTCCGCTGACTGTCTTGCCCCCTTCACCTCCCCCAGGTCGAGCCGACCCGGGGCCTTCCTTATTTGGGCATGTACTTTCCCGCGAAACACAGATGCTTTCGCGGGCTTCTACAGGCCTGTGTGTGACTCCAGGATGGGGGCTGGGATGTCTGGTCCCAATACACATCCTGGGCGCCAGAGAGTCTAGGGCGGTGTGAATGCCTGGGACCCCCGTGGTCCGTGATGAGGTCCACAGATGGTGTGAGTGTCTTATGAGCGGATCTCCCATTGGGTCCCCTCCGTTTTGGCGCGAAGGGAACCGTGGATAAGAGGGGGCTGGAAACGCCACTACCATGTCGATCTCCTGAGTTTTCACGAACAAAGCAATACAGGAGCCAAGTATCCTGCAACCACAAGGCTGAACCGAGGAATCGCTGGTGACCCGCTGAAGGACTGCTCCTCTGCACTGCTGTCGCTTGGTGAAACCCTTTCTACCTCGGATCGAACGAGAAGGCCTGTACTGATACTTCGACCCTTGGAATAGTGGGAACAACTATTCTCGGCATCTTCACCATCTCCTGCACGTAAGCCTTCGAAAGAGTCTCTGGGCCATCCAGCAGACTGACCAGCCTACCCAGGAGTCTTGCTGTGTAACCGCCGTCAGGTTGTGTTGTATTACGAGTCCTTGTCACTCTCTCACGATTCGTACACTTGGCATTCCCAGGTCTGAAGTGAGGAGTGTACATTGGGCTGGAATACACACGGCCGCTCCGTTGCCCTGCTGTGGTAACAAACTGTGCGGGTTCACTGCGTTTGTGACGTCCCCAACTCAACTTCTGCTGCTGCAGAATCTACACAACGACGAGACGTCCCCTGCTCCTATCTGAACCTGCCAGCACTGAAACGGACACGGAGAAGCCTGGGTCTGCTTGCATCGGGGACCGGTGAGTAGCAACGCTAGGAACTGGTCGTCCTCCTGCAGTAGCCTGTAGCTTTCTCCTCGCTGTGTTAAGCAGCACGCCTTGTCCGCACTCGCCCTCTGCTTCTGCCCACAGTGGAGGCTGCGCTTGAGTCGCGGATCTTTGTCCTTCTTCATTTGTTCACCGATCTGAACTGCCTGACGTCCTCGCAGAGACTTCCTTTTGCCCATTGGCACCCGCGTGTGCAGGTATTTTTGAGCACAAGGCTCCACTCTTCTTCCTTCTAGTTAGGTGCCTCTGAAGACGGACTGGGTCTAACTTGTATTCGCACTGCCTGTTTTCCTCCCCATCTAGGTGGTCTGCATATTTCGTGCGTCTCTCTCGTTCGACTCTGTGGTATTGTGTATATATATATATTGTATTGAGTGTGATGTATTGGTTTACTTGAGTTTTATCGTGATTATTCGCTATGGTCAATTTTACAAAGGCCTTGTAATAAATGTGTCTATATTTTTAATATAACACCTGTTTGGAGTAATTTGTAAGTGTCCTTGCTTTGTGTGCTCATTGCGGGCATTCAGTCACCCTCACCCCTCTTGAGACCTAGTCTTGACCGCCACGATCGCTACCTTGATTGGTCTGGCTTGTCCAGAGGTTACCCTGTTCCAAGAAACTAGGCTGGCCTTCTGAACCTCTGCGCCTCCAGGACAGAGTTCAGAAATCCGTTTTAACACTCCCGTGCTCAAACAACTTGGCAGCTTGGCTCCTGAAGTCCTAGAATTTGGCCACCTGAATCTTCCACAGAGGTGTATGGATACCCTAAAAGAGGCACGAAAACCTAACACCAGACACTATGTTTCAATATAGGCACCAATCTTCTGGAAGGCCCTACCGGTACACATTTGCAACACCAAAAACCACCTGAAATTCAGGAAGGCCCTTAAAACCTGGCTTTTCCCAATGCTTGCCTGATCCATGGCACCCAAGACTACACCACTGGAAAACTCCCATGCATCAATCACAACACCGGGGCCGGCAGCTCTCGCAGCGGTTTCACCTGACCCGCCACTACACGCGTAACACTCCCACCCAACAAGTACTCCAGGTAACCCAGCAGCCCTCGCTGAGGCACACCCACAACATTTTCACTGCACCCACCAGAACTGTCCACTAGGCTACGAACAATGGGATTAGTAGCACCGGGTATCCCACACACATCAGTAAGGCACAACGCATCATACTCACCAATGCTGAGGAACATCCTAGGACACCTCTCACTAGAGAGGCCATGAATGACGAGAACCCGCCGTCCACTCGGAATGGAGATCACAATAGCCATACAACTCCGAAGACCATGCTACGTACAACCCCTGGAGACCTCCGGTATGTATACCTACACCACATCTGAGGACACAGGCCGCAGGCACGACCAAGCACCCATGCACCATAGTATGCAGCTATACAGCTATGCTTTCCGGTCTCGCTGCGCACATAACTCTACAGACTGAAACACCAGACGTACCTCAACACCTCTTCCACTAGCATACAGCGACTACCAACGAAAAGAAATTCGGTACAGCTGTCCACACACCGAATCTCTCAACAATAGCTCTCTATCGCAACCTCCAACAGCATCCTCCCATGTGCCTGGACCAGTGGGCCGCCTAGTCTAGCCAGCCATCCAAGCCCTAGATTGGCAAAAATGCACAAACCCATCTGCTAGAACTTTCTCTGACACATTGACTACGGTCACTGTGATGCTGGAAATGCATTGGAGGGACAGGGCCTACATATCCTTGTCCTTTATTGCTTTATCATGTATGTTCTGTCTTGTTTTCCACGCAGGAGTCCATGTGGGATTCGCTTCCTTTTTTTTTTGGTTTGGTGAACAGACCCTTGGGATACCCTTATTGCGCCCATGGGTGGGAGTACGACCCTGTACTCTGTGTGTGTGTGTGTGTGTGTGTGTGTGTCCCCGTCCGTCTCCCCCCCCCCCCCCACAGAGCCAGGGTATGGGCTGGTGATGGCCCAGGCACTGCCATTGGGATCAGTTGATTCCTGATGGGGAAACGAGATGGGCCCCCTGTGGCCTCTTGCTTTCTATCGCCTGTTACCTTATAAGTCCGGGGAAGCCCGGACTCTGTCCCTTCCACCTGACTGGCTGTTGGGTGGAAGTTCCATATATGGTATTGCGGGGAAGTCCAAGCCAGACTGGCTGGAGCCTTCCCAATGACTATGTTGTGGGTACGCCCGTGGGGTGGTACATGGATGAATGGAATGTGTGACGAATACGCATTTCATGTTGTGGGTGTCTAGTATCTGGTGGTTGACACAATGACTGAGGCAGCCCTGCCCGAAACTGGTATGAATGCAGTGTGGAGTGCTGAATGGCAGAGTGCTTGTCCGAATCCACATTCCGTGTTGTGAGTGTCTAGATGGAGAAGAATGGCCTGAATGCACTGTGAGCCTGGTTGGCTGCCTGACTGCCCTTCTGAATGATTGTTTGCCTGAGTGTGACCCAGCAGAGTGAATGGGAGATCAACAGTATATCTGGGGGCCTCACTGATGTAAATCGTTCAGAAGCTGTAGTTGATACTTGATGCTTAACCTTGAAGCCCACTGGAAGAAAAATAATTGCTGCAGCTGTCCTTCGCCAATCTGAAAGCTGCTGTGACTTCAAGACTCTGATCCAAGAGAGGACCTGGCTGGAAGACCTCTTCCCGAGCTACGAGGGACCATCGTGCACCAGCTCATCTTTGCCAAAGCTCCCTGGGCGCCAGTCCCTCAAAAGGCTGCCGACCGGAGATGGGGACCGCCACAGAATCATGAAGAGAAGTGCCCGGACATTGAAGTCCATCACCGTCAACGACTGCCGTCGCCGACCAGAGCCGCAGTGCTCCTTTGCCAGAGAACATTGAAACAAGGACTCCCTTGCTCTCCTGCCGGAGAAAGTTGAGGCTGCTGACGACTTGACGCCCTTGCTGGGCTAATGTTCTTCATTAACTCTTTTGCAGCAACAAACGCTCGTTGTCGAGGTGCACCGTACGCCTCCGCTTGTAGGACATTTTCGACCGATCATCAACGTGCACCACAAGAACTGAAGCTGCTGCCGCCGCCACAACAGTGTTCACCCTTTTCTTCACGGACTCTCGACGACCCGTGGCTCCTGCCTTATAGGGAGTGCACTCAAAAAGGGCCTGTCAACAACTCTCCGAAGAACTCTGCGAAACCAGGTACTTTGGGTTTGTGGAACCTTTTTAGAAGGACTCAAGATTATATTAAGCATAATTGGACTGGGCTTGTCAAATACACTTTATTTACAGGTTGCCCAGGTGGGGGATCCTCGAACAGAACTGTCTCTAGATATCGGGAGTCCGGTTCTGCCATTGCTTGATGGAACTTGCTTTCTTTCTGCGATCTATCGTTGATTGATCTTCTAATCTGATTTGTATGCCATATGACCTGTCAGCAGTTGATGCATTTCAAAGGAATCGATGGTTAAGAATGGTGCCATATAGATCTGTACATATTTGCCATTATAGTATTTCCAGAGTACAAAGTGTGTTATTGTGTACCTAACGTGAACCTTATTTATATGAAGACTGTTTTTTCATTAACATAGTGTGTGGACATTCCTTTGTGGGTGCTTGGGGCCGCTTGGGGCCTACACTGTACTTAAGAACCAGCCCGCATCACCTCCTGAGAGCTTACGCCTTGATTGCTCGACCATAACTACTGCTTAGAGACTCTTGGCTGGGGTGCTCTGTGCCTCTCCTCTGCCATATAGAGAGCAGGAGTACAGATAACCCCCTCAACCCCCTCTGGTGCTTTACAGTCACTGACGTTGTTCCAACCAGAAAAAAAGCACAATGAGGCCATACAAATGGGCAAAGAGCGCTATATAAATAACACCATACAATTCAAAGTGGAAGAGATTTGTGATATGGTGTATGCCACAAACACTAAACCCAACAGAATGTTCCCCAGCTAACATTCTACATTACATGCTTTACTTGCTAGACTCTGGCCTAGTATTAAATTCCATCAAAGTGCATCTGGTGGCCCTGTCGGCTTACACCACTTCACAGAACAAAGCGTCCTGTTGCATAGTTCCTGTCATTAATGCCTTCATGGAAGGGGTAAAGAGACTATACCCTCCCCACCCCACCCCCCCCAAATTTCCAACCCTCCCCGGGTTAATGTTGTGCTCTTCAAGCTGAGGGGGCCAACCTTTGAGCCTATGCACAAGGCCAGCCTAAAGCATCTAACTTGTAAGACTGCAATCCTAGTAGCTATCCCCTCTATAAGACAAGTATGTGAGCTACATGCTTTGTCTGTACAAGACCCTTTCTTCATAATACATAAGGACAAGGTTGTCCTTCGAACGCATCCTAGGTTCTCACATAGGTTCATTTCAGAGTTCCATGTTAATCAATCCATAGAAATTCTTATATTCTTTCAAAATCCCTCTAACTCAGCAGAAAGAAGCCTCCATACACTTGCTATAAGGAGGGCGGTCTTGTACTATGTTGACAAAACTAAACCTCTAAGGAAAACAGACCAACTCTTTTGTTTCCGCACCTGGTAGAGGAGGCGATCACATATACGTAGGGTTAAGAGGTGGGCGGACTACGCAATGTCGAAGTCAGTTTCCTCACCCGCTGCCGCTGTTACTGAAAGTGACGAGGAGTGCGATAACTCGACGTCCGTTACGGAAGTCATGAACCCCCAGAAGGAGCGCTCCCGCTCCTCGTCGTCCGTCCCCGGCCCCGACGGGCTCGGCTCACGCCCTGCTTATGGGGATGAACACCCCGGCGACAAGGACGCACACAAACCCCATAAGGCTAAACACACTACCCACGGCTCTTCTTCGTCGAGAACGAAGGATCCATCAGCGCCGAAGGGGACGCAGGGCACTCCGGCGTCTACCGCAGACCGTAAAGGTCACAAGCCCCACCCGCAAACGCAGCCGCGACCAGCGATTGGGCTTCCATCTAACACGGGCGCTACCCCAAAAACATCCGACGCAACGCTCCATAGAGCGACCGTCGAGGTACAACGCGCAACGCACACAACGTCGACACCAGAGCCCTCGACGGACAAAATCGTGGTCGAGAGCCTAGCGAGAATTGTCGCCGAAGACAAACGTACGCGGACGACGAAACAAACGTCGAATACCGCGTCGAAAAAACATAAAAGTAGCCAGGAACTGCCCCTTTCTCCAAAGGACGCTTCCGAACTACCTGAAGGCTTTTCAGAAGGAGACAGGAACCTCTCGTCGACGTTGTGGGAGCGTTCGAAACGATTCGAAGGCGAAAACACTAATTTCCCCCCTCTAGACTATTCAGGGGTACCCCATGAGACCCTTGAAAGACTCCATTCTTGCATGGAGAAAATGGAAAGGTTTCTAGGAAACCAAGACCCACCCACTCACAAAAGACAAAGAGAATGGCCACAGGATGACCCTAGAGTCAAGATTCCTAGGCTGGTTGACCTCACTGAGGAGGAGCAATACCTCCAAGAAGATGAGGAGTGTTTGGGTGGAGAAGAAGAGGTAGAACTTGAGGAAGAGGGGTTCGAAGAAGATCCTTACACCACTGCTACAGGGTTTGAAGAGGATACAGCTACCTCGCAGCCCTGGCATTCACCGTCAGTGCAGCCTTGGCAATCCCCATCAGTACATTCAGACCCTGATGCCTTTCTCCCTTCTCCTCTCAAGGATTCACATGGGAACTCCTCTCCCATAGATGACCAACCTTCCCTCAATGCACTATTGCGCAAGGCAGCAGCGCATTTTGAGATTGATACAGGGGAAACTCTTCCAGACATTGACTTTGTAGAAAAAGTCATCAAAGAAAAAGCCCCTGTTAGCCAATCTATTCCACTCCTGGCTTCTATTAAAAGAAGAATTTCTCCTTCCCTTACTAACCCAGCTTTAGTAAGAGGGGTCAACCCTAGAATAGAAAAGCTCTTCAGCCCTTCATCCTCTGACCCTTTATACATCAGAGGACACTCTATTCCGGACTCCCTTGTGGTTACCAACACAAGAAAAAGAGCAGGGGTGCCACTATCCACTAGTGAAGCACCTCCAGACAAAGAAGGCAAAAAACTCTACGCACTGGGGAAGAGAATCACGACCTCCGCCGCCTTCTCTACTAGAATTGCTAATAACAACTCTTTTAGCTAGCTACGCAGATGCACAGTGGAACAAGCTGCGCAGCAAAGCAGAGGAAGCACCTGAACCTCTGCGTTCTCGCCTGCTAGCTATAATATCAGAGGGCACACTGGTAAACCAGGGCATCGTTAAGAACTCCCTAGATGCCGCTGAGACGGCTGGCCGCTCCCTAGTGCAGGGAATACTTCTCAAGCGCCACGTTTGGCTACGCAATTCAGGTTTTAAGCCCGAAACCCAAGCCTCCCTCATAAATAAACCCATTGAACAGACGCATCTGTTTGGGAAAGCAGTAGATGAGGCCCTAGAACATGCTAAAAAAGAGTTTGATACCATCAAGACTCTTGATCAAATTTCTAGGCCCCCTAACAGGCGAGGCTATGGTAATAAACGCTCCTTTCGTGGCCAAAGACAGCAGCAGAACCAACAACAACAATATTACTATGGCTCCAACTGGCCCACTAACCAGGGTAACACCCAGTTCAGTCAAAGAGGCCAACGCCGTGGCAAAGGAAGAGGTCGTGGCTCCAGCCCCAGAGGTTCCACGCCCAATACCAGCAAATGACCCGAAAATTCGGGTCCCCTCCCATGCACCACCGGTCGAGGGCCGGCTAACATCGTTCCTTTCAGCATGGGAGGGAATCACGTCGGACCGTTGGGTATTATCCACCATAGCCCACGGATACTGCATCGAGTTCAACGGTTCCCCGAAGTACAGACCCCCACGGAACCGACGCATGACACCGGAACACCTCACCATTCTTCTTCAAGAAGTAGAAGAGCTACTGAAAAAAGAGGCTATAGAGGCTGTCCCCCTATCTCAGGTAACAGAAGGTATTTATTCAGTGTACTTCCTTGTACCCAAAAAGGACTTAACCATGCGCCCTGTATTAGATCTGCGCCCAGCGAACATATTTGTCAAACCCCAAAAGTTTCGTATGGTGACCTTACAGGAGGTAATCCCACTGTTATCACAAGGGGATTACATGACAACACTGGACATGAAAGATGCATACTTTCATATTTTAATGTTGACATCGCACAGAAAATACCTCAGGTTCAAAATAGAGGACAAACACTACCAGTTCAGAGTACTACCCTTCGGGATAGCATCTGCACCAAGGGTATTCACGAAAGTACTGGCAGTGGCAGCGGCCCACCTGCGCAGATTATCCATCCCGGTATACCCTTACCTCGACGACTGGCTCATAACAGGGGATTCTTACGAAACATGCTTCTCCAATACCCAAAAGACCGTAGACCTTTTGTCCCAACTGGGCTTCTCCATCAACGAAAAGAAGTCCAGCTTAGACCCCAGCCAAACCAAACAATTCCTAGGGGCTCTAATTCGAACAAAGGACGGCCTCGTATTCCCCTCCAACGAGAGGGTCCAAAACATGCTGTTTCAAATTCCCCATTATGTAGCAGGCCGAGAGGTGACGGTACGCAAAGCAATGCGCTTGCTAGGGATGATGGCGTCATGTATTTATTTGGTACCTCACGCGCGCCTGCGCATGCGCCCAATGCAAGAGTGGCTCTACAGCCAGTGGTGTCAGGCCAGCGGACAATGGGACGATCTAGTGGTGGTCTCGCAGGCCTTGGTTCTCTCGCTACGGTGGTGGACAAAAGAAAACCTGTTATTAGGGAAAACTTTTGCCACACCCGCAGTGGAAGCCACTCTAACCACAGACTCATCCCTTACAGGATGGGGGGCTCACCTATCCCATCAGACGGCCCACGGAGTTTGGACTCCGAGCTTAGCATCCAAGCATATAAACCTGCTGGAACTACTAGCGGTGTTCAAAGCACTGAAAGCCTTTCAGAAACAGCTACAAGAAAAGACAGTGATGGTCCTCAAAGACAGCACCACAGCCATGTACTACCTCAACAAGCAAGGAGGCACTCACTCTCCAGGACTGTCCAAACTGTCCCAGAATATATGGAAGTGGGCTCTCAGACACAACATGTTCCTACTGTCACAACATGTACCAGGGGAACTCAATCTTCTAGCAGACAAACTCAGCAGAGACTTCCCGCTGCCCGGAGAGTACGAATGGCAATTACACAAAGACATCGTCTTAGACGTCTTCACTCAATGGGGATTCCCGGAAATAGACCTGTTCGCAACTCTGGAAAACTCACAATGCCAAAGTTACGCCTCCAGGTACCCCCAGAACCAGTCCAAGGGGAACGGTCTGTCGATTCTATGGTCAGGGAAATTTGTTTACGCCTTTCCCCCCGACTCCCCTTCTCAACAAAGTGGTGCACAAGATGCATCAGGAGCAGGTTACAATGATACTAGTGGCCCCAATGTGGGCCCGGCAGCCATGGTTCGCTCACTTGATGGAGATGTCCCTATCTCCCCCAGTGAAACTTCCCTGCCTGTACAACATGCTGTCACAAGACAAGGGCAGAACACTGCATCCATGCCCTCAGACCATGAACTTAGCAGCCTGGCTCCTGAGATCATAGAATTTGGACATTTACAACTCCCACAGAGATGTATGGACATCCTCAGGGAAGCCAGAAAACCTAATACTCGACACTGCTATTCTAGCAAATGGAAAAGATTCGTTATCTGGTGTAGAGGTACTAGCATCAACCCAGTTGACTGCTCTCCTACTGACATTATTCTATACTTGACCCATTTACTGGATTCAGGTTTAGTGTTCAATTCCATTAAAGTCCACCTAGCGGCACTTTCTGCATACACCACTTCCCAACTTAAAGTGTCGTGGTGGAAGATACCAGTTATCAAAGCCTTCATGGAGGGGGTAAAGAGGATACACCCTCCGATAGCTAACCCAGCTCCCGGATGGGACTTAAATGTGGTACTTTCCAGACTCATGGGCCCTCCCTTCGAACCCATGCACAAGGCAACTCTTAAAGATATCACCCTTAAGACTGCTTTCCTAATAGCTATCACCTCCATTAGGAGAGTAAGTGAACTACAGGCTCTTTCTGTACTAGACCCCTTCGTAACAGTTCACAAAGATAAGGTGGTTCTACGCACACACCCAAGGTTTGCACCTAAATTCATCTCGAAATTTCATGTAAACCAAACTATAGAACTACCAACGTTCTTTCAAAACCCTTCCAGCTCGGGAGAAAAAAGTCTGCATACACTAGATGTACGCAGAGCTGTCATGTTCTACATGGAAAGAACCAGACCACTGAGAAAGACTAATCAGTTCTTTGTCTCGGTGGCAGCAGGAAGAGAAGGAGATGCGGTCTCAAAATCCACTATATCTAGATGGATTGTTCAATGCATCACTCTCTGTTACACTCTTGCTAAGAGAGAACTACCCTTCAAGCCAAGAGCACATTCCACTCGAGGCACGGGGGCTTCCATAGCATTCATTGCAAATGTTCCCCTTGAGTCCATCTGCAAAGCGGCAACCTGGAGTTCTGTGCACACATTTACAAAACACTACTGTCTAGATGCACACTCTAGATCTGATTCCCAGGTTGGGCAGGCAGTATTAAGACATCTTTTCTCTACTGTTCCTTCTCATAACCCACCGCCAACTCCGGGTACTGCTCGCTAGTCTATGCACAGCATGTGATTCTAAGCAGATTAACAAACATCAGAAGACAATGCATTACTTACCGTAAAAGCATTTCTGATGGTTGTATCTGCTTAGATTCACATGCGCCCACCCTTCCTCCCCGCTCGGATGGAAGGAACATAGACATCCTTTTATATATATATTTCTCTCTTTTCTGTACTCACTCACGGCTAAAAGGCTCCCTCAGGGCAGAAAAATACAAACGGAGGGACCTCGACGCGTGAGGGATTGTGGGTACAACGCACGTCACTATAGGGATAGTGTTACAGACACGCCTTGTCGACGTCCCCTTTTCGACTACGAAAAACAAAATGCAATACTCCGCAGTGACCACTGGATGTCGGACCTATGCACAGCATGTGAATCTAAGCAGATACAACCATCAGAAATGCTTTTACGGTAAGTAATGCATTGTCTTCTGGTGCTTGTATCTGCTTAGATTCACATGCGCCCACCCTTCCTCACTGGGTAGAAGGCACATAGATGTTTTCTGGGTTATCATGGTTTCTGCTTTATCACATCTGTATTCCTTCTACACTTCATGCACCCTCATGTCAGCAGAAACAAACAATCTGAGGCACCTCAATGCGTGAAGGACCATCGATACAGTACAGGTCACACTAACCCACCCTGTCGACGTCCCTTTTCGAGTTTCAAAAAGAATCTTGTAATACTCTGCGACTACACTAGATAACGGACTAAGCAGAGCATGTGAATCTAAGTAGATACAAGCGCCAGTAATACGATTACAGTGAGTAATGTATTATATTTGACTACAAGGACATCCGAGTATACGCCCACTGAGCACGATTGTACAGCCAGCCAGAGAAGGGCAATTCACAACCATAAGTGGGCCAGCACTTCTAAAGCATACGTTTAATGTCTATATCCGTGACCCTCCACCAGTGTAAGCTAAACCATGCTTTTCGGGTGCATCAATAAAAGATTTGAGCTGCAAAAAAAGCAATACTAGTTACATTAACAGTAATTTTGATGCTTGTATCTATTTTCAGCATATATAGCAATCTGGCAAATCAGATGATTAGTGTGCTTAGGTGAAATTTACCCTGGATTAAGGGGAGGGTTGCTCAATGAAGGCAGTGTGTATTGTGTTGATGGACTGCTGCACGTGTGGGTGCATGAGATTAAACGGCAACCTCCATCCATACACGGTTATTTGCTAGATGCACCAATCGCACTGCACATGTCCTTTATAGTCATTCATTATTTATGTTCTATTGCTTATGGAGAGTTTCTATGCTTTTTTTTTAAATATAAAATCTTGCCTTCACAAACAAATTATTGCCCTAGCACAACTATTGCCTTAGTCGTGTGTTTCAACCCTTTTTGGGGTCCTCCTCAAGGCTATACAATGGCAGGCCTGTCAATAATCGTGTAATCTGTTCTCAAATGACCAACAAAAATAAAATATATATATATATATATATATATATATATATATATATATATATATATATATAATTCCGATCGCTTATACTGGTCAATGAGCACCAGTCTAACTGGTTTTATGCACTACTACGTCTATGCCTGGTAAATCCGATATCAATTTGTGTGAGTCACTTGCACTTTCACTCGGAGAAATCTATGGCAAAGAAACGTAATCTATAATGTTGGAAACATCCAGCTGTACCCCAGAAAGGGTTGAAACACACGTTAGATGTTATGTTTTCTAAAAATAAAGCATAGAAGCTGTCCACGAGGAATGGAAAAGAGACACTGAATGACTATATAGGCCATGTGCAGTGTGATGTACATAGCAAATAGCAGTGTATCCATTTTAGACTTGCACGCTCTGCACCCAACCTCACTGGAGGTTAATTTAAAAAAAAAAAAGAGAATATTTTCCAAGGTGTGTGCTTTCAATATGTATATTATTTTATATATAATTAGAAACTTTGTTAGCTTTCAATATGTATATTATTTTATATATAATCAGAAACTTTGTTATTCAGCACTTTAATCGGAAGATTATCAACAGGCAGGTGCCATTGGCGTTAGTAGTACCCTTATGGTTAATAAAATGCCAGATATCTGACATTCCAAATGGTGGTGTGCTGGTAAACAGAAGTCTAGGAAACCTTTAGTCTGCCTTCCCCATTCCATGTAAGGGATTCTGCTACTAGTATAATTTGTTGTAATGCACCATTGATTCCACCCGCACCCCTCCAGCACCCCATTTTGGAGGGTCTTTCCGGGCCAGAGATGGCCATCCACAATGCAATGTGCTCCCAGAATCCCTCTTTGGATCCCAACCCATCAGACTTCCTTTCCCCAAAAGCAAATCATGTCAAAGACCTCTTGCATAGGCCGATGTTCTGGGTGCTATGTCCCTAGCTGCCTGTACAGTCCCCTGCAACAGTAGCCTGTTAATCCCACCATGCATTACATAGAGTTGTTGGAGCTCTTTACCATTCAGGAAGCCCTGTCTCAATGCACCCGCATAGACTACCACTTAAGTAACCTGTTGCATGCAATTCCTTCAATAGAAATAATTATTCGTCTTTTTCCATTTAGGCAGCTGTGATCCAATGTGCCTACACAAGCTTCTATTTCAGTAACCTGCTGTGGTTCCAGTGCCTCTTAGAGAGAGTGGTGTCAGTAATGCTGCTACCACAGCTGGCAATGCTGCCTTTCGCAAGCGGAACTTCTTTTTATGGTAGTTTGCAGTGGAGGAAGGGTCCACTGACAGCTGCCAAAAAGACCATTGGTAACCACCTCCTCTTACAGCTAAGACGCAAGGCTAATATCGCTCGTCTGCCTGACTTAAAAATTGTGGTAGGGCCATTTGTGCCCTCGCCCGCTAATGCACCAAATCCAATTAAGGCTCCTAACCAACAGGCACCTAATAACCAGCGCAGGCTTAGGAGACTTGAGAAAATGCATGGAGATAAATATGCAGGTGCAGGATAACAAACATTGCTCAAATTGGAGGAAGCTGGGAATACCTAGTGAAACCCTTTATGGAATAATTCTATCACTTCAGGCTACTAACCTCTGCGGGAGGTGTGCCATTAATTACCCTAAGCAAGGGGGAAGAAATACTTTTTGGAAGGTATTGAGAACGGCTGTGGATGGATGAAGAGAATATTGATGCCTGATAATTACCCTAAAGCTTGAGGGCAGGCTGGTTGGAGTGTCTACAAGCATGCAGGGCGCTATTATCTGTCAGAACTGATACTGTTCAGGCCTTTTAGCTAGGAAATGCCGGGGAAGATCAGTTTTCCAGTAGGTAGGTCCCAAAAACTGCCATGGTGGCTGGGGTAGATGGATCAGTTATTTAACTGATTTGCTATTGGTCCGCTGACCTTTCCACCACATTTAACACCCTGCAACAACCATGTCTTGATAGTATTCCCTCAATAACTCTTGTGTCTGTCCCTATTGGCACTTATCTGCCTGTTTACACGGGCCTTTTGGGAAGCGCGGCTTCTCTGTGAAAAGAGTTCACCTATATGTTTAATCTGTATACATGCGAAAGACTGCTTGCAATTCAGATGTATACATTGTTCACAACACCTTGATGAATGGCCTCAACTCTGAATCATATTTAAACCTAGATGGACGACAGTGTATCTTGTCTCTGAACATGGCCAGAACAACTTCCTGACTCTTGGATCCCACAAAGCTTTTCTCTGGCTATGGACCGCTAGAGAACATCTGATGATTTGGGAGTAACTGCTACAGCATCTTGATGCTAACAATCTGGGCATGATGCGTAAGGCTAGTCCTTGCCTAATTTCCAAATTGGTGCAGTATTGTGGGGCTTGTTTTTCAAACTCTGCCAACCGATACATCCTCATCCTTTTTATCTATAGACCAGACCCGCATCACGTTGTGGTGGGCTCCTTGTTTATTTCCAGTATTGACACTTATCTCTATATAAACCTCTTCCTGCTGTCCGGTTCAGTCTTGAGCCCGGTCAGAATGCTGAGTTTTCAGCACTTGAACGTGCATCTCCATGCTGCATTGTCAAATAAACTGGCTGCCTATTCATAGAAAAATCATCTTTAAAATCGGTTTAAATGTCTTTTGTTAGGTGTTTCAGGTTCTGTGAAGCCAACCTTGTTACAGCTGCAAGCGCTGAACGGTCTAATCAAACGTTCACTTGGCAACAAAGCTGAACAGTAAGGCTTACACTAATACACCAAGGCAATCGGGAGCTCGGTGTAAAGTACAGTAATCGGAGTGGGGCTTATATGCAGTATACAAAACTAATAACATAGCCAGAGACTGTCAAGCAATCCATTGTTCATACAGGTATTTATTAAAAAGCACAGATGAATTAAGCTGGAATACTTCAAGTAAGTAAAAACCATATACACCCAACATTTACAATCTCAGCTAGGTGTCAAATTGGGACTCCCACCTCACTGTAGAAGGAATACAATACCATATAAATATTGTAAAAATGACCTAAACCTGGGGGAAAAGATGTTAAGATACCACAGGCCTTCTAAAATTATAAGGCAAGGCAACACTAGCACAATATTATGACACTTGACTCAAACCATACCCTAGGAGGAAGTCTTCAAGACAGTTCCAGGAAAGTAACTACGTTTTGAATAATCGGTGAGTTTTACCATGTCAAATTTCTCCCATAGAACATTACTGGACTCAGTTCAGTGGGCAAGTGCGATTTGATAGGGGGTGGGGGGGGACACTTTTTGTAATGCTGTAAAGGTGGGGTTTCCATGCTGGGAGGGAGCAGCTGCCAATCCTGCTCATCTAGGTTGTGGTATCTTAACATCTTTTCCCCCAGCATAACTGCAGGATGGGATTGTAGTCCCAGTAGGAATGAATGGAGGCTAGGTGGACACTGAAACGGGTATGCAAACAAGCCTCTTTAACCCCAATCTGAACGGAAATTACCCAAGCTAAATCTAGGCTGTGGGCAGCTGCTCTCGCTGTTGGCTCCAGCGTTTCGGATCCAGTGACTGCTGGTGCAGAGATGCCTTTCATTGACCACTTTGACCAGGCAGGTTTGTTTGTTTATTTAAATAGCGCACCTAACCCGTAGGTATCTGGGCGCATTTACAGAGGTTACAGGTAAAAAACACAGGACACGGTGTACAGGAAGAGCAAATAAGGCAATTATTTACAGTACAATGTTCCTTTAGGCAGCAGACAATATGTAAAAACATTACATAAGTTATGTACAGTTGAGGAATGAAGCTGCTAAGTTTTTTTTTTTTAAATTTCTTTATTGGTTTTTCAACACATATAACAGTGGTTAGACGATGCAGTATGTGTGGATCAAAAACAACATGTCTTAACGTACCCAACCTTCCCACCCCTCCCCCCTCCCACCGAGACCTCAGTGGAGTCCTCAGATGTCCCTAGGCACGAGCCGGGCCGGGACTGGCAGTGCTAGTAGAGGCGCCGTCTTGCGTCACTGGGTGTAGTAGTGGCACCGTTAGCTCCACCCATCGGAGTAGGTCTGCGCTGGAGTCCAGCCTTTGTGTCTGGATCGCCGTTTCCCAAGCCGCAGTCTCGGCGGCTATCCATCTTTTGAGGTCGTCCCACCAAAGAGCTTCGCTTGGCCCTTTTGCGCTCTTCCAACCCATGGCTATGCGTCTTTTCGCTGTTATGTATATCAAATCAGTGAGTCTGTTTAGGGGCTTATTCTTGCTGTTTCGCTTGTAGCTCCCCAATATGCAGGCTGCTGGCTCATGGATCATCACCCCAATTTCAGCTGTCGCTACTTTTTCTTGCACTCGGGCCCAGAACCTCTGGACTACTGGGCAGCTCCAGAACATGTGGGTCATTCCCGCCCTAGGCTCGTGGCATTTGGGACAAGTCTGAATCGTGGCTCCCTTGAACTTTGATATGGCGTATGGCGTGAGGTAGGCTCTGTTGGTGATGAACAGTTGGATAAGTTGGAGGCGAGCGTTTCTGGAGACTTTTTTATGATAATGGGTTATTTGCTCCCATGCTTTGTCCTCAAATTCGAGGTCCATTTCACTCTCCCATCCACTCTTGCATTTCAGTGTGTCCTTTGTCATGGTCTGCAGTAGGGCTTCATATATCCTGGAGGTTTCATGACCTCCTTCGGCAGTGTCCAGCAATGATTCGATGGCTTCGTTCTGCGTAAGTTGGTTGACAGCCTCTGGCCATCTCTCCTTCAGGGCCTTTATTACTGCCCTGTGGAGCAAGAACTGGCCCGTGGGCAGGCCTGTGGACTCGCAGAGGTCAGTAAACGTCATGAGCTCCTGTTCGTGGATGAGGTCTCCAAGCACCGCCACCCCATAGGGTTCCCACTGTGTGCGCGTGTCTACAAGACCCCATGAAGCTTTCGCCATGACGGCCGCAATGGGGATCTGCGGGGAATATGGGTCTGCCGTCCCCACTGCCTTGCAGGCACGCCTCCAGAGCTGCGTTCCAAGTTTGGTTAAGTAGGGGTGATGTTGTAGAGCCCCTTTCTCGACCCAAAGGAGGTCTCGGAGTAGCAGTCGCGGCAGGGCCGGTTGGAGGAGTCGGGTATCAGTGGTGGCTTCATCCGCCATCCAGTGTGTTACGTGCCTCAGTTGACAAGCCAGATAATACAGTTCGAAGTTGGGGACTTTCAAACCCCCCTTCTCATAGGGTCTTTGGAGAATGTCCAGCGCCACTCTGTGCCTGCCCCCCTGCCACAGGAACCCTCTACAGAGCTTGTTCAGGTCTCTGAAAAAAGCGGTGGGGATGTTGAAGGGGACATTAGTGAAGCAGTGTAGTAGGCGTGGGAGCGCCACCATTTTGAGGAGTCCCGCCCGCCCAGCTACAGAGAGAGGGAGCTTCCCCCAAAACTCCATGGATTTGGCGAGAGCGTCCTTGGCCCTAACCGTGTTAAGAATGTGTTCGGTGCTCGGGTTGCGGTGTATGGTAACACCCAGGTATTTAAAGGACGTTACTTGCCACTGGAGGTCTAGTGGGGGCAGGGATCCGCACTCCCCGCTATGCAGTGCAGCGAGGGGGTAGAGGCAGGACTTGTCCCTATTTATCTGTATGCCTGTGTGTGTGGAAGCACTCCAATGTCTCCAGGATGTAGGGCAGACGGAGCTCGGGATCATGCAGGTAGAGCAGCATGTCGTCTGCATACATGGAGATGAGATGTGACTCCCCGTCTAGCTCAATGCCTCCGTCACCATATTCCTGACGGAGATATGCAGCTACCGGCTCAGCAGCTATAATATAGAGCATGGGGGATAGGGGGCATCCCTGTCGTGTGCCTCTGTGGAGGGGCCATTTGTCCGAATAAGTCTTGTTGGTGCGCACCCTGGCGGTGGGATTGGTGTAGATCAATTGGGTCCATTTAAGGAAGGCGGGTCCGATCCCCATCTTGGTCATAGTGGCATACAACCAATCCCATCTGACCGAATCAAAGGCCTTGGTGGCGTCAAGTGACGCTACGGCGTATTTCTGGGGTTTCCCCTCGGTACTATATATGATGTGGTGTAACCTACGTAGGTTTTCAGTAATAGAACGCCCGGGCACGTAGCCCGTTTGGTCCTGATGGATCAGAAGGGGAATCACTCTGCGTAGTCTATTGGCAAGCAGTGCCGATAGTATTTTGCTGTCTGCATTTAACATAGAGAGAGGTCTATACGATCTGCAATCTGTCCCATCTTTACCAGGCTTTAGTATGGGGATTATTATAGCTTCACTCATGGAGTTCGGGAGAGCGCCTCGCTCGAAGGCCTCGTTATATACTTGTGCAAGCAGGGGGGCGAGGGTCTCCTCATATGTCTTATAGAATTCCCCAGGGAGGCCGTCCATGCCCGGTGCCTTTCCGGAGGGAAGCGATCTAATTATTGCCTTCACATCATCAGGGGTAATCGGTTCGTCTAAGGCTTCAGCCAGTTGTGGGTCTAACCTGGGTAACTTAATGCAATCTAGGGCGTCCTCGATCCCAGTGTCGGATGGGGGAGGGGTCTGGGAATAGAGGTCTTGGTAGAACTCAGAAAAAACCCGGTTGATCTCTGCTTGTGTGTGCGCGGTGGTGCCATCAGGTTTGCGTATGTGGCAAATGGGGGTGCTAGGGGTCTCCCTTTTGTACAGCCAAGCTAAGAGTTTGCCGGGTTTATCTCCCAGAGCGTGTGATCTTTCTATATGTTTGGCGAAATTTAATTTCCCCAGTGTCTCCCAGTAGGATAGACAGGCTTGTCGCAGTTTGATTATTTCCTGTAGACACTCGGGGGTCACGTCTACTCTGTTCTCCAGCTCCCCCAGCTTCTTTTCTGCTTCTACCAGGGAGTTCACAATGGATCTCTGGGCCCCTCCCCCCGATGCTAACATGTCCCCTCTCATGACCACTTTATATGCCTCCCATGCGGTGCCGATCCACTCTACACTGCCTAGATTGTTTTGCCAGTATTCGTCTGTGCTGTCTTGAATGTGATCCCGGAAGGCAGCATCTAGCAGGGCCTCGGCCCGCAGTCTCCACGTGGGGACCGGGGGTCTGGGCGGATATACCTCCCATGTGACTATCAAAGGGGAATGGTCTGACAGTACTCTAGGTAAATACTGTGCATCGCGAAAAGTGGCTTGCTGCTCTTGACTGACCAGCATGTAGTCCAGCCTGGTGTGGACTTTATGCGGTGGGGAGAAGAAGGAGTATTCTCGTCGCTCTGGATCTAGTTCCCTCCACAGATCACAGAGTGATAGTTGGGTCATTAGTTTGGACAATATCTTGGCTGGGGGGGATGGGCGGGAGTGTCTGGCATCAGACCTGTCCTTGAGGGGGTCAAGGGTGCAGTTGTGGTCGCCGCCCCAAATCACAACACCGTTTACATATGGGCCTAGTCTGGGATAAAGGGAGTGGAAAAAGGGGGTGGCATCGTGATTGGGTGCATAAGTGCTAACCAGGCACAGGTCTTTCCCCTCCACCGTACCTTGCACAAGTGCCATCCTGCCCTCATCGTCCGTCTTGGTGCTCGTTATTCTGAAGGGGACAGACGGGTCGATCCAAATCAGGACCCCTCTTGCATATGAGGAATAGGCGGATCCGATCATGGTCCCTCGCCATGTTTTTGCTAGTGCCTTCAGTTTCTCCTCCGTTAGGTGTGTCTCTTGGAGCATAGCGATTCCGACCTTGCAGCGTCGCAGGTATGTGTGGATCCGGCGTTGTTTTACATAACTGTTCATGCCTCTGACGTTCCACGTCATTATTTTTATCGTTTCAGCCATGAGCGTGGTTGTGCCCAAAGTTCCTCCACTGGCTCAATCGGGGTCCTATTAGTGATGCATCTGTAGTGAGGTCATTCTGAGGTCTCGGTATTTCTTGTTCAAAGGTCCCAACGTGGGTATAACTCCCCTGCGTTTCCCTCCCCCCCGATAAACTTCCCCAACATAGAACTGGTCCGACGGGCGGTTCCCCGTCATGACTATCCCGTTTCCGCTCCTTGAGACCAAACATGGTCTTCGGGTGCCCTACGGGCGGGTAATTGTACCCAGAGAAGAGAAAAGAAAACTCCTGGGGGTTGAGGGTGCTGTTGCTTCGGTGTTCCGCGTATTTAAGATCAATTCAGCTGCTCAAAGGGCTCGATTTATGTTGCTGCGCACTTGGTGTGAGAGCCGTTCCTCTGCAGTCTTGGAGGGTGGTTCAACGCGGCTTGCGTCTCTTATCTTCAATGTCCGGTAATTGCTGCTCGTCCATCCAGTCCCGAGCCAGTGCCGGGGTGTCAAACAGGTGGGTTCTATTTTTGTATATCACCTTTAGCCGAGAGGGGTACAGAAGCATGTATTTCACTCCGGCAGCCTTCAATCTAGCCTTGGTGTGTATGAACTGAGCTCTGTCCATCTGTACTTGGAAAGTATAGTCAGGGTAGATCGCTATCTTGGCAGAGTTCCTCAGGATCTGGCCCCCAGAACGCGAAAAAGCTAGTATGATCTCACGGTCCCTGTAGTTTAATACTTTAGCTATCATAGGCCTGGGAGGGCCGCCTGGTGGAGGTTTCTTAGCGAGGGATCTATGTGCCCTTTCGATGGAGAAGCCCTGTGATAGCTTCTCTGCTCCGATCTCCTGTAGCAGGAGGTTCTCTACGTAGTTGGTGGGGTCTGGGCCCTCGATGCCCTCCGGTACGCCAAGCAGTCGGATGTTATTCCGGCGAGCCCTCCCTTCGGCCTCCTCAGCCCTGTCCTCCAGGTTCCTGACCCTCTGCCGCAGGCCATCCACTTCGTGCAGGAGCTGGGTTTTCGCTTCAGTGTTTTCACGTACCTGGGTCTCAAGCGCCTCGGTCCTGCCCGCCAGGGAGCGGACGTCCTGGCGCAGGAGGCCCAGATCTATGGCCACCGCGTCAATTTTGTTCACCATTGTCGCCTGGAATAATGTGATAGCCTCCAGGAGCTGGGTGTTGCTGGGTTCGGTTGGCTCTCCAGTAGGGCCCGTCTCCCCACCAGCCGTCGGCGCGTCCGGGCACCCGGGGCCAGGGGGTTCGTTGGCTGTATAGGCGTCCAGGGTGGTCTGTCGCTGCTTGGACCTAGCTCCCCTTCCCGACATTCCTGCGGTTTCGTGGATCTCAGGCTCGCGACGACACCAGGACGTGGCCCCAGGCGTGGTCCCGGCCCCAGTATGTAAGGGCGGTCGATACGTTCCAGCTCCCGGATGGCGTGCTCCGCGGGGGGACAGCCGCCAGCACCCCCAATCTCCTCGTGTCCCTTTCAGACCGCCTCAATGCGAGCGCCGTCTGCAATATAGGAGTATTGTGCGGGGAGGGGTGCGGTGATTGGCCTGGCGCGGGGCCGCACTCCGCCACATGTGGTGGGAATTTCTTTTCTATTGTCCGGCGGCGGGGAGATGTCCGGTCTGCGGCGCGCGGGGAGAGCCCCTGTTCCGCTCACCTCAGATGGATGGAATTACTGTCCCAGTCGACCTCCTCTCCTTTAGTCAGCAGGCCGCGGTCTCACTCGGGTCCCCAGGCAGATAGGCTCAGCAGGGGGGGGGGGGGGAAGTTCCCTGGTCTCCGGTCGACCCGCTCATCTCCGCTTCCGCCCCCGGGCCACCGGCGCGTCGGGGCAGACGGCCCCAGTAGATCTCCTGGCAGGGCAAGTTCAGGATCAGGGCAGTCGGCGTTCGCTCCGTGCTCCAGTCCAGGCACGGGGCCGCTGGCGTCAGGCCCCCGAGCTCCACTGGTCTCCTCCGCGGGCCGACCCGGCCAACGGTGCGCTTCAGCAGCGCAGGCCGTGTTCCGCTGTGCCCGCTTCCGCGGGGCAGGTCACGAGCCCGGCGGGACTCCCCTCGGTCGCCCCCCGACACACCTCCTCTCCAGGCGCCGCGGAGGTCTGCCGCCTCCGCGGGTCGCCGGGCCAGCGCAGGCCTCTTCGGGTTCGCTCCGGTCGATGGCGCGGGCCCGGCAGGGCAGGCGGCGCCGATGAGCCCCCCGGCGGGGCCAGTCCAGGCACGGGGCCGCTAGCGCCAGCCCCCCGGGCTCCTCTGGTCTCTGCTGCAGGCCACCCCGGCCAACGATGCGCCCCAGCGGCGCAGGCAGTATCCCCGCTGCGCCCGCTTCCCGCGGGGCAGGTCACGAGCCCGGCGAGGCTCCTCTCGGCCGCTCTCCGACACACCTCCTCTCCAGGCGCTTTGCAGATCCGCCGCCTCCGCGGGTCGCCAGGCCAGCGCAGGCCCCTCTGGATTCAGCAAGGGGAGGCCGCCATCTTGGCTTCGTGATACGTGTTACGCGGTTTTTTCCCGCAGCCGCGTTCTGGTCTGTCGGACTGCGACCCTCATGTGTGGGGGGCCCAGGAGCCTCCCCCAGGCTTCAGTGTCTCTCGTGATGCGCCGGCGGGCTCGGATGAAGCTTCGGTGTCCCGTAGGGCAGCTTATCAGTGTTCATCGAGCGGAGCTCACCGGAGATGCGTCCTCTCTACATGGCGGTTAGCCACGCCCCCGAAGCTGCTAAGTTAGACATCAAGAGAGCTAAGCCACATTTATTTTTTTGTCGGTCCGGACAGTAATGGAAGACAATCTGGGTGGACTTGGACTAAAGATGCAGGAGGATCTCTGCTTTCGATCCCATGATGTTGGCAGACCCACACTGTGCCACAGACGAGATTACCATATTCTGCAGGCATGAAGTCTAGGACGGAAGGACTCTGGCTCCAGCAAGGATCCTCTTCTTGGCAGAGTGCAGCAACAGCAGAACTAGGGACAGGGCCAGTGATTAGGGAGCACAGCTCGTTTCACACCAGGCTACATGAGATCCCAGCAACAAGAGGAGTCCCTGTAGAGGATGATGTGCGCCAGCTGCAGGCTCAAAAACCTGAGTGCCAGGAGGACGATTTCTATGATGCAAGCCTCCGAACTGTTTAGGCCCACCGTTTAAAGGGAGGCAGGTAAGTTCGAAGGTATCCCCTGTCAAAGAAGGGACAGAGCTTTGCCTTGTGGTAGGGAGCTTGGGCAATGGTGGTCCCTACAGCAGTTGTCCCCCTGTCTCCTCACGTGTTGGATTTGTGACTCAATCTTCATCGTGTATACACAATCCTGGACACGGGATAATCCAGCCCACCTATCTGGGGACCTGCAACATTCAAACTCTTGAATGGCTGCACAGCCAGCTCGGGTCCCACTATGTCCTCATTCTGGTTTTGAATGTGCATTGGAGTGGTCTGTAGTGCCTTGCCAGTCGAAACCTGTTATACAAGCTATCTCTCTTGCTAAAAGGACAGTGAAACACAAGGCATTAACATTGCCAGTCATTTTAAGCACTGTAGTGATCAAAAGACTGCCATGCACAGCAGTGCACCCAAATAGTGATTAATAAGGTACCACTGCCACCAGCCTGTCTGGGCCCCACTGTGGATACCAGGGGAAAGCACCATAATGTAAAACAAAGGGGAAATAAGATTTCCCTCCATGAGGAAGATGGTGCTACACCATAGACTAACATGGGGGAGGGGGGTCCGGAGGGCAGAGTCTCCCACCACTGGTAAACATAAGAACCCATAAGTGCTCCCAAAACAAAATGAGTTGAAGGCTACACATTTCTCATTCCCCAAAATCAAGTCAGGATCCTGCAGTCAGCTATGATGGGGGCACCAATGAGAGATGGGGGAGGGGGGGTGGATGAGGTTGGGGGGAGCTGCAAAATAAAATCTTTCTCAAGTCTTCATGACATGACCCTGCCTTAACTTGCTGCTAGACTTCGCCGCTATCACCATTTCAAATTCCTGCGCTCTACAGATTTTCAACTCCTTAAGGTCCTTTGCTTTTAATAGAAGATTTGAAGGGATAGAAGTTTGTCTCCGGACCAGAGCATCTGGACAGTTCTGCCTATTGACATTCGCCTTGTCACAAATTTGTATAGCAACAGAGAGATAGTCAACCTGTCCTTCTCCAGAAATTACTATTTGGTTTGTGCTCCGTTGTCAGATTTCCGGCTTTACAAAAACTAATACCAATCAATTTTTTTTTTTTTAAACTTTTATTTTTGACGGCAGAGGTACACAAGGCACACACATAAGGTGACAAATGCATAGCTGTTACATCATAGAGCAGCACACCAAAAAGGATACAGCAATCACAACATTAACAACTGAGCGGTACCTGAGAAGGAGTAAAAAAGGTAGGGCCTCACGCCGTGGGATCAGAGCCCGGCGGGGCAGGGGACAGTCCAGATTCGGGAGTGCCCTCGCTTTGGATGCTAAGGTAAGCGTTGAATTCAGCCCAAATGTTCCTGGGGCGAGATTGGGCAGGGAGCATAGACCGGTATTCTTCCTCGCAATTTCGTGACCAGGTGAGTAAGCGCAACCATTTCTGAAAGACCGGGGGAGAGAGGCTTTTCCAGCTCTGGAGTATACACTTTTTGGCAATCATACAGCTTATATTTAGAAATTTAGCTAGGCGTCTGGTTTCATCGGTTTTCCAGACCCCAAACAGAACCGCCAGGGGGTCAGGGTCAACCACAGTTTCAGTTATGTCGGAGAGTGTTTTCAAGATGCTTTCCCAAAACCCAGATAGCTCCCTACAGGACCAAAACATATGCAGGTGATCAGCTTCCTCAGCTCCACAGCGAGGACACAGGGCCGCTGTGGTTCGGGTGAATGTCGAGGTCCTGTGTAGGGTATAGTAGAGCCTATTGAGGAGTTTGTACTGCATGGCGCGATGACGGAAATTGAGGGAGACTCTTTTTGTGTGTAGGCACATTGCGCTCCAGGCGCCATCAGATAACTTCAGGCCCAATTCATCCGCCCAATCGTCACGCACCCTAAGCACTGGGACTGTGATGGACTCCTGAAGGATCTTATATAGTGAAGAGACGACACCGCGGGCGCCGCCTGAGTTGGCAATGTATGCGATCGCCGGGTTATCCGGGGGCTCATCCGGAAATGAGGGCCATGTAGTACAGAACGCTGCCCGTAGTCTATAGTATTGAAGGGTCTCCAAGGCGGATCTGGTGTGCCCTTGTTTCCATGTTTGGGGGTCAATGAACCTACCTTCTGGGTAGAAGTCGGACAGTGCTTGATAACCCAGAGTTCCCCAGTGTTGGGATAAGGCATTATCATGTGTGGGTTCCAGGCCAGGAAGGCGCCACACCGGGAGCCATTTATAGTAAGGGGGTGGATTCGGCCATTGGATACAGTAAGCGTTTCCAGGCATGAATGGTCGCACCGACGGGGTCAATAGAAGAGTCAGGTGTGTAATGACGATTTAGTATAAGGGACATCATGTTGGTGCCAGCGGCCGCAAGTCGCTCTAACTTGACATGCGGGCGTGTTGGGGAGCCAGGGTACCAGTGAGTGGCATGTTGAGCCTGGGCCGCGGTCCAGTAGAGTAGCATATCCGGAGCAGTGAGCCCCCCTTGTTTATAAGGGAGCGCCATGTCAGTCCACTTCTTACGCACTGCACCGGAGTGCCATAGGAACTGTGCGCATAGTGTATGCAGTTTAGCGAAGTAACCCTTCCCAGGCCATACAGGAACGTTGCCGAAAGTGTAAAGAAGCTTGGGGAGCAGGATCATTTTAATGAGAGAGAGCCGACCAGCCATGGACAATGGGAGAGAGTGCCACCTTGACATCTTGGTCTCAACCGTCGGCGAGCAAAGTGGATTTAGTTAAGGATATCCGCACACCCAGATATCTGACACCGTTCGGGGACCAAAGAAGGGGGTACTCAGTAGTGGGTTGTTGGGTAGATTTGGTAAGCGGGAAGATCTCTGACTTTGAATAATTGATCGTGAAGCCAGAGTAGGTGCCGATGCGGGTGATGTCCCTCAGTATGGGGTCAATGTGGGTCGTGGGCTCTCTAATGTATAATAGCACATCATCCGCATATTAAGATATGATTACGGGGTCATCCTTCAACCGTATTCCCTTGCGGGCATGGCGAGCACAGACATAATCTGCCATTGGCTCAATTGCGAGAGCGAAGAGGATCGGGGAGAAGGGGCAGCCCTGCCGGGTACCCCTGAAGAGTGTGAAAGGGTCAGATGTCAATGAATTAACCCTAACTCACGCCACAGGGGAGGTGTATAGTAGTTTAATGAACCCGATCATGTTTGGGCCAACGCCCATTGTCTCCAGCACCAGCCACATGTAGTTCCAAGAGACCATGTCAAAGGCCTTCTGAGCGTCCAAAGTGACCGCCACAGCCTGGGTGTCTTGGATCTATACGGGACATAACATTGAACAATCTCCTTATATTATGGGAGGTGGACCTGCCGGGGACGAATCCTGCTTGATCCTCATGGACCAGATATGGCATAATGGGGAGAAAGCGGTTCGCTATGATCTTGGCAATAATTTTCGTGTCTAGGTTCATGAGGTAGAGAGGCCTATAGGACCCACACTCGTCGTCCGGCTTGCCAGGTTTGAGCAGTACCGTGATGACAGCTTCGCGCATGGACGGGCGGAGGATGGAGAAGTGGAGTGCTTCATCCCAGACCTCGAGTAATTTGGGAGCCAGTATGGCCACGTGCTCTTGATAAAACTCAGCCGTAAGGCCATCGGGCCCCAGCGCCTTGCCTTTGGGCAGGTTCGAGATGGCCGTCACTATCTCATCCAGTGTTACCGGGGAGTCCAGCTGGTCGCGGGCAGCAGGGGATATTTCAGTTGTAGGGATCTGAGCAAGCAACTCGCGCATGTGTTGTTCGGCAGGTTGGGAGTAGAGGGACCTGTAGAACCCAGTAAATACCTCCAAGATCTGTTGGTCAGCCCATTGTACGTTGCCAGATACATCTTTGATGGAGGTGATCTGAGCTCGGCCAAATTCCCCTCTCACCACATTTGCCAGTGTCTTCCCCGGTCTGTCACCCTCGCCATATTTCCTGGCGGCCTGTGGGCCGCTGAAGTACTGGACTTCGTTGGTAGCGAGCGCATTGTATGCCTGCAGTTCCTCGCTAATTTGGACAAGTATGGCGGGATCGGCGCCTGTGGAGCATTGCAGCTCCAACTGCTTCAATTTGGCTTCAGAGCGACCGATGCCAGCTCGGATTGCTTTTAGTACCCCAGCCTCTCGTGAGATGGACATCCCCCTGATATACACTTTAAAGGCCTCCCCTCTGACCGCAGCTGATGTGTCTTGAGGAGAGTTGTGGTCAAAGAAGGATACAATGTCTGCAAGGATGTCGGCCCTGAACACAATATCCCTGAGGGCCTCAGATTTGAATCGCCAGGTGCTGAGTGTCGGGATGGGTATACCCAGCTTCACAGATAGTGTAATTGGAGCGTGGTCGGACAGTGTGCGAGGGAGGATCCAGGACCACTCTACCCCGCCCATGGTTTCATTTGACACGAAGAACAGGTCTATTCGAGACGAGCTGTCGTGCACGGACGAGTAATAAGTGTACTCCCGGCACAGGGGGTGCAGCGTCCTCCAGACGTCGCAAACATTGAGCGTCTGCATATGGCCACGTAGCCTGTGTGCGGCGCTGGTTAGGGCTCGAGAGGACGTGCCAGTCCTGTCCAGGACAGTGTCAAGAATGAGGTTCAGGTCCCCCCCCCATATAATCTGGATTCCTACATATCCCAACAGTATGGCAATTGCCGCATCGAAGAACTCAGGAGAGTCGATGTTGGGGCAGTACGTCCTCGCATCCGATTGGCCATTGAGCCACCTTAAGCAGCCTATCGCCAGCCGGTAGGCGAAGCCGGCCCACTCCCAGCAAGGCCCAGGATAATAAGGCCAATACCTGTCTTCACCTGTCCCAGCCTTCCTCGCCGTTCGCCCGGACCCCCTGCCGGATTCCAGACCAACCTCAACGGTAAACGCCACTTCGCTTTTAAATTGAACTGCCTAGACTCTGGAAAAAGCTTTGTTACCACAAGCTACTTATTGCCACTCTCGTGCACTCAGGCCTTATTGCATGCTGTATCTGTGCCCAAAGTTGCTGCCATTTCCAGTACATAGGTGCTCAGTCGTATTTAGACTATTGTGTCGCTAGTCATCCCTGTAACATATAACTGCACTGTGCCTCACTGCTGCTCGGCTACCCTATGCAATTCTAGTTGCCATTTCTAACCGCATTGTGACCATCTGCTCTGTTCTGCTGATCTGCTCACCAATTGCCTCTAGATCTGTTGACCTGCAGCCCAATGTGTCCCCGCTCAACATACTTTTATAGCCACTAAACTCAATGTTGTGCTTAATCTGCTCTAAGTGCTATTCTGAAGTTAGGGGTTATTCTGATTCTAGGTGTTATCTTGAACTAAGTGTTACTCTGAACCTAGGTGCTATTCCCAATCCAGGCGCTATTCTGAATACATGCTACTCTGATCCAAGATGTTAATTGGTACACTGGCGCAATTCTAAACCTAATGCTGTGCTAATTGACAAACGCTTACTATGACCACTTTGCTTACCTGTACCTGAGTCAGATGCCAATCTGCAACCTTGCACTACATGGATTAGGTAGTATTCGGCTACTCCAAGCAGACCGCACTGTCCACTGCTAGATTTCGACCCTAGACAGGACACACACTGCACCTTACCCCCCTCACACAATGTTCCTCCCGGGCCTTTACTCTATACTACTCAGAACCATTCTCCACATCACCAATTCCGCATGCCTGCCCAGCTCACCCCTAAACTTGACCAGCTTAGGCACCGCATCACCCACCCTCACAGAGCCCAGCACCACAATCATGCTTACCCTACTCGCTCCCCCATGCCTTTCGGACAGGCTGACCAGATTACGATCCAGACTTCCCAAAATACACGAGCCTAGAGCCAGGGACTCCACACAATCCAGACTCACACACCGAACATCCATTAGCTCCTGCGCTAACCTTACGCTAAAAAAACCCGAACCTAAACCCGTCAACTCCACTATAACCAACAATAGAGCGCTCAGCACAGCTACCACCCCCACCCCTGCCAAAGCCAAAACCCTACCTATAAAAGGTGCCCTCATCAACGCACGCTCCATGATTGCCCATGCCACGGACATCGCTGATCTCATTTTAGCTGACGATCTAGACTTCCTAGCCATAACAGAGTCCTGGCTCCATGCAGCCGCTGGCCCAGCCCTTTCGCTAGCCATCCCCACTGACTACACCATCATCCGAGCGGACAGAACTGAAGCTAAAGGCGGTGGTTTGGCCATCATTGCCAAGACCCACCTTAACATCAGACCCAACTCCGCCACACACCTCCCATCATGTGAATCACTTACAGCCAAACTACCCATCGCTAACTCCCAAACAATATCCATTCACTTACTATACAGACCGCCCGGACCCCCGGGATGTTTCGAGGAAGACCTCAATGCCATCCTTACCGACAACCTAAAAAACTCCTCACAATGCCTTCTCTTAGGAGACTTCAATTTAGGATACAAAGACCCCAAAGACAATCAAGCCACTCTCATCAGTAACACCCTGTCTGAACTAGGCTTCACACAAAAAGTAACCAGCCCCACCCATAACAAAGGGAGAACCCTTGATTGGATAGCAGACTATAACTGTGCCGTATCGATCACTAACAACACTCCCCAATCCTGGACCGACCACCACCTCCTCTCCTTCTCACTTGAGGCCTCAAGCCCTACAACCAACATGGCACTAGCCCCAGCCATCCACACGAGAAGCAAAAAAAATATTACAGTAGAAAAACTGATCCCACTCATTCTTCCTACACTAAGCCAACTCCAAGACTCTAATCCTTATGACCTCGTAGAAGGCTATAACAACACCATGCGCATAGCCTTAGACGCCATTGCACCATTGAAACTCAGAAAATCCAAACCAAAAAAGCACCTCAACCAATGGTTCTCCAGCCATCTTAAAACCCTTAGATTGGAAAAGAGTAAACTGGAACAAGTCTGGAGACAATCTCCGACTGACCACAACAAACTATTGCTTAACAAAATAACGGCCAACTATAAAAAAGAAATCATAGCGGCCAAACAAGAATCCTATAACCAGAGAATCTCCCAATCCAACTCCAGCTCCAGAGAATTATTTACTATCCTGAAAGAATTGGAAACCCCGGTAACAATCCCAGATACTTGCGTTAAAAACAAACAATGGTGCACCAGTGTCCAAAATGCACTAAACAACAAAGTCACTGGCCTTCAAACAAAAATTAAAAATAAGAAAGACTCCCTCACCAATCTTACCAACCCCATCAACGCCCACTCGAGCCCTCCACCCTCACACCACACACCTAACACTGCTCGCTTCAGCTTTTCCAAAGTCTCTTCCCTCGAAGTAGAAAAAATAATTCTTGGCCTTAAACCCTCCAACTGCAAAGGTGACCTCTGCCCCCCACAAATCATTAAAGACGCGGCACGAGACCTCTCGCCATTCATCACCAGACTCATCAATGCCTCTTTTTCCTCAGGAACAGTCCCCAGTAACCTTAAAGAGTCCTGGGTCCTCCCTCTCCTCAAAAAACCCTCCCTTGACCCGTCCATCCCAACCAACTACAGACCGATTACCACCGTCCCATTCCTGCTCAAGATACTAGACAAGACAGCATACCAACAAATTCAAAAGTATCTTGAAACAAACCACCTTCTAGGAATAAGACAATCCGGCTTCAGACCCCAACATGGAACTGAAACAGCCCTGATAGATCTGAAAGCCCAAATAGACGTCCTTAGAGATAACGGGAAAACTGCATTACTACTCCTGCTAGACGTCTCTGCAGCGTTTGACCTAGTTGACCATAAAATCCTATGTAATCATTTAGACTCAGCTGCCCACTTTTCACAAGAAGCCATCAGTTGGATTGAGTCATTCCTCAACAACAGATCCATGCGAGTCTTCTCCTCCTCTGCCGCCGCCGAACCCATCCCCATTACATGTGGAGTCCCACAGGGCTCGTGCGTCTCCCCCACTCTGTACAACGTGTTCACAAAGCCCCTGTTTGATTATCTAGATGGCCTGGGTATCACCTACACTAACTACGCCGATGATACACAGATCCTCATCCCGTTGACGGGAGATTACAACCAGGATTTGGCCTTGGTGAACAGGGTGTATCTCATCATCCAGGCATGGATGGCTTCGCACAGTCTATGCCTGAATGATGACAAAACTGAACTCATCCTTGGTTCCACGTCCAACCTAACCAAACTCGACCACAATTATGCCAACTTCATCATAGATGGGAACCTAATCAAGGTTTCAAAAGAAGTAAAAACCCTAGGAATATACCTCGACTCCTCCCTAACCTTCCACAAACAGGTTAGCTCGATGGCATCCTCTACGGCCTACACATGTAAGCTCATAAGAGCAGCCAAACCCTTCCTCTCCACCCACAGCTGCACTACACTAGCCAGAGCATTGGTACTATCCAAACTGGACTATTGTAACGCCCTCTACATAGGAGCCACCAAACAAATCACCAACAAAATTCAGACGCTACAAAACAACGCCCTTAGGGCAGCACTCAATATTCCCAGGAGGGAACACATTTCCAATATCAGGAAATCCCATAACTGGCTCAGCACAACAGACAAAATCCTGCTTAAAGTAGCATCGCTCACCCACAAATGCCTGAATAATGCTGCCCCACGCTATCTGGCAGACAGAATATGCAAACACACCCCCCATCAGACCCACCAGAACCTCCAATGCTAATCTGCTCACCGTCCCCAGGTTTAAACGCACTAAAATGGGTGGCAACAGCTTCCAGGTGAAAGCACCTCAACACTGGAACTCCCTACCACCATCGCTCAGAACTCCCCAACCTTACTCACTTTTAAGACGCAACTACATCCATTGGTTAAAGAACACGAACCACTAACACCTCTAACACCACACGGCTGCTCTCCCTTGCATGCTTTAAGAGAATCTGTAAATTTGTAATACTAAACTTGTATATATTTGTAATTCTTTAAATACATCTACTGCATTCTCTCCTGCCAAACTGTACACATGTTCCTTCATCGTCACACTGTAATTATGTAATGTAAAGTATAATTATGTAATGTAAAGTATAAGCATCCTGTAACCAAGCTTTGAATCACCTTGCTGCTCATGCGCCCTCATACCCTCGGGTCTGGTGCGCAATACAAATGAATAAACAAACAAACGTGTTAACAAGTAGGTATTCTTTATTCACCAGCGTGCAGTGCAATATAACATAACGACCCTCAGGACATATATAGCTTTTGTGCAGAATAAATTTAATCGATTTATGGATCATTGTGAGGACACCCCTGGATTGGGAGGAGTAGGAAGTAAAGAATCTAGCGGGACCCCACGACGGGGCCATGGTGCCCGGAATGTGGGCATTGGAATGTGTCTCCTGTAGGAGCAGTAACTTGCAGCCATGCCTATTAGCAAAGGCCATGATCTTACGGGCCTTAGTGTGATTGCTAAATCCGCGGATGTTCCAGGACATTATTACGGTAGACATATCAGTGGCAAATATCTAATCTCGATATACTCGCATCAATGAACATCCCAGATCCAGCAGTAATGCGCGTTCCCGGGGTTAAAGTCGGGAGTGCGCTCATGGTTTGCCAATGTGCGCGCTGTGAGACCTTGCATGCCCTTTTTTTCAAACACCCCATTCCCACCCGCCACCCTCACCACTAACCCAAAATCAGCAGTGTGAACATCACCCACCCTCAAATGTACAGAGCTGGGCCGGCCCCAACGTGGCCCAGACTGTCCAAAAGCCCAACAGGGGCTGACCCGCAACAAGGGCATATCCAAGAACAGTGCAATCGCAGTGGGGTGCGCTGTTGCCGTGCAGAGGCACGCTTGGAACCAGCTGGTTCCGTTACAAAACAAACAATGTTAGCGGTCATATCGTGAATACCCCAGTCCTACACAATGGGGCACAGGGAACAACACACGTACCACAGGGATCCAGCAACCCAATCCAGGCGAAACAGTGAGGCAAAACATGTCCCCGTGTTCGTGAATAGGGGGCAAGGGTTACAGCCAGAACAAGGGAGCCCTGCATGTCGGAGAACAACGGAAGTAAGTGTGGGAGAATAAACTGGACGGGATGGCAGTTGCTCCACGGCGAGCGGGTGTACAGAGCGGAAATTAAACCTGCGTAGGAGAGCATTGTATCAAGGTGAATGCAGAGGTGTGGTCGCCCATGGATGCAAACAGAGTGGTAGGACTCGATCTACATATAGGCATAGTATCTAGGCAGCACAGAGCAAGCATAGGATTCACTCATTATTCATAGAGTCATCAGCAGGAGGATGGAGAGGAACATGTGCCTCTATGAATTTAACCGCCTCAGATGACACCGTGAAGAAGTATAGTTTGTTGTTGAACGTGAACTTCAAGCGTGCAGGGAAGAGTATGGCGTAGGGGATGTTCCTCTCCTTAAGGAGTTTCTTCACTCCAAGGAACTGGCGGCGCTCCTGCTGAACTCTGGTGGAAAAGTCAGGGAAAATTCTGATCACCTGCGAGTCCATTCGTAATTCGCCCCTTTCCCGTGCGAGGCGGAGAATTTGGTTGCGATCTTTGAAGCTCAAAACCTTAGCAATGATGGGCCTCGGAAAGTCACCAGGTTTAGGCCGCGGTGACAGTGCCCCATGGGCCCTCTCAATGGTGAAGAAGGGAGACCTGTCTGGATTGCCCAATAGGTCCTTCAAGAGATCCTCGACCGCCGATTCCAGTCGACCCTTCAGCGCATTTTCAGGGACAGCAACGATGCGTATGTTGTTTCTACGCAATCTAGATTCGAGGTCATCGCATTTGGCCTTGACCGCCTTCATGTCTGAGACCAGAGTGGACACAGTGCCCTGGAGTGTAGATATATTATCTTCGTTGGTTCCAATCCTGTTTTCAGCCTGCGTGATTCTACTCCCCTGCTGATCCTGTTTGGCTCTGAGCGATGCTACATTGGCATTAATGTCATTGAGCTTTTCGTGGAAGGCTGCAAAGTTTCTAGCCATCGATTCCATTATCGCTGTGAGGTCAGTGGCAGGTGCCTCGGCGCAAGGCGGGTCGTCAGCTGGATCGCTTGATGTGTGGGCCGAGTCGGACCTCGGGGTGGCTTTAGCGAATTTGTCCATGGCCCCAGTTTTATTGGTATTCCTAGATCTGTTGGACATCGTAGATAATGTAGTAGGGGCACTGAGGGGCCAGAGTGGAGACCTGAGTAAGAGCGTTGAGACAGGAGGCCACACGGTGTGGAGGTGCAGGAGAGGCCCCACCACAAGTCCCGCAGTCAAAGAATCACAGGTCGGTGGACCAGCCCGCCAATCCGAATCGCCCAAACAAGTCTTGGCAGAGGCGGCAGGAACAACAGCGTCAGGGAAATATAAAGTAGCTGCAGGGATAGTGAGACCCCGCCACCCTAGTGGATGAGGACAGTATCCGGAACAGACCCCGAGCAAGCACCACAGGAAGAACAGACAGCAGGAGCGTGGGCGCTAGTGCACAGGCGGATATTGCATGGGGCAGTGAAGGCAATGTCCAGTAAAGACACAAAGCTGTGCCATAGTAGTAGTGCTGAGCTGGCAGGCGGTGTAGTGACAGGTAGAGAGCGTCGCAGCAGGGCCCCCCCCTCCCCCCTCCCCCCTGCTCAAGGCGGGCACACTGGAGGTTGTGCAGGTGTGGGCCACGGCTCTGACAAGCTAGGGTTCATTAAGCCTGGAGCAAGGTGGCAGCGGGGCAATCAGGGGGCCGCCAGGGTGTGGAGCAGCAGCAGCGCCGCACGGTATGGGCCCAGAGCAGGAGACCAGTCAGTGCGGCACGGGGGCCAGCCGGGGCTGCACGGCGCGGGGAGAGGCACAGGCCTGCAGTTGTTGGGAAACGGGGTCAATGCAGCTCCGGCGCGCAGCAGCCCCAGCAGCCCCTCACCTGAGTCACAGCCTGCGAGGATCCAGTCAGGCACCACCAGACGCAGAGCGGTGCGGATGCGGAGCGGACAAGGGCTCCACAGTTCAAGCACTCCCAGAAGCAGGTCCGGTCTCGGCAGCAGTGCGGGGGGACGAGTCGGAGCGGGAAGATGCAGGACGCAGCCCAGGCCACAGATGCCAGGCCAGCGGGAGCGCAGCCCAGCCCACGGCGCCTCCAAAGCGAGTCCCAGGCCAACGGCCGGCGAGCGCGGCAGCCAAGAGAAAGGTGTAGCTCCTCCAGGAGGGACGCACCGCCCGGGTGCCGAGCGGCGCGGGCGAGGAGCGGACCAGTGCCCCCCCCCCCGCTATCAGGCTCCCCGGCCGGCAAGTCCGGTCGCAACAAGGCCAGATGATCCCGGCAGCAGCGCGGGGGGACAGTCCGGATCGGGCCAGTGCCGGGCGCGGCCCAAGCTGCGGATGCCGTGTCAGCGAGGGTGCAGCCCAGCCAACGGCGCCTCCAGCGCGGGTCACAGACCTCCCGCGATACGCGCCACAGTCAGGCAGCCCAGTGGAGAGGTGCGGCAGGGAAGGCAGCAGTGGGGCGGCGCGAGCCGAGGACAATGTCACGTTGGGCCACCGAGCGCCACAGCAGCCTCGAGGATATTGCTCACGGAGATCTCCGGCTCCCGGGGTCCGATCCGTGCCAGGACCACGGCGCCACGTAGCCCCAGTTATGGGGAGGACAGAGGGTCGACCAGATAGGCGCAGAGACACTTCAGACCACAGATGTCCTCAGATGAAAAGCGGCTGTGCACGGAGCTAAATAGCTAGGCAGCCATCTTGACGGCTGCTCAACAGCGCCCCCGATACCAATCAAATTTAAAAGCTTCACTTTCTGGGTTTTGTGGCTCGCATCAAATCCTCTTTTTTTTTTTTTTTTTTTTTAACTAACCACCTCATGTTGAAACAGTACGAAATATTAAAACTTTCTTCTCCATTTTAAATCCTTGAACAAGAACCCAGCCTTTCCTCCACCCCCAGTAGTACTGTAAAAGCCTTATTGGAAATGTCAATTTAACAAGCTTCCAAAACTCCAGAAGCCTGCTGCTGGATTAAATGTGAATTGGCCAGAATACGTTCACTCAACACCGGCTACCTTTCAGAGAAGGATATGAATTGAAGATTCTGGTGCCAGTCCACAGCCCTTTAACTCGCTGGATTACATGTCTAACTTGATCCCTCCCAAATCTCCAAGTAAATTTGATTCCCTCCTTCCAAGTCCATCTTCGCTGCCTGAGGTGCTTCCCACTGGAACTCTCTTCCCCAAAGTCTGTTTAGAGACTACTCTTCTGCTTCACTAAAGTTGCATCTTTTCATATAATCTAGCCTGGTGCTTTGAGGCTTCCTCGCAAGAAGTGTGCCTTGTAAAAGCTCAATGCAAACAACCTGCAATCTAGTAGTTTGTCATAGAAGCAAGCCCAAAGGCTACCCTGATCTGTGCTTTGTTTCTCTGGGATGCAGGGAATGGGAAAGCTTTTACTTGGATTGCATGCCATTGCTGAAAATAAGCGTGCATTGGCAGCAATATTAGGCCTATTGTTTTTCAGTGCAGACCTTTCAAAAACTGATGGCTGTTGGCCACATTTGGTGGATAAGGGGGGGTTCTCGGAGTGTCTCTCTACCGGCCTATATCCCGGGATTGAGTCTCAACCAGAGTCTTTAACTCACCATTCTTTCACAGAAGAGAAATGTCCACTACATATCAGTCGTTGTCCTGCCCAAGGACAGTGCAGCACCAAAATGCCAGGCAATGTTCTTCTGAACAAGAGTAGCAACAGCAACCCCAGACACGTTTTACGGCCTGGTGGGACCGCACTCTTGAGTAGCCAAGAGAAGCCTCCTATAGATGCCTGGTCTCTACTTAACAAAAAGTGGTCACTGTGGACACTGGTGCCATTGCTTTCCAAAAGTGTAAAGATATCTGCATGTTAAGGACTCCATGGATTCAATGTTGCTAAGAAAGTATCCAAGTACTTACAAGGCATCGGGGTGGATGAGTTTTCCCTGTGATGTTGCGATGGATGCCTCGTGTCCGCTCAGGATAAGAGCAAAGGGCTGTTCAGACTGGCCCTGCATGGGAAAGACTACTAGTCTGCCATAGAGGAATCCAGGGCATGGACTACACTTTGAGAATCGGGCTATTTTTTGGTAGACTGGAAAGCGGCAGAGAGAAACGTAACCACTATGGACCGAGTAACCGGAACGAAAGAGGAGATGGCCATATGCACACACGAGGAAGTGACACAGGGTGAAAGTCAGTCAAGGAGCACAAGATGGGGAGAGGAAGTACCGTAAAGACATTGAGGTGTGTTCAGCTGCTGAAATGGATTGCATATTCTGTAGAGCTGCTTTTCATCACCTGTTCAGGAATTGACTGCTCAGTGGGAAGGCCCAGAAAGTATTTCTAAAAATATAGCTGTCACAAGCTTTAGAATGGTGTGCCATGCGCTGTTCCTCCAAGCACCAGCCCACCCTTATATATGGAGGATAACCAACCACCACCGCTTCTGGGAATTTGTTTCCCCTCTTCTATGGCAGTAAGAATGGCACATGCCCTCTGAAAGTGCCAAGGAGAGAATACTTTGACTAAGGCAACTGGAATAAACCTGCATGATGCTGCCCCGGAGTTGGTGTTAAGTGATTCCCCAGGGCCTCCACCCCAGCCTTGTCTGTTAAGTGTTTAAAAAAAAAAAGCCCCACAATCCCTACTATTGTTTAAGAGTTGGTGTTTAACCCCCCCCCCCCCCCCACCTACCCCCATGAACCCCATCCATTGGCCGATCCCTCCAACGGCTCCTAGGGACTTGGGTTAAGAATGAATACATTCAAGGATGTCAACGGTTGCTGCTTGTGGGCCATGATTGCAGGGCATCACGAGCCACATATCTTCAGTCGGGGTCAGCAGGAAGCAAGAAATTGGGATGCATGCACAGCTTGGGAGCTGTAGTGGCGAAATACCAAAATGCGGTAGCTTGTGGTTACCCCAAAGCAGGCACAAAATCTTCATGCAAAATGGAGTTGAGTTATGGCAGACCCCAGTGGGACCGGCAGGGAATTGGTAGGTCGAGAAAGCATAGTCTGATTCCAAAATGGCAGGAAGGATCCAACCAATCCCATGTCCCGCTTCTAACCCCCACACTGCTGTAATGCATCAATCTGAACACATTTTTGTTCATCTGATTCGTAGAATGAAAAAAAGATTTTTAAAAATGCATTTTAAAAAAAGAGGCCTCAATATTTAGCACACGATTTTATAACAAAAAAAAAAATAATAAAAAAGGTACAGGCGGCAACATATCTATTTGAGGTATAGGCAAGTTTAACAAACGAATCCCTATCTCTATAAAGCAGAACATTGGTTAGATAGTTCCTTATACAATTCCACACCGTTCAACCAATGGGCACCAAATTATGCATTGTTACCCACTAGGACCCTCCGGACATTACTGGCTCCATGACATTAATGACCCCACCCCTTTCCCTGGATTTCAGCCCCTTCACACGAGACGGAGATGGTTGCCTCAAATCGGCAAAGCAACACTGTTTTGCAAAAGGATCTGATTATTAGTTTGGGCTTTTAGGTGGCAGAGCCGCATATAAGGTGATATGATTGCATTAGATTACAGAAATGGCATATAAGGAGGGACACAAAACTTGAAATTGGTTATTTGCTCACCCATTGACTGCCCATGGACATATCTATGGCCATTGCCAGACAATCCCTGCCCTGCTCTGCCCGAAACACCTCTTGGGAACTCTTTCAGCTCACTTTAATCAAGCCTTACCATCAAACGTTGCACTCGAAGTACCTACCAGTGTTTTTTTTAAAGCAGTCTTCTGAGCTTTACTGACTTAATTGGGGCTCTAAATGTGCTACTGGTGTAATAAAAAAATCCCTTAACCAGGTCTGGCTTCAGTCACTCCATTTATAAGCACTCTGTGTGTTCTTCACTGAAGCCCTGTTATACACAAGCTAACACTTTTGGATTTGCCAAGGCTTGTTTTTAAGTGTTACACATTTGCCAGGCACTGCTGTTGGATGCCCAAGGTACTCGCACCATTTTTCACCTGCTACCATTGATTGCTAGTTAATACCCCTACGGCAGTGCCTACAAGTGCCCTCCCCATGCTACACAAAATCCCAACTGTTGTCATTGCCAATGCTTATTTTTAAATAGATCCACGTTCCGGTCATACCACCATTCGGATTGTATGTTCGTTGGTTGTATGAGGAGTAATCGACCTGCATTTCGAAGAGCAGTTTGGCAACTCCACGTGTCAAAGCTTAAATTCGTAAAAGGTTAATTGCCCTCCAGCAGACCAGTTTAAAAAAGGTACTTGCATTTCGAGCAAGGGCTTTTAGTAAGGGCTGATTGTGCTGAGGAACCTCTGCTTACTCGTGCAACATATCGTGACTCCGCGATTTGAAAACAGCATTTTTCTCCTGCTACGGTGATCATGGTACTAGTCCAAGCGTGGGAGCACATTTGCTATCAACAAACAAAGACTTAGCGCTTTAGCGCTATTGCCTGAATATTGTTTATTTTGTCTCTCTAGTGTTTGTGTGAGCTCTGCCTCCGCATCCCAGCAATCCCTACATCCTCCCAGCAGACGCACATTTCGAGCAAGGGCTTTTCGTAAGGGTTGATTGTGCTGAGAGTTGCGAGGGTAAGCCTCACTACTGAAATTACATAGTTGATACTATTGTTATTTTGCTCTTTAACAAGTAAAATACACTGTGACCTTCATACTAGAAAAACAACTTTAATGGTTCAATTATACACCTTACGCACTAACATTCCCCCGGTGGAACCGCTAACTGACCGCCCGTATGACTTTTACACAACACCAAAATGGGCCGTACAAGGTGCTCCCTCACGTGTCTCCACTCGCGGCAAATCATTGTCGCACACTAGCGATATTCGGAAGTTTTACTCCGATGGTCTGCCTACGATGGATCGAGAATTCACGAGGGTGACTGAGAAAACTTTGAGACCATTGTCTGATGTGCAAGCGATTACAGGAGTCCCAGAAAAAATTACACCGGGATCTACTGCAGTTGATCTATGCACGCCTTCAGATTCATTATTAGCTGCTTTTACCGAACCTAGTTTGCTAGGTGGCTATGCATTGCCTGCAAAATCCAAAACTACAACTGACGTCTCAATACACACAGAACCCACACAAATACAAGCAACTAATGTTCCTGATGACACGTGTCCCCTACCAGGTGACGACTTAGAAATGAAAGGTGCTGCCACGCATGTAGGAAATGACACTCCACCACCGGCAGATAGAAAAAACGGAAGATCATTTGAATGAACCAGTGGACACTGAACATTTATCGCAATCGCTCTTAATGTTCCCATAGTCTTCACTGGAATCATCAGTTTTGTCCATATCTTTCACACAACCCTCCCCAAAGCAACAAAAGCATGGCAATTTTGCCCCATTAAGTTCACAAAATGCACACATGATGATGCCTACAGAGATAACGCTACAAGCTATGAACACAGCATTGTTTTCATTAGCTAAATTATATGAAACTTTGGATGCATGAATAACTGACCAGAATTTTCTATTAAGAGAGCTATTGGAAAACAAAACTGTGGTAGCATCCAAAAATGGAAATGTGGCTACTAGTAGTACATGTGCGCCTGAAGAGAAATCAGTTAAGGTAATAGATATTAGAAATACTGCCATCGACAAAGTGGATGAGAAGAACGTGCAACAGGGGGAAGAGACAAACAAGTTGTGTGTGAATGAAAGGAAGGTGGGTTCAGGATGTGTGATGCAAGATGATGGTGTAATTGAAATAATTGAACAAGAGGAGAAGGGGAAAGCAGTAAAAGAAATGGCTCAAGGGCAAGTCAATTCACCCCCCTCCATCTAACAATGCGACGTATAACATCTTCAACGCTACTAGTAAAGATAAAAAACCTGCTGCTGAGCACCTACTGACAAAAAAAACTAGAAATCAGAAAATAACGAAAATGCAAAAGAACATAAATTCTAGACAATTCGTTAAACTGTTATCCTTACCTGACAAAAGAAGCCAAGAGAAGAGTGCAGCCATTGTGCCTAAATATACTGCTAGATCTAGAAACAAGACTGCCACACCAATGGAAAAATTGGCTGTAGAGGAAAACAGAACTCTGGTGGAAATGGATCTCGGGTATGATCCATTAGACAACCTGGTTGATGAAGTAGCAAAAACTGAACAAGTTGGTGCCACGTTAAGAACATACCCACCCTCACAGGTAGGCCAGTTGAAAGAATCAGGGGGTGATATAGTGAATGAGTCTCAAGCTCACTCATTCATGACCTTGGAAAGTAGGCGTGAAGAAATTCTAAAATCAATGGGCATCTTTATGTCCCGACATCAACCCAGTTTTAAATCAAATGTCACCGGAGTGAGTGATCTCAAGAGTAATGCAATAGGGTCAAATAACCCCAACGCAAATGAGCTGACAAAACATCAGAATAACACTTTCTATGGTGCAGGGCCATCTTTTGCTGGTGCCAATCTCGCTGCCCAAAATAAGAAAAATGAAATGAAAGTCAGCATGAAGAATCGACATAATAAATGTAGTGATTCAACTCATGTGAGCCTAATTCTACAATGCCGGGGTGGGGAGTTTGGCTTGTATGATCTGAATCGATCTTCAGTACTGAATATACTACACAATATTTCAAACTTACAGGGCACGAAATCTGATGACATATCCCAAATTGAGTTCATTCATGACCACGATAGATCAGTAGTAAAAATTTGGATGTCGTCAGCCTTAGTTAAATACACAATTTGGCAAGCAAAGAATGAAATATACCAGCTAGGGTTTCTTCTAAATCCGGGACTAATACCAAATGTAGCTAATATCTATCCAAACATCAATCAAAGAAAGGTACAGTTTGCTACTGAAACAAACAGTCCCCTAACTGTAAAATGCTTTACAGGCAAGAACAATCAAATAAGAGCGGTATCATGCTCCACGGTTGGAAATGGGACAAATGGATGTTAGCTCACTAACAAGGGAAAGTAACCAGAATATGCACTTAGCTTCTTGGAACTCTCGAGGCCATGCTCACTTAACCACCTCTATGCCTATCCTGGTCCAGTATGACATTATTATGTTGTAAGAAGTGTGGCTCAAGTCACCTCCTGTTTGGGAAAATTATCAAGTTATACTGATACCGGCAGTCAATCAAGCCAGGGGTCGTCCAAAGGCCGGTCTTATAACCGCTGTTAAACTTTCAAGTGGTCTAAAAGTCGAAGCAAGGTCATCGCCAAATAGCTTTATGCAGCTGGTGCGGGTTGTATCAGAAAGCAGAACAATTGTATGTCTGAATTTGTATTGGAGCCATCTGAGTATTTCATACAGCCGATTCTTTAGAGACTTGACGCTTTGTCTAAACATGATTGACAAAGATCCTAATATAAAACACACTGTCATAGCCGGTGAATTGAATATGAATTCTGTGGATGAAAAAATTGGAAAGTTGAAGGAGACTGTGAAGAAATGAAAGAGACTAATGAATGAGAGGTGATTTAATTTGATCAATGGTGCGGTGCCTGGTGATATTCCACCACAGATAACTTGGCGTCAAGGCAATCTGACTTCCACAATTGACTACATATACACCGACACCGGGTTATTTTGTAATTTCACCACCTTTAAAGTGTTAGATCAGTCAAAGAGTGATCATAATATTCTTGATCTAGCATGGGTATGGCCAAAGAGGGTTGTAGAAAATAACCAGCAAAGGTACACGAAGGGCCTGGCACTCTCAGTGAAGGGTAACCGGTTTAGATGGACTTCCCCACCCTAAATGATTTTCTTGCAGCTGTATTGTATCCAAAAGACATCTTAGACCCCAATATTCACATCTGGATGGGGAGTATGTTGCCATCTTGCAGCTATTTAAAGGACAATCAAAGTTGGGGGGGAAAGAAGCCGCACAAGCATGTGTATGATGAAGAGATTAGAACTAGAAAAGCCAAACTCAGGAAGGATTTGTGGTCCATATAGTCTTTTTATGACTTGTACTAATGTATTGAAAAGTTGATTTATCAACTGTATCAATAAAATAAAATAAAGGTACTATTGATCTGGCCTGCTTTTGAAAAATCTTGTTCTGTTAATGTTAGTTTTTCATGTCAAGGTGTTTATTTTATTGCTTCAATGTATTCTGTGTTTTATGGTATTTTGCTGGATGATGATGCTTCGTCTACACTTTGGCGTTAAATGTGCACTGTATAACTAAAGAAATATTTACTCATGCTCTAAAAGAGCTGGCGAGCAATTTTCGTTGAAAAAAGTCTGCCTAACATTTCTAAAGCAACAAGAAAGAAGGCGCAGAACCTACCCCCCCCTCCCCTCCACCTCCCTCTCAAATCTGTTTGAATTCCATAAAATGGGGTTATGTATTACAATTTTAGATAGAACATTAAAAGTCAATTCCAACAATCTGGTTAAGACAGCCTATGGTGTCTATCATGCAAGGTAATCCACATATCCAATGAGTGCTCAACGTTATCCATTCAGACATTACGACTCCCATTGGGTGTACTTAAAATTTGTATACATTGTTGAAGCACTTAGTTCTTCAACAGTGATTGTCTAATAGCGCCTTGTGGGTAGCTGTTGAAATAATCGATTAAGGGCAACCGGATCTGCAACTATTGTGTAAACCGATTGAGGAGAGCAGTAAACTTCATCTGAAAGATTTTCTATATTTTGAACTACTGTAGAGCAGTGGCCGAAGTACACAAAAAGAAGTAGTGGAACTATGTTCCCTGCTGGCCTGTCCATGATCCCCACAAACCCCATTGCCACGCCCCCTCCCATGCACAAAACAAGCCCCCAAACGCATGCGCCTGCTGTTGGGGAACGTTCAGTGTAGTGCACTGAAAGTGCAAGTTAAAACTTCTTCCTACACTTTTATTTTAAAATATTGCGGTGTTTCTTTTTCAAATAAAAGTATAGAAACAGTAAAACTTAATTAAAAAAAGTAGAGGAGCACAACTCTCGCCCACTTCGAACAGTGCTATAGAGAGACCCCTCCATGCTACACCAGAAAAAAAAAATACAACTCGGCACACCTCTTGCAAGGAAAGCTGTTTTATTTCCACAAAAATAGAAGTGCACCAGCTAAGAACTCTGCTGCCACGGAATGTTCTTCCAAGTCAGCACAAACACTTTATGAAGGCAGACAGCGTCATCAGTGACATAACTTACATAAAGTGCAAACTCACGCGGCTGGTTGGTGGAGATCCTATGCATAGGTTACCTGCTCCATAAGGGATGCAAGGCCATTGGACCCAGCCCCTTCTGTCCATCTTCTTCCATTTGGGTTCTTCGTTTCGCGTCATTGGGCATAAAGCTACCACTGATTGGCAATAATGAGAAGAAAAATAAATACGCGCTCTAACCTGATGTGCACTTGGTACTGCAGACATGGGCTAAGAGGATACTTGGAGGCCATCGCTTCTAACAAACTGCAGCTAGATTCCAGACACGTTGGTCCGACCAAAGTTCCCCACCCTCGTTATGTTTTATCCCTCCCAGCACATATCACGTGACCTATGGTGAAGGCAGCTGATCCTTAGTTTCAGATCTTTTCTGATCGATTGGATGCCTGTCAGGTATACGGTTGGTGGTATTGGGCTGACTGGTACCTTGGAATAGCGGAGATCTTGGGGCTGAGACTTTCTGCGCTATTACTTGGAGCTGAGGCTGGAAGGGTTGGAGGCTTGTGTCCTCCTTCTCGTGCAATCGCTTTTCACTGTAAGATCTCAACTCCCTCATGGCTTTGTAGGGCGCATTCCTTCTGCGATACGAAATATTGGCAACATGTGGCTAGGAAGGGTTTATGAATCTCTGCAACTCTGGCCTTCCTCAGCGGTACCCAGCTACAATCTATTAACGCCTGCCTGCATACACTTTATTTCTATATGTGTGACTTGGACCTGCAGCATTGGCTTCAGCGCAAAACTAAGCATTGATTCCAGTATGGTTGCTATTTTCTAAGATGGCGTTTTGATTCCCCATTTATTACTAGAGCAAGACGCGCACCCCCCTCCTCCCTGTAACCTCCCTTAGCCCCTAATGCACCTCAGTTTCATATCACTGGGGGGGGGGGTCTGGGCTGGGCTGGGCTGGGAGTTTGGGACGACCGTGCTTCCTTCCTAACACCAACATAAACCTACTGAGGGCCTTCTTGATTTCTTCAGCAGCAAACGCATGTTAATGTGGCAGTCGTGAATGGTTGAGTGAGTAGAGCAGCTGAAGCCCCCCTCTGTTGAATAAGGTCCCTCTTGAGTACCCTAGAATGACCCCTATCTAAGTTGGAGGTAGTGATATTCTGGCTACAGCTTGTATGTATGCTAAGACTTCTCTCTCCAGAATAATTGTGCTTCACTTGTTGGCCAAATCCCCCCTTTGCCTAGGTTTCCTCCCAAAATCCATGGGAGCGAGAGGTCCATGCTGTGTAAGCATGTCTAGCACATATACCCTCTGAGTGTTTGGTGTGCATTCTCTTTTGGAAATGCAACTTGAGAATGCTTTGAGTCACTCAACTCCTACTTCGAGTTGTTGTCTGTGGCCAGAACCTCCCCACGCCCTTTCCAATAAACAATACAAGCAAGTTTTTCTGTCGCTTTGTGACTATAACCTTTTGGTACCATTCCTCACGTGAGTTGCAAGATCGTGGGGGTCGGCAGGCCAGCTAATCCAACTTCTCGATTAGAAATCCAGTGCCTTATTTGTGCTTCATGAAAGAGCTCTTTCTGCCTTAGAGGAAAATGGTCTTTACAGTTTACCAAGGTTAATGGATCACTGATGAAATAACTGAGATAGACCACCCCTCTCCCATGATCCAAAGGTGCCATTTATCCAGTCTGGAGAAAAAGACCCGCTTTCTTTAGTGTTCTCAGCCCCATGTTCTACATCCTTAAAGCGCTATCCCAATACAATACAAATGTGGAGGTAGTGAGCAGAGTGCCTGAATTATTCTACCCTAAATGGGGCATGGGGGAGAGACTATGTAGATGGGTTTGAGTAACCACCTGTTGAGGACTTATCCAGTGAATAGAACAGGCATTTCCCCTCCAGTCCAAAATTAGATCGGAGCCATTATACAGAGGTAAACCATTTTCATTTGCAAGCTACTAATGATACATTAAAAGTCACTTGTCACCTCAGGCCTCCAGATATGTACAGCACACCATTTCTTTCTCGCCAAAAGTCCATTATCACTAGTCTGTGGCAAGTGCTTGTTGTGAGGCATGCATTATGTGCTTGCATATATTAGAAGGTACCACACAACAAATCCTAGTATTAATTAGTAATCTGTCCTTGCAGACCATTAGTTTTTGACCAGCCCAAATAAATTACGAATTTTCAATCTGAGCTTATTTATAGCTGTTGGGGGAACTTACTGTTCGAGCAATACTAAGGCATAAAAACCTGGAAATCTCTAATTGTTGCTATTCTTATCCCAAAATACTTCTCCCATCTCTCCATATCCTCTTAAATATTTTAAAGCAAGAAATTGGAATGATACAAATCTTCAAATGATGGAGTCCACTTATTCCTTAAATAGCCAATGGAAACACTGAAATGGATATGCTTCTATTAAAGGTTTCTGAAATAAATCCACCCCATGGATTTATGAAACTCTTTCCTTAATCGAGAAACATTCTTAACTGTCTTCAACTCTTCCATCGATGTTGGACATGGAAACCAAAATATAATCCACTTATAATTAAGCCCTTTAAATTGTTATCCATTTTTCCATCAGTCATGTGGATTATTCGAGACAATGGTTCCATAGTCACAACAAAGATTAAAGGGGAAAGAGGACATTCTTTTCGGGTTCCCATGAGTGTTTTGTCTGTTTTGATAGGTAGAAGGCCTCCAAGATTTACCCTGACCATTTAAATCTCTATAACCCCTTTGAAAGTACCCTGAGATATACTACAGTTCTTTCTCCCAAACTAATGCTTCAAGACTTTTTCCATTTTTACTAGTTTTGGTGTGAGCTGCAGCACCGCTAAATCAAATTCTGCCCCACACCCATCCAAACAACAAAATCTCAAATGATGTTAATTATCATATCCGCTATCATATTTTCTGTAAAGTAGCTATCCATAGACTGATCAATTTCTGTGCCGGGGCCAGGTATAGTTTCATCTACCTTCCATTCCTGTCTGTAGTCGCCACTAGGGTATGAGGACCATTGGGCTATTTTCCACACCAGAAGTACATCCGTGAGTGGAAAGCCTTTATGAACGTGCAATGTCTTTCAGTGTTGTGAAAAGATTGCCATGCCTCAATATGACCCAGCTCTCTCAGTACTCTGGAAAGTGCATTGGTTTTTTAAAAATCATTTGGGGATGAAGGAAGTGATTTGTCAGGAGTTGGGATTTGGGTTTAAGGCTCCTCTTGTCGTTTACCACCAACCCCTTCAATGAAGACTGCCATTGTTGGCAGGAGGCCAAGAAAGACTTCATATTGATTTTATTGTGGGGATTGGGGTGACCAAAGAGATGCCCTTTCACAAGTTATTAGTGGCCATAGGGGTCTCGGTAAAGCTTTAGAGCAGATTTCCTTCAGACTGGAGAATTCAGTTGTTCAGAACATTAAGGTTACTACTTGAAAAATGTAAATTTATTTCTCAGAAGTGCGTTCCCATGACCCAACGTCTCATACCCTTCATTAGAATAAAATTAACAGTAATGCAGTCTATTCATTTCTGCCCTTTTGTGTAAGACGTCCCCATCCTGAATGAACCTGTTCCAATCCCAATCTCTTAAAAACATTACGTGACAATAAACAAGGAATAGGTGTTTCAAGCCAAGCACCTTACTTGGCTTGATGTGGTTAGTTTGGTCAGGTCAGTGCTCAAATTGAAACTGTAGTTGAGATGCCAATGCCTAGGCCACTGATGTCCCCCTTTATTACCTGTAACAATATCAGATATGTTTGTTATTTAATATCTGTACTTTGCCCATTACCACTGTGGTGACCTGACGGCACCTGACCTTGACTGAGAGGTGCCGTATTGTGACCCTGCCAGGGTGTCGCCAGACATTGGTCTTTGAATCTGAAAGAAAAGGGTTGGGGGTGGGGGGGTTTGGCAATAGATGTCAATTTTTGCGGGGGAGAAGCACAGGTAATGAGGGTGTAGGAATTCTGGTTGTGATAGCTCGGATGCGTGTTTAACTGGGATTATTTAGTGGAATGTGAGAGAATATTTCAGGAATATACAGTTTGGCTTAACTGTGATGGCAGTATCTAGACTGGACAATGCATGGTGCTAGCTGTGATTGCCGGATGTACTTGGGTGCTCAAGCATGCCCTAGTAGTGTAGAGGCTTTTCATCAGCTCTATTGCACTCTGTATAACATGGAAGAGAACTGGGTTTGCCATGCCAGATGTCTGTATCAATACTTGCATGTGTATAGATGAATGTGGGGAAAACCTGAGGAAAATTGTATGGGCGGGGAAGAGCAATCGTTATCCAAAATTATGTTTCTTAAACTGGGAGCTAGGTTTACTCCCCATACATTTTTAAGGTGGGTGAGAAGGATTCTAATGCCATAATAAGGTGGGGATTGGTCTCAGTTTGTTTGGCTCCTGAGTGGTAGGAGAGATTATCTGTAGAAAAGTAATCGTAGAGCCCAGACTTCGAGTGAAGGTATAGTATAATTGGTGCTTTCAAAGGGTAACACTAAACCCCTTTTGTTTGCAATTCATGGTGTCTAGTCCAGCAGCAACCCACTTTCGAAATGTGAGATTCTTAAAAGAGCAGTTGTTGGTCGGACAGGGTAGAAATGAAACCATTTTATGTTTACATTCATGAAGGGCATGTAAAAGCTAGGTGCTGTCACATGTTCGGATCATGACCGGATCCATGTTCTTAAAGATTGTTTGCTTGTCTCTGTGGGCTTCAGAATTAGAACCGCTTTCAATAAGCCACTTGTGTCCAGCCCAAGTCTGAATTCTTCTTCTGCTGAACCCGCTGTAGAAGAGCACTTCTCAGGGTCGTTTTTAGAACCATGATCTCTTCACAACAAACACATTTATTGTACTTATTTGCAAGACTAAGTTGCTTCTCGGATACAGAACAGAGCCAATAATAATGCTCTGCTAATAGTTTTAATGTTGGTGTAGACTGTAGATGGTCGAAGCACCCCATGAACTAACACGCAAGAAAATATTCCAAAAGCAAAATGGAAGAAACACTGATTCTAGGCAGAATGTTATCCTGAAGGATCGTAAAGTCATTTAACCAGTTGGACAGATTTATCCATTAAATCAAAGCTAGATTGTATTAAATTGTTTCCGAAACCTTTGACCGCTATGAGATTAATTTGCAACAATAAAGATTACTTGAGGGGAAAGCTAAATAAAGACCAATGTCACATGGTCACCATCACCCTATGGCCTGCAATGTAGTGGGAGTCTAGCAAAGAAGCCGAGTACAGTAAATGGACCTTAAGCGGTTCTGTGCAAATATATAATGGCTATTTGTCCAAGCCTTCGTCAGGAGACACTTTTTAGCATTTCAGTATAGATCAAAACTAATGTACAACAATGGCAAAGCTGCATATTGTTTCAGTTTCACTATATAAAGTGCAGGGGACTCCAAGTCAACCTTGTCCCAACTACACACTACTGGGTCTTCGTGACTACAAATGCATTCTGGAGTGTTTAGTCTTTGATCGATTGGAATGAAGCAATTGGGCCAAAGATACCCAATTAAGGTGCATTGAAAATAAATCTCTGCTAGCAATTGTACATAAGGCAATTGCTGTCAAGGTTAATGAGGCATACTTATCAGTTTTGAGAAGAGCATCCAGCCGACCTACCCCAACCCTCCCTATAGTCCAGTGAAAGTTGTAGTATAAGACAAAACAACACATTTGATTACACTTAAATATTGCATCTGTATTCGTTGCCCATCGCAACCCACTGTGCAAACTGCTAGAAACAGAGGGCTGTTCAAAGGCAGCAAAGGGAAATGAGGAGTGCGGAATTTCACTGAGATAAGGCGCTGAACCCAGGCAAATATGTAAAGGGGGGTGGGGGTGAGAGAAAAAAACTCTCTTTCTCTCTCTTTTGTCAACACCAGGAATCTATTCAAGAAAGCATTTGACATGCAACCAAGTACAGATTTTTCTTCATTCAAGAAGCCACCATGCTATGGGAAGATTGGGCTCCCATTCCACTCATTTTCCTCGCAGCGACCTCTGACCCTAGACCACATTCTTGAGGGGAGACATTCTAGTGTTCTGTGAAGTTAGATGAGCGTGCCAAGGCATTAGGAGTCATCAGTGCGGCAGCTTCTTCCATTGAGGTGATTGACCGACTGGTTGTGCCCTTCATAGGTGAAGTGCACTGCACATGAAATCGCCATCCTATATTTATCTTCATCTTGGATGGGGAGGTCGTGAAATCCTGTAAAGATTTCTTCTTAAGTAAAATAGCTGAAGCTAAATCTTTGAAGAGCTTGTGTGCAAAATAGGTCATGCAGTGCACGATATTGGTTGACGGAAGAGGAATTGAAGTGAATGGCACTAAGGTGTTTTGCTACACCCACAAACACAGCTCTGGAAATCGAGGAATAGTTTCTGCAAAAAACACTTGGACATGTGCAGCTTTATTGAATAAGGTTGGATAATTGTGCAAAAAAATCCTAAAATTGCAAAAATGTTTTTCGCGTTTGTGCTTACAACTTAATTATCACATTAGATAATGAAGTGATTTGATTTTAAAACTTTTTCCTTTTGTTTTCACAGGAAGGGGAAGAAGAGGTGTTCAAGCTCCATTGCTGTCCGACTCAATCAGAGAAATGACGGCCTGGTTATTGCAGAGTGCAAGTTTGTGCACAACCATCTACTGTGTCCTATTGAGTTCAAGCATCACTTCAGAAAGGGACATATTCTTGAACAGACTGTGCGTAAGCCTGCCAAACGTGGGCGCAAGCCCTCTAAAGGCATCAGCCAACCTGCCCCAATGATGCACAACTCTGCCCAGTCCATGCATAATCCGCAACAGTCAATGCCTTACCCCTCCCAACCAGCACAGCCCACTTCCCAGGCAGTCCACTCCCCTTCCAAGGCCACCCATCAGCCCGCTCCTGTGATCCAGCATACATCTCAGGCTGTCCAGCACCCTCCTGAGACCATACAGACTACTCCCGAAGCTGTCCACCACTCCCGGGTAATGCGCCGTACCACCCAAGCTGTACGCCTCTCCTCTCAGGGTATGCACCAGGCCTCGCAGGCCATGCGCCAGGCTGCCCAAGCAATGCGCCAGGCCTCGCTGGCCAATCGACAGACCTCTCTGGCAGCACGCAGCCCTTCCCTTGCTGTACGCAGCCCCTCCCTTGCTGTACGCAGCCCTTCCATTGCTGTACGGAACCCTTCCATTGCTGTACGGAACCCCTCCCTTGCTGTACGCCATGCCTCCCAGGCTGTGCGCCGCAATGCTCGTGCTGTCCGCCGCAATGCTAGACCTGTGCGCTCTAGTAAAAAGGCGGCCAAGCAGTTTCTCGGGGACCACGACATCCGACGCCTGCTTGCGTCCTGCAAAGGCCGAGACCTTGACCTCAAGGATACCTTCCAGGCACTGAATGGGCTTTTCGCTGGTGATCCCACATCTAAAGTGAAGGTGGTCTTCGTAAAGAACAATGCCATAATCCAAACTGTGTTCTTCCAAACTTCGCTGATGAGGTCCCTCTGCCAGCGGTTTCCAGAGACACTTATATTTGACCGAATGATGGGCTTCAATGAGGAATTTGCTCTCTTCACACTCCTTTGTGTGGATGCCAATGGCAGGGGCAGGGAATGCGCCTTCTGTTTGGCCCGCAAAGGGACACCTGACCTGCTCCGTTTCACTCTTTTGTCACTAACCCAGAGCATACCAGAGGTTACGTCCAAGGTGGGGAGTGTGACTGTTGGTGTGAGGGTCCCAGAGCCTGGGGTGGTGCAGGAGTTTCTGCCAAGCGCCCGTGTTCAGATCTGTCGCCTGGAGGTTCTTGGGGCCTTGTTGAATAAGATCCAGGAGATCGGCTCAGCACAAGATGAGAAGTCCTGGCCCCTCCTCTGTGACTTGGCTTCTTCAAGTTCTCCTGAAGCATATACCCAAACAATGGAGCGGATGGAGGTGTCCTTCTCCTGTGACTTTATGAGGTACTTCCATGAACATTGGCACCCATGTCGTAAGATGTGGGTGGCATGCTGGGGGCTTGAGACTCAGCAGGGCACTAACACGCTAATCAGACAACACCAACAGAAGCTGGTCTCTGGCCTCAGCCCATCACCCACACTAGGCCAGTGTATCCTAGACTTAGTGGCTATGCAGACGCCAAAGGTGGACTTGGAATGTCTAAATGGAGAGGAGGTTGCAGCATGCTACCGCTCGGTCTGTAATCCTGAACCAGCTAGACTGATCGAGAGAGAGCTTGGCATTGCTGGCAACGGCTCCTACAGCATCCAAGGAACAGATGATGGCTACACTCTAGGAGATGGGACATCCAAATTCCTTCTTGACCAGAAGTTAACCACCTGCAGCTGCCTTTTCCACACTTCGAGTCAACTTCCGTGCCGTCACCTCTTTGTAATTCGCTTCCGGACAGGTGACACGCTGTTCGATGTGAACCTTCTGCAAAAGAACAAGTCGTCCCTTATCAAAACCCTTCAACAATGACCAGTGTTTGTTTTTATAAGAAGTTGATAATCCGCCCTTCATTTTGGGAGGAGGAGATGCAGGAACTAGACAATGTATCGTGTGGTGTCCACACATGTTAACGCTGTCCCTGGCCTGCATCCAGCCAGACGAGCAAAAAGGACAATGTTGAAGACGTTTTTAATATTAATTCTATTTGTAGTTCACATTTTTTCTAGTCTTTGTTCTTTCGCATTTTAGAGCAGCAGATTAAGCGATGCTCTACGGGGTAACCAATTGATTTAGATAAAAAAAATAAAAAACTTGAGATAGTAACTTTGTATCCTGTTCATGTTTTTTCTAATCGGGCAATGAGTGTGTGGAGTTTGAAAATGGGACATTCATGATCAAAATATGAGGTAGGTCTTATTGGATCAACATCACTCTGTGAAGATAACTGGAATGCATGTACATTTCTGGGATGGGTTCTGAATTTGTATCTATTGTGTAAAGCGAATTGCTGTAGAACAAAGTTCTGGGAAAGAATGGTTTGTAATCTGTACAGGGCAATATCTTGTTCGTAGCCTTCAAAATCAAGAATTTTATTTGACCACCTGAGCATTCCAGTAAATTGGTTTCAAAGCTACTGATCCTAGGTCTTGTCCTTTTCGGAAAAAAATACTGTTGAAAATAAGAAGCCTGAACCAACTACAATAGATGGCACACACTGTACATTGGAAGGGTGTAAAAGTCCACACTAATGTCCAACAGTTTCACCTGTTTTGGGAACTAAAACCCGGGTCGGGGGAGCCCAGGAGACTGAAAGCTGGAGCCACAGCAAACATAAATACAACGTTGTTGTATTTAAATATGCTGCAGTTTTCTTTCTACGTTTCCCAGAGCCCGAGAAACTTAGAAAGAAGACCGCAGCATTTGGAATTCTGACTGCGGCGGCTTCAGCTTTTGAGTCTCCTGGGCTCCCCCCGCATTCAGAAATAGAATACTGTTTTATTTCTGACTTCAGTGGCTTTCACTTTGAGTCTACTGGGCTACCCTGGGTCAGGAGAGTCCAGGAGACTCCAAGCGAAAGCCGCAGCATTTAGAAGTACACCAGCGTTGTAGTTCTGAATGCGGCGTCTTTCGCTTTGAGGGTCGGGGGAGCCCACGACACTCGAGTGAAAGCTGCCGGACTCACAAATACAACAAGGTTGTATTTATAATTGCTGCGCCTTTGCTTTTTTGCCTTTCATTTTATGTTTTCTGTGCTTCCCTGGGCTTGTGGAACACCGAAAATGTAAAATGAAAGTGAAGGTATCCTCCCAAATTCATGTACAGCTCTGCTCTGGCTGCATTAAGCAAAAGCTCCCAGTAGGGGGCTTTTGCAGCTTGTTTAGTGTCGCCAGGGCAGAGCTTAACATGAGCTGAGGAGGCTGTCTGAAAAGGCAAAATGGATGCTCCCGTGTAAACGCTTTGAGCCTCGTTTGCTCAAAAGTTTACATAGGAACTTTAATTTAAATTATATTTAATGCATGTTTTTCATTATTGCCCATCTGTTGGGACAAAAATATTTTTCAGCGCACTATTCCTTTAGGTATTCAACAAAGTGGTGTGCGGACTGCCGAGTGAGGTTGTTGCCGAGCGGTCCTGTGTATTCTGTTGCAGTGGGGACCTGTTAACTGCAACACAATGAGTTGTGTTAAATTGCCTGCATAGACGAGGAGCGCTGACAAAGCGGAGTGTGGACTGTTGAGTGCAGTTGGGTGGAGGGGCAGAGCAGCCTTATGATCCTAGCCTAGAAGATCAGAAGGCTGGCCATTTGAACCGGTGCAAGGTAAGAATCTGTATCTGCGCCTGGCTTTGTGACGTTTATGGTGGACTCAGTCTTGCCCAACCCCTGCAACCATCCACCCACCCCCCGTTGCTTGATATATTCTGCATAGCACTCCTGAGAAATGCCCTAAAATGTTGTACGCTATCTCAGATGAAACTTTGGGAACATCTCCCGCACGAGTACCTCTACTTCAGCCCCCTCAGACAAGTAGGCTGTGAGCCCTTTAAAGGGTTTTTATTGGCGCAGAGGCGGTGGGGGGGGGGGGGGAGGACTCAGCTATAGCAATTGATGCACAAAACATCTGGCTCCTCCTATTGCTTGCATGTGTACTTGGAAGAGTGAGGGTGGTAATGTGCCACGGAACGGTTGTCCTCTTGAAGGGGAGAATTTACTTTCTTTTTTTTTTTTTAATTGCTCTGCCCTAGTTTTGAGAAAGAAGATCACGCATCGAACAGTCTGGATTAAGAGATCTGAAAATGGGAGGAATGGGATTCTGCCCCATGCCTCGACCCTAGACGGCCGTAACATGATGCTTAAAAGTTCATTAAATATTGGGCTCCTATGGTCGGCACTTTGTTTTGCCCATATATATACCATTGAAAACACTTTGCCCATATATATACCATTGAAAACACTGGTAGTCTGTATGATGCATTACATGGTGAGATAAAGACAATGGCCTACTGTCTGTATTTGGGAATATGTTGGAAAAATCAAAGCAATTTATATCAACAGAGGGAGGGGGGGGGGCACTTGTCACCATTGTAAATACCAGTGGGGAAGCAAGACCTCAAGGAGGAGAACACTAGGTGCCCCAGCTGCCCACGATTGACACTCGCCCAGACCTCTCATCCTGTTCTCTTCAAGAAAATTGGTTTGACCCTTCCCTGCTCGATGTGCTTGAAGTAAACTACAAGGCTGACACCCAGTTAAGAGGGAGGGCTGCTGGGTTTCTCGCCCAAGAAGAAACCCCAAAAAGTGCAAGCGGAAGAAGAAAAAGGTGGGTTGAAGAGCAAAAAAGTGCCATTCTAGGAACTTTAAAAAAAAGTTGAATCCTGAGGACACCAACAAAATGGTCTTTCCAGGGGAGGAAAGGCCATCAGAGACAGTAGTGCACTGACTTGTAAACCAGGAGATGAATCTGATTTAACATGTCTAAGGGAAAAAAGAAGATGCCATTGGGGCGCGGTGCCCCATTAGAGTTGGTAGCAGACATGCCTACACTCTGAAGAGGAATTCCACTGCTCACCTAAGGCAAATAATGGGAAGGGGCTAAGGGGAGATAAAGGGAGCCAAATGTGAGTGTAAAAACGTCAAGTATTGTACCCTTTCTAACACGCCAACCTATAGCAAGTTCAAGAGGGTCAATTGACAGTGTAGTGAAGGTGAGAAAATATTTGTCACAATGGGTGGGTCCCCCTCCAACTAATCTCCCCGCCCCCCAAACACCACGAGCGAGTACGGGGGTTTAAGCGATCTCTTTGGAAAGAAATGGAGTGCAAGTGGGTATGAAATGGCACTGCGATGTGTTCAAGGGAACCGAACAACCCAATCGTGCTCTGAGGTGTTGAGATCATCAGTCCCCAATGGTTTCCACTTATTTGGTGAAACGATGGGGAAGATAGAGCAGGCTGTGTGAGAGCAATTATATGGCAACTAACATGTCAGAACAAAATATTCAAGGATGTGTGAAGGCCAAAGAGGCCAGATTTACAGCTAATGACCATTTATATTTTGATTCTGTGTGCCTTATTTAAACCCAAAAAATAATTGATACTGAATAGTTAATTGGGATTGGAGTTGTTTATGGACATCCTTCTGCGTTTGATACAGTTGATTCAAGTGTAATTTATCCACGAAGAGCGGACGGATGTAGTGTTACTCCATTTACAATGCAAAGTCATATATGATTGGATATTAAACGAAGAAAGCTCCTCTTTGGGGATGGGATACGGCATCTTGCCCTTCAATCGTTCATTAAGGCAAGTCCTTGGCCTGCCAGATAAGCCTCCTTAATTCAGGGGCTGCGGGGTGGGGGGGGCACTGTACAAACTGACTCCTCAATCAAATGCACCATAAATAACAAAGGAGGTAGACTGGTACAGCTGGGTAAGGGGTATGATAATGGCTGACCAGGCCAGGAGGGTTAGTCATGGCTGGCCAAGGTCCTCGCTCTGTTGCAGGTGGGACCTAAAACGTCACTTCAGAAACCAGCTTTGAGACACACAAATGTATCTCTTGGTATAGCAGGGGGTATAACAGCTTCATCAACCCAGTGAGAGGTGCCTTTCCTTAACAGCCTATGCTAGAATAGCATTGCAGGAGGTTTGGCTATTGGAGACCCTAGATTTGGAGGGCCATAGTTTATTTGTGAACGAGGGAGTTAAGGGGCATCTGGGTCTAAGCAGGGTCCTCATGACTGGAATTTGTAATTCCCTCTGCCCAAACAACAATAGGATAATCCTCGACTCTAAAGACCTGTTGGCAGTTAAATTGTCCTGGAATGGGGGGAAAAAGGTATAGTGGTTGGCGAGCTTATGTTAATGTTTATTGCAACCTTTACAGAACAAATGAAGATGGCCTATTTAAATGTTTGAATGCGCTACTTTCGGATTTGATTTGTTGGGGGCGAGGGTTCCATAGGAGTGATTTTAACTGGAGATCTAAACTGTTGTGTGAAGGATTGTTAATTTGCCTAAAAGGGAGGAGGGAGGGGAGGGGCTCGGGGGGGGGGGGCGAATACGTGGGTAGAGGTTGTTTAGAGCAAGGGAAAAGGTAGTATTTATTTATGACATTTATTGTATGCCCAGACCCTGAGGTATCGCAGCGTAGTTACAGACAGTTTGATAAATAAATGATAACTGATTAGAAAAGATGCAGAGAAAAAATAGACATACAATGGCGATATACAGTAGGAATTGAGTTACAAAAAGCAGAACATTTCAGCTAGGGTGTGTTTAAAATTGGTTAAAAAGCCAGGTTTTTAGGTATTTTTTGAATTGATGGAAGGAATTTTCATTTTTAATGTTTATCGGGAGGGCATTCCAGTGTTTGGGAGCTAGGACTTTGAAGCTGCTACCCCCAGCTTTCTCAGTTTTGTAAGTGGGATTTCCAGGAGTGGGTTAGAGTTAGATCTGAGGGTTCTGGTGGTGGTTTTTTTTTTTTTGTAACTACATTATTGATAAATGTGGGGGCTTTGTTGGTGATACATTTATGTGTGATGCACAGCGTTTTGTATATAATTCTCGCTTTGATGGGCAACCAGCGGTTTTCTCTTCTAATGTGAGAGATATGATCAGACTTTTCACATCCAGGAGTGCTGTTTCCGTGCTATGGTTTGGGCGAAATCCTGATTGCCGTGAGCCTAGGAGGTGATATTGTTCTAGATGGTTTTGGTGGTATTGTCAAGAGAATAGCTGTGGCCTCTAGGAATCAGTCGACGATGGGCAGATATAATGATGAGCTGGGAACTCCTCAAGCTGAATGGGAATGCTCCTAGAGATTACTCCTAGAGATTACGAGGGAAAACCTACATGAAGCAGAGGCTTGTGTAAATCCACAATAGGTTGTCTGTTTCAGAAAACATGTTGCAAGTAGTGGGATGCTTGAATATTATGCAGGGCTTTGCAACTGATCATGCAAATCTTTCAGTAAATCTCTTTTCAGTGATGTATAGAGCAGTATCTGGTGCTGGTCTGGTAAATATACAAACCAACGGTCAACACAAATAGATTAAGTTGGACAAAAACATGCCAGCCAAATTAAATAATCAAGTTGGCAAACTGTGGGGAAATTGTGGTAGCAAGAGGGTAGGGGGGGGGGGGGGGAGTCCATTGACTGCCTACAATTTCTCAATGATTTTCGAAATGCAATGGTGAAAGCATCATCCAAACTAAGCCATAAGGGCTTTTCTGGTGGAAGGGTGTGTGACAACGCCTAACAAGATAGGAAATGTAGACTAGGACTATTGTGAATGTAGAAGTAAGTGAGAGGGAGAGAGTAAAACATTTAAAACAGCAGGACCGCAATTGGGAAAAGTCCCACCGGCATATGCTAGATAATCAAGCAGCCAAAGGTATGTTGGCATATGTTAAGTTTAGTGCCTCTACGTTTTGGTAAGCTATTAATGTGGTGGATTCTTCTAGCATGGTGTTAGAAGAGGCTACTAAAAATTTTATAATGGACATAGTGTGAAATGAAAGGGAACATTTCAGTTCAAGGGCTCATCTTGTAACGTCCAGAAAGAGGTTATCAGGATAGGTGTACGATTAGGATTCTGAATCGCTAATCAAGAAATCCCGGGGGCCAAGAGCAGCTGGCCCAGATGGGGTTCCCAATTTAGTCTACAAACCGGATGAAAAACATTACTCGTCGTAATCTTATTCCTTGTGCTTGTTTCTACTTAGAAACGCATGCTGTGCATACAGTCCGACATCTAGTGGTAATCTGTGAGTATTGCATCTTTTCTTTTTCTTCAAAGAGCGGAAAAGGGACGTCGACCTGGGTGTGTCTGTAACACTATCCCCTGTGACGTGTAGTGCACCCATGATCTCTCACGTGTCTAGGTCACCCTGGTTGTTTTTGTTCTACCATGAGGGAGCTTGAAGAGACTGTGTGATTGAATGCAGAAGAAAAGAAGCCGTAAAATGTCAGTTTCCTTCAAGGAGGAAGGGTGTGAATCTAAGCAGGTGAATCTGCTTAGAATCGCTGACAAGAGCCACAGCTCTGAGGCGCAGGAGTGGCATGAACCAACAACCCCCTAATGCGGTTTTGGGACCTGCAAGTCTGAGTTTACACAGGACTCCACAACCCCAGCAGGGAAGGAGGGTTAGGGAATCGATGGTTGGATTAGAACGGGGAAATCGGGGAAAGGAGGGAAACCAGAATGAGGATTAAGAAGCGGTTATGGATAGGTAGCTGGTGATGGGGTAAAGCCTGTCATTGCACTCCCTACCCTTCCACATGCACTCTTGCACACACACACTTCTACACACAAGCAATGCCCCTAAAAAGAGAGCATAACAAATATTGCACAGAACAATAAAGAACCCAATACGAGTTATATCACAATAGAACTTTTATCTTAGGTTGTGGCTGGCCGGAGTGTCCCTTGTTGCTTGCAGTAGTAGTTCAAATGTTGCAAAGAAGTACGGTACTACAATCGGTGCACACGTTATTCTACCGCACCGTTTTTTTTTTTGTTTTTTTTTTAACTTTATTGGCAAGAAGCGGTAGCAGGCATACAACACAGTACATAAACAGTTGGTATTCTACATTTGGAGTTAACAATACATAAAGGGGGTATACGGAGAAGATTGGCTTGCAGCCCATTAGATTTTATGCAGTTCAAGATCTTAGTACAACATGTGCATCAGGCCGGGGGGGCGTGGGGGCGGTTCTATGTCATCCTTATTGTTCAGGTAACTACAGAAGTCTGCCCACACGTTTGTCGGGCGAGAGTTCGTTGGGAGGGAATTGATGTAATCCTCCTCGCACATCTGTGTCCAAGTGAGGGCCTTCAGCCACATCTCAAAGGAGGGGGGGGGAGCTGCGCTTCCAACACTGCAGTATAAATTCTTTGGCCACCATAGCACCGACATTAAAAAATTTAGACATTTTCTTCACCTCAGCCCCCACCCACAACCCGAACAGTATAGCCAGTGGATCGAGGCCCACTTGGGTCCCGACTATTTCTGATAGAGCCCCAGTCACTGCCTTCCAGAACGCACCCAGCGCACTGTGAGTGTGGTCCGCTTCCTCGGATTTATATCTCGGGCATGTGTGGGACTGGTTCTTTGCAAATTTCCCCACCCTGCGAGACGTGTAATATAATCGATTAAGGAGCTTATATTGCATACATCTAAATCTGGAGTTAAGGGAGACTTTGCGTGTGTGTAAGCACATTTCGCTCCACATAGCGTCTGTAATCGGTAGGCCCAGTTTGTCACTCCAATCGTCCCGCGGTTTTGGAGGTGCATTCTCCGATTTCCCCAGTCGCATTGTGTACAGAGAGGACGTTATGCCCCTGCCGGCAGCTGAATTGGCTATGTAGTGGATCTCAGGTGAATCGGGGGGCTTGTCTGGATAAGTGAGCCACATGGCGCAACTGCTGCTCTAAGTCTGAAGTATTGCAGCAGCTCCAGCGCCGAACCCGAGTGACCAGGGCGCCATGTCTGCGGGGTGATTAATTTTCCTTCAGGGTATAGATCTGACAGTGCCTGATACCCCAGGTCAAGCCAATGTCGCATGAGGAGTTTGTCGTGGGTGGGGGTGAGGCCCGGGAAGTGCCAAATGGGTAACCACTTGTAGTATGGATGATGCTCAGGGTGGGACTGCAGCAGTCGACTCCATGCCATGGTCGTGGTAGCTACGGGATCCGCTGGGGCATCCGTGTGATATGTGCGACAGAGTATAAGGGACATATTTACCTCCTCACTTGGTAGTTTTTCAAGTTTCACATGGGGGGGTGCATCCAAGTGCTTATACCAGTGTTTGGCATGTTGAGCCTGTGCAGCAATCCATTACCGGGTAAGATCAGGGGCTGTGAAGCCCCCTCTCTCGTAAGGGAGAGTCGTGTTGCCACTTCTTGCGAACCGCACTGGAGTGCCACAGGAATTGGGTGCATGTAGAGTGTAAGTTCCTGAAGTATTGTTTCCCTGGACAGATTGGGACGTTTGCAAAAATATAGAGGAGCTTGGGGACCACTATCATTTTGATTAGGGACAGTTTGCCCGATAGGGAGAGCGGGAGGTTGCACCATTTTGACATTTTGGATTCTACGAGTTGCGCTGTAGCAGTATAGTTGTTGGCCAGTAGGGAGGATCTAGATAGTAATACCTGAACCCCGAGATATTTGATGCAACCTGGGGACCAACGGAGAGGGAATTCGTACGTCGGCTGTTGGGTTGCCGCAGTAACTGGGAATAGTTTTGATTTGGAATAGTTTATGGTAAAGTGTCAGATAAGGCACTTTCCTCCCCAACCTCCTCCTCACCTGAGCCTTCAGATGATATGTCCTTGGAAGAACTCGCAGCAGGCTTCTTCCTAGCCTTCTTGTGGTCAGTTGTCGGCTTTTCTCTGATTGGTTTCTTCTTCTCACGTAAGTAGGGTCTGGCTTCCTCAGAGGCCACCTTGGCAGGAAGGGAAACCTGCCTAAGGGGGACCCCAAGGAGCCAAACCCCAAATCCCAGGGGAAAAAGCCTTGGCAGAAAAAACCCTGGTTGTCCAATGGGAAATGGTTCTTGAATCGTGAATACAGGAAGATGTAGATTGACTTCTTTAATCCTGTTCCTTAAATCAGTAACCAATGTTTCCCCTGATGGTATGGCTGTAGATGGCAAGGGAATTTTGCGACTGGCTCAGCAGAGCGCGAAGATGGTTCGGAAAGGGAAATAAGTGCAATAAGCACCTACAAGTTGGAGAGAAAGTATGATACTCAGAAGTAAGTTGGGAATCCAGGGAAGGAAGGAAAGTAGTAATTGGAAAAGCAGTGTTTTAGAAACCTACATACCTGAGAATAAATATCGCCGGGTGTGTTGGAAGCTGAACCGCTAACACGGAGAAGGCAAAAGCGGCTCTGCGACCGCGAATGGAACCAATTAAATAAAGGAAGCCGAGTAAACCATAGAAACCACCCTGGGTGCAGCTCGGGAAATATAGAAAGACAGAGGAAGGCGTGAGAAGAGACAGAAAGGTAGGAAAATAGAATTAGTACCGTAAGTGGTGGAAACGGAAAGACGTATAGATAGAAAAAGAAGGAGGGGACTAAGAAACGAAAGTCAGAAGGAAAGCAGCGAGAGAGGAACACTGTCACTACAGAAGGTAGAGACACGAAAGGCAACAGGGAAGGCGGGCTGGAAGGCAACAAAGATCCGTGGAGTGAATACACTGAGCCGAAGCGCAGCAGCGTTGAGAGCACTGGAAAACGGATACAACGCTCTGGGCTGTGGGCGTGGCCTTGATTTAAAGTGTGAGCCTCCATCTTGGATGAGGACTAGACCGACTCTAAGGATGTGCCGATTACAATCGCCAAGAACTCCATAACTTCCAGGGGCAAATCTTGACAAAAAGCCAGAGAATGTGCCTATTTTTGTTATATCGCGGATAATTGGGTCTAGATGTGCAGACGGATCCCTAATGTAAAGGAGTACATTGTCAGCGTATAGTGATTATTATTTCCGGTGTGTCCCGCAGTCGTATGCCTTTTGTGGGTGTGTCTATCTCTGACGCTGTCAGCCATGGGCTCAATAGCTAGCGCAAATAGTATAGGGGAGAACGGGCAGCCCTGGCGAGTGCCCCTATGGAGCGTGAAGGGTGACGATGTTGGGGAGTTGACCAGAACTTGGCCACAGGATCTGTGTATAGTAGTCTGATATAGGATATCATGCTTGGACCGATCCCCATTTTCTCCAACACTGCCCACAAATATTGCCAGGAAACCATGTCAAACGTCTTTTGAGCATCTAGAGTTACCGCAACTGCATTTGCTTTAGGATCAATTCTGGACATTACATTAAAGAGACTACGGATGTTGAGGGCTGTTGAGCGACCAGGGACGAAGCCGCTTTGGTCTGGGTGGACCAAGTGCGACATTATGGGGAGGAAGCTGCTTGCTATTACCTTGGCAAATATTTTGGTATCTGTATTTATAAGTGACGGGAGCCTGTAGGATCCGCAGTCGTCCAGAGGCTTGGGAAGAACAGTTATGAGAGCTTCACGCAGGGATTGGGGCAGGGAGTCCAAGCGGAGTGACTCAGTCCAGACTTCGTGTAGTCTGGGTGCCAAGATGACCACATGTTTCTGGTAGAATTCTGAGGTGAGCCCATCCGGTCCAGGAGCCCTGTCCTTCGGGAGGTCTGATGGCTGCGGCAATCTCATCAAGAGTGATCGGGGCATCCAGCTGCTCTCTGCATAGAATTTCGTAAAGGTGTCCAAGATGTGCTGGTCAGACCAGTGTAGGGCACCACTCGCGTCTTTAATGCTGTCAAAGCGGGTCCTACCCCCCCCTCTATGCGCGCCAGTCTGGACAGGGTTCTCCCTGGTCTATCCCCCTCACCGTATTTCCATGCTGCCAGGGGTCGGTGTAGTATTGTACCTCACTGAGGGCATGGGATTCGAAGGTTTCCAGCTCCGATCTTATCTGTGCTAGTTTGGGTGGGGTAGGAGCAGTGGCGTATTCCCGCTCTAGTTCCTTAAGTTTCGTCTCAGAGCGTTGTAGACTATGCTTTATATCCCTCAGTACCCCGGCTTCCCTTGAAATGCACATGCCTCTGATGAAGACCTTGAATGCCTCCCAGCGGGTCCCCTCGAGAGTATTGTGTTGTTTGTTGCAGTCGAAAAAGGTGTTAATGTCAGCCAGAATCTTTGCCTTGAAACCTATATTTCGTAGTGCCTCTGATTTGAAGCACCAGGCGGAGCGGGTCGGTGGTCCGGGCCCCAGCTTGATCTGCAGCGTTACTGGGGAGTGGTCCGACAGTGTGCGCGCTAGTATCTGGGTATCTATGGACTTGCCCATTAGCTCGCTCGATATGAGGAACAGATCTATTCTGGATGAACTGTCATGTACAGACGAATAATAGGTATATTCTCTCATGTGTGGGTAGAGTGCTCTCCATGCATCGCACAGGCCCCATGAATCCATGTGTGTGCGTAATCGGCTGGCAGCATGTGACGTGACTCTGCGGGTTGTGCTAGTTCTGTTTAGGACATTATCTAGGATCAAGTTTCATGTCCACCCTCCCTCCCCCATATTATTGGAACTCCAATGTATCTCATGGGTAGGGTGGTCACTTCATCAAAGAACTCTGGGGCATCAACATTCGGGGCATATGTGTTCACAAGCAGACATTCCGTATTGGCTAATAAACAATGAAGGATTACATATCTACCCCCGGAGTCTATGTAACTAGTGCGCAGTGAGAATTCCACTGATTTATGGATCAGAGTTAGCACTATATTTTGTGTAGAACCTGTGAGGGCCCCAGGACGGTGCTACGCATGTTGCGAGATGCCCCAAGGCATGTGTTTCTTGCAGGAGGAGTATTTTGATTCCGTGTCTCTGGGCATATGCAGTAATACTGCAGGCTTTTGTGAAATTGCTTAACCCCCGGACGTTCCATGTCATCAATTTAACGGTCATAATGTAGCATTATGGAATGTCCCAACAGTGGAAACCGTCACCATTCAGCACCGCGCGTATCACTGTGACGCGGTTGTACCACATCCCAGCCTCAGCCACCACTTTTCTTGCCTTTTCCCTTACACCCTTCCCCCAACTTTGACACTGCCCTCCCCAACCAGCAGTGTAATGAACGCCACCTAAATAGCAGGTGCCAGTGTGCCATTCCCAATTTAGCAGCGCCAGCCCGCAAGCCCAACCGGGGCACAACTTAGAACAAACCGCCAGAGAAGGCATTGCAGCTGCAGCGGAGGTCGCCGCTGCTGTGTGACCAACATTACTAATATCTCGGTGCAGCAGACATCATAATATATACCCAAGGTTGCAAGAGCAGTTATGTGGTGCATAGCGGAAAACAAAAAGCGAAATCTTAACATTTGAGGCATGCTTGTTAGGGGCCCACCGGTGAGTTGGAAGGCAGAGGCACCTCTTTGATGCGTATAGTGGTGAAAGTGAGGGTCAGGGGTGTCCCCTGCCTCGAGCAAGGATGGCATGTGGCTGTTATCTACCGGGCTCAGTAAGTGTATCATGGTGCCGATCTAGGGGAAAGAGGGCCATGTGTCGGTGAGCCAGATTTCACCCGATCGGCCCCTCTGCAAATGGCAAGTGACATCCACCTCAGTCATTGTCCATAGGATCGTCCACCGGATCACTAAGCGGGATCTGCAATTCGATGAATTTCACTGCTTCATCTGGAACCGTGAAGAAATGGTGTTGCGGTGGGTGAATTTCAGGCAGGCCGGGAAAAGCATTGCGTATTCAATTTTCCTTTCCTTGAGCGTTTTCTTCACTCCATTGAACTGTCAGCGCTCCATATTGACCCCCACGGAGAAGTCTGAGAAGATTCTGAAGATTTGGGAGTTTAGCATTAATTCCCCTTTCTCACGTGCTGAGCGTAGTAGCTGATCCCTATCTCTGTAGCTAAGGATCTTAGCAATTATTGGCCTGGGAAAGTCACCCGGTTTAGGGCGGGGGGGGGCCAGCGCACGGTGCGCACGCTCAACTGTGAAGAGCGGGGAAAGTTGAGGATTATCAAGTAGGTCCTTGAGGAGATTTTCGACAGCCAGTTCCATCCGGCCCTTGAGTGCAGACTCTGGGACACCCACGATACGGATGTTGTTCCTGCGTGATCTATACTCTAGGTCGTCACATTTGGCCTTGACTTGCTTCATGTCGCGCACTAGTTACGCAACCATGGTTTGTAGGGTGTGCACTTCATCCTCGTTGGCCCCAATTCTGGTCTCTGCCTCAGCTATTCTAGTTCCATGTTGGTCCAGCTTAGTTCTGAGTGAGGCCACGTGTGCGTTTGTCATCCAGCTTCTCATGGAAGGATGCAAGGTTCTTAGCCATAGACTCCATCATCACCATTAGGTCAGGCTGAGGGGGATCTGGTGGTATTTCCATGTCATCCTGGCTCAGGCCTGCGTGTCACCTTGGTGAACTTGTCCATGGCCCCGGTTTTATTGGCTCTGCGCGATCTGTTCGACATCCTGAAGGTGGATGGTAATGTAGGCGGGAGATGGCAGTTGCCGCCTATGTACCTGGGGGGATTAAGCCCTCTCGGCCCTCGTGTCATGGACCAGGTGGCAGGGAGGAGCAGTATCAGCTTTGTGGACGAGTACAGCACTCTTGAGGTAACACCCTACACGAGAGAGCAATTGAGTATGGGTCCTCTGTGTTCAGTCGACAGGGGGACCCTGCTGCCGCACCCGGGCAGCACCCCAAGAATCGGGGCTGCAAAGGCAGAGAGGTTATGATGTAGCAGCAGGAGCAGGTGCGGGCTGTGTTGACAGCAATTCCTGGTACACTGGGCAATGATGTCGGTTAAGGGGACCCAGGGAAGGTCTGCATTGGTTGGGCTGCAGTCTAGTACGTGAGGAGCAATGCTCAGGCACTCTGGTCCATCGCGGACCTTTAGGTGGTCCACCGGAAAGCTATTGAAATTAAAGAGCGGGGCAGAGGGGTGGGATGTGTCCAGGATGTCCTCTGCAGCAGAAGCCTGAGGGCCCAATGTCCGTTGTCAGCACAGCAGTGCGGCAGATGCGCGGGCCCTCCGCGTGGCATTGTCCCATGGGATGTGATGACTAGTGGGGACCGGTAGAGCGGGCCAGCTCTGGGGGTGGTGGGGCGGTCCAACAGCCGAGTGGCGGCGTCCTCAAGTGGCGACCAATCCAGTATTTAGCAGGGCCACTAAGAAGGTGTCAGCCAGGCGTAGGTGTATAGATGTGGCCAGGCGGGCGTCAGAGGCACAGAGCGTGTGGTGTCCCCACCGGTCCCGGAGGAGCGGGATGGGCCCCAACAGATCCTGCAGCCCAGCCGGGCAGAGAAAGTGCAGTGCCACGGGGCCGTGGCCGGCACAGTGCAGGTCGGGCATCCTGGGACTTGGTGTGAGCTGCCCCAGCCGGTAGGAGACAGGCACCCGCAACAGAGGGGGGGCCGGGCCGCTCAACAATCGGATCTTTATCAGGGCCCAGGCAACGGCGGAGAGGGAGGAGCGGGGGCTGCAATCAGTCCGCCGTGGGGGGAGCAGGTGAGTGTCAGAGGTCCCCCTCGCAGGTCACCATCAGCCGGGGCCCACGCACATCCCGCGCTCCAGGGGGCAATCAGTCTGCCGTGGGGGGAGCAGGTGAGTGTCAGAGGTCCCCCTCGCAGGTCACCATCAGCCGGGGCCCACGCACATCCCGCACTCCAGGGGGCCGCCGGCGGAGGCCCAGCCACTGGCAGCTTAAGCAGCAGGCAGCTGCGTTTCCCTCCTCTGTCTGCTCACCTAGGGCTTAACTTTGAGTTCCCGTCCTTGGTGGAGGGGGAGTGCAGAGTGGGGGCTCAGGCCAGCCGGCGACCACACGCCTTTAGGATCCGCCACGCTCCAGGTCCACAGTCGCTCCCCGCGGGCCGCTCCGCCAAGATGTCTCCGCCGCTCCCAGGCACCTCACCAATGCCGGGCACGGCCCCCGGCTGGTTGGTGGCAGCCACAACCACCTCGGAGGAGGTTTACCCGCTGCGCTGGGGATTCAGCCCACGTCGGGGGCCGTTAGCCAGGTCCAGCACGGGCCCGGGTCCGCACAGCCCATGGGGCCCTCACAGGAAGGCCCAGCGCAGTTGCAGCAGTCACCGGCCACGTGCAGCCTCTATCTTGGCCCTGGAGCTGCGATTCTCGTAGGGATAAGAAACGGGCAGTCCCTGCACCCGAGGCAATGTCTGCACGCTATTTTTAGGGGTCTTCGACAAACGTTTCCGCCGCTGTTGTCGGATGTTTGTTGGTAGCCCACGGAGCTCACAAGCTAATCAGCCATTTTGCAGGCTGCTCAACAGCGCCCCCCCTACCGCACCTGGCTTTACATGTCTGTGTAGTCAAGTAGCTGGCGTTTTGGTTAGTGGTTTTGTTTTGGGGGTATTAGTAGCAGCATGTGGCTATTTTACGTGCTTATCACATGCAGGGTTACATGGGGTCATTAACCGGCACTAGTGGGGTTGGGCCGCCTGTGTGACCCCCCCGCACTCCTGCTCCCAGTGATGTTAGAAAGCACTGTGAGACTTCTCTGTAGTTTGTGAAGGGCTGGTATATCAATCCGGTCGGGTGTGACCCCTCGCATGTAGTTCTGAGGCCGGAGCTGCTTGACGCAAGACGTCAGCTGGAGTCTCGCGCACAAGCCCCATGCCTTTTCGATGCGCGCATGTGTTTTGGTTGGCCACCCCAAACGTGGCCTTCAAACTGTACTTGCAGTTTTGTAGGCGTTTGCTCTGCAGAAACGGCAGAGGAGCCTATGAAGCGGCCTGATTGTCTTTTTTTTATTTTGCCCTTTTGTTCATGCTGTCCCTTTTGGCCTGCCACCAGCATGGCTGATACTATGTATTGTCAACCCTTGGTCTCCCCCATAACCCGTGTTGTGTGTTGCCCTTGACTTTGTCATTGGCTCAAAAGGTAGGCCCATAAGATTAGTAAGGAGAACATTCAAGTCCCATCCGGGAGTTGGATTAGCAATGGGTGTGTGAAGTCTTTTTGCTCTGTCCATAAAAGCATTGATTACTGGGTCTTTCCACCAGGAAATCTTGCTCTGAGAAATGATGTAAGCAAAGAGGGCAGCAAGGTGGATCTTCAGTGAGTTAGTGAGTTTAAAAAATGAGTCCAGAGTCTAACAGGTGAGTTTTGTGAGGGGTCAGTAATGCGATACTGACCACTGCTTTTAGTTTTCTCAGTATTTGACATTTTGTTTTAAACCGAAAATGCAAAGAAAACCTAGCTAAGCCTAGCTAAGCCTACTCTACCAGGGAGTTCCCTACCTAATCTAGGATGTAAGGGAAAATCTAGCATACACAACTGTCCCTCACACTAAACAAAACCGTCCAAACAAAGCATAAACATTATAAATGAAAGATTACCAAATAACTAGTGTCTTGGATGACTTCTAGGTGTCCTGGGTAGATCTTGTTCCCCAGGAATGTCCAAAGTCAAATTCTCCCAAATCAAGATAAGGGCCTAATCGGGGGTTGGGCGGAGCGGTAAAAATGTGATGGTAACGCTATTACTGCTGCATTACTGATCCACCCAATCCTGAGTTTGAGCGGAAAGTTTAAGTCCCCCCCCCCCCAGCTTTGAGGAGGAGGTAAAACTGTCCACTTTCTGCCCGTTTTTGGCACAATTACCTCTGCGCAATTTGCATCGTGGTAATTGTGCCGATACTACCCCATAGAGTCCAGAGGACTCTAAACAAAAAAATAAAATGGGGAGTAACAGCATTGCTGCAACTCTGGATCCGGCACTAAGCGAGGTAATGCTATTTGTGTTGGACAATATCCCGGCAGATTTACCGGCCAACTTGTGATGAGGACCAAAGTCTTAAATCAGTTCTTGAAAAGTTCCAAAGGAACAAAGTTCACTGGTAACAGCTCCTTCTTCGTTTGTTGAAAAGTTCCCTTTTCAATTTCCACAAACAAAACCGCACCAGGATGGAATGGAGAAAGTTCAAACCAAAAGTACCACTTCTACTTACTTTAACAACATTTCGTCTTTTGTAACTTCTGCAGCGTCTTTAAGATAACTTGTCAGGATGCTTCTCTAAGGAGGGGTTGTTTTTTCCTTGGCAACTCCCTTCGGCCAGAGATACCGTGTAAGCAGGCTCCTTGGCTTGATAGTCTACTACTGCTTCAACTACATTCAAATAAGTGTTTTGACAAAATAATAGACAACCATAGTTGTACTGCAACTTGAACCTTGAAAATATAGTGGGCAACCTGGACAAGACTCTTCTAAGTTTCACAGATTGATTAATTATTTTAACAAGCACCCAGCTTCCTTCCCCAGCTTTATACACACCTCTTGCTTCCAAAGCTGTCTTGCCACTCTTCCAGCCTTGGATAACCTTGTCGCGCTTGTATCAGACGACTCTGGGTTTATAACAACTTCAAATAATCTGTGTTTAGTTACTTAATTGGGCTGGGTTCACCTTAGAAAGGATCTGTCTAATGGCTTGGATAAGGCTTGTTCTTCTCGTGACTTCAGCAACAATAATCGTTCTGAATGTTACAAGAGCCAGGTTTCACACAGTTTCTTACATGCAACCTTTCGTAGCTGTAAAACAGTCTTGTAACATGGGAAAGTCAGCTGCTACTTCTTGAATAATTACCAGCAACGTTCTCCCTCTTAATATGAGACACATGACCAGTCGGTAATAGTTTAAATGTAACAACGGGAAAAGAAAGGGGTTTTTCTACACAAGCACTAAACTTGGTGCTGAATAAGAGCACGATACAATTCCCTTTTGTTGTAATGACGTCCCACAACTCTGAACAACTTTACTCGCTCCTACTTACACGCAAGTATTAATTCAGCTGGTTACAGTAATTGGTAAAGAGTTTAATGTTATTTGGAGTACGGAGCTTCAGTCACCGGCTCCAAATATCACAGTTGAAGGCTGTCTGCTACAGGCACTCGTGGGACCCACGCCCCTCTGCAGCATGGGTGTGTCTCAGATCTGGCCTCAACAACGGAGAGCCTTGCTTTCTCCAGCTTTCCTCAGCTTGCTTCTGCACACTGGCCTCGGGTGAATGCACGACTTTGGCTCTGCATTCACAGCAATTAGGAGCACCTGGAAAGACTGCTAGTTTCTCCCAGTCCCTTCCAATGGAGCCACAGCAAAACAGGTTTTGTGAGCACACGACTAACTCAGAAGCTGCAGGAGAAATCTGCTCTTCCTCATCCCAGCGTCCCTTCTAGGGTCACACTTCCTAGTGAACTGCCAGCCTCATGCTCTGCTTCTTTTGCTACTACTGCTCCTTCCTGCTGCAGCTTTGTATGCCTCCCAGGTGGGACAATTGGTTTCAGGTGCAGGCCCTTGGAGTTAATTGCCTGACCCTGCCAAAGGCTGCTAGGCCTGCCTGTCCTTTACCTCTACATGCCTCTTCAGCCCTCTTCTTCATCAGTCCCTGAGGGATTCTGGGACATGTAAGCCATTTAAGGAAATACGGTTTTCTCCAGCATGCGGTCTGGCATGGATTCACATGCTCATGAATATTTGAAGTCCGGCTGGGAATCCTTGGGAAAAGAAAATAGTTTCACTTTCGTTTATAAACTGTCTCTCTCCTATAAACCAATCACTGAGCTCTGTGTCATACTGCCCCCAGCCAATAACTGCCCTCTCCCTAAGCCCTTCCTCTGGCAGCCATCTTCAGATTTTTACTGCACGTTCAAGTGTTGGGAGTCCACGTGTTTTGCTCTTAGAGCTTTCTGCATTTTTCACGCTTTTTTGGGCTAGGAAACCCCTATTATTGTTCAATCGAGCCTGTGTTCTCCATCGTTTCTTCATCTGATTAATGGGACAGAATCGTCAAGTGTTTCTTCTTGGAAGTTTCCAGAAGGCCATCAGACCTACACTGCACCGGATCATGTTGCAGGAGAAGGACGGGGCTTCCCTCTTCAAGCCCTGCAGTCTGCGGAAAGCTTTCACGGATGACGGGCATTCCCAGCGCCTTTTATTGTCTTCACCCGACGCACAAGGAAGAAGATTGCGAGATCTGTCATGGCTTTACCAAGTGCATGATGAAGGTTCGCCATGTCAGACGGATGGCGTGGCTCAAAGCCAGGGCCTCTACCCTGTGTTGTCGACAGGGGCACGCCTCATCCAGTTCCAGGCAGGCAGAGTGGGCTTCTAAGTCCTTTGAGTGCAGTCCATCCTTGGGGGCCCAAGACCAGGCCAAGCACAGCATGTCCGGGTCCCGCGACGGCCAGGGCATGTTCATAGTCTCCATCGGCCCTCAATCTCCAGCCATCGCTCCAGTTATTCGTCAAAGAGAAAATCAGTTACCCCGGCGAAGCTGCGGGAGAAATGGGAGAAGGCCAAGCAAGACAAGGTGTCCGATCTGCCCATAAAGGCCCAGGTGATCCAGGCCAAATTGTCCTCATCTATCGAACTGGTTGCTGCCATCCTCTTAAAGGCGAAAGGGGCTGATCTGGTCCAGGGTACCCTGCGGTCAGGGTGGCTCTTTCTCCGAGGCGGGAGGCTTTGGCCAAACCAGTGGAAAATGGATGCCGGACTTTAGCCCGAAACCAACTCCCTCGGGACCCAAAAAGAGCCCCAGGGCACGGATATCGCTTCTTCTGATGAGGAAAACATAGTTTTCGTCCAGACCATCCCGGAAAGTGTGGGGGACGACGACTACGAGAACGTTTGGATGCCCGCTGGAGGTGGCGGTGACGTCGTCTGTGGGGGTGACGACATAGGCACTGGGCCCAACGATGAATGCTGGATGCTCTGGCCCCCGGACGTACTTTGGAGTTTCAGCGAGTGTCCGCGAATACCAACTGTGGCCCGGCAGGAACGATGCATCCCTCAGCTGCTGCTGGAGGTTCGGGCCATGTTAAGAAAAGGGGGTGATAGAGCTGGTTCGAAGCGACTCTGGGGCTCCAGAGTTTATTCAAGATACTTTCTAGTAAGAAAGAAGACCGGGGCCTGGAGGCCCATCCTCAATCTATGACGACTCAACAAATGCATCAAGTACCAGAAATTCAGGATGGTTGCACATGCTCGGCCAACTGGAGAAGGGATGCTTTGTCGTTGTTGGATCTAGAGGACGCGCACTTCCACGTCCCCATTCACGAAAAACATCTGAAGTTCCTGCGCTTCGTCGTACAAGGGAAGGAAGCACTACCAGTTCAAGGCTCTCCCCTTCGGACTGAAGTCGGCGCCTAGAGTTTTACGAAGTGCCTGGCTCCGGTGGCGGCCCATCTGCGACTACAGGGAATTCATGTGTACCCATACCTTGACGATTGGCTCATCCGGGCCAAGTCAAGGGACATTGCCATCGATCACACGGAGAGGACCGTCTGGCTGCTGATGGTTATGGGTTCTCGGTGAACTATGCAAAATCCTGCTTGACTCAATCGCAGGACGGGATGTTCCTGGGGACCAGGCTCAACACAGTGTCCTGCTTGGCAGCTCTGTCCGAGGAGAGGATAGTTGTCATGATGCCTACCTCCAAGGAGCCAGGTCCGACCCAGCAACCCCAGAGGCAGGCATCATTTCCCCCAGGGGAGTGCCAGCGGGCCCAAGCTGGGGCCCTTTGGACGCAGTCCTGGCGCCTTAGGCGCCAGGCTCATGTTGGACCTCTGTCCTGGCGCCTTAGGCGCCAGGCTCATAAAGATAGACATGTGTTCAAGTTTTTTACTGTGCACTTACCTGATGCAGACCATGCTGCCACATCCAGGCCCTCTTGAGACCTGAATGGAACTACTTTACCTGTGGGACTACTTTCCACCCGGGTGTGGTCGGGGACGGATACATACCTGATCGGAGGAAGGATACACACTTGGAACTTCTTCCAAAGCTATTTAAACCACACACGATCAGCAACTCACTCTTCGCGTTGTTCTGCTCCTCGCAGCTGGACGCTCACCGTGTCAGCTCCTGCATCTGGACTTCAGCCACGCCTGTCAGCATCCTGGGTCACCTGCAAAGGGAGACAAGAGACCTTACCAGCTAAATCTGCACCACGGAGACATCACACCGACGATCCTGAAAAGGAAGACATCATTTTTAAAAGCATTTCGTTACGATCGCTGCAGCGCTGCATTTCACTCACCTTTCCTGGGTGCCTCCATCTTCAGCAGCGATCATCCGGATACACAGCCACTTCCCAGAGCCTAGAGAAAAAGACAAGAATAAGAGGTGAGAGAAGGAAGGGAATAAGACTTACCTGTTGGGTCATTCCCATTTCATTTCGGGTCTTGCCGCTTTCAGGCATTTTCCGGACCCCGGCCCCTATGGGGAAAAAAGACAAAGACATTGAATGAGCGAATGCAAAGACAGTTCCCGAGCGCTCATCCAGAACTAACCTGCCATTTACTGGAACTGCACGTTTCACTTCGGGTCGGCGCCATATCTCCGGCATTCCGAACCCCGGCCCCTAAGGGGAAAAAAGACATAAGCATTAGCGCTTGCTGCAAAAAGACAATGAACATTATTATTAAGCTTGGGCTTTTGAACTTGCAACAGAACTTTTACAGAGCCTTACCTGAATAGTCAAGCTTACCTGAACTCCCATCAATCCTCAATCCAGTGAAGTAACTGGGTTTCAACGCGCCCCTGCATCAGAAGCAGGATGGAGAGCTCATCCTTCCTGACCCTAAGGTGAGACTTCACGGGGAATCGTGGAAGGGTATCGTGGAGGGTTGGAAGAGAGTGGGAGGCTTAAGCATAACTCAGTCAGTAGGTAATACTCCCTTTTCACGCACAGGGGAATATTCCTGCAAGCCGGAGAAGCCAGAGTAGAGGGCCCTTCCTGTCCATCTTCAGAGTCCTGCGCTTCACCATTGAAGAAGCATCAGCACTCAAAGCCAGACCTGCGCCTCCGTGGGAATCAGGTGAGCGTTACAATAGTGGCCATTTTGGGCAAGGTGCAATGGCTGTTCACACTGAAGATTGCCACGATGAGGACCATCAAGTCGCTGCCCGGCATGATGTCCTCATGTATCTACCTGATCCGGCTCTGCAGGATGCGGAAATGATCGCTGGAGGAATTCCTGGACTCTCGTTGGATCCAGGTGTCCGGAAGCTTCAAGGACAGGAACGTGCTCCATGAGGAGTTCCGCCAAGCAATGTGGTGGTGGTGTGTGCGCTCCAACATCGCCGGGGGCATGGACTTCCAGAGCCTGCCGTACCAGGAGACGGTCACAACGGATGCTTCCCTGGAGGGCTGCTCAGCCAACAGACATCTCCACACCAGAGGCTTGTGGCTGCCGGAGGAGAAGACACTACACATCAATGTCCTGGAGCTACGGGCAGTGTTTTGGGCCCGCAAGTCTTTTCTTCTGTCCCTCAAGGGCAAAGTGGTGAGGGTCTTCACGGACAATAACACCACAATGTTTTACATCCGGAATCAGGGGAGCACCAGATCCCCGGCGCTCTCCAGAGAGGCACAGGGCCGTTGCCAGGGAGGGTTTCTCATTCCTTTTCACCTGATGGGAGTCAAAAACACTGTTGCCGACTCCCTCAGCATGGAGCTGCGCTCTTGCCACGAGTGGGAGCTTTGGCAGGATCAAGTGGACACCTTCTTCCTCAGGTGGGGCAGTCCCCAAATCTACCTGTTTACGATAGCGACAAACACCAAGTGCCAGAGGTTCGCCAGCAGGTTCCCCCAGCCGGGGAGCATGGGGGACGCATTTGTCTTCCCTTGGGAAGGCCAATTCCTGTATGTGTTCCCGCCATTGCCGTTGCCGCCACTGCTACTACGAGTCATTAGTCGACTCAAACGGCGCCAGTTCAGGATGATCCTCGTTGCCTCAGCGTGGCCGAGGCAGATCTGGTACCCAGACCTTCTCGGCATGTCAGCGTCCCCTCCAGGCAAATCTGGTACCCGGACCTTCTCAGCATGTAAGCGTCCCCTCCAGTCAAGTTACTAGTAGTTGCGGATCTCTCGCCAGGGAAGGAGGCTCAATCCTGCACCACGACCCAGGATCTCCAAACAGGTTCTGTGGACAGACATGACCATACTCCTCAATTGTTGAAAATCATGATCCTGTATGTCGCTGATCCGATTCGCTTATCGCTTGATGTGCTTTGCACTCTGAAGAAAACTGCACTGAGAATGGACGTGTGTGGCTCGCTGACATACCCCAGAGCAGACATTGGGGGAGGTGAAAGTTGGTGTGCTGATGCATAGTGGCACATACTGTGCTCTCCCCCCACGTGTTGCCTCACCCTGGCGTGTGTGGTTCGTTGGCGTGCAAATGTCCCAGAAATCGTGCATTCTAGGATTGAGGACCGGTCTCATGTGTGAAGGTGTTGAAATCCGGGGAAAAGGGGTCCAAATGATACGTAACCCTTTATGGCCAGAGGGTCCTAACCACGCAAAATGTGGTGCAGATTGGTGAAACAGTGTGGAATTGCATAAGGGGTGATGCTTTGCCAAGCCACAAACCCACAAATGTTGACTTTTGCTGAAATCCAGGAACTGGGTGGGATGTCCAAATGCCATGTAGCCAGTATTGTACTGAGGGTCCTACCGGGTAACTATGCGAAATCTGGTGCAGATAAGTAAAACAGTGTGGAATTGTGTAAGGAACAACACTACACCAAGCCACAAACCCACAAATGTTCACTTTCAGAAATATAGATTAGGTAAAAAATGTTGTTCCGAGTTGGTTCGTTCGGCAGCATTTCATGATCTTACCATGATCAGGGACAGAGGCGGTATGGCAGGTCTTATTTTATTGGACCTGTCTGCTGCATTGGACACCATTGATCATGGGATCCTTTTATCTAGGCTACTTGGGGCAGAGATGTCTGTCAGTCTTGGACTGGTTCGTGCTTTCCTGACTTCTCGAGTCCAAGTGGTCTCTCTCCCCACCTTTTAGGTCACCACCAATAGCTGTGATGCGCGGGGTTCCGCAGTACTTGGCCTTGTCCCCACTGCTTTTTTAAAAAAAAATCCCTCTCCGGGCATAGAGCAGAGCTATGCTCCCACCTGCTCACGGCGGCAAAAATCTCCATAGCCAGGCTGTGGAAAAACCCAGAGGGCCCGGCAGTACAAATGTGGTGGACAAAATGTTGGGACATAATTGCAGCCGAAAAAATTACTGCCCTACGACTCGGAAACAGAGATAAATTCTCCCAAACGTGGGCTCCCTTTCTAGACTTTACCCAACAATTTCCAGGTCTAGCACGACAACCCCCTTCCCTACGATGGATGGACAAAACCGACTAAACACAAAAGGGGCCAAGGTCGTGCAGAGGTACAAAGTGGCCTAGGGTCTGGCCTGTCAGCGAACCCAGGAATGTGGCTCTAAGGCCTAAACAATCTAACGCACTGCGAGCTGAAAACGATCAAGGGCCTAAAAGCTCACACAAAGTCCTCTTTTCATCCACGTTTACTCCATCTCGGCCCACCAGGGCTAAACTAATCGCTTGCTTCACCCCAGAATCTCTCCCCTGACCTGTTGTTGTTATGATTGTTGTTCTGTTATGAAGGACATTGTCCTTGTTGATTTAACACTTGCACAACTGAACTCAAGCGCGCGGCGCGCAGCGCTCAGCGCTCTTTATGTACTTGCAAACATCCAATGCAATGTATGTATAAAACCAATAAAAATATATTTGGAAAAAAAAAATGTATTTTTATTGAAAAATGTCCAAAAATTACAACCAACCACTTTCCCTCACCCCAGCACACCCTCCTTCCCTTCCCAAAAAAACAGAGTGCATGCATAAAACCTTGAGCGTACAAACCAGATTGACTTGCAGTTTGCCCAGAGTTCAGGTTTTCATACGATGCCCAAAATGCATACCTTTTGAGGGCAGTGTCTAACAATATCATCTGTTTCGTAAAAAGGTCAGGATCACATTCCAGTCTCTGGTGAAATACTCCCTGGCGCCCTGTATAGAGTATGTTACCCATTCCAATGCCAAAAAGTTCCACACTTTAGAGAGCCATTCAGAAATCTGTTGTGGTTCTTTCCTTTTCCATCTTTGGGCTATCCACAGCAGTGCAGACAGTTGCAATATAACAAATGCCTTCCGAGTTGGTCGCAAGCTTCGTCTAAGGTCCTTATCCATACACACCAAAAGACATGATTTTAAAGTCCTGGGAGCCCTCAATGAGAACATTTCAACCATGCATTTATTGACCTCTTCCCAATATTGCTGTAAAACTGGGCAACTCCACTAGACATGTTTCCATTTCCCCACATTCCCTCCAGTATTTGTCAGAGACAGGTGGTAACATTCTTCGCAATCAAACAGGCGTGTAGTGCCTTTGCACCAGCAACTTGTACCAAAATTCCCTCTGTTGGAGCTACCTAGTAAGTTGTGGAATCTCATGCAATAGAGCCTCCCATTCTTCCTCTGCTATTGCCTCCCTTAGGGTGGCCTGCCACGTTGTGTATACTTTAGTGATTCCCTGGTATTGGATTTTATCAACAGAAGGTATATGTTTGAAATCAATGCTTTGTTACCTGGCTTAGACATGATAGATCTCTCAAACAGAGTTAGGTCTCTTACTGCAGCCTTCCTAACAGGTGGAGGTAAAATCCAATGCCTGACTTGGAAATACTGAAACCTGGAAGTTCCACGCAGATCGAGCTCTTGTTTGCATTGTAAAAATGATTTGACATCTTTACCGTGGAACATATGTCTGTCTCTTAAATCCGACTCCCTTCCACTCTTTAAAGGCATTCAGATCTAAACCGGGGGTAAACTGTGGGTTATTAAACAAGGGTGTAAGTGGAGAAGGATATGTCATTAAGGTTTTTTTTTATACTATTGCATCCTACGTGTGCTTTCCCGTCCCTGTGATCATACTAAGGTGTATGTTAGGAGGATGATCTGGTCTTGGCATCCAGAGACCATCTCTAAGGGATTGGCCTCTTGGCATCCAATCGGTTCAAAGCCATCGTTTCTCTATATCCCCCCAAAACCAGTCTTTTTAAACCTGTATTTGTACAGCATGATAATATTTCTTAAAAGCCGGCAGTCCTAACCCACCCTGTCTGGTCCCCACTGCTTTTGAATGTCTACATCCAGCCCCTGGCAGCTCCTATTCGGTCCTTTTGGATTCCAGTTCTTTTCATATGCAGGTGACACTCCAGTCCTGTTTAGGATGGACCTGGACCAACCAGGGACCGCAGCCCAGTTGAGATTGGGTCTTGAGGGGTTGGATGGAAGCCAATTGGTTAAAGCTCAATGGCGGGAAGACTGAAGTCTTAATCATTGGTCCTGCCAGGGCTTCTGCCAATTGGACCTGTGATTTCTGGCCACCGACACTGGCCCCGTTGCATATTCCAGCAGAGGTGGTCAGGAATCTTGGTGTTAAAATGTCTTGTTCCTTGGCAATGGATAGCCAGTTTAATGCTGCCCTGGCTGCCTAAAATTGAAGCAATTAAAAAAAAAAAGTTCTTCCTTTCATTCGTTAGGATCCTCATGCCCAAGTAGTTGCAGCCTGCCGTAATGGCAGCATTGATTATTGAAACGTCATTTACTTCTCCCAGCATGCATATCTGATTCATCACCTTCAGGTTCTGCAAAATGCAGCAGTTTGCCTAATTAGAGATATTCCATACGGCCACCATATCGCGAAAGGCCCGCCAATCCTTGCATTGGCTGCCGGTATCAGCACAAATTAAGTTTAAAGGTTCTTGTATCATCCATCAAGCTTTTAAATGGGAAAGGATGACTGGCTATCTAGGATAAACTGCAGTGTTATTGCCCAGGATGCCTGCTCAGGTCCACGGAGGCAGCGCTATTAAGAATACCTAGCTAACGCAAAGAGTGAGTGGGGGGGCCAAGCTTTTTTTAATCGCTGGTCCTATACTCTGCGGCGCACCACGGATTTTGAGATTTTCAAACGTGGATTAAAATCACACTTGTTTGTGTAACTGATGCCTCTCTTTCAGTATCCTATTGCGCCATGATGCCTTTTGGTGATAGAGCACACTATAAATACATGACTGATTAATGTTTTACAAAGATATTATAATTTTACCCTTATATTCTTTTTTTAACTTTCATGATTGCTTTTCTTTTTTTTAATAATGTTTATGCTTGATTAATATTGTTAAGGTTGACATTTTTCAATTGCACTACAATAAATAAACAAATACAAATAAAAAATAGTATGTAGCAGAAGTACGACGCAGACTCGAGAACGAGAAGCCAAGCATCAGAAAGAGCAGTCCTGAGCGAGAGCCGAACCCAATCACTGGCTCCTACTAGAGGTACCACAGGAACTGGGAGAAGCAGGTGGTGTGAGGGATATCGTTATCTATTAGAAGAAACTTGGCCCAGTCACAAGAATGAGAAAGAATGGCTAAAGTTATGTGATGGGTGTTAGAGACAAATAAGGAGTGACTGAGAAAGGGTAGAGTTATCATATGAAGCTGTCTCCTCGACCCAGTACTCAAGACAAGTTATCTAATACACAACAATCTCATTTAGTAAGCGAAAAGACTAAAAGAGATGGGCTAAGCACACATAGTTGTTGTATGAGCAATAAGCGGGGAGATACCCACACCAGAGGTGAAAAGCCTAGAAGAGAGACGCTGCATCCATACAGGTGAGGGATGGCCAGTAAAGAAAGTGACACTCAAAGACTGAGAACAGATGACAATAGAAGCATAGAAAGGGGCAGAGGAAAACCTCTGTCAAGTGCTCATGAGGAGAAGGCTTGGAAAGAGTTTGCAAATACCTACGTGAGCAGCATGAAAGGTTATTGTAAAAGGCATTTGGAAAAGGGGACCACAGAAAGCAGGAGAATTAAATGTTCTCTGGAGGAGCTACAAGAGTTGATTGCAGAGATTATCTGTTCTACAGACGGGTGCCATCATTTAAGACTATTAAATGAACTGGAGGGGAGACCAGGCGAAGATTAATCTTTTGCTTGTTTTTTTAGGTTAGTTAACATTAGTGGCACGGCCAGATAGGGTAGTTTGGACGGAGGACATATTATATTTTGACTAAAGGCCGTGAGCGAGCACCTTTTTGTTTCTTTAGATAGGTAGGGTTCTCTTTAGTGATGGGGAAAGTTAGGCCTTCTAGTTAAAATTGTATAAAAATCCTGAACCATGTCTTCCAAGTGTCCAACTCCTCCTTCCGACCTGCCACATCCCTTCATACCACCTTTGCTATTTATGTCACATAATCAATAGATTACTCTCTCCTCCCCTTCCTGAACCATCCACCTCATCTATGCTCTCTGCAAATGATTTTGCAGATTACCGTTAAAGTATCCACTCTCCATTCCTCCTCTCTCAATGACATCGGCACTACCCTATTCCTTTCTCATGCTCACCCTCCTGCTTCCCGCGTGACCCTATTCCGCTTCTCTTGTCCCTCAACTCTATTGCACACTTGTGCCCTAGATCACAGCCCTTACTAATGTCTCTTTGCTACACTTTTCAAATGCGCAATCCTCATTACCATCCAAACGAAACCCTTCTTGGATCCTTCCACCACCCTCTACTCCAAACGCTTGGAAACAGTTGTCTATTCTCAAATCTCCTCTCGCAAGGCATACATTAATTTTCAAAAATTGATTAGCAGAGTGTGAAAATGTTCTTGATTAGCAAACAAACGTATTTGATTAGCAATGTTGTACTAATATTCTTAATGTCACCAGAAGTTGTGTATCAAAGACATAAAATAAGCAATGATACAGCATTTATGTGTACTGTTGAAATAAGACATTCATAAAATGAGTGTCTGTAAAATGTAAAGGTTATCTGCATGAATGAGCAAGTGCAAGACTCTTTGCAGCTGGGTGTCAGATGGTGTTGCACAGGGCAGTGTCCCATACATTTCATGCTTGAACCATCATTTGTTTTGTAAGGAGAAGTTCGGAAGTTACATAAATCATAAAGTTTACAATGTTAAAGTCATAGCTTGAGACTAAGTACATTGTATGGTGGTGTGGCAGGAAGGGGTGGGTAATTGTCAGCTTCCGGTGGACAAGATGACCCTGGTGTATTATTGATATCAACTGTTGTGGCAGGATTGCCCTGGTACTATACATCCTAGTAATCACACATACACTTTAGGCCTTGGATCCTCCACCTTGTCTTAGCCCTAGGCCTCGTGCTGCACCCGGCTCTTCTGACATGCCCACACCCCACCTTAGCCCCACCGGGTCTAGATTCAGTGACGTGCACCGAAGACACGTCAGTAACCGTCCCCCAGTGTCTCTCCATAGCTGACTAGTGTATTGCCTTATAAGGAATATGAGTTGTTTACACCAAAACTGCTTACTGATATTGCCACACACTGTACTCTGCATGTAAACGCAAGGCTTCAACACAACAAGCTGCTTTCTGTTATTACAAACTGTCTACAAACTGTCTACAAAGTTACACCTTCCATTATGAAACTGTAAGAACATATTAGTGATAATGCAATTCCATGTTATATAAGATGAGCTCTGACCCAACGGCGGCAAAGCGCTCTGTCTGACAACTACCAGTCACTTGTCATTCTGTATTTTTTCCAATACTGTATTTGCTGTGCTCTCCAATTGGAACACTTGGTTTGCCTATCAGCTTTATGTCCAGTCTCTTCATTGCTCCTGGGTTCCTTCCTAAATTCCTAACGAGCAGTTTGAAGTGAGCGGCATCCCCCTGCAGCACGTGACCCACAGCACGTGACTCTCGGAAGCCACTCACCCTGCTTCAGCCTCAGAAGCAGAACAGCTCGACCCTTGCGGCGAGAAGCCCGAGTGGTGAAAAGGGCGAGCTGTTGTCTGCTGTGTGGCTGCTACCTTTGGAAAATACTTTGTTCATGTAAAGAACTGGGAAACACTTGCCTTGTGGACAGGCAGAGGATTGATTTGAAAACACCCTCTCCAAATCGCGTAAGACACCCAGCTCAGCTGCGAGCAGTTTGAAGTGAGCGGCATCCCCCTGCAACACGTGACCCGCGTCACGTGACTCTCGGAAGCCACTCCCCCTGCTTCAGCCTCATAAGCAGAACAGCTCGACCCTTGCAGCGAGAAGCCCGAGTGGTGAAAAGGGCGAGCTGTTGTCTGCTGTTTGCAGCTGGAGGCAGTTAAAAGGCTAGGTAAGACACTAATTTCATATAACGCTTGGTAGTTTAAAGTGACTGCTTGTTCATAACCTTAATTCGAAAAAGATGGATAATGCAAAACCTCGTACAAGACTCCAAGAAAAACCGGAAGAAACGTTACCATTGAATGACAAAGGCAGAGTACAGTACAGTATTAAACCTCAACTAATTAACACGCATATAGAGGAGAAACCAAGACCAACTAAAATCAAAGCAAATACTGTATTGAAACACGACACCAGCACTGACTTAACACAAAAAAACTCGCTTACTATAGAGGACACTGTAAATACTGAAACACATTATCCAAACAGAACCTTGACAGATCCGGTATACCCTTTAACAGTTGAAATTGTAAATCAACAGAAGCCCACAGATGCCATTCTGGCTCATGTCGAAGAGACACCAACCCAAGGTGATGCGGAGCCCAATCAACTACAAAAAATAAGATCAGATGATTCTTGCTTTACTCCATCCTTAAAAGAGAGAGCATGGATTGCTAAACAACAGTGGCAGACAACATATCGTCCGACTCACTCTCTTTGTGATAACAATATACAGGCTCGCCCCTTTAGGATAGCACGATTGTCACTGGATATAACAGAGGTAGATGCTTTAATAGATTGTCAAGACAAAAGACAAGAGGTATTTAATGGAAAAGGTTCAACTGTCCTTACGAAACAAATAAATACCTCTATGCCAAATAACCACAAAGACAGTAAAACAACAGTAAAAACATGTACGAATGAAGTAAACGGTGAAGGCAAGCGTCCCCAACCAGCACGATCCTCCCAGCAATGAGAGACAATGAAGGACTCTCCCAGAATGGGAATAAGGCCAAGACAGAGTGCAGGTGAGCATAAATGGGAGTTTATCAATCAGAATAGGGCATGCAAAGAACTCTGCAAACTCCGAGAGCGCTCTGTCTGACAATAGCAAAGACAGGCATATATATTTACAAAAATCGTCATCAGAACCTACACACTATAGGGGGCACAAGTTCAATGGGATTGGGTGGCGACGACTAGCTATAGGTGCTGCTGCGATGTGGTTGGCCTTGGCTGGAGGACGTCACTGGTCAGCCTCGTGGGTTGGGCTGGGCCTGGCAGGTCGGCTGAGTTCATCCGGGCGGTATTGTTGTGCCATTGTGGCCAGTGTCAGAGATGATTGTCTTTTCCTGACTTATTTGCCCTAGGCCATGCACACCGCAGTCATTCAGTTATTGCAATATTATCTTTTTTAGTAAATCTTTCAATAGGTTATTCTACAGGTTAATGCAACACAGGAGGAATGCACCTTGTGAGGGGTTTGATGGTGATTCATCAGTGCGTGGTTACCAGTGTCCTGTTGACTGGTACCATAGGTCAAGGGGCTAAGTCTCAGGGCATGGGACAGGCGGTACATGTCTTTCTGTCTTGTTAGAAGTCGTTATGAATGAGCTGCTGTATGTTGCCACAGTATTGGGTGTCCTAATTGTACAGGGGCCATAAGTCTAAGGTGATCCGGTGGGTTGTGGGGTTTAAGAGGGGGCGCCTTTGGATTTGTGTATTCAGGCGGAGGTTTACTGCTGTGCTGTAAATAATGCAGGTGGCAGGCCGTGGCCTTGGGTGCTGCAGAGGGGACTACAAATCTTTGAAGCGGCTCCAGCCTAGTTGGGGGAGGTAGAGCAGTGCGGCGCGGGCCTCTGCTCTCTTGTTTGGCAGTCTTCGCAGGGTGGGAGGGGGAATGGCCTTGCACATATTCACAAAGGTATCTTCCTCGTGTATTGCCGTCTTTAGGTGAAAACATCATAAACATTTGAACACTCTATAATGCTCATTTGGATCACTCGAAAACATACATTTTAACTTTGCTAAATGTTTCTCAAATATAGTCAGTCTGAGCACACTATTTGTACACTATGTTTTAACAACTACAACATTTAGTTATATGCATATACATTTGCAGTAAGTGAGGTAGTAGTGAGGTTGGTGGAGCACATAGAAAATGACTCGCCACTGTATGTGGCGGTAGTGGCACATAATGGGCTTAGACATGCACTGGATTTACTGTTTGCCCCTTGCGCTGTTTGAGCTGAGAAATCAGCCAAGCAAGGACCACCATTTGTCCCCGCACAAGATCGTGACTGGGAGACGAATGCACACAACACACTCCCCACTGCGCGAACACTCAGATGCGCACAGAAGTGCTGCGATATTGGGAGACGAGTTCACAGACTATTTGAAGAAATTAACAAGGGCAGCGCGCGCAATATCAAAGCAGCTCTCTCCACCTTTCACGAGAGAGGAGGGAAACACAACAGGGTCTGTTACGGAGCCTGAACTACAGCTGATGCCGGGTGAATTCATTTATGTCAGGAGTTTTGTGCGTCGGTGGAATGCACCACGGTTCCATGGCCCATACGAGGTAGTGTTTTGCACGCCCACGGCAGTAAAAGTAAAGGGCCTGAAGTATTGGGTACATTTGACAGACGTACGAAGGGCATATAATAATGTGCAGGAAGAGATAGATGAGGAGGCACAGACAACAGCAAACAATGCAAATGAGCAGAATGTCTGAATATGAACTTGTGTGTGTGACAGTAATGCACCTGAATGAAAAAGTGGCTGACAAGTATACTTGCATTTTTTAGGATATTACCAAAAAAAAAAAAAAAACATTTTTTCTCGTGTGAACTTATATGTAATTAATGATGTGATAAAATTATGAAGTGTTTACTTCCTTGTCTGTGCATCCCCATCCCTACAACCCTACCCGCTTCCATTCCCTTTCAATATATACTGGCACTGGTAGTGCCAACAAAATGTTTACATTCATGCACTTAATGCACTTTTATATCTCAAACAGGAGCTACCATGGCATCTAATGGGCAGCCTGCAACGGATAGATTTATTAGATTTAGAGAGTTGTTAACTGAGAGATGCAGATATTTGTATGAGTGTGGATTATCTGTGTGCATTACATTGTTTTTTACAATAATGTTTGGCCTGGTTACATATTGGTTCATAGCGTTCATCTCTATCGAGATGAACGAGGGGGGAGGGATTAACAGCACTACTGTGATCAATGCAACCACAAGTGTAAATACTAAGGAAGGTGATTTTTTGGTATGGGATGGAACTAAACTTGTATGGGGTTATTATACCACACCATCCAATGCTGTCATCTCAAAAAATGAAGGGCTACAGGGTGAAAGGCAAAATAACACAGTGTCTCCGCCAAAAATATCTAATTACAATGCTCGCAGTTTAAATGACCGAAACCCGTCCGCCATATCCTGGTTGTATAACACCCCCACCAGCCAGCCTGCCCCCATAGCAAAAGACACACGGACAGACAACGTAAAGGAAGAAAAGGAAAGGATAAGAGCAACACACGAAATATTATATGATTATTGGGCAAAGGGGGGCGGGAAGGAGAAAGGGGGGCCATTTTGTCCATCACCCATGAGGCTGGGAAGTACATGAGGAACAAGAATAACAGACGAAAAAGGGAAACGGGGAGGAGGAAGTATGATGAGTACTATGGGTTAGGACTAGATAAAATGGAAGACCCACGACACACCCACCAGACGAATAAATGGTATGCGGACATGAGTGCAACAGCTAAACAAACAACAAATGAGAGCTGCTATGTCTGCTCCCTCATTCCCCATGCTTCAGGCACACCCAAGGTATTGTTACCCAAAGAGTTGCCTATTGTAGATGCCCAATGTCTCCTTCATCTCACTTTGTGCAGGATTAAGAACACCTTCCAGGCACATGAAGTTACTTTTAGAATGCTGCAGAACGAGAAAACTTGCTACCCAAAGACGGTAGGAGTGGTATGTCTGGAAGAACCATTTTTCGTGATACAAGGGACACTTTTTTCGGACAACAAGTGGAAGGACGAAGAAGTAATGTGTAAAGCTGAAGCGCTGAGGGGTGTGGCACCAGAGAAATTGCAATGGATAGAAGAAACGTGCACACCAGTATGGAAGGAACACATTTCAAAACTAACTTGGGTAACAGCCATTGAAAAACTCTTCAAGCTGCAGAACGAAATAGACTATGAACTATGTTTTAAAGGAGAGGGGAAAACTTCCATGGGGACAAACAAGAACTGTAACAAGACCCTTGCCATCCCAGATCTGAGAAAAGGGACAGCGGCCCTGATGGACACGTATTGGGTATGCGGCAACCAGGCATATCTGCACCTCCCCCAATCATGGAGTGGCAGCTGCTCAATGGCCACTCTGCACTCAGCACTAATGGTAATTCCAGAAAGCCACATTGACGGGAGCAAGAGGACGCGAGAAAACATTCAACAGAGTGCGACCCAGCCGACTGCAGAGTCACAAATCTATGTCCTGTCTTCCGGGAACAAGGAAGAGGTGCTGTCCCGAAACAGACGAGCATCAAACTACATATCAAAGGCATCGTCAGAGTTGCTGGCACAGATCCCAGACAGATATCGATTATTCAGCTCAGCAGAAACCTTCTTTGCCTCACTCATCCCAAGTATCCAGGCCAGAGCAAACGCAAAATGGCTTCAGATAACACGTTGGGAGCTCATCCAGCTGGCAAATGACACTGAAGAAGGGTTCAATGTAATAAAAGTGGAGCTAAGAGCTTTACGGCTGATGACCATGCAAAACAGGTATGTCTTGGACCTGTTGACAGCGATGGATGGAGGTGTTTGACGAAAAATCGGAAGTGCCTGCTGCACTTTCGTACCTTCTGAAGACGCAGACAACGGCTCCCTGTCCCATGTGATCGAAGCAGTACACAACCTAGGAGAAAGGATAAAAATGGAAGGTGGAGCGGAAGAAAGCACGTGGTTCGACAATATCTTCTCCTGGGTTCCCTCATGGCTGGGTATGACTGTGAAATTTTTGATGCCAGCTGTGGTGTTCCTCCTCTTTATTTTTTGCCTGTGTCAGGTGGGTCTTCGATGTTGTGCTAACGCAGTACCTAATGGTGCAATGATGATGGTGACAATGGGCAACACCCGTGGTACAATACAAATATGCAGGAAGTGCAAGTACAAACAGGAACTGATGACACACCCAGGTATCAGCTAGTGCCCAGGTATCATGACAAGGATATCATAGACAAATTGTGGCATACCACCATCAGAGAGCCCCGTATACTAGAATGGTACCAGGAGGTGTGGGCAGACTTGGAAGGAGAGAGCGGATGTATATACCTGACCTGTACCCCAGATGAATATGCTAGGAGGGGTGAGAGCTTAAGGGGGGTGTGCAGGGCGTGGATGCCCATAAAAGGCACACCAGCATGGGATGACGCAATCATTGACGAAGAGGAGTGTAGGAGATTGGAAGAGTTAAAGAATTCGTTACTTAAGTAACGAAAGGGGGAAATGTTGGGGAGGATAGGTCCAAAAGACCCCCATTGCCTACATCCCTTCCCCAGGTGAGGGCCATGGCTCATCGGGCGTCCCCTCATACCACCAGGGCCCAGGTGGTGGAGGGCTCACCTGCTGAAGACATTGCCCACACGTATTGAATTTAGCTAGGCCTCAGAAACCATTTTGTCTAATAAAGATGGTGTGAGCTCAGCGCACTGCAGCGCGGCCCCCACCCTCGGAGAGTTTCAATTATCCCTGTGGCCGCAGCTCCTTGGCAGATCCGCTGTGAGCCCGTTCCCACGAACAAGACGGACATGAGCTAGTGTAAGATACTAACACTGTAACATTTCACCTTCCGCAGTGTATCACTGCTCCCAGCATGACCCGGCCAGCGAGGCCTGGGTGAAAAAGAGAACTGTAAAACGGTCCTCGGATAAAAGCAAAAGTTCCCAAATATTAATGCCAAGACTACTTGCAAAGCGTGCACTTCTCCACAAAACTTCTTCTAGTAAGGAAACCTGTAAAATGTATAAACATGGTAGAATGCACGCATACATGACATTAGCAATGAAGAACCCACACCACTGCAGTTGTGTGCTAACAATAAAAGAGCGTTCCAGGGGACTATTCGTTATGTGACTTACACCCCATGGTCCCGCGCCATAACCGAACTAATGCTGCTAGAGTGCAAGGGAAGACGAATGTAACCATACAGAGGGCTCATGTGAAGGACGCGCGAGAATGCACCTGTCTTTTTTAATGAAAAGCATAATTTCGATAACCTCCCTTTTAACAGTCCGTTCATCTTTTCCACTACGCCATTACTTTGCGGATGATAAATCGAGCACAATTTATGCTTTATTCCCAACAATGTAGTTACTTCCTTGAAGAGCTCGTTTACAAAGTGAGTGCCTTTGTCCGAGCGAATCACGTCACAAATTCCCTAGCGCGGAAACACTTCCCTCACTAGGAACTTTGCAGCGCTTTTAGCATCAGGTCGTGCACATGGGCCTGCTTCTACCCACCTTGAAAATGGGCATACAACCACGATCATGTAACGTGCCCCATTACACCTTTCTCCCATGTCCGCGTAGTCGATATGTAGCTCTCTGAATGGCCCAATTGGTTTTGGAATTGTTCCCCGGAGCGTACGTAATGTCATTCCTGAATTGTATATCTGACATGTTGTGCATTCCAGCGTTAATCGAGATAGGTGCTCCTGGAGGCAGGGCACGAACCACTCCTCCTGTATCTCTGCTGCAATGTGTTGTTTCGTATTGTGTGCTGGGAAGTGTAGTTGTTGGAACGCAATTTCCAATAACTTTACTGGCATTACCACTTTTCCTGAGTTATTTTGTCGCCACAGTAAGTCTGTCGCCGATTTGCTGCACCCTCGTTTCGTCCACATCAATTTTTCATCTGCACTTGCTCCTTCCTGTAATTCTAGTATTTGTGATATAGGCATCATATTCTAGCCGTCTGGGAGCTCTTCGTTTATCTTGTGCTGCAGCATGTACTCACCTGCTTCATATTTCTGAAAGTAGGAAGCTTCCTTGGCGGCAGCGTCCACTGCCGCATTTCCCAAAGCCACAACATCTGCGTTGGATGTATGTGCTTGGCACTTCACTATTGCTACCGCTGTGGGATCTTGTAGGGCCTCAATCAACTCCTTCAGCAATTCTGCAGGCTGCACTGGAGTTCCATCTGCTCGTCGAAACCCCCTCCGCCCCCATATTGCTAGACCCCCATGTACTGTTGTCGTCATGTAAGCTGAGTCTGTGTATATTGTCACTGCACAACCTTTAGCTGCATGTAGTGCTTCTATGAGTGCAATCAGTTCTGCTGCTTGTGCGGAGTAATGTGATGGGAGGCGGTACTGCACTAGTGTCTCATACTCACCGTCTTCTAATCTCACCACTGCCATACCCACATGTTTCTCTCCCGTGTCCATGTCAATTGATGCTGACCCGTCTACGAAGTACACTTCCCCCTCGCTCAGAGCATTCTCACACACCACTGTGTCCTCCCCTCTTTCTCCTGTGTAAATTGCACAATCGTGTACCTACATGTCCTCCAGTGTGCACGCTTCTGTAATGAATGTTGCTGGATTCACTGTCTTGCATCGCACCACATGGATGTTGGCGCTGGACAATATTATCTCATAGGCGGTTGCCCGCTGTGTTGTCAGTGTGCTTTTTGACCTCTCAAGTATTGCAAATAATGAATGTTCCACAAACAATGTCACAGGGCATCCCATTACTATTGTGGCACTTTTCTCAATCGCGAACGCGGCTGCAGCGAGCGATTGCTCGCACGCGAAATGTCCTTGCATCACAGCATCTAAAGTGCCACTATAGTAAGCCAAAGGTTTGTGTCCTAGGGACGTCTTTTGTGTCAGTACAGCTGCCATGAGTGTTCCCTTGCAGTGTGAGAAAAGGTAAAACTCGCGTCCATAATCAGGATTTGCGAGCACTGGAGCGCTTGAAATCAACTCTTTTAATGATTTAAAGGAGGCACTCATTTCTTCTGACCATTCTATTTTTTTGTTCTCCTGTTGTGCCTCCTTGAGCGCTTGTAGTAAGGGTCTGGTATATGCCGCATAATCTAATATCCATGCTCGGCAATAGTTGCACATTCCCAGGAATTTCTGCATGTCTTTCACTGTTGTGGGTTCTCCTACTGATCTTATTGCTTCTACCCTGTCGGGGATTATTCTTTTTCCATCTTTTGATATTAGCTGTCCTAGGTATATAACTTCTGTCAGACAGTACTGTAGCTTTCCCTTGTCTACTTTGTACCCCTTATTGGCCAATAGGGTCAGGAGTGTTATTGAATCCTTTCTGCATGTTTCTTCGTCCTGTGCACAGACGAGTAAATCGTCTACGTACTGAATGATTGTAGGTTTCCTAAGTCTTCATGTAATATGCGGTTGAATATGCTCGGGCTCTCACAGTATCCCTGCGGTAATCTGCAATGTTCATATCTTTTTCCCCCTAGTGTAAATGCTGTCAGGTATCTGCTCTCTTCAGCCAGGGGGATGGAGAAAAATGCGTTTTTCAAGTCGACCACCGTGAAATGTGATGCCGTTTTTGGGATGCTGCATAATATTGATGCAGGGTTCGGGACCAAAGGGAACTCTTTCTGAATTACATCATTTAAGGGGCGTAAATCCTGTATCATCCTCCAAGACCCTCCCTTTGCTTTTTTGATTGGGTAAATACATGTGTTACATGGGGAGTTTGAAGGCACTATTATCCCTTGCGCTAGTAGTGCATTTATTGTCTCTTTTATCCCTTCTTCAGCTTCACGGGACAATGGATACTGTTTCACTCGGGGTAGAATTGCTCCTTGTTTTAGTTTTATTATCACAGGTTGTACTCCATGCAACAACCCTACATCATGGGGGCCTGTTGTCCACAAATTATTTGGTACGAGCCTCATGTCACCATCGAAGAATGACGGTGGTGCTCCCACCACTGCCATCAGCTGAACAGGAATTTCTCTAGCTTGAAACAAAATGTCACACGGCATTGCTATTTCCATTACTATTTCACCATCCCCCTCTGAATCTGAGAAGAGATCCTCGTCAGTTAAGTCTCTTAGGGCAATATTGGCATTCGTACACAGTACTGTACGCCACTCACATCCTTCTATATCTATTCCAATCACCGAAATCCTTTTCGCAGATACCTGTACAGCATGCAAATCTAATGATACCACTGACCCTGGTGCTGTGTCAGGGCACACTATTGGGCGGAAGAGGAACTCCGCTGGAATCCTCCAATCCATTCTTCTTAGCTCAGGAATTATGAGGGCCAGTGTCTTTAGTCCTTCAATAAACATTTCCTCGTTTACTGGCAAACCTCGTATTTCTTGTGTGTTTGTGTGAGCCTGTACTACCAACATTACACGTAATGGGCATATTCCGGGTGTTGAACACATTATACCTCTCTCAGTGAAGGATATCGTCATGTTGAGTTTGCTAAGGAGATCCCCCCCTAGTAAATTTATAGGCGAATGTTCATAATACAGTAAGGGTGTCTTTACAGTTTTGCCCCCCACTGTTACATCCAATGCTTCTGTGTAAGGAACTTCAATTACAGCCCCAGAGAACCCCTGCGTCTCTAACTTCCGGTTAGATAACGGGAACCGGCCCTCCCTAATACATGATTTCTCCGCTCCCGAATCCACCATGAATATGAACTGCTTGTCTCCTATCTGCGCCCCTACCAATGGTTCCTCTGATGCATCGTAGGTGGTAGATAGAACTGGACACGCAAGTGTTCTCTGTGGGCTGTCCTATGCGGGGTGTCTCATTGCCCCCCCTGGTTGAACACGCTCCCTGAAACCACTGACACGCCACTATAGGGGGCTGGTGCGGGGGCTCCGTTTGCTGTTGTCGCAAAAGGGTTGCCTGGCATGTACTGCATATTGTCATTGTTTTGTGGGTGGTTCTGTGTTCTGTACTGATGCCCCTGTTGTTGCTCATTGTACCCCTGGCCTGGGTTTCTTTGTTGTTGTTGTCCCATTGGGAGAACATATGGGCTCCCCGGGTGGGGATGGCCATAATGTTCTGCCTCTTGAAACCCATTGTTGGGTCTGCTTCTGCACTCCCTAGAGTAATGTCCCCATCTTCCGCAGTTCCAACAACTCCCTTGCGCTCCTCTGGGACCCTGCCATCCATTTCCTCCCATTCCCCTGTACCCCGGTCCACCTCCTCTTCGGCCCCTGTACCCACCTCGTCCCCCTCGAGGGGCCACTCTTGCCACTGCGGACCTCCGCCTTGCTCCTGCTCGTTCCACTGCCGCTGTCCTGCTCCCGCCCAATTAGTTGCCATCCTTCCTTGTATTGCTACCAGCCCCTCCTCCTCCTGTTAAGGTGAGAATCACGGGAATGCTGCGTAGCTGTATTTCTGGATGGTCTCGACGGGGCAGCCAGACTGACAAGAAGACTTGGTGACACAAGCAACCAGCCTCTCCTCCACCCTGAGTGGGAACTGGGTGAAAGATGGACCGATTCCCAATGCCACAACCAGGTTCTAGAGATGGCAGTTCTGCACCGCGTTGACAGAAGAAGTGGTTGGAGGGAATCCTTGAAGAGGAGTTGAGAGTCCAAAGGTGTGGGAGGCCACACTTGTAGCAGGCAATGGGTGCTGAGAAGTAGAGTCCAAAGGTGTGGGAGGCCACACCAGTAGCTGGCGATGGGTGCAGAAGAGTAAGAGTCCGAAGGTGTGGGAGGCCACACCCGTAGCTGGCAATGGGTGCTGAGAAGTAGAGTCCAAAGGTGTGGGAGGCCACACCAGTAGCTGGCGATGGGTGCAGAAGAGTAAGAGTCCGAAGGTGTGGGAGGCCACACCCGTAGCTGGCAATGGGTGCTGAGAAGTAGAGTCCAAAGGTGTGGGAGGCCACACCCGTAGCTGGCGATGGGTGCAGAAGAGTAAGAGTCCAAAGGTGTGGAGGCCACACCCGTAGCTGGCAATGGGTGCTGAGAAGTAGTGTCCAAAGGTGTGGGAGGCCACACCCGTAGCTGGCAATGGGAGCTGGGAGGTTGGGAATCCAAAATGGCACAGGAGAAAACTTAGGGAATTGGCCAGGCCAAAAGAAGGGAGGAAGGATGCAGGCAGAGAACCAGGGCTGACAAGGAGGGGAACTAGGAGGGAATGAAGCAGGACCAGAGAATAATCCCAGGAAGGAACCTGGCCAAAGGAGGCAAGTCCGGCAGTAGGCGAGAGGTAGGGTCAGGAGGAGCAGGGAACAAGGTAAGCACTAACTAGTTGAGCGGGAGAAGGCGAGGACACGATCCGGAACAGAACGCGTTGAGACGCGATCTGCTCCCGACCGCGTCTCTCCCTTTATGGGCCGCCGGCGCCTGCGAGGCCTGGAGCGCAAGCCTGATGGTTGCCAGGCGCCGGCGGCCCCAGAATGAGGCTTGAGCAGCAAGCTGCTCCAAGCCTCGGCGGCCGCCCCCACGGCGCATGCGCGGGACCGTAATCGCGGTCCCCGATGCAAGCGCCGCGGAGCTGCCGCCCCTGTCCCTGGAGCTCTCCCCCCGGCGCCTCACCAAACGCGGAAGCGCGGGTAGAGGCGCCAGGGAGGGGGAGCGCGAACAGTGAACCCCGGTCTCCTGGTAAGCGTGACACTATACCCCCTCCTAGGAAGATCCGGAGCCCCAGGCTTCCAGGGAAACCGCCGATAGAACTCGCGCACAAGGCGCGGAGCGTGCACATGCCGAGAGGGTTCCCAAGTGCGATCACAGGCCGGGTACCCCTTCCAATCCACCAGGAAATGGAGCACCCCCCTGCGATAGCGGGCATCACAGATCTCCTGAACCTCGAATTCCGGAACCCCCTGTACCAGAACTGGGGCTGGACAAACACTGGAACGTCCATAAGGATCTGCCACATAGGGTTTCAGGAGGGAGACATGAAAAACAGGATGAATGTGCCATGAACGAGGTAGCTGGAGACGAAAAGCTACAGAGGATAGGCGTTTGACAATCCTAAATGGGCCAAAGTATCGGGGAGCTAATTTAACAGGTAGGTTGCGGAGAGGCAGATTCCTAGAGGACAGCCAAACCCTATCACCAACCTGGAAATCGGGTTCCATCCGCCTCCCACGGTCAGCCTGAACCTTCATGCGGTCACGAGCGGCCGTCAAAGAGGTACGTGCCAATTCCTGCCGCTGTTGGATTGTGGAGACCAAGGCGTCAGCGGAAGGAACCGTACTGGTTGGTACAGGGTGGAAAGGGAACAGCTTGGGATGTTGTCCCATAGAACAATGAAAGGGGCTGGTACCGATGGAAGAATGAAAAGAATTATTGTAGGAGACCTCAGCTAGGTCTAAATAGGTGCTCCAATTGGTTTGTGTGGCATTAGCAAAACTACGGAGATAGGCTTCCAAGGTCTGATTCGTTCTCTCCGTGAGACCATTGGACTGTGGATGATAACCCGAGCTTAAAGCTCTATGAATACCGAGATGACCACAAACCTTACCCCAAAAGGAAGAGAGAAACTGAGACCCTCGATCTGAAATGATCTTCTCAGGAAGACCATGTAAACGGTAGATTTCGTGAAGAAAAGCAGTGGCCATCTGGACCACAGTGGGTATCTTCTTAAAGGGAATGAAATGGGCATACTTTGTAAAACAGTCCACTACGACCATAATACAAGTATGTCCTGCAGAAGGGGGAAGGTCGACAATAAAGTCGGTAGCAATTGAGTGCCAAGGGTATGGCGGCAATTCAGTAGGAGAAAGCAGCCCTAAAGGATGTTGTCTGGGAACCTTGGATTGGGCACAGATGGGACAGGCCTGTACATACTTCCGAACCTCCTCAGCCCAGCCAGGCCACCAAAACTGTCGTGATAGTAACTCTTGTGTTGCACGAATCCCACGATGACCTCCAATGGGGGAATCGTGAACTCCATGCAGAATGCCATCGCGAATATCCCCTTTAGGGATGTATAGTCTCTTCCGAAAGAATAAAAGGCCATGACTTTCAAATATTGAGGGTCGTTGGAGCAAGACTGACCTCCAAGAATCAGACCGGGTAGCATCTGATATCGACTTTAAGAGTGGCGATACAGTCGATAGAAAACGATGAGAAGGAATCAGAGGTTGAATCTGACTGGAGCTGTCTTCGTTCTTCTCTCTCTCCAAGGACCGAGACAAGGCATCTGCTCTTACATTCGAGGATCTGGAGATGTAAGTTATATGGAACACAAACGGAGAAAAGAAGAAGGCCCACCGAGCCTGTCTGGGTGTCCGACATTGTAAAGAGCGTAAATACTGTAGGTTACGGTGATCTGTACGGACCTCAACCGAGAAACGGGCTCCCAACAGATGGTGTCTCCATTCCTCGAAAGCTATCTTGATGGCCAATAGCTCCTTCTCAATAACTGCATAGTTCCTCTCACTAGGATTCAGTTTGCGAGAGAAGTAAGCCACGGGATGTTCGACTGACGTAGCAGGATCCTTTTGTAACAGTACAGCTCCAACAGCAAAGTCCGAAGCGTCTGCTTCAACGATGAAGGGCAAGTCATCCTGTGGGTGGCGTAAGATCGGGGCAGCCATAAAGGCAGATTTCAGGGCGTTAAAGGCTTGCGAAGCGGAATAATCCCACAGAAAGGTTATCTTGCTGCTTGTCAATCTCGTAAGAGGTGCTGAGATTTCAGAGAAGCGTGGAATGAATTGCCTGTAAAAATTGGCAAATCCCAAAAAGCGTTGCAGAGACCTTACGTCATGTGGCTGCTGCCATTCTTGAATTGCCTTTACCTTCTTGGAATCCATCTCAATACCGGACTGACTTATTACAAACCCTAGGAATTCGATCCTGGATTGATGGAAGGAACACTTCTCCGCCTTGACAAACAGGTGATTATGGAGCAGTCGATCGAGGACCTCTCGTACATGACTTATGTGTTCCTCCTTAGATCGGGAAAAGATTAAGATGTCATCCAGATAGATCCAGACAGAGATTCCAATTATGTCCCCAAAGATATGATCCATGAGCCGTTGGAAAATCGCAGGGGCATTGCACAGACCAAAAGGCATAACCCTATATTCGTAATGCCCAAAAGGAGTCTTGAATGCCGTCTTCCATTCGTCTCCACTCTTGATTCGGACCAGATGATATGCCCCTCGAAGATCTAGCTTAGTAAAAATCTGAGCCTGATGTAAGGTCTCTAGGATACTTCGAATCAGCGGTAGTGGGTACCGATCCTTGATGGTGATATCGTTTAAGAGCCGGTAATCCACACAGGGTCTTAAGGAACCTTCCTTCTTCTTTACAAAAAACAGAGGAAACCCAGCGGGAGACTTGGATGGTACGATGTACCCCTTACTCAAGCAGTCCGATAAGTAATCCTGTAATACTCGTCTCTCTTCCCGAGACAACGCGTACAGCCTGCCATGCGGAATCTCAACTCCCGGAGACAGTTCTATGGCACAATCGAACGACCGATGAGGCGGCAGAGGTATATTACTCGGTTCAGCAAACACTTGTTCGAAGTCAGCGTACTCAGGAGGAATCAGCAATGCAGAACAAAGGTGAGTCCCCTTGTCTCGGAGTTCCAGATTAGTTGAAGAAGCCTGAGTCTGGACAGGCAAGCTGCATCTCGAGGTACAAGAGGTGGAGGAGAAGGTCAAGGTATGAGTCCTCCAATTAATAACTGGATTGTGATGCTGGAGCCAAGGTAACCCCAAGACCAACTTGTACGTAGGTGACCTGATGACGTCCAAAGCAAGCCTCTCCACGTGATCGGCGATCCTAAGTCTTAGTCCGACAGTGTGCAGACGAACTGGTCCAGAGGATAAAGGAGTACCATCAATAACCTCCACAGGAAGGACTGAGTGTCTGGGCAAAAGAGGGATCTTATGAGTGCTAGCAAAATCCTCATCAATGTAATTGCCCGATGCTCCACTATCCAACAACCCAAAACCTTCAAGTGTCCGGCCGGGCAGTTGAATCTGAATCTTCAAGGTTAGTAGAACAGCTGGTTGCATGGGAAGAAGAATCGAGCAAAAGGCGGAAAGGTCTGAAAAAGGGGTGAGACCTGACGTTGCCTCTCCTCCACACGACAGGTCCTCTAGTTTCCCGACTTCTTCTTCTGTGGCCGTAAAGGACACATTCCCAAATAGTGTCCGGCGGCTCCACAATACAGACATAATCGTAATGTTCTTCTCCTCCTTCTTTCTTCCTCCGATAATGGCCCTCTCACGGCACCCAACTGCATAGGTTCTGGTCCAGATTCTGTCGAACCAAAGGCGCCGGCGGGAAGACTGGCCGTTCTGGGAGCGACTCTCTCTAGTCGACGTCTCTCGGTCTTTCGTTCGGTTAGTCTCTGGTCTATGCGAAGCACCTGGTTAATTAAGAGTTGGAGACTTTCAGGTTCAGGGATGTGAAGTAGTTCGTCCTTGTATTCCTCCCTCAGCCCCCGGCGAAACAGGGTCTTTTGCGTAACTTCGGGCCATTGCGAATCCGTAGCCAGCAGGCGGAAGCGACTGATATATGTTATTATGTCTGAGCTGCCCTGTTTGATGTCCATTAACTGATTCTGCGCAGCGGCAGCCAAGTTTGGTGTCTGAAAGACCTCCAGAAATGCCTTCTCGAAAGCAGCAAAATCGTTAAGAATGGGACTGTTGGTAGCCACAAAAGGTGTCGCCCAAGCTAGGGCGTTTCCAGTTAAGTTTCCCAAGATATAACCGATCTTGGCCTTATCATTATTGAAATAGGTTGACCTGAAAAGGAAATGGATACGACAGTGGTTGCAAAATTCCGCCACTCGACGCGGGTCTCCATCGAACCTGATTGGTGCAGTATGGGCCAATGAACTTTCGGCCTGTGGAGCACCTCCTGTCCCCTGAGTTACCATCTGTCGTAGGACTTGATTTTCTTGATGAAGGGCAGACATCTCTGCCCTGAGGGCTTGCAACTCACTCCGCAGGTCCTGCGTGTCCTCCATATCCAAATCGGAAGGAAGGCGTCTCAATCTGTTAAGGTGAGAATCACGGGAATGCTGCGTACCTGTATTTCTGGATGGTCTCGACGGGGCAGCCAGACTGACAAGAAGACTTGGTGACACAAGCAACCAGCCTCTCCTCCACCCTGAGTGGGAACTGGGTGAAAGATGGACCGATTCCCAATGCCACAACCAGGTTCTAGAGATGGCAGTTCTGCACCGCGTTGACAGAAGAAGTGGTTGGAGGGAATCCTTGAAGAGGAGTTGAGAGTCCAAAGGTGTGGGAGGCCACACCAGTAGCTGGCGATGGGTGCAGAAGAGTAAGAGTCCGAAGGTGTGGGAGGCCACACCCGTAGCTGGCAATGGGTGCTGAGAAGTAGAGTCCAAAGGTGTGGGAGGCCACACCAGTAGCTGGCGATGGGTGCAGAAGAGTAAGAGTCCGAAGGTGTGGGAGGCCACACCCGTAGCTGGCAATGGGTGCTGAGAAGTAGAGTCCAAAGGTGTGGGAGGCCACACCCGTAGCTGGCGATGGGTGCAGAAGAGTAAGAGTCCAAAGGTGTGGAGGCCACACCCGTAGCTGGCAATGGGTGCTGAGAAGTAGTGTCCAAAGGTGTGGGAGGCCACACCCGTAGCTGGCAATGGGAGCTGGGAGGTTGGGAATCCAAAATGGCACAGGAGAAAACTTAGGGAATTGGCCAGGCCAAAAGAAGGGAGGAAGGATGCAGGCAGAGAACCAGGGCTGACAAGGAGGGGAACCAGGAGGGAATGAAGCAGGACCAGAGAATAATCCCAGGAAGGAACCTGGCAAAAGGAGGCAAGTCCGGCAGTAGGCGAGAGGTAGGGTCAGGAGGAGCAGGGAACAAGGTAAGCACTAACTAGTTGAGCGGGAGAAGGCGAGGACACGATCCGGAACAGAACGCGTTGAGACGCGATCTGCTCCCGACCGCGTCTCTCCCTTTATGGGCCGCCGGCGCCTGCGAGGCCTGGAGCGCAAGCCTGATGGTTGCCAGGCGCCGGCGGCCCCAGAATGAGGCTTGAGCAGCAAGCTGCTCCAAGCCTCGGCGGCCGCCCCCACGGCGCATGCGCGGGACCGTAATCGCGGTCCCCGATGCAAGCGCCGCGGAGCTGCCGCCCCTGTCCCTGGAGCTCTCCCCCCGGCGCCTCCCCAAACGCGGAAGCGCGGGTAGAGGCGCCAGGGAGGGGGAGCGCGAACAGTGAACCCCGGTCTCCTGGTAAGCGTGACACCTCCTCATCTCCCTCCCTGCTGTGTGGGAGTGCGGCTACTGCTGCTGCGACCTTCACCAACTTTGTCTGCACTAGTTTCGCTTCATCTGCCAATCTTTTCTGCGCCACCTCCTTCTCCCTTTCTTTTATTCGCTTACAGTGGTGCACTATTATGCTCTGAATCTCAGGCCATCCTTTCGCTTCAATACCTGCTATCTTGTCGAGTGCCTTTTGCACCTCCTTTGGCAACCCCCTCTTTATAATGAAGTAAAATAAAGATGTAGATTGATACCAGGGCGTACCCGTTTCTGCTCTCCACATCTCTTGGACCCGAAAAATGTAATCCATAGCATCTTCCCCGTCATTCATTGTACACTGCATTACTGACTGTAAGTCTGGGATATCTGGAAACGTTTCCCTCAAGGCATCCCACACCCTCGCACGCACTGTGTTAAAGGAGGCCCCATCATGGCGGTCGCAGTCTAATGTTACTCCTTGGAAACCAGCCTTTACCCATACTCTATCAGCCTGATCCCCCACTGCTGATACAAGCAAGCTCTTCACATCCCCTATTGCTAGGGGTACCCCGGCAGTGTGTTTCTCAAAGGCGTATATCCACTTGCTCGCCCCTCCCGATAACGGGGGCAATAACTTTAGTAAGTTGACCTTGTCCATCTGAGCCCAGGGTATATAATTCGGCCTCCCTCCTCCCCTATGTATTAGCGGGAGCTGCAACTTCCCTTTCATTGTGGCATCTGTACCCGTCTTGACTCCGGATGTTCCCAATGATGCCATTTTCCCCACCCTGTTTCTTAATCGCCCCGTTCACTCATCATCCAGTGTTCTCATTGAACATGCACCATCCAACCCTTCGCTTCCCCCTCGCATTGCCATGCTCAACCTGTCGCTTTCCTCCAAATCGTCTCTTATATCACCTAGTAACTCCTCCCTGTCCCCTATAGGCTTTTCTTCAATGTCAGTACATCCCTCTCTTGCCCCTAGTTCAACTATTCGCGTTGGTTCTTCTTGAATTCTGAACAGTATCTCGCCTTTTTTCCACCCTTCTTCAAGTGTTCTACTCTCGCTCGGCGCTCTAGACGTGTGCTCTGATCTCGCTGCATTAAGTGCTGTTCGCTCACATATGCCTTTTATCCTCGAGAGCTCATCTTTGGCTATCGAGAGTCTTGACTCTAGATCGTCTGTTAGCTTTTCTATGTCCAACCTTGGTGTACTCACCTGGGCTCGCTCCCTAGTACTCTCGTATGGCGGGGGTGCCGTTGGCCTTTGGGTTGTAGTAACTGTCGGGGGAGGCACATAAGTGGGGTCACTGTACCCCTCTGCGGGCACTGGCTTGTTTAGTATTGGGTATAAACTTATTACTTCTATTGGTGGCTCTGCGTCGGGCAATGCTTTAGCATCTTTTTGTATCATTAGTGGATTGTCAGTGGTAGATGGTAGGTCAGGATTTAATTCTGGTGCCTTAGGTGGCGGTATCTCTTCAAACAACCTCCAGAGATCTAATATCTCTCTCCTATTATGCAACTGCTTCCCTTTGTATTTCAAACAAATGCATGTTGCTACCATATCTAGGACACTTTTGTCAAATGACCCCCCTTCGGGCCATATCTGGGGCAACCCCTCTCCCTTCAACTCTGTGATCCATTGGTCATGATATTTCTTAATCCACTCCGCGTACCCCGGCAAGTTCTTACAAATATGAGATAAGGGTGTTTCTGCCCCCATACTTTGTGCCCTCCTGGTACTTATGTGTCTCTATGTATCTCAATATCGCAATGTAAACGTATCACCATGTGAGTCCTTGTATTTTATGTCTTACTCAATAGTGGGGGCCTTCGTGTTCTTTCCCCTGCCTGCCCACCATAAGAATGGCTGTTCACAGTCTCTATTCTATTCTCTTTGGGGGGCACGCACAAGAGCAAATAATCAGAAATCTCGACAATGTTAACCCAGAAATCAAAAAAAGGTACACACTCACTTCACCTTATTACTCTTGTCTTTATAGAGCTTTGTCTGGCCACACTTACCATGACCACTCAATGGCTATACATTTATGATCATTTTTACACACCCATCACACCAAATTATCTCCTGACGCATACGATGTGCACAAACCTCTCTGTAACACTCTATTCACAGTTCAATTTGCCCTCCCTTTCCTCCCTGGCCGGCTGTCCCTGTCCGTCTTATTCAGATATATATGTATATATATATATATATATATAGGTTTGATCTTCACTCTTACAGTAGAACTCCCTGTCCCTTACTTTTATCTCTATGGTCTTGTATTAATCTCACTTTTATTTTCCCCCCAACCCTAAAGAAAAGAATAGAAAGAATAGCAGTCACTAATATATTCTCTGTGTCTCCCTTTGCCAGACACTTTTATCTTATTATCCACTTCTTCATATATTCCCAGTACTAGTCAAGATAGCACTATGCAGCGCCGCCTTCCACCCCCTCTCGGAGCTAGGTTCACGTCACTTTTATCTCTTATTCATCTCTTAATTCTAATGGCCATATGCAAAGAAAAAGTAAAGAAAGTTTAAGACGGTCCTTAGTAGACGTACGTGCCCCCTTTTTTACCCTGCTTCGTTTCCTGTCCTAAATTCCCTCTTCTCCTCCCTTTATGATCGTTCGCACTCAATACTCACGTGCCCGTCTTGAACCGATAGTCTCCGAAACTGGGTCCGTCCAGGCAGTGCTGCCGTCCGCTCAACAGTCAGCCCCGGCTCCGGCGAGCGGTACTCAAAGGGGATTTTTCAACCAGGATCCTGTACCCTCTCTCTGTTGAGTGCGCACTTCTGAGCGTACCGGTCGCCGTTGGCGGGCAGCCTCCCGGAGCCGGCGCACCGTGCGTATCCCTTTTCGACCAGAGATTTTCATGCCAAAAGGGGACGGTAGTGATAGGTTGGGAAAAAATAATAATAATCACGCTTTCGGGGTCACCACTGAAGGCAAGCGTCCCCAACCAGCACGATCCTTCCTGCAATGAGAGACAATGAAGGACTCTCCCAGAATGGGAATAAGGCCAAGACAGAGTGCGGGTGAGCGTAAATGGGATTTTATCAATCAGAATAGGGCATGCGAAGAACTCTGCAAACTCCGAGAGCGCTCTGTCTGACAATAGCAAAGACAGGCGTATATATTTACAAAAATCATCATCAGAACCTACACACTATAGGGGGCACAAGTTCAATGGGATTGGGTGGCGACGACTAGCTATAGGTGCTGCTGCGATGTGGTTGGCCTTGGCTGGAGGACGTCACTGGTCAGCCTCGTGGGTTGGGCTGGGCCTGGCAGGTCGGCTGAGTTCATCCGGGCGGTGTTGTTGTGCCATTGTGGCCAGTGTCAGAGATGATTGTCTTTTCCTGACTTATTTGCCTTAGGCCATGCACACCGCAGTCATTCAGTTATTGCAATATTATCTTTTTTAGTAAATCTTTCAATAGGTTATTCTACAGGTTAATGCAACACAGGAGGAATGCACCTTGTGAGGGGTTTGATGGTGATTCATCAGTGCGTGGTTACCAGTGTCCTGTTGACCGGTACCATAGGTCGAGGGGCTAAGTCTCAGGGCATGGGACAGGCGGTACATGTCTTTCTGTCTTGTTAGAAGTCGTTATGAATGAGCTGCTGTATGTTGCCACAGTATTGGGTGTCCTAATTGTACAGGGGCCATAAGTCTAAGGTGATCCGGTGGGTTGTGGGGTTTAAGAGGGGGCGCCTTTGGATTTGTGTATTCAGGCGGAGGTTTACTGCTGTGCTGTAAATAATGCAGGTGGCAGGCCGTGGCCTTGGGTGCTGCAGAGGGGACTACAAATCTTTGAAGCGGCTCCAGCCTAGTTGGGGGAGGTGGAGCAGTGCGGCGCGGGCCTCTGCTCTCTTGTTTGGCAGTCTTCGCAGGGTGGGAGGGGGAATGGCCTTGCACATATTCACAAAGGTATCTTCCTCATGTGTTGCCGACTTTAGGTGAAAACATCATAAACATTTGAACACTCTATAATACTCATTTGGATCACTCGAAAACATACATTTTAACTTTGCTAAATGTTTCTCAAATATAGTCAGTCTGAGCACATTATTTGTACACTATGTTTTAACAACTACAACATTTAGTTATATGCATATACATTTGCAGTAAGTGAGGTAGTAGTGAGGTTGGTGGAGCACATAGAAAATGACTCGCCACCGTACGTGGCGGTAGTGGCACATAATGGGCTTAGACATACACGCATGACAGGTGCATTCTCGCGCGTCCTTCACATGAGCCCTCTGTATGGTTACATTCATCTTCCCTTGCACTCTAGCAGCATTAGTTCGGTTATGGCGCGGGACCATGGGGTGTAAGTCACATAACGAATAGTCCCCTGGAACGCTCTTTTATTGTTAGCACACAACTGCAGTGGTGTGGGTTCTTCATTGCTAATGTCATGTATGCATGCATTCTACCATGTTTATACATTTTACAGGTTTCCTTAATAGAAGAAGTTTTGTGGAGAAGTGCACGCTTTGCAAGTAGTCTTGGCATTAATATTTGGGAACTTTTGCTTTTATCCGAGGACCGTTTTACAGTTCTCTTTTTCACCCAGGCCTCGCTGGCCGGGTCATGCTGGGAGCAGTGATACACTGCGGAAGGTGAAATGTTACAGTGTTAGTATCTTACACTAGCTCATGTCCGTCTTGTTCGTGGGAACCTGGCTCACAGCGGATCTGCCAAGGAGCTGTGGCCACAGGGATAATTGAAACTCTCCGAGGGTGGGGGCCGCGCTACAGTGCGCTGAGCTCACACCATCTTTATTAGACAAAATGGTTTCTGAGGCCTAGCTAAATTCAATACGTGTGGGCAATGTCTTCAGCAGGTTAGCCCTCCACCACCTGGGCCCTGTTGGTATGAGGGGACGCCCGATGAGCCATGGCCCTCACCTGGGGAAGGGATGTAGGCAAGGGGGGTCTTTTGGACCTATCCTCCCCTACAACGGCTATGTGAAAAATCAAAAATCTGAGACTGAGGAATCCACATCGATAAGTATGCACTCAGATGGCACAAGGGACTTAATTAATTCCCCATTGAGAATACCTACCACAATGTTGGACTTGCAAAACACTAACTGCAGTTTTGTCAAATGCAATGATTCCATTCTTGAAAATACAGGAGTCAATGGTCGATGCTACAAAAGATCAAGCAATGCTATTAGCGATGATCATGACAAAACAATCCCACGTTGAATCTCTAACAAATAGCTTACAAGAAAGAAAGAAATACGAGGCAGAAACGTCGAGGACATGGCAATCACGCTTAGCAGACATGGCAAGAGTGGAGCATATTGAAAAACAGAATCTAATGGAAACAGTGTCGACTATAACAAAAAGACTAATAGACAAAAAAGCAAAAAACATTCACAAATAACACCTCATCTTAACATATTAACACAAGAAACTCAAACTAAAGAAAAAGGTTGCCCAAATAAAAATAACATCGATCAAACAACACAGTATGAGTTGCAACCATTGATGATCGAAATAAACTCACAGCTAAAACCAATTACAATAGATACTAATGAATCTCCAGCGTGCACACCCTTTGACATATTTGATCTTACAAAACGTGGTTCAATAGGACAGGATAACCTGACAAAACCAACTCACAAAAAAGCGACTAAAAAATCGCAAACGGGTTCCCGTGCATTTTTGAGAAATATACAAAGGGTGAAAAAATCAATAAATGACAAAATACCACAAACTAAGCAGACTAGTGCAACGAAACATACAGAGCTCAAAGCTCCAACTCTGGCTTTGGCTAACACATCCAGCTCAAAACCAATTTCCCAAATAGCTAAACAAGCATCAAAGGAACCATTGGATGACCTATTAATTGAGATCAACCGTCATAACAACAAGCAGACAACAAGCCAGGGCTCAGCTACAATTGGACACAATAAGAACTTGAAAATAAGTTCAGTAATAGCAATAGAGCCTCCAATAATTGGGGATTCTTCAGAGGATACCTCCATCATTGCCAATGATCAAGAGGAGGAGTCGATTGTTATCGACGAGTATAATGACTCAATATTGTTCTCAACGACAAACTTGCAGGAATCCACAATCCAAGGGGGAAATTAATCCTTCAATTATTCTGCGGTTTCGAGTGATGAAACATGGTCCTCTACAGGAACATCACAGAATTAAAAAAATGACGATAAGCAGAGCCCTACCCGAGATTCTCCCATTATGAGACCTAAGTTTCAGAATCCTTTGAGTAGTACGTATGCCTAAAGAGTGGCCCTCTTTCAACTATCGCCCAATTCAGAAGATCTGGTGACTTTAAACAGATCCAACATTCTCTGACTGTTGAAAGCAATCCCACAACTGGGAGACATAAAAACGAACGACATCGAAGTAATCATCTTTCCAAATAAGAAACACATGGAGGAAGCCCACATTGACTTCTACTCAGAAGAAATCATGCACTGTGTCTTAGCAGCAAACAATCTATTCAAAAAACTTGGTTTCAAGACAGAAGAAATATACGTAACCAGACTGATGGCTAGCAAAAAATCAACGAATATTACACTTCTCGACCAAAGGCTGAAAATTAACAAAAAGAATGAGCTAAATCAAAATAACGCCCAAAGTAATCATTCGAATACTCCCAACGCAAGCAAATGTAGCGGGAAAAGTCAACAATTCCAGACAACCAAGGAAAACATAACAACCAAAGGACAAATTAAACGAGGCACATAAAATATCCCTAATGTCCTGGAACACAAGGGGTTACAAACATCTCTTGAGAAACCAATCCACAATGTTACCAAAACCAGAAATAATCTGCCTACAAGAGACCTGGTTAACCGAGGAGATCCTAAGTGAAGGTTATATAACCTGGTCGAACCCCGCAATACCGTCGAAGACAGGCAGACCGTCATCAGAAATGTTAATTCTGATGCAAATAAATGTGACATGGTCTATAACCGCTAGAATGAACATCAATCCTTGGTGTCAATATATTACCATTAGCATGCCAGAATACAATCCCGAACACAATGATAAGAACAAGACACGCAGAATGGAACATAGGAGTATCTCAATCTTTAACATTTATTGGAACCCGCTTGCAATCAATGACAATCAGTTAATCGATGCTGTATGTGAAGAAATTGATTCTATTATACAAGCTAACAATCAAAATGAATTTATCATAGCTGGTGATTTCAATATGCATCTGTTTGATAAAGAGGGTAATAAATACATGTTACAAGAAATGTCACCACGGGCAAGGAAATGGATGAAAGAGCTAAGAATTCCCAATATTTCCTTAATCAAACAATCAATGAATGCAAAGGGGATACTATGCCCGACTTGGACACGACAAACTTCCACCTCAGTAATCGACTACATAATTGCATCTGACACTTTACAACAATTTATAACCGGAACCAATAACTTCCCAAATGAAGAAAGTGATCACCATCAAATCTCAATCTCATGGCTTGCTCACAAAACTACTTATGACCAAATAAATGTATCTGAACTAGAAGTATACAACGGGCTGAATAAACTAAGAATAAGAAACCATCAAGCCAGGGAAATACTTTCAACTTTCCAAGTGGCCTCTCGGGAAGATCAAGAAAAACTGGACTATGGATGGATATTAGAAAAATATAAGTATCCACAAACAAAATCAAAGAGTACTCCCAAAATCTCTCGCAGCCATCAATATAATCAAAGAATCAAACAAGAAAAACAAGATCACCAAAAGAGAATACGGCACTTGAAAGCAAAGTAGGATCCAGACCTCAAAAAACAGATACAAAAAGAAAAACAAAGATACTCTAATTTTCTAAAAAGCAACAAGGCGATGATGAAACAACATGATGCTGAAACAATCTTGAGTGCTTTACAAAACAAAAACACAAGAAATCTGTGGTCAATGTTGAATCATAAACCTACCCAATAAACTTTAATACAAGAAGTCGAGCCACACACATGGGTAAATCATTATCAAGAAATATACAACAGCAAAACATCCATTTTGACTACAAACGGAGAAAATTATGAGTGTACTTGGAAATTTGACTGGGACATCGAGGATATAACAAACAAAATCAAATCCTTGAACTCGTCACGAGCCTCTGGCCCGGATGGGCTTTCAAATGCAGTCCTCAAAGCGACACCAGAAGTATGGGCTCCATTTTCCTTTCATCTGTTGGAACTTATAGTGAAAAGAAAAGAAATCCCTCACATTTGGACAGTTGCAATCTTGATCCCAATCTACAAAACAGGAGACCGAAAGACGCCAAGTAACTACAGACCTACAGTCCTTCTAGACCCATTGGGAAAACTATTTGCAAGCTACCTACAACAACAATTGAACATCTGGGCAGCAAGGAATGGAAAACATGCGAAAAGGCAACTGGCTTTGTGACAAAAATTGGAACAAACGTAAACTTACTGTTACTGAATATGATAAAAGTAGAAGCAAGTATCAAAAACCAACAGGTATATGCCTTGTTCATAGACTTGAAAATGGCATTTGATTCAGTAAACAGACACAAGCTCTGGAGCAAATTAACAGCATGGGGTTGCCCCACTTACATCTTAAACCCAATCATCCAATTATACTCAAATAACTCGATTCGATTTCGACTGACAAATGCTGGTTTGGTCATAGAAGCCATTCCTACATGGAATGGGTTGAAACAAGGCTGCCCATTAGCTGCTTGTTTATATAACCTGTACACTAACGATTTTGAAGAACAGATTGAAAACATGAAAGCAAATCCCCCAAGAATTAACAACGAATCGATTCATGCACTAATCTATGCTGACGACATTATTATACTAGATAAAACGACATCCGGACTACAAGAATCTTTGAATAAAACACAAGATTACATGTATGCAAATGATCTCCAAATCAATACGTATAAAACAAAGATCATGAAACTTATCATTCAGAAGCAGAAAAAACAACATCCCATAAAAATCTTGCATGATAATAAAGAAATTATGATCACAAAGACAATAAAATATCCAGGCGCTCTCATAAATCCTTCAAACAATGAAAAAGAATGGTACGAAAACATCGAAGAAAAGGCTAGATCCTTGGCCAGACAAGGTAGATTATTTCATTTAAAGTATGGTACATACTCAGCGAAGGCCACAATGGGCAATACAGGCAAAAGGTTGTCCCAGTCATAACCTATGCTAGTGAATCCTTAATCAATGAGAAGGTCATTAACTGGTCCGTCCTAGAAGGTCTATATTGGCGGAAAACGCTAGCTCTCCCCAAATCATTTCCGATTGCTAGGATCCGTTTTGAATTAGGTTTACAATCAATTGAATCTATAGTCACATGGAAACAGATGGACCTTTATAGAAAAATCATTTCGGATGATCTGATTCCATCACTGGAAATATTAAAAAGAAAAGAACAAGCATTTCAAACGACAGCTCTTTCAAAATGGACAACAACAATAAAAAGAAAAATGCAAGCAGAAGAAATCACAGAAGAAATGTTGACAAAGAGACCCCAGCAAGCGAAAAGAAAACTAAAAACGAATGACTGGATAAAAACAATAGACAAACAAAAAAATCTATAAGCGATTTCTTAAATGTGACACAGAAGTCAGAGCCTTAAATGAACTACCAGAATACCCAAGTCATTTTCCGGATAAGACGATTCGTGATTTATTTTTAAGATTTCGACTGAATATACTACCAACCAGGGACTATCTAGCTACATTTGATAAAACTGGGTCTACCTCTGTGAACTGTAGATTTTGTAAAGAACTGCAAACACCAGAAACTTTATTCCATCTAATTGTGGTGTGTCCGTTGTTGAAAGAAAAAAGAGAACTATTCAGAAGCTTCTTTAGAATTTCGAATAAAGCAATGATGACAGAAGAAAGATGGGCTACTCTTCTAAGAGGAAATGATAAGTGGCTAATAATTAAAATAATCAAATTCTGGACTGAGATTATAAAATGAGTAGAAATGCACAGAGCAAATGAAAAAAAATGTCTCTTGTTTTTTATTCTTTTTTAAAAAATATGAAAGTGAAAAACAATTTAATGTAATGTTTGTAAAATCAAACCAAACATTTTAATAAAAAAAAAAAAGTTAAACTACAAGGACCAGGAAGCCTTGTGAGGGAAAGAGGATTTGAGCCTGATCGAGGGAAGTCCTGAGAAGAGAAGAGTGAAAAGCTAGGGGAAGGGAATCGCACATGAATTGAGCCAGGGGAAAAGCTTGAGCTCGATTGAGGGGAGCTAATGATGAACAAGAGATAGAGCAGGCTACTGAGACTGCTCACCTAAACTGAATGTGTTCAAGTGCTCATGCTCCACCAATACCCGTGTGCTGTCCAACGTGGGGAGGAGGAGACTTTCACCCAATTTTGCCATTCTGTTACACGCAATTTTTTCCCCTTTTATTTAAAACAATACACACACTTAGAAGAATAAGAGTGAGGGCAGGCATTAGGTTTCTAGTTTTAAATATTATTATTTGGACAAGACTGACAGAACCATTTTCATTTTATTTCAATGGTGGAGCTTGTTCCCATCTTAGAATTAGTTCCAGTTAGGGGGTTTTCAAACCCCTGCAATATAAATAAAGGTTTTCAAAACTGTGACTATTGTGTCTGTCGTGCTTATGATACCATGCCTTCATCTCATGACTCTGTATTCTTCCCCCTTGTGTTCAAAGGTGAGTGCGAACAGAAATCCCCATCGATAACGTACGTCCCGTTTCCAGAGCCAGTGTGTCAATGAGCGACAATAACGTACGTCCTGTTTCCTGAGCCACTGTGTCAATGGGCGACAGTCCCGTCTTTTGTTGAGCGTCATGGAAGATAGATCTTGATAGATACAGATCTGCGATCCCTTGAAGGAGATGTCCCCTTTCGCTCTAGCTCTTTGTAAGATCTCAATTTTCTGCTTGAAGTAAAGGCATTTCACTGGTACCGATTGTGGGCTACCGGGTGGGCCACCACCGCAGTGGACCTTGTCGAATGTGATCTCTGGGTTGGGGGGTGTTTGTCAAAGAGCCTGTTGATAAGTAATGCCACTCGTTGTTCCGAGGGTGGCAGTGGATTCCGCCTGAGGTTCTTTCATGCCCAAGATCCTGATGTTGGCGTGCCTTTCACGGTTCTCCAAGTCGTGGACTTTAAGGGCGAGATCCCTTTCCCTCTGCTCTAGGTCTTGCAAACGGCTCTCTGTGCACATTTCAATTAGATCCACAGAAGGCTGTTGTTTTCTATGGCTTCTAGTTTTTCCTCAACCTTGTCGACTCTCCCCTTTGGTTCTGCGATGGCCCCAGTGAGTCCACATTTTATATATGCTCTGCAGTATTTTGGCTGTGTTGGGGTCCAGCGTATTACCTCCAAGTGTCCCCTACTTGAGACCTCGCTGGTTCCTAAACGGCTGGAACAGCGTCCATCAATCTGTGCACATTGGTGCAGCTTGTTTGTGTGGGGTGATCCAGATTCTACTTTGCAAGAACGTCCTCTACTTATTTCATTGGGCAACTGGGGAGCTGTGCTGGTGCTCCTAGGAACGCCCCTTCACCTGAATCTTCGCTCACAGGGGGAGCTGACACTCATTGTCCTGTGGTGATACAGGGTTCAAGGGCTAGGGCCCAGCGAGGTGGGCTGTGGCTATGGCTCAGCCTGCACCCCCAACCCTGTCTATTAATGTGGAAGGCCCCCAGCTGTCTTCCCCCTTGCCTCTGTGATGTATGTGCCCATTGGACTGGTCCCAGCGGGGCAGGCTGCTCGGGGACAGTTTGTGCATGCTCTATGTAACCTGCATGCTCTATCTGTGAGGTCCTGAGGCCCGTCTGCCCCTGAACGCTCTCTCTGTTCTAACGCTGCCGCTCACTGGAGGCGGGAGAGAGGGGAGACCTCTGTGCCGGGCTCAGCAGGCCCCAGGCCACATGGGTTGATTCTGTAAGTAGGGTGTGTTTTAGGCTCTAGGAATGGAACCTGCCAGTGCTAAGCTCCAAATGTTTTGTGATTACGATTTTTTGGGGGCAAGATCACAGGAGCGGTTTTGGGGTTAGCCTAAGCCCCAGTTTGGTAAGTAGAAAAAGAGAGGTTTGTTGCTCCCGGCTATCTTGCTTGTAGTTTGTGAAATAAATATTTTTGACACTTTGGTTAATACGAATTAATTTGTTTATTGTTGGTGTTTTTTCTCTATGATCTTTCCATAAGTACATGTGTTTATGAAAAACACTATTTCGAACTTGACGAGCAAGTTTAGGTCAGCCGACACGTGTTTCGACCTTACGGTCGTTCTCAAGGCCAATTAGGTTTGCTGTGTGCTCTCAGTGGGGTTCTGTAATATAAACTGTCCTTTGCGGCAGTCCTGGCTCCTGTTGGGCCCTGTTGCTCTGTCTGGCGTCCCAGGCGGTGCTCTGCTGCTTCTGAAAGGACAGTTTATATTACAGAACCCCACTGAGGGCACACAGCAAACCTAATTGGCCTTGAGAACGACCGTAAGGTCGAAACACGTGTCGGCTGACCTAAACTTGCTCGTCAAGTTCGAAATAGTGTTTTTCATAAACACATGTACTTATGGAAAGATCATAGAGAAAAAACACCAACAATAAACAAATTAATTCGTATTAACCAAAGTGTCAAAAATATTTATTTCACAAACTACAAGCAAGATAGCCGGGAGCAACAAACCTCTCTGATTCTGTAAGTAGGCTCGCTTACTGGGCGCCGCCCGATTCCCCCGCCTTTAGTCACGGCCCTGCTCGCCTCAATCACAGGACTAATTGTTGGTCAAGGCTGCCGCATTCACTGCCCACAGGGCCGCAGGGAGCCTCCAGTGACGCGGGGTTCGGTCTCTGATGCACGGCCTGCTCTTCTACTACTGGTACACAGCAGGCCGCTCCCATTCGCACAGGGTTTGGGATGTTGTTACAGCATGCCCTCCTGTAGCATTCCCTGCATTTGTGCCGCAATTGTTCGGTTCTAGGTGATGTTATTCACCAGCCATCCGCCACTCGGCAAGGGAGACAGTGGACTAAGGTTCCATTCCATCTGTGCCCTCTGGTGGTCTCCGAGACTGCATTATTTTAACTCGAGCAGCCATCACTCCCAGAACAGCTTCAAATAGCCTGTCAAAAAGAGTCAGTTTAACAGAAGAGATATCACTCGTACCTCAGTTTCAAATGATAGTTAACAAACGCCTGTTTAACATATGAACTATCACATAAAGGTGTTGAGTATATGACGAAAGGAGGCAACTACTCCCTGGGTTCTTTAGCAATGGTTGCAGGAATCTCACTTTGCCCTCATAGAATTATTTACAGTTTTCAGTTTTTGTCTGTACATCCCAGTGGTGGCTGGTTCATTTTTTAATTGTTGGGTGTAAATATTTTCCCCAAATATGCTACTGTGATGGGAGTGTAGCAAGGGAGCCTGAACGAATCAAGAGGTATTGGGGAGCTACCCCTCCCTCCTGAGAACATCTGTAAAGAATTGGCTTAAAATGGTGCCTTTTACAGCACACTTTTTTTGAAAAATGTAGTAAAATGCCAAACAGTTTGCAATTGGTTTTGTAGGGTAACTCAAGAATAAATCGAATAGATGCTTGTCACCAACAGGGCTGTAGAGCATTTTGCCAACACATTTTCATGATGTCTTTGCCCACAATATACGGCAGTACAAATATATGTTCACCCTGGCTCTGCCCATACATTTCCATGCTGGCTGCACCAATATATGGCGGTATTCCCATATGAGCACATAATGCCAGTAATGATACTATAAGAAAACACTTCCACGCTTGTTCTGCCAAAATATGGCAGTATCCCCACATAAGAACATACTCCAGTTGGCTTTACCATTATAAATGTCATGCCACAGTATAAAACATGTCCAAACTAACTGGATGCATCAGAATGCCAGTCTAGCCACGTAACACCACTTATCATGCTTGCTTTATCATAGATGGCCAGTAAAAATGCCATTGCTGCCCTCTGGGCCCCTCAGTGCCTCGCACACACACACAATGTGATTATTAATCCATACGAGGCGCTCGGCGGGCCAATGGGCAGGAATTTTTTCTCCTTTGATCCTCTATGCAGGTGGCCAGGAAAAGGCCATTGCTCTTGGATCCTGTCCCCGGGGGTGGAAAAGTGAGGGAGGATTACCTGGGTGGAGGGTCTATGGGGACTGGAAGTGGGATGCCCTTTGGCGAGACATGGTATCCCCCCTTTTCTATTAAGGAACAACCTAACCACCCTAGCCTTCAGAGACTATTACAAGACCTCTACCCTTGTTGTCCCACAATTCCCACCTAACAGTACTGCGACGAAGAAGAAACAATCAGGAGTAGTAAACAATGGTAATCTAGTTGACCACTCTAGTACTGAGACAAGGAAGAAGCAATCAAGAGTAGTAAACACTAGTAACCTAGTTTACCACTGTGGTACTGAGACGTAGAAGATGCCTATAGAAGAGTATGAGAACCAGGCATGTGCAGCTAAACACTTTCCAGAGTGTCAGGTTTAATGAACAACACCAGAAAGTGATTAAGAACTAAGTAGAGCCCTCCTCCGAGTCAGACAGAGTCTAAAACCCGGTTTCAGAGTGGAAGCCAGACTGGAGGTCAGAGCGGAGACCGAAGTAGAAGTCCCGACCGAGAGTAGCTGTGAAGACACCCGTGAAAGAGAGAGGAAAGCGAACCACTGCTGGAAGCTGTGGGAATCCGATCTGTGAAGCAGAACGCACTGGGACGCCGAAACCGCAGGTGTGTGAATCGTGTCTTGTGTCTGGCACTGGAGCAGGAGCTCTTTTCTGTATGGTCGCTGCAGTGGGGAGTGGAGCTGGCAAGAGTCTGACCCGAAAAATCCCCCAAAGAATGCTTGTTCTCTCGGGGCATGCCAGGAACCCCAGAGTATCGTACGGGGCGACTGAAGGGCCCTGAAGACAGAAGTGGAGGACAGAGCAGCCTGCGTAGCAAGGAGAGACAAGTGCAAGCACCAGTGAGTTTCCCTGCGCTCAAAAACACTGGTGTGTCTCATACGCATATGCCACTGAATGAAAGCCCATTTCCAAAAGCGTTTGTATGGACAAACAGTAACCAAGAATGGTTATTAAGTTGCAATCCATTATCGGAACAGTTAAAAGTTCCCGCTAAAGGAAACCCTTGTGCGAATTAACCATACATTAATAATGAGCTGGGATCTTTGTATCTAACACCACCCAAAGTTAAAGAAAACACAAACAATGAATGTTTAACTCACCAGAAGCCAAGAAAGCTTCTGGTAAATTAACGAGAGGCTGGAAAACCTTCCTAAACAAACTACAGAAGAGTGAATATATTATTTAAATGTGTGTTGTTAAAAGCAACCCTCCGACCAAATGTACTGAGAAACCTGCATTGTCAAACTCATTGGAAACATGATTATCATGTGACTATCAGAGGGGAAAGGACATACTGTGGAAAAAAAAACAATCTATATCTAGGGTTCCTGGTTGCATGACCTGTCATGGGTGGACCGTGCGGTCTGACAACTATGCCTAGACCAGGGAACCTGGAATTGTGAAAACCAAAGACATTGTGAACTTAGGGTTTTAGGTTGCGCAGCCTGTGATGGGTGGACCGTGCGGTCTGACAACTGTGCCTAGACCAAGGAACTCTAAAATTGGAAAAGACAAAGGCAATGCGAAAGAAGAATCCCAAAAAGAGTATTCACTTGACTTGCAAGTGTGCTTTGTTTTCCTGTGAAACTAACTATTTTGAACTTGGGAAGGGAACCCTGAGACTGATCTGTGATACTGCTTTGAACTTGTCGAGCCGAACTCCGAGACCTATCTGCGATATTACCTTGAAGTTGGGGAAAGGAAACCTGAGGGTTGTTTTGAACTGTATCTCTTTGAACTGGAGAAAGATCATCTTGAGACTATTTTGTGGAACTTTCTTATACTTGGGGAAGGGGAGCTGAAAGAAAGCTGTGAGCTGGAAGAAGCTCAGAATTTTGAGTTGAACATAATTTCTTTTTATTTTTATATCCCTACACATTGTTTAAAATTAGCTGTGGGGGCAAGTAGAGGAGACATAGACAAACTTAAGTTGAACTCTTGGACTGAAGACTTTGCTTAGTTGCGTTCAGGTAGGGAACTTCCATCTTAGTATGGGGCAAGTTAGGCCTTTTAACATCATGACATTTGGTTTGATAAAGTATTTTACTTTAAATCAGGCCTTGCAAATTCTTAAAAATCCTACTAGGCCTGCAGGGCGAGTTCCTTAGTTTACCTAGTCAACCTAAGAGAACTGAACTTGGCTCAAGGTGACTGGTGACAAAATATTTACCAGTGCTTTTTGTAAAATGGTGCATGTCGCCATAAGCACACTTCATATTTGGTGCAATGCTGTCAAGCATGCACAGTGAAACTTGTAGTTACCATTCACTGCAAACAAACTGCATTTGCAGTAAATGAAAAATATGTTTCTAACATCCCCATACTTAGCAGCATGGTTGAATGCAAATGGTACTGGCCCTTCATAAAAAAACTACTCACCAATGCTAGTGGGCTAGTAGATTTTGCGAGCCCTGTAAATGTTAAGTCTGTTGTCTGCGTCTTGCTTCATGACTTCACATATGGTGTCAGTAGTGGGATGCGGCTAAACTGAAACAAGTTGCGGAACCCTACAATTTGAGAAATTGAGTACCAAAACATCTGACCCCTCATTAGCCACTACAGGCTCTATAAGGTTTGATATTTGTAGTAGTAGAGATAAAATAATTCCCACAGGAGAAAGGAGACTGATACCTACAGATTTGATATTGATTCCACCCTGTGAAAAAACATCGCTTTTGGATCCTGACCCTGAGGGTGGACAAGCGAGGGAGGATCACCTGGGTAGGGGTCCTCGGGGAGTGGGAGAGAAGCACCCAATGGTGAGACATGGTTTCCCCCTTTTTCCACTACCCATCTAACCCCTATCCCTGCTTATTTTATGGAAAACTACAACTCCCATAATTCCTCCCGACTTTACATTGACAACAGTTCTGAGCCTAGGAAGATGAGGAATGCGGTCAGAAAGATTACCTCCACTGACTTGCATGGGCTCTGTCCCTGTAATGAGGTCAGGCAGAGTCAGGCACATAGTCCTAAAATTGCACACTGGCCACTTGTTAACACTCCCTGTGAGAATTAAAGGTGGTGCGCACAGGCACACTCTGAGCGAGGCTGGATACGAGAAGAAACAGCTCTTTCGGGGCTGATGCGAACCAGGCTGTGGAAGTCCAACGGGCTTATCGGCAGTTGCATGGACTGAGGGAGAGCCAGGTGAGAAATCCACACTTTCGGGAAGCCATAAGCATTCTAAGACTGAAATCGAGTGAGCAGAGGAAAGAAACCTTCTAGTTGCAATAAAGCGGCCATCGACCCTCCCGGATGAACGGCAGAGTTGGGGAGGAGCAGGGGAGGCGTTGGTAACGGCCTTGACTGCTGAATGAGTAAGATGAGGGGCATATCAGCGCACCCTGTGAGCCCGTGGACAGACAGAGATGCGAAGCAGCGAGACAACGAATCAGAGGCATTGGATGCCTGCCGGGGTGAAGGGCCCCGTGCGAGGATCACACGGTGAGTGGACCGAGAGCCGGGGGACGGAATAAATACCAGTCAGAGGCATGTTAAGGGGCTCCATGAGACACTAAGGATATGAGATATTGAAAGTGGAGATGCTGGGATATGGGCAGTGGGAGATTGAAGCGAGAAGTCATCACGGTGCCCAGAAGGACTTAGGAGGAGGAGCTCGTCCTGCCCTGGTCTGCATACCAGACTTGCTGCGGGATCATTAAAGGGGCAGTTCACACAAAAATGTTGTTTCAAAAGATGGGCCATAATCAAAAACATATGTAAAACATTTTTTTAAAGAAAGTTCATGTGTTCAAGTTTGGGGAAATGAGGCTCAAAGTTTTGAAATGGGGCATCCATTTTGTGAAATCAAGCAGCTTCCCCGTTCATGTTGAGCTCTGCTCTTGCGGAAATGATCAAGCAAAAGCCCCCTACTGGGAGCTTTTGCTTACTGCTGCCAGAGAGCAGAGCTTAAATGAAGAGAGGAGGCCACCACAGTAATTGCCTTGACTTTCTTGTTATGTTTCCTGTGCTCTTGAGGCCCAGGGTAGAACAGAAAATGTAAAATGAAAGGCACAGCAGTTATAAATACTTTGCCGGCCGCCGGCGGAGTCTTCATAATTGCTGTGACTTTCTTTTCAAGCTTCCCGAGCACCAGAAACTGAAAACCAAAGTCGCTGCAATTATGAATACTCTGCTGGCGGCCAGCAAAGTATACATAATTGCATTGACTTTTGTTTGAAGTCTCCTGGTCTCTCCCATGCTCGTGGGAGCCCGGGACACTTAAAACGAAAGGTGCAGCAATTATAAATACAACAATGTTGTATTTATGATTGCCAGTATTTTGCTTTAAGTCTCCCGGGGTACCCCCCGGAAACCTAAAACGAAAGGCACAGCCATTTTAAATACAACAGCGTTGTATTTATTATTGCTGATACGAAAGGCGTAGCAATTATAAATACAATGTTGTTGTATTTATAATTGACGGTACTTTCACTTTAAGTGGGAGACTTAAAACGAAAGGCACAGCAATTATAAATACAACACTGCACGCCAAACACTGCGTGCAGCGTTGTGTTTATAATTGCCAGGACTTTCGCTTTAAGTCTCGCAGGCTCCCCTGGGCCGGGGGAGCCTGTGAAAGCAGGCAAAGCAGGCAGGACGAAAAAAGAAGCACTCACCAGCAGCACTGGGCAGGAAGGAGCCTCGCAGCATTCTCTGTTCTCCGGCTGTAATAAGCCAAAGCTCCCAGTAGGGGGCTTTTACTTAATTATTGCCGCAAGAGCAGAGCTTAACATAAGCACAAGAGGCTCATTCATTTCACAAAATGGATGCCTCCTAGTGCTTGACATGTTTGACTTTGAGCCACATTTCCTCAAAATTTTACTTAGGAACATTCTTTAAAAATATTTGTATACATATTTTTTATTATGGCCCATCTTTTGTGAGAATACACTTTTTGAGTGAACTACCGCTTTAATCCCCGAGCCCACACTCCCCACAGCGGAGGCCCCCGCTGCCAGCCCTCTGAGGCTGAGAATCTGGAAGTGGAAGCAGCAGGGATAGAGATCCCCTAAAAAGGAACATACAAGCAAACAGCCTGGAGGCGCAAAAACCACAGCCTAAATAGTGGAGATGGAACCTAGGGCCGCTGAGAGGCGACGCAGACAAGGTTGGGGCTTCTGGTGGCTGAATAGGATAGAGCGCCTTGGTGAACATGCCTGTTGAATTGCCATCACAAGGACTAGACCGTGTGGCTCCTGTAAGCGCTAAGGAATAGGGCCTGGCACAAGGCGCAACAGGTGAGGGCCGAGAAACCATACAGAGGACACATGCCGGAAGGGGGGAAGAGGAAATCCCCAGCAAAATCAAGGCAAACAAAGATGGCTGCATTTGCTGGAAAAGGGGAGCAGAAGCAGGAGTCGCAGAAGGCCGAAATGCGACTGCCACGGGACAGCCAAGACCCCCCTACCGAGGGCGCAGAAGCTAGAATACTAGAGGCAATTGCAGCCTTAAGAATGTCAATGGAGTCCTGCATCAGTGAGATACAATGCGATGTGGGCCTCCTGCTGCGGGATGTGCGCAACTTGGCGGACAGAGTGGGTTACACCGAAGGAAGAGTGGAGGAGGTGGTCGCTACCACGAAGGAGCTACAAGGGAGAATCCAAGAGCTGATGACAAAGGTACGGATGTTACAGGACAGAGCAGAGGATGCTGAAGGGAGGTCAAGGAGAAACAACATCCGAATTGTAAGGCTAACAGAGGGGGAGGAGGGTAGAGATCCCACCACATATGTTGAGCACATGCTGCTCCAGGAGATAGGTCTCGGGGCACAGCCACAGGGGTTCCCGGTGGAAAGAGCCCACAGAGCTTTGGTGAGGAAACCCCCCCCACCAGGGGCCCTTCCCCATCATCGCCAAGATACTAAACTTTAGGGAGAAAGGGAAGATCTTGGCCTTCATCAGAGAAGGTGGCATAATCCGCGGTGGGTCAGCGGCAATAGCAATTTACCCAGACTACAACCTTCAAGTCCAGAAGCGCAGAGGTCTATTTGTCCCGACAAAGGAAAAGCTGCGACAACAGAGCATAAAAATATATGCTTTTATACCCGGTGAAGATGAAAGTGATACATAACGGAACGGCCCTGCTCTTCGATGCTCTGGAAGAAGTAAATGCATGGATGGATGCTAATCGGATGAAGCAGATGGCAGAGGCGAACAATGACACATGAACTGCTGCCAGATGTAGGGATGTCGCAGCACAAATGAGGCTTGAGATGCACAGACACTGCTACAGTTTAGGGGCTGGATCAGATTACAAGTTTGGTGGGTCGAGTATCCTCTCTGTAACCCTAGTAGGTTGAAGACTGGTGGCTGTGAGGATCTGACTCATATGTTTGGCCTTACAGCTTCGTTGTCCTCTTTCTCCTAGTAGAATTTAAGGTACCAGGTGGCATCCAACCGCCAAGTTCCGAGAGGGTGGGCGGAATAAATGGTGGTTATGCCTCTACAGACGGGTTCTGGTGGGTGTTTTGTTCTAGTTCAGGTTTGGGGGGGGTTGTTTTGATTACAACACGACTTGGTTCGACTGAGAAGTAGACGCCAGGAGTTTATCGGGGGGGGGGTGGGAAAGCAGGAAGGGAGAGACCTCGGGCGCAACAGAGGGGTGGAGGGCAGGGAGAGAACACAGGGTGGGTCCAAGATGGTGGAAACACTAACGATTTCCTCCTGGAATGTCAGAGGCCTAAACAATTATGCTAAAAGGGTCTGGGTGGTGGCATACCTGTGACTAAGAGCACTACTAAAAGAGACATCTCACAGCTGATGAGCAGACCCAGGTCCTGCAAAAGTGGGGGGCAATGGGTCAGCTTTCTCCAATTATGCTTCGTTATCTGGGTTGCACCAATGGTGTCTTTTAAGAAGGTAGGAGTCTGCAAAGATGACTAGGGCAGAAAGGTGCGAGTGCATGGGAAGTATTGCGAATCAAACAAATGCGGTCAGAAAGATTACCTCCACTGACTTGCATTGGCTCTGTCCTTGTAATGAGGCCAGGCAGAGTCAGGCATGTAGTCCTAACAATGCACACCTTCCAAGTGTTAACACTCCCTGTGGCATGCACAGGGACAATCTGAGCGAGGCTGGGTATGAGAAGGAACAGCTCCTTCGGGGCTGATGCGAACCAGGCTGTGGAAGGCCAACGGGCTGATTGGCAGTTGCACAGACCGAGAGAGAGCCAGGCGAGAAATCCACACTTTCGGGAAGCCATAAGTGTTCTAAGACTGAAACCGAGTGAGCGGAGGAAAGAAACCTTCAAGTTGCCTGCGACCTTCCCGGGTGAACAGCAGAGTTCGGGATGAGCAGAGGAGGCGTTGGTAATAGCCTTGACTGCTGCATGAATAAGATGAAAGGAGACCAATTAACACAAGCAGTGAGTTATCGAAGGGCAACAAAAGTCTGCTTTGTGATAAAAGCAAAGGTGACTATAATCCAAAGGTTGAGGGTTGCGCGTGTGCCGATAAAACACGAATGGAAATGACAATTGCTGAATTGTAAAGGAAAGGATACAAAGTAACAGAGTGGTCATGCGAGGTGAAGTCGCACATACGAAAGTCTCTGTGAAATGTTATGAGCATTGAAGGATATTACAGCGGGAACCAGAGGAAAGAAAGTAACTGCGATAAGGAAAGAGAGTTGAATTAGAGGAGGGCAAAATAATGACCTTTTGAGCGAAGTATGTCAACTCTGAATATGCCAAGAGGGCAAACTAAAAAGAACTACATGTACCAAGGGGCACTGGTGAAAAAGAAATACCAAGAAGTATTGGTGTTGTAAGAAGAAGTAAATAACAAATTACTAATACCAATAAGTATTGGTGTTGATGAACTTTGGAAAAGGCCAAGAGGGTAAACTAAAGAGAATAAGAACTACAAGTACCAAAAGGCAATGGTGTTGCAAGATGCATGTACCAAGAAGCATTGGTGTTGAAAGATGAGGAAGACTGTGAATTGCAGTATTGTTGAAAGAGAGGTTGAAGTGGTCATGCAGAGGTCTATGTAAAATCCTTGCAGTTTCGAAAGTCTTCGACAGTGAAAAGATATCGAAGATAAAACGTGTGGAAGGGAACCCCCACAAAGAAGAGAGAGGCTCAAGCTCGGCAGAGGGAAGCCTCTGCAAAACTGTGTGATAAAGTGAAACAGGAATAGACAGGCTTGAGCCCGGCAGAGGGGAAGCCTGTGCAGAACTGTGAGAAATGGAGAGAGTGACTGTGAACAGAGCATTGATGACAAGACGGACAAAGCCTAAGGAAGTGATTGAACTACCACAAGTTTGAAGCCCAAGACTGAACTGTTCAATCATACCAGTTAGCCAAAGTGTGCAAGACTGATAGAACTGTGCCATCCACCTACCCATTTTAAGAAACTCTCTAGACCATGTGGGGGCTGCTGAACGTGGGGAAGGGAGTTGTTACTTCAACCATTCTCACATTTCCTTTGAGACACTATTTTTCTTTTGTATTCCCTTAGCACATTTGTCATTTTGAGAAGGAGGGCACAGTTATGTTTTCTTAGCATAGGCCTTTTTTATTTTGACTAGACTGACCTGGGCGTGTTTGTTATTTGTTTAATGGTAGACTACTCCCATTCTAGAGCTAGGGCCAGTTAGGAATTCTACCAAACCAACCAAAATATTAAATAAAGGTATTCGAAACTTGTATCACTTGTGTCTGTGTCTACTGATCGATGCCATGCCTTCCTTACAACCCCCTAATACATACATCAGACTAGCGCCCAGGTTAGGGTTAGCATGGGAATATGGAATTGATGTTTTAGTGGGGTAACAGACCCAACTTCCGAGGTAATGTTAAAGTATTATTACACAACCACAGAGAGGAAACCTTTCAGGTTTACCAAGGCCATAAAATTGCTCAAGGAATAATTGAGAGAGCAATGCTTCCCAGGTACAAAGAAGGAACAGAGAAGGAAGGGGAGGCAAATTAAAATTTCGGGTGGCCTTTCTAACCCTGAATTGGGAAAAGATGTTAAGGGAGAACCAACTACCCCTTCAGACGTAGCTGCAGTTTCAGAAAGGGAGGGACGGGTAAGAGGGGAGCCTGTCTTCGTGGAAGTACATTCGGAGTACTGTTGACTGTGGCCGTATGCTGCAGGAGCTCCTCTGGAAGCAGCTGATCTCCCGTGCCTCTCTAACTACACGGCGAACATCAACTGAGTCGTCAGGAAGTCTTTTTCGGATGCACTAGATGCCTGGCCTCTCCTACAGGAAGTGCAGGTGTGCCCTGGAATGCTGACCTGCCCCCTGTTGTGGTGACGCCCCCCTGGCTGAAATAAATTACGTGCAACCAGCGCACCCGCACTCGCACATCGTGGAAGTACATTCGAAGTACTGTTGACTGTGGCCATATGCTGCAGGAGCTCCTCTGGAAGCAGCTGATCTCCCGTGCCTCTCTAACCACATGGCGAACATCAACTGAGTCGTCAGGAAGTCTTTTTCGGATGCACTAGATGCCTGGCCTCTCTTACAGGAAGTGAAGGTGACTGTTTTCCCGTTTGGAGTTAGATTACACCCTAGGACTTACGAGGGTTGTGCAACGTTGTGCTCGTTGCATGTGTCACGTTGTGCTAGCAAACTTAAACGTTGTGTCTTTGTTGTGCTCGACCTTATTAATTAAACAAGACACGCTTGTGTGCAACTTCGAATGTTGAAAATATCTAATTATATTAATTGCTGATACAAGTCTATTTCCCTTCCTTTTCAAAGGTGTGCCATGGAATGCTGACGTGCCCCATGTTGTGGTGACGCCGCCTGGCTGAAATAAATTACGTGCACCCAGTGCACCCACATCGCGGAAGTACATTTGAAGTACTGTTGACTGTTCACGGTGCGCGGGGCGCTGGGTGCTCTAAAGGGCTTAATAAAATTTTAAAAAATAAAAAAGGTGATTAATAACTTTGGCCAGCGTACAACAATTTTAGGGCGGTTGGCTTTCGACCGTAAGTGAAGAAAAATTATTATTTTTTTTTTTCTTTTGACTCCGGGGTCGGTTCTTCGCTCCGGACCGCCGGATACAGTGTGTTTTTGCCTAATCAATTTGGTATTCCGCACAGAGGTGCAGTCCTGAATATCTAATGTACTGCGTGACTTGTTTAACTGAGCATTTTGCGAACTCTGATTCTGTCGAAACTGTGACACAACCAAAGCAGGCATAGCAAATTGTAGTACACACTGTTTAATATTGGAAATAACCAACCATTATTCTAAATATTTACCCCAACATGAAACCCTTGTAGGTGAGTGGGGATTCTTAAGTTTAGTCCCAATGGTTTATTCCCTTCGCAGTGGCTGCCCCTCTACGAAATTTGTGGCTAAAAATAAACATTCCAAAAATGTTTAAAAACAAAAAAACACTTTATCAAATCTTTCTCCAATTGTTGAAATTGCAAAACATGGAGCAAACTCAGGTTGAGCGAACCACTGTACCAGCTTGGAATTCTGCTTTGGCAAATGATACAATTTGCCGCGAAGTGGCATTCGCATATGCACGATCCCAGGTGGAGCTAGCATTATTAGACCCACCTAAACAACCAACAGCCCCCACAAGGGGGAACTTGGCACGTCCGTCCTCTAGCCGGAATAGTTTTTTAAGTATGAGAATGTACGAGCAACCTCCGATTAGGGAAGGTACGCCCGATCCATTGAATACTTCACCCTCCGACAATTCAATTCTTGCCCCGGCAGTTCTCGCTGCCCTTGAAAAACGCATCCGTTTGTCGGACGGTCCCTCAACCCCTGATACACTGCCTAGTTTTAAAAGAACTGATGTACACCTGCATTGTAAGGAAAGTGTGATGTTAGACATCTCCAACATTTTCTCAAGCTCTATGAACAATCACAATCCTTCTGCATCAATAGATTCGATCAAAGAGCTACCTTCCTCATCTAAAATTGATCAAATGGTCCCGGTGGACGGACTAGCCTCTTCTCCTACTTCTAAGCCCCCAGTCCCCCCATTGGGCTTTCATCTGCTGCATCCCTCAGATGACTTGATGACCTTAGAGGCATCATATCCTGTCCTAACACGTATTTTAAATTTACTTGATAAAGGACACGATTACACCCACTATGAACTCAGGGACTGCAAGTCATCACTCAACCAAATATTATTTAAACTCAACAAATTGGAAGGCTTTATCTTTGTGGACCCGTTCCGCATCGAAGGGGTTACCCCCTTGAACGGTGGGCCAGGACCAGCACTCATTGCTAATTTAGCAAAGGTACATTTAGTGAACACATCTACTCAAACTGAATTGAAAGATCAGGTGGTTGTTGATGTATTGCCGCCTGTTACTCAATCCAACACCTATTCATTTGCACAATCCTTTGCCCAAACAGTTGCTGCTCCCCTGGTTTCATCCCATCATCACATTTTTACTCATGCTCAATTATGCCAAATGGTCAACGCTAACACAGAATAGATCGACCAAATACTATTCTTTGCTCAAAAGAATCCGATTGAATGCCCTACTGAGTGTGAAGCAGCTCAGGAGGATTCGGAGATAGAACAGATATTCATCCAGATAGTCCATCGGCTCTGACCAACCTCTTCACGGAGCACAAGAGTGATTTTACTGTCCAGATGGAAAAGTAAAGGGTACGAATGGTAATGCAGCTAATGCTGGACAATTTTTTACCTCTCGCAAAGAAAAGCGCCTTTTTCTTAGAGCGCTCAAAAGGAAGGTGGACAAACAACCACCCTTGCCTGTGGCAAAATCCCAAATTACAATACAAACAAAAAAAACAAAAAATAAAATAAAAAGAAAAACACAGATCCTGTTCATATGGCTAGTTCTGAACAGGTAGACAAACAGTCCCCAGAAATAGAACAAGGCCCGGCGCTCGAAATAAAAATAGATTGTCAGCTTCCTCTTCGAAGTAATGGTAAAGTCCCGCCATCTACACAACATAAAGGAAAGAGAAACATGACAAATTGTAAAGAAGCTCCAGGGCCTAATTCTGGTGGACTTGCTGTGTCAAATGATAAAACATCAACTATTGCCCAAACTTAACTATCGGCTTTTTTTAAGCCGATAGCTAGCAAAGTTATACAGGCAGGGAAAGTTAAGTAATTATGAAGAGTTACAAACCCCAAAGCCGCAATCCAATAGGCAGTCCGCAATCTACTTCATCCCTGGGAAAGGAGTCAGACTTTGTTCAGTCTGATGATGCAAAAATGGGACATTCATCTCAAATAACTGGGCATTCCGTGGAGAGAAATGACAATGAATCTCCATATTTGGAAAACCCAAAAAAGAAAGCTAACACACCGTTCCCTACCATTATTGGTTGGGAGTCCGATCCGGACATCTACGGTAAAAAACAAATAAATCGATCAGCCTTGTTGAAGGCCTTTAGGCAAATTCCAGCACTTAGGACACTCCATTCGGACGATATAGAATGGATTACTCTTCCTCAAACCCAAAATTACCGAATGGTTTGTAAAGTACTGTCTTGATATGGGCAAAATCTTCCTCGGGGCCAGCCCTTTGAGAGCAAAAAATACCCAATTCAGCCCAAAATACAGGTTCTATTGTGCTGAGCAGTGAACTCATGCTAGTGACAAATGACACCTTCAATACGTTTTAGTATTTATTCTAAACAGTGAATTTCATATACATTTGGGATTCAAGTTAGAGAAGATTACAAAGCACAAAACTTAGAGAAATGCAAAATATAGAGAAACATAGAACTTAGATAAACATAGAGAAACATAGAGAAACATAGAGAAACACAGTCTTACGCCCCTTCAATCAGCACTGGGAGACCCTGGCCCTCATAAACTAGCTGTAACAAGCCCCGCTCAGAGGACAGCGCTGCTGAGTGCCGTCAGAGCTCCAATTCCGGGCACTTGATCTTGCTCGAACCAAGTCCACAGGACGATCTCCCACCCGAGTCATGTGAGCATGCATATTTTATAATCTCGTGCTGCCCGTCCATGACGCACAGTTCCAGAACTTTCCCTGTGCAAAATATAGGCTGGCTCATGGAAAAAACCCAACTCTGTTAATTTCCACTGCTCCTTCTTCTGAGCCCCTCCCTGGCTCCCATCTGCGCGAAAGCTCAGGAATGTCTTATCAGTGCCTTCCCAGAGAAAAGGAGATTAGCTTGGGGCCATGCAGGGCTACCGTTAGTGAGGCAGAATATTCTAAGGGAAGCAGGGATGTATTAACCCCATCTGCAAGCTCTAAAAGGCATGCACTCATAGCTTAGTGTTCATAGCGCTTAAGACTGGCTATCTAAGCGCTATATAGGTGCCATAATGTTCCAAACACTCCAAAAATGTCTATTTAGCTACAGTGCTAGGGCCCTCTCCCTGCCTGTCTATAAACAATGCATAATGTGACCTATCACTCATACTAGGCCTGCATATTCCTTGTGGCTCACTACTGCATAATGGAAGTGCTACAACAGACTACTGTCAGCATTTTTAGCACATACTTTGAATACACTATTGGCTTTCAGCGGCTAATGCTGTCATCTAAAGCCCTGATTGGCAAGGTTGCAATTTTGTGTATCACTACATTCCACCCCTATTCAAAGTGTGTGCGACAAATGCTGACTAATACACATCAATATAGTATTTAGTGCAGTGATAAAGACCTTGGGGCTTTGCAAGAGGTTTAAGCAAACTACCTTCTAGCGGTTAGTTAGCGTGGCATGCAAGGTTAGTAAAAAAACACTACCTAAACAAAAATGTACACAAAGTGAACAGTGACATATACCCTTGCCAAAACCTGGCCTACACAAAAATACCTACACAAAGTGAACATGGGCATTTACCCTAGCCAAAACCTGGCCTACACAACAATACCTAAATAATTATTGTATAACTGATTGTCAGTTAAAAAGCAGCATGCAGTTAGAATGTCAAGGCAATCCGGTGTAGTCTAATCTACAATGCACTATTGCATTTATGTATGGTTACCAATTCTAAACCTGGCAGCCTTTCACTCTAAGGGCCTACCCTCCCCCTGATCCCAGGGCATTCAAACGTGACTATGGGCTGTGTGACTAGACACTTCCCCCATGTATGTGGAACCCAACCAGAAACCATCTAATTTCGTGAACAAGGTGAACCCATGGGCACCAGGTTATCTAAATAAAAACAATTCTACTAATTTACATCAAAGCATGGCATGTGTTATTCATGCAATCAAAAGCAAGCAATTTAATCCATATGTATGCTGGTAACTGTAGCTCTGCGTGCCAGTTTGTGGAGGATGGTCACCCCCACTCAGTAAAAAGCCAACACCTGCTGATTTAACAATGTTTGCCATACAATGCATCATGTGTATTTAGCAGTCTTGTTGATCTGCCCTATGGCAGAAAAAATGTCTTCATGCCTAAAATTCTGCCATCTCCAGTGGTTGCCAATACTTGTATCAGTGTTGGGCGCATCAATGGGCCCCACTAGGCTAGAAGTTCTATAGCAGAGCTGGCATCAGAACCCATAGTGGCTAGCTTATTGTGCACAGTTTCTATGTCACAAGCATATAAAGCTCCTGCAATTAATGAATCTAGCTCCCTAGCTACACGCACTCTAGTGATGGGCCATAGAAATGGACTCCATTTGTAGCAGCTTGGTAGTACTAAGGAAACATTGCCTCATGATAAATCTATGTCTAAGTGTATCACTGTAATAATAGAGATGTGCATTTCCAGCCTACAATTTAAATGTTGCCTTACTACTGGAAAATCTAACATGTTCACAGTGTCTACCTATTGTGACTTGGAGAATACCCTTCTTCAAGTGGGATATCTACCATATACAATATTAGTTTTAGCCACAAACACCATACTACCATCCGGCAGTGGCTGTTTCATCACACCATTGTGTAAAATGCATTTAGTCAAGTTATAGTCCATAAAATCTTGGCGAGAACACTCGCTGCAGTTCTTGGTCAGAAAAACAACATTAAACAAATTAAACAAATCGTTGTATCCATTCACTGAAACATTTGGGCCTATGACTTCATAGACACCAGTCATATGAGTCAGTGACAAAAGATGTCTGACAATGTGCCAGGCCAGTACGCTAGCAATTCCATGTGGATACTCATTTGTAGCGCTTTTCCAAAGAATTATTCCAAATGTCTACAATCAAAAGGTGACTCTTTGCATTAGTGTGCTGGAGACAGCTGTCCCCACAAAAACATGAAACTGGTTGGTTTAACAAAAACCGTGTCACACTCTGTGTCATAAAATCAAATAACTAGTCAGTCATGGTTTCATTTACCCGCCTTAAAGCTGGCTGTAAAAGTATCCAGTGTTTCAAAGGTTACCATCTCAAATTAGAGCTCACACACTTGGCAGCATTACTTCAATTAAGGATCTTAACCTACGCACAGGTGACTTTGATGTGCGCACTCATATTATCTCAAAATAAATTACACTCCTGCTTGCATATTTCTGCTGCCCCAACAATTCATAAATCATTTTCCTACCTACGTGCAACGTAGAAGTTTTTTTTTTTTCAAAAAGCAAAACATCTCTGGTTAAAGCAATTCAGTTGGAAGAGCAAAACCATTTCGTTTTTTCAGATTCATCTCAAAAAGTGCATTTAAAAACCATTTTTTCAATGTGTTAGCATTCAAGTGCTGTGTCACACAGCTGTTTGTGGTGCATGATCTTACAGTCCACAACTCATTGTCCATAGTCCTTTAAACAAGAAAGGCAAGACATGTCAATTAAGTTATTTCCAGCAACTGAATCATTTGAATGTGTAGCATCAAATATTTGATAATTAGCCAAGTCTGCACCGTGCCAGTTCAGCAAAAGTTATTACTCTGTTGGACACCTTTCGCAGGTTGCAGAACAAATGTCCTCATACGTCATGCATGTTAGCAGCATTGAGTGCGGTGCAGGACGTTTCGCAGTAATTCGCTTTCTCTGAGAATGCGTCTGCTTGACTGATCAGTGTCACCCGCAAATTGAATACATCTACTTCTGTTAATGGCGCGCTATTGTCTTGCTTTTTTGCCTAGGCAAAATACAAACAGAAATGTTAGGATGCCATCAAAAGTACAATGTCGTTATTCTTCACATTAGGATGTCGTCAAAACTTCAATATCAGCGTTATCCACCCCTTCCCATAACACCACCCCCATCTTCAGAAGTCTCACCAGGTAACTACACACTTTATCATTGCTACTGCAATTATTTATCACCCTTCTGCATGTTTCTGGGGGCTTATTTACACTCAACCATACGGGGTGTAACTGCCTAATCACAAACTCATTTGGGCAATGCGATCATAGTTGGTCAATGGTACCTCAGACTGATCTGTGCTTTTATAAAAGCCATATAATAAGTACCCAGGTCGCACAATGCTTTTCTTTTTCACCAAAGCGATCACGAATGCCAGGCGCCAACTTGCTTCCAGTGTCTCATGATCTTGATTTAGTTTGCCCTGCTGGCATCACTCCATTTTTCAAAGGTAAAGTCTTTCAGTCCAATACCGCCTGCAGTTGTACAAGCAGCTTTGTTTATTTTTCTCCATACAGCTAGTGTCTTTCAAGCCTCTGGTTTTTCACTTATCATTTTCTCAAAGGGTGTTTGCTGATTTCTTGGCCCACCCCTTTGAGAGCGATATTCTAAGTCAGTTTCTTTTGTTGCTTCAACAAATCATTCATTCTTGCACTAAGCCGTGAGGCTTCTGGATCATGGCTAATGTGCAGTGTTCATGTTGTACTCCAAAGCCCCGCTCTGCATGTTGTCTCTTGCAAAACGGCTAAGCGCTTTTGTCAGCTTTGCTTCCATCTGGAATGCCATAATGTCTTTGTCAGTTACTCCAGCCCTGGCAATGTAGCTTGCATTTTGCCTGATGTGTATTTTCTCTTCTCAAAGCGCCTAGAGGTTTCTTCTCCAGTTCACAGCGCTTTACTTCAGTTCACATCACATGGAGCACTGGAATGCAGCTTGCACAGCAATGTCGCTTCACTTCACATCACATCACATGGTGCATGGGAATGCGGTTTGCATGGCAATGTCTGTTGGAATGGGCAGCTGTCTTTTCTTAGCCCATTCACAGATGCACAGGTTCCCCAATGTTCAGATGTGATGTGCCCGTCTGCCATCCTGCATGCAGCCTTTGTTTTCCTTCCAGTGTTACTGGGCAAATTCTTTACTTCTGATCAGCTCTGTTATTGCATGTCGTTAGAAAGCATGCGTACATCAGCATTTCTGTCTTTGCACCCCCTCTCCTCAGTTTTCTTTTTCTCACACTGCCGGTGTCTCTCACAGGGGATGGAATGCAGGAATGTCATTGTTTATCTTTCGCGCAGCAAGCTTATCTCTTTGCCTATAACTCTTACACTGTGGCGGCTTCAATGGAAGGCACCCGTTTCAGACAGTTTATCCAGATTAACTCTTTCTTGCACTGTTCCAGCAACTCAGAAAAGCTCTCATATCTGAAGCACCATTTCATTAAACAGGAGTGCAGTATTCTGCTTTTGTTTGCCTTCCTCCAACAGTTTTTTTTTTTTCGCGCACCTCGCCCAAGACAGCTTCAAGGCACAAGCTCTGCACACACAGCAAGACTCTTATTTTCAAAAGAGGCACTTTCTCTTCTCATCAGATTCTACTCCATGTAATTTTGCAAAATGTCAATGCGTCTTTTAGCCTGTTTTGAACTGATTAATGTCCCATTTAAAAGCATACTTTTTTTTTCTTGTAACCTTGTAGTTTGGCTTCACGAGCTCACTCCAATGCAATGTGCGATCTTTCAAAAGAACCCGCAACCCACTAAATCTTTGTGCTATCTTATCACACACAGATTTTTCATTCTGTTGTACCATTGCCAGAATATAACCACTTATTTCAGTGCATTTAAAAAATGCCATGTTTAGTGCAGCTCCCTGCACGGTTTTCCTGCAAGAGCAACCCACACTCTATATTGCTTGTGGGCTGTTAAATGTGTCAACAACATTTTTCACCATGTATCACAGTCAACAGGTCACTATTTCCAAACATGCATCACTTATAAGGCAACAGTACAAATCCATGGCATAGCGTGGGAACACTCAAAAATACTCCAGGGGCAATTTAGAGGCAATATAGAAAAATATAAATTGTTTTTCCCCCCCCAACCATTGCAAACTGATTCTGCAATTTCAAATCAATACACAAAAATCGAAAATCCAAATAACATCACTCACTTTCTTTTTTTAAGTGAGTCTCTCACCCATTATAAGCATGGCACAGCTTAAAATGCAATATAACCATTTTAGTGTGTTTCCTTTAAACAGAATGTACCACCACTAGCACATGGAATTTACAGTTGCCAAAAGAAAAACAAACCCTTTAGGCTCTCAGCACAGATGTTACTCTTTCTCCTAAGCACGGCTCCACGTTATTTTTCAGGAATGTCAACACTTCAAAAGCATACATCAAAAAAGCGAACCTTCGCCTCCGAACATTACAGCCCCCCACTCGCTAGCACACTGGGGCTGAGTCAATGGTTAAATTACTATTCACAATTTGCATGTCAAATCCTTGCAACTATTTTTCCCTGCCCTCATGACAGAATAGAGTTGAGAACTCCGTCTCACTTTGCATTTCAAATTACAACTTTAAACTGGGGAAACCGCATGATAAAATTCTTTCCTAATTGAACATATATCTTTCTTGACCATTCATCGGAGCGCTTTAAACAAAGCCATTTCCCGCTTGTTTATCGCCTTGTACTCCCTGGCTCCATTCCCAAGCAATAAGTCAGTCACGACTGATTTACTGAAGGGAGTCTTAACCACACAAGCTATCGGCCACGGCAAGCCGACACAACGCTGCTGCCTTTTGAAGTCTCAGAGCTGCAGTGAGACCACCAAGGAAATGTGACAGCCTGCTCCTCACTCTACACTGTGTTCTCTCACACAATTTGTCATTTCACAGCAAGGCACTGCTCTTCACAAATCCCACAAAGCTGCCACCAAATGTCTTGATATGGGCAAAATCTTCCTCGGGGCCAGCCCTTTGAGAGCAAAAAATACCCAATTCAGCCCAAAATACAGGTTCTATTGTGCTGAGCAGTGAACTCATGCTAGTGACAAATGACACCTTCAATAAGTTTTAGTATTTATTCTAAACAGTGAATTTCATATACATTTGGGATTCAAGTTAGAGAAGATTACAAAGCACAAAACTTAGAGAAATGCAAAATATAGAGAAACGTAGAACTTAGATAAACATAGAGAAACATAGAGAAACATAGAGAAACACAGTCTTACGCCCCTTCAATCAGCACTGGGAGACCCTGGCCCTCATAAGCTAGCTGTAACAAGCCCCGCTCAGAGGACAGCGCTGCTGAGTGCCGTCAGAGCTCCAATTCCGGGCACTTGATCTTGCTCGAACCAAGTCCACAGGACGATCTCCCACCCGAGTCATGTGAGCATGCATATTTTATAATCTTGTGCTGCCCGTCCATGACGCACAGTTCCAGAACTTTCCCTGTGCAAAATATAGGCTGGCTCATGGAAAAAACCCAACTCTGTTAATTTCCACTGCTCCTTCTACTGAGCCCCTCCCTGGCTCCCATCTGCGCGAAAGCTCAGGAATGTCTTATCAGTGCTTTCCCAGAGAAAAGGGGATTAGCTTGGGGCCATGCAGGGCTACCGTTAGTGAGGCAGAATATTCTAAGGGAAGCAGGGATGTATTAACCCCATCAGCAAGCTCTAAAAGGCATGCACTCATAGCTTAGTGTTCATAGCGCTTAAGACTGGCTATCTAAGCGCTATATAGGTGCCATAATGTTCCAAACACTCCAAAAATGTCTATTTAGCTACAGAGCTAGGGCCCTCTCCCTGCCTGTCTATCAACAATGCATAATGTGACCTATCACTCATACTAGGCCTGCATATTCCTTGTGGCTCACTACTGCATAATGGAAGTGCTACAACAGACTACTGTCAGCATTTTTAGCACATACTTTGAATACACTATTGGCTTTCAGCGGCTAATGCTGTCATCTAAAGCCCTGATTGGCAAGGTTGCAATTTTGTGTATCACTACAAGTACAAACCACCATCATCTCTGACCTCATATGGTTACACAGGCAGGAATTGCAAATGATCAGGCTCCTGCCGATGCCATTTGAAATTCTTGATGAGGCCATTGCGTTTAATGAAACACCACTCTGTCAATCTGATCAAACAACATTAACGGTAGTTGCTCCTAAGGGTCATGGCGGGATACAACCAGAAGTAATAAGTCAGCTGGTCTCCCTCTCAAATGCCAGTAAGGATTGGTCATGGCTGACCTCTCTGGCCTCTACAATGAACCCCGGCATGGATAACACCCCCACCTAATAAACGTCACAAGATTTCCATTGTTTCATAGAATTCTTGTGGCTTTACAAATCTTTTTTCATGGTTCAATAAGAAATCTGATGTAACAAAGTGCGATTTACTATTTTGCCAAGAAACCATGGCAACACAAGACATCATATTGCATGGGTTCCTTGTCCATCAATTGCCTGCCGAGCGCGGCCAAAGTGGTCGCCCACATGGTGGAATTGCCATTTGTATAAACACACAATTGCATTCAATCACACACGAAATGTATAAATCTTCACTGTATTTAGCTGTTGTTTTATCATTACAAACTTTATCTACAGAGTACTACTTATGTGTATCTTTATACCATAATCCTATAAGTCTAAAACTTGCCACTGCATTTGATCTTTTAGATACACTCTTAGATAAAGTGCTCATCAAATATGCAGCTTGTCGAATAATAATCGGTGGAGATTTTAATGCATAATGTTGGTTGCAACCGCTCACCAATACGGATAGTGCAAGTATCTTTTCATCACACGGTAGGGGCCTCATGTGGAACCGGCATTTAGCATTTTGGGATATAACATTTCTCCCAATTCTAATTTCAGGATTAGGGTACACCTGGAAGAGAGGGGCACTCAGATCCTGTATAGATCATTTTGCTATTTCACTGAACAATCAAGATTGCTGCAACCACATATCAACTATAGATCCTGAATTTGGGGATCATATGATAATCCTGCTGACTGTATATGCTAATGCAGTTGTTCTAGATCATGATTCCCATCAGCGATTTTTGGAAAATGACCGCCCTCGGCTCTCACTTAGATGGAATAATCACCTATGTGACAGAATCAATGTCCGCATGGATAACTGGCTTGATGGGTTGCAGGGCAGCTCTCGACTGCAGCAACCAATTTCCATAGAACCAGTCAAATATTTGGAGATGATAAAATCAACTATGGTGACGATCCAAAATGAAACAAAGAACACAAACATCAAAAAACAGTCAAATGGCTGTCCTGAACTCGTCATAGCCAAACGCATTAAAAATGCTGAAATACGTAAGTTAAAAAGAAATATCCTTTGCATATCAGGCGATTATGAGAAGTCAAAAAGAGCTATTTGTAATACATATCGGAATAAATGCAAAAATATAAGACGATGCCTACATAATTCTGACAATCAAAAGATCATAAACTCTCTATGTCGTAATGACCGGCGTTCGACATGGGAAATCCTGAGGTCAGATTCAAGCAAATTACTTATGAATCAGTCCTCCACGATTACCGCAGAGATATGGCTTAAATTCTATGAGAACAAATTTGTGATTATATCTTGCTTTTCTATTATCAATGCATTTCAACCACCCCTTCCACAGCTGCCAATAAATCCATGGTCACTCCAAGACATTGAGTGTGCAATAAACGCACTCAACTATTCAAAAGCAGCTGGGCCAGATGGTATTCCTCCCTGTGTTCTGAAACGACATCCTACACTTTGGGCTAAACTTTTGAAAGCCCAGTTTGATAATGTGCTAAATACTCTAACTATTCCGCCCTCATGGCTGGGTTCAATTATTGTACCCATTTACAAAAGGGGGGAAAGGAGTAACCCCGTAAATTATAGGCCCATTGCACTGATAGATGTGTCAGCCAACGTTTTTGCCATCTTACTTTTACGGGATCTCCAAGCATTTTTGAAATCTAATAATATCCTGTCTCGCTTTCAGGTTGGATTCAGATCACAGATGGGAACCTCCCTTAATGCAACATTGATGGCCCACTTACTAGAAAAAACAAAGTCCCCGGATACAGGGCCACTATACATGGCCTTGGTGGACTTAACTGCTGCCTTTGACTGTGTAGTGAGAGGCCTGCTTTGGCGAAAAATGGTTGCGATGGGTGTTCCAGGTCATCTCATATTCCTAATTGCAAAACTCCATAACAACACAGTGTATTGCATTAGGGTCAATCAAGCCAGTGCCACTACAGGCCCTGTACCAATTGCACTAGGAGTCAAACAGGATTGCAACCTGGCCGCCACCTTGTTTAATCTATATCTCTGCAGTATAAACGATATCTGGATTCAATAAATTAGCTATCCAGCACGTTTAAGCCACTTAAAAATTCTGTGGCTCGCATTTGCGGATGATATAGTTATATTTGATAGAACACCGTCAGGTTTGCAAACGAAGCTATCCTTGTTTGCTGAATACTGCGCAGACCACAATCTACACTTCAATGCAGGTAAATATAACATCTTTCTGTTCAAGAATTAAAAAAAACCTTTATGCCAATGTCTTTGGACCATTGGTTCGATTGCGATTCCACAGACACCCACAATTCGATATTTGGGATATCTGATATCAGATTCAAACGCAATCTCAACTTGGAAGAGCATACTGAATCAAAAGGCAAAAACTCTTCCAACACAAATGTGCATGATTTTGGTCAAATATTGCAAGTATTCTTTGATTCCATTGTTTGATTTCTACACCCGTAAAGTCGAGGCGATACTATTGTACGCTTTGGACATGTGCTTGGCGAACATAGATCACTTCCTTGATCAATTACAGGGTCGTATCTGGAAGGATGTGTTTCGTCTGGCTAACTCGCTACCAAATGTGGTAAGACAAGAACTAGGACTGACATCATTATCTGCCCGCTATAATTGGCGCCAATTAACAAATTTCGCAAAGATGTTATATCATCTTCAAAATTCCTTATATGAGGATCTGGGGAAGATGATTAATGATCTTAACCCCCTATCCATTAAAACATTTTCTAGAAAAATGGAAGCTCTCTTAGATGAGATCGCTCTGACCCCTGTTGATCTCGAATTTCACCAGGCGCATGTCAAGATCTGCCTTTTTGCGCACGACTGGTGTGGTACATTAAATGCTATGAAAGAATTCAAGTCCTACAGCGAAGCTGCCAAATTTGCAACATCACGTGCTCCACACAAGCCATACCTACAGCAATTTCCCTGTCCAATGGCTCGGGACCTGTACTTAAGGTTTAAACTTAATCCATTCCGAACCTTAGAAAAAACAATAAATTGGAAAAAAAACTTGGCAATTACGGTCACAGACTCTTGTAGATTCTGCAAGGTGACACATTCGTATGAAACACTTAAACATCTGACCATATATTGTATCTATTTTGAAGTGCAACGGAAAGAAATATTTAAATTTGAAAACGAGTGATTCTTTTGAATGAAAGGAATGGCTCTGGATGGTATGTATGTGGGGCACGACAACTAAAGCAATTTTACAGCTTACGCGTTTTCTATCTATGTTGAATATTGAACTAGAAACAGCAACTGCCTACTAAGTAAGACATTCTGCGTTGAACTGTAATGGAATTAAGGAGGAAACCTTGATCAAGTTGAAATATGGGTAGACATACTTTGTTATATTTATGTCAAAATGTTCTATCAAAGCAGTGAAAACTGAATTGATATTATGATTGTGAAAATCGCCAATGGGAACGTATAAATGGGGCTGAACTGTGTAAATGAATATGCGGAAACTTAGAAAAGGGGTGAAAATTATAACATGACTATTACTACTGATTTAAAAAAATAAAAGCTATTTTACGTATCCTTTACCTTTGATTTTTATAGGGGCAATTCTAAAAAATGTTATGTTTAGAAAAAGTTATGAAAACTTAAATGTTTTGTATGTGGAATATGTAATTTGAAAGAAAGTTTGAAAGAGAGAGGAATGTAAACCAATGCTGGAAGCTGCGGGAATCTGATATGTGAAACAGAGCGTGCCAAGACGCCAAAATCGCAGGTGTGGGAATCTGGTCTTCTGTCTGGCGTTGGAGCAGGAGCTCCTTTCTGAATGGTCGGTGCAGCAGGGAGTGGAGCTGGCAAAGTCTGTCCGAAAGGTCCTTAGAAGAATGCTTCATTCTCTAAGGGCATGCCAGGGACCCCAGAGTATCGTAGGGGCAGAATGGAGGCAGAGGTGGAGTGCAGAGCAAGCCGCATAGCAAGGAGAGACAAGTGCAAGCACCAGTGATTTTCCCTGCACTCAGAAACACTGGTGTGTCTCATACACGTATGCCGCTGAATAAAAGCCCATTTCCGAAAGCGTTTGCATGCAGAAACAGTAACCGTGAAAGCTTAAATTGCAATCCATTACTGGAACAGTTAAAAGGTCCCGCTAAAGGAAACCCTTGTGCGAATGAACTATGCTTTAATAATGAGCTGGGATCTTTGTATCTAACATCACCCAAAGATAAAGAAAACACAAACAATGAATGTTTAACTCACCAGAAGTCAAGAAAACTGTTGGGTAAATTAATGAGAGGCTGGAAAACAATCCTAAACAAATTACAGAAAAAAGAGTAAAACTATTATTTAATTGTGTGGTGTCAGAAGCAACCCTTACCCCAAATGTACTGAGACACCTGTATTGTCAAAGCCAAGACCTTATCATGTGACTAGCAGAGGGTAAGGGGCATACTATGAAAAAACCCAAAAGGCTAATGTGGTGAAAGCAAAGGGTGAATCTATATCTAAGGTTCCTGCGTGAAGACCAAGGAACTCTGAAATTGCAAAAGACAAAGACACTGTAAAAGAAGAATCCCAAAAGGAGTATTCACTTGACTTGGAAGTGTGCTTTGTTTTCCTCTGAAACAAACTCTGCTTTGAACTTGGGGAATGGACCCCAAGATCAATCTGTGATACTGCTTTGAACTTGGGGAAGGGAACCCACAGACCTATCTGCAATAGTACCTTGTACTCGGGGGAAAGGAACCCCAAGGGTTATTTTGAACTGTATTCCTTTGAACTGGAGAAAAGTAATCTTGACTTTTTTGTGGAACTTTCTTATACTTGAGGAAGGGGGCTGAAAAAAAGCTGCGAGCTGGAAGAAGCTCAGAACCTTGAGTTAAACAATTATTTTTTATTTTTATATCCCTACACTTTGGTTAAATTAGCTGTTAGGGCAAGTAGATGTTTTGAACACAGACAGACGTTTAAGCTGAACTATTGGACTCAGACTTTCCTTAGTTTCGTTAAGGCAGGGAAATCCCGCCTGTCATGCCTGCTAAAGGTGTTCCAGCTGCTTCCTCGAGGTAGCTTTACAAGCACTTCTTGTAAAGCAGCAATTTGCACAGAGAACGGCAGCCAGGCTGTTCTATTCTCGTTACAGGCTTAATGGGCGGTTCCCATGGAGATGGGGGTTACGTAAGGCTGAACACGTTTCTGGGGGTGTTGTGTTCATTACATAAGCACAATGAAGGCGGGAGCCCGGTGCTTCTAATTAGTGTTCTATGAAGATACGGTCACACTGTTCCAGTTGACTCTGTGTTATATTTGCTTTCCCTTCTTTGAGGAAAGTGTCTAGCGTCAATTCGGTATTTCACTCAGATCCTAGTTGAAGCCACACTCACTGCTGAGGTAGCAGCGTTTTTACCGACGGATACTTCAGCCGTTAACCAGCCGCACTGAAACACGGTTAGTTGGCATGGCGCTCTGCCTTCAGCCGCCCGGCGTCTATGCTGACTGATTCTAGTCCGGTGCCTTACACAGACTTCAAAGGGCACTTCAAGCCGCACCGGTTCCACGGCTTCTACGCCGTACTTCAAAAACTCCAAGCTGCACAGTTTCCACAGCGGCAACTAAGGACATTAAGGCATGCCCAGACACGCAGTTACGTGTATGCTACGAATCATCTTTACAGAGTTCCTCGTTACTCCATACCACTTGCTGCTTTCAGTCCTTGTCTTCTCTCATCTAACATCACAAGACTTGTTTGTTGCATTATTGGGAACTTGGTGCCTGGTTATTCTACTACATTCGTGCACTGGACTCATTGACGCTTTGCAGAGGATTAGTGCACCAGCCCGATACTAGTGCGTCCCTCGTGCCGCCCGGGTTCTAGTTCCTAACTAACCTCCCTTCCTGTTTCGTTTCCCTGGATTCCATCAGTTCATCAAGGATTAAATTCTTCCATACTAAGGTAGGGGATTTATATGATTGGTGGTTCACAAGAAGAGTTAGGTTAAATCAAAGTTCCTTTATTAAGTTCACTCCTCTTCTTCTAGGAGAAGACATGGTCCAATAGAATCTGCAGCACTACAACTCTGGCTTTCTCCGTAATAGGGAATGTCACGCCCTTTTAGGTGATCCACTGTACTAGCTTTAGGTTCCTCTCAGCTAGTGGGGTTGATCATTGGGAAGGTCCTCATACATCGAAAGATCTTCCTTCGCACCAGGTCACAGCAATCCCAACTTGCAGTCCCGGTAAGCCTATTTCATATTTGGTTGTATTCCGTGTGCCCTGTGTAACACACCTTAGCATAGGGCAAGTTAAGCATTTTACCATCATGACATTTGGTTTAATAAAGTATTTTACTTTAGACTAAGGGCCTCATCAAGGGTTGGGTGGAGCAGCAGAAATGCTGTGGTAACACTATTACTGCTGCATTACCGCTCCGCCCAATCCCGATTTTGTGCGGAAAGTTAGAGGTTTACCTCCAGCTTTCTGCCCTTTTTTGGCGCTATTACCGCTGGTGGTAATAGTGCTGAAAATCCCCATAGAATCCTGTGGACTCTCCAAAAAATTGGGAATTACTGCCTTACCACTACTTGGGATCCGGTGCTAATAGCGTTGCCGTTATCCCAGCACAATTACCGCTGGGATACCGCCAAGGCCCTGATGAGTCCCTAAGTCTGTTGTCTATGTCTTGCTTCATGATGCCTTCCCAGTATCTATCATAGAAAATACCATGTCTACCCCCTGACACCAACCTCAGCACCTCACATTGGGGAGCTGGGTTTTGGCTGGTGGAGAGCGGGGTGGTGCCACAACCCCTCTCCCACCAAAATTTGCTCCACGCCCCAGTACATACACACGCAAATAAACATTCACATGCAGCATGCACTGCCCATAAGGAGAATGATCGCCCTTCCTACTGCCGGAGTAGTACTGCCAGCACGAAGCCTCCAGGAAGGTATGCAGACCATGCTGCTATTTTAGGTAACGTGCTGTGCAACTTGCATCTCTTTCTGTTGCACCCGTGAAATTGGATGTCGCCCACCAGTATTAGAAACACGACGGAGCCTTGATTTGCTCCTTGCTATACCAGCCCGCCTGAACATTATTACTATTTTATTCATGCTGCCGCCATTGCCTTCCATGTGGTAAAAACCACGGCAAGATGGCCGCGCCATCTCAGTGAGCTGCCTCACTCACTCAGCTCGCCAGAAACACCACTGCTATGACGCCGTCGACCGCTGCATCCGGATTGGCCAAGCAGCACCATATGTGCACCCTGCCGGAGCCGTTAGGCGTGAGCCGTCCCACTGCCTAAGGACCACGATTAAGGATGAATCCTGTCCTGTGCCTGTCCAGTGACCACAGTGGCCGGGGCCAGATCTGTTCTTGCTCGATGCGCCCCAGCACCCCCGACCTCGATCTGCGCCCATTGCCTGGTAAGTCTCAGCCACATTGGAGCAAATCACGTCGCCTGCCACTACTTCCCATTCACACCGTACTTTACCGTGAGCCGTCAGCCTCCGACCTACCTGTTACATTCGCAAGTAATGCGCGTGAGCGCCTTTTGAACACTAGTCACTGTATTAGTGCTGCTCACTGCCGTATAAGTACTGTATGCTGCACCTCCTCCTACCCAGCATATCGCAAATATTGCCCTCTGATTATTGCCCATGATGTTGTACAGTCCATAGCCACAATCACATTATTGATCTGCTAAACCACTACACTTATTGGCACTCTACTGCATTATTGTATTGCTTCGTATGCTATTGCATTACTGTATTGCTTGATTCTGTGTTGCATGCAGTGGTGCGCATAACAAGTTGATGTAACTTTATGTACTCATTTTGATCTTAATTACACTGTTACCGCTTACTTAGATGTACATTACAAAACTCGCTGTGTATTAATTTGAGTGTGCAGTACCTCAGCTACTGTGCTAATGTGCCCACAGATGATCGCTAGAATTCTCCACCATCTGTAATCTGCCTCTTAGGTTCCCTACCCCACCTGAGATACTAGACTCTTCCTGCCCAACCTGGAAAGAACCCATTGCCTTACCATTGCCTTGCCTGCCTGCATAAGATGTTACGCACAATAGTCACCTTATGCGTAATGGCTATATCTTTTTCACCTGACATTCTCTACCAGGATATCCATATCAGGGCTCCACCCTCAGAGACGCCCCCCAATGTATCAAACACAGCCATGCCTGACCCTGCCTGTGCTAAACACTACTGTAGGCCAGGACCAGTCACTTTCGCCTCCTTACCCTGCCCTGTCTCTGACAGAAACAACAAACTTCGCGCTAGACTCTCTAAACTGCATGAGCCGCTTAGAAGACTCCTCCCCACCACCAAAAATGAAACTAAAGGCCACTATACTAGAGAATATAGTGCCCCCTATCACCAGACGACCCCTCTAGCCACTAAAGTCATTACCACTCCCAGAACTAAGACAAAACCATCTATTTCGTCAAATCTCAGCATAGAAGCGGACGCTTTTTCCTACAAAGGAGCACTCCTTAACACAAGATCTCTAGTTGCCCATGCCCTCGATATAGCAGATCTCATCACTGAAGCCAAATTAGACTTCATTGCTCTAACCGAAACATGGCTACACAATGCCGCAGGACTATCCCTCATGCTGGCCATCCCAGACGGCTACACTATATTTAGGCAGGACCGCGTGGGCAGCACCGGCGGCATCGCCATCATATGACAAAGAAAAGCTTGCCATACGGTTAACTTCCACCCAAACTCTGCAATCGTGTGAATCCCTTACCGCCAAACTCCCCATAAACAACACCCAATCACTTACTATCCACTTAGTATACAGACCACCCGGCCCTCTCGGGACCTTCGAAGAGGATCTGCATAGCTTATTAACTAACAATGCTAAAACCACATCACAAATGCTACTATTAGGCGATTTTAACCTCGGTCTTAACGACCCCACAGACTTACATGCACTAACCATAGCTAACACCATCACCTCCCTAGGACTAACCCAAAAAGTCAACTCCTCCACCCACTTGAAGGGAAGAACTTTAGATTGGGTTGCCGATGCTAACTGTTCGGCGGTCATTTAGTCCATCTCTCCTCTACCTTGGACTGACCATTCTCTGATCTCCTTTAATATCCTGACCTCCAGACTACCCACTACAGCCGTGCCATCGGCACCACCCTGCCTAACAAGAAATAAGAAAAACATAAGAGTGGAAAAAATTATTCCAGTCATCCTCCCAACTCTCAATGCATTACCGGATAATCTAGACCCTAATATCCTGGTGCATGAATATAATAAAATCATGTTGGACACCATGGACAAAATAGCTCCTCTAAAACTCCATACCAGTAAGTCCAAAACCCATTTAAACAAATGGTTTACACCTGAACTTAAGGCCCTCCGCTTAAAAAAGAGAAAGTGTGAATCTGCCTGGAAATCATGCTCACCCAACGAAAAGATAGATAAGAAAGCCATTCTTACCACTATCTCACGACAGTACAAAAATGAAATCTGCCTGGCTAAACGGAATTCCTACAATGACCGCATTGCCAATTCCAACTCAAGCATGAAGGAACTCTTCTCCATATCGAAGGAACTTGAGTCTCCTATCGACACACCGGATACCTGTACCAAGGATCAAACATGGTGTGCAAACATCCAACAGGCACTAGCCAATAAAATAAACACATTACAAAACAAAATCCAAATAAAGACTCCTTGAATATTCCTAGTCCACCCAAACTTCTGACTGACGCTATACCTAGCACACATTCTAATAAATTCTCCTTTACGAAAACCACTACCTTGGAAGTTGAGAAAATCATACTCTCTCTCAAACCCTCCAATTGTAAAGGTGACATCTGCCCTGCACACATAATCAAAGGTGCAGCCAGAGATTTATCACCATTTAACGCCAAACTTATAAATGCCTCCTTTGCCTCAGGTAATATCCCGTCCAACCTTAAACAATCTTGGGTGCTTCCCCTGCTCAAGAAACAGACATTGGACCCACTCATCCCCACCAACTACCGCCCCATCACAACGGTACCTTTCCTTCTGAAGATCTTGGACAAACTGGCATACGTCCAGATCCAAAAACACTTGGAAGTCCATAAACTACTAGGATCTAGACCAGGGGTCTCCAACCTTTACGTTAGCTAGAGCTACTTGTAGCAGAGGCCAACAGTGGGGAGCTACTAGCGGGCGATATCGGGGTGGGGATATTTATAAACCTCAGAATTTTTACCAATATTTTTTTGGCTCGATTATTTCCCCTCTATGAACAGATGGACTAACATATCCCTTCACAAATATATTAAGAACTTCAAAAACGTCTTTGTTGCATTATTATTTATTAGTAGCTGTCTCAAAAAGACATATTTGTTGGACTACCACACAAATATCTTGTAATTTTTGTGCCCCTTCCTTTGCATTTTATGCAGGCTTTCTACATGCTAGGCACACTATTGGTTTCCAAATGTGCATTTCACACTTCCAAAAAAATTTAAATAAAACAAAAAGTTATTTCCTAATTGAAAAATGCTGCGTTCACAAGTTTACTTTGACATTTTATTTTTGTCAGACACCACATATACCCCGCTATTTGCCGGTAAGATAGCTCAGCGGGTTGAGCACTCGCTGCTGCGATCTGAGCGTGATCTGCAGATTGCAGGTTCGAATCCCGGCAAGGCCAACTCAGCCTTTCATCCTTCTGAGGTCGATAAATGAGTACCAATTTTGGTTGGGCGATATTGCATGTAAATATGTGCTCTGTAAAGCGCTTTGGATTAAGGCGCTATATAAATAACACATTATCATTATTTGTGTGCCCCTCTGTGTTTTAGCACAAGTTATATTTATGAAGATGTTATATGCTTGTCAAACTGGTTAATCACAAATAAATGCTTCTGTCATGCTGACAGCAGTTTTTAGGAAATTAAACTGTGGGTTCATGGGTGCCAACTTTTGATTTTCACTACAGGGGCAGAAATATCCCCACCTCAGCCCTGAATATAAGCAAGCAACCAGCCCAACCCATACCCTGGCAAACACATTGTATAGTAATTTTTTCTTTATAAGGCATTGCAAAAAGTCGTACGATTAACAACCTGTAGTTTTGAATATATAACATCTCAGCATCGGTCTGTCAACCTGCTGAGCTACCCTGGTAGGCTTCTACTGTACAGCGTGTCTATGGATCGCTTAATGTACTAAAAGTGGGTGTACCTGTGTCATGGAAGTGATTTAAATTGGAAATGTACAGTGTGGAATTTGGAAAGAAGCCACATGAAGGAAATTGCACCATTTTATAAATATTATTTTGAACATTTCCAGGCGAGCAGCAGTGCTACTGTGATATTTTCATTACGTGGTCCCAATGATCCTGATCCTGCCCCAGCCCCTCCAACATCTCTGGCAAACAAGAGCGGCTTGCTTAAGCAAAACAGTGTCGTGGGGGTGCACAAGGCCAACTGTGGTACTACAGGCGGCCTGCAGAAGCAGAACGTGATACTGACATCTGTCAGTGGATTTACTAGCAGCTCCAAGTGGCACAGCAGCAGAGCTCTCTGCCCGCAATTGGGACGACCAGCGTTCGGATCCTGAACACAGAAAATAACTGCAAAGAGCATCATTAAATAATATAATTTAGGAAAATGTTTATTTTTCGGTATCTTCAGCGCGGGCGACTGAAAAGGCTCAGGCGAGCTACTAGTCGCCCGCGATCGACTGTTTGGCGACCTCTGATCTAGACAATCGGGTTTCCGCCCCTTACACGGGACAGAAACAGCCCTTATCGATCTAAAGACCCAAATAGATGAATTGAGGGATAAGGGGAAGACAGCTCTCCTCCTTTTACTCTACCTCTCTGCAGCATTTGATCTTGTGGATCACAAGGTACTATGCAGACACTTGGATTCAGCAGCCCATTTCTCGAGCGAAGCAATCAGATGGATTGAATCCTTCTTGAGCGAGAGAACGATGAGAGTCTTCTCCCCCTCAGCAGCAGCTGACCCCTCTCCTATCACCTGTGGAGTCCCTCAGGGCTCCTGCGTCTCCCCAACTCTATACAACATCTTCACCAAACCTCTGTTTGACGATCTGGACCTTCTGGGTATCACCTACACCAACTATGCAGACGATACTCAGATTCTCCTCCCACTTTCATCATAGCAAGGACAGAGAGTTGGTGAACAGGGTGTATCTCATCATTCAGGCTTGGATGGCATCCCACGGCCTCTGCCTGAATGATGATAAGACAGAGCTAATCATCCTGGGTACGCATGCCAATATTAACAAACTAGGATCTGAATATGTCTCGTTTAACATAGATGGCAACATCATCAAAGTTTCAAGAGAGGTAAAAACTCTTGGATTCTATCTGGATAGCACTATGTCATTTAATAAACAAGTCAACTCACTAGCATCCACTACCGCGTACACCTGCAAACTAATCAGAGCAGGCAGGCCATTCCTCTCCGACGACAGTTGCCTGATCCTGGCGAGAGCCCTCATACTCTCCAGACTCGATTATTGTAATGCTCTTTATAGTGGCGCCAATAAATCAATTACACAAAGACTGCAAATCCTACAGAATAATGCCCGTAGAGCTGCGCTCGGCATAAATAAAAGAGAACATATCACTGCCACCAGACGCCAACATAAATGGCTCTCCACTGAGAATAAAATCCATCTAAAAATGGCATCACTAACACACAAAGCTCTCAATAATGCTGCACCCAGCTACCTCATGGACAAACTCAAGAGGAAACCAGCCATCAGACAGACCAGAAACGTGAATTCTAATTGTCTGGTAATCCCAAGATTTAAACTCTCTACGATAGAAGGCAATAGCTTCCCTGTGAAAGCTGCCACCCTCTGGAACTCCTTACCACATAACCTAAGAGCTGACCAACCCTTCTCACACTTTAGAAGGAACCTTATCAAACACTTGAACGCCAACAACCCCTAGCCTTCCTCCTTGTTGTACATATATCCTTACTGCACTGTGCTTCTATATCAACTATTATTCTGTTCAGGATATTGTATATTTCTGTAATTTTTGCACATGCATATTTATGCATAAGTGTATAACTCTGTAACATTGTAAGCTTCGCATTCTCTTTCCTGCTGCGCCCTGCTGCCTCTGGGTATGGAGCGCATTACAAATAAAGAAACAAACAAACCAACAAACAAACTCGCTCATTCACACGCACACCAATCATTATACACAACACAAGAATACACACATACATACACATATTGAAATTAATGTACGTTCTGCATCGGTCCTGATGTTTCCTCCCATCGCTTCAGCTCCTGCGCTGCACAAACAAGAACCAGGAAACAAAGCGCGCTTCCTGGTTCGTGCACATACACACAAGAACTGGAGCGCTGATGATAAAGTTCCCTACTCTATTTCTATGTGAGAGGAGGCGCAGGAGTGCCTCCCTCACACATACACACATGCAGTGCCTCAGCCAATATCCCCAATGGGCCATGCAAGGTTGGGGAAGAAAAACACCCCCGGCTTTGCATGGTTTATTGGATATGCGAGACTGAGGAACAAAAATGGAGAACGGAAACCACATTTTCATTTGGCAGTTCAAGCCAGTCAAGAAGTGCTCCCTTAGCTGCAGAAAGCAGCTGAGGAAGTGCTCAGCGTTTGCAATGGGCTGGCTCCTCGGCTCCTCCATAATGGGTGAGGGTATATGTGGGTCGGCGCCCCCTCGCCTTTATTGAGAAGCTGCCACTGGAACATAGGGTCAGTGTGACTGGAGATGAAATACTGTTGACTTTGAAGTCATGCACCCGAACTGCACTGTTGGTAATGCAGCGATGTTGAACACATTAAGGGATCTATAGACTACATTATGAGGGTACCTCAGCAGGTTGAGTGACTATTGCTAAAATGTTATATATTCAAAACAGACTGTATATCTTATACATTTTTTCAATTCCTTATTAAAAAAAACAAGTGCTATAAATGTGTTCGGCCAGGGGATGGGTTGGGCTGGTAGCTTGCTTATATTCAGGGCGAGGGGGAATTACTGCCCCATAGCGAAAATCAAACGTTGGCACCCATGAACCCACGGTTTAATTTCCTAATAAATACTGTCAGTGCAACAGAAAGCTATCTTGTAATAAAACACAAAGGAAGGGGTGCAAAAATCACAGGGTGTGTGTGGCAGTCTGACATAATAATCAACACATTTTAAAGAAAACTAGTGAATGTAAGTTTAAGAAGCCTCCTCAAGGCCTCCCATCGTCCTCCCTTGTGCCCCTGAAAAGTGTCCTACACCCGGACGCACGTCTCATCAAGCGTCTACGCAGATACGAACACATGACCCTGGCGCTCTTCGACCTTCACTGGCTCCCACTGCACGAACAAATCACTATCGTCTTGCTGCATCATCTATGAGGCAGTCGCCCTCAAGTCACCCAGCTACCTCATGGAGAAACTCAGCATCTACGGCGGACAGCACACCACCAGAAGCCAGGACATGTGCAGACTTGAAATCTGCCACTGCAAAAAGAAAAGGACAAGAAAACAAGCCTTCTCTGCCTATGCCCCAGGACTATGGAACCTCCTCTTCATCAGACTTACCCCCACAATTCAGAAAATAACCCAAGCTCCACCTTTTCAAGGAGTCTCTCCTCCTCAACATGTCGCCTCTTGCGCAACCCGACTAGCTAGATGCCGCCCGGCCCTCTCTTCCCAGCCACCCGGTACAGCGGTACCCGCCTCTGTGCCCTACCCCCTGCTGTATATCTGTTGTTACCTCTAAAAGCACTCCGTTATGCATCTGTACTGTTGTATACCTCTGTAAAGCGTGCCATTGTGTATCTGTAGTGTATATCTCTGTAAAGCTCTCCACTGCTTCTTGATGCTAGGTCCGCGCTCAAATACCATAATAATAATAAAAAAGAAGCATGTTTCAGTTGGGAAATGTCTTTTGTTTTTTTCTATACAAGCGCAAGCTGCACATTTGGAAAACAGTGTGCCCAGCATTTAGGTAGCCGGCTTTTTACAGTGATAGCCCCTCGCCCCTGTTATATTCAGGACCCATTGATTCCCGTGGTGTCCCTTTCAGGCCAGAACCAAGGCTGAAACCCCGCGAATTACGACATGGCAAAGGAGCATCTTTAAGAATCCTGGAAAGAGTTTTATGAAAGAGTGGGCGCAGGTGCTATGTGGAAGATTCTGGGTGCGTGTCTTTAAAACAAGACAGCTTGAGGCATAAGTCCTGTGTCAAGCAGTTTACTGAATGAAACGGGGCTCCGGTTGGAATCCCCGGCACACGAAAATACATTTTTTTTAAAAAACCGGACAGTAAGGCAAACCCACTTTTTTTTATTGTTTCCTGTTGGGGACACTTAAGGCCACACCGATCATTTAGGCAAGACCCCCTCGTTATATACCCCCCTCCATTTGTCACGCCACTTAAAGCACTGCCTATGAGTATAACTTGTTCATTCCGCCTATGATGTTCTCGGTGTTTCGCGGTGAAAGTATGGGAGCCTGGGAGGATGTTGTTGTTTGGCGCGGTGCGTATTGGGAGCTCAGGTCAGCGCTCTGCATTGTGGGAGAGTGGGAGTCTGAGGCGTCAGCGTACGTTCTGTAGTGGGTGAGTTCACAAAAACGCCAATAATAAGCACGAGCGCTCGCAACGGCGCTATCCACAAACAGGGCGTCAACCTGGGTCTTTTCCGTGAACTCGCACGTGGGTCAGAAATAGTCTCCCATCTGCATCAGTACTTGTAGCGGCAGACAGCTTGTTATGCTTCTGTGCGAACAAAACGATAGATCAAGATGTGTGTGTTGGGCAGTTTTTAATCTGTTGATTAAATAATCTCTATACGGTACCGCGAGCGCAATACTGATAGCAAGTGCTACATAAAACAACTGATATATTATAGCATCATATTTTTTACCGTGCTCATGCGGTGCTGTACACTTGTAGGATATTTTGAGTGAGTTGCCCCGGACGAGATTTGGTGTCACATAACATATTCATTGCAATAAATTCTTCTTAAAGTAACTGGGTCTTGTAAAACACAGAATCGTACATGCCATTTATTCCACTATTCCAGCCCTGGTTTAACTTTGAATCATGGGACTTGTAGTCCTGGGGAATCCCAGACCACATGTCAACGAAAGAAAAGTAAAATCAGGACTGGAGTTCTATCTCCCAAATGGAATGCGTAATGTTGGCATGTATGCAGAGTCTGGCAATTGTGGGTGCTTGTTTGCAATGGCACTGCAGGGAGGGGTACTGGGTGGGCGTGTTGATCTATTGAGTGCAAACTGAAAGCACCCATTTTCTATGTGCAGTCAGTTTCCAGACCTGCCACAGAGGGTGGCGGTGTGGTGTAGGGTGTAAGCCTGATGCATCTGAAGATGGGATATACATAAGGATTAATGTGAATGTTTTCAGTGAGTCACGTGACAAGTACATGTATTATTGTTACTACACAAAAATCACAGGCAACTGGGTCTCGCAGTCTAGGAATGGTCACTGCACACATTTCCCTCAACTTTGAGGGCGCACCCACCTCCCCAGCCCAGGCGTCCCTACTCCAAAGGGTATTTGTAGTAATCTTGTCTATCCAGAAAAAAGTATAATATGTATTTCCTCTGGCTCCCCTTCTGCGCGTGAGTTGGAATGTGTTAGAATGCTGAGAGTGAGTCGGAACGTTCGAGTGGAGACCGTTAGAAGGAGATGACCAAGTCATGAGAGGAGACGCAGTGGGGGGCGCCGGTATAAATATATAATAGTAAATAAACTAAGTTATTTACCTCTACTAGTCTCCCTCGCCTACTTCAAATGGCGACGAGGATGCCGGCACCCTGAGAACCCGCGAAGAGGAGTGGAGCCAAGAGCAGTTGCTCCGAGCCGATATGCAGCGTTGCATGGGTTCGTGCTGATCGCGGCCCAGGGAAGTGGCGAAAGGGAGAGCAGAAGCTCCGAGCCAGTGTGTGGTCCCGCATTGGCTTGTGCAGGTGTTCCGGTCCGCGGATGAATTGCAGGGGAGAGCAGATGCTCCGAACCAGCGCGTAATTTCGCGTTAGTTTGTGCAGGCGTGTGCATCATTTGTTGTTACGGCTCCGGGAAGTGCATTCAGAACACGTTTGATGCCGTAATACTGGAGGTTAGAGACAGTAATCCCTTCATTTTCGTCACAGTACTTTCAAATGTAATTTAAAAAAAAAAATTGTGGCAACAGTAAAACCATACTCTGCAATTAAATTGTGGCAACAGTAAATACATATTCTGCAATTGGTGAGATCTAACATACTACACTAGTGTGGGAGAATTGAAGTTTACAAGCACATATTGCAATATTGTTGATAATAGATCACTAAGGATCACTAATCTACGGAGCCATGCAAGGTATCAATATTCAACCGCCAGCAAGTTTTCTTCCGGCGCCAGGCCAACCTGTAGTTTTATGGTCAGAATGGAAAGAATTCTGGTTAAACTATATCCAAGCAGTTGAACATGAAGATCTCACGTCTGGGAAGAAGAAGTTATTATTACTGCATGCACTAGGATTGGAACGGCAGAGGAAGTTCAGAGAGCTACCAGAATTGACTATAGATGAGGCGGTGATGCTTATGAGCATGATAGGGCCATAAGGCAATTGGACAAATACTATGCACCAGAAACTAATGTAGCCATAAATAGATACAAATTCTATACGCGGGTACAAAAAGAACATGAAAGCATTGAAGAATATGTTTCGGCATTGAGAGTGATATCACGAACTTGCCAATTTGGCAATGGTATCACCCTTGATGAGTTAATCAGGGATCAGATCATTATTCACTCTAAGGACAATTTAGTCCAAGACAGACTGTGGATGGTTGGCAATCCATCCCTACCGGAAACCATAGCGATTGCTAAACGGGTAGAACACAGTCAGTTGTGCTCGAAGGAAATGAAGAGCAAGAAAGAGGAGGTTGTGCAAAGCATGCAGAAGCATAGTAGTAAAGAGATACAGGAAAAAGAAACAGAAGAACAAGGCCAGGTTAACGTACTACGGTCAAAGGACAGAGGTGGAGCAAACGTTAAAAACAAAGATAAAGTCGAGGTCAATGCAGGAAGAAATAACAAAATGAAGAATTTTGAGCAGAGAGGGAGTTCAAATCGAGGAAAGAACTGGGTAAAGAATGAACCAAAAGTTCAATATGAACATAGATTTCAGAATGCCCAACCGAGGGAAGGAGTCAGATGCTATAATTGTGGCAGAGTGGGTCATTATGCCTACGCTAAACAGTGCCCAGCATTGGGGCAAAAATGTGGAAATTGTGGCCTAAGAGGTCATTTCGCGGTCACATGTAGAAGGAGGAAGAAAGTATCTGCCATTATGGAAGAAGAGGAAGAATCGTAGGAAGAGAGAGTGTTTTTGATACGTGAGCCACCAACTGGAGAATTTAAATGCCCGAGTTGTGAAGTAATTTTTGATAATTGGAAACTTAAAGTGAAGGTTGACAGTTGCTCACCTTGGACGATTATTACCAAGAAAACATGGAAGAATTTAGTGACACGTCTCAAAAGTAAGATGGCGATGTCAGACATACCAAATCCTGGTGGGTTTGAAGGATCCAAGATCAGGATGATTGGATGTTTTTCGTGTATTGTTCAGTTTAAAGACAGACGGTCTCAAGTGAAGGTGTACGTAGCAGAAAAGGGTGTGAATGTACTGGGTTGGAGAGACCAAGCTGGACTGAGGATCAGGTTGGATCCATGTGAAGAAGAACCGATCCTAGTGGTAAACAGGAGCCAAGCGCAAAGTAATGAGAATGTTAGAGAAAGGGAAGTGGAGACATTAAAATTGGGTTTGCTCAAAAACTTTGCGCACAGGATTCGTCTCAAAAAGGGAGCAATACCTGTTAAACACACAAAATCCAGGCCAATTCCATTTGCCATTGCTGATAAGGTTGAGTAAGAACTTGCATCATTGGAGTCTGAAGGAGTAATAGAAACAATTGAATCATCTGAATGGGTGAGCCCCATTGTGGTTGCATTGAAGAAACGTGGCAAACTCAGAATTTGCGTAGACTTGAGAGACGTCAACAAGAATATCATAACTGACATTTTTCCACTCCATATTATATCTGAAATGTTGAATCGTATTGGTAATGCTGATATATTTTCTACATTAGATCTTTCGAGCGCCTACCATCAAATCTCTTTGACAGAGGATTGTAGGGACATTACAGCGTTTATAACGCCACATGGGCTGTTTAGGTATAGACGTATGCCGTTTGGATTAGCGTCTGCGGCAGCAGTATTTCAAAGAATTATGATGCATGTGCTGAAAGGGTTAAATGGAACAATGGTATATCAGGATGATATAATTGTATTTGGTAAGGGATCTGAGGAACATGATGGGAGGTTGAAAGAAGTGTTGAAGAGATTGCAAGAAGTCGGGTTGAAAGTTGAGAAAAGCAAATGCAAATTTGGGTTGGAAGAAGTGGAATATTTAGGGCATACTTTGAATGGTAAAGGTTATAAGCCCAAAAGAGATGCTATGAAGGCAATCAGAGAGTCACCGAATCCTAACAATAAAGACGAATTAAGATTGTTTTTAGGGTTATGTGAATATTACAACTGGCTTGTAAAAATGTTTGCGAGTATAACAGAACCATTGAGAAAGTTGTTAAAAAAGGATGCAAAATTTACATGGGGTGCTGAATGTAGTAAGGCGATTGAATGTATAAAAGGAGAAATTTGTGACTCCTTGGAATTGGGAGGATTCGAGTTTGGAAGGTTGACGAAGATTACGGTGGATGCCAGTGGGAGTGGTATAGGAGCAGCTTTAACACAAATAAATGATGATGCATATGAGAAGGTGATCAGTCATGCTTCTAGAGCTATTTCGGAAACAGAAAGCAGATATTCTGTGATTGAAAAGGAATTATTAGCCTGTTCGTGGGCGGTGAATTACTTTAGGAAATATTTGTGGGGAAGGAAATTTGTAATTCAGACAGATCACAAGCCCTTAATTGAAGTTATCACAGTGAAAGGAATGTGTAAAGCTTCTCCCAGATTAGCCAGGCTTAGTCTGAAATTACAGGATTACAATTTCTCAGTGAAATATGTGCCAGGGAAAAGGAATATTGTTGCTGATTATTTATCTAGATTGCCATTAAGGAGTGATGAAGCAAGTGTGGATATGGTTGAAGAAATGGTGGCGGTCGTTTTTGAGGTTACGTCTAAGGAAATGTGGATTGAAGAATTAAATAAAGATGATGAATTACAAGAGATAAGAAGATACTCCGAATCAGGGTGGCCTGAAAAAAGGGAGATTAGTGAAAGTTGTAGAAGATATTGGGAGGTTAAGGATGAATTGTCTATGGAAGATGGATTTTTAGTGAGGGGAGACAAGTAGATTCCCCCATGCAAGTTTTGGAATGACCTTATTGAGAAAGCACACCAGGGTCATCCTGGTATTACTGGCACTAAGAACAATGTGCGTTTGAAATACTGGTGGCCAGGCATGGATCTCATGATTGAGAGGTTTATTAGAAATTGTTGGCCATGTCAGAACAGTGACAAGAGCTGCAGGATAGTGAAGTCTAAGCCAATTAACATAGACAAAGGTAATGCGCCATGGGAGATGGTAGGAATAGATATCATTGGACCATATGTGAAGTTAATTGGAGAGAAGAAGTTCCTGATCGTTCTAGTTGATTACTATTCAGGATGGGTGGAAGTCAAGGCGGTGAGTAGAATTGATACTAATGAAATAATTAAATTCATAATGCAGAGCTGCAGAAGGGAAGGATTTCCCAAAATAATATTGAGTGATAATGGAGTTCAATTCAGAAGTAGAGAAATGAGCGAATTTGCTAAAACTAAAAGAACAGGAATTGAGTGGAGATTTTCGTCGTTATATCACCCACAAACCAATGGGTTAGTGGAGAGATATAATCGTGTAATTGTTGAGGCAGTAGAGTTAGCCTTGAGTAACAATATGCCGGTGGATGAAGTTCTTAAGGAGAGAGTATGGAGCACTAGGATATCTGTCAAGAAAGGAATGGAGGTCTCTCCTTTTGAATTAATGAGGGGAAGGGCTCCAAATACTGTGCTAAATCCTGAATGGGTTAATTGTAGGAGAAGTGTTAGTACCGGGTTACAAAGTCCTGATGAAAATCTAGATAGGTACAGTAGGTATACAGGAAAGTTCAAGTCTCCAGAAAGGAGTAAATTGAGAATCTTACCAGGAGATTTTGTGCGAATCAAACTTGGACGCAATGTTAAAAAGGGAGACTCTAAGTACAGCAGTCCTGTTAAAGTAGTACAAGTATTCAGGAGAGCTGTAAGAGTTGCGGGAGGATCGGTATGGAATATGGACAGGGTTAGTAAATGGATGTGGAGGGGTATGAATCAAGGAGACAAGCAATTTAAATTTGGAAGAAGAGCGATTGAATTATTTGAAGATGATCATATTCAAAGTGGAGTTGAAAATGCGAATTTGAATGGTAATGTGAGGAGACAGGTTGAGAATGCAAGTGCTCAGCAAGGTGAGAGAGTTTATGAAGATAGGAGTGTGCGTAGTTCTAGAGAAAGGAAGTTACCGTTTTGGTCTAGAGATTATGTCATGCAGAGTTAAACAATTTTCCTTACATAAGGGAGGTTTTAGTAAAGAATTTTAAGGTGATTTTATAAGTGTGCGTTTTGCACATATGTGTTATGTTGGAAATGTTTTGACTACATGTACTTTGCACAGATGTGTTAAATTTGGGAATGTATATCTTTTCTCCTGTTCAACATTGTGAAGGGGGGGATGATGTAGTAATCTTGTCTATCCAGAAAAAAGTATAATATGTATTTCCTCTGGCTCCCCGCCTGCGCGTGAGTTGGAATGTGTTAGAATGCTGAGAGTGAGTCGGAACATTTGAGTGGAGACCGTTAGAAGGAGATGACGAAGTCATGAGAGGAGACGCAGTGCGGGGCGCCGGTATAAATATATAATAGTAAATAAACTAAGTTATTTACCTCTACTAGTCTCCCTCGCCTACTTCAAAATTCTCACAGTATAGATTCGCCATAGCCAGGGTACCCTTCTTGTCTTCTATGTCCCTATCATAGGGAAGGCCTAAAGGACCCATCTAACCTCATCTGGGACTTCACCTAAATGAGGTAGTACGATCGCTCTGGCACGCTTTCTTTCAGATGACTCCCATCAAACTTTTTCTTCACTCTCCTCTCCCTACACCTGCCTCCACTCTCCTCTCTGTGTGTCTCTCTTGCACAGTCAAATTATTAACACGCTTTATCAGACCCAACACCTTACCTTCACTCTCTCCTCACAACCTACAAGTCTCCTCCAAGTCCTCATCCACCAGCTACACCCTCTGTGTGTTCCTCCTTCAATCTCATTTAAACACTGTTCACAGCAAACTGACTCTGGCTTTTGTAGCCCTCCCCTCCCTACCTAGAAGCATCCCCCCTCTCCCATTGGTTTCTTTAGAGAGCTGCTTCTCTTGCCCAATAACATTCTAATCTATCCCAAACTCCATGTTATCTCTTCGCCTTTTGGGCCGGTACTACCCTTGGATGTCCAGCCTCTGTCTTTGTCAAGATTGCCATGCATTCACCTGCAGTATTTGTGCTTTGTCTCTCTCCTGTCTTTATTAAGTTGGTGTTTAAACTGGATTTGGAAAGTGTTCCTGTGTCTCCCCTATTTCTGTATAGGCCCTTGCCAGTTGTGGCAACTGATCATACTATACAAATGACAGTGCTATTTCTTTGATGTGTACTTCCATTTATCAACATGGTTTAATTAAAGATCTCTAAAGGCACTGGCATGCATACACATTAGGGGGGGACCTAAGGCCACTCCTTCTGTGTCTTTCCAAGCGCATTAAACTGCTCGGACACGCCACGACTTTCATGTCCCACGTCATTTTACCATGAAGCAGTACGTGGTACTTGGTGTTCTAGTTATCGCACCAGATCCTGCACCATTGTTCCCTTACACCATGCTTCAGTTTGTCGGGTAGGTGTTGTCTCCCAATCTGCTCTTTCATGGGCAAGGCTAGACCCTTTCCATTAAAGTAGTCAGCCCTTTAATCTTGTTCTGGGTTGGTTCTTGACCATTAGACCCAGATAAATTCTGGTACCTGTGGTGTGGCCTCTTTAAGACTGACGCGACGGAGTGATGCAACTCAGTCGCGTCAATAAATGGGGTGTTCATGCTATGGCACGGCAATGCACGAACAGAGCCCGGACGAGCAACATGTGTCTCCTAGTCCTCTTTGTGGGTCCTGGTTTACCGCTACATCAGGCCTCACAGCCATAACCACAATGGTGACAAGGAGTTTGCTGAGACGAACCACGGGCTCTGGCTATGCAGTGATGATTCCGGATGTGTTTGCAGGGGGCAGAGTAACATCGTGAGACACTCGCCGGCCGTGGAGCTGACGCACGCATGATGGTGAGGCACACCCTGGTCGGCTTGACCAGCAGAGGTTGCGGCTCCCCTAGGGAGTGCACATGCTCCTCCCTTCTGAAATGTTTGGAGCATCCACGATTGCGTTAATTTTCACACAAAAAAAGAAAGAGGGAAGAATATTTTTTTCTCTCGCTCCCCAACATTTCTCTCTGGTGTCAGTAGGAGGAGTGCAGTTTTTCAAATTGGACTTTAGTGGCCCCAAGATGCATGTGTAATTGTGGCCTTGTTGGAGTTAGCCAGCCTGGTGGTGGCTCAATTTGTAGTGGCATACCTGCCCTCCTGTGCTTGGAAGCAGACATCACGTGATAACCCTCTGGGTGGGGGTGCCTGTGCGCTCAGAGAAGGTCTCCTGCCAACTAGGCGTGCTTCACCCTCGTGCGTGTGTTGGCTCCACAGCCGGCGAGTGTCTCGCAATGTTACTCTGCCCCCTGCAAACACATCTGGAATCACTGCCGCATAGCTCGAGCCCGTGGTTCATCACATCGACCACCTTGTAGTCATTGTGGTCAGGGCCGTGAGGCCTGATGTTGCGGTTACCCAGAAACCCCTGACAGAGGACTCGGAGACAGATGTTGCTCGCCCGGGCTCTGCTTGTGCACTGCTGTGCCGTAGCGGGAGCACCCCGTTTATTGACGCGACAGAGTTGCGTCACTCCGTCGCGTCTGTCTTAAAGCGGCCACACCACACTCCATCTCTTTCATAACAACGAGCGCACATTAACATTCCGTTCTTGCCCCCTTCTTTAATTAATACAACTATTACACTTATAATAGCATTAGTGAACAACTTGACATAGCCTTCCCTTTATGCGTCCAGCACATAGTCATCTAGATGGGACAGCCTACTTCATATAGTGTGTTGAGGGTATCGCATTCCCCCTCCCTCGCTTGACATTCCATCATCTGTAATTCCTTGGTCAACTGGCTCTCGTGAATCCTGTCATCTCCTCTCTCTTCCAGTTCCTCCTCGTTAGCATTCTGTGGCGTGGCCCCCTCCTGATCACCCTCCGCGACTTTCTTAAAGAAGCTTGAGTTCTTCGTCACAGTGGTGTTGCCATCGGATGCGGTCACCATGGACCCTTTCACTTCCACCACGTCAATGGGTCGAGGTTCATACGTTAGCAAGACTTTTCCCTGCAGCTGTCTGTTTCTCACCAGTACCTCATCTTTGGGTGCCAACAGATGTGGTTGTAGACTCAAATATTCTCACTGTCATTTCTGGCTCTTCTTTCTTCGGAGACTCTCTCATTGTTAATTTCCCTGGGTGCTCTCCTCCCTAGATCCGGAAACAGTCCCCGGGGACGCCTCTTGAATAGCGACTCCGCGGGTGCAAGGCCCATTGAGCAGTGGGGAATCGCTCGATATTCCCTCAAAAACTGGTACAGGGTGCTTCTCAGATACTGTCCTTGTCCATGTGCAATGTAAAACACTGTTGAGAGTTCGCATGAAGCGTTCGGCTTCCCCATTGGCCCTTGACCACACCAGTGACGTTTTCCTGTGATGAATTCTGTACTCCAGCATGGATTGCCCAAAAATCTCCTTGGAATAACTGTCCATTGCTTGAGCAGATCTCCTTCAGGAAACTATGCAAGGCAAACACTTTTTCTAGTGCTGGCACAATGTGGTCAAACACCAAAGAGTCTATGAATTCGACCTCCGGATACCTCGTCCATTGGTCAAAGAACACCATGAAGCATGTCTCTATGCCTGCCGATCCAAAGTCCACATGTACGGTCTCACATGACTGGCAACTCGTCAGCATGGAGTCAATCCCTGATAACAGTACCTGTAGTTTTTGATAATTGCTTCTGCACTATGCTGCCTCGTGTGATCCATGGTCAAGCCCGTTGGGAATGAGGAGTATGGTGCATGACAGTAGTGTATTAGTCCTTCGTGCTGAAATACCAGGTTATTCTGGTCGCCAAGCCTTCCTGGAAGTGGGGTGCTGGAGAGCCGCCAGCAAGATGGCGGCTTAGGTTGGAGTTCAGGCAGAGGTGTGTGGAACTGGGAGACGCAACATTCCGAAATACAGACTTCGGCGCTCAGAAACAGCAGCGTTGATCTCGGAGAGACAGCGGGGCCATACCTGCCTAAACTCTGGGTTAAGACTCCTGGTTTTTATGCTCTTCTCTGGGCCTCTGGGAAGAGCATGGAGTCTCTGGGTTTTCTGTCTGTTCAGGATGCCACTGTAAACGAGCTGCATTGCAGCAACATTGCCATCGCTGGGCTTGCAGTAACGAACCCCTCCAATTGCATTTGCCTGGGGGAATCCAATCTGCAGAACTAAGCGGAGGAAGGAACCAGAGGATCCCAACTACAGTCAGGCACAGCTCCCATTGCCGGCCTAGCATGAGTAGGAGAGGCTGGGAGGGCCTTACCAAACCCCCTGCAATGTCCAGAAGGTCCCCATTCCAGCACCAAACAGGCTCCAATCCCTGAGGTGCAGGAGGAGGTAAAGGCGACAGGAACCAATCCCCCGAGCAGAGGAAGTACCTGAAAGAGGCCCCGGCCCTAGTCAGGCACAGCCACCACTTCCACAACAGCATGTAGAGGAGAGGGGGAGGGCCTTACTAACCTCCTCCACACTCTGCCCGTAAAGGCAGAAGAGGCAGTAGCAGGCCCCGGGACTGCGGGAGGGAGCAAGATTTTCAGTCAATTAAAGGATGTTTCTGTCAATCAAATTTCCTGTTGGGGGGGTAAAAACTGCCCTGCTTTCTTGGCACTTATTTATGATTCTTGGTAGTCGTGTTTTTTTGTTTGTAAATATGTGGTGTGGCAGGTGGGAGTAGCATTGAGTCATGGGCAAGGTTCGGGTGATGCCATTCTCAGGGTTTTTGTTTCTCCAATGTAGGCAGGTATGACCAGGACCCAGCCATGCTAGTGAGGCTGGTCGCGGTTGCATAGAGTGCAGCACCCATGTACACAAAGATATGTTGAAACGGCTGGAGCCGTGGGGAAGCGGAGCGCCCAGATGGTGTACTCGGCCAGATGGAATGGGGAGGCCCCCTCCGTGGAGGAGGCGGCGGGGAATAGGTGAGTGCCGTAGGAGCCTAGTGCCCACATGTGCATGAGGACGACCTGGGAGGGCTGAGGCGCATGCTTCTACCTGCCCACAAGCTTCTTTCCATACAGGAGATGAGGGGACTTTAAGGCCCAGTGGTGTACAGGCAGGCCAGGATGTGGCTGGCTGACTGTAGCCTCCACTGTTGAGGCCTGGTCTGGGCACAGCAAGTGAACTGCCTGCCGGACGCTGTCCTCAGCCACACAGACAATAGCTACAGGGGCATGATGGAGCACTGGCCAGGGAGACTGGCACCCAGTTCCCAATGCAGCGCTGATCCTCAACGGGAGAGTCCATACTATGCTGAGGAGCCAGTGAGGTGCTTATTGGGGCAGGGCATGGACGCCCCACCTGCGTGGAGGCTGGGTGGACACAGCGTACCAGGCTGCATAGGAAGGCAACAGCTACAGTAGACAAGAGTGCTCACATGGCTAAGGACAATAAGAAACCGGGATAACTCAACTTCGACCGCAAGTCCCAAAGTGGAGCCAGTAGCACTTCCACAGCATAGCGGAAGGCTTTGGGTGACATGCATAGGTAGTTCGGGAAAAACACCATGAAGCCCTCTGCCTCCCAGCGCGGCTGTACAGCTGCAGCAATGGACATGTCCCTGATACTCTGTTAAAATAGGGATTTGAATGCGTGAATTCCAAGTTAGACTGTCTGACATACAAGGTTGACCTGAGGCAGCAACGGCTTGATAAGGAAAGTGGCTGTATAACCGGTGTCAAGGAGTTCACCAGTGTGCTGGTGAATGGGGATACCCAGATGAGGCGTATGCTATAGCAACTGCAGTCCAAAATGAAAGTGGTTCAGACATGAAGCGAGACCTGGAATCGAGATACCACGGGAAAAATATCTGCATTGTGGGACTGCCAAAATCTCTCATACAGTAACATGAAACCTTCAACAAGGACATACTTCAGAGTCCTCCTCTCCTGCCTCATTTCCTGATTGAAAGGATACACAGATCCATGGGCCCAGTTCTGAAGGCTGGACAAAAGCCTCGATCAGTAATAGGGCATCTATTTAACTACATGGACACGGTCCAGTGTACAAGCTGGGAGAGTTGTGATATCAAGATGCACAGATTTTCTTTTACCCAAACCTCACACTGGCCACACAGAAGGCCCTCAGACCTTTGTGTCCGTCAAATGTCTCCGGGCGTAAAGGCATCAGATGGGCCATGCTGTTTCCAGTGAACTCCGGGTTACCCAGAACAACAAAACCAATTTAAACATAGCCCGGAGGAGGGCCACTCCTTTCTGAACTTGCCGGCAGGCAACTGGAATCATCATCTTCTGGGACAAGGCCCTGCGGGAGTGGGCACTGTTGGGAAGACTTCCTACAACACTTATTAGGTGAATGATCTGGCCGTTGCTGGCTTGTTATCTAAAGTAGCAATGTAACGTATCAGTTCTAAATGCTCCAATAATGTCTCAAGGAACTGCTGTTTCTACGCCCCCATCAAAGGCCCGTTAGGCCCAGCCTCTTGTGCACTCGTAGGCGTTGGCTGTAGTTGGATTTTGGAAATGGGGATATGATAGGTCATTTATAACACGCCTGTACACAAGCGTTTCCAGGCGTGCTAAGGCAATGGAGGTAAGGCAAGACAGTTTGTGCGAGAACGAGAAGCGCAAAGGGAATGCAAGGGAGAGGGTAAGGGAAACAGGGCAGAAATGCTCTAAGTATGTGCAGCCAGGGTAGCGCGGCTCTGGGTAAGTGCAAGGAGACAGGGGGCTGTAGGGTTACATGTACAGCCCTTAAGTGCGTGGTAGGCCCGGAGGCAGTGCAGGGTGACTGATCAAGAAGGAGCCTGGAACACAGTGAGACTCTGAGGGTAGCCAGGCAACCAGTCGGTACAGCAGACAGGTCAGGTAGGTCAGCAGGGGAGGGGGAGAGAGAGAAAGCGGAGGAGAAGAGGAAAGTTTTAAGCTGCTTCCCGAACCTCAGGTGGTCCGGCTCAAATTTGAGAGGGGCAGGGAGGCCATTCCAGAGGGAGGCACCTGCAGAGGAGAGAGATGTACCCCCACTCTCTGCCTGGATGCCACTGCTAGTTTGGGAGGGCAGTTGGGGTGGGGGAAGGGAGGTTATAATGGGTTGCTTGTTGGCGGTGTCAGGTGGGGGGGGTTGGTATACCTTTCTTTAAAATTATCTTGGCAGCTGTTTTTAACTGTATAGCTATTTTGTAAATGTCATAGTTTTGTTTTTTCGAGGGGCATTTGGAGGGCCAGCATACACCCACAGTTAGATAATAGGTGAGCAGTGTACAGTTCTTAGTTGGAATGTCTGAGACCTGAATAATGTGGTCAAGGCTAGGAAGATAAATGCTTACTGTGAGTGACAAGCGCAAAGATGCTACTGATCCAGGAATCCCATCTGGCAGGACCAGGTCCAATTCCATTAGCTAAGTCGTGGGGGCCTGCCTAGTACTTCACTTCTTACTCCTCTAATTCCCAGCGTGTGCTTACACTGAGCCACAAAACCGTTCTGTTTACAGTACAATCTGTAGAGATATACTCAGAGGGCCGATACGTGCATGGGTATCTGTTTGGGACATGTCTTACACAGGTCAACATTTCCGCCCCCAATACTGGCAACCCCCAATTCCTCTAAATAAATACCTGAAATATGTAGGATCCCAGATGATTTGGCGTTGAGACTTCATTACCATATTGGACACTGTCCTGGACAGATCCAGTACGAAACCAGTTCTCTTTCACTGGCAGTGCAGGTAGTGCATAAAGCAATGTACTTTTTAAATAATACAATACCTCTGGCGTACCCTTAATGGTGAACGGACAGACTTTTTCTTTTTAATTTTCTGTCCATGATATGCACTCTCACATAGACGTTATATTCGCTACTCCTGCACTGACGCAACAAGGTGGCCTGTACCATGCTTCTCCAGAGGTTTTTAGACCTTTCACCTGCGGTAAAGGTGCAAATGCAGCGCTGCAAAGGGTGGTGCACTTATCAGTTGTGGGAATGATGGGTGAGGGGAGGGGGCATCCCTAGAGCGGGGAACATCATTAATAGCCACACCATGCCACTTATGTGCCGTGTGCGCAGGTGCAGCTTTAGGGGTAGGGGCACCCACGGGAGAGGGGGGGGGAATAGAGGCCCTATGGCAGGGGTTGGTACAGTATGATATGACACGTACAACAGCCACCCTGACAAATATGCCGCAGGTAAGTAAGCCGCTTGGGTCTTCACAATGACAGACCCCGTATTTCGGGGCAGACATGAATTTCTCGAGCACTCCACTATAGCAGCGTGCTAGAGAAATTTTGCAAACTGACCATTCCCAGGAGACTTAAGTCGCGGGGAAAGAGGGCCACCTGAAGGAGGTAGCGAGACAGGCTCCTGGACACTCGCTTGGAAGGGAAGTTCTTTAATTAATAAATACAGGCAAATAGAAGGAACCTAATTGTGGAGTGCGCGGTTTAAAATTGCCCCTTGACAGATAGGCCTGAGAAGAGGGTTGTGGGGCAGGAGGAGATAGCCGGGAAAGGAGCCAATCAAATGGAGAGATTCAGTGTGCCAAGGGTGCAACTGTGTTTTGTGCCCTTGCCGATGTCAGCAGGGCACCTCATTGTTTAGATGCTGTGTGAATGATTTTTCATTGTCAAATCCAGGTTGGATTATGTGTCTCATGAGAACTGGCCACTGGCAGTTGAATAAAGTTCCGGTGGTCAGCACAAATATGTCATGCATTGTTTGTCATGGCAGGGTTGTGTGGGAAGGTTTGTGATGTCACAAAGGAGGTGTTGGTCAGAAAGGGTCAAGATTGCTTGCACCTATCACTAACTAGTAACGTATAGGGAGCCATAAGGGACTGACGTAGTCCCGCCAATAAGCTCCATAGGATGATTTAACAGGGTTGCTAACTTTCCTGATGTTAATAAATGTTCAAACCAATAAAAAGTTTAACCATGGTAAGCAGCGCCGACAGCTCCCTTCTTTCAGTTCTGTTCCACTGTGCTGATTGAATTGTCCTTTCCCAGCTGCGTCTGTACATGCCATATACAGTGTTAGTTCTTCCTTGGTGTACACTGCTTTTTGAACTACTTTTGTATTTCTGGTGTTACCTGTCTTGGGAACACCTCGGATACAGTTTGGAGGCCCCATCAAGATCCTTAGTTCCCTTGGCCAACTGAGGGTATTCCGGCCGCCCTCCAGGGGTGTGCGGGTCAGCGGAGCACATACCAAACCCACGTGCAACACCAAGGAGGTCCCGCAGATGCCAAGTTCACACATTTCTGCCTGGTCCCGAGCGCTGGATGCGCTCGGGTGGAGGTGCGAGCCACAAGGAAGGCTCGTGCCGGGAGGACTCTAGGATCTCTAGGACACATGAGTATACCCTTGCAAGAGCACGCAACACTGGGATTGCATGCCCGTTAGAGAGGGGGAGGGATTCTCTTTATGGTGTTAGGACGTATCCTACAGAAGGGGTAGGACGATTGTCTTACATTTTAGTTCCATCCACTAGATAGGGAGTGGATGTGTGGCAGCCACGTCTGTATTAGAGCAGAAGAGTGCGTAGAAAGTTTCGGACCCCGATAGTAGGAGTTAGGCGTAGTGCAGACGATTGTATAGTTGAGTCATTTTTGGGGTCGGCGTGTTTATGATTTGTCGAGGTGTTGAACAAGGGTGCACACTAGTATTGTATGTTGGATACGTTTGTTGGTCAGACTTTAGTTGTTTCGTTTTTGTCATGGTGGGAATAATAGTCAATGATTGATGTCGGCCATGGTGGAAGGGTCGGCACGAAAGAACTTGTATATAGGCGCTTGGCATGGTAGCGGCAGACGCGGGCCTGCAGTAGGGGAGTGGCCCAGCGTTTGCATACTAACATTAACAAAGGTGGGCCTGTGGAGAGGGCTGTTGTTGAACTAACACTGAGTGATTGGGTGGGCCTGAGGAGAAGGCCTGTTTGTGTGGCAGGTGAGAGTAGCGGGCCTACGCACGGCCATTGAATGTGGTTGGGGCTGGGAGCTGTAGGAGCGGTAAGTATAAGCGTGTGTGTGTGTGGGGGGAATATAAAGGGTATGCGAACGAGAAGAATGAAGGGGGGAATTTGAAGAACATTTAAAAAGAGATTTTTTTTTTAGACACCTTACAGCAAGAATGCAGCGGCAGTGGTACACAAAGCAGCAGAAGTATCAAGAGCTGAAGCTGCTGTTGGTAGATGCTGTGATAGCGGCCAGAGTGACCCGGCTGGCTGGGGTGCAAATATGCGGTATATTACCCAAAAGAAAAGTAAACAAACTAAATATAGAGGTGTAGTGAAACATTTCCCCTACCCTCTATGCACCCCACCAATGTTCATGCAGCGTGTGCACACTGCACTCCGTAGAAGGCATATTGGGTTGCTTTCGCACTACTATGAATTTCCTGGTCTTGGTATTAGTCGAACTCAAGTTTTTGAAATTTGTTTTGGGGGGACTTGCCCCTAGTCTGACTTTTATAATACTAAGACTGGAATAATTGCTGTGGCACGTTATATCTGATGATTAGTCGCAGTTGCCATCAATAGCAACTATCGGCATATTGTGCAGCTGGTTAGCCCCCTAAGCCACACTCTTATTGTGAATTTTTCCTTATTTTTTCTCTGGTGATAACACTGATAACACTGACGCGTTGTGACAGGATCCTGCCTGCAGCACATGCAAAGCATGTACAGTACATTGACAATATGCAGGAAGCTGCTGTAGAGATGGAGGTGTTTGGTGCAAATCGTGCTGATGAGGTAGTATGACTGCTGATAATATTGATAACACGCACTCTGATATATTGAGTTCAATTAACAACAGAGTGAAAACCGTTTCTATGTGTATATACCCCCTAAGACACCTGTGTGTGTGTTTACCGAAAATTATCAAGTTACCGGAGTGTTTGAGTAAGGTAGCAGTGTAAGGAACTCATGGTGGCAACAGTAAAGACAGACACAAGTGATCACAGTTCAAGGGTGTTTATTAAACTGTATGAATGGGTGAGAAAAACACCTAATCTAAATCTAAGATGGTGTCATGCATCGCCCCTGTAAGTGTTGGCAGCAATGGAAGTACTGTAAATATGGTGCTCCATGGTTCCATTGCGACGGTCCAGTCTTCTGCAATATGGCCGCCGACACTATAATGCTAGGAGGAGTGCCTTTCCACCCTGCGTTGTATCCGTCTCCTTGATTACGCTGCCATATCCTGTTTCGCGGTGTTGTAGCATTCTTCCCTTGTCTTCGTTATCTTGTGCTTGCCGTCTCTCATCCTCTTTCGTTTCTACTCACGTCCGGGTACGTTCACCGCCTTCAGGTAAAATTCTGTGGTTTGTTTACTTTCCTTTTCCGTTCTTTCCTTTGTAGCGTTTCTGTTCCGCGTTATGTTTTTCAGTACTCAAATCTTTGAAGCTTCAATTCGTGCTACCTTGCACCAATATTTTACCGCTCCTTGCGGCTCCGCTGTCTTTCACTTTCAGTCTGTGCCGTGCCTCTGTTAGGTTCTATCGGTAATCTTACCTGTCGTTTTCCCCTTATCGGCTGTGGCTCTCTCTCACTGTACTTCACTTACACTCTTGTCACGGACCTGTATCCGCGATCGGGTGCTAGTTGTTTGTTTACTTTTCTGTCGGTGCTCACCCTGAGTGCTAGACTCTTTCTATTTGTTACGCTCACCTGGTTCCCCCAGGGGCGTCGATCGGACCCGGACAGCTGCGGTCTCCACCAACGTGATGCGTAGTGCCGAGATGACTGTCTGGACTGGCCCGTCTAATCTCGTCTGCTTGACCCGTAAAAGTATTCTCCTGCAAGTGGAGAAAGGGATTTAGCCACCCGTGGATTTTAGTGATGGCCCCCTCCCACTGTTCTCGTTCTCCCCACTTGTCACCTCCGATATCCCCTTTTTGTAGCCTCACCTTATGTTTTTAAATGATGAGCTCTCCATCCTGCGTGGCAACGTGTAGATACCAGTTACTTCACTGGTTTGAAGGTACAGGAAGAGTTCCGGAGGAATAATGACCCTGGGGTTTATAAAGTTCAAGAGTTCAATATGTCCGATGTTCACTCTGGTTCCATTCCCTTGTTGAATTACAGCTGGTCCAAAATAATATTGCCTGGAGGTAGCTGATGGCGTTCAGGTAAGAGTCTGTATTACCCAACACTGTCCGGTAAAAGTTGCATGATTTTAACTTGTTGTTTTCTCTCCCTTTATAGGTGCGGCATATGAAGATGAGGCGTATTAAAGGGTAATGTCTCCGGTGGTAAATCAGGTAAGCCTATGGTGGTAAGAGATTGTATTTGTCGGCTCTCTTGGCTCACCTTGTTGTTTCTTTTGTTTTTTCCCCAGGTGCTGGAGTTCGACGAAGAAAATGATGGAGGCAGCGCCGAGTCGAAAGATGCTGTGGACTGGTGAGTATGACGCGGCGCTGCTGCTGGCGATGTGACGCGTGCTGGAATCCAGGCTCGGAGACGTGCTGGATCCGGAATCGGGTAAGGAATTAAAATAATGTCAGTGATCTAACCTTTTCTCCTTCTTTCCCCTTTTTCTAGGAGCTCCTGATTCGAGGCGGGCCTGGCAGAAGACTGGATGCTGACTTGCAGACACGGTGAGCGTTACGCTGCAGGATGCAGAATAACGCGAAGCGTGTGCTGCTGTTCGGGCTGGTTTAAATAGCCTCCAAAGTAGTTCCAGGTAAGAAGTTCCCCAGAACCACACCCAAGTAAAAAATAGTCCCTGTAATAAAATAGTCCCATCCAGGCCTCACGTTGGCTTGGATTTCATTTGCAGCATGGTCTGCATGAGGTAAGTAATGTCTATGAGCCTGACGCCTATTGCGCCAGGACTGGTTTCTAAGATGAGGCGCCAGGACTGAACCCAAACAGTCCCCAGCCGGGGCTGCTGGGGTTTTAACGAGTATCTGGATGCCTGCTCCCGGGGCTGATGGACTCGATCCGGATGTCCGGGGGTAGGCATCATGACACTATTGTATGCAGTTAGTACTCTGTTTCTTCTTCCCTGATACTGCGTCCCTCTTTAATGCGGTATCCTTTTCTTACTAGCCTTTTGGGTTCATTCTGCTCTTGTTCTGTCATATCATTTTCTTCTGATGGGCCTTCTTGCTTTCCTGGCTGTTTCTACGCAGCTTATAGGAGACCACTTTCTTGAATCTAGGCGGCACATCCTTATTGATTGTTTGCCTAATACTACTCAGAGACTTTCTACATGCTCTTGTGAAGAACAGGCTCTTTACTCTTTGATCCAGTCTGGGTTATGTGCTAAGACCTCACATCTTGTCCTGGACTATTACCTGCTCAACCAAGGAGGATAGACTATTACCGTGTCACTCTCAATTCAGGGTTTTTTTACGCCAAGGAGGCTTTTTCCCTGATTTTTGGGAGTTTGTTCCTCTGAGATCCCCTGGGCTGTGACTCTTGGTCCGGTCAAGGTGGCCTCAAAGGGAGCTCGCCCCTACCTTCATCAGAAGAATGAAAAGCAACCCAAGGAACCCAGAAAACCATGACGAAAGAAAGACTCTGAAGCCCAAGAAAGCTCAATTGAAGACACAGGTGAGGAGGAGTTACGGGAGGTATCCCCAGGGCCTGACAGATGGCAGCAAGCCACGACCATCAAATAATAATAATAAGGCAGGCCTAGTGGCGTCTTGTCAAATAAAAAGGGCCTATACTAAAAAAAAACTATTGCCAGTCCTTACCTCTAAGTTACAAAATACTGTGGGATGATATTCACAAGAAAATAAAAGTGTTCGCCAAGTAAGTCAGGATGGTACGCTTGGGGGTCTCCCTTCCCCATGTTTTTTGCACGGGACAAGGCCGGACCTTTGAGTACAGCACACTCCTGGGCCTCGCCAGCACGAGGTTATAGTTCCTTGCAACGATACCAGGATCTTTTAGGGCCAAGTCTCTTTGCTACAAAGTCTCTTGCCTTAGAAGGCCTGATGGACCATAAAAAACAAACAAAAAGTATCTTCAGTTAGTCTTCACGTTGGGCGATTTCACTTCACCCTTGGGTCCCCCCTCAGTCGGCTCCGATCCTTCTTGCAACGTGGGGCTCCCTCAGCCGGGTTCACTATGGCCAAGGATCACTGTGGACATCCCTCGGTCATGTTCATATTTGTAACCACAGTGTACACTGTGTTATCGTACTGCACCCCGTTCTGCAGGCATCCCTCAGCTGGGTTCACACTTGCCAGTTACACAATTCACTTTGCTTTATACAATGCAGAGATTCACTTCCCTTTTGGTTTCCTCTTGGTTAGAGGTCAAAGACTTTCGATTGTACAAGGGATTTTACTCGACCCTTGTATGACCACTTTGACCTCTTACGTCGGCTCACCTAGGGCCTCTTGGTCCTCATAGTTAAAAAAAGAAAAAAGAAAAAGAAATGCACAACCCACAAAGGCTCCACTTCAAATGGGCACACCTGTGGCGCCAGACCACTCTGCTTCTGGACCTTGTACTAGGGTTTCTTTAAAGTTCATACACATAAGTTCTTTGTTCAACAATGTTGCCGCCTGCAACCTTGGGCTCAGCACAGTTTGGTTTATTATCAATCTTCTCCGACTCACTAGCTGAGCTGAACTGTTGTAGTTTATTGTCTCGTGAGTCAAGGACAGCACCACATCGGCATGCTCTTCTCCCCACTTTGGCTATCAGCACGGGAGGGCCCTGTGTCTTGCTGACACCTATCGCTCCACATGCCAGCTGGACTTCCCGGTCTTATTATTTCCCTTTTGGAGGTTTCGAGGGTCTGAGTTAGCAAGAGCAAGGGCAATTCCCTCCTCGCCGTCCCTCCCTTTTCTTCTCCTTTTGAACTGCTGGTACGGAATGGCTGTTTCCTCGTGCGTTCAGCCTCGCTAAAAGTGTGCTCTCGTGCTCTGCCTTTTTATCCGAGTGGGGAAGGCAAAGGGCCGTCCAGTGTGCGTAGGTATTGTCAATTGCCTGACTCTGCCTGACCCTCGTGTTGGGACATGTCAGGTAAACAGCTCTGGTGTTAGTCCGTTGTCTCTCGTGCTGTAAGAAAGTGTTTGTGTCAGAAAAGGGAGCAAGGGGGAGTGTAGAGCTTCTGAATATCCTACGGGGTAGCATGGGGGAAAAGGTGTTATAAGGAAGGTGGTACCGCGTCTCACCCGTCGGTGTCCCACCTCCACCCTTTCCCCGAGGATCCTCTCGCACTGGTCCACCCCCAGGAACTGAATCCAATAGTGATGGCCATGTCCTGGCTGCCTGGATGACGGATCCCTGGGGACTAGCGGGTGAGACGCCTTCAGGTTTCTCACAGCAGCTACTGATGCCAATAAAGGTCCCTCAAAACAAATCACCAAATATTTTCCAGTTAAATCTGGTGGTAATGTACGTAATTCTGATTTTTAAGAGTTTGCAGTTTCTCTGTCATGCTTGGGGTCAAAGACAACTAGCAGTATTATTGCTGAATTGCGCTCGCAATCTCATTCTTCTACCATATGTACTGAAATAAGGCTGTACAAATGGAGTCCCATGTCCCATCAGGAAGTTCTCTCGAGATGGCCGGCACCCAAGGTTATCTATGTTATTGCTGTGGTGTGGTTGAATGTCCAATCAATACGCAGCAGCATCTTCTTAGTGATATGTCAGTGGTGGCTGAGGTGATGCAGATAACCAATTTGAAACCATCTTGTCGTGAACCAACTGCTCCAAACATGATTCTACTTTGACACTGATAGAGAATTCGAGGCACAACAAAACCGTGGATATTGTGGATAAGGATTTGATTGTGAATGTTGCGGGCGATATCCTGCCTCGGATTAAAGGGGCAATTGACTCAAAAATGTTATTGTTTCAAAAGATGGGCCATAATCAAAATTATATGTAAAAAAGGTATATTTATTTTCCCAAAACTTTTATTTAACACGTTGTGAGAGAAATTAGGTGAAAATGCAAGACATCTACAATTCAACAATAGCAGGTGGCAACTTCCATCATAGTGCCAAACCTGGTCATGGGGAGTACATTGCACAGTTTTCACTTCTCCTACCCTAGCCGTTGGACCCAGCCAGATGATATTTGAGAGCCCAAACTGCATTACAGCAGCAAGAAGTGCCACATTTGTTGAGGCCTGTCAACCACAGCAGGATAGTTCTCTGCAAAGTCAATAAATGGTTTCCAAATAGTGACATACTTAGTGTAACGCCCTTCGCACAAAGCCGTAATCTTGTCTGCAACCAGGGTGTGGTGTCCAGTCAACTGGTCGACTGCAATTTGGTCGACTGCAATTTGGTCGACGCAATTTGGTCGAATGCCAAATGGTCGAATTTTTTTTTTTTTATATATATATGTGTTTTGTGGGTTTTCGTGTGGGGAAAAAAAATAAAAAAGAAAAAAAAGGGGGTTGGGGGGGGGACCCCCCCAAAAAAAAAAAAAAAATGGGTAAAAAAAAAAAAAAAAAAAAATTCGACCATTTGGCATTCGACCAAATGGTGTCGACCAAATTGTCTGTCGACCAAATGTTTTCGACCATTTGACTGGTAACCCCAGGGTGTCCCATATTTTGACCCACCACATTTGGATTACCAGACCCTCAGCCGTTTTCCAATTCCGAGCGATAGCTTTGCAGCTAGAAGTAGATGCCCAATCAGGGCAGACATAGGGCCTGTAAGAGAGAAGGACACAGCCCTTGTATCCGTCAGTAGTACCACACGTGGGTCCATGGGGAGCGATAACCCCAACCCCGAGATATATTTGATCTTGGAGAGGACCTCCTTCCAGAAAAGATTCACATACCATTTGAAAGAGAGAGCCTACCGCATCACAACCCCGCCAGCAAGAAGCGGAATAATCGGGTGATATATCGTGCAGCACTTCCGTGGTGAGGTACTACCTATAACAGAATTTGTAGGGACACGCCCTATCCGTAACACATCTAGAGGACTTAAGCATTTTACCCCATATTCTCAGCAACGCCTCATCCTCTATGTACTCGCCCAGATCAACTTCCCACTTTGTCATATATGATAGGCGCATCACAGGAGCCCCACTATCCAACAGTTTGTATAGTTTGGAGACTCGGCCGCGACAAGCCCCCTTGTAGTGTCAGCTCAAGCGCATTTAGCGGTCTAGTGGCTCCCTGTTTTGTGGTAGGATGTGAGACCCAGTGCTGCAACTGGGCATAATAAAACCGCTCTGTTTCCGGAAGTGTAAAGGCGAGCTTGCACTGAGTAAAGGTCATGGGACTATTTTCCTTATATAATTGGTACAGTGAGGTCAGTCCCCCCGTAACCCATCGCCCAAAGCTCTCCCGGTCGCAACCAGGCCAGAAGTATGGATTATTCCAAACATGTGTGAGAGGACCTAATCCCATAGTCGCCCCCCCCCATCTGCGCAGCGCTCTTCCCATATAGTTGTCATGGTCATGAAGTCAGGGGCGCAGGCATGCAGGGATCGCATGCATAGGAGACTTGGGTGGACACTGTCCTGGCGCCTTTGGCGCCAGGGTCATGAACACAAGTAAACAAGAACATCCATTTAACACCAAAAAGCTTTTATTATGGACATAGCACTTCAGATGCATTAACCTTGAAAATTCCATCCATTAAGCAGGATGCATTAACCTTGAACATTCCATCCATTAAGCAGCCCCAAGTGTATTCTTGGGTGTGGCTGCTAATGGATTGCCTTTGCACGTGCTCACTCTCTAGGAGTGACAGGGTGTGGCTGGTAAGCCGGCCCTAATGGGCGTGACCACGTTCTCAGCTATGTAAGCTGCCCCGATCCTCAAGACAGACGCTTTGCGTTATTCTGCACTTGCAAGCAGCGTAACGCTCACCGTCACCTGAGGTCAGACTTACCTTTGAAGATCCTGCTTCCTGGACATCCTGCTTCCTGCCAGCATACTTGCCAACTGGGGGAAGCTGTTCCTACCTGTACATCTCTTCGGTGAACCAAGTATTCATCTTTACACTTTCCGGAACGCCGAACTCTTCAACTTGGCACCGCAGCACGACACGCTCCATCGTCGACAGCACTGCCTGCAAGGAAAAACAGAAGACCAGGTTAGACATCGATAAGAGTCAGTTTAAGGTTGCGCTTCGCCGTATTTTGCGCTTTTCCTTAAACCATCACTTACCTGCAGTTGAACATTGCGGTAGCATCCATCTTCCATCCGGCCGCTTCTCGCGTCTCACAGCTGCATTGAGGCCACATTTCCATCTAAGGGAAGAAAACAGAAGAGAGACATTATTGCGGGTATATATAGGAGCAACGTATAAAGACATTAAACAGAACGGATAGCATCACAAGAGCTCAAGAAAGACTTACCAATCATAAGTAGAAGCATTGTCGCAGCTGGACTGGACTAATCCTTATCAGGGATCAGTGAAGGAACTAGATCCCATTCGACGCGCCCCTGTCAGAAGTAGCAGGACGGACAGCTTATCTTCCATAATTCACAGGTGAGCTTTATGGGCCGGCGTAGGCTCAAAGAAACCGTACTTTGCGGTGAAGGGTTCGAGAGGTACAGCAATCACAGATTGGCGCACTCACACACTGTTATCTCCACGCAGGAGCAGTATCACCACGTACCACAGCTCACAGCTTTTCTACTGAGGGAGAGGCCTGAAGGGGGTGATTCAAGTTCAGGGAGGGCTGCAACCGTGCCCCAACGCCTCCGCAGAGACCAGGGAAGCGTAACAATTGTAGTGTGTAAAATAAATAAATAAATAAAAATATATATTTTTAATGTACAATTTTGGGGAAATGAGCTCAAAGTTTTGAAATGGGGATATCCATTTTGTGAAATGAAGCAACCTCCTCTGTTCATGTTGGGCTCTGCTCTCGCAGCAATAATTAAGCAAATGCCCCCTAGTGGGAGCTTTTACTTACGGCTGCCAGAGAGCCGAGCTTAACATGAATAGAGGAGGCCGCCACAGTAATTGCTTTGACTTTCTTTTTATGTTTCCTGTGCTGGCGAGGCCCAGGGGAGCACACAGAAAAGGTAAAATGAAAGGCACAGCAATTATAAATACTTCGCCGGCCACCGGCGGTGTCTTCATAATAGCTGTGACTTTCTTTTCAAGTTTCCCGAGCACGGGAAACTGAAAACCAAAGTCACGGCAATTATGAATGAATTATGAATTATGAAAGTATTCATAATTGCAGCAACGTTGTTTTAAGTCTCCCAGGCTCCCCCAAGCTCGGAGGAGCCAGAGAGACTTAAAACGAAAAGCACAGCAAATTATAAATACAACGTTGCACGCCGACTCTTCTCTCCCTCTGTGCTCTCTCAGGTTTCCCGCTTCAGGATAGCTACAAGGGAGCCTTCCTTCCACTGCTTTCCCTGCCAGACACAGAACCAGTTCCCAGCTGAGGCAATTTCAGTCCTTTCTCCTTTTATAATGATTGGCTTCACCATTCGTAGTGCTTGCATCATAACCTCCCTGGGTAGGCCATCCCTTATTGGTCAGTTCGAATACAGTTGGATCACGTAGGAGTTGCAATTCATTCTCCTAGAGTTGCAATTAATTCTCCTATATAAGAGTTCTGCTCCAGTTTATCTGGTTTGCTCCTCCTGGGTAGATATGGCTCTCTGTGTTCCTCTTGCTTCACAAAAGAAGATTTTATTTTATTGCCCCATGCCTTTTGTGGTGTTGTAGATGTTATTTCATTAATTTAGAGTCTGTTTACCCATTGTCCTTAATGGGGATTTGAACCCTGGTCTTCTACATGTGAGGTAGCCACTGTGCTATTTCAGCTGTACTGTTCTTCAGTGGCGAGGGAGACTGAAGCCTTTTTCTTGCAGCTGATAAGTGATTTTCTTCTCTCCATGCTGGCACCACGTTGCCAGATTGGCCTACGGCTCTTCTCCCTTCACTGCCACTGGGATTCAGTGATATATCTGTGTGAGTTGAGGAAAAGCCTTGTTTCACTGTAATGCCCAACAACCTCCCACATCCGCACCTGAGAGCCGAATGCACATGAGCACGGCCCTTCAACTACCGTCCCAACTCATTTCACTGGATAGTCAGGGCAACTGCACGTTTCACCCAGTTAGCTCAACATAGAGGCTTGGCGTGGATATGTGCCCAAAGTGCAAATATTGGGCATATGGTCCCTTGCGCCGACCTGTGACGGGAGGATTGCAGACTCTTGGTTGAAATTGGGAATCAGATGCTTGGGAGACATTTACCTGGAAGGCTCCTTTGTCACGAAAGCTCAGTTTGTAGGGAAGGTGAGGGAAAGTCTTTTTTTGATCTTCCAATACCATAGAATGAGGAAAGCTTTGGAAACCTGTTGCCCTCCACATCCCCAGTATCCACTCTCCTGAAATTTATCGTGACCTCAGGGGAGTGCAAACATGTGGTCTAAACCCTACACAAATTGGCACAAGACCGAACACCTCCTTCCCAATCCAACACTAAATTAAAATGGGAACAAGACTTTAAGGAGGCCATTCACGAAAACACCTGGAAAAAAGTTGTGCGCCTACACGTGCACAGTCTCTCTAAACACTTGCTACAAGCTCATACAATTAAAGGTCCTACACCATGTGTACCTCACCCCAGCGCATCAGGCGAAATTTGACCCAACACAAGATGGGACCTGTAAGCATAGTGCCACTGAGGGGGATGGGGATTTACCATCCTATTTGTTGCTGTACACATATGCAGAGTTCTTGGCAGGAGGAGCTAGCTTTAAATGGCAAGATACTAGGTAGACAGTTTGCTTCTAGGTCCTAAGTCTGTCTGTGTCTGAGAGGAACGTGTGGGTTAGCAAAATCGGCCACCAAGCGGCTAGCTCTGCCTGCTTTTTGGCAAAGCATTGGAACCATCTCACATGGTAACACAGAACACCCCCAACTGCTAACAAATGACTAAAATACCTGATCTGGGGTGCTGACATGGATAGACATTACTGGACCCTGATCCCTCCCCATTTGGGCATGTCTGCCACCTGGTTGAAACTTGGAGGCTACCCAAGGGCTCTTGAGGGGTGAGAGATTGGGGTGGAAACGGTCAGGGAGAAGGATCATAAGAAGCTACCCCCCCCCATGGTGTTAACGTGGGAGGGGTACCTAGAGTACGAATAGCATGCAAATGTATTACACATGTGGTCCTTCACGATCTATGTTGTTGCTGAGATCACATAAAGATAAATCACTAAAAAGCAGGAGCAAAATGCAGCCCCTGGGTGTCCAGCAACACCCAGTAAGCAGGAGCTACCTCGGAGCTAGTACATAGCGAGTGGCATATCTAGCTTCCACGTGAGACATTTTTTGGTGCCTATTGCCCATTGGGATTTCAATGTCCTTTAGCTGTGTCCTCGTGCTCCTTTAGACATATTACAACCAGAGTTAATGTGACTTAGTTGGGGGATTGTGAGAAGATTACTAAATCTCGTACTCCTTCTTCATACAAACCCCAGAGTTCAAGTTCACCTCAACGTGCAAGACTCAGGGTGAACAAAAAACTATTCACTGATTGAAGCAGACGTGCCTTTTCCCATCGCTTCTTTTTAGTGTTTACATATCTGACATACTTGTTTTTGTTTGAACGTAGTCTACGGATTATAAACGGGAGTTTTTTTTGGATTCCCTTGCCAGAGTGACTTTTAGAGGGAATCGGAGCAGTTCTTCAATATATTATTTTGCTATCACTGCCGATCACTCATACAGGGCAGTGGACATAGGGGTCTTGGCCTGAGAGGATAGGTGCCACACTACCTCCCTGCCTCCTTCACTTTGAAGTGGTGTTTGGAAATGAAAGGGCAATTAGGCACAAAGTATCTAGAGAAGGGTCTAGTCGTGTAATCATAAAAAGCTTCTCTGGGATAGGGTGGATGTAGAATACCTATATGAATATGTACTAAAGGAGGCCTTGCCTTTGATTTTAAATGTTTAAATTAAGAATTGCAGCAACACCAGTGTACTACTACATAAGAAGATTTAACAAGCGTTATCTCTAAAAGACTGAGTAGAAATGCTCCAGGTTTTAAAAGGGGCATGGGCTGATTTGATGGAAAGCGCAAGATGACGAAGACACAATTATGGATTGCCCTACTGGATACCCCTAGAGATAAATCATTTCAAGGAAGAAGGAAGCGGCCCCTGCAGCCTGCGATACATTAATGGCAGTGGTAGAAAACAAGGACGCCAGGTGTTTTTGGATGGTGATGACTAAGGCAATTAATCTGTCCAGGGACCATTTTGATTGAGATCAATGTTCAAGCGTTAGATTGAGTATCCCATTATAGTATTATTTTTTCTTCCTTCCATAATCAAGAGCATGCATTACTGATTTGTGCAGGTTAACTACCTTCTTCTCTTACGATGATATCATTAAAGCTATTAAAATACAAAGACAGACAGAATATGTGTCCACACCCCAGCCCCCTGGCCAGATTTTGTCCCCTCTGACCTCTTTAAGCCCCATATTGACCTTTTGGGCACCACTTCTTAAACTTTTAATGGCTGTAGTACGAAGTAATGTAATTCCTGCCACCTGGCATTTAGGGATAGTAGTTCCCATTTAAGTAACAGGAATACATTGAAACCAAATCTTAGCGTCCAATTGCTCTTCTAGACGGCTCCTCCAAGATTTTAGGGAGGAACTTCGGTTCAGGGAAGGTTTGGGTATGGAAAATTGTTGTCAAAATATATTACAAAAGAAGAAAACCGTCTATTTGGCCTTTATGGATCTTGCCAAAGCTTTTGAACCAATGTCCAGGGAACAGCTGTGGATAAGCCTTACAGAAATGGGTATTCAAGAGGGGCTGGTAAAGCTAGACTTAGTATTACATACTGATGCAGAATGTGTTGTAAGATATGACATGGGAGGGTCATTTACTGCTTTTTTAAAAAATATATAGGGGTTTACGACAGGGGTGTGTATTGGAAAGCATCTTATTTAGTCTGTATACGAATGCCCTTCAATCTATTTTGGGGCAGGCACAAGGAGATTGACCGTATTGGCTTATGCTGCTGATGTCGTGCTTCTTGGACGGACACCGGCGGCTTTGCAGCCATTATTGGATGCTTACTTTGGCTTTATGACTAGTAGGAAGCTACAAATAAACACAACTAAGTCGTCTGTCATGGTGATGGGTAAGGCACGCAAGTCATCCAGAGTGTGTTTGGTGAATGGATTGCCTTTGGAAAAAGTATATAACTTTTATTATTTGGTGGTGCACTTCTTAGTGTGTGGCCATAGACAACACAGGGTTTGAAATAAATATTCATGAGAAGGAACAAAAAACACCTCCTGTGTAGCGGCATTACCCGTAGGCAGTAGCTACTTTTGGAGACACCAGGATTTAGCATATAACGCACTGCAAATCGGAATTCCTCATGAGATGCAAACTTTACCTTTTTGTTTGATATTTATAATGCCATATACTTTAAATGTCTTCTAGATGTGTTCTAATGTTCCTTTTGTATATATTCCCAAACACATAGGGGTAATGTCTCATAGGTATGTTTTAATGGCACCAAAGTAGCTCCTGGTAGCTGTTAGCGTCATTCTAGCCGGGCTGTCCTAGGTTAGAAGCAAGAGCTAAATATTATGTTGATTTATACCGTGCCCCACTACCACCCAGGGGCAGTCTCCAGGCGCTTGCGTGGTTCTGCAAGAAGGAGGACGGGCTTGGTTAGTTAGGGTAGAGTGAAAGGACAGATCCAGACCCAATAAAAACAATGACTGTGTGTGTTGGCTTGCAGATGGTTGATTGCGTAAGAGGCAGTTGACACGCTACAACAGATTTAAAAGAAGTTAAACAGAAGCTATTTTTTAAAAAAAGTTTTTTTAAAATTTTTTTACAATCCTTCCCCGCTCATTCAGATCTTGGTGTAGGTTATATTGAAGGTTGTGTGCCGCCCCTGCCCTAATATGGCCATCCACCTGGGTGAACCCTAATGCGGAATTATCGAGACAGATAATCACGGATATATTGGGCTGCGCTTGTGCCAATATGATCAGATGGTTCCGAAAATCAGAACAATGGTTCTTTTAGTCATCCAATAATCAACAAAACATCCTTCATGGCATTTAGAAGGTAAGTTGGTATTTGTGCATCACTTTGGTTACTTGGGAGTATGAGATCTTTTTTATATCAGCTACAGCTAACCTTTTATATTGGAGAAAAGTGGCTACGGTTTTTAAAGTCATATTCACATTATTTGCCAAATAATATGGATATCTTTCCCTACTCCCTTTTTAATAAAGGGTTTAATAAAGGGTTACATAGCTAAACTGTTCAATGCTTTTATTTGGCCTGGGTTGCTCTCAAAGCCTTGAAACAAGTTGGCTAACAAGGGTAGAGGGTAAACTTTGATTTTGTTGGTTGAATTTCCCTCCAGGCCTTCCCATCCAACTTTTAAAGATTATGTTGAATCTTATATCCCTTCCAACTTCGGTTCGAGATTACGCTTCTATCTTGATATAATGAAACCGAATACGTAAACAATGCCAAAGATATTTTATAATGTTTTGGTGAAAAACAATTGCAATGGATTAAAGTTTTTTACTTAGGCACTTGAATAGCTCATCTAGCGAAATTCTAAATTAATGTAAAAAGGCAGCTATGGTGTGCGACAGATAAAAAAACTGGAGCACCTGGCAGGAAAAAAACCTCCCAATTCAGTATTTGAAATTGTGGCATGATTATTCACACTTGTAAAAATATCAAGTTTGCTTTCCAGGCACAGCATTCAAAAGGATATTATGTTATGTTTTAATCGACTACAAACCTGTGAAATGACTGATGCTTGAAAGGGTGTGCCCAGAAAATATACGATATGTAGACAATGCATAATTAAGGCAGAGGACCATGAAGCACTTGATGATTTATCGTGGCCACCTAGACTGTGAGCATGCTAAACTGTTGGCTAACCTTATGAGAGATCCAACGTTTTAAAACCTGAATCCTTTTGGTTAAGGATCCTAAATGGTTTTTAAATCTCCCTTTATATTTGCAGTGACAAATTTGGGCCAGAAATTGAGTTCGAATTGGAAAACCGGCAATTGCAATAGATAAGAAAGCATTTAAAAAAAAAAAATCTTTATTAACGCATTATACATCACAAATCAATACGGCTGGACTTTAAAGGGTGAGAGACACGGGCAACACAAAAGTCTGGGTAAAGTGGACTCCAGAGGGGTATAGTACACTAACATTGATGGGCTGCCCCAGCTATCGGAGCTCCAACTCGGGATCAGCAAAAGACTGAGAATAGGCCGGCTGTGAATCGGGAGTGTCCTGTTGAAGTGACGTGCAGGGTTTGAGCAGGCCCCATATGTCTGTTAGGCGGTATTTGACTGGTTGCATACGGGCCCATTGATCCTCCAGATCATTAGTCCAGACAGCCCTCAACCAATGGTCCTTAGTGGAGGCTCTCGTGCTCATCCATCACAGTAGAATACAACGCTTGACAAGGAGAAAGCATAGGCCTGCAAATGTACCCCTGCAACCTAAATTGGGTTCAAAAATACTTCATTGTATTGGGGAGAGAACCATATTCGTGCCAGTAATCTCTGATACTACCATACATACATCACTCCAGAAAGGTAGATGCAGCGGTCAATTCCATATCATATGGATACACATAGGTTATGCATCCGTTCCCTCTTGTGAGAACAATTGTACCCTACCTGGCGCGTGTAGTGATAGCAGTGCAGCACTTTCAGTTGTATTAGTTTGAATTGTGAGTTATACAATAGCTTGCATGCACGTCTGTTCAGAGGCCATCTTTGATATCTATCTGAAATCTATCTGCACGTCCCTTGCCCATTTAGAGCGAGCATCCAGTTGTGGCAATATCAGGCGACTCTGAACCAAACCGTATAAGGAAGACACCAGGCCACGGTTTTTGCTCGCCGTTAAGATGTACCCTAATACTTTATCACTCTCAGGCTCTACCGGGAAACCACCCCATTGCTCCTTCCAAGCCTGCATACTGCAACCACCATGAGGATTTGCATTGTATATGCATAGGTATGTCGCTGGCGGGCACAAAATCACCTCTGAGTACATGGCACCTATCGTGTGGAACCCATGCTGTGCCAAGGTGCGTCAAAATTCGATATCTCCCAGATGGAAGGTAAGGAGGGCACACAATTCCAGAGTGGGAGGTCAATGTGGCATGGAGCAGATACACCCATCCCTTTCCATATTTTGCAACGCATCATTGCAGTTATGCAGGGTCTAACTTGCAGCCATCTGTGAACCGGGTGGGGAAGATAAATGACTTCCGGTCTCTGTTGGCTGAGTGCCTTTCCACGGTGGGGAGTGAAGGGGGATGGACCCTCCAAGAACCAAGAGGCTGCAAATTGTGCTTGTTCCGCAATCCAGTACAAACGGAAGTCAGGGGCTGCAAATCCTCCCGCCTTGCCCCCCAATAGGGCTGAGACGGCGTGGCCCATTTTAGCCGCACAGTTTCAGACTGCCACACAAACCTACAGATTTCTGCCTCTAAGTCCTGGAAGAATGACCATCCAGGCCATGGTTTAGGGAGCATGGTCATCTTAATTAGCGCTATCTTGCCAGCAATGGTGATTGGTAACCGTGCCCGAGTCTTAAATGTAGCCAGCAGCTGCGACATATACGTAGGATAGTTGCAGTTGTATAGCGCATAGCTGTGCCGGGCAGCCACAATCCCCAAGTAGTGAATAGTGGAGGAGCCCATGTAAACCCATGCAGGTCGCAGGGCTCGGTGGTGATATCTGTTAGGGGGGAAATCCCAGACTTGCTACAATTTATCCAGAAGCCTGATAGCTCCATGAAGTCTAGAATGTCTTTTATGATGGGTGCAAGGTCGATGTGGCGGTCCCTAATGTACAATAACGCATCCTCAGTGTAAAGTGAGATAATTTCAGGCACCCTGATTCTCCTGTATCAGTGTTTATGCCATATTAGATGCATATGGCGAATGGTGAATATTAGGGGTGATGGGGGACAGCGTTGGTGGGTGCCTCTGGCTATCATGAATTTTAGTGACAGTATTACATTAATGCTGACCCTGGCCGTTGGCGCCGTGTATAGGAGATGCAGACATGAGAAAAACCTTGGGCCAAACCCGCACTGCATACATAAATTGCCCAGAAACTGAATCTAATTCTTTTTGAATATCAAGCACAGCCGCCACTGTCTGTGCCCAAGGATCTATATGCGCCAATATATCAGTCGCTATAGGTTCAACACAGTGGATCTCCCTGGAATGAACCCTGACTTGTCCAGGTGAATGATGTGTGGCATGAGTGACATCAGTCGGGTGGCCATTATTTTCGTGAATGTTTTAATATCCATATTAATTAAGAAGAGGGGCCTTTAGGAGCAGTACTGTTCTGCAGGTTTGTCTGGTGGAAGACAGGCATGGTATCAAGTGGGACACCGACTCAAGTGGGTTTGTTTGAAAACCTTTATTTACTAAGGTTCCTGGGTTGGTGTAATGCCTAACTGGCCCTAACTCTAAAGGGGTAATTCCCTCAACTGATGTTTCTAATGGGCGTCAATGTTTAAGAGTACAAGATCAGTCTGTCTGTGTCTAAACCTATGTTTGCCCTCACTCTATACAAACATGTGATAGTAAGACTTCTCTCAAATAAAATAGTGGTTCAACAAAAATGGAATCCTGGATAGGTTTCAGTTGGTCTTCTTACCAGGCGCTGCTGGGTCAACGCCACACAAGTAAGTTCAGTTCACAGAGCTATTCGTAAGACCTTCTCCATAGGTCCCTTGTAGTTATTATAACTACCTTCAGTGTCTTTAAGTCCCTTGGGGTTCCCTTCTTCAAGCTTCAGTTTCATCAAGTTTCAAAACACCACGGAAAATGATGAAACAGTTCCTTTCGTAAGCTTCTCATGGTTCCCTTCCCCATGCTTCAATGCTATCAACAGTTCAACAAAAACTAACAAGTCTCCAACTTGGTTATGCCTCACAGGGTTCACTTCCCCAAACACAGGCCTCTTTCAACTGTGGAAAAACAAAAAATCAGTTCTTTATTGGGTCATACTTTGATTTCTTAAACCGGTCTCCCTCTCCACCTCCCCCAATCTCTAGGCCTCTTCCATCTTCCAAACGCAATACTTGATTCAGTACAGTTCTGTCTTGTATTCATAAACCATCCTTTCTTGGGGTAGACTCAGAGCCTTTGGAAAACACCTGGCTTTTTTTGCTTTTCCTAGGCACAACCACTCTGACCCTTTTGCCCCTCTCTTTGCTCTCACCTTGTTCGGTTACCTTTTTGTTTCCTTCAGATGCTTTCTGCACCTCTTTTCTTATGCTTTCCTTTCCGTGCACACTTGCACCCTCTCTAGCGTGCCCCTGGCACTTTGCTGATCTGCTTTCCTTTCCGTGCACTTACCCTCTTTTGTTCCGTGCACACTTACACCCTCTTTAGAATGCCCCAGGCACTTTTCTTCTACCTTTCTCGTGTCCCTCTCTTGCTACGGGCCACTCACTGCTTCTTTTCACTTTCTCTCGCTTTCTGCTTCAATCAAGTTTTTTCCTTTCCTTTAGCTCCAATCTGCGTTTCTTTTCCATTCTGTCCCCTTGCTGTGCTTTCAGCCTTTTACTTTCAACTGAACTTTTACACTTTCCTTTCTTTTCTGATTCTGTGCCGCTTTTCATGTCAGTGTCTTTCTTCCCCCCTCTGCTCTCATTTAAACGCACACTCCCGAGTTTCTCTTCCATTCTTCGTGAAACTCACCGGGCAGAGTCGCGTTGAGAGACAATTCCTCCAGGCAATGCAGGGTTGAGGTCAGGGTCTCACCACCTCCCCCTCAGGCACCCTTGGGTCAGCACTGGCCCCAAAGGAACAAGCACTTCACTGAACCTAGGCTGCGGAATGCAGGCAGCACTTCTCTGGCTCCCTGGAAGCTCTGCTCCCTCGCCACGCTGCAACCCATACCCTCTGGGCCAGCATCTCTGTGCACCGTCTTACTCCTGCCTGCAGCTCCTGTTTCTCTCAATCTCCACTGGTCCGGACTGCATCTCCAGCTTGTTCATGTGTCTCTGACTGACCACACCTTTTATAGTTCAACACACAGTCAAGTGGCGTTGGGTGTGAATGGTTACCTACCAGTGCCTGGCTCTATTGGTAGGACAGTACCTTTCTCTAAAGGAGGTTGCCCTTACTTTCCCCCATGTTATTCCTATGGGTAATTTTACTGATCTTAGTGACCTCCTTCTCGTCTCAGTACTTGAACGACACAGGTTTGCAGGAGACGCTGCCAAACGACACGCAGCACTTTGCTGAGTCCACGCTACTGAGCCTATACAATCCAAGGTTCTGACCCTCTGCGGCAAAGCCCTCGCAGGACAAGGCCGTGGCGTTGAACAACGCAGGTGTTTGGCGACAAAGGGGTCTGCCGCGTAGACAGTGAGTGCGGACGACTCGCCCTCCTGTCCGTGACTGCCAGATAAGAAGTTGTGGGGGAGTTAGCTTGCTCTGCGCTTCTTAGCCCTTCGACTGTGCCTCTCCCCTGACTGCGTCCCATCCTATCCCTGCAACCTGCCCCTCTAAGTCCTCTCCCACCCCTCCTCAAGTTCTCCCTCGCCTCTTCCATCCCTTTCCCCCTCAGCATCCTCTCCCTGCATGGTTCCCCCGCAATTCCTGATTGCGTGCTCTCTGCGCCACTTCCATCCTTGCCTGTTTGCGCAGTGCGTCCTCAGTCCACGTGGTCCCTCGCAATCCTTGATCGTGTGCGCTTCTGCGCCCTTACACCCTTGGCTACGCTCACGTCTGCGTGTCCTCTGCCCTCGTGGTCCCTCGCAATCCCTGATCGCGTGCGCGCTGCGCCCCTTCCATCCTTGGCTACACTCGTGCCCGGGCATCCTTGGCCTGCATGGTCCCTTGCATTCCTTCATAGCATGTGCTTCCGCACCCCTTCCATCCTTGGCTACCCTCGCGCCTCCTCAGCCCGCATGGTGCCTCGCAATCCTTTCATCGCGTGTGCTTCCGCACCCCTTCCACCCTTGGCTATGCTCGCGCCCTCAGCCTGCATGGTCTGTCGCAATCCTTGATCGCGTGTGCTTCTGTGCCCCCGCTTGCACCCACATGCCCTCGGCGCGTCCTTGACCCCCTGCACTCTCCCGCCGCCCCCTCCACCCCTCTTTCCCTCCTATACCCTGTTGCTATGCTTTGCTGCTCTGTGCTTTCTTCTTCTGGGTCCCTTGCTTATTGCACTGTTCCTGTTTTTTGTTTTGCTTTCTTGACTACTGTTATGTGTACTGCCAACCTCCCATTTGTTTCTCTCATTCTTCTCCTTAGGTTCCCTTTGATCACTGCTCATTTATCTAGTCATAGCTCGGCCTGGTTGTTCCCTGCTGTGTCCTTCACTTTCAGGTGCCCTCGTCCTAGCCATATACAGTACGCTCTACTTCTGTATGTTTTATCAGACTTCTCCTTAGGTTCCCTTGATGTCTTTGTTTTCAATCACCTGCTATGCCTAGGTGTTCCCCTACTGTGTCTTATTTCCTTTGGGTCCCTTCACACTTACTTTAACTGGTTTGTTTTTCACTTCTATTTGATTACTCTTCTCTTTGTCTAATCAGCTTATTATTTATTACTTGTTCTTGTCTCGTCTGCTTGCACTCCCCCGCTCCCCCGGTGTCCTCCCTCTCCTTGCCTCCCCCCCTCTAACCCTCTCCTCTTTTCCCCACCTCTGCATCCTCTATGGTGCTCTATGTTTCTCCTATGTTCTCTAACTGCTTTTCTATTGACTATCCTGCTCTTCTCACTAAGTCTGGTAGGAAGAAGTTCAAAAAGGATATCCTGTTCTCCAACCCAGGCCTCCCTATCATGGATACCTATACCAGCGCTTTCTCCAGGCAGACCCTCACTGACATCCTCTTTGTCGTTCCTTACCAGACCTGTAGACTCCTCATATGGTCTCTGTGCTCTCTCCTTTTTCTTCCTCTCCCATTAATGGTGGCACCCAGTGGGATGCCCTCCTGGCCCCCTTCCACTCCTCTACGGTCATCATTAATGTTTACCTGAATGGCACCGTCTTGGTCGAAGGCCCTCAGGCCAACCTCCTCCTCTTTGATAGACGCTTTCCGTGCCTTATCAATTTCCTTTCTTCTCCTGCTGTCCCTTCTCTACCTTCTTCGGCTCCCTTGCCTCCTCCCTCTGCCACCTCTCTGGCGCGCTCTACCTCCTCCTTGGTACCTTACCCTCACCTCCTTCCTCTTCTGCCCTCCCTCAGACTCCTTTTACACCTCTGCAGGGAGTACTTCTGATCTGTACCCCTCCCTGGAAGTCTTTCAAGGTTAGCAACCTTCTCCACCTTGCCACTCCCAACCCTCCCTCAGATGTCAAACACTCTTCTGACATCTGACGTCTTCTGGAAGAACTCAACCTTGATGTTCTTGCTCACACCGAGACATGGTTCATGGCTAGCTCACGCTTTGACACTCTCCTCCCTGATGGCTACAAGATCTTCTCCGCGCCTAGACTCAACCATTCTGGTGGGGTTGTAGCCTTGATCTTCCCGGAGTGGATTCCTGCCTCTATCATTCCTATGAAAGCCTACTCCTCCTTTGAATGCCTTGTCTGCAGGCTCTCTCTCTCGCTCTCTCCTGGCCACTCTCTCACTGTGGCTACTATCTACCAGTCACATAACCTCCTTCCTCTCCGAGGGGGCGGACCTCTCCTCTTCCCTCCTGGCCTCGACCCCTCAGCTCCTCCTCCTTGGAGACTTCTACATCCACTTGGATGCTTCCTGTCCCTCCTCTCGAATCTTTCGCGACCTCTGCAACTCTCTCCCCCTCTCTCTCTATTCTCCCCTCTGGCCTGTCTCACTCTGCAGGGCACACTCTGGATGTTCTGATCTCCTCAGACCTCCCCCTCTCTAACCCTCTCACCATTCCTCTCTCCTGTAGTGACCACTTTCTCCTCTCATCTCTATCTACCCCTCACGCAGAGCCAAACCCCACACTGTCACCCACCTTCTCGGTCATTCGACCCATGAAGCGTGCCACTTTCTCTCCTCCTATACCTCTGGCTGATTCACATCCTGACAGGGCCCTTTCGAAGCTCCACTCTTCTATCTCTGATACTCTTGATGCACTTGCCCCTTTCATGAGGATCTACTTGAAGCCCAAAGCCAAATACAACTCTTGGTATGACTCAGACCTTGTCAGCCTTAAACGCAAGTGTAGGGTGGCTGAGAGGAAATGGCTGGTTTCCTGTGCATCCTCTCACAAACTGGCCTGCTGCCTGCTCCAAAGGCAATATGGACTCTGTCCTTGGCAAGAAGAGAGCTCACATCCAAGCCCGCGTCTCTGCAGCATCTAACAATTCGGCCGAACTCTTTAAAATCTGCAAGGGGCTGGCCTATCCTGCTGCAGGCTCTACCTCTCCTGTCCCCTCCCAGGCCCTCTGCACATCCTTGGCTTCTCATTTCATCTCTAAAACCAAGGACATCCTGTCCACCCTCTCCTACTCTCCATCCGGCCTCACTGCGGCCACCTCTCCACCTCCCTACCCCCCTTCACTGCCTTTCCTCTGTTCACCCCTGATGAGGTTTCTAGACAGGTCCGATCTATGAAAGTATCGTCAAAACAAGGTCGTCCCTGTTCTTCCAAAACCATAAAGGTCCACATTGACCCCCTCGCTCCAGCCTTGGCCGACTTCTGCAACCACTCTTTCACCACTGGAACCTTCTCTCCCCCCTGAAGCACTCGCTTGTGCAACCTCTTCTCAAGAAACACTAAGCCGACCCCTCCTGTTCAGCTAACTATCACCCGATCTCCATTACTCCTTTCCTGGGCAAACTCTTGGAATAACTACTGGCCATCTGCCATCTTAATCTTCACACTGAATCTGTTGGTTGTCTCCATGACCATCAGTCTGGCTTCAGAGCAGCAAGAAGCACGGAAACTGCACTCCTGATCTTTCGGAAAGACCTGCTCTCTAACCTTGATTCTAATCACCTCTCTGTCCTCATCTTACTTCATCTCTCTGCTGCTTTCAACACGGACAACCATGCCATCCTGCTTAACCAGCTCCATGATAACCTGGATATCACTGATCAGGCCATGGCCTGGCTGACCTCTTTCCTCTCAGACCGAACCTCCCAGGTCCAACCTGGGTCCCTCCTCTCCTCTATCTCACTCTCTACCTGTGGTGTTCTCCAGGGGTCTGACCTTTCTCCCTGGCTGTTCAACCAATACCTGGCACCTTTTGCCCACTGCATTGCTGCTCTCTGCTCCAACTTTCAGTGCTATGCGGACGACACTCAGCTCGTTTTCAGGCTCTCCTCTGCCACTTCTTCTCCCATCCCGGATTGACTCTCTGTAATCCAGGAGTGGTATGCCGACAAAATACCAGTTAGACGACGATCCTCCTCATCGGCGGCACACCTGCACCTTTCTTTCATGTCAGTCTCTGGCCGTCCACTCTCGGCCCTATTCCTGCTCCCACCTGTGAGGCTAAGCACCTATGGGTCATCTTCGACTCCACTCTCTCCTTCTCTCCTCACATCTCTGACGTCTCTAAGAAGTCAAGCTACCAGCTGCACCTTCCTTTCCTCACCTTGCCCCAGAAGCTCACTGTCTCCAGAGCTCTGGCTCTCCCTTGGCTGGACTACTGCAACAGCCTCTTTTTAAATCTGCCTGCCTTTACTCTCCATCCTCTGCAACGCATCCAGAACAGGACTGCAAGACTTGGCCTTGGCCTTGGCCTCAAGCCCAGGGATCGGATCTCTCCAGCCCTGAAATCTCTCTATTGGCTGCAAGGATCAAGTTCAAGGCCCTGTGAATTGGCCACAAGGCATTCTGGGGCCCGAGACCGTAACACCTCCAACTCTCTCTTCGGAAATATCTTCCTACTCAAGCTCTTTGCTCCTACACCTTCAACTACTTGAGGATCAGTCGCTTCTGAGGGCAGATCTCTTTCTTTGGCTGGCGCCTCCCTCTGCAACAGCCTCCCTGCCTCTCTGAAACTTGAGCAGAACCATCTCTGGTTCCGGAAGCACCTCAAGACCTTCCTCTTTGCTTCTGCCTTCTCTCTTCCTCTCCCCTGCTGATCTCCTGTCTAATACTGCACTGATCACCTGGTTACCCTCTGAATTCGGGCCCAGGTCCCTGTCCTCCCAGTTGCACCCTTGCACTGCCTCCTGTCAACCCTTGCACTGCCTCCTGGCAACCCTTGCTCTTTTGTCTGCATCTGCAACCCTACAGCCCCCTTACCTGCACTTATTAGACACCTGCTGTCTGCACTTTAACCCTCGCACTTGCTGGCCGCACTACTTGTTTTTATCCCATGTTCAGCACTTGCCCACTCCCTCCTCCCCCCAGCCCCCTGACACTTTCCTTTCCCCTCCCCTCTACCCTGCACTTGTGCGATCTCAATGTCACTAGGCCTAGTAAGATCGTTGTTTTTGTCCTCCCTCTGTTTCCCCTCCCTTGCCTCGTCACGCCTTGAAACACTTGTGTATAGGTGCGTTATAAATGCCATATCATATCTCATCATATCATACATATTGGAAATGTGGAGTGGGAGATGAGGTGAGATGGTAAACACCCCACAAAAGTTGAGGATGAGTAGGGTATGGTGTTTTCAGGATTTGGGAAATACCATGTCTCGCACTTGGGTATCCTCCTCCCAACCTCCCGTGACCCTCCACTCAGGTGATCCTGCCTCGCTTGTCCACCCACAAGGTCCGCTTCCAAAAGCAATGGCCCTTCCCTGGCCACCTGAATAGAGTATCCCCGGGGGGAATAGGTGGGAGAACGCTGTCTGGTTTCTCGCACTGGCTTCAAAAGGACTGTGATTACAACTCCCTGCATGGTGTTGGGGAGCATCTGTGCCTTCGAGAGCTTCCTGCCACAGCCTAAGTAGGCAGGGGGCTAATAGTGGCTTGTATTGTTTATAGAATTTGGCTGTGACACCATCGGTACCTGGCATCTTCCGTGTCGGTAGGTCATCAATCGCACGGATAATGTCAGCTATGGAGATCGGGAGTTCTAGGTGGGTCCTAGCTTCCTGTGATAGTTATGTAACTGGTAAGTCTGCAAGAGAGAAACCTGTCAATATCTTCTAAGGTGCGAATATCCTTGTTAGAGTAAAGATACAATTAAAATCTCGTGAACACCCCTTTTTATAGCCGCATGCATGGGCACCACGTTGCCCGCTTCATCTACAATAAGTGGAATACACCCGCTGCCCCCTCCATGCGAACCAACAGCCTGCCTGGCCTTTTGCCCTCTATATAACGCCTATCCTCCAGCGGGGCTGTCAATGAACTTGAGCTCACCTTCAGCATTCGCCCTGAAGCCATTTGCTGCATCTTGTATCTGCGCAAGTGTTGCTGTGGGCGGGTCAGTCGCCTGTCCCTGTTCTAGTTCACCCAGATTGTCTTTGCATCACCCTATGTTTTGCCTGATTGTTTTGAGTACACTGAACTCGGTGGACATGGCAATCCCATGTATTTGCACCTTAAAGGCTTCCCAAAGTGTTCTGGTCGAGGTCACTGAGCCCACATTCATTTCAAAGTACAGTTTCACATGGTCATCTATGGTAGCCGCAAATGCCATGTCTGTCAGGGCTTGTGACTTAAATTGCCAGCTGCTGCGGGTCCTGGGGAGTTTATTCAGCGTCATAGCGATGTGAACAGGGGAATGGTCAGAGTAAGTTATTGGAATCATACAGGTCTCTAGAACCATCCCCTTTCCCCCAAGCAGTACATCCGAGAATAGCCACATGTCAGTGCGGGAAAAGGAGTCATGGACTGGTGAATAGAAGGATTAGGTCTTGTTGTTGCATTCAATTCATAGTTTGGCAGGAAATAGCATTGCATACTTCAGGCCACTGTCACGTAGCCACTTCTTTACCACCAGGGATGTCTTCTCCTGCTGTACAGCCACCGAGAAATCAGGATAGATGTGCACCATGCTAGACCCCAACTTAAGGTCTCCCTGGTCTCGGGCAGCTCGAAGGATGGCATCACGGCCTTGATAGTTGAGGATGCGGGTGACGATCGGGTGCGGTGGGGCTCCTAGTTTGAGTTTAGGTGCCAAGGATCTTTGGGCATGTTCACGGCAGATTGCTGTGAGAAGTGTGGGGCTGATCAGCAGCTTAAGAAGAACGCTTTCTATGAATGACCCCATGTTACTCTCAGGCACTCCGATGATGCAGATATTATTGCTGGGGGACTGCTATTCAAGCTTGTTGTTTTTCTTTGCAACCATGTGTAGCCGCCTCCGTCGTGAGAGTGGACACATTATCCTCCACCGCGCCCATCCTATTCTGAGCCACCTTCAGTCTGTGATCTTTCTCCAGGTGTGCCTTAATAGATCCGACGGTGCTGGTTATATCATCAAGTTTGCTGTGCACTGCTGAGAACCCCCTCCTGTGTGCATGCCATCATGTGCTGAATTTCAGTGAGATCTGTGGGTACAGCACCAGAGTCCATGGCCCCGGCCGCCTCAGTAGTAACAGGAGTTGTCGGGGTGGTTTTTCCTTGGAGGTCCATAGAGCACTGCTTTTTTGTGCCCCCTTTTGTCATTGCAGCAATATGTAGCAGGTGGTAAGCACACGTGGAATGGCTCCCAGCACACAGCTCAGCAGTATCACTGTGGTCATAAGAGGTTATTGGAGGCAGGCAACCTCATTGTCAGGGGAGCATCAAGGTTACATATATTTATTGGTGTCAGCATAATTTCGGTGTACTAGCAGCCAGAGTGCAGCCTGTGATCTCCCAAAGTATGCACTCACAGAGCTAGGCCGCCGCCAAACTGTAGGCGTAGGGTGCCTCCGCGCTGTGGGAACTCCACAAGAGACATGGTCCCTCCAGAACTGGAGGGCCCAGGGGCATAAGCCGGGAGGTGGGCTCTGTCGTGGGCCCGGACGTGGGCAGCACCTTCCAGGTGCTGGCCCACTTTACCATGCTGGTGTTGGGGGGGGCGTGGACCACCGGGTCCCAGCACAAAAGGGGCCCAGCTTTCTGGATGCCCTAAACGGCGAGGAGGTGACGGGGGCAGGTGACAACAGGTAGTCCCTGCCCCCGACACCCCACATCAAAGGCCCCCGTCCCACCCGGCCGGATGCAGAGACAAGGGGCCTTTGATGCATCAAAGGGGGCTACCTTGCCCTCAGGCCAGTTTTGGCCTATAACTAAGGCAGGCAAGGTAGCCCCCAGTCATCTGTTCCCCTGTCCTGGCAGCGTCCGGAGCTGCAAGACAGCGGAGCGCTGCGATACAATTCAAATACAGCCAGTGGAATACTTTGAAGCTGTGTTGGTGTAAAAAAATCCAAGAAGGGAAGAACATCACGGTAACAGCTGAACTCTTTTTACCCTAAGCAGCTGGGGAGAGGAAAAGGAAACGCAATGCAAAAATGCCTTTGCACTTTGGAGGCTTGTCATCAGGAGCAGGGTTGGAGAGAGACTGACTCCATCCCGCAACTCCGGCATTTCCATTGAACAGCGAAGCGGCTCGAAGAAGGCGCGGCTGGGGCAGAGTTAAAAAGTAACTAGCCGCGCAATCCAGACCTTTCTAATTATATCAACTCTTCGTTGGAAGCAGGACGACGCAGAGCCATAACCAGGGTTGAAACGAGCAGCAGCAGTTTAATGAGCTGCAAGGGAACAAAAGACTAAAAGAGCGAATGACCTTCACAACTACGGCAACTAACCCGGGAACAGTCAGCTGATGGTACGGCAGACCAGCCCAACAAGAATTGGGGCAGCTGGGGACTTAGCGTGGGCACTCAGCGCCTTTCCTCCCCCCCCACTTTATCCGCCCCTTCTTACCCCCCCCTCTCCGCATCAGTCATCCCATGCAGGCGGAAGTAAAAATTGACACGACACCAGTTTGTGATTGGAAGGTTAACATGCCTCAGCAGCTTTATTTGCATAAAGTCTTGGAGTTATCTTACAGACGATCCGTAATTCACCGTCACTGATATACTATTCCAAGTGCGGCTACCTAGGGCTTCCCCCCCCCCTCCCCCTCCCCATCGTCCTCGTCCGGTGGACGCCTCGGATTGAGCCCGGCCCTGGCTATCCACCTCTCTCTACCCCGGCCGTTGTTGCTGTCAATTTTTTGCCCCCCATTTCCCCCTGCCCCTTGCTAGGTCTTGTTGCGGGTGCCCGACCCCCGCACACTTACCCCGTGTCCTAATCGGGCTCTAGCTAAAACCGGCAGCCACGCGGTGCCTCGCTAATGTTCAGGTTCCTATACCGGCACCGCCACAAGTGCCCTTACAATTTCCTATACCGGCACCACCACAAGTGCCCTTACAATTTATTTACGTATCCGTATTTGGGCCGGCACCGCCCTCCGATGCCGTCCCCCACTTTCTGCCTGCCTAGTTGGCCGTCGCTTGCGACGTCCATCTAACCTTTTCTTACCAAACTCTACTCAGCCCCCCCTACGCCTTCGCGTTGTTCCGGTTATTGGCATCCTAGTCCTACCCCCGCTATGCCAAACCCCCCCCAGGTCTCCCTCCTGTGTCCCCGAGCCCCCAGAAACATCACAATTCCCTTTCACTCAAGGCGCCCCCCCCCCTCCAACTGCAGCCTTAGCAGGTGTCCTCCCCCCCTTGGCTGGTGTCATATCTCTTCCGGATTCCGATTCCCTGTCCCTCGTACTATCTTCCTTTCCCAACTGTCTCCCCCATTCCCCCGGTCCCCTTATGCTGCGCCCCGCCAGGCCCCCTCTTTCCTGTCCTTGCTGGCCCTCCTTGTCCGAGCTCCCCCCCCCCCGATGTTCCTACCTTTCTTACTCCCTCCTCCAGCTCCCCCCCTCTTGCCCCTCTCCCTTCGTGACGACTTCCCCCCGCTGTATTTTTGGTCCCGGTAGCATACCCCCCCCGTATTCTCCTCTTGTTCCCCTCCAACCAGCTTCACTTGCTGCCCTCTTTTAGTTTGTTGTTCGTTCCCCCCCCCCCCGCAATTTGGGTCTTGGAATTGCCTCCCAAGTCCCCTACATCCCTCCCCTTTTTCCCCAGGGCCTCCCCCAAGCCTATTGCTCTTGGGGCGCCGTGCATCTAAACTCTTGGCTGCTCGTTCCCCTGTGGGTCTGCTGGCAGTGCTTTGTTCAGGGATTGGCCTGTGATTCCTCCAAGACTCTCTGCTGGCTGCCGGCGGCAGAGAGTTCCCCCCCCCAGCTTGCTTCCACAGGGCACTCCCTGTATTTTAATGGCTGGCATCCTGGGAGGTGCCCCCCCCCACTCGGGCCTCTCATACACATCCCGCATTTTGAAGTGCCGTCATCCATTCCAATGACATCAAAGCAGTGCCCACCTCGGACAGGTGGGTCCCGTCCCCTTCAAAATACCCTGGTACTTTTAAAGTGATGAGGGGATGGCAAATCCAAATCATCCCCCTGCCTTTCAGAAAACCGCCCATGCGATTATTTGTTTTGCGCCTTGCTTCTTCTATGGCGCCGTGGCGCAATGCCCCCTTCCACTCCTGTCTTGTGATTATCTCCGACCACATCACCTCGCATCCCCTGAGCCCACTCCCGATCCTCTGAAGTAGGCTTCGCAATAGTTCTGACAGGTCCTTCCTTCCTTTTGTCACCAAATCGTTGCCCCCTATATGTAACAATACGATATCAGGCCAGGGGTGTACCCTTGCCGCCTGTTCCAAAGTTCCCCATACGGATGAGACCTTCAAGCCAGCCTTGGAGATCCAACTGGTCTGTGTGTTCCGTAGTCCCAAGTTCCCGTCCCTAAACGCCTGCCGTGCTCTGGCCGCTGCACGGGCCACAAAGGAGTGCCCCACGACCCAAACCCTGGTGGCTTCTGTGGAGACATGACAGATCGTGTTAGCATATGTATACTGACTGATGTCCTTCCCCCCCCTTTGCCGCCCCCTGCCCCCCCCTTGGTTCCTTCCATTAGCGCACGTATAATTTGTATTTATCTGATGCCCATCTCCCGATCTTCTTTACCATGTCCTCCCCCAGACCTTCCCTGCTTGCTGTTGTCGCTGCACCTATGCGAAATGAGTGAGTAGAATATAGCCCCGAATCCACCCCCGAAGTTGCCAGAGTTCCCTCCAAGACCCGCCTGAACTGAAAATTGGTGAGGGGGGTACGGTCCTTGTGTAGGAATAGATACCCCGGCTCCCCCCCCCTGATGGCGAAGTATGCCGTGGTGCATACCACTGGACAGAAAGCCTCCTGTCCCAGTCTGGCTAACCGCAGTTCGCTTCCTTTGGCCTTCTGGTCTGTTTTGGAAATCCTGATATTGACCGATAGCCCCTCCCCAATGTGGCGTACATCCCCCCATAGTAAGGCTCTGCCGCTCGAATCATTCTTGGCTTTGGCTACCAATTCACTTATCCGCAGTGCCCCGAAAAAGGCCAGTGCGAAGCATGCCTTAAACATTATGCATTCGTAATGCGAGTAGAACACCCTTGAGGTTGCTGCCATCACCTTTTGTAACAGCTCAAAATCAATGGGTTTCCTTACGATGTTGGGGGGGGGGCCATTGCCGTGACTGCCCCTGCCCTGTCCCAACCTTTCATTGCAGCTCTCACTAGGAAGCCTTTCGTCGGGTCCGGCTGGCCCGCCAGCTGGCTATGAAATGCCACTGCGCTGAGATGACCACCCAGCCACGATCTTGATTTCCCCGTCCCCTTCGCCCAAAGAACGAACCCATCCACCCTTTTTTCTAGATCTTCTTCCTGCAAATGCCTAGTGTGCAGCAGAAATGTCTCATAGTTAGCCTTGTATCTAGTCCACGTGCTCCCTGCTAGGGCTCTGGAGGCGAGCTTTCTCATTCCTTGACCCAACTCACTAACTGCCATAGTTCCTCGTTGAACGGAGTCATGATGGGCTGGGCCAGGCTGTGTACTTTCCGGAACTGTGTCATCTGTGAACGAGAAAGTGCATCAGCCGCTTTATTACCCACCCCCGGTACATGTCGTGCCTTGACGGCCGCATTAATCTCTAGGCATTTCCGAACCAAATGTCGTAATAAGCACAATGTTGCCGGGAATTTTGCCGAGTGCGTGTTGACTGCCTGCACCACAGCCAAATTGTCCGACCATACCACCAATCGTTTGTTATGCAGCTCGCGCGACCAAATGTGCATAGCTGCCACCACTGGGAATAGCTCCAGCATGGTGATGTTTTTGCACCACCCTTTTCTCACCCATGCCCTTGGCCAGTTAGCCCTGCACCATTCCTTCCCCAATATTGCCCCGAATCCCACCCTACCTGCCCATCCGTGAATAGCTGTAACTGCGCGCATGCCGTCCACGGTGCCTGCCATAGACTTACCCCGTTGAAACCCTTTAGAAATGCGCGCCATACTTTGAGGTCCTCCCTAACCCCTGCCCCGAGGCGCACCTTGTGCCACCCTTTCTCATGCCTACCCGCTGCTGTCGCCAAGCGTCTTGCAAAAACTTACCCAGCCGGTATAACCCTGGCGGCAAAGTTGAACTTCCCTACCAAAGACTGTATGTATTTTGTGGATACCTTCTCCCCTTGTAACGCCCCATCTATGTCGCTGATGAATTCCCTTATCTTCTCTGCCGGTAATCTGCATGTTCCCCCCACGGTGTCTATCTCTATTCCTAGATAGGTTAGCTTGGTGCAGGGTCCCTGCGTTTTGTCCCCCGCCAACCTAACAGCCCGATAAACCAATCCCCTAACGCTCAAGTCGCAAGGCACCACCCGTACCGAGCCTTCCCCATTCAGCCGACCCTCGCTCCGTGCGGCCCGCCATCCACCGCGTACATGTCCTTTGCAGTCCACAAGAGCATCCTAGTGTGCACATACATATCCCGCTTATCCCACAATCAGCCATGTTCTCTAAATTTTTTCCTCTCTTGTACCCGTCCATACAGCACCGAAAAGTGGGCACGGCATCGTACCCCTTCTACACCAACCCTCCTGTACCGCGACCCGCGGTCACAGCTTCACTTGACCGATTGACCCGCCCTCAAAAAACCCACTGTCCCCACAATGGTGTGCTGTGAAGCAATCGTCACTACCCCCAACGCTAGCAAGCACCGCCCACCCCCAGGTCAAAACATGCAGGCAGGCGCCACCTCCCCAACTTTGACCCCTCCACTAACCCCCCAGGCCCCCGTCCTCCGTGACAGCATGTGGCCACCCAGACCCGCTCTCCTAACAACACCCTGTATTACACGCGCCTCGGCCTGGCCGGCAATCCCACCATGTTACCCAAAAGCGATGTCTGCCCCCCGTACCTCGGTCCCCCCCGCCCCCAAATGCATACCTCCCCCTCACCGAAACCCCTTCATAGCGAAATGGCCAAACCCCATATGCATTATCTCCCCCCGCACCTCAGTCCCCCACCGATCCCCCGACACTTGCGGCGCCCTCTTGCACTCCCCAATGTATCCCCCTAACCTTGATTCGCCCATTCCCCCACAACAAACCACGACTTGTTTGAGCTATGAACTTTTTTTTTTTTTTTTTTAAAAACCCCTCCCCCCACGCATCATCATCGCGCGCAACCAAACCCCTTCAAGCAAAACACCATATCCCTCGTTTCCCCGTTCGAATGCGTACACCCTCCCTCCCCCCGCGGTCTCGTCCGTCCCCGTGAAACATTTATGTGCCACCCTCTTGCCCTCTTCCCGCGCCTTGCAAAATAGCCAACGCCATAAGCATGATCTCCCCCCGCACCTTGGTCCCCACTCGATCCCGCGACACCTGCGGCGCCATCTTGCGCTCCCCAATGCATCCCCCTCGCTGTGGTGTGCCCCCTCCCACATGTATGCCTTACTCCTTGAATCTCCCCTCCCACGCCCCATCATCCCGCCCCACCCAAACGCCTTCATAGCCACCACCATATGCATTAATGTCCCATTCGAATGTGTGCACCCTCCTTCCCCCCGCGCTCTCGTCCGTTCCCGTGCAAACATATCGGGACACCCTCTTATCCTCTTACGCGCATCGCACCCTACGAGCGTTGTCTCCCCCGCACCTTGGTCTCCAACCGTTTCCTGCGAAACTTTGCGGCGCCATCTTGTGCTCCCCCAATGCATCCCCCTCGCCGTGGTTTGCCCCCTCCCACACAACAACCAACGGTTTGTTTAATAATGTGCCTAATGCTTTACTCACCGACCTCCCACGCCCCATCATCGCGCCCAACCAAACGCCTTCCTAACCAACACCATGTACATTATTATCCCGTGCGAAGAGCGCTCGCGCTCTCGTCCGTTCCCATGAACACATGTTGTGACACCCTCCTGCCCTCTTTGCGCGCATCGCACCCTACGATAGTTATACCCCTACCACCCTTACTTAAAACCTCGCTATGCCCCCGCCTCTACCCCCACCCCCACTACCACAATGCACCCCTAACTGCCCCACAATCCGCGTCCGCCATGGCGCTCGCCCTTGATCGACCGGCCGCGAGCCGCATTGACCATACCACGTACCTTTAGTTGTCCCGGCTGGAACCGAAACCCGCAGCGGCAGGAACTCCCGAGAAATCCACACGTCTAATCTCCTGGATCCCGCTTGGAACCAACCGCGTGACGACGAAGCCCGGGGAGCCGGATGCAATGTGGATCTCCGCGTGGGGCAGGATGCCGAATAAAACCCCGATCCGGTGATGCAGGAAACTGGAATCCAACAACGAGCGCAGCTCCGGCGAAAACGAACGCAGCTCCAGCGAGACGGGAAACCGAGGGAGGATGTGTGAATGCTCACACAAGTCCGGGCTTTTATGACCGGCTTCTCCCCGGTTTCCCGCCCTGCGCCAAAGCTTTCGCGCCCTGCCGGGGGGCGGGCCCCGCCTTAAGTCATCATCCCGCCCCCCGGCGCGTTATTTCTTACAGGCGTGGGGGGAGGGGAAGGGCGGCCTGGACCGCCCCCACTAAGGGGCGGCGCCCGCCATGCCAGCTTTTCCTGGCGCGTTCGCCCCCCGGATTTGCGAGCGACCGGCATTAAGCGCCAGATGCAAGGGCATCCAAGTGGCTGACACCGAACCAACCCCCCTCCCCCCCAGTCTCAGCGCGGTGCGCTAAGGCTCAGCATATTGCATCCCATCGATCGCCAGAGGCAGGGGCAGCAAAAGGGGCTGACACCGGCACAACCCCTCCAGCCTCGCCGCATTTCCTCTACAAAATGGCACACAGCAAACTTGGTGGACGATGGCCCAAGGCTTTCAAATCCCCATCGACGCAACCCCAGCAGCTTTCTTGCAAAAGCAACAACCCGCACAGAATAAGGGCACAGGGGGAAGAAGACTAAGTTCACTCGCCAGATCCGACAGCGCTGGTTTTTCTACCAGTGCATAGTGGCAGCAGGACGACACGGAGCAGAGCAAGAATGTCTGGCACAGGTTGGTGCACGTATGTCAATAAGGGATACATTTACAATTAACATTGTGGCGCGGGTTTGTCCAGTTGCACAAACACATAGAGCGGCCTACAGAGCTTAACCCTTGTCATGCCGTGGCAACGGTGGCATGGCTATCAGGGGGTAGGACAGCTAGGTCAGGCGTTTGACTCTGCACGCAATGCATCGTAACTAAGAGCTGCAAGGGGACTGACTCCACCCAAACCCTCCAGTGCCAACTTTGCACAGAGCTGCCTCCAGTGCCAGGCCACAGCTAAGGAAAAGAAAAGGAAACTGTGAGCCTGATAAGAAAGCCGGCGCCCCCTCCCCCCAAGAGTTTAACCCCTCGGCACACCGGACGGCGCTAGTGCCTATGGGTGCCCCATGAACAGCAGGATGACACCGAGCAAACAACAAATGGTTGGCACATGTCAGTGCATGAGAATCATAACAGGGGAGAGAATTGAGGAGCCTGCTGAAAGTCGACCGAACATTTTGCTCAATGACGGTGACTCTTAGAGCTGTCCCAGTCATACCACACACCGGCTGACAGGGGAAGGAGCAGGCTGGTCCAGAGGGGCTTACTCAGTGCTTAAGTGGGGTAAGAAATTGAGGGGGGGGGCCCTCGTTTGGGGGCGTGGCTTTCATTGTGGGCGTGGCCTAAAAGTGCACAAATCATAGTAAGGTGCAAACAAATATATAAATGTATGTGAGCATTTATATGTTTGTATGCGTACCTTACTGTGGTGTGTGTACTTTTCAAACCATATTTTATAAACATAGCAATGTTACATATTTCTATGTTTATAAAAGGTGGCTTGAAAAGTGCACAAACCATAGTATTTTACGCACACTTGTGTGCTTACCTTACTATGTTTTGTGTACTTTTCAAGCCACCTTTTATAAACATAGACATTTATAACATGTTTCTATGTTTCTAAAAGATGGCTTGACACGTAAACAATTCAAGGCATCTTTTATAAAGCGTTGATGACGGACAAAACAAACCGCAAGGTTGGCTTTGTCCGTTGACAAAGCTTTATAAAAGATGCCTTGAATTGTGCACGTTTCAAGCCGTCTTTTATAAACAGAAATTTTTCTACCTTTATAAAAGATGGCTTGAAACGTACACAGTTCAAGGCATCTTTTATAAAGCTTTGCCGACGGAGAAAGGCACCTCGGGCTCTCTGATCTCTGCTCAGAGCACATAGATCACTGAGCCCGAGGCGTCTTTCACCCTCTGTGAACCCGCGGGCTCCGTGATCTAATCTGCATATTAGATCACGGAGCCCGCGGGGGTCACTGAGGAGGGAAAACAAAGGGACAGTAACTTCCTCTGATGACCCTGATGAGGGGTCATCAAAGGGAGTTACACTAACTGACAGAAGTGCCGCCAGCCTCAGCGTCGCTGTGGCTGGCTGGCACTTCTGTCAGCTTGGCCGACATAATGACGGGCGCATCTCCCGTCGCGGCTGCGGCGGGATAATGCATCCCGCCAATGTTGTGTGGGACGGGGGCCCCGGCTCAGCCCCACTTTCTGGAGACTGCCGGGGCCCGCCCCGGCAGGCCCCGGCCCACTTTAAGCACATGGCTTACTTTGTACAATACCACCAGTCTCCTGGGACAGAAGCAGCAAGTGGGCTGACACCCTCCCGACATCCCACCCCCCACCTTAACACAGTTCCTGGCAGCTGTCACAGCACCAAGCGCAGAAGTTATGGAAAAGAGCAAGGCTGTCGGTGGAGCAAAAGGCAGTGTTTTATACGCGCTCGCAGTGGAAGCAGGACGACACATAGCAAATCAAAAATAAAACATGTTTTTGGCACATACCACTAGTAGCATTAACCAAAGGGGACGTGCAATTGAGAAAAACGATATGCATGCACTGGGAATCGGTGGGTATTGTAACAATAGGAGACCTATGGCAAGATGGGAAGATACTGGAATTTAATGCATTGGTAGAGGAAGTGGGCCTTCATCTCTACCTTCATCAAGGGCAATATATTACATATACTAGACTGGTGCAACGAGTGAAAGAAACATGATCTGAAATAGTGCTGGAAGACCAACCAGCTACGGCCATTGAAACAATCTATGACATCGCAGAGGGAGAGCACAAGGTTTCCTGTATCTACGAACTGCTGATGAGTAGCGCTGGGAAAGAGGTGACCCAGCTAAGAAGGGAGTGGGAAGAGGAAATGGGGGAATGTATGAATGATGGGCTTTGGGAGAGAGCTCAAAGGTAACATAAGAAGGTGTCCAGAAATGCAAGGTTGCAACAAATCCAGCTATACGTAATTCATAGAGCGTATATGACCCCCCCAGAGGATAGCCCGATTTAAGAATGCAGAAATTCAATCATGTCCCAAATGTGGAGAAGTGTATGCGGAAATGACCCATATGTTCTGGGCATGCCCGCAAATTAGTAAATTCTGGAAAGAAGTGGCCCACCGCCTGACAGAAAAGGGGATTGCGCTAGATGTGGAATCGGTGTGGACATGTATCTTGGGAGGGTTTCCTAGACCACGCAAGCTAAAGCATGTGGGCAAACTTAAAGACCTGGCTTACATACTAGCCAAGTGCAGGATTGCCATGGGCTGGAAAGCATGTAACAGGCCAAAGGTAGAGGTGTGGTGGAATGACCTCAAGAAGTGGGCCGAAACCAAAACAGTGGTATGGACTGAAGCAGCCAATAGAGGGTGGGAGGAAGAGGCAGATACATTGGAGGCATTTAGTGGCCACATTGTTTGGATCCACCCAGGTATGCCTAAGCGGGGATAATACCCCCCAGAGCACGGAAGAGGGAACACCCGAGAGGATGTAACGGCGGGAGGCGAAATGGAGGAGGCTTAAGTTAAGGGGGAGGGTAAAGGGTAGGCAGCGGTTATATTTGAATACGATACAAAATATTCAAAATGTGTAACATGCACCGCTAAGTTTGTTTTTGTGTGTTGATTGATTGGTTGTTATAAAAGTTAATACTCTCTCTATTCTCCCCTCTGGCCTGTCTCACTCTGCAGGGCACACTCTGGATGTTCTGATCTCCTCAGACCTCCCCCTCTCTAACCCTCTCACCATTCCTCTCTCCTGTAGTGACCACTTTCTCCTCTCATCTCTCTCTACCCCTCACGCAGAGCCAAACCCCACACTGTCACCCACCTTCTCAGTCATTCGACCCATGAAGCATGCCACTTTCTCTCCTCCTATACCTCTGGCTGACTCACATCCTGACACAGCCCTTTCCAAGCTCCACTCTTCTATCTCTGATACTCTTGATGCACTTGCCCCTTTCATGAGGATCTACTTGAAGCCCAAAGCCAAATACAACTCTTGGTATGACTCAGACCTTGTCAGCCTTAAACGCAAGTGTAGGGTGGCTGAGAGGAAATGGCTGGTTTCCTGTGCATCCTCTCACAAACTGGCCTGCTGCCTGCTCCAAAGGCAATATGGACTCTGTCCTTGGCAAGAAGAGAGCTCACATCCAAGCCCGCGTCTCTGCAGCATCTAACAATTCGGCCGAACTCTTTAAAATCTGCAAGGGGCTGGCCTATCCTGCTGCAGTCTCTACCTCTCCTGTCCCCTCCCAGGCCCTCTGCACAGCCTTGGCTTCTCATTTCATCTCTAAAACCAAGGACATCCTGTCCACCCTCTCCTACTCTCCATCCGGCCTCACTGCGGCCACCTCTCCACCTCCCTACCCCCCTTCTCTGCCTTTCCTCTGTTCACACCTGATGAGGTTTCTAGACAGGTCCGATCTATGAAAGTATCGTCAAAACAGGGTCGTCCCTGTTCTTCCAAAACCATAAAGGTCCACATTGACCCCCTCGCTCCAGCCTTGGCCGACTTCTGCAACCACTCTTTCACCACTGGAACCTTCTCTCCCCCCTGAAGCACTCGCTTGTGCAACCTCTTCTCAAGAAACACTAAGCCGACCCCTCCTGTTCAGCTAACTATCGCCCGATCTCCATTACTCCTTTCCTGGGCAAACTCTTGGAATAACTACTGGCCATCTGCCATCTTAATCTTCACACTGAATCTGTTGGTTGTCTCCATGACCATCAGTCTGGCTTCAGAGCAGCAAGAAGCACGGAAACTGCACTCCTGATCTTTCGGAAAGACCTGCTCTCTAACCTTGATTCTAATCACCTCTCTGTCCTCATCTTACTTCATCTCTCTGCTGCTTTCAACACGGACAACCATGCCATCCTGCTTAACCAGCTCCATGATAACCTGGATATCACTAATCAGGCCATGGCCTGGCTGACCTCTTTCCTCTCAGACCGAACCTCCCAGGTCCAACCTGGGTCCCTCCTCTCCTCTATCTCACTCTCTACCTGTGGTGTTCTCCAGGGGTCTGACCTTTCTCCCTGGCTGTTTAACCAATACCTGGCACCTTTTGCCCACTGCATTGCTGCTCTCTGCTCCAACTTTCAGTGCTATGCGGACGACACTCAGCTCGTTTTCAGGCTCTCCTCTGCCACTTCTTCTCCCATCCCGGATTGACTCTCTGTAATCCAGGAGTGGTATGCCGCCAAAATACCAGTTAGACGACGATCCTCCTCATCGGCGGCACACCTGCACCTTTCTTTCATGTCAGTCTCTGGCCGTCCACTCTCGGCCCTATTCCTGCTCCCACCTGTGAGGCTAAGCACCTATGGGTCATCTTCGACTCCACTCTCTCCTTCTCTCCTCACATCTCTGACGTCTCTTAAGAAGTCAAACTACCAGCTGCACCTTCCTTTCCTCACCTTGCCCCAGAAGCTCACTGTCTCCAGAGCTCTGGCTCTCCCTTGGCTGGACTACTGCAACAGCCTCTTTTTAAATCTGCCTGCCTTTACTCTCCATCCTCTGCAACGCATCCAGAACAGGACTGCAAGACTTGGCCTTGGCCTTGGCCTCAAGCCCAGGGATCGGATCTCTCCAGCCCTGAAATCTCTCTATTGGCTGCAAGGATCAAGTTCAAGGCCCTGTGAATTGGCCACAAGGCATTCTGGGGCCCGAGACCGTAACACCTCCAACTCTCTCTTCGGAAATATCTTCCTACTCAAGCTCTTTGCTCCTCCACCTTCAACTACTTGAGGATCAGTCGCTTCTGAGGGCAGATCTCTTTCTTTGGCTGGCGCCTCCCTCTGCAACAGCCTCCCTGCCTCTCTGAAACTTGAGCAGAACCATCTCTGGTTCCGGAAGCACCTCAAGACCTTCCTCTTTGCTTCTGACTCCTCTCTTCCTCTTCCCTGCTGATCTCTTGTCTAATACTGCACTGATCACCTGGTTACCCTCTGAATTCGGGCCCAGGTCCCTGTCCTCCCAGTTGCACCCTTGCACTGCCTCCTGTCAACCCTTGCACTGCCTCCTGGCAACCCTTGCTCTTTTGTCTGCATCTGCAACCCTACAGCCCCCTTACCTGCACTTATTAGACACCTGCTGTCTGCACTTTAACCCTCGCACTTGCTGGCCGCACTACTAGTTTTTATCCCATGTTCAGCACTTGCCCACTCCCTCCTCCCCCCAGCCCCCTGACACTTTCCTTTCCCCTCCCCTCTCCCCTGCACTTGTGCGATCTCAATGTCACTAGGCCTAGTAAGATCGTTGTTTTTGTCCTCCCTCTGTTTCCCCTCCCTTGCCTCGTCACGCCTTGAAACACTTGTGTATAGGTGCGTTATAAATGCCATATCATATCACATCATATCATACATATTGGAAATGTGGAGTGGGAGATGAGGTGAGATGGTAAACACCCCACAAAAGTTGAGGATGAGTAGGGTATGGTGTTTTCAGGATTTGGGAAATACCATGTCTCGCACTTGGGTATCCTCCTCCCAACCTCCCGTGACCCTCCACTCAGGTGATCCTCCCTCGCTTGTCCACCCACAAGGTCGGGATCCAAAAGCAATGGCCCTTCCCTGGCCACCTGAATAGAGTATCCCGGGGGGAATAGGTGGGAGAACACTGTCTGGTTTCTCGCACTGGCTTCAAAAGGACTGTGATTACAACTCCCTGCATGGTGTTGGGGAGCATCTGTGCCTTCGAGAGCTTCCTGCCACAGCCTAAGTAGGCAGGGGGCTAATAGTGGCTTGTATTGTTTATAGAATTCGGCTGTGACACCATCGGTACCTGGCATCTTCCGTGTCGGTAGGTCATCAATCGCACGGATAATGTCAGCTAGGGAGATCGGGAGTTTGTGATAGTTATGTAACTGGTAAGTCTGCAAGAGAGAAACCTGTCAATATCTTCTAAGGTGCGAATATCCTTGTTAGAGTAAAGATGCAATTAAAATCTCGTGAACACCCCTTTTTATAGCCGCATGCATGGGCACCACGTTGCCCGCTTCATCTACAATAAGTGGAATACACCCGCTGCCCCCTCCATGCGAACCAACAGCCTCCCTGGCCTTTTGCCCTCTCTATAACGCCTATCCACCAGCGGGGCTGTCAATGAACTTGAGCTCACCTTCAGCATTCGCCCTGAAGCCATCTGCTGCATCTTGTATCTGCACAAGTGTTGCTGTGGGCGGGTCAGTCGCCTGTCCCTGTTCTAGTTCACCCAGATTGTCTTTGCATCACCCTATGTTTTGCCTGATTGTTTTGAGTACACTGAACTCGGTGGACATGGCAATCCCATGTATTTGCACCTTAAAGGCTTCCCAAAGTGTTCTGGTCGAGGTCACTGAGCCCACATTCATTTCAAAGTACAGTTTCACATGGTCATCTATGGTAGCCGCAAATGCCACGTTTTTAGGGCTTGTGACTTAAATTGCCAGCTGCTGCGGGTCCTGGGGAGTTTATTCAGCGTCATAGCGATGTGAACAGGGGAATGGGCAGAGTAAGTTATTGGAATCATACAGGTCTCTAGAACCATCCCCTTTCCCCCAAGCAGTACATCCGAGAATAGCCACATGTCAGTGCGGGAAAAGGAGTCATGGACTGGTGAATAGAAGGATTAGGTCTTGTTGTTGCATTCAATTCATAGTTTGGCAGGAAATAACATTGCATACTTCAGGCCGCTGTCACGTAGCCACTTCTTTACCACCAGGGATGTCTTCTCCTGCTGGACAGCCACCGAGAAATCAGGATAGATGTGCACCATGCTAGACCCCAACTTAAGGTCTCCCTGGTCTCGGGCAGCTCGAAGGATGGCATCACGGCCTTGATAGTTGAGGATGCGGGTGACGATCGGGTGCGGTGGGGCTCCTAGTTTGAGTTTAGGTGCCAAGGATCTTTGGGCATGTTCACGGCAGATTGCTGTGAGAAGTGTGGGGCTGATCAGCAGCTTAAGAAGAACGCTTTCTATGAATGACCCCATGTTACTCTCAGGCACTCCGATGATGCAGATATTATTGCTGGGGGACTGCTATTCAAGCTTGTTGTTTTTCTTTGCAACCATGTGTAGCCGCCTCCGTCGTGAGAGTGGACACATTATCCTCCACCGCGCCCATCCTATTCTGAGCCACCTTCAGTCTGTGATCTTTCTCCAGGCGTGCCTTAATAGATCCGACGGTGCTGGTTATATCATCAAGTTTGCTATGCACTGCTGAGAACCCCCTCCTGTATGCATGCCATCATGTGCTGAATTTCAGTGAGATCTGTGGGTACAGCACCAGAGTCCATGGCCCCGGCCGCCTCAGTAGTAACAGGAGTTGTCGGGGTGGTTTTTCCTTGGAGGTCCATAGAGCACTGCTTTTTTGTGCCCCCTTTTGTCATTGCAGCGATATGTAGCAGGTGGTAAGCACACGTGGAATGGCTCCCAGCACACAGCTCAGCAGTATCACTGTGGTCATAAGAGGTTATTGGAGGCAGGCAACCTCATTGTCAGGGGAGCATCAAGGTTACATATATTTATTGGTGTCAGCATAATTTCGGTGTACTAGCAGCCAGAGTGCAGCCTGTGATCTCCCAAAGTATGCACTCACAGAGCTAGGCCGCCGCCAAACTGTAGGCGTAGGGTGCCTCCGCGCTGTGGGAACTCCACAAGAGACATGGTCCCTCCAGAACTGGAGGGCCCAGGGGCATAAGCCGGGAGGTGGGCTCTGTCGTGGGCCCGGACGTGGGCAGCACCTTCCAGGGGCTGGCCCACTTTACCATGCTGGTGTTGGGGGGGGGCGTGGACCACCGGGTCCCAGCACAAAAGGGGCCCAGCTTTCTGGATGCCCTAAACGGCGAGGAGGTGACGGGGGCAGGTGACAACAGGTAGTCCCTGCCCCCGACACCCCACATCCAAGGCCCCCGTCCCACCCGGCCGGATGCAGAGACAAGGGGCCTTTGATGCATCAAAGGGGGCTACCTTGCCCTCAGGCCAGTTTTGGCCTATAACTAAGGCAGGCAAGGTAGCCCCCAGTCATCTGTTCCCCTGTCCTGGCAGCGTCCGGAGCTGCAAGACAGCGGAGCGCTGCGATACAATTCAAATACAGCCAGTGGAATACTTTGAAGCTGTGTTGGTGTAAAAAAATCCAAGAAGGGAAGAACATCGCGGTAACAGCTGAACTCTTTTTACCCTAAGCAGCTGGGGAGAGGAAAAGGAAACGCAATGCAAAAATGCCTTTGCACTTTGGAGGCTTGTCATCAGGAGCAGGGTTGGAGAGAGACTGACTCCATCCCGCAACTCCGGCATTTCCATTGAACAGCGAAGCTGCTCGAAGAAGGCGCGGCTGGAGCAGAGTTAAAAAGTAACTAGCCGCGCAATCCAGACCTTTCTAATTATATCAACTCTTCGTTGGAAGCAGGACGACGCAGAGCCATAACCAGGCTTGAAACGAGCAGCAGCAGTTTAATGAGCTGCAAGGGAACAAAAGACTAAAAGAGCGAATGACCTTCACAACTACGGCAACTAACCCGGGAACAGTCAGCTGATGGTACGGCAGACCAGCCCAACAAGAATTGGGGCAGCCGGGGACTGATTTGCGAGCGACCGGCATTAAGCGCCAGATGCAAGGGCATCCAAGTGGCTGACACCAAACCAGCCCCCCCCCCCAGTCTCAGCGCGGTGCGCTAAGGCTCAGCATATTGCATCCCATCGATCGCCAGAGGCAGGGGCAGCAAAAGGGGCTGACACCGGCCCAACCCCTCCAGCCTCGCCGCATTTCCTCTACAAAATGGCACACAGCAAACTTGGTGGACGATGGCCCAAGGCTTTCAAATCCCCATCGACGCAACCCCAGCAGCTTTCTTGCAAAAGCAACAACCCGCACAGAATAAGGGCACAGGGGGAAGAAGACTAAGTTCACTCGCCAGATCCGACAGCGCTGGTTTTTCTACCAGTGCATAGTGGCAGCAGGACGACACGGAGCAGAGCAAGAATGTCTGGCACAGGTTGGTGCACGTATGTCAATAAGGGATACATTTACAATTAACATTGTGGCGCGGGTTTGTCCAGTTGCACAAACACATAGAGCGGCCTACAGAGCTTAACCCTTGTCATGCCGTGGCAACGGTGGCATGGCTATCAGGGGGTAGGACAGCTAGGTCAGGCGTTTGACTCTGCACGCAATGCATCGTAACTAAGAGATGCAAGGGGACTGACTCCACCCAAACCCTCCAGCGCCAACTTTGCACAGAGCTGCCTCCAGTGCCAGGCCACAGCTAAGGAAAAGAAAAGGAAACTGTGAGCCTGATAAGAAAGCCGGCGCCCCCTCCCCCCAAGAGTTTAACCCCTCGGCACACCGGACGGCGCTAGTGCCTATGGGTGCCCCATGAACAGCAGGATGACACCGAGCAAACAACAAATGGTTGGCACATGTCAGAGCATGAGAATCATAACAGGGGAGAGAATTGAGGAGCCTGCTGAAAGTCGACCGAACATTTTGCTCAATGACGGTGACTCTTAGAGCTGTCCCAGTCATACCACAAACCGGCTGACAGGGGAAGGAGCAGGCTGGTCCAGAGGGGCTTACTCAGTGCTTTAAGTGGGGTAAGAAATTGAGGGGGGGGCCCTCGTTTGGGGGCGTGGCTTTCATTGTGGGCGTGGCCTAAAAGTGCACAAATCATAGTAAGGTGCAAACAAATATATAAATGTATGTGAGCATTTATATGTTTGTATGCGTACCTTACTGTGGTGTGTGTACTTTTCAAACCATATTTTATAAACATAGCAATGTTACATATTTCTATGTTTATAAAAGGTGGCTTGAAAAGTGCACAAACCATAGTATTTTACGCACACTTGTGTGCTTACCTTACTATGTTTTGTGTACTTTTCAAGCCACCTTTTTATAAACATAGACATTTATAACATGTTTCTATGTTTCTAAAAGATGGCTTGACACGTAAACAATTCAAGGCATCTTTTATAAAGCGTTGATGACGGACAAAACAAACCGCAAGGTTGGCTTTGTCCGTCGACAAAGCTTTATAAAAGATGCCTTGAATTGTGCACGTTTCAAGCCGTCTTTTATAAACAGAAATTTTTCTACCTTTATAAAAGATGGCTTGAAACGTACACAGTTCAAGGCATCTTTTATAAAGCTTTGCCGACGGAGAAAGGCACCTCGGGCTCTGTGATCTCTGCTCAGAGCACATAGATCACTGAGCCCGAGGCGTCTTTCACCCTCTGTGAACCCGCGGGCTCCGTGATCTAATCTGCATATTAGATCACGGAGCCCGCGGGGGTCACTGACCTGGGGAGGGAAAACAAAGGGACAGTAACTTCCTCTGATGACCCTGATGAGGGGTCATCAAAGGGAGTTACACTAACTGACAGAAGTGCCGCCAGCCTCAGCGTCGCTGTGGCTGGCTGGCACTTCTGTCAGCTTGGCCGACATAATGACCGGCGCATCTCCCGTCGCGGCTGCGGCCGCGGCGGGATAATGCATCCCGCCAATATTGTGTGGGACGGGGGCCCCGGCTGGGCCCCGGCTCAGCCCCACTTTCTGGAGACTGCCGGGGCCTGGCCCCGGCAGGCCCCGGCCCACTTTAAGCACATGGCTTACTTTGTACAATACCACCAGTCTCCTGGGACAGAAGCAGCAAGTGGGCTGACACCATCCCGACATCCCACCCCCCACCTTAACACAGTTCCTGGCAGCTGTCACAGCACCAAGCGTAGAAGTTATGGAAAAGAGCAAGGCTGTCGGTGGAGCAAAAGGCAGTGTTTTATACGCGCTCGCAGTGGAAGCAGGACGACACATAGCAAATCAAAAATAAAACATGTTTTTGGCACATACCACTAGTAGCATTAACCAAGGGGGACGTGCAATTGAGAAAAACGATATGCATGCACTGGGAATCGGTGGGTATTGTAACAATAGGAGACCTATGGCAAGATGGGAAGATACTGGAATTTAATGCATTGGTAGAGGAAGTGGGCCTTCATCAAGGGCAATATATTACATATACTAGACTGGTGCAACGAGTGAAAGAAACATGATCTGAAATAGTGCTGGAAGACCAACCAGCTACGGCCATTGAAACAATCTATGACATCGCAGAGGGAGAGCACAAGGTTTCCCGTATCTACGAACTGCTGATGAGTAGCGCTGGGAAAGAGGTGACCCAGCTAAGAAGGGAGTGGGAAGAGGAAATGGGGGAATGTATGAATGATGGGCTTTGGGAGAGAGCTCAAAGGTAACATAAGAAGGTGTCCAGAAATGCAAGGTTGCAACAAATCCAGCTATACGTAATTCATAGAGCGTATATGACCCCCCCAGAGGATAGCCCGATTTAAGAATGCAGAAATTCAATCATGTCCCAAATGTGGAGAAGTGTATGCGGAAATGACCCATATGTTCTGGGCATGCCCGCAAATTAGTAAATTCTGGAAAGAAGTGGCCCACCGCCTGACAGAAAAGGGGATTGCGCTAGATGTGGAATCGGTGTGGACATGTATCTTGGGAGGGTTTCCTAGACCACGCAAGCTAAAGCATGTGGGCAAACTTAAAGACCTGGCTTACATACTAGCCAAGCGCAGGATTGCCATGGGCTGGAAAGCATGTAACAGGCCAAAGGTAGAGGTGTGGTGGAATGACCTCAAGAAGTGGGCCGAAACCAAAACAGTGGTATGGACTGAAGCAGCCAATAGAGGGTGGGAGGAAGAGGCAGATACATTGGAGGCATTTAGTGGCCACATTGTTTGGATCCACCCAGGTATGCCTAAGCGGGGATAATACCCCCCAGAGCACGGAAGAGGGAACACCCGAGAGGATGTAACGGCGGGAGGCGAAATGGAGGAGGCTTAAGTTAAGGGGGAGGGTAAAGGGTAGGCAGCGGTTATATTTGAATACGATACAAAATATTCAAAATGTGTAACATGCACCGCGAAGTTTGTTTTTGTGTGTTGATTGATTGGTTGTTATAAAAGTTAATACAAATTGTTTTAAAAAAACAACTCTTTAGTGATAATACATGTTTTTGGCACAAGTCAGTGCACGAACGATGAAAACAGTATCAATACCCATTTATCATTATGGCAACGGACAACCACAGAAGGGAAGCTTATCCCCTTCCCCACAGCCAGCGAACACACGGCTCAGGAGGTCTGGGCGCCTGAAGGAGGATGGCCGTTCACGCCAGGCACAGCAAGTCGGCGCAAATTCCAGACGAAACAGCGCTTGACAAGTGGAGTCACCGGAATGAGCCTCAGCCCCCCGAGGACACAGGGAGCTGCAGAGGCACAGGCATTTTCTCGGAAAGGCGCCCAAATAAGCACTGGCTAAATGTGTGATCTGTGTTCCATTGCCAGTTTTGGTACTTGACCACAACACCATGCATCTCTGGGCAAATCACTTTAATTCCATGTGCCCCCACTTGTAAATATGTTTGATCTTGAGGAAAAATCATTTTCATTTGTGGTTGCAGCAACTGCATAAGCACTTTACTACTTCGTGCCAGTTTCTCCCTTTTGAAACCTTAACTCTTTGAATCTTTTAATTTTTTTTTCTTCACAGTACTGTGACGAATCCAGAGTGTTTGTCCCTTCTCCCCAGGGGTGATCCACCCCCTTTGATCCCACTTAGCAAGACCCTCCTTCGAGGTCTGGGCAAGTGTTACCTCACTGGTAGTCACTCCCCTCTAGGGGACAAGGACTCCAATTTCCACATGGATCTTCCTGTACCAACCCGATTACCTGCTTACATGGGATTCCCCCAAACATCGTTAATGTGGATTCATAACTGTTGGCTTCAGATAATGCTGAAAAGAAGACAAACCATGAATGGAAATGGCACGCCCCTTTTTCCCATGAGACCATCTGTAAAAGGGACAAACCGGATATGGAAGAGGAGAGCAAGCGTTACACTGGGGAAACCCTCTTGCGTATCCACAGCTTGGAGGCACGGTGCAGAGTGCAGCCGTGGAGAGGGCAGGATAGGAAAAGCCAAGCAAAGATGCCAAGAGACCACTGGCGAAGCCGCTGTACACCCCGAGGCATGCTGACCCTCGCAAGTAGTGGACCCAGCGAAGCACGCCAAAACCTTAGCGGAAGCGAGTAACAAAGCCTACATTCGGCAAATCTGTGCTAATTGTTCAAAAAGAATGGTACAGCAACGACAGCGAGGAAGCTAACGTGAGAAGAAGCCGTAGCGAAAATCCCAAAGCCAAGCCCGGTGAATCAGTCCATGCTGAATAAAGGTACCAGGGTGATTCTGAAAAGTGGGAGGCTACAGGGAATCAGATGAACGCTATCAAATTGACTTCACATCTTTTTTTCTGCACATGACCCCATTCCAAGCTACATCATTTTGTGGCATTTCTGATTATTCTGGTCAGCTTTTGATGACATTCATGACTTACAATAACTTGGCAAGAGCTTGTGCATGCACACGCTGGCATAACCTTTTTTTGTTTTCCTTCTAGTTTAGGCCTCTTTGGGTGCAGGAACAGTAGGTCTTTTGGTGCATCATAATTATAATTGTTATTTTATAATGCGCTTAATACCAGCGAGTGGTTTCTAAGCACAGGATCAGGATTGGAACCTGTGGTGCGCTGCGTTGGCTTGCTTCCAAGACAAACACATTGCCCCTGAGCTAACCCTCCTCCCCATAGTGAAGAATGGTAAGTGCTCTGCATGGCACAGGCACTGCCAAGTGCTGCGGGTCACTCCTTGGTCCGCACCAGCGCATCCTTTAGAAAAAAAGGACCTTCTGCTGCACTGTGGACCCAGCAAGCGACACAGAATTGAGAGAAACAGCTGTCTTTAAAAATACAGCTAGTTTTTCTCCATTTGCAACTGAAATGCGCATCCGAGCGAGTACTGAGTTGAGTACCGCTTTGCTGCATCACTCTCTCCATTTGCTCCTGCTCCTGCTCAGATTGCTATTTTGCTTGCTGTTTGCTGCTGCTGCCGGCATCTATCCAGCTAACAGCTGTGAAGTCTGGGTAAACAGATTGAGTGACGGAAGCAGATTCGCCCACCTCTCCCACACAGTGATTGGCTCTTTCTTCCTCAACATTCTATTAGTTTTAGTATTTGAACGTGGCACATGCGCATCGCGCGCGCGCGCATCTGAGCGAGTACCGAGTTGAGTACCGCTTTGCCGCTTAGCTGCGGCGCCGGGGGGCAAGCTGCTCTACTCGGCACCTAGTCTGTGATATCCACATTCGTGAAAGTAAGCATTTGTGGAAACACTCATTTCATTTGTTCATTTTTGGTGTTTACTTTGCTGTGTTCACTATTACATATATTGGTGGCATTTGATGTTTCTTTATGGCATAACATAATTTCAATCTATTGACTGCTTGAAGTGTTCGTGAGGGTTAAATTACAAGTGAGCCTTCGTTTTTCACGTACAATTCTTAAGTCAGAAAGATGACCTCCTACACTGCGTATAAGCTCACGACGAATATGCCACCCATTGTACCGTTGACTCTTGTCCCACAGACACAATCTTTCTCCCCGGGGCATCCTAACTCTGCATTGTTACCTCAAACATTTTTCACAGCCATGTCTGTCACCCCCCGGTCTTCACACAGACAAACTCGCTTTCCGTTTAATGTTCCAAATGATAAAATAAGCATGTCTTCTCCATTGTCTCCGGCTACCTGTTCACTCAATGAGACACGTACCCCCTCTCCTCTAACAATAGGGAAAATTAGTGCCTCGCACCAAACTCCTTTGAGTCATATCAACCATCAACCAATTTCTGATCTGACAATGATGGAATCGACTAAAAACTGTCCCCCAGTGCGCAATTCGAACATGTCCATCTCACCAATTGCCTTCCCCCAACTGACACCAGACTCTATTGCCATATCTATCCATGTAAGCACATGTGAGTCTGCTCATACTACCAGAGAGTCGGAACGTGTCACCAGTGTGCCGTCTGTATCATTCCAATGCTTAAGTCCTTTGGCCTACCAACCCCACGACCTAACAGACCTTACCCCGTTGACAATGCTGCTCCAACGTTGTTAATGATTCAACCTGCATTAACTGCAATCAGCACTGCCATTTATAGTCTATGTAAATTATTCGAAGCATTGGATACTAAAGTAGCCCGCCAATCCAATCAATTCGAAGAGTTAATGACATGGCTCTCAACGCAACAACTGTCATACTGCCGAGTTCTTGGCGTCTATGGAGCCGCTGGCGACGCGGAACCTAGCTTCGTTCGCTTCGGCCACGCCCCCTGTTTCCTGGTTTCCTTTTTCTGATTCTGATTGGCTAGACGCTCCGCGGCCCGGTGTTTTAACCAGCCACTTCCGGGTCACGGACGCGTTGCAACGCTTCCGGTTCGTCCGTAGGCTGAGTTGCTTGCTGCCTGTGGCTTTCGTGCTGCTCTCTCGCTTGCTGCTGGTCGGGTCCTCGTACCCCGTCTGAACCTGTCTGTCATTCATTCCGCTGGATCTGTCTGCCTTTCCCTTTCTCTCTTGGTTCGCAATAATTCTCCTTTGCCCTCCTTCCATCTTGCTTCCCCTCCCACCTTCCCATCTTCACTTACCGCATTTTTCCTTTTCCTGTCTGTTATTCTTCCCGCTCTTCCTTCACCTACCTTCAGTATTGCTTCTGTGACCTCCCGTGTACCAGACTCCGGCCTGTTCCCCTGGACTGCCTTTGCTTGCTGCATCAGTACTTCCTCACTTAGCCTGTGTACCAGTTCCTCGGACCTCTTAATGGACTGCCTGTGTTTCTGAATCTTCACTCCACGTGTTGTCTTCAGTCACTTCTACCAGATCTTACCTAGAGTACTCCTGGTTCCACGTTTACAAGACACCCAACGATTCTACAGGGGTTTTTTGTGCCGAAGGCTTTTTCCCCTCTTGGTCGATCCCGGGGGTGGGCCCCCTGGTCTCCCTTCTTTGGGGAGCACGGTGGCTTCCTTCCGGGGTCGTCCCTATCTTCATAAAAAAAAGGTGTCTACTCGAAGAAAAGAAAAGAAGGGTTCTTGGAAGGAAGAAGAAGGTGAGGAGTCGGGGGAGGGGGAGATTTCAGAAGCTACACTATCGGACGAAGATATCACCGACCCCGGTGACAGTTTGCAACGCCAAAAAGAGATGGCCACCCCACAGCAGGTACAAGAACTCGTAGCCGCTGTACAAAGTCTAAGTCTAGAGATGCAGAACCTTAAGACTGCTAACGCCACCCTTCAACAGCGTATGACGGACAGAGAAAGACCTTTAGCCGATTTACCTCCACTTCCCTTAGTATCAAGGAGGTTCGATGGATCCCCAAAGAAGGTTAAAGAATTTCTGGACGCATGCAATCTTCATTTTACCTTTCGCCCTCTGTCCTTCGCCTCAGATCACGCCAAGGTGGGGTTTATGATCACCCACATGATCGGAAATGCCCTGGCTTGGGCTACCCCTCTAGTAAACCAGTCAGACCCGGTTTTACAGGACTACGATGCCTTTAAGGCCCTGATTCAACAAACCTTTTTGCGAACAGAGAGTACATACTTGGCCTCGGAGGACCTCCTTGACATCCGTCAAGGAAATTCTGATTTACTGACATAGATCACCACTTTCAAACAGGTGGCTGCAGAGGCAGGTTGGCAGGAACAGGCTCAGTATGCCATATTTCGGCGAGGTTTAAGGGAGGAATTGAAGGACGAACTTGCCCGAATAGAAAGACCGGTGTCTTTCGCCGAACTTCTGACAGCTACCCTCCGAATTGACTTCAGGATGACGGAAAGACGTCAAGAAAAGAGGAAGATCAGGCTAAGCGTACCCCCTCCCGTGGAGACTCCTTCACCCGCATCTGTACCCTTCCAACGGACAACTAAAGAAGAACCCATGCAGATTGGGACCACCAGAGCCCCACTGACACCGGAAGAAAGGAAACGGCGCAGGGAGGGTTCCTTGTGTATGTACTGTGGATCTTCACTACATTTATTAAGAGATTGTCCGGAAGTACCACCCAGAAGATCGGGAAACGCTCGCCCTCGGTAAACATTGGGACGCATTACCGAGGGGCTGCTTTTAGTCCCTACGCACCACTTTCTGTATCCTCTACAGAAACATCTGAAGACTCCCGGTTGATGGTGCTCACAGTTTCTCTCAGAGTAGGCCCCAAAGAAGTTACCGCTTTAGCACTACTCGACTGTGGAGCAGCAGGAAACTTCATGGATACCCATTGGGCAGAACGACATGGAGTCAAGAGGATAGCCAAGAATGAAGATCAAAAGGTGGAAGGAGTTGATGGCGAACCTTTGAGCTCGGGTTTGATCACTCATACCACTAAAGTACTTACTTTATCCATCCAACAACACACCGAAAGTATCACATTCGATATCATCAGAGCTGCTCACTTCCCTCTTATCCTGGGTATCTGTTGGTTACGCAGACACAACCCCTGTATTGACTGGTCTAGAAACCTACTTAGCTTTCAGTCCTCACTATGTAAATCGGAATGTTTGCCAGAACCAAGATTCGAGACCGTCAAGACCACTAATAGCTGCGAAGTCAAAACGGTGCACTGTCTTCCCCACTACCTGAAGGAGTTCACTGAAGTGGCAACTGAAAAAATACCCGTAGAGCTCCCTCCTCACCGGCCTGAAGACTGTTGCATCGATCTCACCCCAGGTGCATTGGTACCCTTCGGTAGGATGTTTCCACTATCATTAGAAGAAAAACAATACCTCCGAAAGTACCTGGACAGCAACATGGAGAACGGGCTAATTAGGCCTTCCAAGTCCCCTGCAGGGGCATCACTGTTCTTCATCTCAAAAAAAGATTCTAAGGAGTTGAGGCCGTGTATAGACTATCGCGGCCTAAACAAGGTTACCATAAAGGACCGGTATCCTATGCCATTGATAACCGATATCCTACAAGCTGTACAGGGTGCTACCATCTTTACCAAACTCGACCTGAGGAATGCGTATCACTTACTCCGGGTGCAGAAAGGAGATGAATGGAAGACAGCATTCCGGACTCCTTTCGGACTTTTTGAATACCAGGTAATGCCGTTCGGATTGGTAAATGCCCCGTCGGTATTCCAACGATTTATGGACAGACTATTCTCAGATCTCCTGTGCCAAACCACATTGGTTTATTTAGATGACATACTGAAATACTCTCGTACTCCTGAAGACCATGTGGAACATGTTAGGGAAGTATTCAGAAGGCTACAGAGAAACCAGTTGTCGGTTAAACTCACCAAATGTGTGTTTTCAGCCTCCTCCATTCCTTATTTAGGATACATTCTGTCAGACCACGGAATCTCCATGGATCCTAATAAGGTGTCTTCCATCCTTGAATGGCCCTCTCCCACCTCAGTCAAAGAGATACAAAGATTCCTGGGGTTAGCAAACTTCTACCGAAGATTCATCCCAAATTTCTCTCAAAAGATATTACCTATCACCTCGCTCTTAAAGAAATCTGCAACTCCATTTAAATGGACAACGGAGGCAGAAGACAGCTTTGGTACTCTTAAAGAAGCCTTCTGTTCAGCACCCATTTTACAACAACCAAACCAACATCTACCCTTCATTCTAGAGACGGACGCTTCTTCAGCCGCAATAGGGGCTGTACTTCTTCAAGAAATCCAGGGTACAGAACATCCGGTGGCTTATTTCTCGAAGACCCTAACCTCCAGCCAAAAGAACTACTCGGTTATTGAGCGAGAACTTCTAGCCATGAAAGCGGCCTGTGTAGAATGGCGTCATCTACTTCAAGGAGGAAGGTTCCCGTTCACCATAAGGACTGATCATAAGAACTTACAGGTTCTCAAACAGTTCGAGTGTTACAATACTCGACAGGCCCGATGGGCTCATTTCTTCGCACAATTCGAATTCAGCATAACTTACATCCCGGGAAAAAATAACGTTGTAGCCGACTCTCTTTCCCGCCGGTGTGATTACCTGTCAGAGTCAGAGACGAATCGTGAACGGATGTTTCCCCAGTCCAGGACCATCGGAATAATTTCTAAATTCCTTCAGCAGGTACAGGAGGATTCTGGAGGTCGTTTTGAAATTGAAAAACACTCTAAAGATCTGGCCTATGAAATCAGGAAAGGTCTTTACCTTGTAGGAGGAAAACTTTATCTACCCACTCCGGCTTTTCGTAAAACCGCACTTGTCTGGTGTCATGACTCTAAACTAGGAGGACACAGGGGTGTGGCTGGTACTCACGACTATCTTCAAAGACATTTCTATTGGCCTACAATGAGAAAGGATGTAGAGCAGTACGTTCAGTCATGCATCATCTGTCTGAGGAGTAAATCATCCCGAAAAAGACCAATTGGTCTACTGGAACCTAATGCTGTACCCAAGGGTCCCTGGAGCACAATTTCAACTGATTTCATAGTGGATTTACCTCCGTCTGAAGGATGCACCTGTGTCATGGTAGTAGTGGATTCATTTACCAAATTGGCTCACTTCTCCCCATTACCTGGCATCCCTACGGCAGCCAAGATGGCGGAAGTGTTTCTCCAAGACATATTCCGGTTACACGGTCTACCTAACAAGATTATTTCAGACCGGGGTAGTCAGTACACTTCCCAGTTCTGGAAGGCCCTGTGTAGCAGACTAGGTATTGAAAGAGCTCTCACCTCTGGATTTCATCCACAATCCAATGGGCAAACTGAACGTTTGAACGGAACCCTGGAGCAGTACTTAAGATGCTTTATCAACAGCCAACAAGACAACTGGTGCACACTACTCCCTCTAGCTGAATTCTCTTATAATAACTCCACTCATGCAGCTCTGGGGTTCAGCCCTTTTTTTGGTACTTATGGCTTTCACCCTCGCTCCATTCTTCCTGTCTCAGGCCTTTCTACTAACGTACCTTCAGTAGATTCTTCACTCTCCCTCCTTAGAGAGACACACAAGAAGGTAGAAGAAGGCCTTAAGTCAGCCCAAGCCCGATATTGCATTCAAGCCAATAAACATCGTAGACCTGTACCAGGATGGGATGTGGGTACCCATGTTATGCTCTCCACTAGATATTTACCTCGTTGGGTACATCCCTCCAAGTTATCTCCAAAATATCTAGGGCCATATGAGATCATACAGAAAATCAATCCTGTGGCTTTTCGCCTAAGACTACCAAATTACCTAAAGAGGGTACACCCTGTTTTCCATGCTTCCCAACTTAAGTCATTTCATGCTGATACATGGGCACGACAGGTTAGACAGACTCCTATTCCCCAGGGTTCCACTCGAGCTGAATATGAGGTCACCCAACTCTGTGACTCCAGGTATCATAAGGGCAGGCTGGAATATTTGGTTAAGTGGAAAGGCTACCCTTCTTCGGAAAACTCTTGGGAACCCATCACACACATTAATGCTCCTGTCCTACTTCGCAAATACCACTTTTTCCATCCAGGGAAACCCGGAGGAGGAGCGTATAGGAGGGGGCATACTGTCATACCGCCGAGTTCTTGGCGTCTATGGAGCCGCTGGCGACGCGGAACCTAGCTTCGTTCGCTTCGGCCACGCCCCCTGTTTCCTGGTTTCCTTTTTCTGATTCTGATTGGCTAGACGCTCCGCGGCCCGGTGTTTTAACCAGCCACTTCCGGGTCACGGACGCGTTGCAACGCTTCCGGTTCGTCCGTAGGCTGAGTTGCTTGCTGCCTGTGGCTTTCGTGCTGCTCTCTCGCTTGCTGCTGGTCGGGTCCTCGTACCCCGTCTGAACCTGTCTGTCATTCATTCCGCTGGATCTGTCTGCCTTTCCCTTTCTCTCTTGGTTCGCAATAATTCTCCTTTGCCCTCCTTCCATCTTGCTTCCCCTCCCACCTTCCCATCTTCACTTACCGCATTTTTCCTTTTCCTGTCTGTTATTCTTCCCGCTCTTCCTTCACCTACCTTCAGTATTGCTTCTGTGACCTCCCGTGTACCAGACTCCGGCCTGTTCCCCTGGACTGCCTTTGCTTGCTGCATCAGTACTTCCTCACTTAGCCTGTGTACCAGTTCCTCGGACCTCTTAATGGACTGCCTGTGTTTCTGAATCTTCACTCCACGTGTTGTCTTCAGTCACTTATACCAGATCTTACCTAGAGTACTCCTGGTTCCACGTTTACAAGACACCCAACGATTCTACAGGGGTTTTTTGTGCCGAAGGCTTTTTCCCCTCTTGGTCGATCCCGGGGGTGGGCCCCCTGGTCTCCCTTCTTTGGGGAGCACGGTGGCTTCCTTCCGGGGTCGTCCCTATCTTCATAAAAAAAAGGTGTCTACTCGAAGAAAAGAAAAGAAGGGTTCTTGGAAGGAAGAAGAAGGTGAGGAGTCGGGGGAGGGGGAGATTTCAGAAGCTACACTATCGGACGAAGATATCACCGACCCCGGTGACAACAACTCACTAAAGTCTCTTTGAGTAAAGAAAATTTTGAAGCGTCTGTTATGATGTTACCTAGTGACTTGGCGCCCTGTAATGAAAATTCACGTCCTGTACAAGCACCAACACCATTTGTAAAACAGGTTGTTCCCGTCGTGTTGGCGCCATGCCACTTCCACCAATTTTGGGTATCATAGGCCTTGAGCCTATATCCATGGACCCTATTTCTCAGCCAGTAATGGAAGATGAAACAAGCGAAGCGATGCCTAATCGCATTGAAAAACTGCCCGATCCACAAAATCCACAGAACTTTAATCAGGGTCAGTCGAAAGCAAAAAATCCTAAAAACAAGAACAACAGCAAGAAAACTGTGATCCCTATAAAAAAAGACAAAAAACATGATTCGAGCAGAAAATCCAAAAAGTACCTTGTCTACTTTCTTTAAAGCTCTTGGCAAAATGTCCACTACAACAGACAAACACATTACTAGTGCCATGGCGCCCATAATGGATGTGCAGCCGATAACGGCAGGAGCTGCCAAACAACCCACACCGCACCTTCCCACTACAGGGGATAAAACTGTACCTACTGTGCCTATCTCGCCCTTGACACAATTGGTAAATGCCTTAGTTAACCCACAAAAATCTTCTACACTTCCATCTGTATTAAATAAGCCCAATAGGTTAGCAAACAGTCAGATCTCTGTGAATACTGGACTCCCACCACAAATTCAAGCACAACCCCAATTGTCCTTTGCTCCTATACCTCAACCCAAATCTGTTTCTTTTGCGCCTATGCCACAAGTGGCACCATCCTTGAATGTTGCTACTCAACAAATCTTAACAGATGAACTCAAAAAAAGAGTAGATGAATATCTATCTGCTAAATTGGTGAAAACATTTGCCCAAACACAATGTGAGCCTGCCCACCCTATTGAAGAGCAAATGAGAGGGAACCATAAGTTTGATGATCAACAACAGCCCTCCAGAGTAGCTTCTAACGACATCATGACATCAAGACAGGATGGGTCGTCCGAATTTCCAGGCACTCCCAGTAACGAGAAATGGACACCACGCAAAACTGATAAGCGGTGGCTTTCTCGGCACATTCACCCACAAAGAGCAAAATTCCACACTTTGATTCTCAAATGTAGAGAATGTAACCATCCGGTTTATGACCTTAACTGACGCAGTGTATTGAATATCTTTGGGGACATAGACAAATTATGTAACATTACCACAGATGACATTGACCAAATTGAATTCCTAACTGACTCTCCACTTACAATAGTTCGACTTTGTATCCCATCAGGGGTAGTCTTCCAATCTATTTGGCGTAATAAAATGGTCCTATTTGATATGGGGTTTTTATTGGCCGAAGACCCAGAAATTGCTTGTTTGACCCCCAGAAGATCAACTGCGATACCGAAAATATATCAGGGGCAACGTAGCGAATCTAGAGAATCTTGGTCATCTGAGAATTCTCGGCAATAACCATTACAACTTGATAATACAAGCCTAATTAACGTTGTAAGTTGGAATTCAAGGGGACATAAGTATCTAACTGCGTCTTTTAGAGAAAATTCTGTTCTCCATCATATTATAGCGTTGCAAGAAATCTGGCTTATCAAACCCCCTTTATGGGACAATTATGATTTGGCTTTGATTCCAGCAACCCCAACTGGAGGCAGACCTTCATCAGGCCTCCTTGTGGCTGTTAACATCACAGAGGGCTTCTCAATTGTCCCTTGGGCCTCTGTTGGAGCACACATACAACTAGTTCGAATTTCCAACTATGATATGGTTTTTGCCCTAGTTAATATATATCGCAACCCGGTCAGCATGTCTGATGAAACTTATTTTGCTGGCCTTCTTCACATGTTCCACATTATTTCATTGGATAATCTGGTTACACACACCATTGTTTTAGGTGATTTAAATTTAAATTGCTGGAAGGTGGGACCACAAAGTCAAGGAGTCCGCAAATGGCTGTCGATTATGTACGAACGTAATTACCATATGGTAAATGGTTCAGTAAAAGGCGATGTTCCGCCAAATTATACATGGCACCGCGGGCAGGCAAACAACATTATTGACTATATCTTTGTTGACTCTAAATTATTCCAACACACTGAGCAACTTAGTGTTAAAGACCATCCAAATAGTGACCATTGCACCTTGAATCAGTTTGAGCATTTAATTGCGGTTGAGTTCTCTTGCCACAGTGGCAACAAATATACAGATTTGTTGCATTCGTTTGCCCAGACGGTAGCTCTTCCCCAGTTTAATGTTGTTAAACATCCCCATGTCTTCGATGCTACTGTCTCCAAAAGGAAGGCAGAGTACAGAATGATAAAAAGGCACATTTTACATTCTGACTCTTGTCTATCAAACTATATGTTTAAAAAACATCCATATAGATGGGCACATATTCTTTTTATAATTTTTCGGGACATTCTAGTCACTCGTCTTATTCCACCTTCATGGAAGTCTTCAATAATAATCCCAATATTTAATAAGGGTGATCGGTCTGTCCCGGGAAATTACCGACCCATTGCGCTATTAGATGCCCCAGGAATTTTTTTTACTAAACTGGTACTTCGTAAATTTTATTGCTGGACACGAATCAACAACCATCGTGATTCAAATCAGACAGGCTTCATGGCTGGCATGGGAACTAATATCAACCTTCTGACTTTGAATGCTATAAAGGCTCAATGCCATAAGACCAAGCAACAAGTCTTTTTTGCGTTCATTGACTTAAATGCCGCCTTTGATTCTGTGAGTCGCTTTTTATTATTACAGAAGCTTGCAAGAGACAATTGCCCGACAACATTATTTGATATTAGTCATTCACTACATCATGCCACATCTATTCAAATTCGTATTACTGTTATGCTAGAACTAAAATGGCGCTGGTGCGCAGTGTATTCTGGGAGCGCTCAGAGCCATGATGGATATTTACTTCATGCCGCAGTGAAAAGATGCACACATTTTGCTGAGTGTTAGATTCATGGTGCTGAGGAAAACATGCTTTCCAAACCTGGTATGCGGTCAAGGACATTTCTGCTGGGAAAGCTAACTTTGTTATGGTTTGTTACTGTTCTCCGTGGAGCGTGTTTTTAGAGGAGGGAGGCACTCTGCTCCTTGAGGGTAGCTCTCGATTGACCCAGCTGGCAACCGACGGCTGCTCATCAACTGCGCAAGTGCCATTTCCAGAAGGTTCGAGAACTGCCACCCCTTTGCGGAGTGTGTATATATGCGGAAACCCAGAGGTGGTCAGGTGAGACTTCATCCGGAGGAGGACGCTTACGTCCGGCACTCCTGTGAGCTGTGGTGCTCTCGGCCTGGCTGTTCCCGGGGTCTTCCAGCCGCTTCTGGGCGAGATGAGGAATCCTGTTACACTCACGATGATGTATTTCCTTTTGAATTCTTTGCTTCTTCTGTGATTTATGTCTATATTATTTCTGTGAGTTATTTCTATGTTATTATTGGTTGCTTCTAAGCTTTGAATAAATAGCCGTATAAGAGCTGATTATCTTCTAAGAGTGTGTGGTTGCGAGTTGTTGCGTCTGTCTGCGTTCAAAGTATTTGCTCTGTAATTGCATTGGTGATTTATGTTTTTCCGTGCACTCTGGGGAGAGCAATACAATTACTCTAGATGGTCTTCTATCAGAAAAAATCCCCACACACCGGGGCTTAAAACAGGGATGTTCGTTAGCATCGGCAGTATTTTATTACTATATTCATGATGTGAAAATACCATTGGCACAAGTCATATCAGACTCTCAAACTGAATGACCAGCAAGTACAATCACTGATGTACGCCGACGACCTGGTCCTCGTTTCTAGGACCCAGGTTGGATTACAATGGTTATTTGGTGTGTTCCAAGAATATGTAAAGCTCAATGGAATATCTATCAATCCGACTAAAACCCAGATCGTACAATATTCTCTTAAACGTTCTGGGCCTTTGACATTTATGTGGACCATTGGTGTAACCCCAATCATTGTGGTCCCAAATTATTGTTATCTGGGCACAATCTTTGAAGGACATCGAGGAGCACATGGGCAGATCGAGAGGGTGGAGTACAAGTTGGTATCGGCCATCTCACAGGCCCGTATTATTATGCATAAATACGGAAAGTTCTCAGTTTTACCTGCATGGCATTTTTGGACAAAAAAAATTGTCTCTACTCTATTATATGGCCTTGAAGCTTTTCCTACAGATTCGATATTTAAATGTACGCAATGGGAAGCAAAATTTTGGCGTACAATACTTCACCTTCCTCAATGAACTCCGATACCATGGATGAGATATGAACTTGGCCTACTATCTCTCGAAGCACAATATAGCTGGCGTATGTGCTCGCTTTTCAGAAAATGTCTGCTGTCCACAAATGATAACACACTGCTCGAAATCCTTGAGCAGTATCTCTTTTCAAAAAAACAATCTAATTTCATTTCAAACTTGTTAGATAAAGTGTATTCGACACTATCGAAAGCAGAAATTTCCATAAATTTGTTGTTGTTTAATCCCGACAAGGCCAAGTCTAAAATCTACCAAACTGACTGGATTACCACCTGAGAATTATGTCTAATGTATCGCGATGGTGATGCTGTACGATTTCCACCAAAAAGAATTAAGCATCTTGCCAATGTATCTGATTCGTTCATCTTCCCGGAGATATCGGTGTGAAATACTCCGCCTTCGCTTTAACCTGTGGATAACACAGGATATAAAAGCAAGACGTGGTGTAGCGAGTCCTCATCAAAATGTATGCCGTTTTTGTAAAGACAAAACTATGCATGAGACTATTGCTCACCTGTTTACAGAGTGTAGCTTGCTAAGAACTCAGAGGCAAATAGCGTTTACCAGACATTGTCAATATCTGGGAAATATACCTCAATCTGAATGTTGGGCTGCCCTGTTAGGGTGTAAAAATATGGCAATTCAAATAGCAGCTGCTAACTTTTTAACTAGCCTCAATTTGGAGGAAGAAAAAAAAGAAAACTAATGCAAATATATCGTTGGAATACACTTTGAATAATGACCAGTAGAACAAAAAATGTGTATGTTGACAATATAGGGGTTCTAGCAAATAGTTGTAATTGGTTCTTACCTCAAATTGAGTGGTTTGTTTTGTACATGTATTTTCTTTTTGAATCGAAAGAAATGGAAGTTAATGAGAATTCTTCTTTATTTCTTTGTTTTTAGTTTTTTTCTTACTTTGTCAATGCATAGAGTTTTATAAGTGAGTAATTAAGTAGTAATTTTTATATGAAATATGTTGATTTTGTTATTGCTTAATGTATATGAAAATGATTTATGTATGTTTTGTATCCATTTTTGAAAGGTTGATTAAATTCAACCATATCAAATAAAAAAAAATAAAAAAAATGAAATGAAGGTAGAGGTTGGAATGGGCGATCGTCACCCCATAAAGGATTCAGAAGAGGATTCAGAAGAGGCTAGACTAGAAGCATGGCATAGCACATTTGCTGCATTTATTCAAAATAGTCTTGCATGCATGTAAAACCGAAGTGAATCTGAACTTGGAAAATGCCATTACATCTGTCATTGCATTCATGACTGTGAGCCTTTTTGTCTGTGGCCGTTGCTGTGAAAGAGTTTTGGCAGTGGTGTCCTGAGAGGGCAGTGGGGCGAACGTGAGAGTGAGCTGTGGGGCCTCCCTTTCTGGTCATAAAGTCAACTAAAAAAGTGTTCTATTTTGAGACTAGCCAAATTTCTGACTTTGTTGATTCCCACTCCAGCAAACCCAGCACTTTGACTTTCACGGGAATTCTAAATACAGATAGCAGTGGTCTACCATGAGGACCCCCTAACCGTGAGGTTGACCAGAATCCATTAGAGAGCCAGGTTAAGTGGGGTTAGCTAGTCCGACAATGGATTCAAGCATCGGGTTCATGGAAGACATTGTGCAGCACCTGTCACACCCTTTCCACCAATGTACATTGCTTTTTCCTATAGAGAAAATGTTCAAATTAAGGAGGATTCCCAGTCTGACTACGGGGAATATTTAAGCATGTGAATCTATGAAAGATACCGGTGCCAGAGAATACAGTTTCTAGGTGTTTCCAGGTGTATCTGCCACTCTTCACCTTCCTAAAAGAAAGATTTTCATGAGGGATTGCAACCGTATTACTTGCATGTAGGGTAACCGTAAGACATCTGGCCAGGATTTATTTTATTTTATTTTTTACATTTGTATAGCGCACAAAACAGCCCAGGGGGAACGTGGCGCTGTTACTTGTAGGAAGCTTAGTTACAGAGGGGTCAGAATTCAATCATTTTACATCAGAAGTATTATACATATTATGCATTGAGGGTGGATAGTAGGGCTACTGTCCTCATCCATACAAGTAGTATTTCCAGTTCCCCTTCATTCCAGGGCAAAGCAGAGATTAAAAAATAAGCCTCTGCCGACAGGTGCACATTTTAACAGTTGTTCTTTTTTTCATTGCACCAATAGGAAATGGTCCTGGCAAGAGACCCATCAAATATTTAGATATATTTGGAGAACAAGTGTTGTTGGTGTAAAAGGTTGTGAATGGACAATCAGGTTGCGGGACAGTATATCAACAGCCTGAGGGGTACCAAGCCGTGGTAGCCCTCGCAAACTATTTTGGTTTTATGCCTGCCCAAACAAGATAAAGATCTAAGTGGAGTTTTATCCCAACTTCATGCATCAGGATGACAGGCTGGTGCTCTTAACACTGGAAGGATCTAACATTCTGGTATCTACAAAGACCGGATTTTCATAGCATTGAGAGGTTATGGAGCCCATTTCGAGTGGACCTGTTTCATCCCGGCTCGACTCTCAATTTCCAAATTATTTTCAGCTGGATGCTAGATACAACAGACCTGGCCATGGATGCTTTTATCAGTAATGCGTTTGGGGTACCCTTTATGCTTCCCCCTTTCTTAATTATTCAAAAGACACTGCTACACTTAGAGGCACAAAAGGTTAGACAGTTTTTTTGTTATTCCGTCTTGGCCCCTTCAGACTTGGCAACCGATAGTGTCAAAACTAGCAACAGATTGACACTTTTGCCATGTTTCCCCAGTCTCCTCACGGATTATATGGTAGAATGTTATCCGTAGCTGCGGAGTGGCAGCCTGGTTCCCGTGGTCTGGCTGGATTCTGGGCTGCAGCCGCAGCCATTTCTTAGTCCGCAGCCATTTCTTAGTCCGCTTTCAGACTCACCAAATCTTCGGCACCTGCTACCCTGCTGTCTTACAGCTCTACCAGGAACTCCTGAATTAGCTGTTGGTAGTCTCGGGAGGATAGCTCATGGGCTACGTGCTCGCCTTGGAAGCAAGACGACACGAAGCAACACGGGTTCAATCCCTGGGTCTGCGCTTAGAAACCTCTGGGTATTAAACGCGCTATAAATAACCTATCATATCATATCAAGTACAGACCCACTACAGGCAGCCGCAGCACAGTTAGTAAATTTTCTGTAGGAATTGGTACAACTACATAAATATTTGTTAACAGTTAATCTACACTGATTGCCCATGTGCACACACCACGAGTTAGTGGATGGTTTGACAATACGGGAAGACCCCTTCGTTTGTACCCTTGAAATGGGTTTGACTGCTGACTGCTGATATGCACAGCAGTGAATATTATTCCCCCTCCATTTTCCAGTTGAAAAGCAGTAGGTTTGGTTTGTTTTATAAAGGACCCATCTCAGATTTCTTTCTGAACTTTGATCTTTTGGGGATTCTTATTTTTTCCGCCAGTCAAGATGGATGGGACAGGTTTGCAGTGCTGTTTGTCACAGATCCCAAAACGAAAATATAGGGGCCATGTTGTAAAAATATATGGGGCATTGAGATCCAATTGGTGGACAGTGGGTAGGAGCAACAGAGGGGTTTTGTGCGATCAGTAGGGCTTTTCTTTTTTTCACAAATATACATTTTCCTGCTGCAGTTGGAAAATGGATAAAAAGATAAATATATAATAATCTTATCGTTTTAATAGCATCACAACTGTCCTTTATAGTATTACCAGAAGCATTGATGTGCAAAGGTAGAATGTCTGCAGCTTTTTTCCTTATTTTCTTTTAGGAAGGGAATAGATTGCGCATTAGTTGTTGTAGCAGTTCGTTTTAACACTTTTACTCTATAATAAAAAATATATTATGAAATAAATGCCGGAAAAAATCTACAGTATGCAGAAATCTGATTCTTTTAAGTAGAAAAGTTTGCCACTCACCCTTATTTACCACACTGTAATGGCACGGCCCTCTCCAAAAAAATTGCACTATTAATACAAATATTGTTTTGTGAATTTGCAAATTTACATTCCATTTCAACACTTTGGAGAGTGATTTCTTTTTTATAACTATTTAGTAAAATGAACCCATTCAATGGCTAGCATTGCTTGCCATTGATGGTAAAAGCATCAGGCAATATATAGGTAACAAAAGGAATTATTGCTTTCAATGCAATATTTTTATATATTTTTCTTTTTTTTAATCGGAATTACAAGAAATGTAAAGTGACATTTCCGTTTGTGGGTCTGAGAGCGCATAGTGAGGAAAAATGTCATGTGGTCTGTGATGCATGGCGGAAAGCCAATGAGGGTGTAAGGACCAGGCACCAGAGGACTGTGCATCCTTAGTCTGAAGTATTAACTTGTTTCTTCTCACTTGCAGAGTTGCGTGATGGATGAGAAGAGCTTGCTGGGTCGGAAGTTCTTCTCCTTGGAGGAGTTTATCAGTTTCTTCGATGAGTTTTGCCAGCAGACAAAGGCCTTATTCTTTGTCAAGAACTCAACCCCCCTCAGCAAATGCAAGTGGGCGAGTGACCCCACCACATCCGATGTCGTGGTGGCCCTGAAATACAGCTCTTTGAGACTTGCATGCATAGAAGTGAAGGCCAACCAAAGGACAGATGGGTAAGGGCAAGTCTATTTGGGTTGTGGGTTATTTTAATTTTTTTGGGGCGTATGTTGGTGTTCCTGGCGTGTGATGGTGGGGTGCCTATACATGCGTGGGGGGGTTATCCCTTAGAGGGTGGAGGGAAAATGAGTGCCAATAAAGGTAGTACTGCAAATTAGTGGCTGTCTCACATATGTGTGTGGAAACAGTCACCAGTTCGAATACTGGCTGGGCCAACTGAATCCTTCATTCTTCCAAGGTGAAAAGCGAATGCTGTTAAATTGGGTAATGGAATCTGTTTTTACAGTGCTCCTTTCATGGAGGGTAGGCAGATATGATTGACTTCTGTGGCTTATGTACAGTTGAGGCGGCATCTTCTATTGTGGATGCGTAAGATGGGTGGCATTGTTAGATAGCTGAGGAGTTAAGGTACTGTTTGGATTAGTTGAGGAAAATGGGAATTTGTTTTGTGAGGGGTGGACTTCATATGTGCCCTTACTTCCTTACATCCCTTTCTTGTAGCATCATTGTGTCTGCCTGATATAGCCATCCCATGCAAAAAATGTGGTTTTGTCCTTTTTGGAAATTCTGTGCATTGAAGTTACTGCATTGAAAACATACAATAGCACTTGCATTTTATTGTTGTCCTCTGTTGCATTAATATATCTACAGATTCACATGTTTATGAATATTCCCCATCATCAGGCTGGGAATCTTAGGTAAAAGAAAAAACAGTTTCACTTTCACTTACAAACTGTCTTTCTCCTTTAAACCAATCAGTGAGCTCTGGGTCATACTGCCCCCATCCAATGACTGCCCTATCCCTAAGCCCCTCCTCTGGCAGCCATCTTCAGATTTTTACTGTACGTTCAAGTGTTGGGTGCCCTCGTGTTTTGCTCCGTGAGCTTATCTTTGATTTTTCGTGCTTTTTCAGTAAAAAGTTCAATTTTTGTCAAATAGAGCCTGTCTGCTCTTTGGTTCCTTTGACCGGCAAGCAGGGATCCATTTGTTGGCGTCTTTCATCCCCACTCAAGGGCAAGAATCGTCGAGTTTTCATCGAAGATTCCAGAAGGCTATCGGGCCTACACCGCACGCGGGACCATGTCTGAGGAGGAGGACGGAGGTCTCTCTTCAAGCTCTGCTCCAGCTGCCGATTGAGGAATGTGTTTGTGGAGGACAAACCCTCCCAGTGACTCTACTGTCTCTACCCAGAATACAAGGAAGCGGATTGCGAGATTTGCCTTGGATTCACCAAACGCACCATCAAGGATCGACACCATAGACTGGCGGTGTGGCTCAACGCCAAGGCCTTTACCCTGTGCGGCAAGCAGAGGCATGCCTCACCCAGGACTGGCCGGTCCAAAGAGCAGGCTTCTAAGTCCTTTGTGGTCGCCCCAGCCGTGGGGGGGCCCAAGACCAGTTCAAGCACTGTGAGTCCGCCTCAGTCGGGGTCGCCGCACAAGCGGGTCCCGCGACGAGCAGTGTGCGCTCTTCATCGCCATCAGCCTCCTTCTAAAGCCATCGCTCCAGCTCCTCCTCGAAGAGGAAATCGGCTAACCCGGGGAAGCTGCGGGAGAAACCGGAGAAGGCCAAGGCACAGGTTAAGGTGTCCGACCTACCCCTGAAAGCTTGGGTGGCCCAGACCGCATCATCCTCGGCAATCAAGCTAGTGGCGGCTGCCCTCTTGAAGGCTAAAGGGCCTGACCCGGCCCAGGGGGCCCCGACGGCACCCAGAGTGGCCCTTCCTCCCAGGCGGGAGGCTTCAGCCAAGCCGGTGAAGACACTGCAGAAAAGGATGCCATCCCTGAGCCTGGCTCCGACTCCTCAGGACACAAAGAATGGGGGGGGGGCAGTGGAGGCCTCTACCGTGCTCCAGGGCACAGATATTTCTTCTTCGGACGAAGAGGATTTGGTGTCCAGTCACACGGTCCAGGAGGACGTAGGGAACGATGACGGCGGTAACGCCGAGAAGGACGACGTCGGGATCATCGAGGGGGACATCGATGACGGCAGAGCCGGCGACGACTATGTAGGTGGTGTGTACAGAAAGCCTACCCCCAGACACTGCCGAGGGATGTGTCACTGGACACCCTGTCCACGCTCCACACGTTGGTGATTGAGATACAAAAGAGGATGCTGACTGCACCGCCGGCCCCGGTGGCACATGGCCCACTGCCGGCAAAGAAGAGGAAAAGGCACCCCACGCTGCCTAATCAACCGCCTCACATACCCTGGCCGGACACAGCGACGATGGACACGGATGACGACAGCCGCGATTTCCCCGTCATTGAGAGCGTGTCTACCGGACGAAGTGGGATCATTCCACTCCTTGGTCGCCCGCACGTCGGAGCTCTTCGAGCTGATGCCAGTAGAGACCAAAAAGGAAGCGTTCCTGTACCAGCACCAAGACCATTCTGGCAGTGCCTCTCCTGGACGACGTTTGGGATGAGGGCCTGGCACTGATGAAAAATCCAGCCTAAGTGAAAAGAGACCGACTGGAGAAGAAGTACCGGTTGCCGGAGTCCGCACTCAAGTGCCTGCGATTGCAGCCTTCCCCAGATTCGGTCGTTTCGGCGGCTGCGAGGAAGACGTCCTCAAACCCATAGTCTTCAGCCTCCGTTCACCTGGCCAACGAGGGGAAGAAGTTGGATGCCGTGGGCAGAAAGGTGATATATTCAGCTGCAACGCAGCAGACAACTAATGCTGTTGCGATCCTGGCCAGGTTTCTGGAATTCCTCCTCGATGACAAGCGGGTCGAGGCGCTGGAGATCCTCCAAGATGGCGAGGAAGCATTTGACCATGCCATCACCGTGGCCCTGGACATGGCGGGCATGGGGTTCTGCCAGATGGGGAACAGTGTTTGTCTCTGTCGTCGTGGTTGGTTGAAGGCCACCAACTTTCGGCAGGAAGTTCAGACGATGGTCCCGGTCATGCCGTTCGACGGGGACAATCTCTTTGTGAAGGCTATCGATGAATCGTTGCAAACCATCAAGACCGTCACAGAGATGGCGCAGGCCCTAGGCACGCTTCAGCAACATCACCCTTCCTTTCGTGCCTCAGCAGAGAAATCCGGAAGATCGTCCAAGGTTTTTGGCGGCGGATCGTCCTGTTACTGTCAACCCCCCCATTCCACGACCCAGGAGGCCTACAGGGGTTGTTCCAAGACTTTCGGAGGTGGCCACTGTCATCGACGCTCCCATGCACCCCGGTGGGATGCCGGCTGGCGGGCTTAATCAGCGATTGGAAGAAGGTCTCCACTGACCAATTGGTGCTGGACGCTGTCGCCGATGGCCACACTCTAGAATTCCAGCAGAAGTGTCCACAGATGCCACCAGTGGCCCGTCAGGAGCAGCACATCCCTGAGCTCCTGCAGGAGGTACGGGCCATGCTAAGGAAAGGGGCGACAGAGCGGGTTCCAAAGCGAATCCGGGGCACCAGAGTTTACTCCAGATACTTTTTAGTAAGAAAGAAGACTGGGGCTGGAGGTCCATTCTCGACCTGCGGCGACTAAACAAGTTCTTCAAGTCCCAAAAATTCAGGATGGTCCCGTTGCAGCAGGTGCTTGGCCAACTGGAGGAAGGGGACTTCCTAACATCACTGAATCTAGAGGACACTTACTTCCACGTCCCCATTCACGAGAAGCATCGGCAGTTCCTGTGCTTCGTTGTACAGGAAAAGCACTACCAATTCAAGGCCCTTCCCTTTAGACTGAAGTCAGCGCCCAGAGTGTTTACGAAGTGCCTGGCACCAGTGGCGACCCATCTACGTCTGCAAGGGATACATCTGTACCCATATCTCGACGACTGGCTCATCCGGGCCAAGTCAAGGGAAATCGCTGTTGACCACACGAACAGGACTGTCTGGCTGCTGACGGAGCTGGGGTTCTCTGTGACTTATCCAAAGTCCTGCTTGGTTTGATTGCAGGGCGCTCTGTTTCTGTGGTCCAGGCTCAACAGAGTCTCCTGTCTGGCGGCCCCCTCCGAGGACAGTTTCGCAGCCATTTTGGGCAAGGTGCAACAGCTGTTGATGCTGAAGATCGCCACGGTACAGACCGTCAAGTCGCAGCTCGGCATGATGTTGTCGTGTATCTACCTGATCAGACTCCGCAGGTTGCGGATGCAACCCCTCCAGAAATTCCTGGAAGCTCTGTGGGTCCAGGTGTCGGGAAGCTTCACAGACAGGATTGTTCTCGATGAGGAGTTCCGTTGAGCGATAAGGTGGTGGGGTGTGCGCTCCACTATCGCTGGGGGCACGGATTTCCAGAGTCCCCCGTAGCAAGAGAGGGTAACCATGGATGCTTCCCTGCCCAGAGGCCTGTGGCTACTGAGAGGAATCTCCACATCCATATCCTGGCAAGGTGTTGAGGGTCTTCACAGACAATACCACCACAATGTTCTACATCAGAAAGCGGAGGCCACCAAATCCCCAGCACTCTCCAGAGAGGCACCGGACTTGAGGCACAGGGCCGTCGCCCAGGGGATGTTTTGCATTCCTTTTCATCTGGCGGGAGTCAAGAACACTGTCACCGACTCCCTCAGCAGGAAGCTGCGCTCTTGCCACGAGTGGGAGCTTTGGCAAGATCAAGTGGACAACCTCTTCCTCAGGTGGGGCAGACCCCAGATCGATCTGTTTGCGACTAATTCCAAATACCAGGGTTTCGCCAGCAGGTTGCACCAGCCGGGGAGCATGGGGGACGTGTTCTCCTTCCCGTGGGAAGGCCTCTTCTTGCACACGTTCCCGCCGTTGCCTCTCAGTCAACTCGAACTCTGCCGATGCATGATGATCCTCAGCGGGGCCGAGGCAGATTTGGTACCCAAACCGTCTCAGCCGGTCTTCGTCACCTCCAGTCAAGCTACCAGTGGTTGCTGATCTGCTTGCCAGAGAAGGAGGCGCAATCCTGCACCACGAACCAGTATCGCTGAACCTGAAGGCTTGGCTCCTGCAGCCTTAGAGTTCAGTCGGTATGAGCAACTGGCGGTTTGCATGGAGATCCTGGCCAGGGCCAGAGTGTTGTCGACTCTTCAGTGCTATGGGCACAAGTGGAAGCATTTTGCGACTTGGTGCCGGACGCAGAAGATCAACACTGTGAGGGTCACGGCCCTTCGGATCCTTCTATACTTATTGTCTTTGGCCAAGGCAGGGCTGGCACATGCCTCAATCAAAGTGCATCTGGCGGGTATCTCCCGCTACACCAGGTCTCCGGGACAGTCTTCTCTTTGGTCACACCGTGTAGTGAAGGAGTTCCTCAAAGGACTGTTTTGATTGTTCCCGCCGGTGAAGGCGCCTGCCCCGGCGTGCGAACTCAACGTGGTACTGACAAGGCTCATGGGGGGCCCCCTTAGAGCCTATGCATCAAGCTCTTCTCAAGTTCCTTTCGTGGAAGACCGCTTTGCTTGTGGCCATCACCTCTGTCAGGAGGGTAGGTGAGATCCAGGCCCTGTCCTGCAAGTGGCCTTATCTGACTTTCCACGAGACGAGGGTGGTGCTGCAGACACACCCCTCCTTCATGCCAAAGGTTCAGTCTCAATTCCCCCTCAATGAGCCTTTGGTGTTGCCTGTGTTTTTTCCGACACCTTTGTCGCCGACAGAAAGGACTTTGCACTTGCTGGATGTGACGCATGCTTTGAAGTTCTATGTGGCGCACAAAAAGTTTCCGGAAGACGTCACAACTTTTTGTGAACTTTGTTCCTGCGAAACATGGGAAAGCTTTGTCCAAGGCTTCCATTTCCAGGTTGTATCACGCACTGTCACCGGTTGGCAAACCTACCGATGCCCAGACGTCCAAGAACCCATTTCACCAGACCGATCACTGTGACGTCTAGTGTGCCCGTGCTGAACATATGCAGGGTTGCTACCTGGAGGTCTACGCACACCTTCACGAGATTCTACTGCGTCAACCGGTATTCCAGAGAGGAGTCCAGGGTCGGCCAAGCAGTACTAGGCAGCCTGCTCGCTTGAAGGTGAGCCTGTTCGAAGGTAAGAGTAATTGCTTCTGTTGAGTCTTGCCACCTTTCGTGGTTGTGTATGTATGTACTGCTATGTATTCTTTATTCATGAGCATGTGAATCCATGGCAGACCCCATGCTGGAGAAGGAACAAGTTACTTACCTGCAACTGTTGTTCTCCAGCATGGGTCTGGCATGGATTCACATACAAACCCTCCCTCCTGCCCCTCTGCGGCTCATATTGGTCATACTGCCACTTTACATGCTACCAAATCTGAAGATGGCTGCCAGAGGAGGGGCTTAGCGAGAGGGCAGTCATTGGCTAGGGGCAGTATGACTCAGAGCTCAGTGATTGATTTAAAGGAGAAAGACAGTTTTGTAAGTGAAAGTGAAACTGTTTTTTCTTTTACCAAGGATTCCCAGCCTGACGACAGGGAATATTCATGAACATGTGAATCCATGCCAGATCCATGCTGGAGAACAACACTTACAGGTAAGTAACTTGTTCCTTATCCTCTGTTGATGTTGTACACCATCACATCCATAAACGTAAAATGGTAATATAGCCAAAATTGTATAAATTGCGACCATAATGTCTCCAATAAGCTCCATAGAACTGCAAATTACTTCAAACTTAACTAACACATGTTTCGCGCTCAACATTGCAGCCTTTATCGAGGTCACAAAGTGACACCAGAGGAGGCAAAATAGAGGTCTCGGACGCCAGGTAAATCCTTACCAGACCCTGACGGAGGAAAGCCCAGGAATGTGAATATCGCAACTAGAGCTAGCACTAGTTCAGAGCAAAGTGCTCTCGATAAGTGCATTTCATTCTCTTTGAACACTGCACCTGACTTATGAAGCTATAAGTGGATCTTTTTTAAATTGGTTGGAAAATTGAAACTGCACAAATACTTCAGTAAATACCAGTCTCCATCCATTTCTGAATCAAACACATCAGAATGTACATCTAAAGACATTGATATCAGAATTTTAATGGACCTCCCAGAAGAAAAAGGCAAAAGCTGAGAGGAACTATTAAAAGAACTCACCATTAATCAGAGTATGGGACTTGAGAGAGTGGTTTCAAACCCAGGTCTACCTTTACATCTATACTCGCTCAGATTAATCTTATTCCTGGATGCATGAAGCAGTTACCTTCGACCTGGAGAAACTGCATGTCAAGACTACTTCCAATAGATCCAGACTCCATTATAGTAGCATGGATAAGGAATGGAACCTAGTATCGACCTTAGGATAAGACCATCCCCATTCGGATAGTGGATAAAGGAGGAACTAACACAAATATGGACAGTAGGAAGAATCACCAGACGGTACTAGATCACCTGAATATTCTGATTCGTTATTAGAAATGATCACCTCATATTACTGCACTTACACCTATATTGCAAGACCAAGTGAACATTTTTAAAAACGTATAATTAATGACATGGCATTTCAGTATCTCAAACTTCATATACAACAGATGCTAATCACTTATGTTTCCCAGAATTCTTGACCTCAACTGATTTTCCAGAATGCAGACCAATCCTATCCGGAATAGGTTAATTTAAGCAACACGTATGCCAGCATGTAGATAGTTGCTCTTTCTACTAGCCAAATTCTGAAATTTTACATTGAAGACACTGGAGATGTTGTTGCAAAACTTAACACCATGTGCCAACATGAATATACACTGGTGACTATGGATGTCATAGGACTGTTTAAATCGATCCAACATGAACAAGGGCTGACAGTGCAATATCATTTGTACAAAGAGACAAGATGCCAATACAAATATGATGCATTAATTTCACACTAACATTTTCAGTTATGTTAATACACTGTACACACAAGCCAAAGGCACTGCCACGGGTGCCGAATTGACACCCGACTTGGGCAAATCATCAGATTTCTTTTTAAGGAAACTGGTTTTGCAGTAATGGAAATTACATTTTGGGGGTGCTATGTTGACCATATCCTTCTTGTATGCAATCGAAGTTCAGGGAAACTCATTGGCTCAATGAACTAATTAAATGACTGCATTAACTCTATAGTTTAGTCCTTCTTTATTCGCTGGTTGGGATCTGCCTCTGTTGAACTGCAGCGCGACTCCTCTTTCTGTAGTGTAAATGTTCTGTGGCTAATTCCTTTGTTCCCAGCTGGCCGCCATCTTGTTACCGTTGCTCGGGTACTGCAAACTTCTCCAGAACGCGGATTACAGCACATGCTGCAACTCGCTCTGGATTTTTGACCTTGGTGTGCTCCATACATTCATACTGCTGCAGTTCTGCGATTACTGCTCATGTCCAGCTCGGATCGTTCACATTCCTCAGGATCACTAGAGGATCCAGGAGCTCTAAGAACCACGTCCTATCCCGTGGTCATGTAGCCACGCCCCCACATTAAATCTACAGTTATCATTAAATTATAGGACTTATGGAATCTTTTTTTCTGTACATTAACAAAAACAGATTGGAAATCTCTTCTTACAGAAAATATATGGCATTGCACTCTGTTCTCCATGCTAACATTTTCCATCCAACTAGCCTTAAAAAAAAGATTTTTCTGTTTTTAAAAAAGCATCATGTATGGCGAATTGCTGGAAATACAGGAGGATTTGCAGCCAATCTGCCAACTTTTTGAAATCAGCTGAACAGAAAGTCGTTTCTTGGATCTAAAAACCTTTCTCTACACCACTTCTGTAGCTGTTTCTTGTTGAAAATAGGGATCACATTAAATTGATTGCCAGGTTTCTAAACGTGTGCCCTGCTATTTTAAATAAACATTGGCACATTCTAGAATGAGATGCTGATCTAAAACTAGTTTTTTGCTAAGATGCTCTGATTATGTACCGAAAATCCTGCATGGTTAAAACATCTAGCCAGTCCAAGTATGACCACACTAGAAAAGGCAAATCATTGGCTACAAAAGCCTACCAATTTCTTTAAACGTAGCAACTTCTAGGTTTGCTGCCATGCAGGAAAAAAAAGAACTAGGTTTTTATTTAATGGATCAACCAGTTTCAAGATTCAGGACTTTTCGAATTGCAAAAGTAATTTCATTGTATGTTTTTATTTTGCATTTGTTCATGAATTTTTCTCGGGAGTACCCGTGAAAAATACAATGCTGGAACATATTGGCTAAATTTGCAATCAAACACAAAAATGCCTTGAAGAAATACGGCTTGATAGCCAAAGTAGTCTCTGAAGATGCAAAACTCTATGCTCCAGGGCATGGGCATGTAATAAATCCACCAATCGCAATCCTTCTGTACCATCATCTCTCGGCCCCTCCTTACAACCTCCTCTTTCTTCTCCTGACTTGCTGCAGCCTCTGTTAAAACCGTTCCCCTCCATTGGTGAAACAACCAAACCGGAACTTAGAACCAACAAAGTCCTGGAAACTACCAACTCTGCCACTACCGCGTAGTCTCAGTCTTGACGGCACTCAAGAGCCCTACTGCTTTGTCTCTGCTCCTGTGTGTCAGAAATAAGGGGAAAGCAAAAAACACATTAGATGATACCAATCATTAGATGTGATATCCTGTTTTTTTTTTTGAGCTGTGCTATAAAAGTAATATGTTTCTGTAAATTAATGTAAATGTAAATATTTTATTTTTCTAAATTACTTTTGTAAAGGTTCTACATTTTGTACTTGAACCATGAACAAATAAAAAAAAAAATACACATTTTCAGACTAATCGTGGAAGGGCCAATCGCTGCGCCGCCTTATCTTCCGGACCACGCCACTTGCTCTTGCAATATCTCACTGTTAGCCACTGTTTTGCTCTGCTGCGCTCTTCTCCTATGCAGGCCTGAGCGATTAACTGGGTGAGATGATACTTTGCCTCTGTGTCTTAATAGAATTATGACTTTCCGCTTTCCGGAAACCTTGGTATGGAAAATCTGAATCAAGACCATGAGGCTTATATTATGCTTATTCAAAGCATACTTGCCACCAACAAAGCCACCTGTTCGACAGGCTTAAAGTAAAAAGTCTTAGACATATTCGTTTAATCAGTCTGTGGCTTTTAGAATGTCTTGTAGCCGCGCGCCGCTGGTAAAAGCTTTGGATGCCAAGGCCCCTTGCACGGAGTGGGCACCAAAAACTGTTACTGCTACTCCTGCTTCCTGCATTGCCCATTTAACCCATCTGGCCAATGTGGCGGTAGATGCTGCTTTGCGCGTTTTCCGAGTGTGATGAAAAGGATACACTCCCCTGCTGGGCTGTTCCACGAAAGCCAGAAAGGTAGCTGTTCTGATGGAGGTCTTCATTCTGCACCTAATGTGGAAAGAAACTCCCTCTGGGCAAAATGATTTACTGTCTAATTCCAAGGCTCTGATGTCTGAAACTCTCTTGCAAGCTATTAAGCACAATAGCATCGCTGATTTGGCTGAAATAGCTTTCCTGGATAGGGCCCCATTATCAGGCCAGTTCAAGAAGAGTTGGAGGACGTTGTTCACGTCCCACATGCGTGAATATTTGAGAGCCGCTGTCAGGATTCATGCCCCTGACCCCCTCAAGTATAACAGCCCCCGCAACAGTGGGACTACAGCCCTTAACAGTGGCCCAAAGGGCCTTTAAACTAGGGTGACCAGATTTCCAAAACGAAAAACCAGGACGACCAACAACATAAGAGGGACTACCCCACCACAGCCCACCAATTACCGCCCCTCCCCCCACTCACCCCCACAATCACCACCTAATCATATTTCCAGCACTTCTCCTTTCCATAAACTGTATATGATCTCATTTGTGCAGTTTTGTCTGTGAATCTTGGCATGTTAATTCAAAACAAGCATTTTCTCTAAATGCTATTACATGGCTTGCTGTACAGTTCTCCAGCATGGGGTCTGGCATGGATTCACATGCTCATGAATATTCCCCGTCGTCAGGCCGGGACTCCTCGGTAAAGAAAAAATCAGTATCAGTTTCGTTTCTGATCTGTCTTTCTCAGTAGTAACCAATCACTGGTCTCTGGGTCATACTGCCCCCAGCCAATGACTGCCCTCTCCCTAAGCCCCGCCCCTGGCAGCCATCTTCAGATTTTTTTACCGCACGCTCAAGTGTTGGGAGTCCTCGTGTTCAGCTCTCAGGCTTTTGCTGCGTTTTCGCGCTTTTTCAAAGAGAATTTCTCATTTTTCGGTCAAATAGAGCCTCAATCTCCACCGTCTCTACATCCGATTAACGGGGATCCGTGTCGGATTTTTCTACGCCCCTCAAGGGTGAAGATTTCGTCGAGTTACGCTTCTTGGAGGATTCCAGAAGTTTCTGCGGCCTACCCGAACATGGCCCAGGAGAAAGGAAGCTCGACGCCCGGAAAGCTGTTCAGGGTTTGCCCTGGATGCCAGCTGCAGAATGTGTTCAAGGAGGACGACCACTCAAAATGTCTCTACTGCCTTCATGAGGACAAAACGCACGTGGAGAAGGACTGTGCGTTTTGCATGAACATGTCGGAACGGACCATCAGGGACCGACACCTTCGTCTCTCCAACTGGCTGGAAGGAAAGAGCCCGTCAGGTTAGAAGAAGAAGAAGAAGTCCGTGCGGTCTTCTAAGTCCTGTGAGGGCGCCCCAGCGATGGGGGCCCAACAGAAGGCAAAGCACCACGAGTCTGCGGGCACCGGGAGTGCCGAACGGTCGGGCTCTTCGGCTGCCAGGCAGGGCGTGCCTTCCCCGGCACCATCAACCACGAGCCACCGCTCTGGTTTGGGGAAGAGGAAATCCGAGAACCCGTGTATGCTTCTGGAGACGCCCCGGTCGATCTTGAATGATTCAGCCGAGGGGGAGCGAGGTGAAGGCCTCAAGCACACCCAAGGTGGTGAAGGCCTTGATTCACCCAGCCAAGGCCTCTATCGAGGAAGCTGTGGCGGCCCTGGCGCAGCCTGTGGAGGCTAGACCAGTGGAGGCGACCTCGGGGCCCAGAGTCTCCCTGCCTCCGCGGAGGGAAGCCTCTTTCAGACCCATTGAAAAGACCCCTGTGAAGACCCCGGCGGAAAAAGAGGGGGGGCGGTGGCCATTGTGGACACGGACACAGCATCCGAGGAGGAGCTGGTAGAAGTCTTAGAGGGCCTCGACGAGGGCGTCGAAGAGGCCCGTCCCCACGGGAGGGATCCCGACGAAGGTGACGACGAGAGTGACGGCGGCACCGGCGAGGGTCCTAGTCACCCGTCGCTTCCGGAGCCGCAGGATAACTCGGCGGCCATTTTGTTGGCAATACAATCCTTATGTTCGGTGATAAGGACGAGATTGCCCTTACCACCGACGGAGGATCCGGAACCAGGCTCAGCGGAGGAGCCAGAGCCAGACCCAGGCCCAGCGGGAAGCCCCCCGAACAAGAGAAGACGGATCCATCCAGCCCCGGCTTTTCAGCCCTCGCGGCCTGCTCAGCCGTTACCCACGTCCCCCGTCCCTAGGGATGACACGGGAACGGAAACGGCCACAACGGGTATCGACGACGACGGCGGCGGTGACGACGGGACGGAGCTCCCATCGCCAGCCCGGGCCTCCCCGCCCGACGAGATCGGATCTTTCCATGCAATGATCGCCAGAGCATCCAAGCTTTTTCAGCTCTGCCCCGAAGAGAAGAAGGAAGGTTTCCTTTACCAACGGCGCGAGGCCAAGCGGAAGACAGTCCTCGCCGTGCCTCTACTGGATGACCTCTGGGACGAGGGTCTCACCCTTCTCAAGAACCCGTCTACGACGCCTGCCAAGAGGGATCGGTACGAGAAGTACCGGGTCCCCGACACAGCCCCTTTGTGCCTTGGGGCACAACCGACCCCTGACTCGGTCGTCTCAGCGGCGGCCAAGAAGAAAGCGGGGAGGTCATCGGCCTCAACGTCAACTTCCCCGCCGGACGGCGAAGGAAAGAAGCTGGACACAATGGGACGACGAGTTATCTCGTCGGCGGCAACAACGATTAAGGTGGCCAACACCCTCGCGATCGTGGCCCGCTACGACAGGGAGTTATGGTACAAGTTCGCCCCCCTGTTGGACTTCCTACCGGATGACAAGAGGGCCGAGGCCCTGGAGATCTTGCAAGAATGCGAGTGGCGTCGGACCACGCCATTACGATGTCGACGGACATTGCCGACACCGGTTTCCTCCAGCTAGGCAACGGCGTTTGCCTTAGACGATGAGGGTGGCTCAAGGCGACGGATTTCCGCCAGGACGTACAAGCCAAGGTTTTAGACCTGCCGTTCAACGGGAACAATCTGTTTGGGAAAACAGTGGATGAGTCCCTCCAAGCCATCAAGGCAGACACGGAGAGAGCTAAGGCCCTAGGCGTTCGGCAACGAAGGCCGTCCTTTCGGAGCACCGGAGGCAAGCAGGGTGCCTCCAAGGGATTCGGCGGTGGCTCCTCTACGTACCGCCAAGCGGCCCGCTCAGCGTCGCAGGAAGCCTATAGAGGACGAGGCAGGTCGGGTGGGCCCTGCCGTCATCGCCAGGGAGGCCAAGGCGGCAAGGCATACTCCAAGCAAGATTGAACCGACAGCGGTGTCGGGCCCCCACCGAAGCACCCCGGTGGGAGGCCGGCTGGCGAAGTTCGTCAGCGTGTGGGAGTCCATCTCCACCGACCGTTGGGTGTTGGACGCCCTGGCCCAGGGGCACGCCCTCAAATTTCTAAAAAGTGCCCCCGCATTCCACCCGTGGCCAGGAAGGAAAATCATATCCCTCAACTGCTATTGGAGGTAAGGGCGATGCTCAAAAAAGGTGCCATCAAGCTCGTCCCGAAGAGGCTCTGGGGCTCCGGAGTATACTCAAGGTACTTCCTCATGAAAAAGAAGACAGGAGGATGGCGCCCCATCCTGGACCTGCGACGACTGAACAAGTACATCAAGGCACAGAAGTTCCGGATGGTCACCCTCCAGCACGTGCTGGGACAGCTGGAGGAGGGCAATTTCCTTTCGTCGTTGGATTTGAGGATGCATACTTCCACATCCCCATTCTGAAAGGACACCAAAAGTTCCTCAAGTTCGTGGTCCAAGGACGGCACTACCAGTTCAAGGCCCTCCCGTTCGGTTTGAAGTTGGCACCCAGGGTGCTCACCAAGTGCCTCGCACCGGTGGCGGCGCGGCTGCACCTGCAGGGGATCCACGTCTACCCCTACCTGGACGTCTGGCTCATCCGAGCAAGGACAAGGGAGCTCGCCGTAGATCACACAGCGAAGACCGTCCAGCTACTCGCGGACCTGGGATTCTCCATCAACTTTCCCAAATCCCACCTGGTCCCGTCGCAAGTCGCACTGTTTCTGGGAGCCAAGCTCGACACAGTGGCGCGTCTGGCCTCGCCGTCGGAGGAAAGGATGAAGGCCATCCTGGGCAAGGTGCAGCGTCTGCTGGCCACGGACGTGGCCAGGGTGAAGTCCATCAAGTCCTTCCTCGGTATGAAGTCCTCCTGCATATATCTCGTGCGCCTGTGCAGGCTTCGGATGCGCCCTCTGCAAGAGTTCCTCGACGCCCGCTGGATCCAAGCGACGGGCAGCTTCGAGGACAGGATCCCGCTCAACGAGACCTTCCGACGAGCGATCCGGTGGTGGGGCACCCACACTCATCTGACGGCAGGCACAGACTTTGAGACCCCATCCCACCATCCCACCAGATAACGGTGACGACAGATGCCTCCCTGGAAGGGTGGGGAGCGCACACCGGAGAACTTCACGCGAGAGGCTTTTGGCTCCCAGAGGAGAAGACGCTCCACATTAACATCCTGGAGCTCCGTGCAGTGTTCTGGGCCCTCGGGTCCTTTCTCCCGTCCCTCAAGGGCAAGGTGGTGAGAAACTTCACCGACAACACCACCACGATGTTCTACATCCGGAAGCAGGGAGGAACCAGATCCCCAGCCCTCTCCAAGGAAGCCCAGGATCTGTGGCATTGGGCCGTCGCCCAAGGGATGTTTCTGGTGCCTTTTCATCTGGCAGGGATAAAGAACACCGTCATCGACTCACTCAGCAGGGAGCTGCGCTCGTGCCACGAGTGGGAACTACGTCAGGATCAAGTGGATCGACTCTTCCGACGATGGGGAAAACCGCAGATCGACCTGTTCGCGACGGCGACGAACTCCAGTACCAGAGGTTCACCAGCAGGTTTCCCCAGCCGAAGAGCATAGGCAATGCTTTCTCGTTCCCCTGGGACGGCCTGTTCCTATATGCATTCCCTCCGTTGCCGTTGCTGTTCCGACTCGTCAACCAGCTCAAGAGGTCCCGGTGCAGGATGATCCTCGTCGCACCGGCGTGGCAGAGGCAGATCTGGTTCCCGGACCTTCCGGACTTGTCACCGTCCCCACCAGTCAAGCTGCCGACCGACGCGGATCTTCTCTCCAGAGAAGGAGGCACCGTACTTCATCACGACCCGGAGTTGCTGAACTTGCAGGCCTGGCTCCTGCAGCACTAGAGTTTGGAGGGTACGATATCCCGGCTGACTGCAGCGAGGTCCTTGCAAAGGCCATGGTGTCCTCAACTCTCAAGTGCTACGGACATAAGTGGAGGAGGTTCTCTGTCTGGTGCCGTGCACAGAAGATTAACCCTCTATGGATTACGGCCCCTCAAGTGCTGCCGTACCTACTGTCGCTGGCCAAGGCTGGACTGGCTCACGCCTCCATCAAGATCCATCTGGCTGCGATCTCCCGATACACCAGAACCACAGGATGGGAGTCCTTGTGGTCCCATCGCCTGGTGAAGGAGTTTATGAAGGGACTGTTCCGATCGTTCCCGCCGGTGAGGGCCCGTGGTGTTGACCAGGCTCATGGGGGCGCCATTCGAGCACCTGCATTTGGCACTGTTGAAGTTCCTGTCGTGGAATACTGCGTTTCTTGTGGCCATCACCTCCGCACGACGAGTGGGAGAGATCCAGGCCCTATCCTGCAAGCCTCCATACTTGACTTTTCACGACACGAGGGTGGTGCTTAGGACGCACCCCTCTTTTATGCCCAAGGTGCCGTCGGACTTCCACCTCAACGAGCCCTTGGTGTTACCTGTTTTCTTCCCGTCGCCTTAGTCGCCGGCCGAGAGGACTTTGCACTCGCTGGATGTGGCTAGAGCGCTGAAGTTCTACGTGGACCGCACAAAGAGTTTTCGGAAGACATCACAGCTATTTGTGAACTTTGGACCTGTGAACCAAGGGAAGGCTCTCTCGAAGGCTTCCATTTCCAGATGGCTCTCCGGCTGCATCACGCACTGTCATCGGTTGGCAAACCGACCATTGCCTGGCCGTCCGAGAGCCCATTCGACCAGAGCTATCGCTGCTACCACGGCGTTCTTGTCTGGTGTGCCCCTGCTGGACATCTGCAGGGCTGCTACGTGGAGGTCGACGCACACCTTCACGAGATTCTACTGCGTCGACCGGGATTCCAGGGAGGAGTCCATGGTCGGCGAAGCAGTGCTGCGCAACCTGTTCGCCTAAGGTGAGCCTGGTGAGGAGGTAAGAATTGCTTAATGTTGAGTTTTTGATGTAATGCTTAATGTTGAGCCTTTTCCACCTCTCGTTGGTTGTGCATGTGTGTACTGCTATGTATTCTTATATTCATGAGCATGTGAATCCATGCCAGACCCCATGCTGGAGAAGGAACAAGTTACTTACCTGTAACTGTTGTTCTCCAGCATGGATCTGGCATGGATTCACATGCGAACCCTCCCTTCTACCAATCTGCGGCTCTTCACTTGGTCATACTGCCACTTTGCGTGCTACCAAATCTGAAGATGGCTGCCAGAGGTGGGGCTTAGGGAGAGGGCAGTCATTGGCTGGGGGCAGTATGACCCAGAGACCAGTGATTGGTTACTACTGAGAAAGACAGATCAGAAACGAAACTGATACTGATTTTTTCTTTACCGAGGATTCCCGGCCTGACGACGGGGAATATTCATGAGCATGTGAATCCATGCCAGACCCATGCTGGAGAACAACAGTTACAGGTAAGTAACTTGTTCCTTATTTACAGGCAAGTCTCTGTGGCACAGTCATTAAGTGTTGTGCCTTGTACCTGAAAGGTTAGGGGTTCGAGTCAATCCTCCAACTTCAAAATTCTTATGAAAAACAACAATTTTAATTACCGTAGCCACCCAACCATGCAAACCCCGGACAGGGTTTCTAAAATGAAAAAACTCCCGGGACCCAAGGACGGAGGGCCATTTCCCAGGACTGTCCCGGGAAAACCGGGACGTCTGGTCACCCTACTTTAAACGCCATCATAAGAACACGTGGAGTCAGTCCTGGCACCTCTGGCGCCAGGCTCACTTTCAGGAATAGGGCAAGTATCAGTTATAGATCTCAATCCAACATGGAGGCCTGTAACACAGCTCAGTTATTAGAACTGAACTATGCAGACCAGTGTTTTGGGTGTGGCTGGCTATATAAGCCACGCCCAAACTGGAACACACGCTTCACGTTATTCTGCACTCATGCAGCGTAACGCTCACCGTGTCCAGCTCCTGCTTACCTGCGACCCGATCCTGAAGCCATCGATCCGGATACTATCACCGACCTGGAAGAACAAGAACAGCATCATTAACAATACTTACCTGAGTAAGCAACGGATCCTGAATTCATTATGCGCTTCATTCGCCTCGCCCGCCACGCCAGATCTCACCGCAACCTGCAAAGGTGAAGAAACAAGGACAGCATTATTAACAGCACTTACCTAGGTAAGCAGTGGATCCTGACATCATTCCGCTCTTCGCACGCTCGTCACTCCGGAGCATCACCGCAACCTAGATGAAGGAAGAGAATACAGGTCAGCAATACTCGCAATAATTCCAAAAATCAGCACCGCGCTCTGCACATCAACACTTACGTGTAATCTTTGCCGTCTGGCGCTGCAAGCTCATTTTCATCCTGAGCATAGTCAAAGACTCTAACCGCAACCATCCCTGCGGGAACAAAAGACATTATTAGAGGAATTGCATAGTGGAAAAAAGGCAACATCGAAAAGAAGGACAAAACGGAGGAAGGAGAAAGAGACAGATTAGAAACTGAAAGACACTATAACTCACCTGAAGACAGCAAGAAGAGCCAGAGTCGCAGCCGGTCTGGACCGATACAAGGGCCCACGGACCAGTGAATAAACTAGGTCCAACAGAACGCCCGCACTCACAACGCACCCCTGCACAGAGAAGCAGGACGGAGAGTTCTACGCATAAAAACCCAAGGTGAGAAATCACCTGAAGGGAAGGGGATTTGGGATCAGAGGAAGGTGGAACCCACCACGGGCCTAAACCTAAACACTCCATTCTCCTGTCATAGGCGCTACCCACCGCCCGGCACATAACGAAGCAAAGAAAGCCCGAGATAGCGCACAGCCGCCCATCCAGCATCGTGTGGCGCCCCCGTGGATACCAGGTGAGCGTAACAGCCGGAGGTCGGATAGCCTTTAATCCTTTCAGAAGTTGCACCACCATGGGATGTTCTCTGACTGGGAAATTGTCGATCTGATCATGTCCAGCAGAGATGGTGGACCTGGCTTTTCTGTCCGATAGCCTTTTCCTTGCGAGGCTAGGTTAGCTAGAAAGTTGACCACCTGAACTACATCCGCTGAAGTGGGATGCACATTCCTAACCAGACACCAGCTGTTCCACTTGTGCCAAGCTGACTTGTAGGCCTTTGCTGTTTTAGGAGCCAATGATTCTGTGATGAGGTGCTCAGCCTCTCATGTTAGTCCCTGCATTCGCCAGGTACTCCTGAAAGCACCCAGGCTATCGGGCGTAGGGACCCTCGCTCGACCAACGGGTGTTGTTGACCGGACGGGTCTAGAAGAATCCCTTTTGAAGTCCGGGAGCACAAGTGGAGCGTTGCAGGCAAGCTCCAGTAGGTCCGGGAACCACGCTTCGCTCGTCCTGGCTGGCATCACCCTCACCCATCTCGCTTGCTGCTTTCTCGTGTACGCCAGTGCTCTCACAATCATGACGAACAGAGGAAAACACAGTTCCTCTGAGGACCCCACCGTTGAAGGAATGCATCCGTAGCCACTGATTCCGGGTCTGACCTCCAGCTGAAGAACCGCACTAGCTGCCGGTTCAGCTTGGATGCAAATAGATCCATCTGACAGGGACCGGTCCTCTGCATGAGGGCCTTTTAAGACGCCTGCGTCCAGTTTATAGTCGCTGGAGTCCTTGAGGGGTCTGGAATGCAAGTCCGCTATTTGTTTGGACGTCCCCGGGAGGTACTCTGCATTCATGCTGAGACCCCTCTCCAGACAGAAGCACCAACATTAATTCTCCAGTTCTGACAGCCATCTGGACTTTTTTCCCCCCCAGGCGGTTGATGTACCGCACTGCTGAAATGTTGTCCATTTTTAGCAGAATGCAGCATTGAACTCTGTCCTGGGATAGACACCTCATCGCAAAGGATCCTGCTAGGAGCTCCAGGCAATTAATGTGAAGCCTGAACTCCTCCAGAGACCACTGTCCCCCGGTCGTCCGCTCCCCGCAGCTGGCTCCCCAGCCTCGACGGCTGGTTTCCGACTCGATCACAAGGTCCGGCGCAGAGCCGAAAATGGCCTTGCCATTCCATGCTTCCATGTGCCTGAGCCACCAATTGAGCTCCTTCTTGGCTTCCGCTGACATGGGGACCATCTTCTTGTATGACCATCCCTGTCTGAGGAACTGTATCTTGAGCCGCTGAAAGCCCCGCTAGTGGAGGGGCCCCGGAAATATTGACTGACTAGACCAGGCGAGGCACCCTAGGATCCTTGCGAGCTGTCTGAGCGAGAGCTGATCCCTCATCAGTATCGATCTGATCTCCCTCTTTACGTCGTTGACTTTCGCTAGGGGCAGGCTCTGAGTCCCTGCCGGGGAGTCTATGACGAATCCCAGAAACTATATTCTCTGTTGGGGAATGATCTCTGATTTCTCCTAGTTGACTAGAAACCCTAGGGACTCCAGAAGCCCCGATGTGTGGGCTACCTGCTCTGGCAGAGTTGTTGAGTCCTGTGCCATAAGGCATAGATCATCGAGGTACTCTATCCGCACGCCTAATTCGCGTAGTCTTGCTACAACTGACCCGAGGAGCTTGGTAAAGCACCACAGCGCTGAAGACAGACCAAAGGGAAAACGGTTGAATTCCCACTTCTGGTCTCGCCAGAGGAACTGTAGGAACTGCATGTGAGATTTGTGTATGGGGACCGATAGATGTGCATCCCTCAGATCTATGCGGGCTAGACAATCTCCCTTCTGGAGGATGTACCTGAGGAGGTGAATGCCCTCAATCTTGAAATGCTGGTACGCTAGGAAAGCATTCAATACTCTGAGGTTGATCACCGGCCTGACCGTCTGTTTCCTTTTTACTAGAAAGACATTGCTCAGGAAACCTTGCTCTGCCTGGACCGCTGGCCTTACTGCCTTTTTCCTTAGAAGCCCTGCTAGTTCTTGATCTGCGGCTGTCATTACGCAGGGGACAGGCGGCCGTGTTAATGGGAGCGATTGTGTTGACTGCCGCTGCGCTAGACGCTTGTGCTTGCGGTCTCACCTGGGGGAGCATTCTGTGTCCTGTGTTGCCTCTGCCTTGGCCGCGAGAGGGAAATAAAGGATCATCCCTGCTGTCCTCCTGACACCAGTGAGTGCTCCTGTAGGGCCTTAGGCTCCCCCTGCGGCTGGCCAAGTGGTCCTTCCTCTGCCAGCCCTGGCGAAAACCTGAGGGGCAAAAACTCTCCTGAGCGATGACTGAGCTTTGTCCAGGGCAGCAAAGGTATTAACGAACTTTGACATATCCTTCACAAAGTTATCACCGAAGAGAAACCCTTTATCTGATGATGCGGCCTCAGAGGAAGCCAGATCGCCCAGCTTGGGGTCGACCTTCACTATGATCGATCGTCGGTGCTATGTGGCAATTGCGCAATTCATTTGTCCAATAAACATATCGCCCATTGCGCCCAACTTGTAAGGATGGCCGGGTCTGTGGCCTCTCCCCCTTTCGCTTCCTCTGCCAACTGCAGGATTTTGTCAAGAGGGTCCACTGTATCCAGTAGCTTGTCCTGGCAAACTCTCCACGACCAATTTATGCCCTTCTTAATGTCTTTGGCATAACTCATCACAAAGGTGAGCATCCATGGATTTACCTCGGGTGTCTCCGCCACTCTATCCGGCAGTGATGGCCTAGGGCATTCAGCCCTCATGGTAACTCCTTGCCTCCTTATTGAGAGGCATACGCAGGCGTTTGTATAGGTAAGTGGCCACTTTCTCAGGAGGCTCCCATTCTGCAGACCTCTGGTGTACAAGAGCGTCTGAGTCAAATGCATCATCTGGCAGGGTCTCCCGGTGCTCGTCTTTAGCCCTCTTATGCTTCCTATGTAGCTCGTACCATCTGTGACCTCTGATTCTTCCTTTGGGCTGGAGGGTTTACCACCTCGTCACCTTAGTCGCGCTTTCTCTTTAGTATGCTTTGTCTTCGCAGACGTTTTGCACAGCAAAGATTGAGATTGTGTCCACTTATATGGTCATCCTCCTGCCTCCGCTTGGGCGGCCTGTGTTTAATGGCTCTGGGGCCCTGAGAACAAAACATCCAATCCTGTAGGAAGTCAAGGTTGTTGGCGATGGGCCCCAGACCTGCCCATGCTGCCTGCTCTTACTTGCCCTACTGAGGGGTCGTCCAGGAGATGGGAACGTCCTTCCCCACCGGACTCACTCCCCGAGGATTTTCCTTGGCAGGCCATTGGGAGAATGGACACTGGCGGCTGATTGTGGTGGTTAACAGGGTGTAGTTTGCCTGGGCTTTCACCCGTATGACAGAGTTGACAGCTCAAAAGCCTGCTGAGTGTGTGCATATATATATATATCTATATATATATCTATATATATATATATATTATATATTCAGTAAAAAAACTTTGTTAAAGGGACGTTATGGTTCAAAGTAAAACCGAAAAACCCCTGAAATTCAGCAGTTATGGTAAGATAAGCAACCATAACTCGCGCCACCGTGCACTGCTAACACTAACACCCAGGACATCAAAGATGACATCACAAATGTCATTGATGACATCACTGATGACATCACATGGCTGGCTCTCCCTTTTTTTCCTTTACCTACATATCTAAGCCACATAGTTTTCTTCAGTAACAGTCAGGAAGTAAAAATTGAAAAGGTACTATATTTGTCGACTTAGGGTCAAGTCATATCATATGAAACATATATATAGCGGAAGACACAGGCTTGAAAAAGAGCAATCCTTTCTGTGCATGAAGATAATCATTAGAGTTATCAGCACTTTCTCATAGTTTTATTTTTATTACTATACCTTCCCTGTATATGCTCATATTTGTATACATTGTACTCACACTCCTTTCCTTACGGTTCACTGACCTCATTTGATACACATATATACAGTAAGTAGCACCTTTGAAACAGAGCAATCATTTCTCTGCATTAAGATAATCAGTTAGGTTATGAACTCACTACTTCTGCTTTTTTGCTTACTTCTCTGTCCCTGTATATACTCATATGTGTATGTGTTGTTGTCTCTTTGTGTTTTGTCTGTATTAAGAGTAATTATGTATTAAGTGGGTTTTATTAGCTACTTATTACATGTTAGATTATGAATATTGCACCTTCATCATGTATACTGCAAACACTGCCTAGGTTTCTGCATGAGTTGCTTAGTATACTGGATAGAACTTCATAATAGAATGCTATTGATATCAATGCATTGCTTAATGCACTAATTAGCTCATGATATTTATTGAAATGATCCTTCACACTTTTAGGTCAACATTATAGGAATCACTCCTACAGAGTTTTCATGAAAAGTAAATGCACTTGTGATGTCATCAGTGATGTCATCAATGACATTTGTGATGTCATCTTTGATGTCCTGGGTGTTAGTGTTAGCAGTGCACGGTGTCGCGAGTTATGGTTGCTTATCTTACCATAACTGACGAATTTCAGGGGTTTTTCGGTTTTACTTTGAACCATAACATCCCTTTAACAAAGTTTTTTTACTGAATTTGATAGGTTTTTAGTAGCGCAACTTAACCATAATATCCCTGACTTTATATATATGCAACATAGAACATACTGAACCCCTAGCTAGTGATTTCGATGTCCGCGGACTACCGCCATGTCCGCGGACATATCGAAAATCTGAGCGTGGTGAATGTAAATTTAAATAGTGTGCCCCATTTCCCCTTTGAGGTTGGTTCTGAAAAGAGCCGTTTTTTTTTTTTTTTTTGCAGATGCTTGACAGACACCTGTTATTTTGTATTTTTCTTTTTTTATTTTTCTTACTTTACTCCTAAAATTTTCACATAACCTTCTCCAAAGCAACCCTTACATTCCAAAACAGAATGGCATTTCCCATAAAAGATAAGGAAATGCCATCTTCTTTCAAATAAACAGCATTACTGGAATCAATATTCTCATTATTACAGAAGAACATACCAGCTCTAAGCATGAAGGCACACATGCCTCGGTTGATTACACACCTAGCATTGTTTTGTTGCGGACAAAAAACGGAACTATTGTCCCATATTGCCATAGGTACTAATCCAGAAAAAAATACTTTGGCATTTGGAAGGATGTTCATTACTGCTTGAACCAAGTGTTCCAAATCTGCCAACAAAGTAGGGGCACTGACGTAGCCCAAATGGAACGCACCATAGTGCAAAACTACCACATGGGGAATGTTGATCCTGCCCATATCTTCACAAACTTGTACAATTCCCTGTACATTGCAATCAGGCACAGTGCTCCACACCACCTCCACTCCTTTAACATCAAAATTCTTTGCAACATGCCTGCATTGAGCATACTGTTGTAAACCATGCACAAACATATCTCCGAGCACCAACACCCTGACTTTCTCCACTTCTGCCATCTTCACTACACACAGTCTCTTTGAACACAAATCCACAACCTTAACATCTGATTGGCTGATCCCTACAGTCTTCTTTCCATGCTGGATTTGCTGGAAAACCCCGGATGTAGCATGCCCTGTCCGCAGACCGCATAACTCTTAGACAGCCCTTCTACCATTTCCACTTCATTCTCTGTGCCATTCCTCATTGGAAACAGCTAAGCAGGCACACAATACGGAGAACATCCTCAGAACACCCCCGTTTTGTTTATTTTCGAACATTTCAGGACACAGCGAGTGTTCTTAGAACACATTCAACTTGCCAGCGAACAATACAGACAACGTCTTCAGGACACCCCCTGCGAACATTCCAGGACCCCACGAGTCTTCTAGAACACTTTCAACTTGACACCAAATCCATTCTGTTTATTTACGAACATTTCAGAACAGCCGTGTTGTCCGCAGAAAAATCGAACACAACAAAAGCATCTAGCACATAAAAAAACAGAACATTGAACCTATCTCGTACTCCCCCACCCTCCCCAAACACTCTTACACACCAACACACTCCACTAAATACAATTTTTAATCCAAGTTTCACCGCGCTGTCCGCGGTCGTCCGCGAATGCAAGATGGCGGGTGCCACAGAAAATCTGACGCGCTTCACGCACCACGCCGTCCAATCAGCGAACACGTTGCATGTCCGAACCGGGAAGTACGTCCGCGGAGAGAACGGAGATATCACTAATTTTTTTGCCTTACATTTTGGTCATTTTAAAAACAACTACTGGACGGATTTACACCAAATTTGCAAAAGCACGCTTTCGGGACCAAGCCCCCGCTCCTGCCGCAAATTTGGTGTAAATCCGTCCAGCGGTTTGGGCTGTAGGCATGCGCAAAGTTTTTTCCCATTATGTGTATGGGAAAAAACAAAGTTTTGGGACCCCCCCTATAACTTTGCCCCCCCCGGACCAAATCTCTCCAAACTTTGCAGAGCCTGGCCATATACTTTTTTTGCAAAGTTTGGTGAGGATTCGTCCAGAGGGAGCGAAGTTATAAGCCACCCAAAAAATGCTCTTCCTATGGAAACACCAACTTTACCATAACTACATGGACGCTACCGCGTCCATGTAATATATATATATATATATATATATATATATATATATATATATATATATATATATATATATATATATATATTTCTGAGGCTTGTGGAATCTGCTTAGATCATCACATGCTGTGCATACGCCGACATCTAGTGGAAACTGCGGAGTATTAGTTTGTTTTTCGAAACTCAAAAATGGGCGTCAACACAGGGCGTGCCAGTAATACTATCCCTAGTGTGACGTCCACTGCACCCAAGATCCCCCACGCGTCTAGGATCCTCAGATTGTTTTTTTCCGCCATACTGGTCGGAAGCATTTTGCGGAGTCCCCTGGCCTTAGCCATACTTTTGCTAAAATATTTAAAATATTAATCTATTGACATCCTTCCCCATCCCAACGTCGAACTTCGACACTCGACGCCGGCTGGAGAAGAAATCGACCGTCGGCTGCTGCACGACGGATTTGGGCCTAGGAAGGCCTCTGGCCTCGGCCCGGGCCTCGGAAGGCCTCTGGCCTCGGCCCGGGCCTTGGAAGGCCTCTGGCCTCGGCCCTGCAAGTAGGGAGAGTGGGGGGTTGTACATACTCTACACTCTTGGTATATAGGTACACCTTATACATTTCCTACACGTAACAGCCCGCTGCCTCAAGGTGCGTATGGAGGGTACCCCTTTTCAATTCTGCCCCAAGTGCAATCGCAAATACCCTTGGGTCGACAGGCACGCCACGTGCAATCTCTGCTTGCCGAGGGACCACCCCAAAGCGAACTGCAGAGCGTGTAGTAGGTTTAAACCTAAGACACTTAAGGACCGTTCGACGAAGCATTGGGCCCACCACGCCAGGCAGGCGGCCATGGCAGCGGAGGGCGCCTTCAGCGTCGGCAGCGACGCCGTACTTTCGGACGGCGAGGGCATTACGGCGTCGAAAGACAGCCGAGCGCAAGTCCCCGACCTCGGAAGGTCGTCCGGCAGGGCGGCTATGTGGAAGACCCCCGGCGACACAAGTGCTTCACACACTACACACACTAAACACACGAAGTGTCACACCGCTTCCTAGACCACGGACACACCTTTCCGCTCGCCCCTCCTTGTCTATCCATTCCCGCACTCCCCGACACTCGTGCATTATGCTCCCCACTCACGTCGCACACATCAGGGCACGGCATGGCATGTTTGGAGGAGCGGGTGTTTATCGCCCTTCACGGCGGTGGCAGATCAACTGGAGGCTCCGTCATTTCAGGAACTCACATCCCTTGCGGAGACCGGCGCCTCCCGGCGCTACACGGATCACGTGACTTTGGTTGCCTAGCAGCATTGCAACGCTTTCGGTTCGCATCACACGTGACTCTACGTGCGTCCCTTCCAAGGATAAAAGGAGTCTGTGAACCGAAGGCGTTGCTTCACAGCTGTTTCGTTTTGGATCACATGACGTTCTCTCTTCGTTCAAGGACCTGCTCTGTTACCGACCCTCGCTTGCTTCACGGATTGCTCTTGCTTAACCCTTCAAGTACTCTTGGATTTGCCTGTTACTGACCCTCGCTTGCTCCACGGATTGCTCTTGCTTAACCCTTCAAGTACTCTTGGATTTGCCTGTTACTGACCCTCGCTTGCTCCACGGATTGCTCTTGCTTAACCCTTCAAGTACTCTTGGATTTGCCTGTTACTGACCCTCGCTTGCTCCACGGATTGCTCTTGCTTAACCCTTCAAGTACTCTTGGATTTGCCTGTTACTGACCCTCGCTTGCTCCACAGATTGCTCTTGCTTAACCCTTCAAGTACTTTCGGATTTGCCTGTTACTGACCCTCGCTTGCTCCACGGATTGCTCTTGCTTAACCCTTCAAGTACTTTTGGATTTTGCCTATTACGACCCTCGCCTGCTCCACGGATTGTTCTTGCTTAACCCTTCACTGGCTAGGACCTCGGTCCTGCAAATAGGTGGTTACCTGTTCTACCCTACAGCTCGTTCCAGCTACAGCTAGGAGACCCACGCCTTGACCCAAGATCTCACAGGTATTCTGGTATTTTGGGTTTATGCACATGGAGGGATTCGGGCCCTGTTTCTTTACTTAACCACTGTACCTTGCCTTACAGCGCTCAAGGGGTTCTTCCGGCTGTTCCCGCGTCCTGGTTTTCCGGACTTCCACCTGTGGCCTTAATATTCACACTGACAATATATCTATTATCGTCAGGGTGTTTCTTGGGGACAGAGGGGTTGTTCATACTCTACACGACCAACGAACTTCGTAACAGACTGTGAAGCCTTTTTTTTTGGTCGTCCAGAGTATGGATCCATCCGCCGGGAATTCAGTGACCCCTTTGTTACAAGCAGTGGCGGCTCTTAGGACCGACATGACTACCGCCACGGCAGCAATACACCACCGTCTGGATGCCCTGCAAAGCACACGTTTTCCTTTACTCACGGATGCTGAATTCGGTGACACAGTCCCCTCAGACCGACCAGCCCCGGTCATGGTCCCTACACCCACTCCTATACTGCTTCCTACGCCCGTTCCCCTTGCTGCCCCCGAACGTTATCAGGGGGATCCTCGGAAGTATCGTACCTTCATCAATCAATGTAGGTTACATTTCTTGTGCAAACCCTTAGCGTTCCCCGATTCTGTTACTAAGGCCGCATTTCCTCTGTCCCATTTGTCTGGGGTAGCGGCCACCTGGGCCAATCCGATGCTAGAGAACGACCATCCCGCTCTCTATGACTTCGATCTTCTTGTATCAGAAATGGCCAAAGTCTTTGATACACGATACAAAGCCCACTCTAGAGATCTCGAACTCCTGGATCTAACACAAGGCAAACAAACTTTGATAGAATACATCACTAAGTATAACCAACTCGCTGCTGAGACATCCTGGCCAGAGGAGAAAAAAGCAATCGTATTCTATCGGGGCCTATGCAACTCCATGAAAGATGCTCTCTCAGTGGTTCCTGCCCTTCCCTCAGTGTTCTCGGATTTGGTGGATCTTGCTTTACAAGTAGACGCAAGGAGATCCGAGAGAAGGGCCGAAACATCTTTCTCTGCCCACTCTGGACATCCCGTATCCACCGCCCCTGTTGAACCCATGCAAATAGGAGGTATCCGTAGTCCGATAACCCCATCCGAACGAGAACGCCGGAGAAACGACAAGGCCTGCTTTTATTGCGGGTTAAACGGACACTTTGTAAGGGAATGCCCCCGACGCCCCCAGAACAAAACATCGGGTTTTCCGAAGGCTCGCCCATGACACAGGGGGCACCGGCGAGCCTGTCTTCGACCCCCTCCGAACCTCCCTTTGGCCCTGTTAGACCGATAGTGGTCCATGCCCTGCTAAAACCCACTGGGGAGATCAAACACATAGTCCATATTGTGATCGATTCTGGGGCCACTGGTTGTTTCATCGATATTTCCCTGGCCCGTCATCTCAATCTGCCCCTGGTTAGGAAGGAACATCCAGAACCAGTGCATGCTGTGGACGGTACTTCGCTATCTTCCGGCCCGATCAGGTTCCAAACTGCTCCTATGGAAGTGGTGATTCAAAACATCCATAGAGAAACCCTGGCGTTTGATTTGATTAATACACCACTGTTCGGCATCATACTGGGAATACCATGGTTACAACAACATAACCCATTGATCAATTGGGGCAACGGACAGGTCACGTTTGAGTCGGATGTGTATCAACATTTCTGTCTCATCGACACAGATTCACTGTCCACTCCTGCCACGATTCTTGGTGCCATGGCTGCCACCCATATCAACGACAGTGTTTCGGACCCTGTGCTTTCACACACTGTGGGGGCTGTCACAGCCAACATACCTGCGGCCTACCACGATTTTCACATGGTGTTCGATAAGGCCACTGCTGAGGGCCTTCCCCCTCATAGACCGTACGATTGTCCGATTGACCTGGTTCCGGATGCTCCTATACCCAGGGGTAGGATTTATTCGTTGTCACGGTCAGAGGAGCAAGCCCTTAAGGATTACATACAAAAGGCTCTGGAGTTGGGTCATATACGTCCTTCTTGTTCTCCGGCTGCTAGTCCGATATTCTTTGTGCCAAAAAAGGAGGGCGATCTCCGTCCATGTGTGGACTACAGACGGTTAAATGCCATCACCATAAAAAACAGGTACCCTCTTCCGCTCATATCCACGCTACTGGACAGGTTGACTACAGCATCTGTTTTTACCAAGCTGGACCTCAGAGGGGCATACAATCTAATTCGTATGCGGCTTGGGGATGAGTGGAAGACGGCGTTTTGCTCCCGACAGGGTTTATTCGAATACACTGTAATGCCCTTCCGGCTTTGTAATGCTCCTGCCACGTTCCAACGTTTTGTCAACGACGTATTCTCGGACATCCTGGATACGTTCGTGGTGGTTTACCTGGACGATATTCTGATCTATTCATCCTCCCTAGAGGAACACGTCAGGCATGTTAGGGAAGTGCTCTCTCGCCTTAAGGCTAATGCCTTATTTGCCAAACCTGAAAAATGTCTATTTCATTCCAAGGAAGTGGAGTTTCTGGGGTTTCACATATCCCCTGGAGGCCTGTCCATGAATTTATCTAAGGTCCATGCCGTCACGGAATGGCCGACTCCCATTAATCTGAAACAACTTCAGTCTTTTCTCGGCTTTGCAAATTTCTACCGGCGATTCATCGTCGGCTTCTCTTCTATTGTTTCTCCACTGACCGCTCTGACCAGCCCCCTTGTCCCGTTCACTTGGACCTCCGCTCATCAGAAGGCTTTTGAGGAACTCAAGGCCAGGTTCGTGTCCGCCCCTGTTTTGCAGCATCCTGATCCCGATCTCCCCTACGTTCTGGAGGCAGATGCCTCCTCGTTTGATCTAGGCGCAGTATTGTCTCAACCATGCCCGACCACAGGTTGTCTACATCCAGTGGCCTATCACTCACGAAAGTTCTCGGTGGCCGAATCACATTATACAGTAACCGAAAAAGAACTATTGGCCATCAAGGATGCTTTACAAACGTGGCGTCATCATCTCATGGGAGCAAAACATCAGACAGTGGTATATACAGACCACAAAAATCTACAGGACCTGGCCTCTCTAAAATGTGCAAACAGCAGACAGGTGCGGTGGCATTTGTTTTTTGCCGCGTTTGATTTTGTGGTCAAACACAGACCAGATCGCATTCATGGCAAGGCTGATGCCTTATCCCGTTCTCCCGGAGGGGAGTCCTTGTCCGTGTACCCCGACACACTGCTAGGAGAGGGCCATGTCATCTGTACTTGTACTCCATCCCCCACCATGCTTACTGACATCAGGCGTTGGGTTTCCCAGAATCCTCAGGCACTCCACGAATGGGACATTGCCCTTCACGAGGGGTTACCTTTTATCCACGACAAATTGTTCCTTCCTACGTGTGACGTACGCAACCAGGCGTTAACATGGTCACACGATGCTGCTGTAAACGGCCATCCCGGGCAACAGCGTACTCTGGACCTGTTGTAACGCTGGTGCTGGTGGCCTTCCATGAGAAAAGATGTCGAACATTATGTCAACACTTGTTCCATATGTGCCCAATGCAAACCACGCAAAGGACGGCCTTTAGGGCTACTTTTACCGCTACCCGTACCTCCCAGACCATGGCACACCGTCTCGATGGATCTCATCACTGACCTACCCCGCAAACAGGGCTACGATACCAAATGGGTTATTGTCGATTCGTACACCAAAATGGCCCGCTTTATCCCCTGTACTAGTATACCATCTGCTCCAACCCTGGCTCGCTTGTTCTTCAGATCTGTCTTCTGCCTCTTTGGTTTACCGCAGGTCATCATATCAGACCGTGGGTCACAGTTCACGTCCTGTTTCTGGCGTGCTCTCACCAAACTTCTGGGGATCGATGCTCTCTTCTCTTCGGCTTATCACCCCGAAAGCGACGGGCAGAACGAGCGGGTGAATCAGGCTCTGGAGCAGCACTTGCGGTGTTTGTCCCTCCAGTACCAGGACTTCTGGGCCAAACTGCTATATATCACTGAATTTGCGTATAATAACTCCCGTCATTCGACCACTGGTTTCTCGCCCTTTTATGCACTATACGGGCAGCACCCACGTGCCCTTCCACTTCCTGATTTCCCCTCTACTACTCCCGCTGCTAATGCCTGTGTTCGTGATCTGGCCGGTGTCCATGCCCAGACCTTGGTCCATCTCCGTGAGGCCCAGACAGTTATGAAGACAAAGGCTGACCGCAAACGGGCTGCAGCCCCGGAGTATCAGGTGGGCGACCGGGTGTGGCTTTCGACCAGGCATTTGCGGATCCCTGGATGTCGCAAGTTGTTGCCTCGTTTTGTGGGTCCTTATAGGATCTCCAGGGTCTTGAATCCCGTGGCTCTCAAGCTTTCGGTTCCCCTTTCTTGGAGGATTCACCCGGTCTTCCATACTTCTCTCCTTAAACCTTACCTTGCTCCTACCCGTGTCCTGGTCCCGCCCGCTCCTGTCTCGGTGGCTTCCCAGGATGTTTATGAAGTCAGTGCCATCCTTGGGTCCCGTTTCCATCGGGGTCGTCTTCAATACCTGGTAGACTGGCTGAGCTATGGTCCCGAGGATCGCTCTTGGGTTCTCTCCCAGGATGTCCGGGCTCCGCTTCTGGTTTCTCGGTTTCATAGGGACAATCCTACTAGCCCACGGGGTCGTGGGCCTTTGAGGGGGGATTCTGTCACACCGCTTCCTAGACCACGGACACACCTTTCCGCTCGCCCCTCCTTGTCTATCCATTCCCGCACTCCCCGACACTCGTGCATTATGCTCCCCACTCACGTCGCACACATCAGGGCACGGCATGGCATGTTTGGGGGAGCGGGTGTTTATCGCCCTTCACGGCGGTGGCAGATCAACTGGAGGCTCCGTCATTTCAGGAACTCACATCCCTTGCGGAGACCGGCGCCTCCCGGCGCTACACGGATCACGTGACTTTGGTTGCCTAGCAGCATTGCAACGCTTTCGGTTCGCATCACACGTGACTCTACGTGCGTCCCTTCCAAGGATAAAAGGAGTCTGTGAACCGAAGGCGTTGCTTCACAGCTGTTTCGGTTTGGATCATGTGACGTTCTCTCTTCGTTCAAGGACCTGCTCTGTTACCGACCCTCGCTTGCTTCACGGATTGCTCTTGCTTAACCCTTCAAGTACTCTTGGATTTGCCTGTTACTGACCCTCGCTTGCTCCACGGATTGCTCTTGCTTAACCCTTCAAGTACTCTTGGATTTGCCTGTTACTGACCCTCGCTTGCTCCACGGATTGCTCTTGCTTAACCCTTCAAGTACTTTCGGATTTGCCTGTTACTGACCCTCGCTTGCTCCACGGATTGCTCTTGCTTAACCCTTCAAGTACTTTTGGATTTTGCCTATTACGACCCTCGCCTGCTCCACGGATTGTTCTTGCTTAACCCTTCACTGGCTAGGACCTCGGTCTTGCAAATAGGTGGTTACCTGTTCTACCCTACAGCTCGTTCCAGCTACAGCTAGGAGACCCACGCCTTGACCCAAGATCTCACAGGTATTCTGGTATTTTGGGTTTATGCACATGGAGGGATTCGGGCCCTGTTTCTTTACTTAACCACTGTACCTTGCCTTACAGCGCTCAAGGGGTTCTTCCGGCTGTTCCCGCGTCCTGGTTTTCCGGACTTCCACCTGTGGCCTTAATATTCACACTGACAATATATCTATTATCGTCAGGGTGTTTCTTGGGGACAGAGGGGTTGTTCATACTCTACACGACCAATGAACTTCGTAACACGAAGTCCAACTGAGACTCGACGACGTCGAGTTCTCGGAAAGAGGCACAAACAGAACGGTCCGATTCGGTGTCCTCTGGGCACTCTCGATCAAGATCGCCGCATGACTCCAGGCAATCATCCACTCTTGCCAAGAGTGCCTCGCTCCCTAGGCTAACAGAAGTTCGATCGTCGGAAGACGAAGACGACTTCCACCCTCATGCCGCGCTCCAGGAGTCGGAGTCCGCAGTCAAAATCAGCGAGGCCCCACGCTCGAAGGACAGGGACCCCACCCCCGATCCTCGACGCCAGGCGTCGAAAACCTCCGGAGCCACTAAAGGACAGGGAAAACATTTTTCCACTCACGGGGAGGGGGGAAAACAGCAGAAGAAGCAGCCTTTGCACTCTTCCACACCTGTGAAACACACCACTCCCCCTAAACAGACAGACAAAACCAGGTCTGCTGATATGTCTAAAACCAGCAAATCTACTCAAGATAAATCCCATAGACTTGCTGAGAGAGTCATTCCCAGTTCCAGAAAATGGTCGAGTGAAGACATAGATAGGGTCATGTTAAGGATGTTTTCTTTGGCTGATTTTTACGATAAAAATCCAGAACATTTCCTCTCGTATGATCCACAAGGGGCGACACCCTCAGGCTCTAATGATCCTATCCCCCCGAGTAAAAAGCCCCGGTTTGAAACACCGATGAGGTCAGACCCCTTCGAGGTACTACCATACTCATGACCATACTCACTGTATCAAGGAGAGGCTTCCTTTGGTGAGGACCAAGAATTTGGCATGGTAGAAGAGCAAACCGGGACGGGCTACTATGGGGATGATGATGACCAGGAAGAGGAAGACCTGGAAACATACAGAGTAGATTCCCCAGTAGAAAACAAAGCCCCGGTTACCGACTCCCCTGACGATAACCAACCCCTCCTAAACAAGGTTCTCGCACGCGCAGCAGAACATTTCCATATTGACACCCACGGTGTCCAGCAGGAGAGGGACTTCGCAGAAGAGTTAGTGGGAGAAAGGAGGCCTGTTGCCCAGACCATCCCTATCCTTAAGTCCATTCAGCAAAGAATAGACCCGTCCCTGGTGAACCCGAACCTCACCAGAGCAGTCAATCCCAGGGTTGAAAAACCTTTCAGGGCAGCCCAGTCGGACCCTCTCTATATAAGAGGACATCTGAAGCCAGACTCCCTAGTTGTCACTAACACTCGTAAGAGGGCTGGAACACCCTTGTCATCGTCCGAAGCTCCTCCCGACAAGGAGAGCAAAAAACTATACGGTTTCGACAGGAAAGTATCCTCAACGTCTGCCTATCAAGCAAGGATTTCAAACTCCACCACCCTGTTGACCAGCTACAACTGCCACCAGTGGGAAGAAGTCGCGGCACTCATAGCCTCTGCTCCTGAACCTTTAAAGGGCCAGTTAGCTCGGATTTCCGCAGAGGGTAGAACCGTGTCTGGTTGCATTTTGAAAGCAACCTTTGACGCCGCGGACAACGCAGGCAGATTGATAGCAGAAGGCACTGTTATCAAAAGACATGCGTGGTTACGGCAGTCGGGTTTTAAGGCAGAAACCCAGGCATCATTGTTGGACAAACCGGTGGAAACCGATCTGTTGTTTGGTAAGGTGGTCGAAGACGCACTGAAGAATGCCAAGGACGAATACGAGACACTCAAGTCCCTTGGCCAGTTAACCAATAAACCCCCTAACCAGAGAGGGAATAGTAATTTTCGTCGCCCATGCGGCCAAAATTCCCAGAGAGGATCTAGCTATTCCCAGGGGCAGGGTACACATTGGAATAACAACCAACAGTCTACCCAGGGTTACGGCAGGGGTAATAGGAGAGGTCGTGGTAAAGGCAGAGGCAGCCCCAGCAAGGGAGGCGGCACGCCTCCACCAAAGCAGTGACGCTCAGTTCAGGGTCCCTTCTCACGCAACCCCAGTAGGGGGACGCATTTCCAACTTCACCCAGGCTTGGGAAGGGATAACATCAGACAGATGGGTGCTGTCAACAGTATCCACAGGATATTGTATAGAACTACTGCAGCGTCCCCGGAACCATCCTCCACGACAAAGAGCACACTCTTTAAAACATCAGAAGATTCTCCTCGAGGAGATCGCCATTCTGCTAGAAAAGGACGCGATAGAACTCGTCCCGGGACACCAGGTAAACAAGGGTATTTATTCAACTTACTTCCTTGTGCCAAAGAAAGATTTGACAATGCGCCCAGTATTGGACTTACGGCCTGCCAACAAGTATGTCAAGCCCCAAAAGTTTCGTATGACCACGCTACAAGAGGTAATCCCCCTCCTAAAAAAGGGGGATTACATGGCAACCTTGGATATGAAAGATGCTTATTTTCATATTTCCATGTTCCCAGCGCACAGAAAGTACTTGCGCTTCAAGGTGTACAGTCGACACTACCAATTCAAGGTACTGCCCTTCGGGATAGCTTCAGCACCAAGGGTATTCACCAAGGTACTGGCGGTGGCGGCTGCACACCTACGCAGGGAGGCAATCCCAGTGTACCCTTATCTGGACGACTGGCTCATAACGGGGGAAACCCCAGGAATTTGCAGGACAAACATTCAAAGGACTATCGACCTCCTCCACGAGTTAGGCTTCTCAATCAAAGAGAAAAAGTCAAGCCTGGTGCCAAGCACCTCCAAACAGTTCCTAGGAGCAATCCTAGATACTCAAGAGGGGTTGACCTTTCCTTCAGAAGAAAGAATTCGGAATATACTACTGCAAATTCCGCATTATCAGTCCGGTCAACGAATAACGGTACGCAAAGCAATGCGTTTACTGGGCATGATGGCGTCATGTATTTACCTGGTCCCCCACGCGCGCCTGCGCATGCGTCCCATGCAGGAATGGTTGGCGAAACAGTGGTCTCAGGCAAGTGGTCAGTGGGACGATCTAGTGGTCGTTTCACCAACACTAGTACAAAGCCTTCACTGGTGGGCAAGAGAGAATCTCGCACAGGGGAAACCCTTTTACGATCCCGAAGTACAGGCAGTAGTCACTACCGATGCATGTCTGACGGGGTGGGGAGCTCACCATCTCCACCACACAGCTCAGGGTCTCTGGTCTCACTCAGTGGCCAAGAACCACGTCAACCTGCTAGAGCTTCTGGCAGTATTCAGAGCGCTTCAGGCGTTCGAGCCCCACCTACTAAACCTGTCGGTGCAAATCCGGACGGGCAGCACAACAGCCATGTTCTACCTGAACAAGCAAGGAGGGACTCGTTCGCCAAATCTGTCCAAGCTTGCCCAGAAAATCTGGATATGGGCACTCAGACGGAACATCTTCCTGTCATCACAACATGTTCGAGGGGAGCTCAATTCCCTAGCGGATGCTCTGAGCAGAGACTCCCTCCCAGAGGAACACGAATGGGTTCTACACAGAGAGGTCGTAGAAGATATCTTCTCTCAGTGGGGTTTCCCCACTATAGACTTATTCGCCACAAGCGAAAACAGACAATGCCCAGGATTTGCATCCAGGTTCCCCCAACCAGACTCCCAGGGGAACGCCCTGTGGATGAACTGGTCAGGGATGTTTGCGTACGCTTTTCCACCAACTCCTCTCATCAGGAAAGTTGTGAACAAGATGAACAGAGAGTCGATGACGCTCGTCCTAGTTGCTCCCATGTGGGCAAGACAATCGTGGTTCCCACACCTACGCAGGATGGCGGTGTGCGAGACCATCAAACTTCCAGCCTGGTACAACCTACTGTCCCAGCACCAAGGGCAAACAGTGCACCAGCAACCCAACTCAATGAACCTGGCAGCATGGCTCCTGAGGTCATAGAGTTTGGACATCTCAATTTGCCACAGAGGTGTATGGACATCCTAAAGGAATCTAGGAAACCAAACACAAGGCACTGTTACTTTGACAAGTGGAAGAGGTTCGTTATCTGGTGCCAGAGTAGACAAATCAACCCGGTTGATTGCACTCCTTCCACTATTGTTACATACATGCTCCACCTGCTAGATGCAGGATTGGTTTTTAACTCACTGAAAGTACACCTGGCAGCCCTGTCGGCTTACACCACTTCCCATAGCAAGGTTTCGTGGTGGAAAGTACCAGTAGTTAAAGCCTTCATGGAAGGAGTAAAGAGACTTCACCCTCCTATTTCAAACCCACCACCAGGGTGGGACCTTAATGTGGTGCTAGCCAAGCTCATGGGCCCCCCTTTCGAACCCATGCATAAAAGCAGTCTCAAACACCTGACTTATAAAATGGCCTTCTTAGTAGCTATTACTTCTATAAGAAGGGTCAGTGAAATTCAGGCTCTGTCAGTGCAGGATCCCTTCTTTACTGTCCATAAAGACAAACTGGTTTTACGCACACACCCTAGGTTCTCACCTAAATTTATATCAAAATTCCATGTAAACCAGTCCATCGAGCTTCCGGCTTTCTTCCAGGACCCGCAAAGCTCAGCTGAGGTGAAACTACACACCCTAGATGTGCGTAGGGCGGTCCTCTACTATGTAAATAAAACCAGACCGCTAAGAAAAACAGATCAACTGTTTGTCTCCGTAGCTACAGGCAGAGAGGGGGATCGCGTCCCTAAAGGTGCCATCTAGAATTGGATTATTAACTGTATCCAGCTGTGTTACTCACTCTCTGAAAGAACTCTGCCTTTCACGCCAAGAGCCCACTCTACTAGAGGCATTGGGGCCACTCTTGCTTTCATTGCAAATGTACCCCTTGACACCATTTGCAAAGCAGCTACTTGGTGCTCTATTCACACTTTTACTCAGCATTACTGCATTGACACCCATTCCAAGGCAGATACACAAGTGGGACAAGCGGTTCTAAGACACTTATTTGCTCATGACCCTTCTCACATCCCACCTCCTTCTTCAGGTACTGCTCGCTAATCTATGCACAGCATGTGATCTAAGCAGATTCCACAAGCCTCAGAAGGGATACGGGATAGTATTACTGGCACGCCCTGTGTCGACGCCCATTTTCGAGTTTCGAAAAACAAACTGTAATACTCTGCAGCTTCCACTAGATGTCGGCCTATGCACAGCATGTGAATCTAAGCAGATACAAGCATCAGAAATACGATTACGGTGAGTAATGTATCCCATATATATATATATATATATATATATATATATACATCACTAAAAAAAACGTTGTTAAGGGGACGTTATGGTTAAGTTGCACTACTAAAAACCTGTGCAATTCACAAAAAAAACTTTACAAACGTGCCATATGGTTCAAAGTAAAACCGAAAACCAATACATGGCAGCGAACAAAAACAAAAGGGCTACACATGTGACATCATCAGTGATGTCATCAGTGACATTTGTGATGCCATCTTTCATGTCCTGGGTGTTAGTGTTAGCAGTGCACAATGGTGCGGGCAGGTATGGTTGCTTAGCCCACCATAACTGGCGAATTTCAGGGGGTTTTCGGTTTTACTTTGAACCATAATGTCACGTTTAAGAATTGCACAGGTTTTTAGTAGTGCAACTTAACCATAACGTCCCCTTAACAAAGTTTTTTTTTGAGTGAATTTTACGGGTTTTTAGTAGGTCAATTTAAGTATAACGTCATGTTAATAAAAAAAATTGTACTGAATGTCACAGATTTTCAGTAGGGCAACGTAACCATAATGTCCCTTTAGCAAGGGTCTTTTGCTAAACTGTAAACACCTTGCGAAGAATGCCACATGACAATATGCTGGCGTACAGCACAGTGACATGTCCCAGAATCAGTACACAATTAACAGTAAGATCTATGCCTCGTGGACAGTGTGGAAATAGATTTTATATTGATGTAGGAACGTCCACCTTCAACATTTCCCTTACACAGCGCCAACACGTATTGGTATGCAGCGATTACCAATGCACTACACATTGTATATCTTTAGCAAAGGTTGTACTTATCTGAAAATGACATCAGCTAAAGCCATCCCTCCTCCCCAAGAAACAGCAGCACTGCTGTAATGAAGAAGCATGAGAAACAGTGCTGCTACCTTGCAAATAACAAACTCACAAAATGTGTCGCCGTACATCTACCGACCTATATTACCGTGTGTTGCCTCTTTGCTCATTGCCGTTCGCAAATTGCCTTATTACCCGCCGTACCAAAAAATAAAGCCACCCATAAACAAAGTAAATATTCCGCTAATAGCGACCTTTCACAGTGTAAAAACATTTTTTAAAAAAGAAATTGCATACACTCCAAGTACTTCATATTTCTGAGTAAAATACATAGACGCAATAATCTTTGCCAGTAATAGTCTAAATTTGCAAAGCAGTAACGTATGCTACTAAAAAGGAGGATTACTTGTTATAATCCGGGGCGGCTTTGGCGAGTCGGATTACAAAACAAAATCCTTTTTCAAGATGGCTACCATAGAAAGGGAAGGCGCTTGTTTCATACATAGCCCCTCTTCCCTTTCCATGGTAGGCTCCAAAAATCAGAAGTACGTGATGTGATGCAGAACCTGTAAATAAACATACAGCAACGTATAACCTAATACCTTACATTTTGAAATAATAACATTTTGAAATAATAGACTGGATTGTAAAAGAAAACGTGAACATTTTAGAGTTCGTAAAGTAGGTTTATTTAACAACAAACTGTCAGAGACCATCGGAGTAATCCAATTTTCAATGCTATGATAACAATGGTTCTAAGGGCGGCATTGCAAATGTTAAAGATGAGGAACATGTTGTTTTTTTCCCATGCAAAATGTATGGGTTCTTGGTTAAAGCAGCCGCTTTGTTTCCACAGTGATTTCCAAGAAGGCGCCATGACCTTGAGCCTACAGCACCATAAATGATGTGATGTTGCTCCGAATAGCAAGTTCAGCGTACGGGCAAAGCGGGCTTAGGGTGTCATCCCACATAATTGTTATGGACAGGCAACCGCTCGCGAGCAGTTGTATTTGCCGTCCGAAAAAGCACTCACTTGGCAACTGGAAACCATGGCACGGACAGTACGGCAAGATGTACCTGGGCAGAAAACGTAACAGAAAATACGCGTCAATAACCAACCTCTACCAAAGAATTTCAAAAAAGACGCAAAAAATGTGCAAAGTAATAAACAAATGTAAGTGGTCAAACATGACATTTTAGTGAAATGTTACTATTGACCATGTGTAACTATAGTAACAGGCTACAAACAAAGAGATTCTGCATGCGCCGTAAGATAAAAAATGACAACTACACAGGAAGACCATTCAGTTATGAAGGCAAAATGAATGGACAATTAAAAATAAATTATGTTGCGTGATTTCAAACAAGACCAAAAGAACGTGCAAAGTGATATACAAAGTTATGTGGGCAAACATAACGTTTCAAACAAGAAATATTAACGCTAAAAAAGGATGAGTGTAGTCATACCCTACAAATGGGGAACCTGTGCACTCTGCAATATTACAGGAAAAATATAACAGCGCAGAAAGATAATACTTCAGTTATATTGGCACAATTAGATTTTCGGTAATGTAAAATTAAAGCGTGGTTCGCTGTAGAGTGGTCGAAAGTAAACTTACATAATATTTACTGCCTCCATTCGTTTTGTGCAAGTCAGATACCAATGTATTTGCATCGAAGAATCTTCGTGGACTGATATTGCATGTCCCTTGCAAACCTTTTAAAACATAACCTTATCAATTGCTATTTTTTTCGACTCTTTCATTCCTTGAATTTCTTCTAAGGTTTCCCTTTCGCTCAAGGTCAAAAAAACAATTGCCCTTTATACATTCTCTCGGATGCGTGGGCGTATTGAGCGTCCAACCAAAAAAGCAACTCATGTGACCTTCACTCAGAAGGCAAATACATTCTTACTTTGCAACAACATATTAAAATCCAATTATGAGAACCGCTACTCCCATACACCTCCAGCATCGCTGTTTCCAGCAAACAGTGCAGATGGTGGCCTTCGTTTTCAAAACTTAGGACGCCAGTCTGACGGCAATATTATTCCAAAAACATTTTAACCCACACGCACTAATTGGTAGTGGTACAGTGAGCACGAACATCCATTTAAACGTATGACTTTGGTGACAAGAAAACTCCACTTTTTCAGTTTGTGCTCCCACATCCCATCCCACCCTCCTTAAAGGTCACCTTCTGAAATAGTATTACATAAGTGTGACAAGTGCAATGCTGTCTTGTTTTGAATGTGTTTCTGGCGATGTCGGCGTACACCAAAACATGAATAAAAGATGGCGGGGGCATCGAAGAAAGGTGACGTACTTCACGCTGTTCCACAACCAATCAGGGAAAGCGCCACATGTCCGCGGGCACAAACTTTTTCCCCCATTCAGTCTAAGGGGAAAAGAGAAGTTTTGAGAACCCCCCCTTATAACTTTTCCCCTCCCCTGGACCAAACATCACCAAACTTTCCAAAGAAATTCAGAGTGTTCGATATATTTCTTTTGCAAACTTTGGTGAGGATTCGTCCAAGGGGAGCACAGTTATAAGGCACCCAAAAAGTGTTCTTCCTATGGAAACAGCAACTTCACCATAACTACACAGCCACTAATGAGCCTGTCTAATATGCTGCAGTGGTTGTGGGCAGGACCTAGAGATTTGGATGTATGCCCATAGATATTTGAATGTATGGGTGTACATTGGCTTATAACTCCACTGCTTATAAGGTTGTTCTTGGGTGCATGGCCTTAGGCCATGCACCCAAGACTGTACACCCTCCCCAGAACCATCTGGCTGCTAAGCAATATTACGGGTGTATGCATTGCTGTAATATGATGTGGTGGTTCTGGCCAGGGCCTAGAGTTTTAGGAGTATGGCGCACGGCCTGCAGCCATGCACCCAAAACTCTACATCCTGCCAACAACCACTGCACTATATAAAATCCATGTTGCCTTATAACTTTAGTGCTTATAACTCTGTTCTTGGGTGCATGGCCTTCTCTACGTCCTGGCCACAACCACCACAGCATATCGCACCCATTCTTGCTTGTAACTTCACTACGTATAAATATGGTCTTGGGTGCATGGCTCTGGTGGCGACCACGCTGTCGTCGGATCCAAGATGTCGGGCGCATCCACACATTCTGACGCACATCACGGCTCACTGCAGCCAATCGGCGAAGACGTCGCGTGTGCGATCATGACGCCACCCCTTGGCCAATCGGTATCTTGTCCGCGGAGCGAACAGGGAAGTGTGACCGCGGAGCGGACATAGATATCACCATTTTTTTGAGACATATTTGTTGGTCGTTTTAAAAGAAACTACTGGACGGATAGTCACCAAATTTACAAAAGCACGCTTTCGGGACCAAGCCCCTGCCGCAAATTTGGTGAAAAACCGTCCAACCGTTTGACCTATAGGCATGCGCAAAGATTTTCCCCCATTCAGTCTATGGGAAAAAAATGTTTTGGGACCCCTACCCCCATAACTTTTGCCCCCCTGCACCAAACATCACCAAACCTTTGCAAAGGTTTGGTGAGGATTCGTCCAGGGGGAGCGAAGTTATAGGCCGCCCAAAAAGTGTTCTTCCTATGGAAACAGCAACTTAACCATAACTACACAGCCACTAGCGTGGCTGTGTAATATATATTCTCGCCCACTTTGTATAACATTTTTACAAAGCCACTATTCGACAAACTGGACCGTCTGGGTGTCACCTACACAAACTATGCAGACGATTCCCAGATACTCCTACCCATATCAGGAATCTATGATACAGATGTCACACGGATTAACGATGTCTACACCATCATTCAGGCATGGATGGCCACACATGGCCTCTGCCTGAATGATGATAAGACAGAGTTACTCCTAGTTGGCTCGCCCAATAACCTGCTCAAACTAAGCCCTCATTATACAAGTATTCTCATTGACGGAAACAATATACCTGTAGCTAAACATGTAAAAACATTAGTTTTTTACCTCGATGCACACTCTAACTTAACTAAACAGATAAATATGACCTCATCCGCCACTGCCTACACGGGCAAACTGATCAGAGCCTGCAGACCCTTTCTATCCCCCACCAGTTGCCTCACACTGGCGAGAGCGCTCATACAATCCAAATTGGATTACTGCAACAGTCTATACCTAGGTGCCAATAAAGCCATCCTAAAGAAATTGCAGATCTTACAAAATAACGCGCTCAGAGTAACGTTAAATATTCCTAAAAGAGAGCACATATCAGAAGTTAGAAAACAACACAAGTGGCTCCCCATACACGACAAAATTGATCTGAAAACTATTTGCCTTACTCATAAAGCGCTCAACCACCAAGCCCCCCCCTCATCTTACTGACAAGTTCACATGGAAATTGTCCAACAGAACCACTAGAGCATCTAACAGACCATGTCTGGTGGTACCCAAATATAACTTAAAAAGAGCGGGGGGCACTAGCTTCCCGGTATTAGCCGCCCAGCTATGGAACTCTCTCCCTCAGAACATACAAATGATTCAAGCGTTCAACAAATTCAGAAGCCATGTTATCACTTGGCTACTCAACAAAATTTTACTGCCATAGTTTCTAGTTACCACTGGCTTTGGGGTGACTGCATAATTTGTATATACTTTGTACTAATGCCATGACCGTTTGATTGACTGTATTTTGTGTATAATATGTATATTGCTACCTATATTCTCACAGTACTGTCCATGTAACCAGCAATGTCCTAACAGCGCCCATTTACCCCTGGGTCAGGTGCGCTTTATAAATAAAATAAACAAACAAACAAATATGCCCCTAAGTATCAGGGCAATGTCTCAATGATTCTATGATCATATAATACAGCCTTTCCGGCAATCTCCTTATGCGCTCAACGGGCCGTACGAACGGAGCACCGTTGCTGTGAGGGATCGCCTGCGGTGTGCCGCTAGCTGGCATGGCGAGGTGACTACGATGAAGCTTCATGCTCCTTCTGCGGCCGTGTGAGAGGGAATTATGCTTTCCCCCGACCGCCGCTGACCTTGTTATCTGGCGGTAAGAAGCGCAAAGGGACAGGGAAGAAGCGCGCTGTTGGGAATCACAGGAGGAAGCTGAAATGATGAATGCTGGAACTGCAAGCAAGTTCTGGGCGTGTTGCTGTCCGTTTCCCCTGGGGAACATTAACGCAGCTATGCGCTGCCAAGTGGAAGCGTGCCTAAAGCGCAGACCGGGTCTGCTAATAAAAAGACAGATCACTATGCGCACTGTTGTCTCCACAATGCACTAACGCTAAGCGCTGAGAGAGATAACAAAATAGTACTCATGTGCTGCTGGAGCAGCAAAGAAAGAGGAAGTTGTAAGGAGGGGCCGAGAGATGATAGCACAGAAGGGTTGTGATTGGTGGACTCCTTACATGTGACATGCCCTAAAGCATAGAGGTTTACATCGTCAGATTCATCATGGCATTTTTGTTGTTGTTTATTTGTATAAATGCTGCTCGAGTTTTAGTAAAGTGGGAAAAAGCATAATACGAGCCTCCGGGTCTTTATATAGAATTGCACAGGATTATGATCACTTATGACCGAGGGAACATTATTATTGTTAAAATAACAATTGTCAAATTTGCTCACTGTCTGTGAAGGCTTAAAATATTGATCAGGCTTTAACGTATTGTGATTCAAAATGGTATGCCTTTCAGAATTGTAGAAAGATTGTAAATTATATGGCAGAATTTGTTCATTTGTAATTTTAAGGGTGAAGGGACTATGGTGATTTGGAAATGTTGATTTCAATTTGATTTATTGTAATGGGAAATTACATGCTGGGTTCGGAGGGATGTGGACGGCATGAAAGGGAAGAGGCGAGAGGAGGGACCACATGAGAGAGAGCACCCGGTCAAAGGAAGACCACCTGAGAGGGGGTACCAACCAGCCAATCTACAAGGTCGGGAGAGCACAGTCCAGATAATTAACAGTCTTGAGACCTCGGAAGACAGCATTAAGAAAGACGTAGACGAAAGGACTACGGCTGACACCGCTTACATGAGTATAGGATACGTGAAAAGAGTTTGTTCCAGCGAACAGAAAAACCAGAACGGAGGCGATTGGGCCGTCCTTCCCGGACAACCGCTGGCTTACCGGGGCGGGGTTCCTCTCCGAGTGCAGCATGGAGCGTGGCAAGCCGAACGCCTTCACAGGCAGAAGCCGGCTTTCCACGCGGTTCCTTTCACCACAAGGGCGAGGCCGTACCCAGAGACATGGAAGGCAGAAACCTGCTTCCGAGTTCACCGCCAACACTCACCTTCAGAAAGCGTCACAGAGACCTCAAGGGTACCAGACCTCTTCAAGACGGGGGTTCCTCGCGGGGACCCGGACTTGGCGGGCCGGGCAGGCAACCCTCCTTCAAACCAAGAGAAAGGGGGCGGGGCTTACAGGGATATTTATAGAGAACCAAGCCAAGTCCGTGCTGATTGGCTACCTAGACCCCAACCCCTATATAAGGTAAAAACAAATGATGGACTGGGGGTCTCTTTGCCATTCTCTTCTAGGACTTCGAGAGAGAGAGAGCTGTGCCTGAGACGCTGTTGGCTTACAAGGACTAGCTGCAAGGTCGAGAAGCCACATCCATATTCCAAGAAAAAGAAGAAGCATTCTTGAACTTTTTGTTCCTTTTTTTGAATTCCTGTATCCTGAATAAAGGTTTTTCTTAAGTTCCACTCCTGGCTGTCTGTCCATCATTCACACATGCTTTCTGAGAACTGTAAAATGTTCTCCATAATTTCTTGAATATTTATTAGCAAAAACATTTTGAAATAATCTGATGGATTGTGGTTATGCACACTTAATATGGTGGATATTTTTGGTAGCTGGCCCCGAATACTAGGCTGGATGTGGTCACATAATGTCTTTAGGCATTACATGAAGACATCCTGTAACAACGTGCCTCTGATGCTGGTGTTATCATTACTTCAGTCTCGTGATTGTGATTCTTGATGTGATGACATCACATCTGACCGTGTGATTCACATCCAAAGGATCCTTTGGGATATTAAAATAGCGTATTTATTTATTGTGTGGCAGCAGATGTAGAACAGCTGCCACACTACATAACCTTCAGCATTTGGGCAAGACTATAATTGAATGCATTTTGTCACATAAAGTACAAATTGATAACCGTAAAATGAAGTGTGGACTAATTGCATTTTAAAAATGTGTTTGCTTTAGCAAAGATATTTAAATAGAAATGACTGACTTGCAAAGTAGACGATAACGGAGATCAGAAGAAGTCCTAGTGTAGTCTAAATGCCTTTTTATATGCTTTGTTGGGCTGGTGAATGCGTAAGAATAGGAACATAACCAGAAACTGCAACGGCAGGACATTGTGTTTTAACATTGAGAGCCTGAGGTAATTATTTACTAATTCTATGTCGAGACAGGAGGCGAGCATTATGCTTAACTTTCTTTATTACTGCTTCCACAGCCTTTTAAATTTATAACATTTTAACTTTCTTAAAACTTTATGAACACTTTTTTTGTTTCTCTTTCAACTCCTTCGGGGCTAGACACAAAAAAGGGGCATAGTTTTAATATTCCGGTAAAATGTCTGAAGGAACTACCCATCCCCAGAATCCTTGGGTGTTTAGTATTCCTGTTCATTCACCCAATCAGGCTCTGACATCCCCTATAAGTACGCCATCTCGTCAGCTCAATTACTCTTTCTTTGTTGCTGCTCACAAAGATAAGTGGAATTTCTGTATAACTACGAGTTGTTTCATTGTGTGTTGTAGAAGTATATGTGCGCATATATGTGTAATTTATAAGTTAAGGGAATGCGCGCATGCGCACGTAAGGAGACATATGTTTCATGAGGTATGCTTTTCAGAAGTAGGAAATGCCTTTCGGCTTGCTCGCTCGCGTTAGCATTAGCGAGCGCTTCATTCAGGCGGCATTGTTTCGTTCCTTTTAGTTTTTCTTATCTCTTCAATTTACGAGGTCTAGGTCTCCGAACAGGCTTCTGGCGGGGAACTAGGACCCCAGGGGAGCTTATCTTCATGACAGCACCTCACAGCAAGCACCGTGACTCAACAAACGTTACACCTCAAGAGTGTAAACGGTCTTGACGGTGCGGCGCAGTAGAAAGCATCTGTTTTGACCATTAAAAAAATAAAATAAATACAATAAAAAAAAGAATTTTGCTTTAACACTTCACGGCCCGCGAAAGTGACACCTTTTGGGCGAATCTAACAGCTGACGCTCACGAACAGCTCGCGTGATCGAGCACTAGAGATCATGGCACACTATCATGAGCCCAGAGGGTCCAGGAGCACGTCCCCCGAGTGGAGCTCAGAGGATTGGGAGAGCAGCCCATAAGAGAGGAAGAGGACCTTTCTCTCAGTTTCAAATAAGTTTTGGATGACTCATTGTCCCAGGCTGTGTCAGAAGGGGTGATGCCCCTGACACAGAGACTGGACCAGATGGAGGCCATGCTGAACAAGCAAAAGGCAGAGCAGGTGAAGTCCAGAAAGAAGAGGTAGCTCAGCCCCGGATGACACCCCAAATTAGGGGATGACCAACAGGGCTGTAAGAAGGCTCAGAAGAGTAATACCTCTGGGACGCCGCCAACCCACACAGAAGGGGTAGACTTGAGACCCCAAGAGCCAGTCGACCCGGTCAACATGCTGAAAGAAGCCTTTTTAAAGAGGGTGACGGAGCCAGGCTCTTGACCCCCGGCCTCCAGACCCAGGGGTGAGTATCGATGGGGAAGAAGAGAATGCTGGTTACTCCCCGGACGAAGAAGGCGGGGAAGAGGAGAAAGCCCCTCCACTACCCAATGCCTCCAATAAGCCTCTTGAGGAAGACAATGAGGGTCTAGTCGACATGTTCGACCCAGAGGCAATATGGCATCCTAGATTTGCAGATTGGGTGCAATCTCCCCGAGTGGCACAGTATATGACATACTGTCATGGGTATCAGGCAGGTAGTTGGGGCAAGCTGGGTGGAGGATTGGCAGGCCTGGCATAGGCACACAAAGAACCCATAGCGGATCTCTCCTTCCTAGTGTTTGTAGTAACTTCCTGGTTACCAATTCATGTTGCCAAACAGGAAGTGCATGACAATTCATGAGCTCTCTAGTGTTTGGGTGTGTCTGGCTATATAAGCCACACCCAAGATTCTTCCAGTGCTTTGTGTTGCTTACTGTGAGCTGTATCAGCAACACACTTGCCATGCTCTGGATCAGCCAGCTCTGATTACCTGCTCTGGATCATCTACTTCTGCTTACCTGCTCCGGATCATCCTGCTGGATCATCCTGCTTCTTCTTACCTGCTCCGGATCATCCTGCTTCTGCTTACCCCCCTCCGGATCATTCTGCTTCTGCTTACCTGCTCCGGAGGAACCTCCGTTCTTACTCCACTCCGCAGCAATCTCCAGTCAAGAGGGGACTTCTACACCGGCACCTGTAAGTACAAAGAAGAACTGGGTTAACACGCGCATGTCCGTAACGCTGCGCATACTCACTGAATCTTCCTGTGATGCTGGAATCCAGGTCAGTTGTACGAGCGCATAAACACCTGAAAAAGAAAGAAGAGAGATTATTCTTTGTGCTTGCCCCAATAACGCGGACACTTATTTCGCTGCTCTCTCTCTCAACGCGGTACATACTTACCAAAGCCTCCGTGCATACTTTCCAAACCACCAAGTCTCCAGTAGCGCTGAACCCGGACTCAAGGCGCTACTAGCACATAATTTCTCTTGCAAGGGAAAGGGAGAGACATTACCAGGCGCGCTCGAATTGAAGGCGCTGTGCATACCTACCAGCAGCTAGCTTCTGCACGCAGCGCTACTCACCCACAAAAACACCGGCAAACAAAGACATTACGGACAATTTTGGACACTCAACATTCTCCGCGCAACGTTCACTTGTGGGAAGGACTTTCTGGCCAGTGAAGAAACTGGCGCCTTGAACACTCAGCCTCGCTGTGAAGGCATAAAACAGCGTGTGGCATTTGAACTCAGCCTATAGACATTGGCATCAATCACATGAGCGAATCGCGCCCCTGCGAATACAGGATGGAGTGCACACCCTACTAAAGATCAAGGTAAGCCCTTAGGGGACATCATAGCACACAGTTAAGAGAAGGAAAGAGCCCAGGGGAATCGGGGGAATTTTGGTCTAAGTGTACACCTTGTATTTGACAGGTATCCCTCCGGGTGAAACAGGGGAAGTGAGAACTCTGGGTCAATGGAGGCTCATCCATCGCTCCTGCAGAGACACAGGTGAGTGTGACACATACCACATGAGGAAGCCATTGGACAGACATGTCCGGTCTAAGATTAGGGCAGAATGCTCTAGACCTGATTTCCCGGACAAGGTGACCGATACCCCTGACCTAGACCCTAAAATGGTGCCTTTTGTCACGCATCAAAGGAAGTTAGGAAAGGGGTGGACTGAGCATGGCAGGGATGTCAAGACAAGGTCTTGGACATCGCAGGCCCACTCGCAAAAATTATGGACCTGGCTGAAAGAGCCATGGATACAAACACGCCAGTAGATCCTCGAGCCCTAGGGAATTGGTCCCAGCGTGCTGTCTGTCTGTTGGGCAACACAAATTGCGCCCTGTCATCAGAGAGGAGGAGAGGTGTGCTGTTAAAAATAGACTGCAAGCTTAGTGACCTAGCCTCATACAAGGCGGGTGAGAGCGCGAACGGGCTATTGTTTGGGGACACGTTCACCAAGGAAATGGCGCAATTCGTTGGGACATACTCCGCCCTGGAGAAGGTGCAGAGCTCCATTCAGAGAATCTTCCCCAGATGGGTTTTCGCCGGGACCGGGCGGCAGAGGGGTCGAGCGTCCGATCGGGTTGGCGCGCCTAGAAGACCCCAGGGACCAAGAGCCCAATACTGGGAAAAACGCCAACAAGATAACTTCTTCTCGGCTAGAGCCTGGTTCCCCAGGAACAGGAGGGGGAGAGGAGCCCACAGACACCAAAACACAGCAGGCGGTGAGTACTCTAAAAGCGCCGCTCCGAAAATAGGGGCAGGACGTTCTTGTTTTTGCATGCATGGCGCAAATGATGAAGCGATGCATGGGTGCTCCAAGCGGCGACAGGCATGCGCCTAGGAATTATAGGGATCCCCACTCAAACGCGAGAACCAATAGTGATGCACATGCCTCAGGAGGAGCAGACATTGCTCTTAAGCGAATTGGGCTATAGAACGAGAAATACAGGGGGACCAAGGTTTCCTCAGCAATATGTTCCTGGTTCACAGGGGCGAGAAGGTCAGGCCAGTGATAAATCTGAAGAGTCTGAACGAATGGATTACATACAGAGACTTCAAGATGGAGGGGATTCACCTCCTCCGGGGCCTTCTCAGGACAGGAGATTGGCTGGTCCGCTTGGACCTCAAGGATGCATATTGAACTATTCCAGTAGCAGCAGAGCATCGAAAGTTCCTCCGCTTCAGGTGGGACACAGAGATCTGGACATTCACGTGCCTCCCTTTCGGCCTAGCATCGGCGGCATGGGCCTTCACCAAGATTATGCGTCCAGTAGCAGCAGCCATTCGAGAGAGAAGAATCAGGATAGTCGTCTATCTAGACGATATCCTCATTTTAGGACAAAGCACCACCCAACTGCGGGAACAGGCCACGTGGGTGTGCAACCTGGTATCCTCCCTCGGCTTTGTCATAAACACAGAGAAATCAGACCTTAGACCCACGCAGAGGATAGAGTTTCTAGGGTTCGTTATAGATACCAAGAAAGCCTCACTGGAGTTGCTACCACAAATGATAAAAGCGATAAAGAAGGAACTGAGGACCGTGATAGCGAAGAAAGTTATTTTGCTTCGCAATCTAACTCGGATAGTGGGCCTCCTCACAGCCTCAATCTAAGCAATTTTCCCGGGGCTGCTGCATTACAGAGCTTTTCAGAGGTTCAAGATCAAACATCTCACAGGGGGACTGGGTTACCATCAGTTTGTCACCCTAGATCAGGAAACAATCACAGAGATTCATTGGTGGCTCCAAAATATGGAAGCCTGGAACGGCCGAGCAATCTTCGTAGACACCCCAGACCTAGTAATAGTCAGACGCAAGCAGGGCCGGATGCGGTGCCCGTTGCGGAAGTCTAGAAACAGGGGGAAAATGGTCCGAAGAGGAGCTTCGTCTTCACATAAACTGTCTAGAACTGCTGGCAGGGGCATTCGCCGTGCAAGCCTTTACCAGGGACTGAGCCAACTGCTGCGTCCTCCTCAAGATGCACAATATTTCTGCCGTCCGCTATATAAACAAGCTAGAAGGGATGTTGGCAGAGTCGGAATTGGCAAAGGATTTTTGGCATCACTGTCTGCAGCAACAGATTTCAGGGTCAGCGGAATATTTACCAGCAGCTCAGAATTTAGTAGCAGACTGCAACTCTCGATATCTAGTAGACTCAAGCAACTGGAGACTACTCCCAAACATCTTCGCTCAGATTCAGGCCCTTTGGGGGCCCGTAGATACTGACCTATTTGCATCCAGGCTCAACACCCAAACCCCCAGGTTCTTCAGTTGGAGGATAGATCTGGAGGCAGCGGGACGGATGCGTTCTTGCAACAGTGGACGGGAGCAATCCACTACGCGTTTCCCCCGTTGGTCATGCTGACAAGGTTTCTTGCGAAAGTTTGCAGGGAGCAAGCAGAGGTAGTGTTAATAGTTCCGATTTGGAAGTCCCCGCCGTGGTTTCCAGTAGTGATGTAACTTTCCATGGATTTCCTGAGAGTACTTCGCCACAGGATAGACATTCTGCAGGGTCCCGAGCGGGCAGTTTCACCCATTAGTAGCAGAGAGCACCCTACGCCTGATGGCCTGCAGGATTTCGGGCAAAGATGGTAGCTGCCAGGAATTTTGCAACTCGCTGCCAACTGTATCAGGGACTCGTGGGTGCCTTCCACCATCAGGAGCTATGGTGCTGCTTGGAAGTGCTGGATTGTCTACTGCACAGATTTCAGTGTTAATCCCATTTCGGCCCCTTTAGTGCACATTCTGAACTTCTTAGCAGAAAGGTTCAGAGAAAGCTGTGCCTACAGGATGATCGGTGTCTACAGGGTCTATCTCGGCAGGTCATGATAAGGTAGAAGGAAGACCGGTAGGGGAACACCCAGCGGTTCTCCGGCTACTGAAGGGAGTAAAGATGCGCAAGCCCCCAGAACCTAAGTATTCCGTGCTCTGGGATGTGCGGGTAGTCTTCCAGCTGTTTCTAACCTGGCCAGACAACAGAGACCTAACGGGATCCCAGCTATCCGGGAAATTAGCTATGCTGCTATGCCTAATAGCATTTAGGAGGGTATTGGACGTGAAAGCACTAGAGATTGACAGAAAGATCTTCTATCCAGACGGAGTTGCCTTTAACGTAGCAAACGGAACTAAATCAGATTCAGTGAATATTTCCTACCCATACTTCCCGAATAATGCCAAGCTGTGCTTAGCGCAATGTATTAAAGACTAGGAGATCGCAACAGTGGAAGTGAGGCCTATAAGGGTCACCCAGCTATTAATTGCACGCATTAAGCCTTTCCACGCAGTAGCGACAGCCACGATTGTGAGATGGGTTAGGGAAGTGATGCACTGGGCAGATATTGACTTATCCCAATTCGGCGCACATTCAGCGAGTGGTGCGATGGCTTCTAGGGCCTTTTCAGCAGGAGTTCCTTTACAAAATATTATGAAGTCAGCAGATTGGTCTAACGAGTCAACATTTAAGACTTTTTATTTTAAGCCTATCTCAGATAGAGTGATAGACAGCTTTGAACAAGCATAATGCTTGCCTCCTGTCTCGACATAGAATGAAGATTGCCCAGGCTTACAGCACAGAGTAGTCTTGATTCTATTAAGACAAGGAGGCGAGCATTATATCCCACCTAGAATGCTTAAGGGGTCGTATTGATATACTGTATTGAAGTATTATGTATGTGATTGACCCACCCTTATGAAAGCCTCTCTGTTTGTTTTAGGAGAAGGTGACCTGAGTGAAGTCAAAGAAAAGGATCGGGATTGAAATCTACGAGATTACTCTTCACCGTAAGGAAAACGGAGTCCGATGCAGTAGATTATTCAAATTCATCAGTTGGTTTATGTTGACTGTTGGCGTTTCAGTTAAGATTGTTCGCTCTCAAAGAAAGTGGAATTGAGCTGATGAGATGGCGTACTTATAGGGGATGTCAGAGCCTGATTGGGCGAATGGACAGTGCAGGACTACTAAACACCTGAGGATTATGGGGATGGTTAGTTCCTTCAGACATTTTACTGGAATATTAAAACTCTGCCCCTTTTTTGTGCCTAGTCCCGAAGGAGCTGAAAGAGAAACTAAAAAAGTGTTCATAAAGTTTTAAGAAAGTTAAAATGTTATACATTTAAAAGGCTGTGGAAGCAGTAATAAAGAAAGTTAAGCCTAATGCTTGCCTCTTCAATAGAATCAAGACTACCCTGCGCTGTAAGCCTGGGCAATCTTCATTACTTGGAAGTGGTCCTAAGGAAAGACTGTGGGGGAGGTGGATTGAGCTGTTAATTTGGGTAGAATTGTCTGGGGCTTGAGGGTCTTGTTCCATTGCTAACAGGTAGCATTTGTGCCACGTTTTGAAAAGTTAGCTTTTATGACCAGAGGGAGAGCATTCCGGTAGAGTGGAGTAGGGGGAAGGAGCAAATGTGGAGGCTGCATAGGGGTGAGTGGGGGAGAAGGATATATGTCATTTATAATGCGCCTGTACACAAGTGTTTCTAGGTGCGATCAGGTAACTGATAGGTTGTGAAGAGAAGTGGAACTGCAAGTTTGAGAGGGAGAGTACATTGAGATGCATTCAGCAGGGTAATGGGGGGAGGGGCAAGACCATGGATTGATTCATAGATGAGTAGCAGACATTTAAAGATTGCTATTTTGCCTGGAGAGTGTGATCGGGTCAGGGTCATGAAGAGTGGGAGGGGCGGGAACCCCTCTCCACCTGGGGTAGGAGGATTACAGGAAAAAATCAATAGCGAGCCATGTCCCAGATGCAGGGTGTTGGAGAGGGTGAGTGGGTTAAGTCCCTGAAAAATCCCAATGTGCCACAAATGTCCCCAATGGTATTGCTCATTACAATCCAATAGCTCCCAGTAGATTTTCTGGTCTGTGATTTCTCTTTTTCCCTTTCAGTACTCCAACTCCCACACTGCACCTAAGAGCAACTGAGAAAACCAAGACTGGAGCCAGAAGAGCACAATCATGAGCAGTCAGCAAGCGGACTTGGAATTTCACAGCCGAACAGAAATGAGACGCCCACTACCAGACGACACAGACAGGCATCAGGCTAATGGGTGGACAGCAGAAAACAAACTGGGAGTGAGGAGAGACTGCAGGGGGACAACGGATACCCTCCACCAAACCTAAATGGCAACAAAACGTAACAACTAAGGAAAGCCACAGGGAGAACAAACAGACTGAGGCTATGGCTGCTACAACACCAGAGACTGTTTCCAAAGCTCTGCTGGAAAAAGGGGAAGGGCTTAGGTTTTTTAAAAGCCTCTCACCTGTGTAACACAGTCCTACACATTAGTTCCTGGAGTCAGGTGAGCGATTGAACCAGTGCATGACAGAACCAGAAGGGCCACTGTATAAAAGGAGACAGAAGGAGGGGCAGAGTGTAGGTTGCGGGGTGAGCAGGAGGTGATGTGAATGTTGACCGAGACCAGGCAGAGGATGGATGGGAAGCGGTATGCTGGAGAGTTGGTGGCCAAATTTGAGCAGAGTGAAGGTAAGGTGAAACAGAGTGGTATCAGGTGTGTGTGTTTTGTGTGTGGGGAGCTGTGTCAAAGGATAATTGAGAGAAGGAAAGACGGACGGGGAGAAGTATAAAAGGAAGTGAGGGAGCGGGTGAATATGTTGGGAGGGAGTGGAGAGAGTGCAAGATGGTAGTGGGAGTAGAGGTTAGGACGGAGTCAAGCGGGTGGGGTCAAGATCGTGATTAGAGATATCCAAAGAGTGTTTGCTAAGGTGTAGAGAGAGTAGTAGTAATAGTGCTGAGAGGAGAGAGTAGTTGTGGGAGGAGGAGGAGTAGTAGTGGGGAGTCGTTGTAGTGTGAACAGGAGAATGAGAGGGAGTAACAGAATAAGATTGGAAGGTGGAGGTAGACCCCAAAGGGGAGAACATCAGAGGGATAGGGAATGAAGTGTCAGGGAGAGTGTGAAGAGACAGTAAGTGAAATAGGAGGGAGGAGAGTTGGAGGAGCCAAAGGAGAGTGACCGAGACATAGGGGGAGGAACATCAGAGGACGGAAGGATAAGACCAAGTGGCGCCTGAAAGGCACACACCCTTTCCTTGCATCACATTGGGGAACATGGAGCAGACACGATTGTTCCCAGAGGCCTTTGTGGTTGCATAATCAGCCAGACGGTAGGGGTTACCTATCTCTGTAGACCGTTGTGGGGTCGAAGGATGCCGGTGTTAAGGAGGGAATAGCCCACACTAGACAAGCCCAACTCCCTTTACAGCCTGGGCCATTTGGTAATGCCCAAAAAAGGCACAAAACAAAATGCTGAATGAGCATTTTCAGCGCATCTAGCATGTACACATTTTTTAAATCCCATAATGCTGAACAAGGGCCCCACTCCCCTTGTTCAGCATTATGGGATAAAAAGTGTGTGGGGGTATCCCCTGCTCTCCTTGTTCGGCATTATGGATTTGGAGGTTGGGGGGGGGGGGGGGGGGAATTAAAAAAAGAAAAAAAGGACCATGCGGTGGAGTTCCACCCCACAATTGGGAGAGGGAACTGGCGCTGCAGGGAGAGGGCCGCGGTGAAGAAGGTAAGTGCGCTGCTAGGACAATAAGGGGTAAAGGGGTGGCAGGTAGGGGAAATGTGGGAAAGGGTGAGGAAAGTTATTACTGCACACCGTCGTTGTCAGGCGAATATTGCTCTCGTAGTGCAGCCGAAGAGTTCTTCTGACTATTATACCCCGCTGGCTGGAATAAACAATCAGTGCGATCTAATAGCCAAAAGATAGGATGCCAAACGAAGACCAAGATGGCTGCAGTACTCAGGATAGGGTGCGCCGACACAGGAGTAGAGGTAGACTGGAAGTGACTGTAAGGAAAGTGATGGAAGTTATCCACAATCCGTAACAGTAAGACAATGTAAGCAATCAATAACAGAGCACTGACCTTTGAGTTAAGAACTCTGAACCCCAAGGGAGTGTGCCAGGCAATTTACCAGTTTACCCCTGTGAATAAGGAAATGCAACAACAAATGCTAGCGACTGGAATTGGCAGACAATATTTTACAAGGTGAATGTTCAGAATACACCCTTATCGTGAAAGAAACTGTACTGGAGCGGTTGAGGCAATGAAGATTCAAGGGTCCGTAGTGGGATGCAGGGAGTCCAAACAGTATCTACCCCGACGGAACGAGGACGCCTAAGCAGAATTCACAGGCAGTCTCAATTCTAAAGTAAACACAAAGTTTTAAATCCAAAGGCAAATCCACAACAAAAATCCGTAATCCAAGGCAGTTCAAAATGAAGTCCAACAAAATCCCCAGGTAGTCCGCAAGATCCGAAGGAACTCTGAAGCGGCTTTAGTCTGAAAAGAAATCCGTAAGGCAACAAGCGTAGGCTTTATTCATAGTCTGTGGACGTTCCGAGGTCAAAGCAGTACAATGAAGACAGCGAACAATTCCAGATACCAAGAAGACAGAAGATAGGCAGAATCCAGGGACAGTCCGAAGTATGATACACGGGGAGGCAGTTCCAAGAAGGGCGGGAAAAGGGAGGGACGGTAAACAAGAGTCAATGATACAAAGTAACGCCACTGGAAACCAGGAAGTTCAGACGCACCGAGTGATTCACGGCAGCGCTTTTTAAACAATCACGTGAACACACTAGCATCACGCGGGAGGCGGGGCAATGAAGAAATGACGGGACGCCAGCGTTGCCAGGCCAACTTCCATGCACCTGGTAGTCCTCGTCTTAAAGGGCCAGAACCTGTCTGAGCCCGGCTTTTCTTATAGACAAAAAAGGGGGCCACAAATCTTCTTGAACCTTAAGTTTTATTCATGACAGATTCCTCCCTCAAAGAGGCCCTCACCTTACGAGAAGCCCAGAATCGCGAAACCAGGATCGGGGCATGGACGTTCTCTACGGGTTCCCATGTACGGTCTTCCGGACCATAGCCCTTCCAGTCTATGAGAGAGAACCGCTTACCACCACGGACCCTGGTGTCCAACACTTTACATACCTCGTACTCATCCGTGCCCCGAACACGAACGGGTAATGGCCGAGATGGCAGCCGGGCATCCGGATGACAAGGTTTCAGCAACGAAACGTGGAACACTGGGTGTATCTTCCAAGTGGCCGGAAGGGTCAAGCGGACGGCCGCAGCATTAATAACCCGCTGCACCACATACGGACCCACAAAACGTGGTAACAAGGGCTTCTGCCCAGGAAGACGGAGATTCCGGGTCGATAGCCATACCCGCATACCAGGATGGTAAACCGGAGCAGGTGAGCGCTTAGCATCAGCAAAGGCCTTGGTTTGCATGCGCGCCTCTTGTAGATGTTTCTTCACCTGTGCTTGGATCTCTGACAGGTCTCTAATGCAAGCCTCTGCGGCTGGGTTACGCACTGGTATCTCCGGGGATAGCGGCAAAGAATGAGGATGCTGGCCGTACAATGCGTAGAACGGAGATACTTTGGTAGTTGTATGCAACGAATTATAATAGGCAAATTCAGCAAAAGTCAACACTGAGACCCAAGTATCCTGGGAGAGGCAGGTTAGGCAACGGAGATATTGCTCCATGGTGGCATTCAGTCGCTCGGACTGCCCATCAGTCTGGGGGTGGTAAGCACTTGAATACCTCCCGTCAATCCCAAGCGAAGAAGTCAAGGCCCTCCAAAAACGAGAGGTAAACTGTGGGCCGCGATCAGTGACCACAACAGAAGGCAAGCCAAATAACCTGAATACGTTTTTCAGAAACAGGTCGACTAATGTAGGAGAACTAGGAATGCCATGACATGGTATAAACAGAGCAAATTTTGTGAAGTAGTCTATAACCACCCAAATAGTGTCAAAACCGTGCACCCGTGGTAACTCCACTACAAAGTCCATCGATATAGCTGCCCATGGATGTTCAGGAATTGGCATTGGTTGTAACAGGCCGATGGGCTTACCCGAAGTCTGTTTACATTGAGCACACACTGCACATGTTGCCAAATACGAGGCCACGTCCTTATCTAGAGAAGGCCACCAGCACCATCTCTTTAATAGATCCAAAGTCTTTCTGACACCTGGATGGGCAGCCAAGGACGAATCGTGGCTCCATTGCATGGCGGTATTCCGGGTGGATGAATCCGGTAAGTATATCTTTCCCAGTTTATAGGGTAATGAATGCAACACTTCGAGACCCAGCGTATTTATTTCAGAAGGCGACTTCTTAACCCAGTTCTGTAGAGATTCCCTCAGGGATGGCTGCAAGGTACATCCACACACCACCTGAGTGGGCAAAAGTGGGACCCCATCAAGGCTACCAGGACCAGAGGCCCCGTGCAGGCGGGAAAGGGCATCCGCCTTAGAGTTCTGGGAACCAGGACGATAGGTGATGGTAAAGTTAAAGGCTGAAAAGAACTCATGCCATCGAGCATGACGTGCTGTCATGCATTTCACTGACTGGAGAGCCAGGAGGTTTCTATGATCCGTAAAGACCTGGACCGGCTCTGAAGTACCGAGTAGATGGTGCCGCCAAACCAAAAAGGCGTCTCTAACCGCCAACAGCTCTCTCTCTGTTATTGTGTAATTACGCTCATAAGAGGTAAGCTTCCTGGAATGGTAAGCCACAGGATGTAGACCACTAATGTCTGAACAATACTGGAATAAGACAGCCCCAATCGCCACCTCTGAAGCATCTGCTTCAACCACAAATGGTGAGTTCGGATCCGGATGTTGGAGTACAGGGGCGGTCGTGAAAGCAGTCTTCAAGGCCTCAAAGGCATTCTGCGCCTCCACATTCCAAGTAAATGAGCGCTTAGAACTGTTGAGGGCAGTAAGAGGGCTGACTATTGCGGAGAAGTCCAGGACGAAGCGCCGATAAAAATTGGCGAACCCAAGGAACGATTGCCACGTCTTTACGTTGACAGGTGTTGGCCAGTCTAAAACCGCTGCTACTTTGGCTCGGCTCATTTCCACCCCCCTTATTGTTGATGTTATAGGCTAGGAACTCCACCTCGTTCACGTGGAAAACACACTTCTCCAATTTAGCATATAGGTGGTTCTCCCGGAGCCGTTGCAGTACAGCCGAAACGTGGTCAACATGCGTAGAAAAGGACGGTGAATAGATCAGGATATCATCTAGATACACAATCAAGTACCGGTCCATCATATCGTGGAATATTTCATTAACAAAATACTGGAATGTGGCTGGGGCATTGCATAGGCCAAAAGGCATGACCCTGTATTCAAAGAGACCATACTTGGTCTTGAAGGCGGTTTTCCACTCATCCCCCTCACGTATCCGCACCAAATTATAGGCCCCTCTTAAATCGAGTTTGGTGAAGATCTTAGCTGAGCCTAGTTGGTCCAACAAAACAGAAATCAGCGGAATGGGGTACTGATTCCTAATAGTAATGGAATTCAAAGCGCGATAATCAATACACGGGCGGAGATCTCCCTCCCGCTTAGGCACAAAAAACAAGGGGGTGGCCGCCGAGGATCGCGAAGGGCATATGAAACCAGATGCTAAAGATCTGTCAATGTAGGACTTCAAAACCTGATCTTCCTTAGGAGTTAATGAATATATGCGCCGGAAGGGATCTTAGCCCCCGGAATTAACTCAATAGGGCAGTCATATGGCCTGTGTGGTGGCAAAACATCAGCACCCCCTTCATCAAAGACATCCTGGTAGTTCTCGTATTCCTCAGGAAGCTGTGTTTTACCTACCGCACCTACAACAAAAGCCGTATCCAGGAGCGCACGATTAGCTGTTATGGACTCCTGATTAGTCCCTTGGCAGTTCTTAGCACAGAATTCCGAAGGAAAGCACACCACCCCGGAGTGCCAATCCACCACTGGGTTATGTGATTTTAACCAGGGAAGGCCAAATATAAACCCGAACTGGGGGGCGGCTGTCAGGTCGAATGCGATAGTTTCGGTATGCCCGACTTCCATCTTCATAATCAAGGCGGCAGTGCTTTCCGTTACCATGCCAGATACAAGGGACGAACCATCGACCGCCTTCACAATCTCCGGACACGATTTTAGGACCACTGGTAACCCCAGTTTCCTAGCCAGCGCAATGTCCACATAGTTACCTGTAGCCCCAGAATCCAGAACCACAGTAACTAACCATTCCCCACAGTCCTCAGCGGAAAGAGTCACCGACACACCATAGGGAAATTGGCTGTTGGAGTCTCGAGAAATACCACCCGACAACTGGACTCCAATTATTGTCGGGCTTTCGCGTTTCCCTGTTTCTTGCTGGGTTTCTTGGGGCATAAGCGGAGCAAGTGATCAGAAGCCCCACAGTAGAAACAGAGTCCGTTCTTTCTCCTGTGTTCCCTTGTTTCAGGTGAAATTGGCCCCCGAACTTCTCCAATCTGCATGGGTTCTACCGTACTGGGAGCGGAGACATGGGCAGAGGAAGAGGTGGGTTGGACTAGTCTTTTCTCCCCTCTCCTTTCTGCCTGTCGGGAGTCAACCTGTAAGACAAGGTCCAATAACTCGGGAAAGGCGTAGGTATCACCGGGACAGTGGCCAGCGTGTCCTTTAGGGGATCGGAAAGTCCTTTGTAAAACAGGGAGGCTTTCTTGTCCTCCGGCCAACCAGTTTCTGCTATAAGCTGGTTAAACTTAGCTACATAAGTTAGGAGGGGGGTAGTCCCTTGTTGTAACCCAAGCAATTCCAAATCGGTAGCCTGTGTGGCATACCGCGTGTCAAAAACACGACTGATGGAGTCTATTAACGCATCACAGTTGTATAACAAGTGACTTCCTTCCTCAAGCAAGGGATTAGCCCAAGCCGCTGCAGTACCACCCAAGTGTGACAACAAAAAGGCCGCTTTGGTTGTGGAGTCCGGAAATGAAGCAGGCCTGCAAAGAAAATGCAACCTACATTGGTTTAGGAAGGTCCTATAGGATTTAGGATCCCCCATAAACCGCTCCGGTGGGGCCAACGGGAACTGGCCCGTCATATAAATTGGGCCCGCCTCCTGCTGAGGCTGAGACAAACCGGAACCCGAGGGCACTGCAGGAGGGGGTATCAGAGCACCAGCAGGCTGTAAACCAGCTTGAAGCTGATCAATACGCCTTTCTGTGGCAGAGTGGGCAGCAGCCATATCAGTATGTAAATCAGCCACCAGCTGGAGAATAGCCGTCAATGATTCGTTGGCATCCATTATAGTTAATGGCTTCTGAATCTGTCAGGCGAATATTGCCCTCGTAGTGTAGCCGAAGAGTTCTTCTGACTACTATACCCCGCTGGCTGGAATAAACAACCAGTGCGATCTAGTAGCCAAAAGATAGGATGCCAAACGAAGACCAAGATGGCTGCAGTACTCAGGATAGGGTGCACCAACACAGGAGTAGAGGTAGACTCGAAGTGACTGTAAGGAAAGTGATGGAAGTTATCCACAATCCGTAACAGTAAGACAATGTAAGCTATCAATAACAGAGCACTGACCTTTGAGTTAAGAACTCTCAACCCCAAGGGAGTGTGCTAGGCAATTTACCAGTTTACCCCTGTGAATAAGGAAATGCAACAATAAATGCTAGCGACTGGAATTGGCAGGCAATATTTTACAAGGTGAATGTTCAGAATACACCCTTACCGTGAAAGAAACTGTACTGGAGCGGTTGAGGCAATGAAGATTTGAGGGTCCGTAGTGGGATGCAGGGAGTCCAAACAGAATCTACCCTGACGGAACGAGGACGCCTAAGCAGAATTCACAGGCAGTCTAAAGTCTAAAGTAAACACAAAGTTTCAAATCCAAAAGCAAATCCACAACAAAAATCCGTAATCCAAGGCAGTTCAAAATGAAGTCCAACAAAATCCCCAGGTAGTCTGCAAGATCCGAAGGAACTCTGAAGCAGCTTTAGTCTGAAAAGAAATCCGTAAGGCAACAAACGTAGGCTTTATTCATAATCCGTGGACGTTCCGAGGTCAAAGCAGTACAATGAAGGCAGCAAACAATTCCAGATACCTAGGAGACAGAAGATAGGCAGAATCCAGGGACAGTCCGAAGTACGATACACAGGGAGGCAGTTCCAAGAAGGGCGGGAATAGGGAGGGACGGTAAACAAGAGTCAATGATGCAAAGTAACGCCACTGGAAACCAGGAAGTTCAGAAGCACTGAGTGATTCACGGCGGCGCTTTTTAAACAATCACGTGAACACACTAGCATCACGCCGGAGGCGGGGCAATGAAGAAATGACGGGACACCAGCGTTGCCAGGCCAACTTCCATGCACCTGGTAGTCCTCGTCTTAAAGGGCCAGAACCTGTCTGAGCGCGGCTTTTCTTATAGACAAAAAAGGGGGCCACAAATCTTCTTGAACCTGAAGTTTTATTCATGACAGTCGTTTTCGAATTCAGAATTTTCCTAAACAACATTTTCGGCAGCGCGGTAATCTCATAGAACCAGCCATTTCTGTTGAACAGATCTACTTGTCTAAAAAAGTATCTTTTGCCCATCGTAATACTGAACCTGAACAATCTACTTGTTTAATCATCGACCAGTCCACTCATATTTGAGCAATTTCCACTTCTTAAATTGCTTAAAGATATAAAAGCCCTGGGATCCTTCTGGAGACTCCACAAGTTAAAGCCATCTGTGGCAAGAACCATGCAGCATGGTGAGTGTAGGTCGGGGGGCAACTTGGTAGGCTAAAATGGGTTCATGTAGCAAAGTTGAGGACTTTGTTGAGGGGAGCAAAAAAGTAAGAGGGGTCGACCAAGAAGTAGCCTTGTGAAGAAGTCCATTTTGCTGAGCACAAGAGTAGAGGTGGTGGTTTTAGTTGCAAAGATCGTGAGGCGTAGACTGAGTTTTCAAATCTTTGAGAGTGAGTCTAGCTGTGATGGCTATGATGAACTGGTAGTTCCAGGCTGCTGTGAAAGGGAGCCCCAAGGTAGTAAGTCCCGGGTGAGATGGTCCTGGTTGCCTGGGCTGACTAAAATTTCGAGACTGTGGTTTATGGCTGGCGGGAAGACATAGTGGGCTTCCAAGGGTATGCACATGAAGGATGGGGTTGGCAGTGTGGTCCGTCCAGTCGATGGGATCGGGTTGAGGCATTTTCACAGATGAGACGTGGAGAAGACCAGGTCAAATATTCTTTCCCTGACGTGGGTGGGGTTTAGTACTTAAAAGTATGGTTTCGATATTAATGCATGTAAGTGAAGGTAGTAAAATCAATAAAATAATCATTTGAAAACTACTGCTACTGTTCCTCGCTGTCTGCTGGTAGTATTTTTACGATGGCACACCACAGCCAGTACAGGGCGATATGTACGCTATCGGACTTGGCATTAAGGCAATATTCCCAGAAAGCCTTGTGTTTTATCGAGATTATGCACAAACCTACTGAGGATAACCATATGAACCAACTCTAGCCTCAGGTATTCGACCGAAGTCGAGGAAGGGATTTTTAATATCCTTCTCCAAAAGTATCCCTCGAGTTTATCCAACCAATTTAAATTGCTCATGGCCAATGCATCCAAACCCTACAAAACCATGGGACAAAATTATCCTCGCGATTGAATAGCCTGCCGTTTTGCTTCGCAAATGCCTCAATCAAGTGGGTCAAGAGTCGAGCCTTGGCCATCTTTGTTTCTTTTATGTAAGGATAATTTTGTCTGCCACTAATTTCTAAACCCAAATAGGGGTATTTCACTACGTAATACAACCCCCCCACCAGTCTTGTAGTAAAGCTCAGGTGCTTGACCTTCTTGGATGCTACCAAGATAACCTTAGTTTTCTCAGTCTTAATAGTTAAGTAATTTTCGGCAGCATATGTGACCAGTGTATCAAACATCGCCCTTGCTCCACTATAGGTGTGTTTAAACGGTATTACCCAAATTGTTCGAACACAATTGTTCGAATTACCGAATTGACCGAAAGTCGAGGGTCCGAATTGACCTTTGCACAATTGACCGCACATATATATATATGTATGTAACAATTGACCTTCACAATTCGGTCAATTGTGCAAAGGTCAATTGTAATTCGAACAATTGTAGTTCGAACAATTCGTATACATCCATTTAAACATCACTAGATCGTCGGCATAAAGCATACAAGGTATTGTCTGTCCACCAATTTTGGGGCAGCAGCCAACTACTGAAGAGAAGCGCGGGGGATCTCAGCCAGATATGTTATACAGCAGGGGAGCCAGGACACATCCTTGCTTCACTCCCCTGCAGATCGGTATACTGGCGGTCGTGATGCCTGCATCATCAAGTCTAACTCGCCCCTCCATGTTATGGTGCAGGCCCTTCAAAACACAAATGATCCACTTTGGGCAGCCCCCACCTTCCATTTTGAGCCATAGCTTTCCGGTTCATGCCGTCAAAGGCGGTCCGGAAATCAACAAAAATAGTATACAGGGACGACCCTCCCGGTGCTGAAGCCCTTCGGAGCAATATGTCCATGGCCCTCAAATTATGGATGGTGGAGCTCCCCGGTCGGAACCCTGTCAGTGTAAATTGAAGTAGCTGTTTATCATCTACCCATGCCTGCAATGCCCTCGGGGCCTTTTCCCAGTAACATCCAGGAGGGACAACAATCTATAATTTTCTGGCATGGACCTATCGCCTTTTTTATAAACCGGAAGAAGTATAGATTGCTGCCACGATACCCTGCGCTAAGCATACCCTGCCAAACAAAATGTTTAAGATCCTCACCCATCTATTGGGCTCATGTTTTAGGACAACATTGGGGAGTCTGTTCGGACCCGGTGCCCTGGAATTCTTTTGTTTCAGAATTAATACTATGGCTTCCTCACTGGCCAACAATGGCCATCCCCTAGGTAAATTTCTTCTCTGTGAAAGGGACAGTGAGCTAAAGACTTGGTAGAGTCTCTCCCAGGGGTTATTCACCCAAGAACAGGTCATTGGGCTGTGTTCGTGCTGGTAGAGAGATTCCCAGACCCCCCTTTGTTTTGCATCCCCCAGGTATGTACTGCAAAACAGGCTCACTTGTGGTACTACAGTCTTTGGCCTTTATGATCACTAGCCACTCACTTTCCTTTATGCGGTTTAGGGTTTTCTTCCTACTCTTCCCCCTTGGCCCTTGCTAAAATCGACCATATGTTGCTACTATTGCAGCTTTTAAGTGCTCTGATATTTTTTTGCCAATTACTATTATTTATAGAGTATTTCAAGCACTTGAGCCAATACTTGTATACTTTCTTAATCGCTGTTGACTGGCAACACGTTTCATATTCTGGTCGACCAGCACTGTGCACTGCACACAATTTACGGCTCATTTCTCTTTTTGCGTCACGGAGGGCGCTGTCAAACCTGTTAACGTGCTTGTTGACAACGACCAGTTGCCCATCCGAATTGGCTCCCGTTTTGGTGACTAGATTTTTGCCATTTTTCGATTTCGTTAGGATTGAACCTACCTAATGACTATATATATCGCTGCTCATGAGCTGGGAAAGTAATACATACGCCCTTTGAATATGCCTGGCAGTCCAGCATATGCTATTGCCAGCATGGTTAGATTGAATACCAGAACAACTTTTGGGATTATCTACCCTCTCACGATTACAAATGGTGAGGGCCAATATATCATGGTCGCTATGGTCATTCGGGACCAGCTTTAATTCATGACCGCCATAAGGCATACGTTATTTCCGAAGAAATAGTCCAAAGTAGTTACTGTTTTTCCCACCCCATGTATATTGTCCCGGGATGGCCCCCCCCCCAGATCTGCCATTCGGCTGTATAGGGTCCCAGGTCTCAAAAAATGGACCCATCAGGCTCCCTTACCGTTACTTCTTTTCTGCATCATTTTGCATTTTTTAACAGTGTTGTGGTAAGAGGCACACTCTTGATCATCGGTGCACCAGGCGTTCAAATCCCCACCAAGGAGGATTAGCTGGTACTCTGGGGACCGCCCCTCAACCACCATATGACAAATCTCTACCAGGAGTGCTTGCATTTCGTCTAAACATGAAGTCTCTGGGGTATTATAAACGTTTATGATCAGCGACTTCCCACGCTCCATTTTTGTGTCAGGCCACAGTTCAACTGCCTGCACCATACCACCATCAATGGGTAGCACTACTTGATGCAAGCTTTTTTGCCTGTCTTACTCCTGTCAACATCCTCTACCCACCCCATAGGATCTACCCCTGGGTCCCCTGTTTGCCATGACCTGGTATATGTGATACCCATCGACATACAGGAGGGAATCGAGCCACGTTTGCTGGAGAAGAAAAATATCATAGTTGGCGAGTAAGTGCATCAACCCATCTGTATAAATTAGGTGACCATGTCCCCTGGTGTTCCAGCTAGCAATCTTGTAGGTTTAATTCCCTCTAGCAGATTGTTCCCCAGGAAACCCCATGTCACGATACACCAGAGTCTCCTGCATTGCCTCATACCCCGCCAGTCCGTTCCCTTACAGGGAGCGTGTTGTATAAGGGACATCTGGGTTTCCTAGTGAGCACCGGGTAGTCCAATGAAAAGGCCTTTCTATAAGTGGGACCCTAGTGAATGAGTATGTATTTGAAACCCCTGAGTACTGATTTTAAACAAACAGTCAATTTAAGGCCCAAGTTATAAATAACATCAAAACATGTACTCAGCAATGACACAACAGTTGGTGATGCAAATATCTCTCTCTCCCTCTCTCTCTCTCTCTCTCTCTCTCTCTCTCTCTCTTCCCCCCCCCTCTCGCCCTCTCGCCCTCTCTCCCTATCCCTCTCCCTCTCCCTCCCAGGGCACGGACACTGCCTTTTGGATCCAGACCCTGGGGGTAGACGAGTGCAGGAGGATCACCTGGGTGAGAGGTCTTCTGGGAGTGAGGGTGGGGCAACCGATTGTGAGATGCAGAATTCCCCCCTTTCCCATATCTCATATCTTATATGATTCTCTGACGTCCCAACCCACCCCTCCCCTTTCAGCACATACACTGGGCCGAGGAAGAGGGCGACAGAGTAAAGAGGCTAACCTGTATATATCTCATTGGACATGTCCCGCTAATCGGGTCAGGCACTTGACTTTAATCACATACATCTGATACCCATTAGCTCTAGCTCTCCCAACACGGATAAAAGGCGTAACATAGAAACACACTCCCAGCATGGTGGAACATGAGAAGGAGCTGATCTTCTGGGGCGAAGGCGAACCTACTGAGGCAGAACGACCGATCGAGGGACGAGAGCAAAGGGTAGAGAACCCCCGGAGATCCCTGCAGGAGGTTTTTGCCTACCAAGAGCCGTGAAAGATATGCGGAGAAGGCCAAATCCCAGACAAGAAGACTGCATTGTGTTTCAAGGACGCCAGCGACCCTCCCGGGTGAACGGCAGAGTTGGGGAGGTGAGGCCAAGCCTGTGGTATTAACCTTGACTTGTGAATTAAAGCCGAAAACGACAAGAGGAATGCACACAGCCGGTAAGTTAACAAACAACATGAAAGGCTGGTGTGTGTAAAGAAAGATTGAGGTTCAAACAGTATCTCACAATTGAAGGTTGCGCGCATGCTGATGAGATGAGAAAGAAAGCTAAACAGTGATGAACTTAAGTGGCTGAAGACTGTGAATCCAGTGATACATAGTATCTGAGTATTCCAGCGAAAGGAAGTAGCCCACTCAAAAGTCTCAGCGAAATGTGAAGTGCTGTGGGCCCAATCCAGATATTAGTAAACCTGCATTTGAACACACTCTCTCTTGCACTTGTTGGGTTTTCAGACCCTCCTCATCCTCGTCATCAACTCAAGCAATCACTCTCAGATTGCTTGAGCTGCTTGATGTTAGCCACCTATCAGCGGTTAATATCAATGTCAATATCAACATTTGTGTTTATATTGCATTTTGAAAAATCAGATTGTTCCGAGTGCAGGCTAACCTCAATAGACGTCGAGGGCTCCAGCTGCTCCCTCACGCGTGAAGTAAGGTCACTCTGCGGCAAGCTACCACTTGGGGACAACAGTCGCAGGGATGTTCTTACCACCTCCTCTCACTTTTGCTGGCAACTCTCCAAGCTCAAGGAGAGTTCCACCACGCTTCCCACGGCCACTTCTCAAGCTCAGACTTCGGCACTCCTCCATTAGTGACAGCATGCCAAACTCCCAGCTCCGGCTCTGTCTGACTTCTGGCTGACTGGACTCACCACAGGACGCTCCGTGCTTCTTTTGCAATTTATATAAACTTTAAAAGAGACAGCTACAATCCTGCACAGAAAGGCACTTTTCCTCCAGTAAAATATATAATGGTATAATGCGGGAGGACCTCATGGGGAGGGGAGGGACTTCCCTCTAGCGGGACAAAGACGATTGCCTAGGTTGCAGGACCAATAATCACACCCATCACACACTGCTTCTCGTAGAACATCAGACCATGTATTATTGTGATACCTTAAGAGACCCTTTTGCAAGTACTGGGAAGAAGATGAATATGGAAACATGAAGAACCCTAATTTCCCAAGTACTGGTACGAGGTGGCCCCAAGGAGGCATGCAGATCGCACCACTAAACAAGGACTTCTTTATTTATTGTGCATTTGTAAGGCGCTTATATATCAAGTAAATTGTGTTTCAAAGCACCCAGGGCGTGTCGAGAGCCAGTGTACAAAAAGGAAAGAAGGACTCACTTCGGAGAGAAGCACGACCGTGGCAGGCACTGCAAAATCCAGTCCTGTTGGGGAAAGCAGCCGCCGTCCGAGGTCTCCAATGCGGGAGATTCGGATGCGGACCGGTGACTGGAGTGACGCAGAGAACGACATGAAGACGCCAAAGAGGTTCTCCAAAGACAGGTGGATGTTGTGAAGCCACGAGTGCAGAGAAGAGAAGCATTCAGAGCCAACAAGGTGTGCCCAGATCCCTGGAAGTCCTGGTGACGTTCCAAAGCCCCAGAAGAGGTAATGGGAAGTATGGAAGAATTGGAGGGGGACCTAGGGGTTGACACAGAAGCTAACATGGCTTTTTCATGGCCCATACGAATCTGAAGATTATTGGGCTGAAGTACAGAAGGGTCTGCAACCCCAAAGGAATGGGAAGAGGACGTCTTCCTCGTCTCAGTGGAGAAACCACTAACCACCCGAGAAGGGTCTGGGACCTGAACAAGGAATTAATAAGAGGACATTTTCCTCATCTCAGTGGGGAGAGGGAAACCACTCTTGTTCATAGAAGGGTCTGGAACCCCAACAAAGAGACTGAAAGAGAAACTACCTCACCCAGTGACAGAGCAGAAAACATGGAGACCAAGAAGAAGGGAAACTGGAGGTTTGCCAGAACCTGGAGAGAGTGGCAGACCTTATATCTGTGACTTTGTTGTTGAGCAAACCATTGATAGCCTGAGGAAAAAAGACCAGGGGAAGGGAGTCATTCCACCTGGATCAGGAGTAAAAAGATTACCAGAGGAGGGGGGGAAGGGGCATGGCCAAGGCGGGGAACATGGTGGACCGTTTCTCAGGAGCTCCTGGGGTGCCCAGGTTGTCCTACCTCCCCCGGGTGGCTTGTTCAAAGCCCCAAAAATTAATCCCCCATCTGTGTGAGTGTCCTGGTTGGGGTTGGCCCGAGTTACTGTACCTCAGAGTACCTGGAGGATTGCAACCGGACCCAGCGCTGGTCCACTCGACAAGATCAAGATGGCGGCCGGATGGGGGTCGGGCTCCGGTAATGCAGCAGTGAGAGTCGCTGATGTGTCCTCTACTTGCTGCTTGTGTCCCAGGAGACCGGCCAGGGTCTCGGAGGCCCATTGGTCGCTGTAGCTGTTTGCTCAGCGGGGGGCGGGCATGGATCGACAGTGTGTCCTGGGGCCGATGGGTCTACCTGCTCAAGATTGTGGGAGCCTGGGGCCTTGTGTGCATGACCCGTGGCGACCCGTGTGGGCGCCGATTGAGACTGACCTGTTAGTTGACTCGGTCTCCCGGCTGCCCGAGGGGCTCTAGGTGATGGGCCGACCCCCCATAGACGGGCAGGAGTTAGAATGGTGACACATCAGGTTGTGGCATACGGCGGGAGATGGTAGCCAGCACTGTTCCGAGGGGGATAAAAGAATATTGGGGGAAAAGTGTAGGTGGACTTCCTTGTTACCAAGGACACTATCTTCAACCCGGGAGGCTCGCGGTAGGAGACCTTGATACACTGAAGCTGGGTGAACGCCTGATTATATATTGGCAGCTGGATTAAATGGGAAGGGAGGTAACTTGCTGAGCTTAAAGCATCAGTACAACCACTTTGCTATTGACCAAGATGAGACGCATGGCGTGCACAGGTTCTCAATTTTCTCATCCCCACGCGAGGATCCACCAGGATAAAGAGAATAGGCACTTACAGATCTCAGCTGGAAAGGATAACAGCGATGGCAACAAGGTGGGTGGGGGGAAGGAAAAATCCATGGAATCACTTCTTTGTACCCAGCAGTGAACAGCGTCTGGGAGGTTCCAGGCTGTCTTCTCCTGCGCAGAATCCGTTGATTGTGGCACTGGGACAAATCGAGAAGTCGACGGCACAACTAGAATGCTAATTCAATCAAATGGCTGAGAAGAGGGCACAGTTGGAGTCTAGAGCTTCTACCATTGAGCAGAGAACTGTAAGGAACACATGGTGGCAATAGTAAGACGGACACAAGTGACCACAGTTCCAAGGGTGTTTATTGAACTTTTGCAAGGGTATGATAAACTCCTATCTAAACCTAAATCTAAGATGGGAGCAAGCTACAACCATCAAATAATAAAGAAGGCAGTCCTAGTGGAGTCTTGTCATCATAAAAGGGCCTATACGAAAAGAAAACTATTGCCAGTCCTTACTACTAATTTACAAATAGTGTTGGTTGAAGTTCATGAAATAGAAAGAGGTGTTCACCAAATGATAAGTCTGGATGATTGGGCCGTTGGCCTCCCTTCCCCACGTTTTCAGCACGGGGCAAGGCGGGTCACTCGAGCAAAGCACACACTCTGGCACTGTGTGAAGAAAAATGTCAAACCATTTTGCAATTGTACAGACGCAGTAACGCAAATAGATGAAGTAATCGTAAGGCTGGCTGCATAGTAAATAGATTGCAGGCGATGCGCCAATGTATATGTATGGGAATGTATAGACTCTGGATGTTCCACGACACAAGTAAAGTTGGACCCCGTGAATGAAAGGGTTGGAATTGTGGCACAGCAGAATAGAATGGCTGACGGCGATCAAAGATTTGAGAAGGCTTGCCTGGCCCAGTGTCAAGAGTCGGGGCTGCTGAGAGCCTGGTTATGTACTCGAAAGGATACAATAACGTGCGAAGTGAGCTGAGCTCCTGTTTGAGGTGTAATGTAAAAACAGGAAATGCTAGGTTTTCTCCATTTAATAAAATAAAATGCAATGAAGGAGCTAAAAACATGGTCTCGAGTCACATGGTCAGATGAAAATAGACTTTGGGGCGAGCTACACCGAGACCAGAAGATAAGGCCATGCCTTCACTCCCTTTTATTCTCAGGCACAGAGAGCCTGCCCAAGGCCAAGTTCAAACCTAGTAATTGAATGGAAGACCGCATGAGTGATGATGGATGTTGGGCTAATTGGGTGCGTAGGAATGACTATGCCGACCTCCCAGGACTTGGGGTACCAGCTTGTGTGCTACTAGGAGGTGGAATATTTCAGAAGGGTACAAGTGTGCCAACCAATTATAGAGGGCCACGTTATCAAAGAACCCTATAGTTTGAGAAGCCAATAGGGCATTGTGTATTAGTCCAACACGGAAGATGACTTGCACTTGGGGTGGGCTTAGTTGTCTGACTTTAGAGACCCAATCACAACCCCATACCCCATAAAAAGTAAATGTAGATGTTTCCCGTAGACCAACCACAATCCCACTTAGGTTTTCTTACTTTGCCACGTAGTATGACGTCACTTATGACACATTTTTTCTATATAAGGATGTTTTTTATGAAATGTTGTCAAGAACTTGTTGAGCGAGCTGTGCGGCGGCGGTCGTTGATGCCCGTCCTCCTTGAATTAACAAATGTTATTAAAACAGCCGAGTTTTTGCCAAACTTCCTGAGTCGGTCTAATTATTGATGTATGAGTATTATCTGCATCTCCATCCATTTCAGATACTGTTACCTCGTCTTAAAGGGCTCATAGGGGTTCACTTGGTAGCAGACAGAGGATGGTTCAGATCCGTTGATTAGCAGGCTTTTAGAGATTCCGGCACATTGGACGTCCTCCGCCATTTAGCTGGAGAATCGCAAGGCTTCCTGTGGAGAGCGGCCAATATAGAAATTCTTTCAAGAAGACTGATACAGGTGGGACGGGTCCCTCTTTCACAAAATCCCTCCTGGTTTCCACAGGCGCTGAGCGGACCAAAGGCGATGGTGGCCGTTTGGAGGGGGAGACGATCCTGAGTGTCAGGTGCCAAAAGGCGAATCGTGAGTAGATTGAGGGCACTGGCAAAAAATATGAGAGTGGGGATTGTGGTAAAAGTATAAGGTAAAGGGGGGTTGTTTGGTTAATATATGACGAGGAGCGTCTAGACAAGGAGTGTCTGTATAGAACCCAGAATCCTAAGCTCAAGGAGCTTCTAGAAGGAGTCATTTCAAAACCCAAAGTCGGTTCTTAGGCGGCACACAGACAAAGTCTGTGTCACAACGAACCTCTGCGATGTCTATGGGTACCTCCGTCCCCAAGCACCAGTGAAGGAGAGAATAGTATACTCCCTCACCAGTTATTGAGGCCACAGGTGTAGAGGGTCAGGAAAATGGGTACCAGGTGCTGCAAGGGAAAAGCAGGTGAGTGCGAGTATAAGGCAGTAACTTGGGAATGACCAATAATCAAGAAAATGGAGTGGGACCTACCTAGCATGGGAGAAGAACCAGGATGGGGAGACAGCCGGGGGCGCTGGGGGTCAGAACCCCCTCACTTGGGGCTTGACGTGGAGTTGAGCCGAAGTCCAAAATAACCTTGAGCCAAAGGGGAGTTCCAGAAACAGTTCCAAATTGTCCAAAGCCAAAGGGTCCAAGATCCGAGGAAGGCAAAACTCGAAAGTTCCAAAAGCCAAGTCCGAAATCCGTAAGAAGCAGGTCCAATGATGCAAGCCAGAAAGTCCAAAATCCACAAGGCAAAGTTCAGGCAACCAAATCCAAGGAGCAGGCAAGACAGTCCAAAATCACCAGAAGCCAGGGTTCAAAAGCCAGAGGGTCAAGATCCAGGGTAAACACAATGCCACTCGCAATGCTGAAAACAGCTGAGAAGCGCGGAAGCTCGGCTTCAGTGTTCTTTTGAGCCGGTGCTTGGGTCATGTGATCGCTTCCTCACTGGGTCACGTCAGTGGCGTCGCGTATCACGTGACCCTTGCAACCGGGAAGCGGCAACAGGATTGGCTGCGCGGGCCGCTCCTTCAGCAACACGTGGGCGTTGCCCACGTGACCAGGAAGCCAGGGTGGTGAGGACCGATCCACCCCAGTGCCATCGCGGCCACAGTTTCCATGAGGCCATGCGCCGCCTCCCCCATACGGGGAGCCTGGCGCCACGGCCTCTGAAGGGGCGCGCCCGGGAAGGACCACCGCCGCAGGTAGGGTGTCGCTGGGAGGCGGGCGCTGTTATGCGTTGGGAGGTGGGCGGTGTTATGCGTTGGGAGGTGGGCGGTGTTGCGCGGCTCATGACAGTCTGTGAGAAGGAATGATTCAAACGCCTATCGGGGTAGTTTAGGGGCACGAGATAGCAGCGAAGAGCGCTGAGGCGATATATGTTGAAGTCGACTAGTTTGTCTGTTTGTGTATTTTATGTATTGGAAAAGGGAGAGCGACAAAGATTGGCTGTGTTGAGTAGAGATCAAAAAACGAATATCTATCTTTTCAGTCATTGTCGGTGCCGACTGAACAGGTAGATTGGAGTAAATTGAGAAGTAGAGGCTTTGAGCAGTGACTGTTGCTGCACGCTCATATTTGTTATTTTTCTGAAACGTATTTTGTGTGATGTGATTCAACGGTAAGTATTGACAGTCAATTGAGACTCGTTCTAATGGGGGATGTTACTCCATTGATTCATCTTTGTAAGCAACTGCCAAAACATGCACCCAATCTCAAACAGTATAGAGCAGAATGGGTTAAGGGTACCGCAGATTAAATGTTCATGCCATGGCCGCAAGGGGGATCGCTGTCAAAAGCGGTTTTGCTACACATGACCACATACTTGCATGCTACGTACACAGGAAAAAATTGAAAAAAGGTTTGCTAGTTTAGAGCTCTGGAAAATGTACCAGGAAGAACTGGAAGATCCGTCTCCTGAGGACTGGATGCTTAATCAGTGTAGGGAGGAAGGTGTTGAGCCTTCTGCTCCCTATACCGTGCCCAAAGTAAATGGCGATAGTGCAAAAAATGAAGGTAATAATCCGATGCATGAACCGCTGGTTATAGCAGTGACGAGAGCCCAGAAAGGACTAAAGAAAAGGAGGTGATCTTTAGGGTCTTACAAGACAAAGAGGAGAAAAGCGAACAATAGAATGTATCCTTACATACAGAATGAGAGATCAAGAGATGGAAAGGAGAGAAGGATAAAGCTGACGAGGTTACGCTCGTACAGAACGAATGGCTGGGTGGACAGATGGGAAGAGTATCGAAGAAGTAAGGCAAGGGGAAGATCAACACGGACAAGATAGAAAAGACAGGGAACGAGAGAAACAATTGATAGGGGATGAACATAAAAGGAAGGATAGACAAAGGCGAGAACAATTATATCAGGAGAAATGGCTCAGAAGGGATGAAAGGGCAGAGGAGCAAAGGAAGTATGACAATAGGCAGAGAGCAATCGAAGAGTGAGACGGGCTAGAAAAGAAGAGATCAGAGGAAGAACAGAAATTACGAGATATAAGAATGCAAAGACTAAGAGATGAGGAGGTGCGTAGGGCAAACAAAAGAAGGGAAGAGAAAAGACTAAAAGAGGAAAGGGTTAGATGGGAAGCGAAGAAACAAAGGGAACTAGACGAAGAAAGGGAGCGAAAAAGGAGACAGAGGGCACGTGACATTGATCGCATCCAGAAAGAGCTGATGGAACCAAGTCCAGTAATATCATGGGGCGACATATGAGTTTCTCCCGTCGCAAGGAGTAATGCCAGGACCGTTTAGCGTAAGCCTAGATTAGAATTATGAGATAGGAAGCATCGGAGATTGGATCAATAAAGCTTATCAAGAGATGAGAGCCAAAAGGTGAATCAGGAAGCAGGGGAAAAGAAGATTGATCTACAGTTGCCCGGTTGCGAGGCAAAGAAGGAAGTCTGTTTAGTCTCGAACATAGAGTCTTGTCTTTAGACAGGCTGACTTTAAATTAGGATGAAAAGGATGAAAGCCATAATAGTTGGGGACTAGATATGTCAGACGAAGACAGGGAAACCTTCCGTGCGGAGGAGGGAGAAAGTGCATGTAGCCCTGATGGATGGCTGCAGACAGACAAGGAAGTGAGATGGTCTGATTGAGACCAACCTAAAGATAGGACGCCTGACCCCATGGTGTACCCAGAGCGACCTAAAGGAAGATTGCATAGTGAGAGGTGCGAATCACTACCATATATAAACTGACTGTGGTCATTACCAGGTAGAAGGCAATCGGGAACCATTGTCCCCACTATGGATAGGCAGACGATGGGGGCCAATTGCAGATTTGGGTTCACGCAGTTCCCCCTATTGGAGAAAGGAGGGGCCAGAACGCAGTATATCCCTTGGCCCCAGATGGACAAGGATAATTTAAGGTGTAAACTCCCTAGTTTAACGGCGTGTGCGGGAAAACAGATTTATGAGCTAGAAAAGATGACGGGAGGAATTACTCTAGCTATAGGGGACATTATGGGTCTCCTAGCAGCCATTCTTGGGGACAGGGCTGATGACATTTGGACGAGAGCAGGTTGCTCAAGTGTCACATCACAGAATACAGCGCATGACGGAGCGCCATTTAATAATTGTAGGGCGGTTGTTTGGAAAGTGTTTAGGGTACGGTATCCAGATAAGTCAGATATGGGTGCAATTATGGCACGTAAGATGAAAGATGACGAAGATCTTCTTACTAACATTCAAAATATTCAGGAATGGTGGACTTTGGAAACTCGAGAGCAGTGGGGGAAGTCAGTGCCAGTATTTTACCACATTTTATGTCAGGGATTGCCAGAGCAAGTACAGAGGCAGCTCAGGGAGCTAATGGGAAAGGAAGCGAAGCCATGGGCAGAGATACAGTTGACTATCGCACATCATTGCAGGCTGCTGCAAGAGAAAAATAAGAAAGAGGATGCTTGGAAACTTGAGGAGGCTAAGATAGTACAGAAGAAATTGTCAAAATACGCCATAGAAGGAGCGGTATTGACAAGCAGAGAAGGGTTGGGAATGCAGCAAGCAGTGGGTATGTCACAGACAAATAACGCCAAACAGATCAAGGAGGGAATGGGTTTTCACTGCGAGGCAGAGGAATGAGTTTCAAAGGAAGAAGCGGTTTTCAGAATAAACACAGTGGCTTTCTAAATAACCAAGGTGGGTTCCAGAATATGCAGAATGATAATCAAAATATGCAAGGAGGCCAAATTAGAAGGCTCCTTCCTGTATGTTGGACATATGGCATGACAGGGCACATTGTGCAAACATATGGAAGCCAAAGGTATGTACAGAATAGGCAATTCTCAAGAGAGGGAAACAGATTATCCTCCAGCATATAGCCTACAAAATAGGGATAGGTTTGCCCAAGATAAGACAGTGTATCGAGCATAAGTGCTGCAAATTCAACAGGCCTTGCAACCACAGCAAGCACCATTGAATCCGCCACAAGGGCAGTCACAGCATGCACCCATGCAGATACAGCAGAGTGCAAACACAGGGCAGTTATTGACACCTAGAGTAGGGGGTGTCACTTTCGTGGGGTGGGGGGGAGTATTTTTACAGGTACGGGAATAAGTATGTACCCACAATAGGACAGCTGACAGGTTGACTTGATGTGTTGAGCACTATCGGTGACACAAGATCCTCAAGAGGAACCAAGGGTTGATGTTACCATAGGAGGCAAATGTTTTTCTTTTTTAGTAGACACTGGGGCAACTCGCTCATGTATGTGAGAGGGAAAACTTCCGTTATCGGGAAAGGGCATGAATGCCCGGGGCTTCTCTGGAGCTACAATTAGAGTTCCTTTTACTGATGAATTACCAGTCCCAATAGGAGAGTGTGACATGTCTGTTCCATTATTGTATTCGCGACAGACACCAGTTAATATTCTGGACCGAGATTTAATGACTTAGCTAAATATGACGATTTCCTTTACTGATGAAGGCATAGTGTGTTCCACTCAAGGGATACATTATTCAAACGTGGGTGAATTTATCATGGCATTTACAGGACAGATAGTTTTGCGAGGGATGCCATTAGATCCAGAGGTTTTTCTTTATGGGGTTCGCATTCAGTTAACATGGCTACTCGGCTTAGTGGGAAGACCTGATGAGTTTTTGTTCAGGCCACAGATACCTATGGACCAAGAGAGGGACAGATTATTCCCTTACCTTTGCAGGCAGCCATAGTGCAAGGGGACTTGGCCATGCTTGAAGGATTTGATGACAAAGGCAGGCCATGGAGAACAGTGATTGCCATTGGGGAAGGGTATAGATTGACTGACGTCACTGATAAAGCTATGTTTAGAGATGATGCGTCAGATGATGAAGTTATATTCGAGATGTGTATTACAGATTGGATTAAGATAGAGAACAGAGAGGTCCCACAGCGAATGATGATAGTGCAGCAACGGCCAGCATTTTTTGATGAGGACATGGAGAAGGTGCCAACCTCCTTATGGACTACAGGCCCCAATGACATAGGCCTATTGAGGGGGGTGGGAGAAGTTAAGATTAAGCTTAAACCAGGAGCAATTTTACTTCGAGCAAGGCAGTACCCAGTGTCTCGAGAGGCGGATGAAGGTATTTTTAAGACTATATCAGCTATGATGGAACAGGGTATCTTGGTGATGTCAGATTCACTGTGTAATACTGCTGTGTACCCTGCAAAGAAATTGAAAGGGGTGTTGCGGCGTTTAATTCAGGACATGAGGCCAATTAACTACATTGTAGAGGCAGAGTTTCCTCTAGTTCCAAATCCTGCAACGGTTTTATGTAGTATCCCCACAGAGGCACGATATTTCACAGTGATTGACTTGAAAAATGTGTTTTTCTCAATTCCGTTGCATAAGGACTCCTAAGACCTTACGTCATTTATGATTCGTCAGACTAAGTTGAAAAGTACTTGTTTTCCCCAGGGGTATTGTGAGTCTCCATCGATCTTTAACTGAGTCCTGCAGATGGACCAGAGCAATATTGATTTGCAAAGTGTTGTGCTGCAGTACGTAGATGATATTCGACTTTGTAGCACGACAGAAGATGAGCGTAGACAAGATTCGATTCAGTTAATGACTATCCTTGCAGACAAAGGATATAAAGTAGACAGGGAGAAATTGCAGTATTGTCAGGCAGAGGCATTGTACACAGGCCAGTTCATCTCGCATGAGGGAAAGAAAGTCACACCTGAAAGAGCTGAGGCGATTATGAAAGCACCAAAACCGCACACGATAAAACAAATGCAACAGTTCCTGGGATTGTGCAACTATGTTAGAGCATGGGTATTTGATTATAGTTAATACACCTGACCCCTTTTGCAGGCTTTGAAGAAAGCCCAAGTGAACAAGGAGAAAATAGAATGGACTGAGGAAATGGAGGGAGGGTTTGAGGAATTGAAAATAGCAATTTGTACAGCTCCAGTTTTAGGAATTCCCAATTATTCTGAGGAGTTCTACCTATTTTCACACACAAATGGGACAATTATGACAGCAGTGCGTACACAAAGGACTACACTAGGGTACATACCTCTGGCATATTATAGTGGGATTTTAGATCCAGTTATGAGAGGACAGTTTCCTTGTGAACAATCATTGGCAGCAGCCGCGTTCGCCATTGAGAAGTCTACAAGCATTGTGATGGGGTGTTCCATGACTTTATTTGTTGAGCATGCATCGTTTGCTGTTTTGTAGTAACCTAAGGGTACACTGACATCTCAGAGGGCTTCTGTATATGTGGTAGTTATCTCGAATCTAGCGATTAAAATAGTCAGGTGCAGAATAGTGAACCCTGCCACGTTTGTAGCCGAACCTGTGACAGTGGATGAGCAAGTGCATGATTGCTCCATTTACAAGGAATTTTATAATGAGATCCTGAGGGTAAAGGAGAATGCTCTAGCCATGGGGGGTTCTCTTCATTGATGGGTCATCAAGAATTGATCAAACTGATGGGGAAAGGTGTTTAGGTTCAGCTGTGGTAAGGCACAGAGCTAATGGGGAATTTGAAATTGTGGTGAGCATAAGGCTGCATCTCATTTTACAGCACAGGCTGCAGAATTAGTGGCACTTATTATCGTGCTTGGAAAATACAAAGGGGAGGAAGTGACGGTGTACAGTGACTCTGCCGATGTGACCTCAACCATACATGCAGGGCTAGCATGCTGGAAAAGGAGGGGCTACCTCTGAGCAGTTGGCACTTCAGTGCAACACGCTGCGTTATTTGACAGGCCAATTAAGGCAATATAGCTCCCAGCAGCCTTTGCAATAGTTAAGTGCGCAGCACATACTAAGAGAACTGACTTTATTTCACGAGGAAATGAAGCCACAGACGAAGAAGTCAAAAGGGTTGCAACTTCTTCAGATATCTCAAGCTTTGATACTCCTAGTATAAGAGAAGGGTGACTATGGCTATGATAATGGAAGAGGGTTTAATTATTTACCAAAAACACAGTTGATTGAAATTCAAGGCAGTGCTCCTCAAGAAGAGCAATAACTATGGAAACAAAGGGGGTGTTCTTTATCCCCCTATGAAGCATTGTGGTGATAGGACAGCACTAGAAAGACGGTGATGCCTGTAGCCTTATTAAGGGTAGTGCTTGAACAGCTGCACTACCCTGCGCATGTAGCTAGGGAAAGCCTTGCAGCACCTATTGCAGAGGATTGGTTTGTACCGAACCTGTTAGAACACAGTAAATTGCATCATTGTTACGCTTACCTAGTCTCTGCGGAGGCGTTGGGGCACGGTTGCAGCCCACCTGGGGATGAGGTCGCTCGGGTCCGACTTCGACCCTCTGTGCTTATGTGGTGACTGGTGCTAATAGGTGATGCTGCTGGGGACTGCTCCTGCATTGAAAATAGGGGGCGTGAGTATGCCAACTTGTGCACCTGATCCCCTTCTCCCAAACCGTGGTAACCATCGGATGCGCTGTCCCTGGAAAGCTCACATGTTGAATAGTTTTGGCACGTATGCCGTAATGCTGCTTCTGGCAGAGGCGCTTGTATGATCTGGACCGAGTTCCTTCGCTGGTCCCTTGCACGTGGTAGTCCAGTCCTGCTGCGACTAAGCCACTACTTCAGGTAAGTGTTCTTGTTTGCCTTTGTCTTTCCTCGTCTGTTTTTGTTGTATTGTAAAGTTCGTTGTCTTGTATTGCTGTCCTTTCCACTTTTGATGTTTGCTCTTTTGCTTTCTTCCTTTGCAGGTGATGTTGCCGGCCTGGCAGAAGCTGCGGAGCTCGAGGCGGCAGCCAGAGGGAATGAGGAACAAAGCTGCAGCTGTACAGTAGCTGGTAAGTTGTTAACTAGGGGGTGCGCTGGGTTCAAATGCGGCGCGGCCCTAGGACGGATGTTCTAATCTTGTTGTTCTTCTTCTTCACAGGGTCCGAGTTCGTGGATGCGTAGTGCAGTGCTGCGGCGTCGGGATCAAGATCACTGGCTGTCAGGTGATGAGTCTGCAGATGAAGCGATGAAGCACCGGTTTCTTGGAGGTGAGTATGCAGGAGAACGCCTGGTTTCAAAGATAAGTAAACCCGTCCAAGCGGCGGTGAGCGTCACGTTGCACACAAGTGCACAGTAACACGAAGCACCGGCCTTAAGGATGGAGCAGCTTAAATAGCAGAGCTTCTGAAGCCACGCCTACCAGGTTCAGCCTGCCTGCCACACCCGATGAGTCAGCTCATGAAGACTAGGCCTAGGGAGCCACACCTGATGAGTCAGCACATGAGGATGTTCTCTGGAATAAAGGCTTTCAGCTCCTGGAAGGTTCTTGTAAAATAAAAGCACTCCTGCACTGAAATAAAGTAAAAGCACTCCTGCACTGAAATAAAAAGTTACTGCTCACATCTCTATATGAGCCTGGTGCCAAAGGCGCCAGGACTGAGTCCAGCCCCCTGTGTTTATGGGTCCCAAAGGGACATAAGTGAGTCAAGTGACTCATTGCCCCCATCACTAGATGGTGTGGTTTTTGTGTTCTGGGGCCTGTGGCCATGACCATCACATGTCAAAAGTTTAACACTGGGCACACATTGCAAACAACCCGGGAGTGATCCCTTGACCAAATGGTCCTTTTCAGCACTTGCATATCGATTTATGTTGATATTCTGCAAGTCTGTAGTGGATATAGGTATATGATAGTGGTGGTGTGCCCCTTTTCGAGATGGATTGAAGCTGGTCCATGTACACACCCTGGTGCCACTTGTGCTGCAAAGTTTTTAGTTCGAGAAGTCTATCCTAGATGGGGAGTATGTGAGGTGCTGAGATCCGACAATAGTCCCCATTTTGTTAATGAAGTATTAAAACAGATTAGCCTATTGCTTAGCATAAACATATGTTTTATTCTGCTTACCACCTGCAAGCAAACGAGATATGTGAGAGACTCAAGGGTCTTGAATTACTAAACTTAAATTGTCGCTGAAGAAGGGATGGCTGTACTGCCAGCACCTTGCATTGTATGCATTAAGAAATCAGCAGGGGTCGGACCACCACCTCACACCCCATGAGTTGTTAACAGGTAGGCAGATGAAAACGCCTCTGACTCCTCCATCGAGGATTAGAAGTGATGCCCAGAAGACAGCAGAATTGTTAGATGAGCTACGTTCGTATTGAACATGTATGACCGCTAGTATCTCTGTCATTTCAGATCAACTCAAGCGTATGGGGTGTCGGTCTCAGGACACAGATGATGACCATTCAGCAAACGGACCCAAGAAATTACCTATACCTAAACTATTTATTGGAGATCCCATTTTAATTTGCAACTTCACTAGGAAGTGGCACGAGCCCCGTTTCCGTGGACCATACATCGTCGAGAATCTGACTCCCTCAGCAGTAAAAGTTCAAGAAAGACGTGCCTGGATACACTTGGGCGACGTGAAGCTGAATACTGGTGAGACCGATGCACCCCCACCCGATTTGGAAGCAAGGAAAGAAGCAGTTCAGCACGTGCAGACTCAATCGATGATGAGGACTAAGGCTGCTAAGATTGCTGATTAAATAAATTCAAGTATGCATTTGGACTGTGGCTTGCCTCGGGCACTCTTTATACGTATTTTAGCATGAGTGAGAAAGTAACTGTTCTTGAGCCACAGGAATTTCTTTCATGGGACTTTAGGAAGTGCTGATGTGCAAAAAATGCCAGACCTTGACTTTATATTTGTTGACTGGAAGAGGGAGCAGTTCCCCCGATTCCTTCCTCACTGAGTTTCTCTTTCGATGAAATGAAATGATATTTTATTTATATCGCGCTCCTACACAAGTGTTTCAGAGCGCAACCAGGCAAAAGGGAGGGGAACAAAAAAAGAAAACCGCGATCTTACTTGGCCTAGTGACATTAAGAAAGCACAAGTGTATGGAAAAGGGAAAAGGAGGAAAGTGTCATGATCCCATCCAGGGTTCATAGTCTTGATTCAGGAATTCAGGTCAGTCGGGATTCTTTGTATAGATCAGTAGGTTTAAGGTGGGAGTTAGCTTGGCACACATGGCATTCACACAATTCACAGCATTAAATAACCATAGACCTCCATTGGGATGCAATAGCTCAATACCCATAAAATGGCCACCCAGTGGGTCATAGACAAGCTGCAGCAGAGAACTAGACATTGGACATTGAGGGCTACTTAAGCCCCGCCTCTGCAGTAACGCGTGCTTGCTGTTTGATCCGCTGATAGTGGTGTAACGCTACCGGCGCTTCTGCTAACAGAACATGTGAAATCAAAGAAAAGTGATATTAATGCTTTGAATAGCTCACAGAATATCTATTGACCACAGACAAGAATTACCTGACCAAAGTTTCCACTGCCGCAGTCTTCAAGGAGAATAATTTTCTTTTTTCACAGTTCCTCGTCAGTCATCAGTCTTCATTCGCAGCAGCAGCACCTTCCAAGGTTTTTTCTCTGTATCCAAAGACCTGCAAAACAAAGGTACCATAGTTAAAAAACAAACATTACAGAGTTAAGAGTGAATATAATTTCTATGCGCATACGTACCTGAAGCTCCACAGAGTTTTTCCTCAAAGTTGTTAACCGCGCTTCGCAGTAGAAGGTTATAGTGTTCTTCCTGATTACGTGCGCAAACATTCCTCAGTCAAAACTCCTTACCAGGATACCAAAAACGCCTTCATGTTTTACACGCTTCATTTGTAGTAAGCGCGCCCACTTTCCACAAGAAAAGGTTTTCATATTCTGTTCCCTGAAACTTCAAACTTTTCTGTTAATGCCTTTTACCTCTGAGAATCTGCAAAAAGAAATAAGAATAAATTAGATAGCAAGAGAGATCTCTCCAACTTATAAAACGTTCATTCCTCCTAGACAACAGTTTTTTCTCCTTGGTTCTGTCAAGAGACTCATTTACATTTAAAGACACTTGCCTCCAGAGTCTTCCTGAGTTCAACAGCATCCTAGTCTTCAGAGCCACAACATCAATGCGCCCTTGTGTGATAGCAGGATGGAGCGCTTCCTAAACACAAGACACAGGTGAGGAGAGTGTGGGTCTTAGAAATAGAGGGGAGTTATTTTCTGGGTGGAAGACAGACATAGATTCCTAGTAGTTTTCACCATTCCTATCAATTACAGCACCTCCCTTCTTGTTATCTTTCTTTCCTGACAGGAAAAACCTTTAAGCAGATCAATAGGCTCAGGGATCATTACGCTCCTGTGGCGTTCAGGTAAGCGTTACAGAACGCGAGGCCATACTTAAAAAATACTCTGCCTGAGTGTAATGGAAACCACAGATATAGACAATTTGTCCCAGCTTTTGGGGGAATTACGGGCAGAAGTCCATGCAGCAAGGTCAGAAACCAATTCCCTGAGGAGGGGGAGTTAGTGGTTAATAGGGAACGCACTGATGAATTGGGTCGCCAATTATTACAAACACAAGCAGGGCAAGCCCCACTTCCCGGTGGCCTTCCACCAGTTCAAGGTTCCTCTCCAAGTCCTCCTCCTTCAGGTGATTTTACCAGGAAATATTCCATTAGCCCCTGCAGAACGATTTATGGGCGATCCGAAGAGTTTTGCAGTCTTTATGAATCAATGTAACTTGCATTTTGTGTGTAGACCCGGGGTCTTTCCCTCAGATCAGTCTAAGGTGGCATTTGTGTTATCCTATTTGGGTGGGCATGCTGCTGATTGGTCCATTCCCGTGGTCAACCAGGATGACCCTTTATTAAGAAGCTTTCCTGGCTTTCAGCAGTAATTTTAGAAGTTCTTTGCCCATCATACACAGGGACAGGCCTTGGATAATGAGTTGCTTTCTTTACGCCAAGGTGGTCAAGAATTGCTGGCATATGTAGCTTCTTTTAATCGATTATTAGCGGAAACTAATTTGCCAGATGAAAAGAGAACAACACTCTTTTATCGAGGTTTGCGAGGAGAACTCAGACATATTGGCTCAGGTTGTGAACCCTCCTACGGGTTGTGCGGAATTCATTAGATATCACTATACAACTGGACCATTGGTTGCAAGATCAACAAACAGACCATTCCAGATCAGAAAATAGATCACTCTGTCAGTTCAAAAGACATTGGTAATCGCCAGGTAACTGAAAGCCATCCAGAACCAATGCAATTGGGGGGTGTTCGGGGCCCCATTTCAAAGGAAGAAAGAGAGGAGAGAAGACAACAGAATTTATGTATCTACTGTGGTTCAGCTGGTCATCCCCTTCGTAACTGTCCAGTGAAACCTCCCTGGAAACCAGTGGGAGCTTTGGACAAGGCTGAAAAAGGCGAAAAGAAGGAAGAACTGACAGAAAACTCCAACGCCCGACAAGTTTAGAGGTCGGCTTGTCGAGCCAGAAGAAGCAATTTCAGATCTCTCATTTCGTTGTGCCCGTTATCCTAAGTAGTGACCTTCAAACATCCAAGGTACATTCTCTAGAAGCATATGTGGACAGTGGTGCGATTGGAAACTACATGGATCACAAACTTGCAAGCAAGATTGGTATTAATATGAACCCAATGTCTGTGATGGAGAAAGTCACAGCAGTTGATGGTACTTGGCTAATATCAGGACCAGTGACTAAGTGTACTGAAGTCTGTACCTTGCTTTGCCAGGATGGACATCGAGAAAAGATCTCGTTTGACCTAATAAGCGCTCCACAGTTCAAAATAATCTTGGGTATTTCATGGTTAGAGAAACATAATCCACAGTTTGATTGGTGTGCCAGAACCTTGGTATTCACAGAAGAATGCAAAAACTCGTGTTACAGTCAAGAAAAAAATTCAGGAAACGAGGTCGAAGCGGTTTTTAGAGAAGGCCTCGCCTTAGGGTTGATAGAAATTCTACCACCAGAGTATCACGATTTTCAGGAAATATTTGAAAAAGAACAGGCCAACGTGCTGCCGCCACATCGGCCCTATGACTGTCAAATTGATTTAATTCCAGGGTCTCAAACCCCATGTAGGTGCATCTATGCCTTAACCGAGCATGAGAATATACATTTGAAGACATATCTGGATAAGTACCTTGCAAATGGTTTCATTCGGCCATCCAACTCCCCTGTAGCCTCTAATCTGTTCTGCTTGCCAAAGAAGGAAGGGGACCTTCGCACTTGTATAGATTATTGTGCGTTAAATCAGATCACAGAAGAGAACAGATACCCACTTCCACTCATTCCACTGTTAATGGACCAAATCAAAGATGCAATCATTTTTACAAAGCTAGATCTTCAGGGAGCTTATCATCTGTTGAGGATTAAAGAAGGGGATGAATGGAAAACCGCCTTTCGTACTAAGTATGGATTATACGAGTATCAAGTTATGACCTTTGGCTTATGCAATGCCCCAGCAGCTTTTCAGAATTTCATGAACAATGTTTTACACAAATTATTAGATGTGTGCGCCGTGGTGTACATTGATGACATTTTAATTTATTCAGCCTCCGCCCAGGAGCAAATAGCCCATGTTAGAGCAGTACTTCCGAATTTCTGGCAACACCAGTTTTACGTCAAATTGGAAAAATGCTCCTTTCATTTCAATTTTAGTGGTGGTGGATTTATTCTCCAAAATGGCCCATTTTATTGCCTTGAAAGGACTTCCATCGGCATCAGTCTTGGCTAAAGTATTTCTGGAACATATTGTACATCTTCATGGATTTTCATCAGCAGCGATCTCTGATAGAGGGAGTCAATTTGTATCCCAGTTCTGGAAAAGGTGTTGTGAGATGGCTAAAATAGAGGTGCGTTGTCTACTAGTCACCATCCACAAACTGATGGTCAAACTGAGAGAACAAATCAAACCTTAGAACAATACCTCTGGTGTCTTCTCCACCAAACACCAACTCTTGGGTGGATGTGCTCTGGGTAACAGAGTATGCTTACAACAATTCCAAGCACACTTCTACAGGGCATACTCCTTTCTACATTCTTAATAGTTGCCATCCACAGACCTCTACCTTTGATCCACTAGATCCTGAGATGCCAGCGGTGCAGAGTATTCATGAGAACATTTCTCAAGTATAGAAGGAAGTCTTAGAGGATTTAACTGTTGCAAAAGAGAGTAAAAAGAAATTTGCTGACAAACTCAGAAGAAATCCTCCAGATTATCAAGTGGGAGACAAGGTATGGTTAGTTTCCAAACACATTTTCAGTGGAAGCAGTCATCAACCCTGTAGCATTAAGATTAACACTACTCTCTCACATGAAAATTCATCCCGTATTTCACGTTTCCTTATTAAACCCAATGAATCCAGGAACCAGGCTATAAAAATCTCCCAAGCCCATGATTGTAGATGGAGAACCCAAGTTCCTAGTGAAAGAAATTTTAGATTCCAAGAAGGAAATTGTTTTACTTAGTGGATTGGAAAGGTTTTGGTCCACAGGACAGAACTTGGGAACCCAGTTATAATATTCATGCTCCCCAATTACTTCAAAGATTTCATCAGAATCATCCAACCAAGCCAGGGCCGGAGGGTCCGTCCTTAGGAGGGGCCTTGGGGCGGGGGGGGGAACTGTCATGATCACATCCAGGGTTCATAGTCTCGATTCAGGAGTTCAGGCCAAGAGGGATTCTTTGTATAGATCAGTAGGTTTAAGTTGTGCATTAGCTTGGCACACATGGCATTCACACAATTCACAGCATTAAATAACCATAGACTTCCATAGGGATGCAATAGCTTTTCAATACCCATAAAATGGCCGCCCAGTGGGTCATGGACAAGCTGCAGCAGAGAACTAGACATTGGACATTGAGGGCTACTTAAGCACCGCGTCTGCAGTAATACACGCTTCGCGTTTGGTCCACTGACAGCGGTGTAACGCTACTGGCGCTTCTGCTCACAGAACCTGTGAAATCAAAGAAAAGTAATATTCATACTTTGAAAAGCTCACAGAATATCTATTGACCACAGACAAGAATTACCTGACCGAAGTTTCTGCTGCCGCAGTCTTCCAGTAGAAGAATTTTCTTTCTTCACAGTTCCTCTTCAGTCATCACTCTTCGTTTGCAGCCGCACCACCTTCAGAGGTTTTTACTCTGTATCCGAAGACCTGCAAAACAAAGGTACCTTAGTTAAAAAACAAACATTACAGAGTTAAGAGTGAAGATAATTTCTATGCGCATACGTACCTGAACCGCCACAGAGTTTTTCCTCACAGTTGTTAACCGCGCTTCACAGTAGAAGGTTGTAGTGTTTCAGACAAGACGGACTTACGCTGTGCAGCGTTTTTTCTTCCTGATTACGAGCGCAAACATTCCTCAGTCAAAACTCCTTGCCAGGATACTGAAAACCCCTTAATTTGTAGCAAGCGTGCCAACTTTCCACAAGAAAAGGTTTTCATATTATTTTCCTTCAAATTTCGAACTTTTCTGTTAAAGCCTTTTTCCTCCGTGAGTGTGCAAAAAGAAAGAAGAATAAATTAGATAGCATGAGAGAGATCTCGCCAACTTATAAAACATTCATTCCTCAGAGACAACAGTTTTTTCTCCTTGGTTCTGTCAAGAGACTCATTTACATTTAAAGAAACTTGCTTCCAGAATAATTTCTGAGTTCAACAGTGTTAGGGAGAATTCTCTGTTTAGGCTGAATTTCCTAACCTAGTGAGTCCCCCAGCAGCTTTGCTGGATTTCTGCAGTTTGTTTTTTTTCTCCTGCCAAGAGTGAGTCTCTTTTCCTCACACTCTTGGACATGATTTGAGGGGTTCCTTTGACTGTTAATGTGTTTTATGGGCTATGAGGTCTTTTACTCCATAGGGTCTCATGTGTTTTTACTATGTGTGTTACACAGCACCCTCTGTGCAGTGATACAAGGGTGTCATAGTGACACCCCACCATAGACTCCATACCCTGGGACTGACTACTGTCTCCCAGGGCATGTAAAGTCACCATTGGCTTTACTAGTGCCAAATTATGAACAGAAACCAGTACAAACCATCTTATTGCGGACGTACTGGTCGGGGCAATTCGATTGCCCCGGGGTCTGTTAGTCGAGGGGGCACGTCTCCGTCCCCCCTGATCGAGTTTTGGCTGGTGGCAGTAGATACTACTTTTTATATTCGACCGCGAATATATCTCTATAGGATTTTCCCATTGTTTGAGGCTACCAACTTTAATTATTTAATTCTCATAGCCTCGAACATACCGCCGGTTTATTTATTTAATATTAATTCGCTGGTTGGTATTTTTTGCCAGAACTCGATTCTAAAATGGCGTTTGTGTTCTCTTCTGTGACTCCAACCCAAGTCGAGCCCTTTGTTCCACTTTTTGGTGGGCTTCTCCACAGAAGCCTCCAAAAGTGGTGCCACTCTGTCTGGGTACCACAGGGGGTGTGGGAGGGGGTTTAGGCACCCTGGACTGAGTTACCTTGGTAACTCAAGTCGCACTCTTATGTGATTGACCCAAGTGGTGAGCCGGCCGGCTCACCACTTAGCATGTTTGATTGACAGCTAGGCTGAGTGAATGGGGGTGTGCTGCATAAAAGCAGGGCTTTTGGGACTGGAACTTCAGAAGTCGCCACAGGACCTGAGAATCCGACGAGGGAGAAGCTGAGCCGACCTGCTACGACGACACCACCGGTGGAGCCCTGCGGAACCGACTCACCACTTCCTGACGACAGAGAAGATCTCCCGGCTGGAGAGTCTTCTTCCCCTGACTGGTGGGCACAATCAGTTTACCTTCTTTTTCTCGCATCCCAGGACGTCTTGTGGTCGAATTGCCCGTGCCAAGCACCCCGGCAACCGGATAGCCACTTACCACTGGACCGCGAACAAAAGGACCGCTCCTTTTAACTGAGAACTCCGCGGCTGGTTTCTTCCCTGGCAGTGCAACAAACTCCTGCTTTCCTCCCCGACGAGATCCTCTCTTCCTCCGGATGAAGCTCCGACTTGCACCCGCTGCCAGGAACAACTGCCCCCGCTGGAGTATTCTCACCACTTTAAGGTACTGTGTCCGCCAGGCCTCCTTTTCTAAAGATTGCTACAAGGTAATAATAATCCCTTAACCTTCTGGACTGGTCTGGCCGCCTTGACCCTCTAACTGGTCCCTTTCTTTTGGTCCAACTTCTTTCTGAACCTTTTCGAGACTTTTGTGCACTTTTCAACCGTGTGACCTTGGACGCATTTCGTTCTGATCCTCTTAAAGTGGATCCGGCTTCCTGAACTCTAACTTCACGGGTTGATTCTGCCTTCTTCTCTTGCAGCGTTCTTTTGAAAGTGTTGGGATCTGTTTCAATTTATGCTCTGCCTTTCTCTTCCTTTTAATCGGAATTATTAGAGTGCCATCTGCGTTAAGCGCTCACCTCTGTCTGAAAATAAGTGGGGCTTTACTTAAGACTTGTCTAATATTCTTTTAAGGGAGTGTATATCTTTTAGTGACCGTGTTTTTTGAACTGCTTGATATTAGTGAAAGTGTGTTTTATTAGATGTGGTTTTAAATAAATAATTATATCTCTTTTACACCAAGCTCTGGTCAGTGTTTGCTTGTTCTACTGTGTTCCTTTGACCTATTGTGAATACTCTGTATACTGCCTAACTCTTCTTGAGGGCAGTCTGACTGCTCAGCCACAGCTACCAAGTGAATCTGTGTGGTACAGACTGCTACCAAGTGGGTTTACTGCCAAACACCTGTAGTCTTAAATCTTTTGCAGTGGTCCCAGAGCGAACTGCACAGGTTTCTGCCTAACAAACAATATCCTAGTTTTCAGAGCCACATCAACGCGCCCCTATGTGATAGCAGGATGGAGAGCTCCCTAAACACAAAACACAGGTGAGGAGAGTGTGGGTCTAAGAAATAGAGGGGAGTTGTTTTCTGGGCGGAAGACAGACATAGATTCCTGGTAGTTTTCACCATTCTTATCAATTACAGCACCTCCCTTATTGTTATCTTTCTTTCCTGACAGGAAAATATCTTTAAAGGTTCAGTTTAGCAGATCAACAGGCTCAGGGATCATTAAGCACCTGCGGAGTTCAGGTAAGCGTTACAGAAAATGCATGGAGGAGGCCGGGGTGGAAAGTGCGGAACAGAGGAGAGAACAGAATAAACACTAAGTTTAATAAAGGCGATAAGCCATGTTAGTGCAGCCAGCAAGTGGCAGGTGATAGTCAGATAAGGTATATCTGTTAAGTGCAGAAGAAAAGTGGGAGGGGTACTGTATGGGTACAGATATAGATTTTCAGTGTAAGGGGTGCCCTGGAGGCAGTGCAGGAGGGTGACAGGGTGAGCAGGTACCTGGGCCCGAATGACAGAGGGTGGACAGGTGCACGATGCCAAGAAAGATAAGATTCATGGTCTTATCTGATGTTGACATTCATAGACTCCTTATCGCTATCTTCGTTTTTATACTTAGAGTTTACCCTGCTCTTGTTGGGCGGAGCACCGACATTTGTACTTTTGTTCAGCAACCTAAGAATGGCCTTGCGATTAGAAGACTGTTGGCAGCGATAATTGAGCAAATCCGGCAGCTACCTGGGCAACTGCCTGATGAAAATGTTTTTTTCCTTCCTTAAAAAATAGTACACATGCACGATGTGGAGTATTGAAAGTAATGCAGTTGCAGAAAATGAGCAGACTCAACGACGAGTGGAGAGACACCAATGGTGCAGTCTCATGTATTGGTGCATAATATATGTCTGCACAGCATCTATTATTGTTTTCCTGTTTCTTCTAATGCATGCTGCTTACCTTGCTGGTCCCAGAAAGCTAGGAGTCCCCTTGAATCTTCCCACCCCAGTGACCTATGCAGAGTTAGATGTTGCAAGGAAACCAAGGCCATATGTGATTATGCCTACACCAGTGACCCGTGTAAGATCACCTATTTCTCTGACAAGTGTACCTATGATTCCTCTTGTAGGAAGGTCCGTTTTTGATATGATCCATGATAATTATGTACACACTCACTATACACGAAAGAGACCCAAGAGAAGTGCAAGGGAAGATGTTTACAAGTTAAATAATTATCTAGATAGTACAGCACATTTGGGGAACATGTGGTATCAACACATGAAGGAGGTAGGAAAGAGAACCTCAGAAGAGGATTGCTATCTATGTGCTCTCCTACCTTATGCAATGGGGAAATCCAAGATATTCATAGCTATAGAAATAGATGTACAGACAGCTCATTGCTTAAATCACCTTGCGCTGTGCCATACAAGAGGTCAATTGCAGGGTCGAACAGCATGCATCCTTTGTATGGGCGACTGAATTGTCAGCGCCAGAAGAAGATGATTATGTTCATGATTTGAAGACAAGAGCAAGAGCACACACCAGAGATCATGTGATAAGATACGAACAGCCTAGAAAGAAGAGAGCACAGATCAGATGGGAGATAAACAAGTATCTCAATGGCCAAGGAAAGACTGATGAAGAAATACGAAGATGAAAGAAGAGAGGACAGATGCAGATCTGGGGAACAGTTATTTCTCCAGATGGCTAGGAAGAAGCCATAGTCATATGCAGAGCTGTGGCAGTAACAGGACATCACAAACCAGTTATAGATCATGTAGAAAAAGGATGCAAACCTCTATGGCCGAGGCTTGCGAAATTGCTGACATGGGTCGTTGCAGATGGTGCCTCTGGCTAGTGCAGAGCTATGCTTCAGAAATAATGGCACAAGAAAAGTTGGAGAAAATCAGCAGTGTGGTCGAATCTTCGATGTACCAGGAATGAAAGCTGGGACAGTAGTGATAATGGACTACTACTGGGCCTGTGGATCCAGAGCATACATGAAGCTACCCAGAGACTGGGGAGGACTGTGTTCTATAGTACTTGTTCATGTTCTAGCATTAGTGATTCCAAAGAGTGATCTAAACATTGGTGAGTTTCCAAAAGCAGATGCTCACCTGAGAAAGGGGAGATCAAGTGGATTCCTCAATCGAAAAAAAAGAGGGATAACTATTTCTCAGCTAAGTCGATAGAAGCCTTCAATTCTATTCTGTATGAATACAGGTTTTTCAGCAAGACTTCAGCAGTGTTCGCGACAATCGCCATGCCAGGGATCCAGACGACGGCAAATGCCAAATGGTTACACATAACCAGATGGGAGCTCCTGCAGACTATCAACACTACAATAAAGGGATTCAATGCTATCAAAGAAGAGCTAAGAGCCATACGACTGATGACTCTTCAAAACAGATATGCCTAGGATATGATTACAGATATGGATGGAGGTGTTTGTGCCAAAATCAGAGAATCATGTTGCACATTCATAACTTCTCACGGTGAAGAGAATGGGACCTTGACGGAGGCCATAACGCTGCTAATGAACATACACGTCAAAGTGGAAGATGAAGTACAAGATATTGCTGATGACAGCTGGTTTGCATCAATCTTCGTGGTTTCCACAATGGATGGCGAATATTTTCAAGTTTCTTGGAGTCCTGTTGGTGATGATCATGTTTGGTTTCTGTGTGATCAGAATAATAATCACACAGTGCAAGAAGACGGCAAAAAAAGCAACAGGTACGAAGATCAACTGGAATGAAGATCATGATCGATGTCTAGTCTGGGTTTGGACCCAAAGAGCTGACAGATAAAGAAATCAGAGACTATGTTAAGGCCAGTGTTCATGCACCTGAAGGAACAAAGTTCCTGTATCCAAAGACCCACAAGAAGCATATGGGAAGCTGGAGCTACTGCAGCCCAAATGGACAATGTAGTCTGATAACCTGGAGTATTGAGGAACATGTGAAATCAGCAGGATGTCTGAAAGGAGTGATAAAGATAGGGACTCCTAAGAAGCAGTTCTTCAGAAGAGGATGTGTAGACTGGTTAGAGAGTGGTCGATAAATCAAACAGAGGGGGGGAGTGTAGAGGAGAAGCCAAGTACTCCTACCAGAAGTCCCTCCCCCATCCTGCCTATATGTTGGCAACTGGAAATTGCAACATGCGCAAGGCCAGTAATGGTACGTATACCGCAAAGAGTCCTTGAAACAAGGTATCCATTGAGAAAACCCTATATGTATCCACAAAGAAATGACGGTCTTCTGAAGGAAGTTCCGGAAGAAGTATGAAAGAAAATGGAAGAGAAGACTGGTAACGTCACACGAAGCAGAAATGATCCACCCAGAAGAGATGCTGAAGAAGAAAGAATATAGACCTTATAGAATCTGATGGTGAAGTAGCAAATTAAGCAGCATTTCAGGGCGTGAAATGAAGATTGCACATGCAGAGAAGACCTGAAGAAAATGTCAAACCATTTTACAACTGTACAGAGGCAGTAACGCAAACAGACAAAGTATTCGTAAGGCTGGCTACGTAGTAAATAGATTGCAGGCAAAGCGCCAATGTATATGTATAGGAATGTATAGAATCTGGATGTTCCACGACGCATTGAAGTAAACTTGGACCCCATGAATGAAAGGGTTGGAATTGTGGTGCAGCAGAATAGAATGGCTGACGGCGAAGGAAGATTTAAGAAGGCTTGCCTGGCCCAGTGTCAAGAGTGGGGGTGGCCGAGTGCCTGGTTATGTACTCGAAAGGATACAATAACGTGAGAAGTGAGCTGAGCTCCGGTTTGAGGTGTAATATAAAAAAACTAGAAGTGACAGGTTTTCTCCATTTGATAAAATAAAATGCAACAAAGGAGCTAAAAACATGGTCTCGAGTTACATGGTCGGATGAAAATAGACTTTGGGGCGAGCTACACCGAGACCAGAATATAAGGCCATGCCTTCACTCCCTTTTATTCTCAGGTGCAGAGAGCCTGCACAAGGCCAAGTTCAAACATAGTAATTGAATGACAGACCACAGCAGTGATGATGGAAGTTGGGCTAATTGGGTGGGGAGGCATGACTAGGCCGACCTCCCAGCACCTGGGGTACCAGCTTGCGTATCAAAGAGCCCTATAGTTTGAGAAGCCAATAGGACATTCTGTATTAGTCCAACACGGAAGATGACTTGCACTTGGGCTGGGCTTAGTTGTCCACCTGACTTTAGAGACCCATTCACAACCCTATACCCCATAGAAAGTATATGTACATGTTCCCCGTAGATCAACCACAATCCCACTTAGGTTTTCTTACTTTGCCACATAGTATAACATCACTTATGATGAATGCTTGCTACATAAGGATGTTTTTTATTAAATGTTTTCGAGAACTCGTTGAGCAAGTTGTGCGGCGTCCGTTGATGCCCGTGATACTCCCTGTTTTAACAAATGTTATTAAAGCAGCTGAGATTTTGCCAAACTTCCTGAGTCGGTCTGATTATTGATGTACGAGTAAGGTCTGCATCCCCATCCATCTCAGATACTGTTACCTCATCTTAAAGGGCCCATACGTGTTCACTCTCATCGCCCACCTTCAGGCTGGTTTCCAGCAAGGGACCATTACTATAGACCAATGCTTCAGTTTGTCCCTCCTCCTACAAAATTACACAGAACTGAATAAAATGAGGGTGTATGCGCTCTATGTAGACCTTCTGACCGCGTTTGAATGTGTCCCAAGAGACCACCTATGGTGGGTATCAATGAACAGGGGGGCCTGATATGCTGCTAGCCGTCATTTGCCAACTTTATTCAGATAATACAGCCATGGTGAGGTGGGGACTTTCAGGAGAAACCACTGACCAGTTCAGGGTCGACGGGCATGCGGCAAGGCTGTGTCCTTGCCCCACTCCTGTTTTGTCTCTATATTAATGAGGTTATTCTGGAATTGGTGACTGGATGTTCAGAGGGAAGGTATGAGCCCAGAGGCTGGGCACTGACATCTTTCCAGCTTTATTTTTCACTGATGATGTAGTGTTGCTAGCAACATCACCAATGGGGATCAGGCGTTGCTTGCCTGGAATGTTTTGTCACCAAATGCCATCAACTAGGCCTGACCTTGAATAAAAACAAGACCAAGACATTGGTATTCAGGCCTATGAGATCGAAGTCCTGTGAATGCCCACTGTTGGTAGACGGCATTAACCTTGAACCTAGGAGTAAGATTCATTGATACTGGGTTGTGGTCAGCCCAATCTGAAAAATCACCGGTTATTTTGGAAGAAAATAGTTGTGGTTTTAGGAAATTCTTTGTGTATCCCCTGCAATCCACATATATCAAGTACAGACTGCTTCAGCTTCTCTTTACGGAGCTGAGTTATGGGGACACAGTAATTGCCAGAAATTGGCGATTGTGGATAATCATTTTTTGAAAATGCTCCTCAGTCTTCCAAAGAGTTTTCCAACTGCCCTGCTATTGATCGAGTGCGGACTGGAGTTTTTCTGGGTGAATCCAGAGCTGGAAAAGTGTTGGGAGGCTTTCTTCAGTTTGCTTGGCAATCCAGGCGGGTGCCCACTCCCTTGGGTCAAACGTGTAAGGCAACAGTTAAGTGTTCTGGCCTTGAGTAATCTTTGGTTGAATGTGCAAGGTCTAACTACTAATTGTACCAAAAACAAGGTGAAGTTGGCTGCCTACGCTTAAAAGTACGGTTGGATTATTTGTCCTAGAAAACTGATCAAGGAGCCGATGAATACCTTGATTGCATATCCCTGGCTTATGCACGTACACTATTTATGGAGTTCAGGTCCGGTACCCTTCAGGTTGCAACTTTTACCCGTTGCTGAAAAGTGCCCATAATTCTGAAATATGCCCGCTTTGTGACTTGGGTGTGGAGACGATTTTACACTTTCTGTTGCTCTGCAAGCCATATAAAAGACCTGAAGAGACAATATCTGGTACTGTTGATTAAGAATGATTGTGTCAATTGTGTAGCAGAAGCTCTGAAATTATGCCAATCGACCAAACCTATTAATGACTTATATATTGTGGCAAGATTTATTTACCGAGTTTGGTCTCGTAGGAACTACCTGATCGGGTGATCAAATAAAGACTCATTCTTTTTCTATAGATTGTATTCTCTTTTTCAGATGTATTTTTGATACAAAACATTAGTCTGAGTATGTTTTACAGCAAACCATGACAGTATATGATTTTTTATGAGGTTTTAATGGTTGTCTCATGTACTTTGGTTGTATAATATTTGTATTGCATGATGTAAGTGTGTATGCTAAGGACAAATCTGTCGAATAAAGCATTATGATGATGTAATGTATGGGGTTGCTTTTGGTACTCTTGTTCAGAGAGGAATTGCCATAGCATTCTGGTGCTGGACTGCCCATGTGGGCGGGACAAAGACTGATATGCAAATGGATATTTCCCATCTGTGAAAGGTACAGTGAGCAAAAAGCGTGTGCTGCAAACTCTCATCTCAGAACAGGTTATCATGCCATGTTCTTTCTGGATAGGAGCGCCTGCTACCTTCTTTGAAATGTTTGCAAGGAACTTGGGGTTGGTCACCCTGAGTTACCTGGGGGCAACCAGACGTGGACTCCCTGCTCACTGTGCTCAGAGAGACAAAGCTTCACCTCACTGATGAGGCCCAACAAGGCTGAAACATGTGTATAGGGTTGCTTTTGGTACTCTTGTTCAGAGAGGAATTGCCATAGCATTTTGGTGCTGGACTGCCCATGTGGGCGGGACAAAGACTAATATGCAAATGGATATTTTCCATCTGTGAAAGGTACAGTGAGCAAAAAGCGCGTGCTGCAAACTCTCATCTCAGAACAGGTTATCATGCCATGTTCTTTCTGGAGAGGAGCGCCTGCTACCTTCTTTGAAATCTTTGTCAAATGCTGTACTCTGGTACATGAAAGCGAAAATAAATTGACTTTCTTTAAATGTACGAAATTCACTGTGATCAGATGCAGCTTCAGGGCTTGTTCGCTCATCCCCAAACTTGGACGAAAGCCTAGCTGTATGGATAATAGTTTGTCATAGCTCGACACCCAATGCTCCATTTTGGTCAAAGTGCTCTTCCAAATATTTATAAAAGAGTCCAGTAAGGAGATCGGTCTGTAACAGGACAGATTCTCCAGCATTGGATCTTTCATAGATTCAAATGCTGTGAATATTCCCAGTCGTCTGGCTGGGAATCCTCTGTAACACAGAGCAGTTTAAACCGAAACTGAAAACTTTCAGTCACTTTTGCGCTCTATTCCAGTCATTTTGGGTAATACTGCTCACAGCCAATAGGAACACCTCCCTTAACTGTCGTCCATCTTTAGATTTTTTCCTGCACGTTAGTGTAAGGAGTCTTCAAAAACCATCTCTTCAACATTTCTATGAATAATTTTGTTTTTTAACATTTCCACAAAGAAATGTATATTTTTCGACATCGACCCGAAGACTGTGGTTGGTGGCGACAGTGCTAGCTCGTAGACCGTTCCTGCCACCGGTAATCTTCGACAAAGCTTTGTCTGTGCAGTTGGGCCTACCTCATGGCTGAATCCACGAGAAAGAGCCTGTTCAAGGCCTGTGCCCGATGTGGACTGAAGAATGTCTACGTAGAGGATCACCACGATGACTGCCTCTACTGCCTTCACCCTCACCAGGTCATCCAAGACTGCAAAATCTGCCAGTCGTTCTCCAACAAGACACTGAGGGATCGACATCGTCGTCTCGTCACATGGCTCGAGGACGCTGGTGGGGCCTCTGACTCCACTTCAGTATGGAGTCATGCTTCGTTACGGCAGGGCAGGATGGCCCAGCGAACCACCTCTAGTAAGAGGACAAAGTCCAGGCCACCAGCAAGAAGAGACATAAAGACACCTCTGACGATGAACCCAGATCTTCGGACAGGGACCAGGCTTCACCAAAGGTCAGTGCCCAAGGGGGGTCGGCAGGGAAGGAGACAAAGGCCTTTTACATCGCCCCAAGGAGACATCTTCATCTAAGTCCACGTCTAAATCTGGTGGTCACTCTTTGCCTTCAACATTGACAAATGGCTAGTCGTCCAGATCGGCGACCAAGCCTTCCTCCAGGTCATCTACCCCAAGGCTGTTGACGCCACCTGTCGGTGCCCCGGCAACATAGCCAGCATCGGCCACAAACACGTCTACCGTGTCATCAACAAAACCGTCAACGGCCTCCACCTTGTCAGCAACGAAACAGTCAACAGCCACGACTGCTACGTCATCGAGAACCTTGTCGACTGCATCTACGTCGACGGCTGTGATACCATTGTCGACGGCACAGTTGACGACCCCTTCGATGGTAAAAACTGCATCTTCCCATAAGATTGTTACCACTGCCATTGTCCCTGGCGTCACTGACACCCATACCAGCACGGTGTCTGCATTGACGGCCTGTTCACAGGCATTAATCCCCAACCTTGGGTTGGCCCTGCTACCGGGAGGTATTGTTGTCTCGGAGCGAAGTCCTTCCCAATCGGAAGAGATGGAGGAAGCACATGAGGAGGCCATCGTTTCACCGCTATAGTCTCCAGGACGCAGGACATTGCCTCCCAGAATGCAATCCAGCTCACTGTGGGGTGAGGCAAGCCTAAGACTACCACCTCTGCATTCATCTCAGGCACAGGACAGTTTGCCTTTAATGCAGCCTGATCCATTGCTGCCTCCACAGGGAAACATGTCACTGGACGTTTTATCCACATTAACCACTCTGGTTGCAACCTCAACAGCTGCCTGTGCCATTTGACAAATTCATCACATGTGGTGGGGAACCAGATAACATTCCACTCAGGAACTCACCCCCTGACGAGGTAGGGGCCTTGCACATGCACATGTCCAGGGCGGACAAGATGTTCGGCATTGCGCCGGAGGAGAAGCGCAAGGAGATTATGCTATAGCAATGGAGAGAACAGCGCAGGAAATCGGTCATGTCCATCCCTCTGTTGCAAGACGTCTGGGAGGATGGCCTGGTCACCTTGGCGCACCCCGCAACAGCCCTGGCTAAAAAAGATTGGTTTGGAAAAAAAGTACAGAGCCCCAGAAAGTGCTGCAGTCTGCCTCCGCACCCAACCCACGCCAAACTGTTGTCTCTGATGCTGCCAGGAAAAAGGTCAGCTCACCTATCGTCATCCTGCTCTATGCCTCCAGACAAGAAAGGCAAGCGCCTTGATGCCTTCTGTAAAAAGATAATTACCACCGCGGCCACGACTATCAAGGCAGCAAATGCAATGGCCATACTCGCACATTATGATCACAAGCTTTGGGTACAAGATAGGTCCCCTGCTAGAGTTTCTGTCGGATGACAAGAAACAAGAGGCCATGGCCATCTTTCATGTGGGCGAATTGGCGGCATACCATGTTATCACGGTCTCTGTGGACATTGCCGATACTGGTTTTCGCCAGCTTGGAAATTGAGCGTTTCTAGGCAGGCAGTGTGGGCTCAAGGCCACAGACTTCAGACCCGATGTCCGGTCAGGGTCGTTGATATGCCCTCTTACGTATCTGCCCTTTTTGGGAAGAAGGTGAATGAGGCCTTACAGTCCATAAAAATGGAAACCGCTTGCTCCTTGGGTGCGTTAGAGCAAAGTAGCCATTCCTTTCGTTCAGGGAAAAAAGGTGTTATGGCAGGACTTCGTAGGATAACCGCTCCATGTACCAATCTTCCTCCTCTTACACGACCCCATACACGTCAGGGGACCAGTACAAGAAAACGTCCCAGTCATAAAGGGGATTGCAGCAGCGCCATGGCTTCTCCCAATCTACGGGCCTATCCGGCTAACAAACATGACCAGTCCAGGGCCAGGTCCTCCCGCTTCAGCACCCCGGTGGGAGAACGACTGTCAAGATTCCTCAAAGAATGGGCCAACATCACAACCGACGAGTGGGTGCTCTCCCTCCTCCAGCAGGGCCCCTCGCTGGAGTTCAAGGACTATCCACCGGACATTCCTTCCGCTCACAAACCAGAAAAGTTGCGGCACCTCTTGCTACAGGAAGTATGAGCTCTGCAGCTAAAAGGAGCAGTGGAGATGGTCCCAAAGAAGGAGCTGGTCATTGGAGTCTACTCCCGCTACTTCCTGGTAAGGAAAAAGACGCTGTACAACAGGTCAGGGGGTTGGAGGCCCATATTAGATCTAAGGGTGCTTTACCTGTTGTTTCAGATGTAGGGCACTCCAGAGATCGACCTTTTTGCTACCAATGAGAACAGTCTCTGCAAGACCTTTGCCACCTGCTTCCCCCACCCAGAGAGCCTGGGGGACGCCTCTGTGTTTCCATGGGAAGGGACGTCTCTGCATGAATTCCTCCCCCCCCCCCCCCAAATCCCTCTGGTGCCTTGAGTCCTACAAACCTTCACACTGTAGCAGAGCTAAATGTGCTACTCGCAAGACTCATGAAGCCACCTTTCGAGCCCATGCACCAGGCTTTCATTAAACATCTTTCCTGGAATACAGAGTTCTTGGTTGTAATAACTTTGTCCAGGCGAGTGGGTGAAATCCAGGCGTTTTCCTCGAAACCGCCCTATTTGACATTTCACAAGGACAAGGCTGTTCTACATACTAACCTGACCTTCATGCCTAACGTGCCATCCTCTTTCCGTCTCAACCAGCGGGTGGTTTTGCCTGTATTCTTTGACACATCGACGTCTCCAGCGGAGCAGGCCCTGCACACACTGAATGTAGTGCGCACCCTCACGTACTATGTGGCTCGCACTAAGCCATTCCGTACAACAGATCAACTGCTTGTTTCATTTGGACATTCAGGACCCGAGAAGGCTCTCTCAAAGTCCTCCATTTCAAGATGGATTGTCGCCTGCATCTTATTCGGTCATCGGCAGGCCGCTTCCCGGCAGGCCCCAGGGCTCACTCCACCAAAGCAGCAGCAGCAACCACCGCTTTCCCCTCCGGAATCTTGCTGCCTGACATCTGCTGTGCAGCCACCTGGAGATCGGTGCATACATTCACCAGGTTCTACTGTGTCGACAGAGATTCTGCAGAAGAGTCTAGAGTCGGCCAGTCAGTTCTGCTAAACTGTTTTGCGTGAGGTTAGTAAGTCTCCAGTGTAAGTTATGCTCCGCCCATATGTATTGTTGTCATACTGCTTTGTAATCTATTCACAGCATGTGAATCTATGAAAGATCCAATGCTGGAGAAGGAATTAGTTATTTACCTGTAACTCTGGTTCGAGGGGATTGGGTCCTCCGACGTATTCCATATCTATGACATGTAATCACCACAGCTGTGCTGCTTCGGAAACTTTTTTCTGCGTCCTACGTCGATGCGCCGTCGTCGAGGACCTCGTCCGACGTCATCCGATGTGATAAGTAGGACGCACGACGCCCGTCGCCTCAGTTCTGTTTTTTCCACGAACGTGTTGCTTCGTGAATCTCGGTTAACGCCTCGACTCTTTGGAGTTCTGTTCTTCTCGGTTCTTGGAACCTGTTCGTTTTTGTGAACATCCTTCGTGTGAAGATGTCTTCGACCCCGCGTCCGGGCTTCAAGAAGTGCGGGGAGTGTGGGTCCAAGATGTCGGTGACGGACTCGCACAACGCCTGCCTCTGGTGCCTCAGGGAGGCCCACGACACGGATGACTGTATCGACTGCCAGTCGCTCACGTCCAAAGCCTTACGCGAACGTAAGAAGAAGTTGCCGGTAGGTCGGGTGTCTAAGCCCCGGAAGTCGAGGTCTGCGGGGCTTTCGACAGACGATTCGAGGGGTGACTCTCTGCGTCATCGTCGGAAGTCTCGTGGGTCTCCTTCTAGGAGTCGGTCTTGCCACTCCTCAGCCTCTTCGAGGCATTCTCGGAAGCGCCGACACCAGTCGTCTTCCAGGTCCTCTTCGGAGGACTCTGCCCGGCACATCGCTTACCCCACCAGCTGTGCGACGCCAGAGGAATGGGCTTCCTTCGGGAAGAAAATGCTGGCGATTCTTGAGTCGCAGGGTACTAAGCCGTCCGCGCCCCCGAGTGGGGTCGGTCGTGAGAGGTCGAGAGACACCGCTCGCAAGAGTGGTCGGCACGAGTCACGGGAGAGGTCCCGTTCGGACAAGGAGACTCGTTCTCGACGTACCCGTTCCAGGTCCCGGTCCTCGACGTGTTCGAGACCGTGTGCACCTGTGAGGTCTTCGAGGAAGACATCGACGTTCAGGTCGTCGAAGGACACGCTCGGGGCTCCGGCTTCGAGGGCTGTGTCGACGCCGCTGATGCTGGTGGCGCTGCATCTGACGTCGACGCTGATTTCCTCGACGCCGATCCTCTCGGCGCCGATGCCTGTTCTCTCGACGCAGGTGCCGATTCGCTCAACGACATCGACGCCTTTCGTGTCGGAGGTACCCCGTGGCACGGGGGAACCCCCTAGGAAGGCTCTGGTTAAGAGCAAGCACTCTCGGGGGCCTTCTTTTCGCCACCTGGAATATATTTCAGAGGCGGATGAGGATTCTGATGGCCTGGTTCCTAGTCAGGTTCCAGATGAAATTGTCTCGGGCCATAGTCAGTTTGACGATTTGAGGCAGTCACTGCATGATGCCAGTGGACTGGACACCTCTCCGGAGGTGGAGTTTTGTAGGCCTGAGCCTGGCTCTCATGCCGATTCCTTGTACCGGCGCCTTATGGCTAGGGTTTCTGAGTACTTGGGATGGTCTGCTCCCCCAGGGGAGTTTGTGCAGGATGATCTAACGGACATCCTTGATGTTGGTCCCCCAACTGACCCGGTACTGCCCTTCCATATGGCTTTACAGAGAAGGGTGGCGGCAGCTTGGACTGCTCCGGAGAGTCTCCCCGCGGTGGGCAGATCCTTGTCGCGAAAATACCGTCCAGTCAGTAGCGACCCCTGCTACTTGACCAGGCACCCCACTCCGGAGAGTTTGGTGGTGCAGGCGGCCACGGCCCCGGCAAAGCAGGCGTCGTACCCTACCATCCCTCCTGATAGGGACGACAAACGTTTTGATGGCTGGGCGAAGAAAGTGTTTTCATCTGGTGGTATGGCGCTTCAGGCGGCCAACTCCATTTGTGCCTTGTCTCGTTTCACACACACTCTGTGGAACTGTGTTGCGTTAGCGGCTGAACATATTCCCGAAGGGGACGCACGGGATGGTTTCCTTGCTATGGTCCAGGATGGTAAGGATGCCATGTGTGAGTCCGTTCAGTCGAGTTTGGACTTAGCTGAATGCGTCAGTAGGTCCATGGCGGCAAGCACCGTGAAACGCAGGTTTGCGTGGTTGCGGAAGTCGGGGTTTGCTCCTGATGTGCAGTCCCGGCTCCTCAACATGCCCTTCGACGGTGAACACCTTTTTGGCAGCAAGGCTGACGAGAGCCTTGAGAGGTTGCAGACCTCAAAAGCTGCAGCGAAGTCGTTGGGCGCTGCAGTTCGACAACCTCTGCCTTTTCGTCCTAGGGGACAGCAGTGGAGGGGTGGTTCCTTTCGCTATTACTCGTCTTCAGTAAAGCGAGAGGAGCTGGCAGTCAAAGAGGCCAACGCAGGGGTACCAGAGGTGGACGACAGGGTACCCGTGGTGCCAAGGCCACTCGGGCAGTTGCCTCTTTGCCCTCAGGTAACGCCGCAGCCGCTCCCACTCAGTCATGAGGCCATGTCCCATGGTTCACCGGTTGGGGGAAGGCTCGCGCAGCATCTTGTGGAGTGGCAAGCCATTACTTCAGATGTGTGGGTTCTGGAGATCATAACCCACGGCTACTGTCTTCCCTTTCGGCACAGGCCTCGCGACAATCCACCGGGGAACCTCTCTTTGCAGAGTCCAGATCCGCTCCTTGCGCAGGAAATTCAAGCCCTGCTGGAGAAAGGCGCCATAGAACTGGTGCCTGTAGCGGAGAGGAACAAGGGATGGTATTCCCCTTATTTTTTGATTTCGAAGAAAGATGGGGGATTGAGACCCATCATGGACTTGCGCGGTTTGATCAAACTCCTCAGGAAGGACAAGTTCAAGATGGTTACTCTCTCTCAAGTCCTCCAGGCCCTTCAGCTTCAGGACTGGTTGGTATCACTCGACCTCAAGGTTGCTTACTTCCATGTGCCGATCCATCCCAAGCACAAGAAGTACCTGAGGTTCGCGGTTGGCGACTCGCACTTTCAGTTTCGGGTCCTGCCGTTCGGATTGACCTCCGCCCCAAGGGTTTTCACCAAGCTCATGGTGGTGGTGGCAGCGCATCTCAGGCAAGGGGGGATTCACGTCTACCCCTACCTGGACGATTGGTTGATCAGGGGGAGCTCTCCCGATCATCTGTCCGTCACCTGCCACTCCCTTCACAGGCTGGGCTTCTCCCTCAATTTAAAGAAGTCCCATTTGACGCCAACACAGCGGCTCCAGTACATCAGAGCAGTGCTCGACACTTCCCTGGGGCAGTGTTTTCCTCCCCAGGTGAGGGCTCTTCACATTCAGCAGATGGTGCACAAGTTTCAGCATGCCCAGACGCTCCCAGCGTTCAAGTTCTTGAGGTTGCTCGGCCTCATGGCATCCTGCATTCTTCTGGTGCCAGAGGCTCGCCTGCGGATGAGATCTTTGCAGTGGGCACTCAAGACGCAATGGTCGCAGTCCTCCGGCAGGATGTCGGACCCGGTTCAGGTGCCGCCCTCGGTCGCCCGGGACCTTCTGTGGTGGGCCGTCGAAGGCAACTTGATGAAGGGGGCTCCAATTTGGCTTCCCTGGCCGGAGGTGACGATCGTGACGGATGCATCCCTCACGGGATGGGGAGCTCATGCCAACGGGCTGACAGTCAGCGGTCGTTGGTCTCCGTCGGAGTCCAGACTCCATATCAATCTGTTGGAGCTGAGGGCCGTCAGGCTAGCCCTGAAGGCTTTTCTGCCGACTGTGCGAGGAAAGAGTGTCCTGATCCTGACGGACAACACAGTGGTAATGCACTACCTCAACAAAAAGGGGGGGCAGGGTCACTTCCTCTGTGCAGGGAGGCGATGCAGCTCGAGTTCTGGGCCATCCAGCAGGAGGTTTTGATCTCGGCAGTTCATCTGGCCGGAGACGAAAACGTGACGGCGGACGCTCTGAGCAGGCAGAGCGCGATCTCTCACGAGTGGGAGTTGGCTCAGGAGATTCTCCTGGAGATCTTCGCCCTTTGGGGGATCCCTCAAGTGGATCTCTTCGCCTCGAGTGTCAACCGGAAGTGCGAAAGGTTTTGCTCACAGGAATTTCCTCCAAAAGGAGCCTTAGGAGACGCGTTCGTGGTGGAGTGGTCATTCCCGCTGCTGTACGCCTTTCCTCCAGTCCCCGTCATCCCGCAAGTGCTGCGGAGGTTACGGAAGTTCGGTTCCCGGATGATCCTCATTGCTCCGGCGTGGGCTCGGAGGACGTGGTACCCGGACCTTCTCGACTTGTCCATCCGCCCTCCACGTCGTCTTCCCTACCGAGACGATCTGCTCTCACGGGAGGGGGGTCAGGTTCTCCATCCAGAGGCCAGAACCCTCAACCTTCACGTTTGGCTTCTGAAAGGTTGAGGTATAAGGATTGGGACCTCCCTGAAGGCGTGATGGAGGTGTTGCTTTCGGCCCGAAGGCCAGCAACAAAGTCTCTGTACCGTTGGCGTAAGTTCTGCGACTGGTGCAGAGTTCAGAATGTGGATCCTTTTGCATGTGACATCCCCATGGTTCTGTCCTTTTTACTTTCTTTGGCCCACAGGCGCTTGCAAGTGGGTACCATTAAAGGTTACCTGGCGGCGCTGTCCATCTTTAAGCGCTCGTCTGAAGAGTGTTCTTACTTTAAAATCCCTTCAATTTCACAGTTTCTGAAAGGGCTCACTAATGTGTTTCCTCCGTCACCTTTCCTGGTGCCCGGTTGGGATTTAAACCTTGTTCTTAAGTTTCTTATGGGTGCTCCGTTTGAGCCTTTACATTCTTGCCTTTTGAGGCTGTTCACTCTGAAAACTGTGTTTTTATTTGCGGTTACTTCCGCTCGCAGAGTGAGTGAGTTACAGGCACTTTCAGTTAAGCCACCCTTCACTGTATTTCACAAGGACAGGGTTGTCCTTAGAGTTCGTCCTTCTTTTCTTCCGAAGGTAGTGACGGAATTTCATTTGGCCCAGAAGGTTGTTCTTCCGGCATTCTATCCTCCTCCGCATCCTGGTAAGGAAGAGGAGAGGCTCCATAGGCTTGATCCTAGGAGAGCTTTAAGCTTTTATGTTTCACGCATGTCCCGGGTCAGAGTGGACGATCAACTCTTTATTGGTTACGCTGGAAAGCGTTTGGGGCAAGCTGTGACGAAACAGACTTTGTCTCGCTGGATTATTTTGGCCATCTCGGAGTGTTACCGCTTGGCGGGTAAGGACCCACCGGCTGGCTTGCGGGCCCATTCTACCAGGGGTATGGCTGCATCTACTGCCCTGCAGAGGGGTGTTCCTATTCGCAACATCTGTGATGCAGCCATCTGGGCTTCAGTACATACATTTGTACGTCACTATTCCCTCGATTCCATCCGGGGACAGGATCTGGCCTTTGGCAAGGCGGTCCTTTGCTCTGCTATTTGATTGGCTATTCTAAATTTTGATTCTAAATTCTTTCCCTCCTCCTTGCTCTGGTACTGCTTTGGGAGTCTGTCATAGATATGGAATACGTCGGAGGACCCAATCCCCTCGAAGAACAAGTTACTTTCTTACCTGGTAACGTTCTTTCGAGGGGATGGTCCGACGCCGTATTCCATATCGCTCCCGCCCTGCCTTCCCCGCTGCAGAATTTCTTTTGCGATTGCAGCTTACGTTCCGCAAGGCTTTGTGTCTGACTGGCAGTTGACTAATGTCACACGTTCTGGGGGAAAAAACTACAACTGAGGCTACGGGCGTCGTGCGTCCTACTTATCACATCGGATGACGTCGGACGTCGGAGGAGGTCCTCGATGACGGCGCATCGACGTAGGACGCAGACGCCGAAAAAAGTTTCCGAAGCAGCACAGCTGTGGTGATTACATGTCATAGATATGGAATACGTCGTCGGACCATCCCATCGAAAGAACGTTATCAGGTAAGAAAGTAACTTGTTCTTCTCCAGCATTGGTATCTTTCATAGATTCAAATGCAACCCTCCCACCTACTTCCCACATGGCTCATCGTTTGGCTCTTACTGCCACTCATGTGCGCTTGCCAAATCTGAAGATGGCCAACGGGGTAGTCAGTTTAGGTTTAAACTGCTCTGTTACCAAGGATTCCCAGCCTGACGACGGGGAATAGTCACATCATGTGAATCTATGAACGATACCAATGCTGGAGAACCGGAGTAACAGGTAAGTAACTAATTCCTTACTTCTAGCCCCCTTTTTGAAAATGGTTTAAATCAATTCTTTCTTCCAGGAGGGTGGTATCCTCTCTGCAGCAATTATGGCATTGAATCCTATTATCAAGACTGGACCCCATAGTTCTGTTTGATCTCTAAACAAATCTGCTTGGATACCGTCCGTTCCGGGGGAGCGATTAGTTATTTTACGTATCGCCTCCATTACCTCTTGTTAGGTATACACCGGCAAATGGGGTAACTTGATTGGCCCTATTGTGTTCTCCACTAGTAATATCTCTTGTTTACTGGTTGTGCTCTTTGGTGAGGTTAGACTCCCCATATAATAAGTCAAAATGAGAATCCCAGACCAGGTCTGGAACAGTAGTTTCCAGACGATTCACAGTCTGTTTTTAAACCAGGGCTTTGTTTACCAACTCCCAGAATATTTCAGTATTTTTTCTACCTTTGACTAATGCCAGTTCCGCCTAGATCTCAATGTCCAATTGTTGCTTGGGTGAGTCAATCGTTTTTCTACATTGTGTACATGCACTGATTAGGTCAACATGTTAGGGGCCTTTTACACAGAAAGCAGGTTGTGTTTAGCATGTATGCATGCCGCATTAAACCAAAGATCCTTTGGTGTACTGCCTTGGGTTACAATGAGTAACATGGAATTCTTCTGCAATGTTGGTGGATAAACTGTTCAATTTTGCAGTGAGCATGCAATTGTCTGCCTCCTTATCCAATATGCAGCCGATCAATCCAATATTGGTTACCACAACTCTTCCTTGTAGGGTGGATGTGTCCGTCTTTCCCCACCTTAATGGCAATTTATTACAGTGAGGTTTGATCAATTTTAAATGCAAAAGATTAGCCTGCTTGATGATAGGATCTTGTCAGTGAAATCTAAGAACAGTAGGGTGTTGATCGCTAAGCACACGTTTAGCGTTAAAGAAATCTGCAATCAAATTCTTTATGAGCACTTAGAGAAGCAGACCTAATCAATAGAAGATTTTACCCTGGAAACCTATAAAGGTGTTTGCATTGATCTCAGTACCCATTTATACAATCAAGAATTACATTTGACGCTGTTAGCACACGATCGAGAATCTAGCATATTGGGGTCTGCGATGCCTCTTGCATTACCTTCAATGCTATCAAAAAGATTGGCTAGATGAACGTTGCCCATTTTTAAGTTGAAGTCTCCTCCCAGGATGAGTAGGTTTTTGTGTGTGTCAATAGGTCATCAATCTGATGTTTAAAGATAAGATTAGAGACTGCTGCATGTGCGTGAGGATTGTTGTAAAAGTTGACTAGTAGCAAATCGTGTGATCTTTAAAGTGGATCACTTCAGAGGTAAGTTATTTTTAAATAGTAACGCCATGTGTACTTTGAAATGACTTGCAAGCCAAGATCCTGAAAAAGGCTGGGCGGTGTGAGGAACTCATGTTGGCAACAGTAAAGACAGACACAAGTGATCAAGATTCAAGGGTGTTTATTTAAACAAATATGCAGGTGGGAAAAACACCTAACCTAAATCTAAGTGGGGAACACGCATCGACCATCAAAGAAAAAATAAGGCAGTCCCCATGGCGTTGTGTCAAAGAAAGAAAGGCCTATACTAAAAAAAAACTATTGCCAAATCCTTACAACTAATTATAGAAAGAGAGTGGGATACGGATTTCAATAAAGAAAAAAGTGTTCACAAATAATAAGTCGGGATGTGATTGCCAGGGGTCTCCCTTCCCCACGCTTTTACCACGGGACAAGGTGGGTCTCCTGAGCACAGCACAGACTCGAGCTTTCCCAGTATAAGCTAACAGTTTTGTTCCAGCTATCAGGTTCTTCAATGGTTAAGTCTCTTTTCAATAAAAAGTCTCTTGCCTTCGAGGGCCTGATATTTTCAACAAACGCACACAACAAGCTCTCTGCCACGTGTGTCTTTGGGTGACGGTCTCACCCCTGGGTCCCCCTCCTCGTACTCGACAATTCAGTTGAACAGTTCCTTGCTCGACGAACTTTGGGTGGTGATTTTCCACCCCTGTATCCAGTGCTTTAAGTGGGGTAAGAAATTGAGTGGGGGCCCTCGTTTGGGGGCGTGGCTTTCATTGTGGGCGTGGCCTAAAAGTGCACAAATCATAGTAAGATGCGCAAAGAAATATATAAATGTATGTGAGCATTTATATGTTTGTATGCGTACTACTATGGTGTGTGTACTGTTCAAGCCATATTTTATAAACATAGCAATGTTACATATTTCTGTTTATAAAAGGTGGCTTGAAAAGTGCACAAACCATAGTAAGTTACGCACACTTGTGTGCTTACCTTACTATGGTTTGTGTACATTTCAAGCCACCTTTTATAAACATAGATATTTATAACATGTTTCTATGTTTCTAAAAGATGGCTTGACACGTAAACAATTCAAGGCATCTTTTATAAAGCGTTGATGACGGACAAAACAAACCGCAAGGTGGCTTTGTCCGTCGACAAAGCTTTATAAAAGATGCCTTGAATTGTGCACGTTTCAAGCCGTCTTTTATAAACATAGAAATATTTCTACCTTTATAAAAGATGGCTTGAAACGTACACAGTACAAGGCATCTTTTATAAAGCTTTGCCGATGGAGAAAGGCACCTCGGGCTCTGTGATCTATCTGCTCAGAGCACATAGATCACTGAGCCCGAGGCGTCTTTCACCCTCTGCGAACCCGCGGGCTCCGTGATTTAATCTGCATATTAGATCACGGAGCCCGCGGGGGTCAGTGACCTGGGGAGGGAAAACAAAGGGACAGTAACTTCCTCTGATGACCCTGATGAGGGGTCATCAGAGGGAGTTACACTAACTGACAGAAGTGCCGCCAGCCTCAGGGTCGCTGTGGCTGGCTGGCACTTCTGTCAGCTTGGCCTACATAATGACGGGCGCATCTCCCGTCGCGGCTGCGGCCGCGGCGGGTTAATGCATCCCGCCAATGTTGTGTGGGACGGGGGCCCCGGCTGGGCCCCGGCTCAGCCCCACTTTCTGGAGACTGGCCCACTTAAAGCACTGCCTGTATCTCCCTCTTTCAGGTTCAAACCCGTTTTCAATCTCCAGCCTCCCTCCTTCAAAATAGCTTTTCTTTCCGGTTCTCCCTCTTCCGGGCTCGGATCCCAATGCCAAGGGGGACACTCCACTTCTCCTGGTCTTACAAAGCTTTTGTATTAAAAAAAACAAAATGTCTCTTTAAACAGTTTGCTTAGGCTTTGCCCCTTTTTCAAAACAGTTCACTGTGGACATCCCTCCGTCGGGTTCACTCTTGTCAACACACTGTTCATAGAACTTTAGACTCTTACACTCACAAGTCTTAATGTCTTTTCAAACAATTCCCTGTGGACTTCCCTCCGCCAGGTTCACTCCTGTCAACACAATGCTCATGGGACTTCAGATTTTGTCCCCTCTTGTTAGCATCCCTTCGCCGGGTTCACTCTTGCCTTTACAATGCACTTCTCATACCATGCGGGATCAGTTTGCCTCAGTTTCTCAATCATCTGTTGGTCAAATACTTTAGACTGTATTGAGGATTTGACAGGACCACCGTATGACCACTTTGACCCCCTTCTGCCTTTTCCTAAGGCCTTCTGGTTACTGTAGTTCAAATAGCAGGGTAATCGCCCAGAGTTTCTCGAGTGAACACCCACGTAGTGTTTGATTTCGCTATACTGGCTTTCCCCTTTTCTTTTATCAACAGTTCTTTGTTTTTTCAAAGTTCAATTAGACACTTGCTAGTTTTGTTCACAGTTCGGTTTCTTTATCGGTTCTCCCCTCGACTCACCGGCTGTGATGAACTGCTTTGCTTTCTTGTCTATAGAGTCAAGGCCGGAACCATTGGGCCATGCGTCTCTCCCTGGCTTCGCTGTCAGCGGAGGAAGCGCCCGGGCACCGTTGACATTTGCTGCAACACACACTGGCTATTGTTCGTAGTCTTACGATTCCTTCTCTTGAGGCTTCACGGGTCACTGTCGATAAGGGCAAGGTTACGTCTCCCCTTGGTATCCTCTCGACTTGCACCGTCTTTCGCCTCCTCTTGAACTGCTGTGCTGAGGTAGCTCTCACGTTGTGTGGTCTGCCTTGCTCCTAGTGTGCTGTCTCGCTCCAACTTTTATCCCTGTGGGAAAGGGAAAGGGCAGTCAGGTGTGTTTGATTCTGATCAATTGCCTAACATTCCTTGACCCTTATGTCGGGACATGTCAGATAAACTGTCTCCCACGGGATACAAGAGTATTTGTGTCAAAAGAGGGGGTTTTGTCATGAGAAATTATATTCTTTGTCCCAGGGGAGTTGGTAAATTCAGTAGAGGGAGATTGATAGGGTTTGTGAAGCAAACAGAATTACTGGGATTGTTATCATGAAATAAACAAGGGGGATTGTGTGGACGGTAGTGTTTTATCTGAGCAGGTTGGGAGTGCAGGAAATAATAATCAGAGGGACTGTAACGGGAATAACCAGCAGTATTCGAGAAAGCAACACAAAACCAAGGATTCTGAGAATTGTGGTTTGTGAGGGTAACAGGGTTTGGGCTCCTTGTTTGCTTACCAAAGGTGTAGGGGTGGTTGGATAAAGGGAGCTTCTTTAGCTGAAAGGGAGGTAGATGTGGAATAGCCAAGAAAAATCTCAGGGACTTCATTATCCTCTCCTTCCGCGGTGTAGTATTGAGTCTCACCTTGGGCATTCCCCCGAACATAACTTTGGGTTCCCCTACCCAGGTGATCCTCCCTCGTCCACCCCCAGGGTTGGGATCTGAAAGCGACAGCTCTTCCCTGGCCAAAACTGAATAAGGGACTCCCGAGGTCTACTTGGGAGATTCTCACAGTGGTCTATGGTATATTACACTTGTAGAAGCTGCACGCTCTGAACCCGTCTGGGCATAGTCAGGTCCATGATACAGAGGCGTCCTTTCTATAAAGCGCCCTAGAACCCTGCCTCCATTTTAAAAAAAAGAACACTTTGAGTTGACCACAATCTTGGGAACATTTTAGTAGTGTATGTATTTTTTTTTATTGTCTTTCTGAGGCATAACCAAGGTCCAAGATGAAACGGAAACATTAGTCTGTAACCATTCAACTGTCCCCTATAAGGCCTGTTAACCTTGGGCTGCCCTCATATTGGCCGTAGGCCCTTAATTTAGGGTCAAACCTCTAAGTCCTCCTCTAATACGTTCAGATCTCTCCTCCCTTTCCAATGCGGATTGAGCTTACTCCTTTGATAGGGGAGTGTGGTCGTAGATGGTAATAGTTTCCTTATAACCATACATGTTCATTGTGCTCACAGAACTGATATCCAGGATTGCTGGAAGATTGAATTCTGATCAGCCTAGTGTAGTGTTTAATCTTGACCCAACTTTGTGGTGAGAAGGGGTGGAGGGAGACTGGTGGGTGCTGCTATCTTACAAGGGTGCAAGACTTTAGAATTCGAAGAAAAGCACTTTAGTACATGTGTATAGTCAACAAGTCTGCATACTTTGTTCCCTCCACGCACCAAAGAAACACCTAAGGAAAGGTTACTTCATACTATACTATATACCATAGAGAGTAGAGAGTAAAGAGTGTCTGTGGTGCTTCTTTCTTATCATCCCTGTACTACCCGATACATGAATGAAGTCCTTACAAATTGATGATTTTGCTCCACATAAAAAGGATTGGTAGCCATTCTTTTTAATGCAGAAATTTCACAGCAGAACCTTTTCACTGCACTTTTTTTACTAGCAAATTTGTAACACAAAATGCAGGCAGAATGTTGGCGGAGTCCATATTGGATGAGGAGCAGGCGGGGGAGGCCCTCCCACACCCATACGCATTTTGCAGTGAAGAAATCCGTAAAAAAGTGGTCAGTTACCGCATTGAAATGTATTTGGTAAAAATACATGGAACCACGTCTAGATGGAATACCCTAGTACTGTTAACAAATTGGGTGTGGGGTTTCAGATTTAAAAAAGTGAATTATCATCATCATCATCCTCATCATCCCTCTCAAGGTTTGTCAATTATTAAAGCAACTGCTTGGCAGATGGAACTTAAAGTAATAATGAAATAGGTTTTGGAACCCAAGGCTGGGCTATGTGGGACTTGGGAATAGGGGTAAGAAAAATGTTCTTCGGGTTAGATTAATGGCAAATGATTACTGACATTTTCACATTTTGCTCTTGTTTACCTTTTTTTTCAGGAATAGGAAGGAGTCCCAGATTGTTGGCTGCAAGGCCTACCTCGTCCTTCGGATAAGCGAGCAAAAAAAATGTCTTGTCATCACTGACTGTTGTCTATCTCATAATCATGCACTCTGCCCTATTGAATTTGCCTATTATTTCAAGAAGGGGTACCTGTATAACAACTCCTGCCTGTCCACACGCACCACTAACAACATCTCCAAGCAGTTCATCTGTGGAGAGGACATCCGCCGGTTGCTGTGTTACTGCAAAACTGGGGACAATGGCATTTTCGAAACTCTCCATTCTTTAGATGCCCTCTTTACCAACGACCCAGGAGCAAAGGTCAAGTTGGTGTTTGTGGATAACCAGGTTGTCATCAAGACCTTTTTCTTCCTCACGTCAATAATGAGGTCCCTCTGCCAAAGGTACCCAATGATGCTAGTGTTTGACAGGATGGTAAGTGTGAATGGCGAGTTTGAACTCTACACAGTCCTGTGCATCGATGATGAGGGGCAAGGGCACGCATGTGCTTACTGCCTGACACGGAAGGTACCAGACCTGCTGCGCTTCACCCTGGTGTCTTTTGTGCAGAGTGTGCCAGAAGTGAAGTTCAAGGTGGCCTGTTTGGTGCTAGGTGCGGAGGTGGAGGACCATGCTGTGGTGAAGGAGCTGCTGCCACATGCCAAGGTCCAGATCTGCCGCTCCCAGGTTGAACACCTGCTGTTTAGAAAGGCTCAAGAGATGGGTTCCCCAGATAATGAGATAATTTGGCCACTCTTTTTGGAGCTGACATCTGCTAACTCAGAAATTGCATATATGCAGGCAGTGAAGAATTTGAATGCCACGCTCCCAAAGGACTTCATGACTTATTTTTGGAAACATTGGCACTCTTGCCAAGAGATGTGGGTAAACTGCTGGGCTTTTAAGAGAACAAAGGAGGTGGACTGTGGCAAATTGATCTTGCAACAACAACAGAAACTAGCTGTAAGCCTCCGGTCTTCCACAACCATAGCAGAGTGCATCCTGGATCTCGTGCACATGCACAGACCCAAAGAGGAACATGAAAGCCTCACGGAGGATGAGGTTATCACCCGCTATCATGCCATCTGTAAACCAGAGCCAGCCAGCCTAATTGAGGAAGAGCTTGGATTTGCAGGGCTTGTCACTTATGCCATTATGGAGACCAAGGATGGCTTCATCCTGAATGATGGTGTGTCTGAGTTTTGCATGAACCATAGCCTTACCTCTTGTAGCTGCACTATACATACCTCTAGTCTCCTGCCCTGCCGCCATCTCTTTGCCACGCGCCTTCGTAACAAAAATCCTCTATTTGACTTGAAGCTGCTGAAGAATAATTCTGACGCTTTGATACCAGTTCACAAGAGATGTGGGATTGATGAGGAAGATTTTAAGCTTCTATGAGGCATTCACTAAGAGATCTGTGATGAAGACACTAGGGCCTTGTGAATCATTGGTGCCAGTGCTGACAACGTTCAGAGCGTGGGACGAAGATACGGGCAGGGTAGGCTTCACAGCCGGAAATCTTCCTAATTGGAAGGATTGATGGAGTAAAGCTGCCAAGTCACCAGGAATTGAGTTAACCATTCTTACTCAAGTAGCATTTTGATACTTGTATGTCTGCCCTATGTTGGCATGATCCGCACTAGCAGGTGTGACCTTTGGTTTGTGCTAGGGATATCTCATGACAGGGAGGTAGATCATTGGGTATTGTTAGCAATTTTATAGGGAGATGTTTCACTGGGTCTTGTTAATAATGATTTGACAAGAAACCTGGGCAACTGTTTACCCTCTATCAGGAGATGATTGTACTGCAGCACATACATACAGCATAAATATTGTGCTGCACAAGTGATATAACCAGTTTACAATTAACAAGTTATGCAGTCTGATGATTGAGTGCGTCTTAAAAATAGAAACGCATCTGGTAAAGAAAAGGTTTCTCTCCCACATAAGGAAAGTTGGCCACTTCACATCTGCTTTTAAGTAAAGTTAATGAATTCCCAGATTTGTTGGTTGCGTGATTGCTCCAGGATTGAGGCGGTCTGTCCTTGTTAAAATATTTTAAAGTTATAAATAACATATGGTTTTTTATTTAAAATATTCCTTTTTTGAGCACATGCGGTGTACATGTGTTGTCATCCTCCACCATATTAATATTTGTAAAATCCTTTATTGCATATTGTGAGGACACCAGAACACTTCCAAACAACCTTTTTTTAAAGCAGCTCTGTGCAAACAACAAAGTGTGTGTATTAAGAAAGACATTTTAAAGTACTTAAATTGCATTGCCACTTTAAGTTGGTCCTTGGAAGGAGGGCTTTCAGTATGCCATGCACTATCTGACTCGGCTCTAATAAGTTTTGATTTTTGACGAACACAGGATGTGACTAGCCTCTTTGGCAGAGGAGGCCATAGGTGCCACTCCTCAATCTGTGGTCATGAGCCAGTGTTATTTGTGTTTTACTTTAACTTGAGTATGAATTCCTCTCCTTATCCATATGATTTTAGAATTTAAAAACATGTATTTTAGGAATTTGGGAGGTAAGGCTAAAGGTGAAAGTTCCTTTCTGAAAAGCATATTGAAGGAAGCATGCAGCATCAGCTCTGTCAGCCGAAGCAAGGTAGCAATATCTGAACAGTAGATGGTCAGACTTCCATGTAGCTGCTTCCCAAATTGTAGCACGTTGGATCTTTCCTTGCAAAGCTGCAGTGGGGAGGGTGGACTGCATGGTTTGCTTCTTAACATTGCTCCTTTGTTTTGAGAACATTGAGTACAGGGTCCAATGATTGCTGAGGGTCTGCCCTACCTAGAATACCTACAACATAACCTACAAGAATTTGTTTTGTGTAACTAAAACTATATCCTGTCCAAGTAGACCTTCAGTGCCCTATTCAAAATATTGTTATGTAGTTGATGCTTAGGATAGTTTAACCGGTTAGGCTGACTATATAATTGGTGTGGTACTCTGGGGCCACCTTTGGTAGCAAACCTGGGTGTGGTCTTAATAGTATGTTGCCATTCAGGAAAATCAGAGGGGACTGACTTCTTAATATCTACATTGTGTAACTTGGTCAAAAAATGCATGTGATCGTCTCAAAGAAGGTGGCTCATTAAGTCAAAAGGTTGCAAGAAAGGTGTGGCTCAACGGAAACTCTGCCTGAATTTCCAGTGGTTGTTGGCTTCTTGACTAGAGCATAAGACCTCTTCATACCCTTCATAGTCATGTTGGCAGACTAGAATACTACTTATTGGAAACCTAATGTGCTCTTTGTTAACTAAATGAAATGGGCACAAATAATTGAATCTTGTAGCCAATCAAACCATGTAGCAGGATGCCATGGCAAAGTGTGCTTGCTTCAGATGGGTGTTGGGAAGACCGTGCAGGAGGACGAATGTATCTGGATGCATCCCTCTAGGATGGGTGTACCAACCGGTCAACTTCCAGATGTATTGGCTTACAACTCCCATGACCCCTCACCACTATCCTTGCTCGGGCTGCTGGGAATAGTAGGCTACAACATTGGGAGGCTGGCAGGTTGGTTCCGCTTGCTCTAGGAAAGAATGTCCTTGTTTTGGGAGGCAGAATGAGATAAATTGCTTAATTGCAACTGAACTGCAATCCCTACCAGGAGCAGACCTTGGTGTGAGCAGGACCTAAGAAGCGCACATCTGGGTGGTAATTACCCTGGCAGGAGCAGACCCTGACTCTTTCCTTCCTCCCTGCCCACACACCCCACTCCTGACCAGTGGGCACAAGCCTGAGCCAACTCTTATGATAGGTTATTTATAACGCGCTTAATACCCAGAGGTTTCTAAGCGCGGACCCAGGGATCGAACCTGTGTTGCTTCGTGTCATCTTGTTTCCAAGTCGAGCACGCTGCCACTGAGCTATCCTCCTGGGAGGTTTCTCCTCTATGCTGTGGAAGAGCCTTCTGGCCTGCCCATAGAACTGATTGTTTTTATCAGCCTGTCTTTGTAACAAAGAAAAGCTTTCTAAAATAAATTGTTTATTTTTCTCTCATACGTTTTTATCAATGGGCCAAAAGTCACCTTTATTTATAAATGTTTACTCGTGTACTTATGCCTTTTCTTTCTGTTTAAATATTGTAATGGGAACCAATTAAAGTCGTTCAGAACAAAGCAAACTCACCAAAAGGGTGAATTGAAAACATTAGAGATCCAGGAACATGTAGTCATGAAGCTAAGCTTGTATCCAATAAGAAGGTTCGAAGATCAAAAGTTTAATATACGTTTTAAATGTTGCCATGTAAATTGTCAAAATAAAAGGGACATGACTCTGCCTAGAAGTAGACAAACCAGAACATGAGACGCAAAGATAGAAAATGCAGCAGTCAGAGAGGTATGTGTTTAAAAATACTGAGTTTGAAATCTCCATATTGCGCTGCTTACGTACCTTTGATATGACCTGACTTGGTTTACTTGTTTTTTTCTTTACTAAGCCCTCATCAGGGGCATGAATACTGATTGTGCCCTCTGACAGAGCCTCTGTTCCTCAGGACTGCGTGAACCTTGGCCCCTTGTTTCACTGTGAGAGTATCCTTGCGCAGCTTGCTGTAAGGGCTTCACTTTGTTTGAGTCTTTTGGGGTACAGCATGCTGTGCCTTATGGGTGTCCCATGCACAAAATGCAATTTTTCATGGTTGATTATTATTGACAATACTACAATTTGATTCCACTTAGTTTTCAATGGGGATCTTTTCCATCCAAATCAAATACATTATTTGACTACTTGGATAACACTCATCCCATTATTCAGAATAGTCACAAGCACTCCAGTCCAGTCCATGTGAAAGAATGTGTATATATTTTAAATACATCACATCCCTTCATTATTTTTTTATTTTATTTTTATTTTTATTTTTTTAAACTTATTTTATTGGCATTTAGTCATATAGACGGTATTTGACATGTGACAAATTAGGAATTAGCAATATGTCTAATTTTTATAATAATAACATTTAACAAATAGTAACATAGCGAACAATTAACCGAAACAGTCTTCATATGGTGCTATAGTGTCTAATCAGGGGTAGGGATATAGAGGAACAATGGTTCAGGTGTCGGGAGGCGGGGGTCAAATCTGGCATCTCCGTAAGTTAGGATAAGTCTCATCTATGTGGTGTGTTAATTTGGACGGTTCTTTCAGGGGGGTTTGTGGTCCGCGGCGAAGGGTATATCTCGCAGAAGGGCTTTCCATGATTCGAGGGTGTCATTTGTGTCATCCGCTCCAGTGTTGGCCCCATCTTGCCAGGCTTTGGTTTCTGCTTCAGTCCATCTTTCCAGCTCCTTGATCCAGCGTCCGTGTCTCGGGCCCCCAGGTGACTTCCAAGCCATCGCTATGGTTCCCTTTGCAAGGATGCAGGAGATGCCCATCAATTTGACTACGTGTTTATATTTGCTCATTCTGGGATGGGCTCCTAGTAAGCATTCTTTCGGGTCCCATTTGTATCTGGTGATACCCGCACCTGTGCAGGTCTGCTTTACTTTGGACCAGAGTTTCATCGTCTTGCTGCAAGTCCAGAACATATGGATCAGGTCAGCTGTGTCGTTGACACACCAGGGGCATTTCGACGATGCCTTTTTGTTAAAACTGGCCAACCTCTGTGGGGTCATGTATGTCCTGTACAGGACATTTAGTTGTATCTGCCTGAATCTGGTGTTCCTATATACTTCTTTGGGGTAGAGTAGTATTCTTTCCCATTCTTTGTCCGTCAGTGTGACACCCAGATCAGCTTCCCACCGTTCCTTCAGTGCTGCACTTTTGGGATTGGGTCTGTCCATCAATCGACTGTAGAGCCGGGTCACTGGTTTCCAGCCATCTGCTAGTTTGTGCATCTCTTGTAGTAAAGGGTCTGAGGTGGGTTCCTCTGGCCAGTCTCCCCATTTCTTCTTAGCAAGCTGTTTGAGTCGATGGTGCCACAGGAATTGGCCACTCGTGAGTCCCTCTCTTGTCTGCAGTGATTCAAAGTCTCTGAATTTGCCATCGTCAAACGTGTCCCCCCATGCGTAGATCCCAGCTCTCTCCCAGCTTCTCGCCACTTTGAGATCTGTTGCGGTCTTGCATGCGTCTACCAGGATGGGGGTGTTGGGGGAATATGGATGTTTCAGTTGCAGGATGGAGCAAGTTCTGGACCAAATCTGCCTACCTAATTTTGCGATCATGGGGGCATCTTGTGTCTGTTTCAGTGGGTTCCCAGAGTGTCTCTTTAGGGAACAGTTTGGAGGGTATTTGTCTTAGTAATTCTGACTCAGTGTTCGACTCATCTTGAAGCCACCTCGTCACATGGCTGAGCTGTGCTGCTAGGTAATACATTTGGAGGTCGGGGAGTTGCACCCCACCTTCTTTGTGACGCAGCGTGAGAATTGATAAGGGCAGTTTGTGCCTGGTTGGTCCCCATAGGAAGTCCCTGATCAGTCTTTCCAGCTTCTTGAAAAAGGGTGGTCGAATGTAGTGGCAGATGTTTATGAAGTAGTACAAAAATCGAGGAAGGATTATCATTTTTACAATAGCTGCTCTGCTCATCATCGCGAGTGGTAATTTTTACCAAAATTTCATGGATTTACGGAGGCCATTCATTGCTGTTTCAGTGTTATGGTCGTGTGTGAGCTCCGGAGTGTGTTTCATGTTGATTCCCAGGTATCGGAATACTTCAGGCTGCCATTTTGTCCCCACATCTGTCAAGTTTCTTCCAGGCCCCTGAGTCTGGCCAGTGGAAATGCACAGGATTTCAGTCTGCTGAACTTGATCCCTGAGTAGCGTGCGTAGTTATCAAGGACGTCTAATGTGACTTGTGCGTTGACATGTGAGTCCTTCAAGTATAAGAGCACGTCGTCCGCGTATAGCGATATTATGGAGTGTTGGTTGCCCAGCTTTATGCCCGCGTCGAAGAACTGTTTTCTGAAATAGATAGCTATCGGCTCCAGACCTAAGATGTATAACATCGGTGACAGTGGGCACCCCTGCCTGGTGCCTCGCTGTATCGCCCAGGGTTTTGAAATTGTTCCACCAGTTTACACTCTTGCCACAGGCGAGTTGTAGAGCACCCTGACCTATCTCACGAAGCCTTCCCCGAAACCAAATTCTCTTAGCACCTCGATCAGCCATTCCTAGACTATGGAATCAAAGGCCTTGATGGCATCAAGTGAGAGCACCGCTAGATCTTCGTCTATTGTGTGGGTCTCTGCCATGATGTGTTGAAGCCTTCTCAGGTTGGCCGTGGTGTTGCGTCCTGGGACGAAGCCATTTTGATCGTCATGAATTAAAGTTCCCACCACCTTCGCAAGTCTCTTGGCCAGAATAGTGGTCAGGATTCTACTATCGTAGTTCAACATCGCAAGTGGGTGATAGGAGTCGCAGTCATTGGGTGGTTTGTTCGGCTTAAGCATAGGGATTATGATCGTTTCCTTCATGGTGTTGGGGAGAATACCTTTCTCATATGCCTCCATAAAGACCTTGTGTAGTATTGGGGTGATAGTTGCTTCGTACACTTTGTAAAATTCGGGTGAGAGGCCGTTGCTTCCGGGAGCCTTGCAAGTAGCTAGGGATCTGATTGCTTCTGTAACATCTTCTGTGGTGATCTCGGTTTCCAATGCCTCTCTCTGTTCATCGTACAGTTTCGGGAGCCCAATCTCTTCCAGGGTGGCTTTTATTTCCTCTCTGGGTATTTGTTTGTCATGGGAGTAGAATCTGGAGTAGAACTCCACGAAAACATTATTGATGTCCTGTTGCGATTTATGTGTTGTCCCGCTTTCGTCCGTGATCTCTGTTGGAAGATGTCTTGGTTGTTCGCGCTTGCACAGCCAGGCCAATCTGCCTGGCTTATCAGCTTCTTTGTGTGCCCTGGCAGTGTTTGTTGCGAAGTCAAATTTAGCTAATCTGTCCCAGGCTATTCGGCATTCCTCGTGAAATTCTTGCAAAGTCATCTCCACCTCCGGCGTGGCGTCGGAGCAGGTTTCCAGGTGCGCTATTTTCGCTTCTCGGTCCTCTAGTGCTACTCTTAGATGCTTCCGGATACCTCCCACTCCTGATATTGCCTCACCTCGCGTCACTACTTTCATTGCTTCCCATAGTGTGCTCCAGCTTGCTACAGAGCCTTTGGTGGTTGTCTATATAGTCCTCTAATTTAGAGCCAAGGTCTTCTCTGAATTCATGATCAGTGAGTGCTGCAGTGGGCATTCTCCACGTCGGAATCGGTGGTCTAGGTCCACTTAGTTTCCATTGCATGATTAGTGGTGAGTGATCGGAGATAGATCTGCCTAAGTATGCCGTAGTGTCTGCCATCAAGATTTGTTCCCTATCGATGAACAAATAATCTATCCTCGTGTGGATCTTGTGTGGGGCTGAGTAGTATGAATAATTTCTCTCAGTGGGGTGTTGCTCTCTACAGATGTCCACCAAGTTGAGGTGTTCCAACATGCTGTTCAGTGCACGGGTGGCAGCATTGTTTGGTTTTTGGGGAGGTACTGATCTATCTATGGATCCATTTCTGATGCAATAGAAATCACCTCCCCATACCAAGGTTCCTTCCCTGTGGTGCACCATTTTAGTATGTAGTGTTTTGAGGTGTGAGGGTATTCCATGTTGAGGAAGGTAGGAGTTCACTAGGCAAACCGCTGTGTGCTCGATGGTTCCCCACATTATTAGGTACCTGCCTTCTCTGTTGGCCTCCATGCCCTGTAACTGGAATGGTACATTCGGGTTCACCCACGTAAAAACTCCACGAGCGTAGCTAGAGTAGGATGCACCTCTTCCGATTCCTCCCCATCATTCGGCTAGCTTGGATGAGGACTCCTCCGATAGGTGGGTCTCTTGAAGCATCGCAATCGAAATCTTCTTTCTGCGGAGTTGGGATTGAATCCGATTCCTTCTTAGGTATGAGCCCATCCCACGCACATTCCACGTCATCACTTTAAGTTGTGTTGCCATGGGGATATTGTGGCGAGTCTTTCGTTTCTGCCCACTCTGACATTCCTCAGTGGTCTCTGCATCCCGTCAGGGGGTCTCCATTCTCGGCTCTTGGTTCTGCCCGTTTTGGATTCAGTGTTTCTTATCCTTTGCCTTTTCGATTGTAGTGGTATGGAGACTGTATAACTAACAAAACAATTAACGTAACTGGAACTGGTGCGCCTAGCGACTGCATTCTTCTTGCGGTGCTCAGGCGCTCTCGTGCCGTCGGGACCATCCGGGTATCGGGCTCGAGCGGGGTCGGTCAGGCAACTGTCCTGGTCTGTTCGTGGGGGTTAAGTCCTGCGCCTGGTGCGAGGCCAAGCGAGGGCCGCGTCTATTCAGCTAACTTTTGTGTGAGTTACTTTCCTGGTTTCTGATTGCTTATGTCTACATTGGGAGTGTAGGTTAGTAGGCGCTCGTACCTCCTATATGTCATTTATGGAATACCTCAGGATGGTTTCTCTATCCTGGAAATTAAGTATTTTGGCGATTATGTGGCGAGGATATGAGCCAGGAGGGGGTTTCTTTTGGAGGGACCTCTGTGCCCTTTCCACTGCAAATCCTTGTGTTAGTTTTTCGGCGCCTATCTCCTGTTGTAGTAGGGATTCTATGTAGGCCGTTGGGTTCGAGCCTTCGTTTCCTTCTGAAACTCCCAGTATTCTGATGTTGCCCCATCTGGCCCGTCCTTCAGCCTCCTCGGACCTCGCTCCGGCCACTTTCCTCTCGAGGTCCACAACCTTGGCCTCAATTCCGCAGTGTCCTCCGTTGTCCCCTTAATGGTTGCTTCAGCATTTGTCACTCTTTCTGTTAAGTTCCTGGTGCATGAGTTGGATATCCGATCTGAATTCATCGATCTTTGAGTCTATGAATATGCGCAGTGATGCTATGGCTTCTAGCACTTGGGACTGATTCTCAGTAGTTTCCACTCCTTTTGTCTGTGCGGGTTCAGGAGTGGAGGGGTGTGATTGGGTTGAGTTCTTTGCTTTAGCGGTGACATAGGTGTCCATTGTGGCAGGTTTTGCTTTGCTTCTTGCGGCCATGGCGAAGTCTTGGTATTGCGGTGCCCAGTTTACCTCAGGAGGAGTGTATTTTGGCTCCTAATGTTAGTCTAGCCGGAGGATCTTGAGGTCGGGTGAGTGTGCTAGGCTCAATCTGTTGCGGTCACTCAGTGAAATATGAGCCACTCTCGTGTCTCACAGCGCCTACAGTTCTCTGTTTAGGCGTGCTAAATGTCCCTCTGTCGTCTCAATGTGGCGTGAAGAGTTCCCGCGATGGGGGACTGGTGCTTCCTTGTTACCGCCTGGGGTTGATGCCCTCCACCTCCTGGTCAGTTCTCGGGGGAGCACCCTGGACGTGCAATTAGTGAGCTTTGGTGCACATAACAGAGAGGTGGCTTCAGAGGCTCCACCGTTAATTTGCTCGCCCCCCAGCCCTCCTCACCTCTGGCTTGTCGGCTTCTCTCTCTCCAGAGCCTGCCAATTCGGCGGTTAAGCGGAAGGCAGAGCACCCTCGTTTTCTCTGGCCCAGCATTTCCCTTCACATTCCCGCTCCGCTCGCAGATGTGGGCTTTTCTTCATTCCAATGTATGCTTTCACATACATCTGTCGGCTGGAGCGGCTTCACGAGTGGATGCCCTTAGCGTTTCCCGGCTGAGTCTTTCGCTGGTCCGCCGCGTATCTCGGGCGGGGCTTCCTCCTCTCACTGGAGCGGGCTCCCGGCGGCAGCCCGCGGTGCGGTGTAGGTCACCAGGGTTGAAGGGACCCAATGTTTGTCGGTGCAACCACAGGGGGGTGTGATTCTCCGCGGCCACGGCCCCTGCAAGTCCCTCCTTTGCGTGTGTCCACTGCGGTGGAGGCGGCCGGCGTCTTGGTCCCGACTGGCGCTGGTGTCATGGGACGGCCGCCATCTTGGGTGCAGGCGAAGATGGGGATGGAGGTCAGTACGAGCAGGTTCTCATGCGTTTTTTAACTCTGATTCTCCTGCTGATTCATCGGCCCGTGCTGGGGATCGCTTTCTCCACCATCGTGGCTGCTTTCTGCGTCGGAGGAGTGTCTGCATCCAGCTAAAAAGGATCAAGATGCAGCGTCTCGGCCAGAACACGACAACTCAGCCTCTATTCACCATGAGCTCCAGGCCACGGCCCCACATCCCTTCATTATGACTGCAATCATCACATTTCTTTGTGTCGCCTGCTATTTCAAGAGCAGAGGAATTATCCACTCTTGACCAACACCATCCCTATAACATTTTAACTAGCATTATACATCTATGTTTAAAAACCTGTTGACCCACCATTTTGGCTCCTTACTATATGTCCAAATCATGTAAGCTGACCTTCACTTGTGGGAAACATACAAATTTGTGTTCCTGTATTAATCCATGTAATGGTCCTCATTGCAATGTGGAGGATCTATATGGAGGCGAATAAACCACATATACAAACCACCATCGTACATTCTGCTCCTCACTATAATGTCAGGAATATTGTTTCAAACCAATCTTATTTCAGGGATTGTTTTCCATCATGGGTAGTATATTGTTCTAACTTTGCCCCCATGCCTTTTTTTTATGTCTAACCTCATTTTCATGTAAAATGTCCTTGCATTCATTATTAAACGATATCTTGCATAGAAAATGGAAAAAGAAGCATGGACAGACTATACCTATTTAAGCAGCATCTACACAACATGCAGGTTTAGTGTCTGCGATGAGCCAGGAGCAAAGCTGAATGGTTCCTGTGCATGGACTTTAATGCAGAAAAAAGAGTATTAAGTGGCTTACATTAGGTGCTTGACTCGGGAGCAAGGCTCATTAATAATGGTGGAGTGTCTTTCTTTCAATAATGATTGCAGTAAAGAATAACATGAAAATGAGATCAATTGGACATCGCTATGATTGCATTCTTAGCTGACACGATTGATCTACAGTTTGGATACATCGGGGCAGAAACCATAATGAAGCAAAATATTTGAAATAAGATCTGTATAAAAAACAATTCCTGAACTATAGTGAAGAACACTCCTAATATATTAAAATCTTAGTTTGTCTGTATGTCCCTATACAGGTCCTCGCCACGAGGAAGAGGACTTTTCACAATGAAGATTACTTCACATTGGGCCCACGACCGTTGGTTCTCTTCTTTCAGTCGACCCCCTTAGTGCACTCTCATTTCTTTTATTTTTTTTATTTGATTTTATTATCATTTTGTATTAAGCTTCACAGTAAAACCATTTCGAGGGGATTGGGTCCTCCGACATATTCCATATCTATGACAGGTAATCACCACAGCTGTGGTGCTTCGGAATTATTTTTTTTTTCGGCTCCTGCGTCGATGACGTCGATACGCTGTCCTCGAGGGCCTCTGTCGAGCCGACGTCACTGGATGTTATAAGTAGGACGCACGACGCCCGTAGCCTCAGTTCGTTTTTTTCCGAGAACGTGTTTGCTTCGGAGATCTCGGCGCGCCTTGGTTCTTCTGAGTTATTGTTCTTTCGGTTCTTCAAACCTTTTTGTTTGTGTCATGACCTACAGAACGCGCCCCTTTTGGACTTCCTGGTCCTTGTCTCAACGGGGCTTGCACTCCCTGGTACTCCCAACATGGCCGTCCAGCGTGAAACGCCATCCTCGCTCTACACGTTGGACGTAGCGTGTTCTATTAATAGACCATGCCCCCCACGGCTCTGTGCGTCTCAATGCTATTGCAAAGTAGCGACCAGACGTGTGCTCCGTAGCTCGCGGTATTGCTTCCCTGATTCTGTCCCTACTAACTCCATTCCTAGTCCCTCTCCTTTCTTCTTACTTCCTGGACTTGTGTGCTGAGTAGTGCACTTTCTTAATTTCCCGGATTCCTGGATAGTTGCGTCCCGGAACTTTGAACGCACGCTGGAGTCGGAAGAGACTTGTGCAGCCTTATTCAAGACCCGATCCGTCCGCAAGAAGGCATCGACCAAGAAATCCAGCAAAGATCGGACTCAAGTGAGAAGGGGGGAACTCCTTGACAGTTCCTTTGTGAAGATACATGATGTCTTCGTCTTCTTCCACCCCGCGGCCGGGTTTTAAGAAGTGTCGGGTGTGCGGGTCCAAGATGTCGTTGACGGACTCGCACGATGCCTGCCTCTGGTGCCACGGTGAAGACCAAGACACGGATGATTGTGTAGACTGCCAGTCGCTTATGTCGAAGGCTTTGCGGGAGCTTAAGAAGAAGCTTTCTGTTGGTAAGGTGACCAAGCCTCGTAAGCCGTGGTCCTCTGGGTTTTCGACAGACGATTCGAGGGGCGACTCTCCGCATCGTCGTCATCGGTCCGGGAGGTCTCGTTCCTGTAGTAGGTCCCGCCATTCCTCTGCCTCTTCAAGGCACTTGCGGAAGCGCCGTCATCGGTCGCCTTCCCGGTCCTCGTCTGAGGACGCCTCCCGTCGGCGGGTGCTTGTCCCACCAAGCATTCGACTCCTGAGGAATGGGCTTCCTTCTGTAAGGAGATGTTGGCGATTTTTGAATCGCAGGGCTCCGGTCCGTCCACGCCTCCGAGAGGAGCCAGCCGTGACTGTACTAGAGGCACCGCTCATACGCCTTCGGGCTCGGGTGGTTGGCACGATTTGCGGGAGAGGTCCCGCTCGGACAAGGGGAATCGTTCTAGTCATGCCCGTTCCAGCTCCCGGTCCTCGACGCCCTCGAGACCGTTGGAGCCTGTGAAGTCTTCGAGGAAGAAGACATCGACACCTAGGTCGTCGAGGGACTCTCCTGAGGCTCCACCTCTGAGGAAGTCGTCGATGCCATCGGTGCCCAGGCTGTCGAAGGACACGCTTGGGGCTCCGCCCTGGAGGACTGTGTCAAAGATGTCGGCGCCACGCTCGACGTCGACGCCAATTCCATCAACGCCCTCGACGCCTTTCGAGGCTGTCTTGTCGGAGGAACCCTGTGGCACGGTGGAACCCCCTAGAAAGGCTCTGGCCAAGGCTAAAAATGTCTTTGTCCCTTATTCTGTGCCCACATTCCAGCCTCTGGATTATATTTCTGAGGTGGATGAGGGATCTGAGGAAGGGTTGGTTCCTGATACGGTACCAGATGAGATTTTCTCTGGTCATAGCCAGATGGAAGACCTGTGTCAGTCGCTGCACGACGCCAGTGGTCTGGACACCTCTCCAGAGTTCTGTAGGCCTGAGCCTGGCACCCATGCTGAGTCATTGTATCGGCGCCTGGATTTATTACAGGATGACCTGACTGATATCCTCGACCAAAGTCCACCAACTGACCTCGTACTGCCATTCCATATGGCCTTGCACAGAAGGGTGGCAGCGGCTTGGACTGCCCCGGAGAGTCTCCCGGTAGTGAGCAAGTCTTTGCCGCGAAAATACTGTCCAGCCAGTAGCGACCCCTGCTACTTGACCATGCACCCCACTCCGGAGAGTTTGGTGGTGCAGGCGGCTACGGCCGCAGCAAAGCAGGTGTCGTATCCTACCATCCCTCCAGATAGGGACGACAAGCGTTTTGATGGCTGGGCGAAGAAAGTGTTTTCTTCAAGGGGTATGGCTTTACAGGCAGCCAACTCTGTGTGTGCCTTGTCACGTTTCACGCACACTCTGTGGAACTGTATTTCGTTAGCGGCTGATCATATTCACGAAAGGGGAGGAACGGAATGGTTTCCTTGCTATGGTGCAGAATGGCAAGGATGCCATGTGTGAGTCCGTTCAGTCGGGTCTGGACATGGCGAATTGTCAGCCTGTCCATGGTGGCGAGCACCGTAATACGCAGGCTTGCGTGGTTGTGGAAGTCGGGATTTGTTCCTGGTGTGCAAGCCCGGCTCCTCAACATGCCCTTTGATGGTGAACATCTTTTTGGCAGCAGGGCTGACAAGAGCCTTGAGAGGTTGCAGACCTCAAAAGCTGCAGCGAAGTCGTTGAGCGCTGCAGTTCGCCAACCTCTGCCTTTTCGTCCTAGGGGACAGCAATGGAGAGGAGGTTCCTTTCGTTATTACTCATCCTTTAGTAGAATGAGAGGAGCTGCAAGTCAAAGGGGCCACCGTAGGAGTGCCAGAGGTGGAAAACAAGGTACTCGAGGTACCAAGGCCGCTCGGGCAGTTGCCTCTTTACCCTCAGGCAATGCCGCAGCCGCTTCAGCTCAGTCATGAGGCCATGTCCCATGGTTTGTCGGTTGGGGGAAGGCTGGCGCAGCATCTTGTAGAATGGCGTGCCATTACTTCAGATGTGTGGGTTCTGGAGATCATAGCCCACGGCTACTGTCATCCTTTCCGGCAGAGGCCTCACGACAATCGACCAGGGAATCTCTATTTGAAGAGTCCGGATCCGCTCCTTGTGCAGGAAATCCAAGCCCTGCTGGAGAAAGGCGCCATAGAACTGGTGCCTGTAGTGGAGAGGAACAAGGGATGGTATTCTCCTTATTTTTTGATTTCGAAGAAAGACGGAGGATTGAGACCCATCATGGACTTGCACGGTTTGAACAAGCTCCTCGGGAAGGACAAGTTCAAGATGGTTACTCTTTCTCAAGTCCTCCAGGCCCTTCAACTTCAGGACTGGTTGATGTCTCTCGACCTCAAGGACGCTTACTTTCATGTGCCGATCCATCCCAAGCACAAGAAGTACCTGAGGTTTGCGGTTGGCGACTCGCACTTTCAGTTTCGGGTCCTGCCGTTCGGATTGACCTCTGCCCCGAGGGTTTTCACCAAGCTCATGGTGGTGGTGGCAGCGTATCTCAGGAAAGGGGGGATTCACGTCTACCCCTACCTGGACGATTGGTTGATCAGGGTGCTCTCTCCCGAGCAAGTCCAGGATCATCTGTCCGTCACCTGCCACTCTCTTCACATGCTGGGCTTCTCCCTCAACTTAAATAAGTCCCACTTGACACCAACTCAGCGGCTCCAGTACATCGGAGCAGTGCTCGACACATCCCTGGGGCAGTGTTTTCCTCCACAGGTGAGGGCTCATCACATTCAGAAGATGGTACACAAGTTTCAACATGCCCAGAGTCTCCAGGCGTTCGAGTTCTTGAGGTTGCTCGGCCTCATGGCATCTTGCATTCTTCTGGTGCCAGAGGCTCGACTGCGGATGAGATCTTTGCAGTGGGCTCTCAAGATGCAATGGTCACAGTCCTCCGGCAGGATGTCGGACCCTGTTCAGGTGCCGCCCTCGGTCGCCCAGGACCTTCTGTGGTGGGCCGTCGAAGGCAATATGATGAAGGGGGCTCCATTTTGGCTTCCCTGGCCGGAGGTGACAATCGTGACAGACGCATCCCTCATGGGATGGGGAGCTCATGCCAATGAGCTGACAGTCAGCGGTCGTTGGTCTCCGTCGGAGTCCAGACTCCATATCAATTTGTTGGATCTGAGGGCCGTCAGGTTAGCCCTGAAGGCTTTTCTGCCGACTGTGCAAGGAAAGAATGTCCTGATTCTGACGGACAACACCGTGGCCATGCACTACCTCAACAAAAAGGGGGGGCAGGGTCACTTCCTCTGTGCAGAGAGGTGATGCAGCTCTGGTTCTGGGCCATCCATTAGTAAATTTCAATCTCAGCAGTTCTTCTGGCCGGAGACGAAAACTAGACGGCGGACGCTCTGAGCAGGCAGAGCACGATCTCTCTTGAGTGGGAGCTGGCTCAGGAGATTCTCCTGGAGATCTTCGACCTTTGGGGGACCCCTCAAGAGAATCTCTTCGCCTCCAGTGTCAACCAGAAGTGTGAAAGGTTCTACTTGTGGGAATTTCCTCCAAGAGGAGCCTTAGGAGACGCGTTTGTGGTGGAGTGGTCCTTCCCACTGCTGTACGCGTTTCCTCCAGTCCCCGTCATCCCGCAAATTCTGCGGAGGTTACGGAGGTTCAGTTCTCGGATGATCCTCATTGCTCCAGCATGGGCCCGGAGGACGTCGTACCCGGACCTTCTCGTCCATCTGCCCTCCACGTCATCTTCCCTACCAAGATGATCTGCTCTCACGGGAGGGGGGTCAGGTTCTCCATCCAGAGGTCAGATCCCTCAACCTTCACGCTTGGCTTCTGAAAGGTTGAGGTATAAGGATTTGGACCTCCCTGAAGACCTGATGGAGGTGTTGCTTTCAGCCAGACGGCCGGCAACAAAGTCCCTGTACCGTTGCCACTGGAGAAAGTTCTGCGACTGGTGCAGGGTACAGAATGTGGATCCTTTTTCATGTGACATTCCTGTGGTTCTGTCTTTTTTGCTTGCCTTTGCCCACAAGGGCCTGCAAGTGAGTACCATTAAAGGTTACCTGGCGGCGCTGTCTATCTTTAAGCGCTCGTCTGAAGAGTGTTCTTATTTTAAAATCCCTTTAATTTCTCAGCTTCTGAAAGGGCTCACTAATGTGTTCCCTCCATCACCTTTCCAGGTGCCCGGTTGGGATTTGAACCTTGTTCTCAAGTTTCTAATGGGTGCTCCCTTTGAGCCTTTGCACTCTTGTCCTTTGAGACTGTTAACTCTTAAAACGGTATTTTTAGTTGCGGTCACTTCTGCTCGCAGAGTGAGTGAGTTGCAGGCACTTTCTGTTAAGCTACCCTTCACTGAATTTCATAAGGACAGGGTTGTCCTTAGAGTCCGTCCTTCTTTTCTTCCGAAAGTTGTATCAGAATTTAATTTAAGCCAGAAGGTCGTTTTTCCAGTGTTCTATCCTCCTCCGCATCCTGGTAAGGACGAGGAGAGGCTCCATAGGTTGGATCCTAGGAGAGCTTTAAGTTTCTACATTTCATGCATGTCCCGGGTCATAGTGGACGATCAACTCTTTATTGGTTACGCTGGAAGGTGTTTGGGACAAGCTGTTACTAAACAGACTTTGCCTAGATGGATTATCTTGGCAATTTCTGAATGTTACCGCTTGGCGGGTAATGACCCTCCGGTAGGCTTACGGGCCCATTCTACTAGGGGTATAGCTGCCTCTACTGCCCTGCAGAGGGGTGTTCCTATTCGTAACATCTGTGAAGCAGCCACTTGGGCTTCGGTCCATACTTTTGTACATCACTACTCCCTAGATTCTATCCATGGGCAGGATTTGGCCTTTGGCAAGGCGGTCCTTTACTCTGCAATTTGATTAGGCACTCTTAAATTCTATTTTCTAAATTCTTTTCCCTCCTCCATACGTTGGTACTGCTTTGGGAGGCAGTAATAGATATGGAATACGTTGGAGGACCCAATCCCCTCGAAGAACAAGTTACTCTCTTACCTGGTAACGTTCTTTCGATGGGATGGTCCAACGACGTATTCCATATCGCTCCCTCCCTGCCTGCCCCGCTACAGAATTTCCTATGCTTTTGCAGCTTACGTTTCCGCAAGGCTTTCTGTGGTCATACTGGCAGGAGATTAGTGCCACACGTTCTGGGAAAAAACTACAACTGAGGCTACGGGTGTCGTGCGTCCTAATTATAACATCCGAGGCTACGGGTGTCGTGCGTCCTACTTATAACATCCGAGGCTATGGGTGTCGTGCGTCCTACTTATAACATCCGGTGACGTCGGCTCGACGGAGGCCCTCGAGGACAGCGTATCGGCGTCATCGACGCAGACGCCAAAAAATCTTTTTTTCCGAAGCAGCACAGCTGTGGTGATTACCTGTCTTAGATATGGAATATGGCGTCGGACCATCTCATTGAAAGAACGTTACCAGGTAAGAGAGTAACTTGTTTGTCTCATTAATAACATAGCTCACCCATTCCCCGTCAACACAGTCTCTCCCATACCCCCTCCACCATTCTCTATTTCCCCTTTCTTTTCACAAATTTATTTTACTATCCTTTACAATAAACTTCCACAATGAGACAACATCGCCTCTATAACCTACATCTCTCAACCCCCCCATCAAAACAGCCTCATCTCCTGCTAAGGAACAATAGGAATTAAATAACCCCATTGGGGATTCACAAATGAAAGGTAGCAACAAATCCTCTTTTCTTCCATTATTTATATGCTTCATTGAAGGGGACCCACTCCATTTCCCTAACAGAGGCCATGTCATGAAGTTGAACTTGGTTCTCCATTTCATGGAGTCCCTTGGCCTTTTTAGCCCACATTTGCTCTGTTGGGAGGGTTTTCAGCTTCCATCCCATTGCTAAACACGCTCCATATGCGGTACCCTTTCCCATCGAGTACCATGCGCTTCCAGACCAAAAATGACCAACCTTGGATCACAAACTCTCGAGACTCCTTCTGCTTTTCTGATCCAGCCCAAAACTTCCCTCCAATAAGTTGGTGACTTAGGGCAAGACCACCATACGTGCCAATAATTTGCTTCTACATCACATCCCCTCCAACACTTGGGGCTCGTCCGGACAAACATCTTGGAAAGTCTTTTAAGGTCTAATTGCCGGTTGTGCAGCAATTTCACCCTGTGCATTTTATATTGCACTGAAATGGACGTCTTATGAGCCACCATGCACATTTGGGACCACAAAGCATGAGAAATCGGAAACCGCATGTCTTTTTCCCATTTTTTCCTTGGACCCTCTGCTTCAGTCTCTTTTGCTTCCAACAAAATTGTATATAACCTATATATAAGACCTTTCGTGCTGACCCACTCACTGAGTATCTTTTCCATTGGGGTGAGATCCCTCTTCAATTGTTCTTTCCATTTCCCCGCCATTTCCCCGCAATCAGAACCCCTTTCAGTTGAAGAAATTTAAATACGCCCAACGGTCCTATTTGCAGGCCCACCTCCAGCTCTTGAATCGATATACATCCCGCCTGTTTTACCATTTGACCACTTCTTATCAACCCTGCCTCATACCAGCTTTGAAATCTCAAAGGATTGCTTACTTCATCTCGGATTGGGGGAGCCCATATATAGCTCATTGGCGTCGCCCATGTTGTGAGCCTCCTCATTTCCTTCTTATTCCACCACAGCCTCAAAAGGGTACCCATAGCAAAATGGTTAATAACGCTACTCGGGAAGAATTTTGTTGGCGCCAACAGCCATTCCCCAAACGAAACTGGCCTCATTCTATAATTTTCAATCGTTACCCATTCTTAAGTGAGGTATTAGCGCCCTGAATTGGGAGGCTCGATGGTACTCATACATGTCAGGCAGACCCACTCCCCCTTCTTCTTACGGCTTGGCCAGGACTTCATATGCTATTCTTTGTCTTTTGTCCTGCCAAATAAACTACTAATCATCCTCTTTATTTCCACAAAATGCTCTTTCGGGATAGTAATGGGGAGCATTTGGTAAAGATAAGTAATTTCGGCAGCACCGCCATCTTTAAGGCATTAACCCAACCCAGCCACGATATGGTTCACCGTGTCCACCTTTCCATATCCTTCTTCACTTCTCTAATCATTTGCGGGAAATTAGCCTCATGGAGTCCCTTCGTGGATCTTGCAATATTGATTCCCAAATACCTAAGAGACTTATAATTTGTCGGGATTCCCCCTATTAACGGATTACTGCTTCCTCCATTACCCTTATTTTTATATAAAAAGAGAGTGGACTTATCCACATTTACTTTAAGACCAGACCATCTCCCAAATTTCCTAATAACTTCAATAACATTTGGAGTGTCTTCATATGGATGTGCCGGATAAAGTAATAAATCATCGGCAAACATTGCCAGTTTGTATTCATTTGCCCCCACTCTTATCCCTCTAATAGTGGGATTTCCCCTTATATTATTTCCAAGGGCCTCCATATAAAGTGCATATAAAAACAGTGATATGGGACATCCCTGCCTTGTCCCGCTCGCCATATGTATCTCTTGCGATGTCTGACTATTCACCACAACCCTCCCCCGCGGAGATCTATACAATGGCTGAAACCCCCTTAAAAATGCCTCTCCAAATCCCATGTCCCTCACCACCCCCCACAGGAAACTTCATTCCATGCGATCGAACGCCTTCTCGGAGTCCATACTTAAGAGCGCCTGGTCACCCTCCTCCCCCACCGTATATTCCATTATGTCTTAAGGTCTTTCGCATTGCATCTGCCCCCTGCCTTCCTTTTATAAACCCCACCTGGTCCGGGTGAACCAGTCGTGGCATAATACCCTCCATTCACGAGGCCAAAACCCTTGTATACATTTTCGCATCCGTATTGAGGAGCGATATCGGCCTATATGACTTGCGCATAAGGTGGGGTCCTTTCCTTCCTTAGGGATAACTACTATCCGTGCTTCAGAGAATGATTGCGGCGCAACCCCCCTTCACGTATGGTGTTGAACACATTCGCTAAGTGTGGCGCCAGGATATCCCCAAAGTGTTTATAGATCCTCATACCATACCATCCTCCCCAGGCGCCCCACATGCTGACAATCTCTTTATCGCCTCTAGGACCTCCTCTGGAGTTATATCCTATTCCAACCTGGTTCTCTCAGACTCCAGTAGTCGCGTCAAACCTGCCTTCGCTATATATTCCCCCATTTCCTTCTCATCCTGCTCCATCTCAGACCTGTAAAGAGTTTCATAATATTTGGCAAATTGGTCCGCCAAATCTCGTGACTCTCTAGTTAGTCCCCCCTCTTTCATTTAAAGGGCTTCCACCCACCTCTCCATCCTTTGTGCCCGAAGCCTGGAAGCAAGCATCCTATCCGCTTTATCCCCTTTCTCATAATATTTTTGTTTTAGAAATTTCAACTTTCTTATCACCTCCCCATGTCCCAACTTTTTCAATTCTTCACGCTTTTCTCTTAGGGCCCTTAGATGCTCTTTATGGTATGTCCCTTGGGCATGCATCTTCTTCTCTAGTGCCATTATTTCCCCTTTTAGCTTTTCTTCAGTTATTTTACGTTCCCTTTTTCTCCTCGCTCCTTCCCGTATGAGGTGGCCCTTCCATACCGCTTTGCCTGCTTCCCATACCATGGTAATTTCCACTTCACCATTGTTATTAATTTGGAAATACTCTTCTATAGCCCCTTTTAGTTCCTTCTCATAGAGCTTATCCAACCACAAAGAATAATTGCATTTCCACTTGTTATTTCTGTGGCCCATCCCCTTAACCTCTATGCTCGCCACGACCATATCATGGTCTGTCCATCCCACTGGGCAAATACTCGCTTCTTGTAAACTGGATCTCTGCTCTTTATTAACCAAAAAGTAATCAATTCGCGTAAATGTCTCATGGACCTCTGATTTGAAGGTATAACCCCTTTCCCCGGGTTGCATTCTCTCTAGATGTCAACAAGCCCCTCCTCCTACAAGGTGGCTGCAAATCTATTGGACTCCCCCTTTTGGGCTCCTTTAATTTGGGTCTTTGTCTCTTTTCTATCCATTGATGGGTCTGCCCAAGTATTAAAATCCCCCCTACTATCACCATATTCTCCTCACTCCCTCCCAATGCTGCCAAGGCCCCCTCATTGAACGCCCCCTGCCCTTGATTAGGAGCGTAAACTCCCACCAATGTAATTCGCCTTCCCTCCCATATCCCCCTCAGCACTATTCTACGGCCTTCTGGTGATCGTTCCACCGTCAGATTCCCTATCCTGATTCGTTTATTTAAGAGAGCCCCCACTCCCCCCTTTTTTTGGCTCCCTGACGCCCAAAATATTTGACCCACTCCTTTGCCCCTAATGGGTCTCTCCTCACCCACCCTTAATATGGTTTCCTGAATAAAGAGGACATCCAACCCTGCCCTTGCAAATTCCCTGCTCACAAGGAACCTCTTGGCCAGGGAATTAAGCCCCTTTACATTCATGGTCCCCACCTTCAGCGCCATTCTCCCTTTTCTTAGCTCCTCCTGTTGCGACATCCCTACGTCAGATCCCATTGCATTTTGTTGCTCTCCTTAGATCCTCCCCACAAATGTCCTAGCCTCATTACCTTGCAAGTTGTTCTCTTCCCCTCCCGTTTCCCCCCTCACCCTCTTTACCCCCCCAACCATAAACTGGATAAACCAAATGAACCAAATAAACCGAACCACAACCAAAATAGGCTGTATTTATCACATGGATCTCCCCTCCTTCCCCTTCCGCCTCACCTTTAGCTTTAGACTTGGGGTCTATCTTCTTCCTTCCTTTCAGGCTGGGTTTCTCCTTTTTTTAGTGCAGATAAGGACGGCCACGGAAGGACGCCACAGTGCCACTTGTATAGTGGGCTGTGATCGATTCCCCGTGACTGCCAGGAAAGGGGGAAAAAGCCAGAGGCACAAAAAACCCCAACCGCGATGATCGGATGGCAGAAGATTGAACTACCCACTGGAAGGTAAGTTGGGAACGCGGGCTCCGAGGGTGAGAAGGATCACTGAATGGCATAAACTCTGAAGTACAGAAGTAATAAGAGGGAGAGCGGTAAGTAAATAGGTAGCGTAAGGACGCAGATAGCAGAAGAATAAGGTAAGAGCAGAGCAAGAAGGCTGGAGGGCAAAGGAAGAGGGAGGAGCCAGACTGCGGCGAAGGAGAGAGGAGCAGACGGAAACGTAGCGGAGTAAGCAAAAAGGTAGCTGAAGACAGGTAAACGGGAGGGTAACCGCAAGAATAAATGATCCGAGCGTAGCAACACAGGAGAAAACCTTGAAAGTTGCAACGCGTCCAGCACCCGGAAGTGGCTGGTAAAGAGCTACCGGTGACAGAACCAAAACAACTAGACCGGCAAGGCACGTTGGAAGAATATGTGCCGGGACAGTCAATGGCGGCCCCCTCTCCAACGGTCCCATACACGCCATCCACTCCTGGGCATGACAGTATTAGGTCCCTTCTTGGAGACGCCCTCTCCAATTTGAGGGCCAACAGGGTTTCTTATCCCCATTCCTTACGGGAAGTCTGTATTTACCTCACCTATTCATTTCACTCTACCCTTCAGGATTTCAAACCCCGCATTTTGAAGGTCATGTTCCGTTTTCCTCCATGTCCATTTCTTCCTTCTCATGACTTCACCGGGGACACCGGGTTCGGCTTAAAGTATTTTCTTCCAACTTTCACCCTTTGCTGCAGTGGTCCCCTTCCTTGTCCCTCCGTTTGTAAACTTGAGCCTTCCTACGGCCCCATCGGGCCACGCATGTCCATCGTCTCCCTCAGTCCCTTTAGAACCCAGGTGGCCTCTTCCGCAGTGGTGACCCTATAGTCTTCTCTATACTCAAAAGTAAGGTCAAACGGGTGGCTCCATCTGTACCTAATTTTCTGTTCTGTGAGCCACATGGTTAGCGGTCTACATACCCTCCTTCTCGCCAGGGTCATACTTGAGAGATCCTGATATATTCTAATCTTGGATCCTTGGTACTCAATTTCCTTTCTTTGCTTGGCTCTGTTGAGGATTTCAATCTTTTCTTTGTAGCTCAAGAATTTGACCACAATGGATCACGGGCCCCTTCCAAATACTCTTCCCCCTCTGTGTGCCCTTTCCATTGCCACCAATTTTCCTCCTTCCGCTTCATATAAGAGGTTAATAATGTCCTGTACCTTTTGCTCAATTTGCTGCAGGGTCTCCCCATCCTTCTTCGCCAGCCCCAAAATCCAAAGGTTCGCTCTTCGTTCCCTGTTTTCCAGGTCATCCATTTTCAATGTAAATTCCTCCTCTCGTAGTTCAAGTACGTCATTCTAGCATTCAGTTTCATTTCTATTAGATCTACATTGGCTTGGTTATTCTCAAGATTTTCAACTTTGCCCTCAATTCGATCCACTTTTCCCCTTATTTCTGATATGGATGTCTGAATGTCTGAGCGTAGGGCCTTTATCTCAGCCAAAATTCCAGCAATGTCTTCCTTTGTCACAGCCATTCTCTTAACTGTTGGTTCCCCTGCTTGCAATATTGAATCCACTGGCTGCTCTCTCCTATAGCTTTGCAGCTTTTGTATCCCCCCCTCTAGGCGTGGGTTTGCATATATTTGTCCCCCCCCCCGTGTCTTTCAGTTATAGGCAGTTCGCCTTCTTGTCTCTCGCTCTTGTCCTAAGACCGCTCGGTTTCAATCTGCTCTTCACTCTTGATCCGGGCTAAACCGGTGCTCTCTGTTGTGACTGGTTCAGGCTCCTTACTTGTGTACCTCCATCCTCAAGCCTCAGTGAACCCAGCCTCTTTGCTTTGCCGGGCACTGGATCCTGTCCTTACAGGTCCTCCCTATTTCCGGCTCGGAATAGACCCTCTCAGTCTAACTTCAGGCATGCAAATGCTTATTTATATTTTCTCCTCCTATTTGGCAGCAGTCCTCCCTCGTCACCTATTGCCTCTCCTCCTCAGTCCGAGCCTTCCGGTCTCGACCCTTACCACTCTGCCGCTCTTTTCACCAGACCTTCCCCTTTACTTTTTACCTGCCCTTCTCTTCCAAGCCCGGTACAGGATAACCACTGCAGGTTGGGGTGCCCTTGGTGAGCTCTCCCCTTCTTACACAGGATGAAGGGATCCTCAGAACGGTCGCCCGCTCTTTTAGCGCGTGGTGGAACATAGACCAACCATCCACCTCCTCAGAACTTGTGCTCCAGCCTCATTTGGGATTATAACAGCTCTACTTCCTGTGGTCCGCTGTTTTCTTTCTTACCGTTCAGCAGTGTTGCTCGCACTCGCAGGTTGCAGATCTAACTCCACTCCCGCTCACCTGGTTTCCTCATAGAGCAAGGCTCCTTGTCTGGCGGGCAGGTGATCCCCTTTACATCACCTTCATATGCTTCCCAACTGGATTGCGTCTCTTTTGAGACACCGCTGACCTCTCGGCTCTGTTCCTTGTCCTCCGGCAGTCTCCCACAGAAGGTCTGACGCCTCTGCAAACCTCCTAGTCTGCTTCTTGTCCTCGTTCAGCTCTCAGCCCCTGGTGGGGGTCCGCCTGCTTCGGAACCACGGCTTCCTTTTGTCCCATTTCCTCGCTGTGATATGCACTGCCGGCTGCAGCTCCTTACCTCCTCCGCACGCCTGGTCTCACCTCTCCCCTGGGCTTTGCTCCGGACGTGCCCACGGGACCTTCTACTCCGCCATTCTCACTCTTTATACGAGAGTTGTCGTCTCCTGGGAGCTCCGCTGCATTCACTGCTTAACACCACTCCCTCCGCTGTCTCCCAACGACGACCCTCCGGCGGGATCCCTCTTGTTCCCAGTCCAATATCGCAGCACACTGCGTATGGCCCACCATTTTTCGGTCTTCGGAGGGGGATGGCAACCTTCGTATTTCCCCTCCTCACCTCAAGCAATTTCTTTTCCCGGGCGCTTTCACACTTTGCCTCAGTTTCGGGGTATGATCTTTCCTTTTACTTGTCATTTTTCATTCAGAAGGTGCTCTTTTTCATCTCTATTTCTTCCCTCGAAATGCGGAGCAACACCTCAGGCAACCATTGTCCTTAGCGCCCCCTGGTGGTCTCAGTGCACTCTCCTTTTAAGGATTGCCACAAGGAAGATTACTTATATTGTGGCTCCTGGTTGGGCGCCCAGACCCCTGTTCTCTTCTATCTGGCCCCCGTGGTTCACTCTCCTGCCAAAGACTGCCCTGAGAAAGATGACTTGTATTGCGACTTCTTCAGGTCCTTCCGGCCCTTCCCTGGTGGTTAGTGGTATTGGCTTGACCACCCCAATGAGGAAGACCTCCTTTTAACTCTTCTCGGTTTCTCAGGGTCCCAGACCCATCTTCTCAGCCCAATGACCCTTGCAGCATGCTGCAGAAACCTGCCTGCACTCCCTTTGTCACTGCGGGCTCGCTTGTACCTCCCAAGCGAGCCCGCAGGGACAAAGGGAGTGCAGGCAGGTTTCTGCAGCATGCTGCAAGGATACTGTGGCTGCACTTCCTGGGACTGGAGCTGGTCATCTGTTTGCTTCCTCCAGTCGTCTGCTTCGGCGGTTGTTGGCTCTGCATGGTTTGGAACCTTTCAGTGTTGCTAACAAGATGGAATTGCACATTCCACCTTCTCACCGGGTTAGTACCACTGCCTTGCCTGTAGGTTGCTGGACCCATGGACTTCGGATCCTGGAGATCTGCCTTCAGCTTCCTGCTGGCATCCTTTGCTCTCCTGTCTACACTGCGCAATGGCTTCCGCTGTCTACAGCTTCCACATATGCTGCTACTCCAGGGTTGGCTCGACGCAACTGTAAGTCTGTCCTTGCTCTTTATACCATATTCACAGCCTGTGGCATAAGTCCATAATCTGTTCTGCAAGACCCATGTTTCTAACTCTGCTGGGTTAACTCCTCCCAGTATTTTGATTACTTGGGCACCCGTAGCTCTTCTTTGTCTCAGTAGTTTCCAGAATACTTAGGTCTTCTGCCTGGAAGTGATAGATGGATCTGTGGTTTACAAAGAGGTTAGCAGATGAGCGTGTCAAGAGTGTGTGGGGGTGTGCTGTTCCTGGAAGGACTGCACCCTAAATGTTCGTCCTCATCCCCAGAGGGGGAGTTGTCCCCCGTGATATCCTCTCGCTGTGTACCAACCCATGGGCACTATCGAGTAACAGCCTCACCTCCCTGGCCTCATTGAAAAGGGCTCCCCTTCACAGAGGAGTGACGACATCTACGGGATTGTCACAGTAGCCAGAGTAGTGTTCAAATCAAGGTACCTTTATCATTACCTGCCTAATTTTATGACTGTATCGTACTAGAGAATTGGTATGTTAAGTCAGATGTAGGAGACGAGCAAAGACAGGTTAAAACTGTCCGTTTTGGGAAAGGAATTAAGGTCTGTCCATTTCTGTGGGCTCTGCCCATCTGGGAAAACCGTTTCTTTGTGAATTTCAATTGGTTACTTTATATTTTAATGTTGTATTCATTTGTACTTGTATTGCACTTCATGCCAAAGCGCCAAACAAGTGAGGAAAAATTGGTACATCAAATTAAAACAGTGCAGCAAAATAACGAAATAAACCAGTTAAATCGAGGAAAGAGGGACTTTAAGATGAGTTTGAAAAGGGGGGAACAAACATGAAGCGGGAATGCGTTCCAGTGCAGGGGGGCCAACCGAACACACAAGAAGTGGATTGAGCACAAGGAGGACGACGAGATTAAGCGAAATTAAGACTGTGAACGGAGAGATCGAGTGTGGGGAATAGATTGAAATAATGGAAGAGCGTGCAGGGAGAGGTTATGAAGAGATTTGAAGAATAGGCAGAGGAAATTGAATTTGAGGCAAATGATCAGGAAGCCAATGCAAAAAGGTGCTGGCTGGAGAGAGAGCATCACGAGAAGACAGAGAATAAAAGGCGAATAGAAGAGTTAAAGATAATTTATGAGGATTTAAGCGTGAAAAGGAAGGCTAAAGGTGGGACACAGACAGTAAAAAAGGTGTGAAAAAAGTATTGAAGATACTATTAGTTTAGAGGCGTGAAAAGAAAGAAATGGCAGAGCTTGACAGATATTAGAGAGATGTGCGCTAAATGGCAATATCTCAACACACCTGGGTATATGTGATATGTTGCTGCTTTTTGGATGTTCTCCTGTCCTTGTTCTACTTGTATTGTTGGGCTTCTCACCCATACAGGATCTTGAAGCCCTTCTTGGCCTGCCAGATTCATCACCCTTTCGTAGGGCATCTTGTGGCTATGTGACTTCTCAGTCTTTCCTACGTTATCAGTTCTCTCACCTCTTTGTGGGGTATCTTGTGGCTTTACTCCTCCTCCCCCTTCCGACTCCATGGCCTGTACCACATACCTGTTTCTTGGTGGCAGAGCCTGTCAGGGGAGGTAGTCTCTCAGCCTGACACAGAACCGTGACTCTGACTTCTGCCTGGTTCTCTTCATCAGGTCTTTTGTGCCTATCCCTCCTGTGCTCGTCTGACAGAACTTTGGCATCAGTTATCAAGGATGCCGGTATGCCACTTCTGGAACAGCCTTATCCTTCATCTCCTCGGCACAGAGCTCTTTGGGCTTCCTGGAGGCTGCAGTGCTCTCTGTCCACCACACTGCAGGTGTGTATCGCTGCCTCCAGGCAACTCCTCCGAGGCAGGCATTCCCTCCTTTGCACTTCTATCACTCTCTGGCTGGCTCCTCCTCTCGATGTTGGTCTCTCTGTACCTTTTTGTTAATTTCTGCTACAGGATGGGATCATCCATTGGTTCCATGCTTCATGTAAGGGCGGCAACAATGGGTCAGAAACAAACCCATTCATCTTCAAAGGGCCCTGTACAATTGCCATATAGCCAACAAACTCTTGGGATTCTGTGTTACAGGCAAGGGGGAATAAAAGCTTTGCTTGGTGATTTTTTTGTTGTACCCTTTTGGGGGGGCATGAAATGAAGGATGACACTCTCTTGAAAGGTTAGATTGTTTATTTTATTCGAAAAGTACCAAGGTAAATGCTGCGACTGCAAGCTCTTTCCCCTTCAGCCTATCTCTTCTACTGGTCACTCCACACTAGAGCCTTCCCACTACATTCAAGCAGCAACTTTCCAGACTGCATATTTTGAGGTATTTGGTATGTTTTCCTGCACTTTCTGATTGGCTCAGTGCGCTTTTATCACACAACTGCCCGTTGCAGCACCTCTGGACTAAGGGCCCCGAGGCAAAGGGCAGCTCCTGCAGAATCAGCTCCAGATCGTGTTGGCCCGTGTTAGCCTGTGGAGCCTGCAGCAGTCAACCAGCAGCGACTGACAAGGTAGGTGAGGTCTGGACAGGGAGACCAGCAATTACTGCTCCCCATTTGACTGACCGACCCATCTTATTATCCTACTCTCATATTATCCAAAAGCCTGTAGTTTGTTGCACATTTGTATGTTTCGACTGATCAGCATGCATCCTAACTATGTTTGAACACCACCCCATCCGTGCCCCCTTGCGACTGTCTTTTTTTAATATAATGGTTTTGTAGCTTCCAACGCCTAACCCAACTGTGTCGCTTAGCCATATATCACAACTAGGTAGTTTGTGTTCGAAAAGATATATATATAGATGACATTTTTGCCATCTGGAGAGGAGAACGATCAGAACTGGGTGATTTGTTTGGAATTCTTAAACTTAATACACGATCACATAAATTTCACCATAGAAGTGGGAACTCCTAAACTACACTTTCTGGATGTGGAATTAGAACTGAGAGGAAGTGATATAATAACAAACCTATTCCAAAATACCACAGATGTGAACAACTCGCTACACTATCTCAGCCACCACCCACTACACCTCAAAAATAACCTTCCATATAGCCAATTCTTACGATTGAAAAGGATCGTGTCAATGGAAGAAACACTCATATAGGAAAACCTTAAGATGGTAGAGAAATATGAAAAGAGGCTATCCGATGGAAGTGGTAGAATCAGCTCGGGAGAAAGCAGGCACCTTGAACAAGAAGGATTTGCTAATTTCAAAAGCAAAGTCGAAGGAAACACAGTTTCTATACAGTATCAGGTATTCCAGCAAGAGCCATCAACTCATGAGACTCATCAAAAAGAATTGGAGACTTATCGGACTGGATCCGCAACTACAGGCACTCTTACCTAAACCCCCAATTATTGCCTACTAAAAAGGACGGAACCTCAAAGACCAGTTAGTGAAGGCAGAGACCCAAAACAGACAAACAACAGACACTTAAGAAAAGGAAGACAGCCACACTTCCTTGCCTGAATTGCAACAATGTAATGAAAAGCAGTTATGTAAGGCACCCACGGAATGGGAATAAAATAAAACTGAACTTTGTGACTTGCGACTCGAGATCTGTGATCTACGGACTCAGTTGTCCCTGCAAAATGTTTTATGTAGCACAGACAGTAAGGAAAGCTAAGGAACGGTGGAATGAACACAAAAGCAGTATTTGAATGAATAATGCCATATCAGCAGTGGCAAGACACTTTGCAGAGAACAGGCATACAATAGCCCAACTAAAAGTGGTAATACTCGAAGTAGTGAAAAAACCACAAAGAGGCGGGAACTTTGGGAAACGAATGGACCAGAGAGAACTGTTCTGGATTGAGAAACTGGGTAGCTTAGCCCCTGACGGGATGAATGAGGAATTCAACTTGGGAGCTTTTTCATAACATGAAAATAGCTTCTCTATAGTCGTATTGACGTTTACTCATCATGTATCTAGGATAATGTTTGGGCAAACTAAGACACTGTATGTTGACCACTGAATCAGTACAGATGATGATGTCCTAGTAACACATAGTGTTTTTCATTAACCAAATGTAGAAGATATGTAGATCATGTAATAACTAATGTACATAATAATGTCCACATGTAACGACAACGGTCGTAAAAGGTTCCTCAAAAATAAGCAAGAACTGCCTGCACCATAATAATGCAACTCATGATTGATATGGGTGCGAAATGTAAGACCAATTGGAAGGAACGTGTTATAACCCACAATCAATTATAGAATGTGAGCATGATTCAATAGATAAACATATGGTTCTGTATGGCAAAACGGGGTCACCTGACCCGTACATCATTACCAATATCTCTCCATTACGGAGAATAACCTCAGCAATAATCTTGTCTAGATCCACTGCCTAGTTAAGCTTTAATAGACCCAGTTAGAAGTTGGGTTGCGCTATGGTCATCACTACAATGACGTATCATAAACAGAACATCATGATGATGTCATCACGCTAGTTCGTGATGACATAATACAAATAGCTGCCATTTTGGATAACCGTGGTAGGACGCGGTAGAGAATCGAGACACAGACCGAAGGATCTACACATGGTAAATCAGCTTATATAGAGCAGGAGCGGTTTAATAAATAGGATACTATGTATTCGCCACAATACCACTATGGGCAAAGTTATACTTGCACATATTGGGCCTCATTACGACCCGGGCAGTAAGGGATTACCGGTAAAGGCACCGGTACCGGTAATCCCTTACCGCCCTATTCCGAGGTCCCTTTGCGGGTCCTCCCTTAACGGCTGGTTTTACCAGCCATTAAGGACGGGACCCGCAAAGGGACTTTGGAGGTAATAACGGTACCACAATTTGCGGTACCGTTATTACCGCCTTACCCATTCCCATTTGAGCCCTCTGGGGGCTCAAATGGGAAGGGCCATGGTGAATGGGGAATTACCGCCCCCGCCAACCTTGGAATGGGGCAATAATGGCTTCATTCACCATGGCGGAATCAGTAGGGTTTTGGAGGCAACCATGGTTACCGCCTGGATCGTAATGAGGCCCATTGCCTTCATAGGAGATTGACACAGGATATTGGAATATCTCGGGGGAGGAATACAGTGCAATTAGGTGCTTGTAACGATTTCAAAAACAGTGGAGACATCTGGCAACCTTGTGCCAACCGCAAAACGCAGTAGTGGAATACTATTGCCACCAGCATATAAGTAGCAGTAGACACTCCTATATTTCATTGATATATTTCCTTGATAAGCAGTAGTCCGAGGAGGTGATTTGTATATGAACTGAGGCTATTATTATTTTTTTACCTCTAGGGATATTCCCGGTGAACAAGAAATTTACTTGAAAAAGCAAATACAGAGTATATCCAGGTGATTATCAATGATAGAATCATGACAGATGCAGTAATTACTGTGTATAGAAATAAGAAATTATATAAATACTTTCTGTTATCTTTCTTGTAGATGGAACTGACAGAAAGATGTTAGAGACAGAAGTGAAATTGAATAAATAGCTCCTGATGAGGGGAAGTCTTTTTCCTGAAACGCGTAGAGAAAAACACAACAGTGAAAAAACACCAGTTCTATATGTATCAATAAGATTTTGTTCCAAGATTAAGGCGATTGGTGCTATCCTGGGTGTTAGAAGGACTTTGAAAGTTTTGTGAAATGTGCATGATTACAGTAAGGATATATTTTTCCACATGAACTATTTTTGTAAATATACACATTAAAAAATCTTTGTTAATAATTGAATGCTTCCTATTTTCGAATGTACAAGATAAAAGATACAAACATTGTTTGGATTACAATATAAACAGGTGTGCCGGGGACAGGAGTGTTCCACAAGTGTGTGGACATCTGCTGGCTTTCTATTTGATTATACAACCTAGTGTCAAGGTTGTTTTTCTCCCTTGCATCCTACTACACTTCCTAAACTAACCTAGAGTGTTAATAAATTATAAGGTGTGCATCTAGACAAAGAAAGATAGAGATTGTGTTAGTCAGCCATATCTCACATCTAGGTAGAATGTGCTAGTCAACCATATCTCGCATTCAGACAAATTGGGTCAGGTAGCAACATCTCACATCTAGGCAAATCTTCCACTGTTGTACTCGCAGCAAAGGCATTTACCCCTCTGCCTTGGTATCCCAAACCTTGTAGTTATTGCCATCATTGTTATACCCCCATCTATGTGTCTCTCCCTCTATCCAGGTATCCCAGATCTAGGTGCTACTGCATTTTACTATCCACTGCTACAACCCCCATTTGGGTGTTTCTCCAGCTGTCCAGGTGTCCCAGGTCTAGGCACAACTGCATTTTACTGTCTACTGTTGCATCCACATCTAGGCAGTTCTCCCGCCATCTAGGTGTCCCAAATCTAGGTGCTACTGCAGTACCCCCTTTTAGGCATGTGCCCCCTACCAGCCCCTTTATCCAGGTGTCCCAAAATCCACTCCTGCTGCTTCCCACCTTAAACGCTCCTCCACCTGACCAGGTACCCCAAGGCCAGGTGAGTATACATTTACTGTTGTATCCCAGTTGGACGTGCCGCTGTCTACTCAGTGACGCAATCCAATGTACCCTTCTCACAAGTTAGACACCATGCCACACACTGGCCAAATCAGAGCTGCATGCTGGTGCACCAGTAGACCTGAGGAGACCCACCACACCCTAACCCAGCCATCCCCAAAGTACAGCCGATCATCCCAACCCTCCACCTAGTCTTGCAGCCCCCCACCCACTCTCCAAACCCCTAAGGTATACGTCCCTCCTCATCTGCTCAACCTCTCTCCCCCACCTGCTACGCCCTCCCCGTAGATCTTGCTCTGCTCAATAAACAGCAGCAAGAAGGCAAGCATGAGCTGAAAACATTGACCCTCGGAACATACTGGACCGCCCAGCGACCCAGGTAAAGCAACCTTCCGTCTCCCACCCCCGTTAGCTACTCACCTGCACCCTCTGCTTGCACCTTTCCCGAACAACATAGCACCCCCGACCATGACTCGTGCTTCCCTTCTTTTAGCGCAGCAAGAGCAGCCCTGGCCAAAACCCCAACCACCACAGCCCCCCCTTCACTCTCACCCCATTGGCCGCCTGAAAGTCAAGGAAAGACCCAGACCACAAGGCTACCTCAGGCCGCTCCTAGCATCAACCATTCTCCAACCCAGATCCCAAAATCTGCCACCTCACTATAGGGCTCAAACCACCCGCCGGCATCCAACCCAGTCCTAGCCCCATTTGCCCCTTAGCAGATCCCCACTGGCCCACCTCCACCCCCCTACGCCTCCTACCCACACCCTCCACCCCTACCCACTCAACCAACCCCTTTCCCCTAACGCCCCAACCCTGGTCACACCCTGCCCCAAACACTGGCCAACCCTCTTCCACTCCAGCTCCTCCTACCATTCCCAACCTGACCCGTCCAGCACTTGCAAGCATATCCCACCAACTCTCTTGCATCCTCATCAACGCCAGGTCAGTCTCCAAAAACAAATTCTACATCCTTGACCTAATTACAGAAGAAAATCCAGACATCCTTTTCATCACAGGGACCTGGTTTGCTGACGATTACCAGCCCATTGCGCACAAGGCTATCCCACCCAGGTACAAACTTACTGTTTGGAACAAATCGCGAAGGGGTGGAGGACTTGCGATAATACACAACAATTCCCACTAATAATGAAAGACACCTCAGCTAACACCAGCCGACGAATCCCTTCTGGTAATACTCCAACTCTCATCCTCCGCCTCGCATAGCTTCCTACTCGTCTGCAGACCCCCTGACTACAGCAAAACCTTCGCAGACACATTCTGGGATGCTCTGACAACCAACCTCAACCTCCGTCCAACACTTAACATCGTAGGGGATTTCAACATCTGGTTTGACTCACCCTCACACCCTACGACCCGATCCCTCACGGACAACCTAGAAGCATTCAACCTGACACAACGCATCTCAACACTCACCCACACTGGAGGTCACACTCTCCGTGCGATCTTCAGCACCACAAACATCCACACTTCCCACAAACCCTCTATCATGGACAGAACACTCAGCAATCTTATTCTCCATACCACTGACCATCGTGGCCCGTGCTCAAGGCCACACCCGACCCCCTCCACACCTCTCAATCCGCTATGGAATAAAGTCGTTATCACCCTAGATCTAGCCAACTCTCTCCCAGAACTCTCTCTCCAGGAAGGGCCTCCCCCATCAAACTCCGACCTCTGCGACCCTGCCCACCCACCCTCCACAAAAACATCCTAGCCTCAACCTGTGCAGGCAGTATCGCACGCTCAATCCTCAACCCCTCCTTAACATCAGGAACCTTCCCAGAAGCCCTAAAAACCTCCTACATCAAACCCCTCCTCATAAAACCTACTCGACCCACTCCCCCTCCCCCTGAACTACCAGCCTATCTGCAACACCCGCTTCATGGCCGAACTCATGGACTGCACAGCATGCAAAAGCAGCGTGGCCTTTTCACTGAGGCCAACAACCTAATGGGCCCTGCACAATCAGAATTCAGAATCCCTCTGAGGAACAGACTAGTGTCCGTCTGGGATGACCTAAAAAGAACAGCTGATGCAGAAGGCTGTGTTGTACTCCTCCTTCTTGACTTTGTTGCCGCCTTCGATAGGAATCCAAGGCACTGCCCTCTTTTGGATCTCCTCTTTCCTCTCTAATTGCTCACAAATCATGCTCCTCCACCTTACGACCAGTAACAAAAGGGGTCCCATAAGGAGCATTCCTATCTGCCCTGCTCTTCAACATCTATCTAAACCCTCTGCCCGCACTCATCCACTCCCACAATCATACCTGCTACAACTACGTAGACGATACCCAGATAATCCTTAAAATCCCAAAATTGCCAGGCTTCAACCATCCAGATCTGTCATCATGCCTCTTGGATATTGACTACTGAATGACTACCAACCACCTCATCCTCAATCCTGGGAAAACTGAAATCCTCGTCTTTTGGAAAACAATGCTCCTCCCCCAATCTATTATTTGGTCGCAATCCATAGGCCCCCCCCACCAGCAACCTTCACCTCAGTGAAAACCCTCAGATGCACACTGGACACAGATTTATCCCTCTCCCAACACATCAACTCTGTATCCAGAACCTGTTTCTTCCATCTACACATCATCAGGCGTACCTTCCTTTACTTCACCTATTTCTCTGCCATCATCCTCTCCCACTTGGACTATGTAAACTGCCTTTACCTAGGCGCACCACTGTTTCAGCTAAGGAAACTGCAAAGAACCTGCCACCCATAAAACACAGCCCTGCACTAAGAGCCCTCCATTGGCTCCCTATTGGACGACACGCTACCTTTTAAAGCCATGTGCATCACCCACTGTGCCATCCACAACACCAGCCCGGAATTCCTTCAAGACAGTCACTCGCTACCACCCCTCAAGCACTCCCAGATCTCGCACAGCATCTCTCCTAGTGTCCCACATTACAAACCTTCCAGCCTGTGTGGATCCTCTTTCTCCGTCCAAGCACCGATCATCTGGAACTTCCTACCCTTGCACATTTTCATTATTGAGAATCACCTGGCATTCCGAAAGGCCCTCAAAACCCTCCTATTGAAACCTTGTTGCACTCTACACTCTCTATACATGCACAGAAACGCTGACCCAAACACAACAACACTACTAACTACCAATACCCCACGGATGCCGGCAGCGTTCGCAGTGGCACACTGAAACAATTGTCCTCCCCAAACACAACACTCCTACCCACCAATACCCCACGGATGTGCAGCGTTCGCAGAGGCACTGCATTACAAACTATCGTCCTCCCCTCAGCCCCCTGTCCCTCCAGGCCCCTCTCCCACTGCTCAGACTTTAGTTCCAGGGAGACCATGAATAGTGAGACCAGCCAATCGCATTGGACCAAGAAAAAGAACACTGCAGTCTAACTCCATCCAAGCGTACGGTCCTTATACCTTACACCACCTCTGTGGACCCAGGCTATGGCCACCCATCCATGCACCATATAATGCAGCTATGGCTGTGCTATTCCTGTCTAGCAGCACGCATACCCATCCACAGTGAAACCCCTGACATACCTCAGCACCTCTGCCATTAGTATACATTGACAATCAGCAAAATTAAATGTGGTCTAGCTGGGCACACATTGAATCGTCAGCAGTAGCACTCTTTCTCCAGCATGGGGTCTGGCATCGATTCACATGCTCATGAATATTCCCCGTCGTCAGGCTGGGAATCGTCGGTAAAAGAAAAAACAGTTTCACTTTCTCTTACAAACGGTCTTTCTCCTATAAACCAATCTCTGAGATCTGGGTCATACTGGCCCCAGCCAATGATTGCCCTCTCCCTAAGACCCTCCTCTGGCAGCCATCTTCAGATTTCTACTGCACATTCAAGTGTTGGGAGTTCTTGTGTTTTGCTCTGAGAGCTTTTCTACGTTTTTGCACTTTCCGTTAAAAAGTTCCAATTTTTGTCAAATAGAGCCTGTGAGCTCTTTCGTTCTTTTGACCAGCAAACGGGGATCCGTTTGTCGGCATCTTCATTTCATCGCCCCTCAAAGGCAAGAATCATTGAGAGTTCATCGAAGATTCCAGAAGGCCACTAGGCCTACACCGCACGCTGGACCATGTCGGAGGAGAAGGACAACGGAGGTTCTCTCTTCAAGCTCTGCTCCGGCTGCTGATAGAGGAATGTGTTTGTGGAGGGCAAACACTCCAGTACCTCTGTCTCCATCTGGAAGATGAGTGCGATATTTGCCTGGGATTCACCAAACTCACTGCCAAAGATCGGCAAAGAAGACTGACGGCATGGCTCCACGCCAAGGCCTCTGCACCGTGTGGCAAACGTGGACATGTCTCACCCAGGACCGGCCGGTCCGAGCAGCGGGCTTGTAAGTCCTCTGAAGGCGCTCCATCCATGGGGGCCCAAGACAAGGCCAGGCACAACATGTCCGTTTCTGTCTGGGTCGCTGCACAAGCGGGTCCAGCGATGAGCAGGGCATGCTCATCTTCGACATCTGCCTCCATCTCGAGCATTTGCTCCCGCTCCTCTTCGAAGAGGAAATCGGCTAACACCAGGAAGCTGCAGGAGAAGCCTTAGAAGGCCAAGGCGCAGGGTAAGGTGTCCGACCTACCCCTGAAAGCCCAGGTGGTCCAGGGGAAGTCGTCCTCGACAATTGAGCTGGTGGCAGCCGCCTTCTTGAAGGCGAAAGGGGCTGGCCTGGTCCATGGGACCCCTGCGTCATGTCACAGCAAGGCTTACCTAAGGATACTTAGTCTTTCTGTTTCTCACAACTCGCCATATTTGTGACGTGTTTGATGCAAGGGGGGGCAAAATCCTGCCTCCACATAGGCCCTATGATTGCCCCATCCACCTGGTGCCGGGGGCCAAGATTCCTACGGGTCGTGTCTACTCTCTAACAGCTAAGGAGGACACGATATTAAAGGAATACATTGACAAGGCTTTGAGTACGGGTTTTATTCACCCCTCTCGCTCTCCTGCGGCCTCACCCATATTCTTTGTTCCTAAGAAGGAGGCGGACCTTCGTCCTTGTATTGACTACAGATCACTCAATGCAGTTACGATACATAATCAGTATCCCATACCCTTAATATCAGTCCTTTTGGATCAGTTGGGTTCTTCCACAATATTTACAAAACTAGATTTAAGGGGAGCCTATAATCCGGTGAGAATGAGGGAGGGAGACGAGTGGAAAACCGCATTCAAGATGAGATATGGGCTATACGAATACTGTGTGATGCCATTCGGGTTGTGCAATGCCCCTGCCACTTTTCAGCACTTCAATGATGTGTTCCGAGACATGCTTGACAGTTTCCTGGTAGTATATCTGGATGATATCTTGATTTATTCCTCTACTTTCGAGTCCCATGTCAAACATGTGTCTCTTGTCTTACAACGTCTCAGGGAAAACCATCTTTTGTAACGCTCACCTGACTCCCGCGGAGGCGCTGGCCTGGTTCGCGCTGCTGTGACCTCTTCTAAGGTGATGCGCAGGATTCGGAAGACGGACTGGACCGGGCCCCCAAATCTGGCTTGTCTGGCTCGCAGAAGTATCCTTCTGTAGGCGAAAATAGGGGATTAACTGTCTGCGGGGGAATGCAATCGGCCTCCCACCTTCCCCTCTCACCCTCCTCGAAACCCTTCTGTGATTCCCCGTAGCGTCTCACCTTAGGGTCTGGAAGGACGAGCTCTCCATCCTGCTTCTGATGCAGGGGCGCGTTGGTATCCAGTTACTTCACTGGATTTTCGGATTGGTGATGCTAGTGTCTTTTTCCCCATAGGGGCCGGGGTACGGAATGCCGGGGAACAGGCACCGACCAGAGATGAGAGGTGAAATCCTTGTAGAAATCTGGTAAGTCTTTAATGAGCGTTTTTTGGTAATGTCTTTTCATTCGCTCATTAACGCTGATGTCTTTTTTTCCCCTTACGGGCCGGGGTCCGGAAATGCCAGGATGTGGCGCGAACCCGAAATGAAGAGGGAATGAATCAACAGGTAAGTCTTAACATGGAGTTTTAGCTTTCCTTATTCCCTTCTCTCTCTCACCTTTTGTTCTTGCCTTTTTCTCCCTAGGCGCTGGGGCGTGACTGCGAATCCGGATGATCGCTGCTGAACATGGAGGCGCCCTGTAAAGGTGAGTGGAATGCGGCGCTGCAGTGATCGACGCGATGAGCTTTTAAATAAAAGTCTTCCTTTTCAGGATTGTCGGCGAGATGTCTCCGGGATGCGGATTTAGCAGGTAAGGACTTTTCCTTCTTCTGTTCTCTTCTTCTCTTCCTTTGCAGGTGATCCAGGATGCTGGCAGGCGTGGCAGAAGTCAGGATGCAGGAGCAGACACGGTGAGCATCCAGCTGCTAGATGCAGAACAACGCGAAGCACGTGTGGCTGTTCGGGTGGGATTTAAATAGCTTTGGAAGAAGTTCCAGGTATGTATCCTTCCTCCAATCAGGTATGTATCCTTCCCCGACCAAGCCCGGATGGTAAATTAGTCCCACAGCTAAAGTAGTTCCTTTCAGGCCTCAAGGAGGCCGGGATCTTGCAGCATGGTCTGCATCAGGTAAGTGCACCCAAGCACTCCCATAATGAGCCTGGCGCCTATGGCGCCAGGACTGATGTCTTTTATAAGCCTGGCACCATAGCGGCCAGGAAACTGTCCAAAGGGCCCCTATATGGGGTTGCTGGGTCTTTCCTTGGGGACTGGATGTCCGCTTTCGGGGACGCAGGGCTTGAACCGGCTCCCCGGGAGCGGGCATCATGGCATCTTTATGTCAAGCTAGACAAATGTATATTCCATGTCAACAAAGTAGAATTCCTCGGCTATGATATAACCGACAAAGGGGTCCAAATTATTTCTACCAAGGTGAGGGCAGTTTTGGATTGGCCAATACCTACTAATATGAAAATGCTGCAGTCGTTCCTCGGCTTTGCAAATTTCTATAGGTGTTTCATCAGATCATTTTCAGGCATTGTCGCCTGCTTACCTCGCTCACGAGGTCCAAGAAAACCTTTGTCTGAGGCCCTGTGCCTCAGGATGCTTTTGATGCATGTAAGGCTGCTTTTACGACTGTCCCTGTTCTTCTACATCCGAACCCTGTTTTACCGTATGTGGTTGAGGCAGATGCCTCTGATGTAGCCATTGGGGCTATTCTATCTCAGAAATGCTTGGAGTCCAATGATCTTCATCCTGTGTCTTTCCAGGAAATTGAGGAACTGTGAGGTTAATTATACTATCACACAAAGGGAACCACTTGCAGTGTGGGATGCTTTTCTTGTGTGGAGACACGATTTATTGGGGACTACCGTCCCTGTTCAGGTCTATACCGATCACCGCAATCTTTTGGCCTTACAATCAGTAAGGTTTACCACAGCCCGCCACGCCCGCTGGCACAAGTTTTTCTCCATGTACAACTTCGTGATCACTTACCGACCTGGTGTGAAGCATTCGAAAGCCGATACTTTGTCACACATCTATGGTCCAAATGTCCGATCCGACAAAGATCCCGTACTACTTCTACCTCATCAGGTGGTTTGTGCTTGTACTATGCAACCTTTTTGTGGTCATCTATATTGGAGTGGGTACGCACTCATCCACAACCGATTATGGACAACGCACTGGATATCGTTCAGGGTCTTCCCTATCATGATGGTTTGATTTATCTGCCCGACGCTGCCACTCGCAAGACAGCTGTACAGTGGTGCCATGATTCGAAATTCGCAGCACAACCGGGGGTGGGGAGGTGGTGTGTAGAAAAACACTTGATCTACTAAGGCGTTGGTGGCCATCCATGAATAATGCTGTAACGGAATATATAAAGGGCTGTGCTATTTGTATTCAAAGTAGGAATCCGCCTGCTAGACCCATGGGACTTTTGCAACCACTACCTGTTCCGGAGCAACCTTGGATCATGCCATCCATGGATTTTATAGTGGAACTGCCCGAGACCAAAGGCTAAGATACCATTTGGGTGGTAATAGATTTGTTTTCCAAGATGGCATTGTTTGTCCCTTGCAGGCATCTTCCTACTGCTCCTGCCTTGGCGGATCTGTTTTTGAGGCATGTTTTCAGATTCTTTGGTCTCCCACACATCATCGTTTCTGATCAGGGATCCCAATTCACTTTGCATTTTTGGAGGGCTCTCACGCATTCTCTTGGTATCAATGAATGAAAGGTATTCAAGGGCATACCATCCACAGACGGATGGCCAGACCGAACGCCTGAATGCTAGTCTGGGGCAGTTCTTGCGTTGCCTGGTTCTTCAACAGGACGATACTTCGTTATCGGTTCTAGCAATGGCGGAGTTCGCATATAATAACTCCATACACACATCCACAGGCTCCTTGCCATTTTTTGCCATCTATGGTAGACATCCTTGCACCTTTCCTTTACATGCATCGACTTCCCAATCAAGTCCTTCTGGCAATGTTTGAGTTCGCTACCTGACTAAGATCCAAAACGCTATCTCTTGCCAACTGCGTAAGGCTAAGGCTGGAGATAAAGCTTTTGCTGACGTCCACAGGACACAGGCTCTGCAATATCAAGTGGGTTCCAAGGTGTGGTTATCCACTCGTAATCTGCATATTCCTGGTCGTAAAACGCTATTGCCACATTTCGTGGTACCTTACTCTGTTACAGCTATCATAAATCCGGTCACTATATGACTGGCTCTCCCCGCATCATGGAGGATCCACCCTGTCTTCCATGTTTCCCTGGTTAAACCTTTCCATCCTTCTACCAGATTACCATCCCATCCTCGCCCGATCACTGTTCAAGGATAAGATGAGTACGAGGTTAAACGCATCCTGGACACCAAGGCCCATAGGGGTATACGTTTGTACCTAGTGGACTGGAAAGGATATGGTCCAGAAGATGGAACTTGGGAACCATCCTCGAACATCCATGCCCCAGCTCTGCTATCCAAGTTCAGGTCTACAAGGGGGGTGAGGGCATCTTTGGGGGAGGGTACTGTAGGGTTTGGTACTCGGATAACACGCCTGAAATGACCTCTCGAACATACTACCACTCTTCCAAGCACGCACGGCAAGAAGCATCCTGGGGTCGGAAATTATCATACCTCGTATCCCGCGTTGGGTCTTTCCACAGGATTCCTACATCTCTGACTCAAGCACTTCCTCACTCTTGGAAGCCTTAAAACTGGAGGTTACCATGGCGATTGTGGCATCCTTGGAACGTGCATGTTCCGTGCAGAGGGCGGAAACAGCAAGGCTTACATGAGTAAGGATACTTAGTCTTCCAGTTTCCCACAACTCACAGCTTCTGATTTCAAAGAATCGTGGCTTTTGTATCTTTTGAACTCCTTGTACTTAACCTTGTTACCTGAACCTTGCATTCCCTCTCGCCACTGCCTTTGGCCTACCCTTGTGTACTTTGACATTTTCTGATACGTATAACTAACCTCGGACTGCCTACGGATTTTCGGGACCTTGATACTGAATCTGCCTGTCTTTGCTCGCTCCCTCACGACCCGGAACGGCCACTCACCATTCTTTGCAATTCGTTTGGAACATTGTTTTGCCACGCACAACGCCTACTCGGACCGGATTAAAGGATTACCTGGAACACGGAATCAACATCCAACGGCACTCCGGTGTATCTCTACCAAACGCTGTGCCCAGACTAGAAACTTCCAAACTGGTGCAATGCGTTGGGCGTCCTCGTGACATCGTGACAGGGGGAAAACAAGAACTAGAGACTTGCATCGTTGTAGGCGTCCTTGTGCCATCGTGGTTAGTACGGTTTGGTGGAGTACACGGGGTGCATTCTTGGAACAACTTCTACATCTTTTGGAACCATTGCCCAATACCATACTGTAAGTCTTGTATCTTATTGTCATACCTTACAACTGTATACCTCTCTAGTCACTCCTCCTACAGTTGTTTGCTCTGTTTCATAAGTCTCTAATTAAAGATGATCCACAGACCGCTCTCCGTATTATCCACACTCAGAAGACAAGACTGCAATACACCATTCAGGTTAGATTAACTGATATATGTTCCATATTTCTGAGTGTCCATACAAGATCAAGAATCTGACTCATTGTTCTTGTTCATTACAGTTCCTGAGTTTCGTGCAGTGTTCCATCTTCCCATTACTACACTCCTCTACATGTATAATTCGTTTAGAGGGGTACACTGATAGGAAGAATTCTACGGCTACACTCCAAGGTCAACAACCGGATTCTGACACACGGACGATGACTGCAGCGTCTTCCCACCGCCAAGAGCCTCTCCACCAGACGAAGTGGGATCGTTCCACGCCATGGTCACCCAGGCATCTGAGCTCTTCCAGCTGATGCCAGAAGAGACCAAGGAGGAGGGTTTCCTTTACCAGTGCTGAGAGGTGAAGAGGAAGACCATTCTGGCAGTGCCTCTCCTGGACAACGTCTGGGATGAGGGCCTGGCGCTGATGAGGAATCCCGCCTCAGCCCTGGCGAAAAGAGAGACAGGCTGGAAAAGAAATACTGGGTGCCGGAGTCTGCACCCAAGTGCCTGCGGTCGCAGTCCTCCCCAGACTCGGTGGTCTGGCCGGCTGCAAGGAAGAAGTCCTCAAACCCATCATCTTCGGCCTCCCTTCCCCCGGACAGCGAGGGGAAGAAGTTGGACACCACAGTTAGAAAGGTGATCTACTCGGCGGCGACGACGGTCAAGGCAGCAAATGCTCTCGCGATCCTGGCCAGGTATGACAGGGAGCTGTGGTACAAGATAGCTCAGCTGCTGGAATTTTTCCCCGCCACAAATGGTCGAGGCACTGGAAATTCTCCAGGAAGGTGAGGTGGCATCAGACCATGCCATCACCGTGGCCCTGAACATCGCAGACACGGGGTTCCGACAGCTGGGGAACGGTGTCTGATTCTGTCGTCGTAGCTGGTTGAAAGCCACCAATTTTCGGCAGGAAGTTCAGACGAGGGTTCTAGACATGCCTTTCATCTGAGACAATCTCTTTGGGAAGGCTGTCGACGAGTCGTTGCAGGCTATCAAGACCGACACGGAGATGGCCTGGGCCCTAGGCATGCTTCAGCAGCATAGGCCTTCCTTTCCTGCCTCAGGAGGCAAATCCGGAAGTCGAAGGGTTTCGGTGGGGGATTTTCCTTGTACCGCTAACCCACCTGTTCCACGACGCAGGAGGTCTACAGGGGTCGTTCCAAGGCATTTGGAGGTGGCTGTTGTTGCTCCCAAGGCGGCACGCAGGCTCCGAAGCAGGATTGAACCAGCCAGGATGTCGGGCCCCCACCCATGCACCCCTGTGGGAGGACGGCTGGCGGGCTTCTTCAGCGAGTGGGAAAAGATCTCCCCCGACCGATGGGTGCTGGACATTGTGGCTGGCCCACAGACACACTCTAGAGGTCCAGCAGAAGTGTCTGTGGATACCACTGGTGGCCTGGCAGGAGCAGCACATGCCTCAGCTCTTGCAGGAAGTAGAGCCATGCTAAGAAAAGGGGTGATAGAGCTGGTTCCAAAGCGACTCCAGGGCTCCAGAGTCTACTCCAGATACTTCTTAGTAAAAAAGAAGACTGGGGACTGGAGGCCCATTCTCGACCTGCGGCGTCTAAACAAGTTCCTCAAGTCCCAAAAATTCAGGATGGTCATGTTACAACACATGCTCGGCCAACTCGAGGAAGGGGACTTCCTGAGGTCGCTGCATCTAGAGGACTGTAACGCTTACCTGGACTCCTCAGGAGCGTAATACCTTCCCAGCATGTGGACCTGATACCTTGGAGCCTTTAGGATTCTGTTTCTGTTTGAACAAACAATGACAACAATAGAAATGCTGTAACATCTATTAACTGAGATAATATTACATGAGATGTGTATTCCCTTAAATCACTCCCTTCTAACTCTATGGCTAAATTCCCTTCTCACCTGTGTTTTATTATTGTGGAGCTCTCCATCCTGCTTTTCTACAGGGGCATGTTGAGATTGAGAAACAATGGTAACTTGGGTTGCTGATGAACTCTATAGCTTCTTGCCTTGAAATGTCTATTCTTTGGAGAAATGAGACTTTGGATAAGTAAACAGGTGAAGATACTGTAATCCTTAAGCGCTTGAATTAATTCCTACGTTGGAAAGATCTCTCTTTCTAATTACTTTAGTCTTCTTTCTCTTTTTCGCAGGTTCTGGGAAATTCGGGAAAGTATTAGGGCTGCGGTTGGCTGCGGAGTTACTCAGGATGAGAAAATGTTTTAAAAAACGTAAGTTCGCCAATACGGAGTAACTGCAGCCTTCAAGGTGAAGCGCCGTAACAACTGTGAGGTGAAAACTTGAATAACCTTCAGGTACGTAAACACTTATAAACGTCTTCTCTGTTAAGCTTTTAAGTTCGTTTTTAACTTAAATACCTCTTCTGTTGTCTGCAGGTTTTCGGAAAGCTGAGGAAAAAACCTTTGGAAGATGCAGTGGCTGCGGAAGAAACTTTTGACTGAGGATGTTACGGCTGCCAGCGAAAAACTGCTGACTGAAGATTCTCCAGCTGTGAGTGAAACTTCTGACGGAAGATGCTGCAACTGCAAGCGAATAAATGTTCTTACTGAAGATAACAGCGTCAGAGATAACTTCTGTCAGGTAAGTCTATTCTGTGAACTATGTTACTCTGTAACTATTCGTAAAACTAATATCTCCTTTCTTTGACAGGTTCTGTGAGGAGAAACACTGGTAGCGTTACCCCCTGGCAGCGGAGCAGACGCGAAGTGTGCGTTCCAGCGGAGGCGGGGCTTAAGTAGATCCCTCTGCAAATATGAATAGAACAGTGCTGCTACTTCTAAATGGGTTTTGCGGTGGCCATGTTAAGTGTATGAAATACTGTTGAACATCACAGGAGTCTATGGAAGTGGATGCTGTGAATGGTGTAAATGCCATATGTGCCAGGCTACCACCCACCTTTGACCTGCTGATTGATATAATGTTCCCTGCCTAGCCTGAATGAGGACTATGCTCACTGACTGGGATTATGACAAGGACGCTTACTTCCACGTCCCCATTCACGAGAAGCATCAGAAGTTCCTGAACTTTGTCGTGTACGGCAAGCACTACCAATTCAAGGCCCTGCCCTTCAGACTAAATTTGGCGCCCAGGGTGTTTATGATGTGTCTGGTACCAGTGGCAGCCCATCTACGTCTTGAAGGGATACATGTGTACCCATACCTCGACGACTGGCTCATGTGGGCCAAGTCAAGGGAGATCACTGTCGAGCACACGACAGGACTACACGGCTGCTGAAGCTTCTGGGATTCTCAGTGAACTATCCAAAGTCTTGCTTGATTCCATCGCAGAAAGCGCTTTTCTTGGGGTCCAGACTCAACACGGTCTCCTGCCTGGCGGCCCCCTCGGAGGTCTAATTTTCTGCAAGGTGCAACAGCTGTTGGCACTGAAGATCACCACAGTAAGACCATCAAGTCACTGCTCGGCATGATGTCCTTGTATATCTACCTGAACAGGCTCTGCAGGTTGCGAATGCGGCCCCTTCAGAAATTCATGGACGCTGGTGGGTCCAGGTGTCCGGAAGCTTCACAGACAGGATTGTGCTCGACGAGGAGTTCCATCAAGCTATAAGGTGGTGGGGCGTGCGCTCCAACATCTATGGGGGCACAGATTTCCAGAGTCCTCAAAAGCAAGAGACTGTCACTACGGACGCTTCCCTGGATGGCTGGGGAGCCCACACCGGTCGTCTCCACGTCAGAGGCCTGTGGCTGCCGGAGAAGAGGGATCGCCACATCAATGTCCTGGAACTGCGAGCAGTGTTCTGGGCGCTCAAGTCGTTCCTCCCCTCTCTCAAGGGTGAGGGTCTTCACGGACAATACCACCAAAATGTTCTACATCAGGAAGCAGGGGGCGCCAGATCCCCAGCACTCGCCAGAGAGGCGCAGGACTTGTATCACTGGGCCGTTGCCCAGGGGGTGTTTCTCATTCCTTTTCAACTGGCGGGAGTCAAGAACACCATTGCCGACTCTCTCAGCAGGGAGCTGCGATATTACGAGTGGAAGCCTTGGCAGGATCAAGTGGACAGCCTCTTCCTCAGGAGGGGCAGACCCCAGATCAATCGGTTTGCAAAAGCGACAAACTCACAATGCCAGAGATTCGCCAGCAGGTTCCACCAGCCGGGAGCATGGGGGACACGTTCTCCTTCCCGTGGGACGGTCTGTTTCTGTAGACGTTCCCGCTGTTGCCTCTTCTGCTGCGAGTTATCAGTTGACTCAACTGGTGCTGACGCAGGATGATCCTAGTTGCCCCGGCGTGGTTGAGGCAGATTTGGTACCCAGACTTTCTCAGCCTGTCAAAGTCACCTCCAGTCAAGCAGCCTGTGTTCGCGGATCTGCTCGCCAGAGGAGGTGAAATCCTCCATCACGACCCAGGATCGCTGAACCTGAAGGCCTGGCTCCTGCAGCCTTAGAATACGGTGGGTATGCGCTACCGTCGGAATGCAGGGAGGTCCTTAACAGGGCCAGAGCGTCGACTCTTAAGCTATGGGCACAAGTGGAAAGCGTTTCTGGGCACAAGTGGAAAGCGTTTCACGACTTGGTTTCCGGATGCAAATCAACCCTCTGAGGGTCACGGCCCCTCAGTTTCTTCCATACTTGATGTCTTTGGCCAAGGTGTGGCTGGCACATGCCTCCATCAAAGTGCATCTGGCAGCTATTTCCCACTACACCAGGTCTCCGGGACGGTCTTCTCTTCCAAAGGACTGTTTCGATGGTTCCAGCCGGTGACGGCGCCTGCCCCAGCATGGGAACTCAACGTTGTTCTGACGAGGCTCATAGGAGCCCATTCGAGCCTATGCATCAAGCTCCTCTTGTTCAAGACAGCTTTTCTCGTGGCCATCACCTCTGCCAGGAGGGTAGGTGAGATCCAGGCCCTGTCCTGCAAGCGGCCTTATCTGACTTTCCACGAGACGACGGTGGTGCTGCAGATGCACCCCTCCATCATGCTAAAGGTTCCGTCAGAATTCCACCTCAACTAACCTTTGGTGTTGCCTGTGTTTTTTTCCAACACCTTTGTCGCCGGCTGTGTCATGCACCAGCCCTGGAAGATTCTGAGTTGCTGGAAATACTACTAACATGGTCCTGGTTGTTCCACTTTGACGGTCTAGTCTATTTCCAAGATGGCCATCGTAGCCTATAAACAACAGTACAAACTGGCGCTCGGCGTGTTATATCTGATTTGTTACGTGCGCTGCCAGTCCCTTTTCCAAAGCGACTTGCCTTACAGAGCTTTTTCACTTCTTACTAACTTCCTACCTGCTTATAGTTACCTCTTTCCTACTGTTACAGCACGCTAGGATTATTCAGGTCTTCAGGTAAGGTTGCGGGAACTCTTTCTTACTGTTCTCTCATGCACGTAGCGTATACTTTCTACGTTAGTAAGTGCTACCTCCGTTTATGTGTCTTACCTCGGCTATCTCTCCTAGTCTCCTTCTGCTCTGTTCTAGTTCCGTTCTAGTTCTGCCTTTCTCGATAATGTCAGTCCTTCTGTACTTGATCTGTTCTTTCATCTCTCCGTTCCTGCTTTCTGTGTTCATCTCTTTCTATGAACCTCGCAAGCTAATATTTACTTGCCTTTCTGGTTTTCTGGATCGGACCTTATCTTCCCCGTTCCTCCCCTTGTTCGGACCGCCTTCATCTCACTCCGGTGTATCGGAACCTTCCGTTTCGATTCCATCCTGAATTCTGTCATCAAAGGATCAAGGACTCCTGTCTTGTTCCCTGTGGTCACTTTGGGAACTTGAATTTACACCCTACAACTAAAACTATTTTGGATTGCTGTCTGCACTTTGCTGATCTGTTCCATCTAGCGTGGTCTTAAAGTGGAAGTGTCCCTTTCTAATTTCCCATGACTACACATCTACTTGGATGAAGACCGGAAACATCTAACAGGATTTTTTCAGCCTTTGGGTTTTTCCCTGTCCAAGAGGCATATAAAAAAACAATCAAGTTAAAAGACGGATGCTCTGAAGTTCTATGTGGCAGGCTCGAAGAGTTTCCGTAAGACGTCTCAACTTTTTGTGAACTTTGGTCCTGTGAACCATGGGAAAGCTTTGTCCAAGGCTTCCATTTCCAGGTGGCTCTCCTGCTGTATCAACCACAAAGTGCATTGAGGCCATTTAAATGGGGAAAGGGCACTATATAAATGACTAATACAATACAATACAATACAATACAGTACAGTACTGGTAGGACAGCACCATAATACCCACACATGCTTCAAAGCTATATAACACACCTCCCTCCCTTGGGTGGTGAATAAACAAATGGTGAAAAGGGTAGGAAGAGAAGGGGAGGGAAAGAGTAGTGGGGAAGGAATGTACAAACTGGGTGTGGGAATTGTCCTGAACTGATAAAAGGTTGTAAGAAAACTGGCAAGGAATAGCAGTATTAAACAGAACAGAAACCTTGGGAACTAACCCACCTTAACCGCTTTTCTCTTGTTCCACACATCACCACCATTCAACCGAACAGCATTCCCACAATCCCGCTCAACAGTCCTGGGTTCAGAATATTTTGAGGCACACTCTTCCCTTTCCTGGGCAGTTTGACCCTGACCTGGTCACCTGCCCTCATCTCCCTAAACTTGCATCCACATGGATGTAAGTTTAGGGAGATGATAAAAAACGGTATGATGTCAGACATCTGACATCATACCATTTTTTAGAGGCCAAAACACACTCTCTCCAACACACCTGACATTCGCATACACCATTCTTGAGTGATCCAACGAACCTGCGGTCAGCGGTGGGCTTGTGGCCTCTCATGGCCTCAAACGGGGCAACCCCTGTGATTAGGCGAGGTGTTTCCCTGTATTGGAACATGCTCAACAACAAATCATGTTGCCAATCCATGTTCTGTACAGACAGCTGCACAACGTCCATGAGCATGCGGTGCAGACGTTCCAAACAACCACCGAGTTGCGGGTGATGTAATGCAGACTTCTTGTGCTTCACACCCATCTGTTGTCACTAAGGAACCAAAAGTCTCTGTCCCCTCCAAACAAACTCTCCCTTCAAACATAACTCATCCTTTACCCTACTGTAGACATCAAAATTGGCATCCTTTGAGAGATGCTCACCTTTCCATTTGTCTTTGATTAGCTTCTTAACAATCTGCTACTCCTCACCTTCTAGACACGCTGACGCCCAGTCACCTTATTTATTTCCGTTCCTTCCTGTAGACTGTGTGAGAAACCTGACAGTGTTCTCCCAGCTATTCCTCGAGATCCTCTATTGCCATGGAAGGGCCATTGCTTTTGGATCCCAACCCTCGCGGTGGACAAGCTTGGGAGGATCACCTGAGTGGAGGGTCAAAGGGGACTGGGAGGAGGATACCCGAGGGCGGGACATGGTATTTCCCCAATCCTGAAGACACCTTACCCTACTCTCCCTCAGCTTTTGTGGGGTGTTTGCAATCTCACCTCATTGCCCTCTCCCCATTTCCAATAAGTACTGAGATGAGGAGGAAGCCACTAAGACCGATTAAAATTACCCATAGGAATAACATGGGGAAAGTAAGGGAAATCACCTTTAGAGAAAACTACTGTCCACTAGTAGAGTCAGGCATTGGTAGCTAACCATTCACACCTGACTCCACTTGACTGTGTTCAACTATAAAAGGGGTGGTCAGTCACAGAGACGTGAACGAGTTGGGGACGCAGTCTGGACCGGTGGAGCCCAGAGACTGCGAGAATCAGGAGCTGCAGGCAGGAAGAAGGCGGCCGATGGAGATGCTGGCCCGGTGTTATGGGCTGCAGCATGGCGAGCAAGACGTGCCTCCAGGGAGCCGGGGAAGTGCTGCCTGCATTCCGCAGGCTAGGTCCAGTAAAGTGCTTCTTCCATTGGGGCCAGTGCTGACCTCAAAAATGCCTGAGGGGCAGGTGGTGAGACCCTGACCTCAACCTCGCTTTGCCTGGAGGAACCGCCTCTCAACGCAGCGCTGCCCGATGAGTTTCATGATGAATGTGAGAGAAACTCTGAAGCTTGCGTTTAAATGAGAGAGGAGCGGGAGAAAGGCACGGACATGAAAATCGTCACAGAATCGGAAAAGAAAGGAAAATGTAAACATTAAAAGTAAAGGCTGAAAGCGCAGACAGACAGAAAGCAAAAGAAAAGCATGAGAAAAGCAGATCGGAGTGAAAAGTGGGTAAAAAGCCCAATCGAAACAGAAAGCAAGAGAAAGTGAAAAGAAGCATTGATTGGCCCGTAGCAAGAGAGGGGCAGGAGAAAGGCAGAAGAAAAGTGCCTGGGGCACACTAAAGAGGGTGCAAGTGTGCACAGAAAGGAAAGCAGAAGAAAAGGGTTACAGAATGCATCTAAAGGAAACCGAAAGAACTTGAGTGAAGAGAGGGGCAAGACGGTCAAAATGGTTGCGCCTAGGAAAAGCAAAAAGCCTGGTGTTTTTTCAAAAAGCTTCTGATTCTACCTCATGAAAGGATGCTTTATGAATCAAAGATAGAACTGTACTACTGAGTCATGTGTTGTGTTTGGAAGATGGAAGAGGCCTAAAACTTAGGGGGGTGGAAAAGAGATCCTATTTAAGAAATCAAAGTATATCCCGATAAAGAAATTATTTTGTGTTTAAAGGTTGAATTTCAAGGTTGAAAAGGGTCTGAGCTTGGGCAAGGAGACCCTAAGAGGCCTAATCAAGTTGGAGACTTGGTAGTTTTTGTTGAGCATTGAAGTGTGGGGAAGTGTTTTGAAACTTGATGAAACTGAAACTTGGGGAAGGAAACCCCAAGGGACCTAAAGACACTGGCCCTTATTGCGGTTAAACCGTCAGGTAGCCACCGGACTCGTAAACAGTTACCGGTGCCTGGCTTGCCGGTAACACCAGCATATTACAACCCCAGCTGCCGGAATGTCAGGTGCCAGTAACTATGTTGTTCCCTATAGGACTGTATGGTAGTGGGGACCATGGAAGCATGGCGGTACTTCCGTGAAGTCTGCGGGCTGGTGCCATTCTGCCCGGCAAGTCAGACTTCCGGGCGGGAGGGCACCCGCCGCGCAGACTTGTACTTTGCCAGAAACAACAGTGCCGGTAGGCTTACTGGCACCGTTTTTTCTGGACCGGCAAAGTTGTAATGAGGGCCTCTGAAGGTAGTGGGTTAGGGCCAGTCAGGCATTACACCAACCCAGGAACCTTAGTAAATAAAGGTTTTCAAACAAACCCACTTGAGTCTGTCTCTCTTGATACCATGCCTGTCTCACAACTGTTATCAACCACACAAAATGTCCCCGACATCATCTTCCATCATGGTCTCACTAACAACCTCATAATTGATGGGATTTCTAGGGAGAGCATCAGCAACTACATTTTTACTACCATGCACATGTTCAACCGTGAAGTCTAAACCCTGAAGCCTTGTGATCCATTTTGATATCCTCCATGACACTCCATCCAAACCCTGTCACAAGTCTCTCCCCTTCTCACCTGTTTCTGTTGTGTACTTGCGACCTTCTGGGATTTCTTCTTCTTTACGGTCCGGGATTTGTATAGACCCGAACGCCACTCTTCGGCGTCCAGTGTGAGAGTAGCGGTTCAGTTTCCAGGAGCGTTCACAAAGTCTAGGGTAATTCCACAAAGTAAATAAGGTACGCTCGGAGGCACTGAGGACCGTGACTCGAGCGCGGAAGGTTTTCCAGGAGATTGGAGAGGGAAGGGAACAGGAGGGGATTCAAGGAACTGGGAACAAGGAATCAAGCGAGAGCCCCGATCGAACTCCGGCTAAGCATGTCCGACTACAGGTAGCGGTAGCGATGAGACACGCAGAGCCGTGGGGGCGTGTCTCTTTTGTAGGATGAGCAGCGTGGAACGCTTAGACTGATCCGGAGCATTCCGTTCCGGGCAGCCATGTTGGAAGGATAACTGCATGCAAACCCCTGCGAGTCAGGGACCAGGAGGTCCAGAAAGGACGTAGACGACGGTTCATGACAAACCCTTTCTGTTGAAAATCTAAACCAGTGGCTTGTGATCAGTATGTATCACACAAGTCCTTCCAAACAAGTACACTCTGAACTTGAGGACTGCACAGATGACAGCAAGTGTCTCCTGTTCTAGAAAAGAGTAACAACTCTCAGCATCCTTAAGCATGTGAAAGGCAAACACTATTGTGTGCTGTGACATGCCCAATTCCTCCTTGAGCACTGCTCCTAAACCAAACTCAGAGGCATCTGTGTAAACAATCGTTCTCCAACACTCTCTGAAACCCTGCAGTACTGGAGAAGACAAAATGTCTTGTTTGACCACACAAAGCTCTTCCTCACAGGCGTCAGACCATTCAAGTTTGACTCCTCCTACCGCCAGACCCCTCACAAACTTTGAATACTGCTCAATCAGACTTAAAAATGAAGAGACTTCCGACTTGGTCTTGGGGGTGGAGGGGGTGACATTTCTGCAGTTGTCTTGACGGTGCTAAGCTCGGCCTTATACCCTGACACGATATGTTGTAACCTAGGTAGTCCACTGAGGACTTCCCATATTTGCATTTCTCCAGTGTCATTGTTAAACCGGCATCTCAGTCTCTACAATACCTATCTTAACCTCACATCATGCTCGTCCCTGTCGTAACCCCACACTAAAATGTTGTCTTAGTAAACCTTCAACCCCTTCACATCAGATTATTCTCTGGAAGACACTGGCGGTGAACACCAAGCCAAACAGCATCCTGACTTGCCTGAATAGTCCTGTGTGGGTGATAAATATCAGTATGTCGTAAGAGTCTGGTTGTACACGGATCTGATGGCATGCCAACCTCAAATCCAACAAGGAGTAGACCCTCGAACCAGTTAAGTCTGAGAACATCTCATCAATCTTTGCAACAGGAACCTTTCTGTCACCACATTCTTGTTGATCTGCCTGAGGTCAAAGACTAACCTAATAGTCCCACTGCCCTTTCTCACCACTGCAATGGGACTCACTGTCACGCTACGGCAGCAACAAAGGACATTACCAAAAAGATCGTTCCAACGGAGTATCTCGCAATCAGGGCATTCGCTCTGGCAGCGTTACAATTTGCCTTGCAAAATGTTTGGGTCACGTAGATCTCCTAGTCACCTGATCAGACGTGCCTCGCTTTCACGGAAGCCACGCCTACTTGTTCCTTAAAAGCGGTCAGCCGCGGAAGCTTCGTTGCTGCTAATTGATCATTACGGCGTTCCTTTTCGTAGCCTTCCTACGGCTTGTTCCATTCGGATTACCCTCCGAGTATCCTGCTTTGTTTTTGATCTACCGTTACCAGACCTTGGCTTCTGTCTCCTGTTTTTGCTTCCTGGAATTCCTTTGGTACATTTGCCTTGGATTTGAATTTGCTCGCAGTCTCCTTACACTGCCGAGCTTCTGTTTGAGCTCCCCGCTCAGCCTGTTCTCCTGCCAGGTTTTCAGCACATCATTCCCCGCTGAGAACGGATTTCCAGTCTTCAGTTTTCTTCTTACAGCAAGAGCCTTGTTTCCAGCGGAATTCAGTTGTTTAGTCCTATTAGTCCTATATTCCAGCCCTGCCTACTAAATTAAGGATTTACTTCTACCTCACCTTCGTATTTGACTGTGTTACATTCCGTGAAGATGATGTGTACTTTCCACTACAGTGCAGTACGAACGCTTTCCAGTTTTGCACCAACCCGGTCCTAGTGCGTCCCTCGTGCCGTTTGGGTTATCCTACCTATACTAACCATCCCATTTGTTATTTTATCCTTTCGTTGTCATCCCTCATTTGGAACTCTGAACTTTCTTCTGAACTGATACGGGATTTCCACTCAAGGCCTTCATTTCCACTACTTCAGGTACCAGTGATTCTATTGTGTTCAATAATTGTATACCCTTCACACCAGGTTGGCGTTATACTCAAAACAGTTTTTGTATTTTTTGCAGCATTGCTTGGTGGTGCGCTCAATTCCGCTCTTTTGCATTATAGACTACTCTGTCTTGTTTTACATAATAGCAGAGTGGTACGTCGTGAAAAAGAGCCCCTCTCTAAGAGGAAGCCTGATTCTTTTGAAATCAGGGGACCTGGGTTTTCTGAAGACTTCCACGGCTCGCCTCACATCTCGATCCAGGTTGGAATCAAGTACTCCTTCCGGTTTGGTGAGTAACACTCACCCATTCTAAAGCTTCTGCAGGTTCAATGACACCATCTTTGAGCAACCTGTTCAATTCCAACTCCACCTCCTTCCGGAGTGATATCGGCATGTACACGAGTTTGCCAGCAAAACGAGTTGCACCTCCCTTCAGTCTGATCCTAAGGATGAACCCTCCTCATGATAGTCCAAGATTCTAGTAGCGGACACATCTCTGTTCAGTATAAACCTGTTCAACCACGTTCGGATCAAGTTTAATCTGGAGCACTGCCTGGCAGCTCCACAAAGGCAGATTTCTGCCAAAATTGGTGACAAACACATGACTGACTGTGCTCCTCCCTTTAAACATAAGAGTGGCCTGCAGGTCCCCTATGAACATAATGGTATTGTCACCATGGGCGTGAACTCTAACCTCAGCTTGTGCTAGGTTTCTTTCCCATGATTCCCTGCTTATCAGCATGTAGTCGGCCCCACTATGAATCATTTCCACTCCCACTCCATTAACTTGAATGGTGGCCCTCGGCTTTTTGATCTTCACTTCACACATGGCATTGACAACTTGAAAAACTTCCACACCATCATACACCTCCAAGTCACACCAATCCACAGCATTCTAGGCCACATTCCCAGAGCAGGATCTTGAGAATCTACATTTGGTCATGTGACCGTTCATCCCACACAATCTGCATTCAACAAAGACAGCAGGACACTCCCTGTCCATCGCCAGATGCTGTGTGCTGTCACATCAATAGCAACGTCTCACTGGTCGGCTGGAAGGACAGAATGAGTTCCACTCACAGCGAGGGTGCACATATCGACGAAAAGGGGCAATCGCATGACTCCTGTCCTTGTCCTTTTAATTTCACGTCAGTGTCTCTCTCATTGGAGGCATCCTTCGACTGAGTGTTCACAAACTTGTTTTTGACCTTATGCCCAACAGCATTCACATCCGGTAATTTATCGGAATCCTTGCCACCGTTCTTGCACAGCTCTTTGATGCATGAGGAGGTGTGCTCAACTTGCTTGGCAATCTCTATTGCCCTGTCAGGATTGAGATCCTTCTGCTGCCAAAGTTCCTCACGCACCTTGTCATCAGCACACTTAATCAGGAGTTGGTCTCAGGTGTTCCTCCAGGAAGGACGGGGCAAATTGAAATTTTATGGCCAGCTCTCTCAGAACAGTCAGAAATTCCTCTATACTTTCACCCTTCTTCTGCTCCCTCATTGCAAACTGGTAGCGGGCCAAAATGTTCTCTTTAATTTCAAAATGCCTATCAAGTTTGGCGATGCTGACTTCAAACAGAACAAGAAATCTGGTGTTGCATTTGATACATTTCAAATGTTGAATGATCTCAAACTAACTACTTAGGCCATCGATGGACATGGCATCAGCAAAGCACCAAAACAAAATCATGAGACATTTTGTCAAAAAACCTTAACATTTGAATTCAATGATTATATAAGGCATATATAAAAACATAAAATGTAATCACCTAAGAGAGTCAATCATACTCAACAAATATAAATCAACATCAATTTAAGAAAAATAGAATCAAGTGCAACCCAGTGATGTGTGAAGAAAGGAAATATGACTTCAAACAGAAGACATTGCAGAAAAGAATAGATCCACAAGTCCCAAACAAATATTGTGAAACAATAAATGATATTCTTTAAAGATCATAATATAATGAACATGAAAAACACAATCATGGATATTGTAGGATAATCAAGGGTCCCTAATCTTAATGTATGAAAACAAAAAGGAAACCTTGAAGTATAAAATCTGGTCAAGTAGCCGGTTGAGATCATGGCTGTTGTGAGAAACCTGAAGGTGTCTTACCCGCTATTCCCCGGGGATCTGTCATCCAGGTGGCCAGGACAGAGCCATCGCTATTGGATCTAGGTCCAGGGGTGTACCAGTGCGCGAGGATCACCTGGATTGGGGGTCTTTGGGGAGGGGAAGTGGAACACTGAAGGGTGAGATGCGGTATCCCCTTCCTTTATGACACCTTTTCCCCGTCCATCCCAGTAGGATACTTATAAACTCTAACCCCTCCCATTTTCCAACAAAAACACTTTTTCACACCATGAACGACAGCAGACTAATACCAGAGTAATTTCCCCGACATGTCCCAACAGAAGAGCCGGGCAATTGCCGACAACTACACACCTGACTGCCCTTTCCCTTCCCCACTGGGATAGAAAGCAGAGCACAAGAGCACACTCTGAGCAAGGTTGAACGCACAAGGAAGCAGCTATCCCAGGATGGCAGTTCAAACGGAGGAGAAAGGCAGCAAGACCTGAGAGGACGTCAAGGAGGGAGTTGCCCATGTCCTTTTCAACCCAGACCCACGAAGCCTCTGACAAAAGAAGCATAAGACCAGGAATCAATCAATGAGTCGGAAGAACCGGATTGTGGGCCGGACTGTGTTACACTCAAAGTTGCAGTGGCAACATTAAGAAGATTAAGAGACAGAGGTCTTTGTGAATGAACTCGGTACCAGAGATAGAGTTGTCCAGCACCACGTGGGCACTCATTCATAGGTCTCTGGCTGGTACTCATCTCCTGAACAAGGAAAGTATTGAACGGAAAATAGTGAAACTACAAGTACCAAGAGGCCATGGAGAAGACTGGCGTAAGGCGTCAAGGTGGTCACACAGGGGCCAAGCCAAACCCCTTGTACAATCGAAAACACTTGGCACGTTGTAGAAATTGTGAACTGTGGAAAGTGTGATCCCAACTGAAGGAGTTGTGAAACTGGCATTTGCACCCGACTGAGGGGAACATCGTACGAACCTTGATATTGTGAAAGCATGCACTTGCCATTGAATAATAGTGACACAGCAAGACGTGGTCGCCCATCGGAAGCATCTGTTCCAATTGGCAGGTGTTTTGAGAGGCTAACACTGAAAGAAGGATCGCAGCCTGGCTGAGGTGGTCCTAGGGTGAAGAGTAACCGCCTGACGTGAAAGTTACCAGAAGGAACTGTTTTTGTTTTGTTGGTTTTGGAATATCAGGCCTCTCTGAAGCAAGAGTCTTTGCATGAGAAGAGACATGGGCACAGAAGGCCCTCATCTAGAGAAAAGGAACTGTACGCTCATGCCAGAAGCCCAGGAGTGGGCTCTGCTCAAGAGTACTGCCTTGTCCCATGCTAAAAACGTGCAGAAGGGAGACCCCGGCCATAATATCCTGACTTATAATTTGGAGAACACTGCTTTCTTTTCTTGTGAAACATTACCCCTCACTATTTTGTAGCATAGCAGTAAGGATTGGCAATAGGTCTTTTTAGTATAGGCCCTTTTTATTTGTCTAGACTCCACTAGAACTCTATTATTATTTGATGGTTGTAGCTTGCTCCCATTTTAGATTTAGGGTTAGATTAGCGATTATCTCACCCATTTTACAGTTTAATAAACACCCTTGAGCTGTGATCACTTGTGTCTGTCTTGCTTTGATACCATCCTTACTGTACAGTCAATATCTTTTGTGACACTCTTGTTATTCAAATCAAGGTGGTCATGATGTACAGAACTACCAATTCACTTAACCTTCCTCAATGCTAGTTTCAACTGTAAAAAAGGAAAAATTCCCCAAATAATCAACAGGTTATCAGGACTCCAAAGAAAATAAGTTTCCCTTTTCTTTGGCTTTTCTTCCTTTTTTTCTCTTATTCTTTTAAGAGGTCTATTCCATTTGTAGCGCTTAGTCACCATCGTTCATTTGTGGGATTGATTTCCTTTTTTTATGTCGAAACTAGCACTGAGAAAGGTTAAGTGAATTGGTAATTCTTCTAACTGTTCCGAACTGTTCATGGGTTTTGTTTTCCAGACCACATGAACCGTAGTGTTATTCTACTTGAGATTGTTTTTCAAACGTCTTCATTTCACTGGGTTTATTAACTCAGAGACTTCCCCCAACCCTGGGAGCTCCTTCATAGACTCCTTTTCTCTTTGTACATTTCACTTGGTACCTGCAACTCGCAACATGCTCTACAACTTTCCATTCAGTGTTTTCCCCCACTCTTCAGCAATGGTCTTGCTCTAAATTCTCTCCTGGGATTCCCTATCTCTGTTTCACAGTGTCAACTCTCCCAGTCTTCCTGGTTTTGGCGTTGTTCTTTCTGGTGCCAGGCCCTCCACGCCACCTCCATGGTTTTGCCACCACGTCGGACAGTTCCTTGTTCCCTGTCCTGATAACGGCTTTTCTGTTGTCCTCTTCGCTGGGCCTGGCGTCTCTGATATGGTCCTTTGCGTCTCCACGATGCTCTGAAGTCGGGGGCGCTTCCCCTGCATACTATTCTCTTTCCTCTGTTATGGCTTCCTTGTCCCATTTTCATAGGCAGTCCTTCTTAAAGAGATATCCTCACACAACGTGTTTGATTCACCATTGCCTATAGTAAAACAGCAGGAGAACATAGTGTTTTGGATAAAAGGCAGTCCCATATATGCTGACAACGTGTCCTGCATAGGGAGTTCCCTTCGGGAATGGTGGTCCTTGTCTCATAGGAGTCTGGGGGGGGTCACTCGCAATGAGGTCCCACTTGCCAAGACCCCTAGGTAGGGTCTTGGGGAGCGGGCTCACCTCCATACCATCAGAGGGAGTGGCTCTCCCTTAGGGAGAAGGGATGAAAACACCAGACTCCTCACACTAGGGAGGTGAGCCCGCTCTGCAAGACGCTCTCGAGGGATATTGGCAAGTGGGACCACATTGGGAGTGACTCCCCTTAGTGTACAAGGACTTGCATTCCCATAAGGAACTCCCAATGCAAGCCACCTTATCTGCATATATGGGACTGCCGCCAGTAATTAATAATGTGCCCTCCTTCTGTTTGACTCCAGGCAATGCTGAATCAACCACGAAGCCTAAAGGAACAGGGAATATTCTTTTGAACTTGTATATAAGGACAAGCGGATTAGAGAGTGGAGGAGAACCATACACAGGGGAAGCCCTCTGACAAAACTATGCCTTGGAAGGACGGAACAGAGTGGAGTCTGCGGTATTCCGAGCAGCAGAGAACGCCTCAGTAAGATGTCAGAGACCAGGCAACCTGAACAGCAGAAAAGCTGCTGTCAGGACAGAGCTTGGGGATTCGTCCGATGTGGTCTGACCACAGAAGCACTGTGGTGGGCCTGTCTGTCGATGCTAACACCAGTGGACGTGGGAGACCTGAAACCACCTGTCAGCAAGCATTCGCCGAGCGTGGCAACCTACGCAGACGCTAAGAGCAGGGCTATTGCTTTGCCCAGAACAGGGAGACTAGGAATGGAAGAAGCAGACCTGTGTGAGTGCCAAACCCTAAAATGCCACTCATGGCGAACAAAGGTACTGGGGTGGCATGGGGATGGGGGAGGCTCCTAGGGGAGAATATCTTAAGTGAAGGAAGTTATGAAAACTAGGCTATTGATATTGGGACATTGCAAAAGCATAAGCATATATCATGAGAAACCAAGAAAAATTAGTGGAGATATTAAGCATGAGGCTTTAAGAAAGCCGGAAAGAGTATCCTATGAAGGATGGAAGAAGTTACCAAAGTTCACTGTAGAAAAGTGGGGGAATCACTATGAGTCAAGATTACATGTTGCGCTAAAGCTCACCGAAAGAATCTATTAGAGAGACCCCCAAAGTGGTGGTCCCTCACCTATGATAATTATATAGCAAACCACTGGAGGGTTGAGTGGAAAGAGAGTGAAATACTCAAAGCAAGTTGAAGGACTGTAAGAGACTATCTTAAGAAAACCATTAAGGAAAATGCTGAGAATACAGATGAGCATTATACCCCCTGGAAGACCAGACCTACAAGTAGTTGACAGGAGCTCATAAATAAAATACTGCGATCCAGAAGAGACCATCGTATGAACTTGTTTCTAAAGGATTACATTTTCATATCTGATATATATGAACTAAGAAGACCCTGTAATAAAACATCGAGACAGACGGCCAAAGGCAAGGAGCCAGGTGAGAGATTCTTTTGGCAAACTTAGTTATTAGTATTAGTGGTAGGGTCAAGTAGATTCGATTTTGGTCAGAGGACGTTTTTGATTTGCACTTCCTGACGACAGGCGAGCACCTTTAGTTAGTTTGATTAGGTAGGGAACATACCTGTAGCAATAGGATAGGATAGGCCTTTTCTTTATTATTTTGAATGAACACTGAAGAAATGTCCAATATGTGACTGGCTCCTTCCGATCCACCACATGGTGCAAACCTACATCTTCTGAGTCTCATTCTTAAAATCTAGCATTGTCAATAAATAGCATTTTAGCTGCAAGGGGTGCACAGAACTCCTTCCTGTAAACACATTAGGGTCTTCAATCTTACATTGTCCTGGCACCACACCTCAGTAATGCAAGTGAGACTGTAGATGCTATGGATCTGCCCCTCAGCATGCACAATTGTGTTTCTCTTGTAGTCATGACTGTAGTCCCAGGTATTTGCTATTACCAAGTCATGGCCTTGGAGAACACTTGGTTCCTTCTCCTAGTAAAAAGGACAGAATAAATATGAATAAGATCAGAAACCTAGGCAGGCTCTGTTACAATTCAGACATTTCAGAGGTTTGTGTCACTCTAAAGGATAGAGTTTCAGCTTTAGCAACAGTGTCAGTTGAAGGATTTTACTGCCGAGGTCGGAGATTCTGCATTTAAAGCTTGGATGTAGTCCTCATCGCTCATTCAGTTTGTTAGAGCTTCACTGGGATAAGGAACAACCCCATAGGGGCACACAGCAGGTTGTGGAATGAACTCCAATAATAGCTGAACTCCACTTTGCCAATCTCCTCTGTATAAACAGTTACCACCCTGCCAGCAGATAATGTGCCACTTCTGGTACCAGGGCCACCTCTTGACCTCAGAAGTACTAATTATGTTACACCGATTATACTTCCTTGCAAGCTCTACAGTGGAAGTGTTAAGACACAGAGGAAGCCACAATGCATTAAACCAGGACAAGAAGACAGAAGGCAAATATCAGATACTTCATTCTGCCAGGGTTACCACCCTTTTGCAGTTGGATTCATGAACCCTTGCCTGGTCTCCCTGTAGTTTGACAGTGGAGTAAGATGTGAGAAGACCAGATATGGCCCCTTTCACTTTGGGGCTACAGCAACTTTTGCTAATGCACCTGCATGAGGATGTGTTCTCCAGGCTGCAAGGGGTGGCCAGGGATAAGTGGTTCTATTGGCAAAGCAGCTTTACCCTGATCATGGGCGAGATTGAAAGACGAAATTAAGGATTTCACATACTCTAATAATTTTACATTTCTTTAATTGTTATTTCTATAACAAGCCTAATACCGTACCCAGGTTCGGTTTCTAAGCGTGGATCCAGGATTCAAACCTCTGTTGCTCTACGTGGTCTTGCTTCCAAGACCAGTGCGTTGCCTGTGTGCTATCCTCTGTATCATCTGTCAAATGTAGATCTTTAGACACAGCTTTTATAGCAGAGACAGATAATTGCATTGGGTGTCCATATAAGACTTCAAAAGGACTTAGCCTTGTTTTTCTGTTCGGAGTACTTCTCATGCTGAACACTAGTGGCAGTGCTTCAGGACATTTCAAATCTGTTTCCTGATACAACTTAGCAAGCTTATTTTCAGTACCCCTTTCCTTCTATCAGCTGCTCCTGCAGTTGACAAAATCTTTCACTAAAATCTTTGCAGCTGTCAGTGCATCTACGTTCCTACATGGGTACGCCTCCACCCATCCTGAGATCCTCACCCAGAATGACCAGCAGATACTGCCAATTATTACAGTGTGGAAGCAGCAGGAAATAAATTTGAAGATCCACAAAGGGGCCATAAGGAGGTGGATGTGCTCCACTCTTGCCCACATTATTCTGCAAACAAATAATGCACTGTTGAGAATATACTTGAGCCAGTCTGGCAAATATAGGGGCAGGCCATGCACAATTTAAAGACCTAATCCTTCATCTCATCCCATGTGTGCCTGACCATGATACAAGATGAGACACTAAGTACTTGGGAGCCTCTAGTTGGCCATGCAAATCTCTCCACAGCATTTTGTTTTGCAATAGATGTCCCTTTCGTACCCGTTTATCCTTCTCGCTCGAGGGAACATTCTCATGTATCAAGGCCCAACAATGCTCAATCCCCCTTGAACAAAAAATCCTGGGACTTACGCATTTTCTTTCTCCAACTCTTATAGAGTCTTGTAAGGGGAAGGGTTGGGTCTAGCTTTAACAGGCAGAACATATCTGCTGTATCTAGTGTAGCAGCCAACCTGACTGTTCGGTCTACAAAATCATTGCCACAACTGATCCGGTTATCTAAGGGCTGGTGGGCAGCACATTTTATAATGGTTCTTTTAGCTAGCAACATAATGGAGTCTAGCAACACCTTCACATATTGTCAAATATTTACTCTTTCCACCCTCTTTATGATTCTGATACTTATGCAGTTTGCTTCTGGCTCACTTTACTTGCTCACCTCTTGAACCTCTTCTCTTATTCCTACTGTATATCTTCAAGTTATCGCCTCCCTCACCTGTCTTTTCAATCTCTCGCTGACCCCTGCCTCGGTTCTTCTATCTTTTAAACAGGCTATTATTCCCTTGCTTAAGAAACCCCTTCTTTATTCCTCATCGCCTACCAATTAGCGTCCCATTTCTCTCCTTCCCAAGATCCTGGAACTTGCAGTTTATACTCAATTTCCATTATTCATAATCTGCATTCTCAACTTCCAGCCTTAGAATCTGGGTTTTGGCCATACCAATCAATTGAAACTATTCTTCATGTCTCTAATTCTCTACTATCTGCGTGTCATTTTAAACATTCCTCTATTCCCATTCTCTTGGATCTATTCTCATTCTCTTGGATCTATAGGTAGTCTTTGATACAGTGGATCACCCAACTCTTCTACTGCTATTGCTACTCTTGTTATTCATTCCTATCTTTCTGATCATTCATTTTCTGTTTCTTGGGCTAGTCATACCTCCTCTCCCCATGTTGGTGTTCCCCCAGACTTCTGTTCTTGGTCCTCTCCTTTTCTCTCTTAATATTATCCATCTATCTCACATTGTCTCCTCATTGAATGTATCCTGTAATTTTATTATTTTTTCTTACTTGTGTTTTAGCCGATCATTTGACTGTTCACAGTACAAAATTAATCAACCATTAAAAAAGCAATTCATTTACATGCCATCACAAAAAAACGAAATTCATTAAAAAAAACATAATAAAACATGGCTTCCATACATTATCAAGACCATGAGTCGGGTTTCTCTCGAAACATCAGGAAGTGAGGAGCCCTCAGGGGAGTCTAATATGGTTTAATGATTATGGATTAGACCACAGGCCTGGAGAACTTGTACAACATGCACAGTGAGCAAGGTTTTGTGACCGGCAATCGGCTTGTTCCAAAACGTCTCTGTCAATAGGCTTTTCTCCCTCTCGATGAAGGGCAAAAGGTACTTCACCCTTACATCCCACGTGCCTCTGCACTTCAATAAAATTTGTCTGAGAGATTGCACTCTGGCTTCCTCACAAAACTATCATAGATTTGCTACTTGCGTACTCTTGTTGCGATGAGACTAAACTTAACCTGTATGAACTAGGTTAAGGCGGACTCACCTTCGAGCTGGGAAAGTGTCTCGGGTATCTAGGTAGAAAGCCGATCTTTTATTAAAAAGTGAATAATTTTGCCAGACTGAGTCTGCTCATGTTGTCGATCATACGGATCCAGTCCATACGATGAAGAGCTCCCTTCACTTTCATAGGGTTATTTATTAAAGTCTCAACATTGATAGTATTGCAACATTGATTCCTGCACCTCGTGTTCATATTTAATTTGGATTTTAGCCTGTGTGTTTTAAAGTCGTTTTAATTTCACTTGTTTATTTTTACTGTTTATATCCTTTTTAGCCTCCTTCCTACTACAACTAAGTGCGAGTTAAAGCAGAGCTATCAGAAGCCTCTGCACATGCTTCTCCTTTAGGAACTACAGTTCCCTGTTTGTTCTGTAGTCCTTTCCCGAGTATTTCAATCGGTCACAAGTGTAACCGCGCCTGGAGCGAATGGGCTGGTATTGTGCCGGTTTGGGTCCAGTGCGAGTTTGTGCGGTGTGTAGCTTCCATTGACTTCCCCGCCCATTCAGTACTTTCTGAATTGATTTGGTGTAAGTTACCATGTCCCGATCCGAATTAGTTCCCCATATTCAGAGCAACCGGAGAGCTTGATTGGCAGTACAACTCTGTGATAACCCTCACATGAGCCCCCCACCTGTCCCGCCCAGTGTTACACTTTCTCACATCGATGCCGCTCCTCTGTCTTCAGAACCAAACCTCTGATTTAAACAACACCACAATGCTACCCACCATTCCTTCTTCTGATGTTCACCTCATGAACACATTGCTAACCGACGTCTCAGATCACGCCCCAGCAGTAACTTGCAATGCTAGGGCTGCCTTGGTGCATACTGCTTCTTTAGAGACTCATGCCATGTCTGCCTCAACTCCTGCTTCCGTGTTAAAATTCTCCCTTCTCAACACTCGCTCCCTCCGAGCACATGGAGTGGAGGTTGAGGACTTTCTTTTGGTATCCTGCCCAGACGTGTTTGCCATTACTGAATTCTGGCTAAAAGAAGCCATCTCCTTTGATGTCATTCTCGCTATCCCTGATAATTACCATATTTTTCGGGCTGATCGAAAAGATGGACAAGGGGGTGGGTGGCTCTGTTTGTTAAAGATTCAATACATTGTCACCAGGTTCCTAATGAGGTCCCGGCTGACTGCGAAAGCCTGATAGTGAAATTAAAAATCTCTGATAATACTTCTATTTTTAAGCCTTGCATATCCTGTAACTGCTGCGCCATGATACCCCTGTGTCTGGTGTGCATTATAAATGAATAAACAAACAAAGTCTTTATCGCCTCCCCCCCAAACCCCTCCCAGTGTCTTCCCCTCTTTGAAGAACAGTTTATTGGTATCTTAAATAAAATCACTAGGACTAATACCTCAGTACTGGTTTTAGGTGACTTCCACTATTGGGCTGAGGCTCCTGACACACCTACTGCCTCATTATTTGGTGCCCTTGGGGATATTGCTTTACGCAATGGTCCTCTGGCCCTACACATTCTGCTGGACATACCTTTGACTGGGTCCTCTCTCATCTTACTGTCGCTAACTTCACTGTATCTCCTTGTTTTTGGTCCGATCACCTTTTGATTTCTTTTCATGTGAATATTCCTGGCCCCCCGCTAGACTTTATACTAATCCCAGACCATCCATCCAGACTAGGAACTGGAAGAAAGCCTTTCCAAATAAATTATCATCCTTGTTTAGGGTTTGCTTGGGCTCATTAGATAACTTTGAGATGGCTGACGAATTAGCCAGCCATCTCATCGTCCCATTGGATGGCACAATTAACACTTTAGCTAATATTAGAACCCGACAGGTGAAGAGCGAAACTGTGAATAAAGACTAGTTTAATGATAATATTCTCCATCTCAGACAGAAGAAAAGGTCTGCTGAACGCTGTTGGCGTAACAATCCTTCCTCATCTGCCTTGGCTATCTCTGAACTCCTAATCAAGCAATACCAAGCAGCCATTATAGAGGCCAAATCTGCTGCTTATAATGGTTCCATGTCTTTTCATCAAAAAATGTTTCATCTAAACATTTTTCCATCGAATATTTTGTAGGGAAAAGATTTTTATTGAATGCATTTTTTTGCGGGGTCTCCCCCAGCCCCTGTTTAGGACCCTTAAAAACCCACCACAAATATTTCAGCAACAAAATTAAAGCTTTACCCCACACAAAAATGAATTTTATGAAACATTTTTCGATGAAAAGACTGGATAACACTTATAACAATAGGATTCTCCAAGCCAAGTCTAGTTCCAAAGAATTATTCACCATTCTTAATGAATGTTAAGAGTAAACCTTGCATAGTCCCTGGTCCAGCTAAGAATGACGACTGGTGTCAATCCATTCATAATGCTTTCATCAACCAGATTACATCTCACCAAAATGCTATTCAATCTTCGAGGGGCTCTCTCTACCTTATTAAAGAGCTGCCTGCGGTCTCCTGTGATTTAGTTCCTTCTATCACTTTTGGGTCGTCCATTTTTGCATTCTCCACATGCACTGAGATTTTTATTTCTCAGATGGCCTCTCATATGAAACCCACTTCATGCCGGGGGGATGTTGTCCATCCAACCTTTTCATTAGGTGCATTGATGTACTCTGCCCTGGGTCACCAAACCTGTTAACCTCTCGTTTTCAGAAGGCTCTGTCCCCACACTTCTTAAAGAGGCCTGGATGACCCCATGCTTGAAGAAGGAGAATCTCAACCCCTTTGTGACAGATAGCTATCACCCCATCACCCCATCACAAACGTTCCATTTCTCCTTACGATCTTGGATAAGGTGGCCTATACACAATTGCAGGGTTTTTCGGAGCCAAATAACATTCTGGGGACCCACCAGCCCGGTTTTAGAGCCTGTCATGGTACGGAGACGGCCTTACTTGATCTCAAGGCTAATCTACTTAACATTGTGGATCAAGGCCAACTTGCAATCTTGTTGCTTTTAGACCTCTCTTCCGCCTTTGATCTTGTTGATCACGCTATATTTGTGGAACGATTACAATCTTTAGTTGGCTGTTCCAGTTTGGCGTCCTCATGGATTTCTTCCTTTTTGGGGCCACGGCTTGCCAGAGCCGCTAGCGGTGATGCCCACTCCGGGCCCACTCCCATTACTTGTGGGGTGCCACAGGGATCCTGCATCTCACCGTCTCTTTTTAATGTCTAAATTATTGCTCTCTTGAGATTGTTGGACGACCTGAGTGTCCAGTATACTAATTATGCTGATGACGCTCAGATTATCAAGACACTCTCTAGACAATATGCCACCGACTTGGTCAACCTTAACAATATTTACATTGCCATCCACCAATGGATGGCTATCAATTCTTTGGCATTAAACTCAACAAAAACTGAACTCCTTATTGTGGCCACTGCTCCAAAACTCAAAACCTTATCCCCGGAGTATGAGAGTTTCACTATTCTTAATACTGTCATTCATGTGGCAAAAAAGGTGAAAACTCTTGGCGTTACCTTTAATTCTGAGCTAACAATAAAGCAGCATGCAGCGCAGGTCCATAGCTCTTGTGGCCTGGTTAATAAACTGCTCCGTAATATCCGCCCTTTTGTGTCGTATAAGAATGTTGCCATTCTTGCCACTGCCCTTATGAACTCGCACTTAGAATACTGTAACAGCTTTTTGAGTGGATGTTCTCAAACTATTCTGTCCTCCCTCCAGGTAGCTCAGAATAGTGCAGTTTGTGCCATTACTGGCATGTCCAAATGCGCACATGTCAAAATGGCACTGGCTCCTCGTCAAGCACAGAATGACTGATAAGATTCTCACGCTGACCCACAAGTGTATTCTTGATACAGCTCCTAGATAGTGCTCGGTTCGCCTAGAGCACTATACTCCATCGCGAACCCTAAGATCTAAGAATCAACGTAGTCTTGTACAGCCCCGTTTCAGATTGGCTAAAGCAGGTGGCCTTAGCTTTGATGTGCATGACCCAACTGCCTGGAACTCTCTTCCACTGACTCTTAGACCCGTCACTACGACTGCAGATTTTAAAAAAGGACTGAAGACGCTGCTATGTAATCATCCTCCCGATTAAACTCCAGGTCTCTTCTGTCTGACAGCATCGAATGACTCAATCATGATTCTCACTTCTGTTTTCTCCATTTGTCGGTCTTGTGCTGTGCGCACCCTGAGGTATGCGGGCGTGTGGCGCGATGTATAAGAATTCAAATAAATAAATAAAATAAACATCACATTGACACTCCAGCAAGATCTCCAACATGCGCTGTTTTAAGTCCTGCAAGAGCGACGAGGATGCTGTCCTCATATAAAGAATTTTCCTGTGGAATCACTATCAGCATGTTCATTGATATGAGCCTCCATTCTACCTGCATCCGGAGGGACCTCAATCCTAGCTCGTACCTCAAACTGCCACAGGCAAACTATGAGGGAGGCCTAACACTCTCTTCCATAGTCAACCCTCCACTCTCGACCAGTTTGTTTTCCATGCCACAGGTTTTATTTCTATCCCGTACAAAAGAACAGGAATCGCTTTCGCTGTTTAGAATTTTATTAACGGCAAAAGTTAACATTTGCAATATGTGGTCAGGAGTTTTTTCATTTGACATGCCAACTGGGACTATTTTCCATTCACATCTAAGTCTAATTGGCTTGTAGTAGGGAAGGAGTATATTTTGAAACCAAAGTACACCACCTCTTCTTCTCTACTGGGTTCACATGCTCTCCCAAAGACCACCTTAATTGGGGAACATGCCTACAAGGTCTTTTGAAGATCAGTATTTTAGATTTATTTGGATTGATTATTTAATCGTTCTCCCTGGCATAATTACCCAAAGGGGTCAAAAGGCGCCAACTGACTGCAGTGTGATCGAGGAGGACAATGTCGTCCGCGTACACTAGCTACTTTACTGGACAAGAGCCAATCTTAGGGCTGGCCAACGACGATGAAGACATTGCCTCCTCTAAGTTGACCAAAAAAGGTTGAAGAGGAGGGGGGGCTATTAGGCAGCCATGTCCCACCCCCTTCTCAACCTGAACCGGGATAGACAACCAAGGGCATTCAACCTGACCCTCAGAGCGATATTCTCGTGCCAGCTTGATAATATAGCCAGGCGCGGCCGCAGGACCCTCCAAGACTCCAGCTTTTGCAAGATGCAATCCCTACTGACCGTGTCAAAAGCCTTGGAGAGGTCCATCCAGGCCTCAAAGAGCACCGGCCCACCCTTAACCCCACAATCTTTCTGTAATTATGCTCAAAACTGTCCCGTTCAGGGATGTGGAGCGCCCTCTGTGGAAACCCGTTTGGAACGGAACCTTGATAAGATGTTATTTGCCTAGCCCACGATTCCAACTCTTTCAGTAGTAACCCAGCAAAGATGTTGCTCTCCATATCAAGGAGGGCGATCGGATATATTTGCTGGATCCGTCCGATCACCTCCTTTAAAGATCGGCCCGATGATTGATGACTTCCATGAGGGGGGGTGGGACGCTATTCACGCAGAATCACCCCTAATAGTAAAGACAGCAACCTGGACCACAGCACCACATTTCACTTCAAAACCTGATAGGTCTGTCAGTTAGGGCCTACAGGAGGATGACTTACGAATTAAGTCTGATATAGAATGTTCTAAATGCTCCAACTGCCAAGATTTATCAAAGGTCCCATTAAAGAAATTCTGAGACACTTTTTTTATTAGAGAGTATCAAAGTGATCGCACAACGTTATTTCCACAATCGCGTTACTTTGTAGGACTGACTGCGTGACCTCTGTGCGATTAATAAGGGCTCAAGCATTTCATGAATTGTTATTGCTTAAGGCTCCCAACATTAATTCACCATCCTTTTGAAGGCAAAGGGATCTGTAGCATCAGGACCAGTTTCTATAGTCCCTCCTAAAATATGATATAGGTTATTTATAACACCGTTAATACCCACAGGTTTCTAAGGCCCCCTTTAATGAGCCATTTAGCATGACCATATTCCAATCAGAGAGAAGTTATAACCACCTCCTCCCAATGGCCGTCATCTTTGAGGCAGAACTATCATTCGGGGTTAATATGTCAGGACATTCAGCATTGAAATCCCCCGCGAGGAGGATGCCGGCTCCCGCAAATTGTGATTTTATTCTCACCAACAAATCCGTGAGGGCCTCCAAAACGGTTGTAAGCACAGAACAGTTGGGGTTCCAATATAAGTTGATTACCAATGATTGTGTCTGTTCTTTAGCACGCAACCCCCAATTTCACTGCTAGCAGCCCCTTTGTCTTTAGGGGGATAACTTCAATTTCTGTTATTCAAGAGTTGTGGATGGCCATTAGTAGACCCCCGACCCCTCGGGGGCCTTCCACTTTCCCGATAAGTAGCTGCTTGATGCAGAATAGTAAAGCCCTCCATCCAGAAGGAATTAACAAGCCACGTTTCTTGTAGGAGGAATAAATCATTGTGACTGAAGATTGCCTCTTTCATGGCCCTGTTTTTAAAAGAATTGGAACCCTGCATATTCCGCCTAACAAACTGACACTCCCTTTTCCCAGTTTCTGAAAAAGTTGGTTTAGGATTTCGGAGAGCAGAGACCAGGCCTTCATCTTTGCCTCGCATGATTAGATAGGCTTATCATTCACATTAACTCATTGACTTGTGCCTGGATTATTGGTCAGCCTTCCAGCCCGCCACTCCTCTCAACTTTCCATCCTCTCCAAACTGACCCCCATTTCCCTGGCTGAGAGAACAGTAAACACTGCATAACCCTGTTGCCTCAGTGCCTGGCTAACTGCCAAGATCGCATTGGCACCAACTTTCGTTTTTAACCCCAACTCCACTATAGAAGCAGTATTGTTGAATGGGAAACAGACACATTCAATATCCTTGGCGGAGAACAAATACAAATCTGCAATCTCTCTAAAAGTAGCCAAAATAGCACTGCGGTTAAGTGGCTTATGGACCAAGGCCTTCCTATTGCATTTCAACCATAATCTCGGAATGGAGAAGGGGGATGTTACCACCTTCTTAATCTCCTGCCCAAGTGCAGAAATTGACTCTACCTCTACAGACCTTTCCCCACAAATGACTCGTGCTGGGGGGGCAGGGAGGGCCACTCTTGGAAGACCATCTGACCCTAAATCCAATGCACCAAAGCAGCAGCACCCAAGATGGAAGAGCCCACGGCCATGGTATGGGCTGAGAGATTGGCATGCGCATAATGGACAGGTCATTTGAGGGATTCACCGGTCTCCCTCGTAAAATAAATGGGGGGCTATTTTATTGTATTAGGCGTTTGCGCTATGGGAGCACCACAGGCCAACTCAGAAGACGCCTGGCCATTTGGTCTCAAATCCATGCCCTGTGAAGTCTGTAGAGGCACAGATAGTGAGCCATTAACAACACTCGGGCACAACTCCGTCTGGACGCCAATAGTGGACTTGGCAGCAGACAACCTTTCAGATGGATTCCCCTCACCCCCAAGACGAGGGAGGTGTTATTACAGGGGAGTGCTCGAGAGATCCTGGATCCTCCCGATTTCTCCCCATTTTGATTCCACTGTAGAAGGTTCCGGCAAAGAGCGAATGAAGCTTGCAGACCCAGTGTTCTTAATATTCTTTGACTTTTGATTCTTTGTTTTTGTCCTTTCAGGGGAAACCAACTCGAGTCTCTTATTTTGTTTTGCCCTTCCTCTTGGCTTTACCCCTCCTTTGATTTTCTTGGCAAACAACCTCTATCCGGTCATATTCTTGGGTGTTAGGGGGGCAATTTTCCCAGACATAGCCTCCTCCTCCTCCTCTTCTTCTTATTCTGTTCTTGATTCCGCACTAACGACCTCTGCCAATGTGCCAACCGTTTAAATTCGTCAAGTACAGAATCCGAAAGGGGGGGTGTCATCAAACGTTGTATTATGACTGCTTCTGCTGCCAAGGCGTCAACCACCCCCACCTGGGCGCAGCCAATCTGAATATTGTTTACTAGCATAGAGGCTCCTTCCCGGATCTTTTCCCTTTGCATATTCGCCTCACCCAATTTACATTGTATGGAGTTCACCTCACTTGCCTGTTTTGTTTTACCTCTGCCTTCATAAGGTCGCCATTACTCTGGTATTTAAGGCTTTCCTGCGGCCAACCATTAATGATTCACATGAGCCCATCTCCTTAGTTAGCTCCATTAAAATCCCTGAATGAGCCTGAACTTCTCTCTTAAGTAGCTGAAAGACATTCACCAGTGAGTTTAGTGCGAAGATCAAGGACGGGAGAGTGGCATCATTTACTACTGAACCATTCGAAATTGTCACTGTTTTTTGGGGCTGTGCAGTGGCATGATCGGGAAGGCATGAGACTGTGCTCATTAACTGTGGAGAAGACAGCACCAAAAAGGGACTCATGAGCGAAGCTTGCGTTGGTGAGCTTAATTTTAGAGGAGGGGGGTTTTCCCTCCTGGTATCCACTATCCCTAAAAAGACTCTGACCACCCTCATCCGAGTGGACAGAACGAGAAGAACTATCCCTGCCGAGTATCATAAAGGGATCTACATCTCCCATGCTTCGGCATTTCCTTTTAGGAAAAAAAATCACATATCTTCTTGTTGCTCTAAGCGTGTATGCCAATTCAGAGGCCAAGAGTTGGTGGAAGTTAAGGGTGGCAGCAAGACCCCTCTCATTAATGTCTAGTACTGCAACTTCATTGATGTTTGCTTTAATAAGAACTTGTGCGAAAACCGTCATAACCCGCCTTTCATTAGATGTTTGTTGACTTTGTGAGCTTTGTTGTACACTCTGTTTGCCCCCCCTTCAATCCTCTCCAAGGGTGGGCCCTCAAGCTCTGGAGGCCTCAGATCTCCAGCAAGTGCCCCACTTCATAGGCAGCAGTTCGAAGGCATCCTGTTAGCCGTGTGAGATGTAAAGTAAATCCCTTTAAATCTGGGAGTGAAATGAGCCAGCCAGCAGCACACACACAAAGCGTTACAGTAAAGGGCTAAAGGGGGCAAAAAAGAGTTCAGAGGGGGTACACAAGAGTGCTGAAAAAAAGAATAGTTGTAAGTATTTAAAAAAAGAGAGAGTTACTACCTCAAGCTTCTGTAGCAATTGGTCCTGGGTGGGTCATTGTGGGAGCTTCATGTGCAGCAGTGGCGGAAGCAGGAGTTGCAGGCGGGTGCCAGTGGGTGAGGACGAAACAGCTGATGCAAACCCCCCAAACCGCCTCTGGAGGAGCACAAGGAACACTCCCGCACACTCTGCAACGCGCTGGGGAGCTGGATCTTTAAGTTCTTTACTCCTCCTCCTGGAGTAAACAACAAGGACAGACCAAACAGAACACTCTTGCACACTCCACTGTCATTTCTACTCTGACTATTCTCAACTATTTCTATCCTTCTCTTCTTTCACTGATGTTATTCATTCTATTTCTGTCTTTCAGCTATTCAAACCTGAATGCACCAACATTTTCTTCACCTTAAGTCTACAAAAACGGAAATACTTTTCTTCCCTGCTTCTTACTTCCCCTCACCTCCTGCTGGTCTCTACTTTGTCCATTCTCTCCTTTTTTTCTACATCTGCTCATATCTTTTTGACTCCTCTTTCCTTTTCTACCCTTATTTCTAACATATCCCACACTTGTTGTTTTCATCTTTATAATATATGTCAAGCTAATCTTTCTTTTCACGATATCAAAGGGCTGGGAGGTTAGTTCAGGGGCAACATGTTAGTCCTGGAAGCAAGACAATGCAGAACAATACAGGGTCGAATCCCGGACCCATGCTTAGACACTGGTCTCTGACATTATGGGTGTTAGAAAATATTAATATTAAACTTCTTCTGATTTCCCTTATTTTTTTCCTCCCATCATGATTATTGTTCCACTCTTATTTGGACTTCCTGCTTCCCATCTCCCTCCTCTCCATTCCGTTTATAATGCCATTGTACAACATATGTTCTCTTTGCCCTATCAGGCTTCTATTCTGCTTATCTCCTCTCTCATTTTATTCTCTGTTTTAATTTTCATATTCTTCATCAGTTTCTTAGTTTTGTGTTTAAATGTCTTTATGGCCTTGCTGCCCCCTATCTTTCTTTTCTCATTTCTTTCTATGCCTGCCCCTGTCATCCGCAATCGCCACCGTGGTTGGCGGCTCCTTCCACGTTGGAGACTGCGAACCGGCAGACAGGGATTGCAGTCCCTTCTTTGTTTCTGGTATAGGCCCATTGGCCGGCCGCAGGGCTGCCGGGAGTTAAATTCTCCTTCCTCCCGGCAGTCGCTGCGTTTCAACCTCGCTGGTTCTCGCTCCAGCTCTCCTGGTTCCTTCGCTCTGTTACTTTGTGGCTCCTGTTTTCCGCTGCCCGCTTCTGCTCGACTGCGGATATTGGGGCCGGCTGGTTTATTCGCTCTCCTAGCGAATCACTTTACCTACCTGTCTTCTCTCTGTCTGCCTTCCCCTCTGGCAGTGGCTTTTCCCTCTTCCTTTTTTCTCCAGCCGTTCTCTCGGCTATCCCGGTGATCTTCCTCACCCCTCTCGGTTGCTGCTTCGGCGGCGGGTCCTGTTTTTCTCTTCTACCGCTACCCTCTCAGTTAGCGGTCCTCCAGTTTTTCCCTTTTCTCTTCTTCTTTCTCTCTGGGCCGTGTTCTCGGGGCCTGGTGGTTCAGCAGTCCCATTTCTTCCACGGCTGCCGGTACCCTACCTCGTAGGGTTTCCTCTACTCAACTGCAGTTATCTTCTCTGCTACTGGAGTGTGTTCCCCATCATCTTTCCGGCGGATTTCGGCACTTCTTCAGACCAGCAAGTTCTGCCTTGGACATTCACCTGCCTACGATCTCCCGGCTAAGGGTTTTTTCCCCCGTGTGGGTTTTTCCCTTATTTTCCGGCCTGCTCCCGCAAGAGGAGTCCCGGGACGGCTGTCCAGCCAGCTGTCACTGTGGCTTCACTCCGAGACAGGCAAGTGCTACCAAAAAAGGGAAGAGACTACCTAAGTCGGCGAAATCTACTAGATACAGACAACTCAGGAAGTTCAGGTGAGGAGAGTGTGGAGGGACGGGAGGACAAGTCGGTTCAGAAGTATAAACAGTCACAACCCCAATCTCTTTGCTCTGAATCCTTATATCTTCTGACAGTCCCTAAACCCACTTCTGCCCCCTCTTATTTCTGCTCTTTTTCTGTCTTTGCCCCTAAAGTTTGGAATCCTCTCGCCCTGTTCACTCTTCTTCTCTTCACATCTTTTGTACCCGTCTAAAAACTCAATTTACTTTCACAAAATTGACGCATCTTTCTAATGCTTATATTTTTTTTTTAAACATTTTATTTCTAGTTTTCAACAAAGTATATTACAATCAAATACTGAGCTCTTGAACAAGAAACAGTTACATTAAAAAGCACATTCAAGAAATATAAACATAAAATCACAGTAGAAAATCCAACATCTAAACATCAAACTCAGATTCTCTAAAGTACAACTTAACACTGCATAACAAACAACATAACAATATAAGACAAAGGACAACAAATAGACTCACACCCACACCCCTAACTCTCCCACCCTTTCTTCCTGAGAAAAATACATAACTCATACCTCAATATTCATTCATCAATTTCCATAAAATTCATTGAAAGTTCCCCAAAGCTTCTCATATACTCCTTCCTTTTGCTGCCTCTACAACAAACATTTCTCGTATTTTTAAAGAATCTTCATATCACAAAGCCAACCCTCAACAAGAGGCTTTTTCCTTGTTTTCCACACCTTTAACACCTGCCTAATCACCACCAATATGCTTCTGTTAATCCAAGTTTTAGTTACAGAATCAACATTTCGCCCACATCTTGGAGATTGCAGAATCACAGGTTAAGGGCTTCATGGAAAATGTATGGTCCAAACTGCATAAATCCTATCCAGCACATCCTTCCAATAGTCCATCACTCTATCACAGTACCATAACATGTGCAACAGAGTACCTTTTTCCTTCCGATAACCCCAGCAACAATAATTTGTCACAAATCCTAGACCACGCATACGGACAGGAGTCCAATAAATTCTACCCAACACGCTTCGGTGAATGTAACGCAAGTTTAAGTCAATTTTTTCCTTATCCGGGACCTTCCAGATTTTTTCCATTACTTCAACGAAATGTCATTGCCCAACTCTTTAGACCATGTCATTCTTAGCTTCTCCCATGAGGTCAGACAAATACTCTCCAAAGGTATAAAGTTCATGATATCTGACACTTTCTGCTGCATTACAGAAAACAACCCACACATCTCTTGCTTCTGCATAAACCGTGTGTCTAACATCTGCTGCCATTCAGAAAGCAAATCCTTCAGAATTCTATACCTTCCCTGTTCCCTCCCACTCAGTCCATATTTATTTCTCAGATTCTCAAAGAAAACCATGGGCCTCATTACGAGTCCGGCGGTACCCGAGGCGGTAAAACCCGCCTCGTTACCGCCAGACTCGTATTACCATTACGCCTCCGTGATTCCTGGAATGACCGGGGCATTACAACCCCGGTTTTCCAGGAATCACGGAGGAGGAATGGTGTTAATCCCCATTCCCATTGAGTCCTATAGGACTCAATGGGAATGGGGATCATGGGAACACCGGCAGCATCTCGTAATGCTGCCGGTGTTTCCTCGTCTGCCTGCAGGCGGGCGGTGTTAAACCCGCCAGGTCAAATCTGGCGGGAACATCACCTCCCGCCTGCAGGAGTCGGGATGAGGCAGTCCGAAAAAAAAACGGTGGCGGCGGTTTTACCGCCACCGTTATTTCCAGACCGCCTGATTTGTAATGAGGCCCCATGTCTTCAACATCATTCCAGACATCACCAATCACCAGAACACCTCTATTACTCCAACTACTCCAATTGAACATTTTATTATTCACCTGCAATCCCAGATTACACCATAGTGATGCATCTTTATACATATGCAACCCCTGACCATTATCTATTATCAGCGAAACCAATGCATCCTTCGCAACAGCAATTGATTTTAGATTCATAGCTTGTCGAGGTAGCTTCTCAAGGGAGTAGAAACTCTTCGCATGATATGGTTCCAACATTTTCTTCTCAATCTGTACCCACCAAGGCACCAAGCCTAAATCATCATTTAAAAAAATAATATTTTTTTAGCAGGAATCCCTTACAATAGTTCCCCAGGATAGGATAACCAAACCCACCATCCTTAACCTTTCGAATCATAATATATCGTGGAATCCTAGCTCTTTTCCGAACACCCCACAGAAATTCTTGAAAGACCTTGACAACATGCCCAAGTATTCTCTTTGTGAACTTTAGAGGAATTGATTTTAAAAGATACAATACCTTCCGAAGTAACATCATTTTAATTGCACTAACTTTTGCCCAGATACTTAAAATAGCACAGCGCCATTTCCTAATGTCTTTTTGGAGAATCTCTATAATTGTATTGTTTGTTTGTTTGTTTGTTTGTTTATTTGATATAGCGCAAAACCAAACCCGAAGGTAGAAGGGCGCAGATATTGCAAGAATACTTGAGAACTTGGTTACAAGGTGATACATAAGTAAAAACAGTTGAGACATATATTTACAAATGTAGGTAAGGTGAAAACATTAAGGCAAGATGAGATAAGCACGAGACAAGCAGGTGAGCATAGATGGCATAGTCAGGAGGGCAGGTTGTTCAGTCAGGTTATCTGTCGTTAGTACATAGCAAGGTGAGGGCCTGGCGTCTGAAGCTTGGGTAGGGTTGGTCAGTTCTGAGATTGGCAGGGAGTCTGTTGCAGGTTTGGGCTGCTATGACCGGAAAGCTGGAGCCGCCGGCAGTACTTTTTTTGTATCTGGGCACCATTAAGGCGTCTACGCTGGCCCTTCAGTGGGACGGTTAGGCGATCTCTTGGTAATTCTTTCTGTCAGGTAAGGAGGAGCTATGTTGTTGAGGCATTTGGATGTGAGGGAGAGGGTTTTTAGGGTAATCCTGTCCTTAATTTTTAACCAGTGGATGTTTCTTCTGGCGGCGGATATATGATTTCTGGATGGGATGTTTAAGGCTGCTCTTAAAGCGTTATTTTGGAGAGTTTGTAGTTTATCGAGGATGTATTTGTTTGATCCTGCATACAGAGCGTTGCAATAGTCCAATCTGGATATGATTAGTGCATTAGCCAGTGTGATGCAGCTGGTCTCGGATAGGAAAGGTCTGCACGATCGGATTAATTTACAGGTATACGCTGTGGAGGATGCTATGGTATTGATTTGCTTCTTGAAAGTGAGTGCTGAGTCAAGATACACCCATAGGGTTTTGACTGCAGGCATCACTTTAATGACATTGTTGTCGATGTTAAAAGAGGTATAGTTGGGGTCAAGTTTTTTAATTGCTGTCTCTGTGCCAAGGATTAGCAGCTCCGTTTTGTCATTCAGGCAGAGGCCATGGGATGCCATCCATGCCTGAATGAGGAGATATATCTTGTTTACCAAGGCCGAATCTTCGGCATAGTTGCCCGAAAGGGGGATGAGGATCTGAGTGTCATCAGCATAATTTGTGTAGATAACACCCAGTCGGTCCAACTTGTCTAATAAGGGCTTGGTAAAGATGTTGTACATCGTAGGAGATACACAGGATCCTTGGGGGACGCCGCAGGAGACTTCTATGGGATCGGCGGCTGCTAGGAGGGGGAGAAGACTCTCGTTGTACGGTTGGCAAGGAAGGAATGCACCTAGGATATGGCGTCACTTGAGAAATGGGTGGCTGTGCTGAGGTGATTGCATAAGACAGCATGATCTACCAAGTCAAAGGCCGCTGATAAGTCAAGGAGGAGTAGCTGATTTTCCATTGTCCTTCAGCTCGTCAATTTTGATCTTGAGCTTATATTCAACAAGCTTATTAATATCCCGAACCAAATAAATCCCCAAATACTTCACACAGTCACTTTCCCATTTACAATCCCAGCCTAACAATCGATCACAATTAGCAGTAACTTTCACTGAAAAAACAAGCGATTTTCCCCAATTGATTTTATAACCCGACAACATCCCTACTTCCTCAATCATATTCTTCAAAACAAGTCCACCTTCCCCCAGATTATTCAAGACTACCACCACATCATCTGCATATGCCAAGACCTTAATTTCACCACCTCCTATACATAACCCTCTTACATTAATATTCTGTCTGATATAGGCCAACAGGGGTTCTAGAGCCAAATTAAAACGGAAAGGAGATAGAGGACAGCCCTGTCTTGTACCCCTCAATAACTGAAAGGAATCTGAAATCCCCCCATTCACCCAGACGCTGGCTGATTGTTATGTTTTAGGAAAATTGGAACACCAAAAAAGGATACCAAGGTATACAAAGGATACACGTAGAATCTTCCAGATGACTCGGAGCATAATGCTGTCTGTCGAATTCAGACCTTCCAACTAATATCACTCTTTGGCGTATTGACTTTAACAGTCAAAGAGAGAAATTAGTGGAAAGGGCGTGTAATGGAAGGAGTACCACCAGCCTGCTGTAAGAAGCACAAAAGGAGTTTTAGTAACTCACCCCAAATGAGTAAATTAAGTATGGGTCTATCTGAAATACACTAACTTGCTCTGTAGGACTGTAACCCAGGAGAATTCAAGGCAAAAACAAAAACCAACAACAGGGAAAGGAAATTAGTAGAGGAACTAACCCGAACGGAACAAGGGCCACACTAGAGACGGGTTGGTGCACACAGGGTAGCATCCAAAAGTCCAGTGCACTTTTCTTATAGCATTAAACAGAAACTGTGTAGATGGAGATGGTAGATCCGGGTAATTTAACCAAAGTCTTATCTTAAGGGGAGTCTGTGGGTCAAAGGAGTCCAGGTAAGGCAGAGACTGGCAGAGCCCTTTTTATGTAAACTGAGGATTGGGTTAACTGTGATAAACAAAACAAAAAAGCAATCATGAGACCACAACAGGATGCGCTCTCACCTATGAAGCACCCCCCTGTGGGAACCATGGGACTGAGCGGCTGAAGGAAGGAGCGGCTACGTTGCAGGCAAGGCGCAAACATGACACCCAGTCGTGGTATAGCTGGATAAGCGGATGAAGAAGAACGGGCTGCGCCGCTGTGTATTGCTGTAAGAAGCCGAGAGAGAACGCAGCTCCGCTGTTAGCTGGAACTGCTTCTGCTGAAGGAAAACACTGCCAAAGGTGCAGCAAAGGAGATGAGCAACTGAAGAACGGCGGTAAAGGCTTGCAGAATCAAGCTCTGGAACGAAGACTGTAAGGAATAACGATCAGAAGCGCCGAATCCCGGAAGGCTTCGGATTTAAATACAAGTCAGCTGATGTGTGCGTGTACGCGGAATGACGTCAGGTCATGTGACACTCGTGTAACCTGTATGATATTCGGAACTACGCGCATAATGGAATGTTCCCTTAAATGAGGTAGGTACAGGGAATTCGTGGCCACGTTAAGAGTAAGACAAAGTGTGTTTAACAGTAATGAAGGCGTTTGCCAGGAAGCTTCTCCCAGAGTCTCCACCGTGTATGAAACGGTCTGGCTGATCTCTGGGCTGTGTGTGCAGGTGTCTGAGCGCAACCGGGCTTGACAGGCATGACAGTGCCATCCCCCAAAGGGCGTGCCACCCCGCTGGAAGCGTGAAAACGACGCAAGAGCAAGGGTGCATGGATGTTCGACAGTGGTTCCCAGGAACGGTCCTCTGGACCGTACCCCTTCCAATCAATGAGGTAATGAGGAACTCCCGCACGCATTTTCATGTCCAATATCGCCTGTACTTTGTACTCATCAGAGCCTTTCACAGAAACTGCCAAAGGCCGAACAGGCAGTCGGGTTCCAGCTACGAACGGTTTCACTAGGGACACATGAAACACCGGATGCACCCTCCAACGTGAGGGCAAGTCCAGACGTACAGCCGCGGGATTTAGCACTTTGATGATCTTGTATGGTCCCACAAAACGAGGTAGAAGTTTCCTTTTACCCGGTATTCTCAGGTGTTTGGTTGATAACCAGGCTGACATACCGACCTTATAAAGCAGAGATACACGTCTGTGTCTGTCTGCATAATATTTAGAGCGGGACTGTGCCTTCTCCAGATTCTTTTTAATCTTGGTATGCAAAGCCCTGGGAGGCTCCAAATCCACTGGAATGGACCTGGAATGATGACCGTATAGAGCGTAGAATGGAGAAACCCCGGTGGAGGAATGTGCTGCGTTGTTATATGCAAACTCGGCTGCGAGCAATACCGCAAGCCAAGAAGATTGGTATTGTAATGATAAACACCGCAGATACTGTTCCATTGTGCCGTTAACTCGCTCTGTTTGACCATCCGTCTGAGGGTGATGAGAACTGGATAGGCGTTGGTCCATCAGAAGGGCCAATGTCAATGCCTTCCAGAAACGAGACGCTAACTGTGACCCCCTGTCGGTAATAACCACAGATGGTAAACCGAAGAAATAAAATACATGTTTCAAAAACAGATCAGCCAAGACACTCGCTGTAGGAATGTCATGATGCCTACCCCCGGAGCGCCAGGCCAGGCCCAGCACCCCCGGGAGCAGGCATCATGCCCCCAGGTAAAAGCCCAGCGGCCCCTTATAGGGGCTCTTTGGACTCTGTCCTGGCGCCGTTGGCGCCAGGCTCATGTTGGACATCAGTCCTGGCGCCAGGCTCATAAAGGAAAGTGTTTTGTGCACTTACCTGATGCAGACCATGCTGCAAGATTCAGGCCTCCCTGAGACCTGAAAGGGACTATTTTTTCATTTGGACTATTTTGCCACTCGGGCGTGGCCAGGGAAGGATACTTACCTGGAACTACTTTGGGGGCTATTTAAGCCACGCCCAGACAGTAGCTCACGCTTCGCGTTGTTCTGCATCCAAGCAGCTAAACGCTCACTGTGTCTGCTCCTGCATCTGGTCTCCAGCCATGCCCGCCTCGATCCTGGAATACCTGTAAGGAAAGAAAAGAAGAGAAAGGTGAAAACCAAGAATTTTATCAAACTTCTTATCTGCATCCGGAACCTTCATGCCAGCGTTCCTGAGAAAAGACTTTCATTTAAAAGCACCGCGTTGCTCGCTGCAGCGCCGCACTTCACTCACCAGTCCTCTGGAGTTCTTCTGGCTCCACCGCGACTGTCTGCACCGGTCGCCACATCTCTGCGCCTAGGGGAGAGAAGAAGAGACAAAAGGTGAGCAGAAGGAACATATGAGGAAAGCCTAATTTTCCACCATAACACTTACCGGTCTTCTGTTGGTGGACCATTCCTCATTTCGGGTCGGCGCCGCTTCGTTGGCAGGTACCGCACCCCGGCCCCTATGGGGAAAGGACAAAAGACATTACTGGAGGAATATAAAGACATTAAGAGGGATCGCCCCCATCGCTAACTCACCTGAGTTTACCATCGGCAATTCAATCCCTCAACGCATCGCCTTCATTCTGCACCTGAAATAAAGGACAGATCACAGGTTAGGAAGGCAACAGAAAAGGAGGCTCTACACTTGAACTTTTGTAATCTTCATACTTACGGTGTTCCGCTCGGAAAAGTCAAGTGGATTTTGCCAGCGCCATTCTGAAAACCAGTGAAGTAACTGGACAAACACGCGCCCCTGCACCAGAAGCAGGATGGAGAGTTCATCCTTTCAAACCATAAGGTGAGCTTCAACCGGGGATTTCGGAGGAAGTTAGAGAAGAACGAAGGGGGGAAGGAGGGAGCAAGCACACTATTCTGCAGACTGTTAATCCCCTTTCTCATCTGCAGAAGGATATTCCTACGGGCCAGACAAGCAAGATTTGAGGGTCCTGTTCAGTCGGTGTTCCGAGTTCTGCGCATCACGCTCGAAGAGGCCACAGCAACCCAGACTAGACCAGCGCCTCCATGGTAGTCAGGTGAGCGTTACAGGAATACCCTGACAAGGTAAGAACAGCGCCATTTTGGTGAAGTAATCCACCACAACCCACACTGTATCGTATCCCTGGACGGGGGGGGTAATTAAACCACGAAATCCATGGATACCATGTAGCAGGGCTTGTGAGGTACGGTTAAGGGATGCAATAACCCCATGGGTTTACTAGGTGATCCTTTGCCTTGAGTGCATATAGCACAGGTGGTGACGTAGTCCATCACGTCCTTTGACATACTTGGCCACCAGCACCATCTTCGGATCAAATCCAGTGTCTTTTTCTGACCAGGATGGGCCGCAACTAAAGAGTCATGACCCCAATTCAATGCCTTGGCACAGGTTTGTTCTGTGGGTAGGTATAAAAGCCCATTGTAATAAGGGAGTCAAAGAGGGTTGAACAGAACAGCTACAAATCCCCTTCTCTGCCAATAGAGTCGGCTTCTTTGTGTCACCCTCAGTAGTACCAGTATGGAGATGGGATAATGCGTCTGCTTTGGTGTGCTCTCTGGCAGGGCGATATGAGATGCGGAAGTCAAATTGGGCAAAAACGAATGCAATTGAGCCTGACGTGCAGTCAGACACTTCATAGTTTTGATAGCTTGGAGGTTACGGTCGTCTGAATAAACACACATGGATACTTTGCCCCCAGGAGATGATGTTGCCAAGTCAGGAAAGCATCTTTAACAGCCAATAGTTACTTCTCCGTGACTGTGTAATTCCTTTCATAAGGAGCCAGTTTACGGGAGAAAAACACCACAGGATGTTCCACCCCAGTGGACGCGCATCATTGGGAAAGAATAGCGCCAATGGCCAAATTGGAGGCATATGCCTCTACTATAAATGGTGTACTAGGGTTAGAATGTTGCAGAACCACGGCTGAGGTAAAGGTCTCTTTCAGCAGATCAAAGGCCTTTTGGGCCTCTGTCGTCCAATGAAACGCAATTTTAGGACTTGTCAATGCTGTGAGAGGTGCTACTGTTTTAGAGAATGCGCAAATAAATCTCGATAGAAGTTCGCAAAACCAAGAAATGACTGCAAAGATTTGACGGAGGTAGGTACAGGCCAGTCCAGGACGACTCATTCTCACCCCCTAACTGGTAATGTCATAACCCAAAAACTCCACGTCTTGTGTATGGAAGACGCACCTTTCTGCTTTTACGAACAGATGATTTTCTCTCAACTTTTGTAGGACTTTGGTGATATGTGTAATATGATCCTCAAAGGAGGCAGAATAGATCAGTAGATCAGTATGTCGTCAAGGAAGATGACTACAAATTAATTGATGTAATCGCTGAAGATGACGTTCATAAAATACTGGAAGTTTGTGGGGGCGTTACACAAGCCAAACGGCATGACAAGGTATTCGAAGAGACCATACCGGGTCTTAAAAGCAGTCTTCCATTCGTCACCGTGTCGAATATGTACTAGATTGTACGCCCCCCCCCGCAAATCCAGTTTCGTGAAAATAACAGAAGCACCCAATTCATCCAACAGGACATTGATTAAGGGCAATGGGTGTTAGGGAGAATTTCCCAAACCTAGTGAGTCCCCCAGCAGCTTTGCTGAATTTTTGGGGTTTGTTTTTTTCTCCAGCTAAGAGCGAGACTCTTTTCCTCCCACTCTTAGGCATGATTTGAGGTATGTCTTTGACTTTTTGTGTGCTTATGGGCTATGGGGTTTTCTTTCTGCTCCATAGGGCATCATCTATTTTTTATGTGTGTGTTACACAGCACCCTCAGTGCAGTAACACAGGGGTGTCATAGTGACCCCCAAACATAGACTCCATACCCTAGGACTGACTACTGTCTCCTAGGGCATGTAAAGTCACCTTTGACTTTACTAGTCCTAAATTGTGAACAAAACCAGTACAAACCATCATATTGTGGAAGTACTGGAAGGGGTTAATTATATTGCCCCTGGGTCTGTTTTCAAGGGGGCACTGTCCAGTCCCCCCCTTGTTGAGTTTCTGGCTGGTGGCAGTGGTTACCACGCAAAATATTCCACCGGAATATTCTCCATGGGATTTTCCCATTGATTTTAAACGCACCACTTTTTGGTGCAATGCTAAAGATACCGTTGGTTTATTTATTTAATATTAAATTAACGGTTGGTCTTTTTGCCAGAACTCTTTTCTAAAATGGCGTTCGTGTCCATCTCTGTAACTCTGACCAAGGTCGAGCCGTTTGTTCCACTTTTTGGCGGGCTTCTCCACAGAAGCCCTCCGAATGGTGCCACTCTGTCTGGGTTCAACAGGAAGGGTGGGGGGGGGGGAATTGGCACCCTGGACTGCGTTGCCTCGGCAACCCAAGTCGCACTGTACTCTGATTGGCCCAGTGGTGAGCCGCCCGGCTCACCACTTAGCATGTGTGATTGACAGCTAGGCTGATGAATGGGGGGTTTTCTGCATAGAAGCAGGGCCTTTGGGACTGGAACTTCAGAAGTCGCCACAGGACCTAAGAATCTGAAGAGGGAAGAAGCTGAGCCATCTGCAACGATGACACCACCGGTGAAGCCCTGCTGCAACTACCTCACCACTTTCCCGACGACAAGAGAAGATCTTCTGCTGGACGAGTCTTCTTCCTCTGAGCTGGTGGGACCAACCAGTTTGCCCTTTCCGCCTTCCAAAGACGTCTTTTGGTCGAATCGCCTGTGCCAAGCACCCCGGCGGCCGGATAGCTAAGCTTCACCACTTTGACCGCGAATTAAAGGAACGCACCTTTTATTGATGAACTCCGCGGCTGGTTTCATCCCTGTGCATTGCAATGACTCCATGTTTCCTCCTCGATGAGATCCTCTCTTCCCCTGGTCGAAACAACGAACTGCCACCACTTTCAGGAACAACTGCCACCGCTGGAGCCTCCTCTCTTCGGTTTGCCCAAATGTATTGCTCTCCCCAAAGTGCACGGAACAAACATAAATCACCAATGCAATTAAAGAGCAAATACTTTGAACGTAGACAGACGCAATAACTCACAGCCACGCATTCTTAGAAGATATTAAGCTCTTATACGGCTATTTATTCAAAGCTTAGAAGTACATAGAAATAACTCACAAAAATAATATGGACATAAATCACAGAAGCAGTAAAGAATTCAAAAAGAAATACATCACCGTGAGCTTAACAGGATTCCTCATTTCGCCCAGAAGCGGCTGGAAGACCCCGGGAACAGCCAGGCCGAGAGCACCACAGCTCACAGGAGGGCCGGACGTAAGCGTCCTTCTCCGGCTGAAGTCTCACCTGACCACCTCCGGGCTTCCGCATATATACACACTCCACAAAGGGGAGTCAATTCTCGAACCTTCTGGAAATTGCACTTGCCCAGTTAAGGAACAGCCGTCGGTTGCCAGCTGGGTCAATCGAGAGCTCCCCCCAAGAAGCGTAGTGCCTCCCTTCTCTAAAACCACGCTCCACAGAGAACAGTAGCAAACCATAACAAAGTTAGCTTTCCCAGCAGAAATGTCCTTGACCGCATACCAGGTTTGGAAAGCATGTTTTTCTCAGCACCGTGAATCTAACACTCAGCAAAATGTGTGCAGCTTTTCACTGCGGCATGAAGTAAATATCCATCATGGCTCTGAGCGCTCCCAGAATGCATTGCGCACCAGCGCCATTTTAGTTCAAGCATAACACCAAGGTGACCCTTAAATCCTTGGCTTGCCAACTAGGTTGGCCCCAGACCTTCTAACTTTACCTTCTTGAATCACCCCAACCTCTTTTGAACATTCTGCAAAGACTTTTCATGCATTTTAAACCGTGTGATACAGGGCACATTTCGCTTCGCTCCCTTTAAAGTGGGCCTGGCCTATGAACTTTGGCTCTACAGTATTTACTGCCTTTATTCCCTTGCTGAGAACTCCTAAAAGTGTTGGGACCTGTTTTATTTCTATGCTCTGCCTTTTCCTCTCCCTTTAACTGAACTATTGGAGTGCCATCAGGTTATGCGCTCACATCTGTTTAACAAATCATGATGTTTTAACTCTGACTTGTCTGATAGTTATCAAGGGAGGTGTGTATACTTTACCTGACTGTGTTTTAACTTGCTTTTGATTTAGAGTGCTAGTCTATTGCCTAAAGTATGCTTAAAATAAATGATTATATACTTTTGATACAAAACTCTGGTCAGTGTTTGTTTGCTCTACTGTGTTTTTAGCCCTATTGTGTAATCTCTATATACTGCCCTACTCTTCTTGAGAGAAGTCTGCCTGCTCAGCCAAAGCTACCAGGTAAGTCTGGGTGGTGCAGACTGCTACCAATTGGGTGTACTGCTTACTCCTGTAGTCTTAATCTTTTTGCAGTGTTCCCCAACGGAACTGCACAGGATTCTGTCTAACAATGGGCACTGATTTTTCACAGTTATTGCATTGAGGGCCCTATAATCAATGCAAGGTCTTAGGTCCCCCTCTTTTTTTGGGATGAAGAACAAAGGAGAGGCCGCCGGAGATTGAGAAGGGCGAATGAATCAGTTTGTGAGGGCTTTGTCAATGTATTCTTTCAGGACTTCGTCCTCCCGTTGAGTGAGAGAATACACACGCCCCATTGGTATTTTGGCACCAGCAACTAGTTCGATAGGACAATCATATGGCCTATGTGGTGGTAATGTTTCTGCTTTACTTTTATCGAACACGTCGGAATAAGCGTCGTATTCCTTAGGCACAAGGACGGTGTTTGAACGTGGCACACCAATACTAGGGGCCCCGTCAATGAAAGCCAGTGTAGGTGTGGGCACCACTTTTGGTTCCAGGAAGCACTTCTCGTTGCAGAAATCTGATGGGTATTGGATGTGACCGGTGACCCAATCTATGACAGGATTGTGCAATTTGAGCCCTGATAAACCCAAAATCAATGGGTACTGGGGTGCAGCAATCACGTCAAAAACCAGATACTCTGTGTGACCATCAGGTAGAGATACCTTAATGTGTATGGTTTCTTCTGTTACTAAACCAGAAGACAAAGCTGAACCGTCAATGGTATTGACTGATTCGGGAATTGGTTTGGTTACCATAGGTATAGCTGATTGTGTGGCAAAAACGATGTCAATGTAGCTATTGGAGGCACCAGAATCCACCATTGCCTTGGAATGGACGGTGTTCCCGTTGAACTCTAATGACACTGCTACCGCTATGGAGGATGCCAGGTATAAAGAGGAGTCTGATTTGGTACTCGACAGAGGGACCCCTGCTATTGCCGAGCTTTGACGTTTCCCGCCTTTTTAACCGGCTTCTTAGGGCATGAAACCAATTGATGTTCTGCTGAACCGCAATACATACACAAATTGTTCTTGCGGTGATTCTCGCATTCAGCAGACGACAAGCGGCCACGTATAGTGCCTATCTGCATGGGTTCGGGTTCACTGGGAATGGACTGTGATGCATCGGAGCGACCAGGAGCTGACATGAAGGGTTTCTTTTCCCCTTTTCTAGCGGAACGCCGTGCAACTATCTGGAGGACTAGATCTAGAAAGTCCGAAAACCCAGCAGGAACCACAGGTACCATTGACAAGGAATCTTTTAACTCTTCTGACAGCCCTTTATAGAAGACTGCCGTTCTCTTGTCTTCTGGCCATTGGGTTTCCGCTGTAAGCTGATTAAAACGAGCGAGGTAGGCCAACAAGGTCTGTTTGCCCTGCTGCAGATTCAACAATCCTAAATCCGTGGTTGTCACATCCGCTCCCGGTAGGGGTAGGCGGAAGTGGTCCTTATGGCACAAGTGGAGACACATTTCTTGCATCGCTCCTATTACCTCCAACATGGAGGTCGCAAGGAAGAGCAGCGCTCCAGCCTTCCGAATCAGGAAGTACCCGGTGACTCCGCCGCCAGCCTCGGAGAAGAGATTTCCTTCGGCGGCGTCTTCGGAGCAGCGCGTTGCTACTGCTCTAAGAGGCCACGCATCATAAGTCCACGAATCTAGACTTGCTCCCTGTTACTTTAGGAAAGCTTTTCTTGTTAAACGTCTTTCTTACCTTTCCCCATTTCTATAGTGTCAATCCTCTCTTTTCTCGAACATCCGCATTGCCATTTTCAACACGCATTCACAGGAGGCACTCGCGCAACCCAGTTCAGTATGTATAGTTCCTCTGTTCCCCTCTTTCACATATCCCTTCATCCATTTGTATGCTAATTGTCTGCCCTCCTTTAGTCTCTCCTGCACAGCCTGGGAATTACTTTTTCCAACACACAGAACAAACTCAACGAACTACAACTTCCGTGCCATTCAACCTCTATCCCGTCTGCAGACATTCAGATTTAAAGGTAAATCGCACTTCAGGATTCTGCCTTCGCTATCTCTCCAGCCCATAAATTCAATCTGGTTTCTCTTTAGGATAATCTGTAATAGCGAGAAGTCCAACTCCCGAAGTCACTCCTTGGGAACCGAAGCACACACACAGCTGATTCGGACTTCCCGGCACGGCAGGGTTTTATTCCCCAAGAGGGTTTCCCTGCCTTCTTCTCTTTGAGCCGGGGTTCTCCGGCGCGGGGAGAGGAGGATAGGTGAGCCTTCAATTCTGCATTAACAAATTCCAACAGGATCAAGTTAGTGTTTTTTTTTGTTAATCTGAGTTCTGCATTAATGACTGTGAAAACGTTTACTTTGGAACTGAATTAAAACTTAATAAGTGTTACAGATAGCAACGCCAAAAAAAAGATAGGGCTAGAAAGACACTCTGGCCTCACAGTCATTACTGGTAGAGTCAGTGGATTGCATTATTATGGAACAACAAATCCAACAACTGGTGGCAGCGGTTCAATCCCTGTCAACCGAGGTCCAGCAATTAAAACAAGAGAACGCTAATCTAAGGCAACAGGTAGGACGAGCAGCCCATAACTCTGAAGTACCTCGAGGCCCGTTACCGTCAGGTCGTTTTGATGGTAATCCACTTGCGGTCAAGGAGTTTCTTGAATCCTGCTCGGTACAATTTGCCTTTAAGGCAGCCTTTTTTCCGACAGACAAAGACAAGGTGGGTCATATGATTGCCCAGATGTCGGGAGCTGCATTAGCTTGGGCTACTCCGTTAGTGACCAACAACAATCCCATACTTGATTCTTACCCTGCCTTTTACAACAGCATAAAAAGTATGTTTGGGAGACAGGAGATTACCATAGCCTCTCAGGAAAGGGTATTGGATTGTAAACAGGGTAGTCTGGATCTCCTTACGTACATCGCACGCTTTAAACAATTAGCTTCCGATACAGCATGGGCCGACGAAGCTTTGATGGCCATATTCAGAAGAGGACTTTCAGAGGATTTAAAGGACGAAGTGTCCCGAGTCCCACGTCCACACAACATGGCAGAGTATATAGCATTGGTCGTGCAATTAGAAGAAAGAAAGAAAGAAAGAAAGAAAGAAAGAAAGAAAGAAAGAAAGAAAGAAAGAAAGAAAGAAAGAAAGAAAGAAAGAAAGAAAGAAAGAAAGAAAGAAAGAAAGAAAGAAAGAAAGAAGGAAAGAAAGAAAAGATTAGCAGACAAACCCCCGAAGGGACAATGTCCCCTACTAGACCAGTCCCTACTGATGAGCCAATGCAAATTGTTAGCACTAGAGGTCCTTTATCCATGGAAGAACGTACCAGAAGGCGTACTCAGGGACTGTGTATGTATTGTGGGGATAGCTCTCATTCAGTCAAAGAATGTCCCCTTACTCCCCCTAGGAAGGCGGGAAACGCCAGAACCCGGCCGCAAGGGGAACAACGGTGCAGGGTTCCAGGATCACTAGTTCCCTTCAGAACACTCCCAAGGTCCAACAAGGCCAATCTTTGGAAAACCAGCTGATAGTCTTTGGGGTTACTCTAGCCTGGGGTAATACCAGATTGGTAAATGTTCCGCACTTACTGATAGCGGAGTAGCAGGCAATTTTCTAGATGACACTTGGGCTACAAGACAGGGGATCCCAAGAGTACCCAAGACCTTAATGATTCCGGTCGAAAGTGTGGTAGCCCTCTTACCTCAGGTCCCATAAAAGACCACACTTCTCCTCTCACTATGACAATAGCCGCACAACGAGAGATCCTGGAATTAGATTTAATCAAGACTGCACATTATCCTGTAATTTTAGGGTTACCATGGTTAATATTACATAACCCTTATATTAACTGGACAGCAGGAACTCTTTTTTTGGGGTCAGAACATTGTGCTCACCACTGTCGTGAGTTGGCAGTCCCTACACTCAGGAACAATCCGTCTCAGGATTCACCTTGTATCACGAATAGGATGCTTAACGAAGTGACCACTCTTCCTCGAGAATATCAGGAATTCCACAATGTCTTTGCTAAAACAGAATATACCGAATTACCGCCTCATCGCAGGGATGATTGTGGTATAGATTTAATTCTGAATAGTCCTCTTCCCTTTGGACGCATGTACTTTTTGTCCACCAAGGAGAAAGAAGCATTGAAAGAATACCTGAAGACAAATCTTGAGAATAGCTTAATAACCGAAACCACTTCCCCTGCGGCGGCTTCGCTCTTCTTTATTCCAAAGAAGAACACTTCCGAGTTACGTCCCTGCATTGACTTACGAGGATTAAATAAGATCACTGTCCCGGACAAGTACCCCATGCCGCTTATTCCGGATATCTTGGAGGCACTTAGAGGAGCAAGGATCTACACAAAACTGGACCTACGCGGTGCGTATCATCTCATCCGCATTAGAGAGGGGGATGAATGGAAAACCGGTTTCTGGACACCCTTCGGTCACTTCCAGTACAGTGTAATGCCCTTTGGACTAGCCAATGCACGTGCAATATTCCAAAGGTTTATGGACCACATCTTTGCAGATATTGCACTACATTTTGTCATCATATATTTAGATGAGATTCTGGTGTTTTCATCCACCCTTTCAGATCATGTCATCCATGTAAAGGAAGTCTTATGCAGACTACAGAAGAACCACCTCTAGTGCAAATTAGAGAAATGCGAGTTTCATAAAGACCGAGTGGCATATCTAAGGTATATCTTTTCCGCTCAGGGTATCTCCATGGATCCATCGAAAGTGACAGCTATACTCGCCTGGCCATCACCCAAGTCAGTCAAGGAAATACAGCGGTTTCTTGGCTTCGCAAATTTGTACAGACGATTTATTCCTCACTTCTCTACTCTTACACAACCAATCACTCATCTTCTAAAAAAAAAGGTGTCACCTTTCGATGGACGGATGAAACTCAAGCCTCCTTTCAGGAGTTAAGTTTTGGCAATGCCTGACCAACACCGCAGGTTCATTGTGGAATCAGATGCTTCAGACCATTGTATTGGAGCTGTTCTTTTACAAACGGACAACGAGAGATTTGAAAGGCCCATCTCTTACCTCTCTAAGACATTTTCCCCGGCGGAAGTCAATTACACGGTTCGGGAAAAAGAATTACTAGCGATAAAAAGAGCCTTCGAAGAATGGCGTCATTTACTTTTGGGAGCATTGTTTCCCATTGAAATTAGAACCGACTGTCATGATGCCTACCTCTAAGGAGCCAGGTCCGACCCAGCAACTCCAGAGGCAGGCATCATTCCCCCCCACCCCCCAGGGAAGTGCCAGCGGGCCCAAGCTGGGGCCCTTTGGACACAGTCCTGGCGCCTTAGGAGCCAGGCTCATGTTGGACCCCTGTCCTGGGGCCTTAGGCACCAGGCTCATAAAGCTAGACAAGTGTTCAAGTGTTTTAATGTGCACTTACCTGATGCAGACCATGCTGCTACTTCCAGGCCCTCTTGAGGCCTGAATGGAACTACTTTACCTGTGGGACTACTTTCTCCTGGGTGTGGTCGGGGAAGGATACATACCTGATCGGTGGAAGGATACATACCTGGAACTTCTTCCAAAGCTATAAACCACGCCCGATCAGCAACTCTCGCTTCGCGTTGTTCTGCTCCTCGCAGCTGGACGCTCACCGTGTCAGCTCCTGCATCTGGGCTTCAGCCACGCCTGTCAGCATCCTGGGTCACCTGCTAAGAGAGAATTGGAGAGAAAGAAGACCTTACCTGCTAAAGCTGCATCACGGAGACATCACTCCGACAATCCTGAAAGGGAAGACATTATTTTAAAAGCATTTCGCTTCGATCGCTGCAGCGCTGCATTTCACTCACCTTTCCTGGGCACCTCCATCTTCAGCAGCGATCATCCGGATCCGCAGCCACTTCCCAGAGCCTAGAGAGAAAAAGACAAGAACACAAGGTGAGAGAAGGAAGGTAATAGGAAAACCTCAGTTTCCTTCTAAGACTTACCTGTTGGGTCATTCCCATTCCATTTCGAGTCCTGCCGCTTCCTGGCATTCCGGACCCCGGCCCCTATGGGGGAAAAAAGACAAAGACATTGAATGAGCGAATGCAAAGACATTACCCGAACGCTCATCCAGAACTTACCTGTCATTTACTGGAACTGCACATTTCACTTCGGGTCGGCGCCATATCTCTGGCATTCCGAACCCCAGCCCCTAAGGGGAAAAAGACATAAGCGTTAGCGCTTGCTGCAATAAGACAATGAACATTATTATTAAGCTTGAACTTTTGAACTTGCTACAGAACTCTTACAGCGCCTTACCTGAATAGTCAAGCTTATTTGAACTCCCATCAAACCTCAATCCAGTGAAGTAACTGGGTTTCAACGCGCCCCTGCATCAGAAGCAGGATGGAGAACTCATCCTTCCAGACCCTAAGGTGAGACTTCACGGGGAATCGAGGAAGGGTATCGTGGAGGGTTGGAAGGGAGTGGGAGGCTTGAGCATTATTCCGTCAGTGGGTAATACTCCCTTTTCACGCACAGGGGAATATTCCTGCGAGCCAGAGAGTCCATCTTCAGAGCCCAGCGCTTCACCATAGAAGAAGCATCAGCACTCGAAGCCAGACCTGCGCCTCCGTGGGAATCAGGTGAGCGTGACAGAACGCGAAGCCTACCCACAATTTCCCACCCGGGCGCTATGGAGACTACCGAGACAGATCAGCTGGCCCAGCTTTTGGGGGAATTACGGGCAGAAGTGCACTCAGCTGCCAGGAGACTAACGCTCTCAAAAGAGAACTGATCCTATCCAAGGAAAGAACAGATGACTTGGCCAAAAGGTTATTGCAGGCCCAGGCAGGGCACACTCCTTTACCTAATTCCCGAGGTACTTCCACATCAATGGGTTTGAATAACCCGGTACAAATCAATCTACCTGGACACATGCCTTTTGCCCCGCCTGAACGTTTTGCGGGGGGGATCCCAAGAAATATGCCGTCTTTATGAACCAACGTCGTTTACACTTTCTATGCAGACCCGGGGCCTTCCCTAACGACCAGACCAAGGTAGCCTTTATACTATCTTACCTCAGTGGCAGTGCTGCCGATTGGTCTATTCCATTGGTAAATCAGGATGATCCCATTCTCCAGAATTTTCAGGGTTTCCAGGCCAGCATGGAAAGATTGTTTGCTCGACACTCTCAAGGACAGGCCCTTGATAACGAACTGCTATCCTTACGACAAGGTAATCAGGATCTCCTGTCCTACGTTGCTACCTTTAATAGACTGGTTGTGGAAACTGGATGGCCAGAAAACAAAAGGATCACATTGTTTCATCGAGGCCTGCGCGGAGAGCTTAAGGATGTCCTAGCTCAGATAGTAGATCCACCCCAGGTCTGCGCAGACTACATAGACTTGGTGGTTCAACTTGATCACAGACTTCAAAATAGAAAAGCAGATCGGTTCAAGCACGAAACCCGAGTACCGATCAAAACCCACGCTAACTCCAAGAGTACCGAAGTATCCGAACCTATGCAAATCGGCGGTGTTAAAGGACCATTAACGCAGAAGGAACGAGAGAGAAGGCGGCAAATGCAACTTTGTCTTTTTTGCGGGACTTCCGGTCACTTTCTTCGAAATTGTCCGGTTAAACCACCTAAGAAGGTGGTTGGAGCCACTGATAACGATTTTTTGACACCTGATTCGGGAAACGACCTAGCCCGACAAGCGTAGGGGTCCGCTTGCCGAGCTTGAAAACAAACTCTTTGACCTCGCATTTTGTCATGCCAATGGTGCTTGTGGACCCAAAACAGCCTCAGCTGTTGCATGCTATAAAAGCATACATCGACAGTGGAGCTATTGGAAATTACATAGACCGTGAATTGGCTTCCAGGATTAAGCTCCCTCTCCGCCCGAAAGTAACCCAAGATGTCATTACTACAGTAGATGGAACCGAAATAGCCTCAGGGCCTGTAACGCATTCCACTGTTGAAATGACACTGGTGGGTCAGGATGGACATTGGGAAGCAATCGTGTTTGATGTGATCAAGGCCCCACAATTTCAAGTAATTCTTGGAATTCCTTGGTTAGAAACACATAATCCCAGAATTGACTGGCGAGCAAAGAAGATAAGTTTTCCTGATTCTGAACCAACTTGTTACCCAAGAAATTCAGTTATGGGTCTAGCCTCAGCAACTTCCACCCCTGTACAGCTACCGTCAGAATACCAAGAATTCCAAGACGTTTTTCAGAAAGAACAGGCTAACACGTTTCCTCCCCATCGGTCTTATGATTGCCAAATCGATCTGGTACCCAATGCTCAACTACCTTGTAGTAGGATTTATGCTCTTACGGAACCTGAGAACCTACATTTGCGTCAGTATTTAGATCAGTACCTAGCCAATGGTTTTATTCGCCCGTCCAAGTCTCCTGTCTCCTCAGCTCTGTTCTTCGTGCCGAAAAAAGAGGGCGACCTTAGAACATGTATAGACTATCGCGCCCTAAATGAAATAACGATAAAGAATCGTTATCCTCTGCCCTTGATCCCTGAGCTTATCGACCAGGTGAAAGACGCTTGTGTGTACACCAAGTTAGATCTCCGAGGAGCTTATCACCTGGTGCGTATAAAAGAAGGCGACGAATGGAAGACTGCATTCCGCACCAAATTTGGGCTCTTCGAATATCAGGTGATGCCTTTCGGTTTGTGCAATGCACCTGCCGCCTTTCAGTACTTTATGAATGATGTTCTTCGCGAACTTATTGACGTCTGTGTCATTGTTTATATTGACGACGTCCTGGTGTACTCTTCTTCAGAATCCGATCACAGAAAACATGTTAGGGCAGTTCTTGAGAAATTGCGCCAGCACAGACTATTTGCAAAGCTCGAAAAATGTGTTTTTCATACCACAGAAGTGGAGTTTCTCGGATTCATCCTGACACCTCAAGGAGTCTGAATGGACTCGCGAAAGGTGGACGCCATCCTCAAATGGCCATCTCCTAGCTCGGTGAAGGGAGTTCAGAGCATGCTCAGCTTCGCCAATTTCTATCGAAGATTCATCCCGGAATTTTCCCGAACAGTCCAACCCATCACAGCTCTCCTAAAGAAAAACAAACGCTTTGAATGGACTCTTGAGGCCGAACAAGCCTTTCAGGACCTGAAAACCAAATTCACCTCTGCACCTATATTGAAGCACCCGCACCCAGATCTCCCTTACATTGTGGAAACCGACGCATCCAGTTCGGCCATGGGAGCTGTCCTGTCGCAAAGAGACCCAGAAACTAACCAACTACACCCTGTGGCCTTTTGGTCCAGGAAATGTTCTCCTCCTGAAATCAACTACGCAATTACCGACAAAGAGTTACTGGCTATTAAATCTGCTTTCAAGGCTTGGCGTCACTACCTTCTCGGGGCAAGACACACCATCACCGTAATTACGGACCACAGAAATTTACAGTATTTAAAGACAGCCAAAGCTCAATCTTCACGACAACTACGATGGGCTCTATTCTTTGCGGAATTTGATTTTGTAATTACCTATCGCCCTGGCTGCAAGAATGGTAAAGCGGACGCCTTATCCCGGATTGGCATGGAAGAACCCAATTCGAGTTTAGAACCTGTGCCAATCATACGTGAACAAGGAATCTTAGGCCTAACTTCATTGCAAACTATTGAGGACATCCAAACGCAAGTAAAACAACTTCTAGACTCTTCAGCCTTACTGGAATGGAGTCAAAAGGGTCCTCATTACACCGTTAAGGATGACTTACCCTACTTCCAGGAGCGGTTGTTTCTGCCTAGTAAAGAATTGCAAGAACTTGTTATTGCCCATCATCATGAATCATTAATGGAAGGACACCCTGGTATCGCTAAAATGGAGGAGAACATCAAACGCCACTTCTGGTGGCCTTCTTGGAGAAAAGACATAAAGTCTTTTGTATTGTCTTACGGAATTTGCGCCCAAAACAAGGGTCAAAAGAAAAGGCCAGCCTGCCTACTTCAACCCTTGGATATTCCACCGGCACCATAGCACACCATGTCAATGGACTTTATAACAGACCTGCCTCCTTGTGCTGGTTACAACACTATCCTTGTAATTGTGGATCTATTCTCCAAAATGGCCCACTTTATCCCTTTAAAAGGTTTGCCTTCAGCTTCCACCTTGGCCAAGGAATTTCTGGAGAATATAGTTCGCATACATGGTTTCCCTTCCATATTAGTCTCGGATCGTGGAAGTCAATTTATCTCCCATTTTTGGAAGAAGTGTTGCCAACTAGCACAAATAGATGTGCGGTTATCCACCAGCCACCACCCCCAGACCGACGGACAAACCGAGAGGACCAATCAGACTCTCGAGCAATATCTTCGGTGCATGTTACACCAATCCGAGTTAAATTGGAAAGACATCCTTTGGATCGCAGAATATGCATACAACAATTCAGTGCATTCTGGAACCGGACAAACTCCTTTTTATACTTTGTATGGTCACCATCCTCGGACCTCTGATCTAGATCCACCTCTGACCCTGGAAATGCCCGCAGTAAATCATCTGCATTCCACAATAACCCGAGCCTTCAAAGAAGCTGCAACTCATCTACAGCAAGCCAAGAAAAAGTATAAAGAAAGCGCTGCTTTGCACCGAAGTAAAACTCCTCCTTACCAAGTAGGAGACCAGGTATGGCTAGCAACGAAACATTTACCCCTCAAGGGCCCGCGAACCTTCAATCCCAGATTCTTAGGACCTTATCCCATCAAGGCTATATTCAATCCCGTGGCCTTTAAACTGGATTTACCGTCTAACATGCGTATTCATCCAGTTTTTCATGCATCACTTTTGAAGCCAGTACAACCAGGGACCCGACTGTCCAAGCCTCCAGACCCAGTTCAAATTGATGGGGAATTAGAATTCGAAGTTAAAGACATTTCAGACTCCAAGGTGTTAAAGTCCAAACTCTTCTATCTTGTTGACTGGAAGGGATATGGACCTCAGGAGAGATCGTGGGAGCCTAGTAACCATGTTCACGCACCTCGATTAATACAAAGGTTCCATCGGAGATTTCCGAACAAGCCAAGACCCCCGGAAGGAACAACCTTGGGAGGGGCCTTAAGGGGGGTACTGTCATGATGCCTACCTCTAAGGAGCCAGGTCCGACCCAGCAACCCCAGAGGCAGGCATCATTCCCCCAGGGAAGTGCCAGCAGGCCCAAGCTGGGGCCCTTTGGACACAGTCCTGGCGCCTTAGGAGCCAGGCTCATGTTGGACCCCTGTCCTGGGGCCTTAGGCACCAGGCTCATAAAGCTAGACAAGTGTTCAAGTGTTTTAATGTGCACTTACCTGATGCAGACCATGCTGCTACTTCCAGGCCCTCTTGAGGCCTGAATGGAACTACTTTACCTGTGGGACTACTTTCTCCTGGGTGTGGTCGGGGAAGGATACATACCTGATCGGTGGAAGGATACATACCTGGAACTTCTTCCAAAGCTATAAACCACGCCCGATCAGCAACTCACGCTTCGCGTTGTTCTGCTCCTCGCAGCTGGACGCTCACCGTGTCAGCTCCTGCATCTGGGCTTCAGCCACGCCTGTCAGCATCCTGGGTCACCTGCTAAGAGAGAATTGGAGAGAAAGAAGACCTTACCTGCTAAAGCTGCATCACGGAGACATCACTCCGACAATCCTGAAAGGGAAGACATTATTTTAAAAGCATTTCGCTTCGATCGCTGCAGCGCTGCATTTCACTCACCTTTCCTGGGCACCTCCATCTTCAGCAGCGATCATCCGGATCCGCAGCCACTTCCCAGAGCCTAGAGAGAAAAAGACAAGAACACAAGGTGAGAGAAGGAAGGTAATAGGAAAACCTCAGTTTCCTTCTAAGACTTACCTGTTGGGTCATTCCCATTCCATTTCGAGTCCTGCCGCTTCCTGGCATTCCGGACCCCGGCCCCTATGGGGGAAAAAAGACAAAGACATTGAATGAGCGAATGCAAAGACATTACCCGAACGCTCATCCAGAACTTACCTGTCATTTACTGGAACTGCACATTTCACTTCGGGTCGGCGCCATATCTCTGGCATTCCGAACCCCAGCCCCTAAGGGGAAAAAGACATAAGCGTTAGCGCTTGCTGCAATAAGACAATGAACATTATTATTAAGCTTGAACTTTTGAACTTGCTACAGAACTCTTACAGCGCCTTACCTGAATAGTCAAGCTTATTTGAACTCCCATCAAACCTCAATCCAGTGAAGTAACTGGGTTTCAACGCGCCCCTGCATCAGAAGCAGGATGGAGAACTCATCCTTCCAGACCCTAAGGTGAGACTTGCCGGGGAATCGAGGAAGGGTATCGTGGAGGGTTGGAAGGGAGTGGGAGGCTTGAGCATTATTCCGTCAGTGGGTAATACTCCCTTTTCACGCACAGGGGAATATTCCTGCGAGCCAGAGAGTCCATCTTCAGAGCCCTGCGCTTCACCATAGAAGAAGCATCAGCACTCGAAGCCAGACCTGCGCCTCCGTGGGAATCAGGTGAGCGTGACACCGACCACCACAATCTCAGAGCACTTCAATATGCACAAACCAACAACAGCAGACAGACCACATGGGCTCACTTCTTTTTGCCATTTTGTGTTACCTTTACCTTCATTCCCGGCAAATCCAATCTCAAGGCTGATGCTTTATCTCGCAGTAATCCACGAGATGGTGCTCCGTTTTGGCCAGAACCCATGTTTCCTAACTTGGTCACAACAGTGCCTGTTATCCACTCATTTCTTCAAAAGATCACAAATAAGACAAGAAATTTGGAATCTATACAACCAGAGTCCCTTCACAAATTAGGACTTACTCCCAGCCAGGGCCTTCTTTTTAGGGAAGATAAGATGTTCAATCCCGACCAAGATCTGCAATTAGAGGTTCTTCAGATGTGTCATGACTCTAAGGCAGCTGGGCATAGAGGGACTTTCAATACCACAGAACAGATCCAAAGACACTTCTGGTGGCCAACGCTTCGCAAAGACGTACAGGACTATGTCGCTTCTTGTCCGGTTTGCTTACAAACCAAGACTCCAAGGATTCCTCCTATTGGGAAACTAGTTTTGACACAAATTCCTACAGAACCTTGGCAAATAATATCGACAGACTTTATAGTTGATCTACCAAGATCCGAGGGATGTAATACCATAATGGTAACGATAGATTCTTTAACTAAATTGGCGCATTTTGTCCCTCTACCGTCTGTTCCATCTGCACCTATTATGGCAAGAGTTTTCGTGGATCGCATTTTTTCACTCCACGGACTCCCAGAAGTCATTATCTCTGATAGTGGACCACAATATACATCCGATTATTGGAAACATACATGTCACATCCTAGGGATCTCAAGAGCACTCAGTTCAGGATATCACCTTCAGACCAACGGCCAAATGGAGCGTTTGAACCAAACATTGGAAGCTTATCTAAGATGTTACATATCCGCTCTACAAGATAACTGGAAGACTTTGCTGCCAATCGCAGAATTTGCATGTAATAATGCTGTTCATTCCACCATACGAGTAAGTCCATTTGGCTTTCATCCTTAGGTGTACCCATCAGCAGTTCCCACGGCTACTGCATACTCGGATCTGGGTGGGTTAATAGCTTCTATCCAACAAGGGCATTGTAATGCACAGGAAGCTTTGAAGGATGCTCATAAACGCTACAAAGATCAAGCGGATAAACACCGGAGTCCCATACCTTCCATACAGATGGGAGACAAGGTATGGTTGGCTAGCAAATATCTCCCTAAGAGACTGATGCCTTCCAAATTATCCCCAAGATACTTTTGGCCCTTTTTAGTACTTGAAAGTAAAGGGCTAGCAGCTTTGAAATTGCAGCTTCCTTTTTCTTGGAAACGTATACACCGTACCTTCCATGTTTCTCAGTTGAAGCCTGATATACATTCTCGATTTCATCTTCTGAAGAAGGGGACTCCCCCTCCAGTCTTAACTGGAGAGGGGCCAGAATACAAAGTTTCCTCGATCTGCGATTCACGTTATCGGAAAGGTATGCTACAGTTCCTTATCGATTGGAAGGGTTTTTCTCAGGCAGAACGTTCTTGGGAACCCGCCTCTGCTGTTCATGCTCCCTGTTTGGTTTGCAGGTTCTATTGACTGCACCCGGGCAAGCCCGGTTTTGCCGCCCTTCAGGGGGGCATACTGTCACATCCGCTCCCGGTTGGGGTCGGCGGACGTGGTCCTTATGGCACAAGTGGAGACACATTTCTTGCATCGCTCCTATTACCTCCAACATGGAGGTCGCAAGGAAGAGCAGCGCTCCAGCCTTCCGAATCAGGAAGTACCAGGTGACTCTGCCCCCAGCCTCGGAGAAGGGATTTCCTTCGGCAGCGTCTTCGGAGCAGCGCGTTGCTACTGCTCTCAGAGGCCACGCATCGTAAGTCCGCGAATCTAGACTTGCTCCCTGTTACTTTAGGAAAGATTTTCTTGTTAAACGTCTTTCTTACCTTTCCCCATTTCTATAGTGTCAATCCTCTCTTTCCTTAAACATCTGCATTGCCATTTTCAACACACATTCACAGGAGGCACTTGCGCAACCCAGTTCAGTATGTATAGTTCCTCTGTTCCCCTCTTTCACATATCCCTTCATCCATTCGCTAATTGTCCGCCCTCCTTTAGTCTCTCCTGCACAGCCTGGGAATTACTTTTTCCAACACACAGAACAAACTCAACGGACTACAACTTCCATGCCATTCAACCTCTAGCTCATCTCCAGACATTCAGATTTAAAGGTACATTGCACTTCAGGATTCTGCCTGCGCTATCTCTCCAGCCCGTAAATTCAATCTGGTTTCTCTCTTTAGGATAGTCCGTGATAGCGAGAAGTCCAACTCCCGAAGTCACTCCTTGGGAACCGAAGCACACACACAGCTGAATCCGACTTCCCGGCATGACAGGGTTTTATTCCCCACAAGGGTTACCCTGCCTTCTTCTCTTTGAGCCGGGTTTCTCCGGCGCGGGGAGAGGAGGATAGGTGAGCCTTCAATTCTGCATTAACGAATTTCAACAGCATCAGGTTAGTGTTGTTTTTTGTTGTTAATCTGAGTTCTGCATTAATGACTGTGAATTAAAACTTAAGAAGTGTTACAGTGGTCTGGGTAGCATATCGCATATCGAAAACCTTACTCATTGCAGATAATAGTGCATTGCAGTCATATAACAATGGGCCGTTTGACTCTAGTAATGGATTTGCCCAAGCTGCGGCAGAAACTCCCAAATGCGACAGTACGAATGCCTCTTTGGTGGTCAAATCTGGAAAAGAGCTGGGCCTACATAGAAAATGCAGGCGACACTGGTTTACGAAGGTACGATAGCTTTTGGGATCCCCCATAAACAACTTGGGTGGTGCCAAGGGAAACTAAGTAGGCATGAGTACCTGTACAGATTCCTTTGGAGGAGGAAGAAGACCTGAACCGGAAGCAAATTGGTTCCCCGCCTCTCGCTCCTTGTGGTGAAGCGTGCATGGCGTCCTCCAGCACATCCATGCGATGGCGCAGTGTATCCTGAGCTGTAATCATTTCCTGCCTAAGATCAGCGATAAACTGAGTGAGTATAGTTAAAGGGTCAGAGCCCTCCATTTTAGGCTTCTGATTATGTTATGTTTTAGGAAAATTGGAACACCAAAACAGAATACCAAGATATACAAACGATACACGTAGAATCTTCCAGATGACTCGGAGCACAGTGCCGTCTGTCGAATTCAGACCTTCCAACTAATGTCACTCTTTGGCGTATTGACTTTAACAGTCAAAGAGAGTAATTAATGGGAAAGGTGTGTAATGGAAGGAGTACCACCAGCCTGCTGTATGAAGCACAAAAGGAGTTTTAGTAACTGACTCCGAATGAGTAAACTAAGTATGGGTCTATCTGAAATACACTAAGCTGCTCTGTAGGACTGTAACCCAGGAGAATCCAAGGCAAAAACAAAAACCAACGACAGGGAAAGGAAGTTAGTAGAGGAACTAACCCGAACGGAACGAGGGCCACACTAGAGACAGGTTGGTGCATACAGGGTAGCATCCAAAAGTCTGTGCACTATTCTTGTAGCATTAAACAGAAAATGTGTAGCTGGAGATGGTAGATCCAGGTACATTAACCAAAGTCTTATCTTAAGGGGAGTCCGTGGGTCAAAGGAGTCCAAGTAAGGCAGAGACTGGCAGAGCCCTTTTTATGTAAACTGAGGATTGGGTTAACTGTGATAAACAAAACAAAAAAGCAATCATGAGACCACAACAGGATCCGCTCTCACCTATGAAGCACCCCCCTGTGGGAACCGCGGGACTGAACGGCTGAAAGAAGGAGCGGCTACGTTGCAGGCAAGGCACAAATGTGACACCCAGTCGTGGTATAGCTGGATAAGCGGCTGAAGAAGAACGGGCTGCGCCGCTATGTATTGCTGTAAGAAGCCGAGAGAGAACGCGGCTCCGGTGTTAGCTGGAACTGCTTCTGCTAAAGGAAAACACTGCCGAAGGTGCAGCAAGGTTCCAGCTGCGACCGCAAAGGAGACGAGCAACTGAAGGAGACCACTGAGAACGGCTGTAAAGGCTTGCAGAATCAAGCTCTGGAACGAAGACTGTAAGGAACAACGATCAGAAGCGCTGAATCCCGGAAGGCGTCTGATTTAAATACAAGTCAGCAGATGTGTGCGTGTACGCGGAATGACGCCAGGTCATGTGACACTTGCGTAACCTGTATGATATTTGGAACTACGCGCATAATGGAATGTTCCCTTAAATGAGGTAGAAACAGGGAATGTGTGGTCACGTTAAGAGTAAGACAACGTGTGTTTAACAGTAATGAAGGCGTTTGCCAGGAAGTTTCCCCCAGAGTCGCCACCGTGTATAAAACGGTCTGGCTGATCTCTGGGCTGTGTGTGCAGGAGTCTGAGCGCAAGCAGGCTTGACAGGCATGACACTGATATATCTGATTGCAGAGCCCCTATAGCATTGATAAATAGCGGCCCAAATTCCATCTTCAATAGAGTGTAATTCAGAAATGACCAATTTACTCTATCGAAAGCCTTCTCAGCATCTAAAAAAATGAACAGGGTTTCACTAACTTTAGACTCTGGCAAACTCATAATATCCAAAAGAGTTCTAATATTATCATACCCGTATCTATGTCTTAAAAAACCTGCCTGCGATCTGTCAATCAGCCCTCCTATATGCTTATCTAGCCTATTTGCCAAATTCTTAGTAAAAATCTTCATATCTACATTCAGCAGCGATATAGGGTGATAATTGCAGCAATGAGCCGCATCTTTCCCTGGTTTTGGAATAACAGTGACTACAGCCTCCCTCATTGACGGACATAAAATACCTTCCATTAAGAATCGATTGTATAGCTCACACAATTCCAGCGCCAGCTGTACATCAAAACATGTATAAAATTCAGTCGAGAAACCATCCATATCTGGGTATTTTCCATCTCTTATTCCACTTATTGCTAATAAAACCTCTGATACAACAATTGGTGCATCAAGGATGTTCCTACCTTCCTCAGACAAGGATGGAATATCAATCTTCCCATAAAATTCTTCCAGATCCTGTAATTGCGGTGTAAGTTCATCAGTGTACAATTCTGTATAAAACGAGCAAAAACATTCACCTATCTCTTTCCTCGTTACCGCAACTCCCTCTGTGCCTTTATCTATTTTACTGTTAAACAACTGTCAAATTCTAAAGGTGAACAATAAACTTCAGTGGTGATGATAAGGAACGAAATCTTAGAGTGGACTCACCTGCAATGAAGGCCTCTTCAATCTACTTGAAACCGAATACCAGGTAGGAAGTAGTTGAAAATTAATTCCACTGGGCTCTCCCTTCCTTCCCGTGGCACAAGCCCTGGAAAAGAAGAAAGCTCCCAGGGAAACCCTCAAGTGGGAAGAAAACCCTGCGCTTCAGCTCCCTCGTCAGCCCTCTGATGTCTTCTAGTTGTGACACCTCAAGGTAGGAAGTATCGTGTAGTCTAATGTCAGAAAAATGAAAGAGACACATTAGACAAAGGAAATGGGTAATTCACTTCAACATAGAATTCAATACAAGAGGGAAGTAGAATGGAGCTAGCACCTGTGGCGGTTGGGCAATGGTTATGCCAAAGACCGGAGATTCAGCTTTCGGTGGGATCCACTAAACAGAAGAGGAGATTTGAATATGGGACAGAGAAATTGAAATCAGAGGTAGGTGGGTCTCGGCTAAAGAAATACCTGTTAGAGGGACCGGATTGCCTGCTGAAATGTGGTTCAGCTACGTATATCTCTGTTTTACGCAAGTTAGGTTTTAGCTTTGAGAAAGGAGAAAATAAATTTAGATCTAAACTCTCCTTTGAAGGAGATACTGCTCGATCTGTTGAAGGCAGTACAGCGGTTTCTATCCTATTACATGAGGAGACGGATAGCTAGTACGGGAAACAGAAGAGAAAGTTAATGAACACAATAGGACTGTAAGGACAGATAGACACAGCCTAGGTCCGAACTTACGTAGCGTTGTAATGCTGGAGTAGCAACGCATCTGCTTGTTGTCAAACACGACTGATATGTGGCGTTCGAGTGAGAGGGAGGAGTCAGGCTGCCGTGCGGATACACAACAACTAGACTGCAACCAAACGTTGGAGCCGCCATCTTGGGTGACAAGATGGACGCTGCATACTTTCTGGTCCAGCGGCACCATAGCGACCAGCGCTTCCTAAGGGGCGTGACATTTACGTACATGAGATCTTTCCGAAAAACCCTTCAATTTGTTTCCCAACATCTTAACTCCTCGATCTCCTCCTTCCCAATACTTTTGTCTCATATAAAACAAACCTTTCTCCATTTGAGATTCAATCTCAAGTTTTAAGGCTTCTTTTACCATGTTCATTTCTGCTCTATCTTTATTTTTTTTGACAAAGCATTTTTATTTTGCAGCTTTCCCAAGTTAATCTCAAGTTCTGTCAATTTTGTCTTCCCTTTTTTCCTTGCTCTAGCAGTCCAGTTCATCAGTTCCCCTCTAATGAAAGCTTTAAAGGAATCCCAAACCACCAGGCTGCCTGACGAAACTTTATTAACAATGAAATAATTTTTTTATGGAATCACTCAACGCTTTGCAAGCGCTCTCCTCCTTCAAAATGAAGGGTTTGAGTCACCACCTACTTCCCTTGTCTTCCATCATTAAAATTCAACTTAATTCCCACAATCGAGTGATCAGATAAATTACGTTCCCCCATACTTGCTTATATTTATTGCTCTATCAGATTGTTTGTATCGTGTCTATATAGTGTACAGTGATTTGGTGAAAGCACTCTATAAATACCAAATAACTGTTTTTTAAAATACGTTTTGAAGTCGATGACAGTTCCACTGCTTCCAGAGTTGTCCAGAGTTATGGGCTATACCAAAGGTATACCATGAGTTGCTATAGATATTGACTGACTATTTAGAAGGTAAAAGGCAAGCTCTGGTAAGAGCAACCAATTCTGCCACTTGGGCAGAGATAACCTAAGGCAGCCTTCCACTCTCCACTACCTCCCCAGGGGCATACACTGTGTACCCTGCAAACAATTTCCCATTTTTTATCCCTATAACACGAGTATACCTGGTCTGGTTCAGACAATGTACATCTGTGTATGGCACCAGCAAACATTCTGTGATAGTTACACAACCACGTGGGGTACTATCATATGGCTTCCTATCTTGAGAATCTGGTTAGAGTTACATTGAAGGAATTCAGGAGAAGGGTCTCTTATTTGCTTTGACAGAGATATAGGCATATGATGTGTCTTTGTTCTTACTAGCAGAGAACAGCATCAGGTACCACCACTTCCATGGGAGTGTAGACCCTCAAATAAAATTCAACCAATGACGAGAGGGCCTGTAGCTTTATTGCAACCAGGAATCAGTATCACAAGGCTGGAAAACTGAAGCTCAACCCGCCCACATTGGGCTCCAGTATTACTTTAGGTATATGCTTATATCATCTCTCCCATTTGTCCCTGCCTATACAAAACTAAGTCGGCATACAATGGCCTACCCTAATTGGTTAGTACAAAAACATGTTACATTCGATTTGCATCCCACCCAGATTACCTAATCATGCGCACTTAGTAAGAAGAGAGAAATCTGCCCTTCATAACAACAAACTAGATACAATGCCATTCTCTCCTGTGCGACCAGACATCTTGGCATCCCATGCTATTTCCAGAACCTGCTGCTTTCCCACGTTAGACATGTCCTTGTTACTATTGCATACTTGTCTGCCTATTCCAAGGACAGAAACTGTTATCTCATAGACTATTCGAGTCTCTTGGGAAAGATTTCATGGAAAAGTACAACAGAGCCCTACTTCTTGAGACAATAACTCCTATTTGTGCTGCCAGGCCATCCCGCCACTTACCCTGGCAGCCCAAAGGCTCTCTAGGATGCGACAGAACAAAATCCAATTCTAAATGGCAGGGACGCTCAAACAAAATGGCAGAAACCCTTGCGTTAATGAGAACGTACAGCACAGACCTAATTCTTGAAACAATAACTAATATTTAGTTTAAATTTTATTACAAGCTAAATTGCCCACAGGCTTCAAAGCGCACAGTCAACAAACAAGACAAACGACACAAAAATAATCTATATGAGGTAATACAGGGATGGTAAAAAGCTTAGTTTGGATTGAGATAAAAAGAAATATTGGTATTGCCTGTCCACCCCTCCGCGTACTTGGCAGTCTAAGACTCTCTGGAGTGCGGCAGAATTATAAACCCAATTAAGTAAAATGGCTGAAACACTAAAGTTAATAACATTCAAGAAGCCTGTATCTTCTCTTATGTTTAGGACGTTGACTCTTGAAGGCACGCTCACACCAGAAGAAATACAACTCGCTAGGGAAAAAGGGCCAAGTCACTGCTTGCAAGGATAACAAGTATTTATTTCTACAAAATATAAATGCATCAGCAAAGAACTCTGCTGCTTTCGAACGTTCTGCCAAATTGGGGACGTGCAGCAAGCTAATAGGACGCCTGGCGTCATCAACATCGTCACTACATACAGTAAAAACCTGCGAGGCTGGTTGGCGTGACCATATACATTGGCATCCCACTCCATAGGATACCAGGCCATTGGTCCAAGCCTTGTTGTCTGTCTCTGTCCACGTGGCTGCTGCTGGGCTCCTCATCCGCAAAAAAACAGGCCTAACAAGCAATTACTCATTTCAAAAACAATGTTACTCTACCACTGTAATGGTGCACCTGGCAGGCACAGAAATGGGCTCAGGGGGAGAGCCAAGGTCATACCAACCTGCATACTTCACTCATTCCCATATGCGCCAGCAGCCTCCAAGGTCCTCTACCCTTGTTTTGAGCTATAATTTCATCCATCCCTGGCACTTTGCAGTACAAATCCTGTGACTCAAATGTTGAAGGCAAGAGAGCCTTGCTTTCCGATCGATCAGAGGTCTTACAGCTTTGTGGTTCGCAGTCTGGTTCTGGCTAGTGCTGGTATGTGGGGGTCTTGCAATCAAAGCATAGGAGCGCTGTAACTGATGTGTGGGGTCTTGGTGCTGAGGGGTCATGCATTCTTTATCGTGGAATGGTAACTGCCAAGAGATGCTTTTCCCCCCTTCTCGTGATCTTGCAGAGCACAATCTTTCCGGAGCGCGAAGGCCTACAGCCTCTGAGACAATGGCAGGCTTGTAACTCGCCAAAGCTCACTCATGGTGGGGATTATGTTTGCGTGTGTCGTGCAAATCTACTACTAACACGTTTGGTGCTTTTTGCCGCACTTGGGCCTGCATCCAAAAAGTAGCTGCCAATAACCAAGATGGTGTTTACACTCGCCTCTATTATATAGCTTCTAATGAATGCACTAAGCAATTATACATTCTCCTGTGTGTACAACCCGCTGCCCCTGCTGTCTCGATGTGCGGTTTACAGTTTGTTTCTCATTCAGAATAGCTTAAGGGGGTGGGAAGACCCTCTCTCCTGTCTAATATTCCCCCGTTTTGTTTAATTCTACATTAACTAATTCCCTCCTCTTGTTCTCCCTGCTTACCCCCCCAATAATTGTTCTCTTCCAATATCTGTACCCTTACTAACTATTGAGCTTCCAAATATGGGGGTGATCCTTTCTTAGAAACCCATGCTCTACACACGCTGTGCAAACTTGTTCTGGGCATACCCTTCAGGTGTGTATATATATATACACACACATCCCCAGCTAAATCAATCCAATGTTCAGTAGAGGTGAAGTAGTGGTGCCATGGGGGTGTAAGAGATGCTCAAGTCGAACCATGTGGGGTTTATTTGGGTTGTCTGTCTGGGTACCGTGAGGTGCATTAGACACCCCAATTGAGACTGTTATCTTAGCGCTACTAGGCACTGCTTTGGCACAGCATCTGAAGCCCAACTGGAGGGTGCAGAAGATGACCAGCACAAACACGATCACAGGTACCAACACCTTCACTATTGCTCCCAGTCAGGAAGGGGCCCAAGAAAAATAGTTTTCAAACCAGCACTCGCTCTGTATTCCAGCTTTATTCATGTGCACTCCCAGAGGGTGTACGGCTCCTATTATTTGTGTGAGGGAGCCATTCTCTGCATCATTAGGAGGCACGAATGTGCAACAGGAATCTCCAAACTTTTTGCACACGCCTCCTTCCATCGCCGTGAGGAGGTCAAGAACATGGCGGTTCTGCATCGTCATCAATCTCAGGGTCCTTGTTCTTTTCATTTGCCAGCTGTATCAGGTCCCAGCATACTATTTGAAGCCATTTGGCGTTAGCAGCTGCTTGGACCCCAGGCAGTAACAGTAATGCAAAGAATGTTTCTGCGCCACTGAATAGCCTGTACTCATCGGTTATTTCACTGAGAAGTTAGGATGAATCGCGAAATAAAATAGTTAGATCTTTTCTGAAGCTGCAACTGTTCTTTTCGTTCGCTTTCTGGAAGGTTGTGGAAATCCGGGGCCTACTATGGGTTTCTGGTAGGCACATCAGAGGTAGGAAATACCATTGGTGGGGATGAGCCACCGGCCCCCCTTACAGATGCTCTTCTGGTATTACAAGCAGCGCTGAGTGCAAGGTAGCGAGTGAACAGTAGCCTCTCCATGATGGTGGGAGGTGGAGGTACGCCTGCTGACCACACACCCAGCACTAGGTCCACAACTGCGGCTGTGCCTTTCTTGAGGTGTGGGATGAGCAAGGTCTTGTTACAATGTTCATTGCCCCCCACAGAAACAGTCCTTTCATTGTAAAAACAAAGTCCATATAACTCCTCTCTGTGCACTGTCACAGGTTTTTCCATTGCCTCTATCCGCGTCAGTTTTGCAATATGATCAGTCCACAATGGTGCACATGCTGTATTCACTCGTGCCAGGACCTTGTCTCCAAATCCTATCAATCCTCCTGCCATGTAACTCAGTGTTGTTTTTTGCCACTTGTTCACCACCTATTTGAGTCCTTGCACCACCACATGTGGCCTTGGCAGATACTGGATACTTTTGGGATTGTTGTTGCACTGCAGTTGGTCTGGATCCGATACTTCGAGCCGTACACTGTGTGCCTTGAAAATGCCTTGTATCCTACATAGCACTATATGTATCAGGCATTGAGCCTCTAAAATGGGTACTTTCTGCGGCACTTAGACCTTGGGGGCCCCTGATGCATGTGGTATCAACAAACAAACATAACAACTCCCATTCATGTTCTCTCTCCCCAAGGTGTTAACGTTGAGGGGCTTCTCTACACAGTCCACTATTGAAATATACTACAGACTACTCGCAGAGATGGCAAGGGATTTCTGTACTATTTCCTGTCACAGAGAGTCTCTGTAACTGTGGATTACTTGCTGGCGGTATCCAATAGAATAGCGGACTGGTAGTGACAACATCTTAGATTCCAGTGGCTGGAAGATAAGCGGCAGATCTTTCAGCAGATCAAGGAGCAATAGGGTCCTTTGTAGAGTGATCTCTTTGCTTCCAGGACTAACAATCACCTGTTATAATTTTTCTGCTTGAGCCGGAAGCAACAAAGGCGTTCCTGCAATCCTGGCAGTGAAAGCAGCTGTATGCGTCCCCTTGCGTTACAAAGATTGCAAGAGTATTGATCAAAACAAAGAGTGAGAAGTCCTCCTTAGTATTAATGGTTCCTTAGTGGAGATCAAGCATGGTTTCTAGTCCTGGTGGAGCGGGAAGTGGACTATCCCACGGACTCTTCCCATTTTCCCAGATCTGTGGATGAGACCAAAAGGAGAGGAGCATCCCTTGACAAGAACAGGACCACCTGAGCGTCTAGCTTGTAGGAGTTTAGAAGACAGCGATTTCGTGGGATTTCACAGATGGCTTTGAAGGTCACTGCAGACTCCTAGGCATCCAGCACAGCAAAGAGTTACCAGGCGGCAGAGGGAGTATGGAGCAAGGTTTTTGTTCTATTTTGCCACCTTTAGTAGAGATGGTGAATTTCCATACAGCTCTTTCTTTCTAAAGAGGATAGGGCGTATAGGGCAAAAGGAGTTTATGGATCAGCAGAGCACAAACTTTCGGAGGGGACCCGAATAGGTGAACATCTTATAGTGGTCCAGCTGATAAAAAGAGATTTGAATAATCAGACCACCAGAACCAAAATACTTGTCTTTGTGGGAGGTCAATCTAGTTTTAAGGAAATTGGAATAATGGTCTGATAAAATATTTTTACATTAAATTGGGAACAAGGATTTAGATCTAAAACATTTTTCTGCTAAGTTGGCCATTCTATTACGTTTGATTTCTTGCAAGAGAGTGTCTGACGTGAGAACTCTAAACATAATGGGTAACATATTTTCACTGGAAGGGGTGATGTTACAGTGACAAGATGTAGTAACAGAAATTGCAAAACTCTCTCACAGGTTCCATGTCATTTCAACAAACTAAATTACTTAAATTTAACAAACTAAATTACTTAAATTTAATCTATTTCGTTGAAATTACTTTGAATTCTTTTTTGCCCTTCACTTCCCTACCATCCCCATTCCAAACCCCCCGACCCCACACCCCACAAATAGATATACAATTTGAAGTATTTTCAAAGTAATTTCCACAAAGTTATTTACAAAGACGCACTTTACTTTGTGGAAACAACGGGATACTCTCTCATATTTCTATTTTATTGACAGACTGCGGTTTTGTAGCGCATTTTTGAGACTTTGACAGGATGACTGCAGAACATAAACCAGAGAATGTAACAGTTATTTACAGGGCACATCTAACCTTTCGGTCCAACTTCTACCCCTATGTGATGAGTTAAATGGGTTATGGCTGAGGTAGGGATCGTCACATCCAGATGTGGCACTCATTCTGCTAGAGGGACAATGGCAGGAATTGTCAGTGGGAGTTAGAGTGGAGGATATTATTAAGACTGCTAATTTCACCTTTAACATGGAATATGTAGCATTTTTGGTTTCTTTTTGAGTTGTTTCGATGTAAAGCTGTTGAAGAGTGAGTGAAGGAAAAGCATAATGTTCGCCATGTCCTTAATAGAATTAGGCTACCTGAGCTATCCTAGTCTGGGTAATCTTTATTACATTCCGGGTGCGTTTCAGCTATCATTTTTGATGTGCCAGTCCGGCCATAGCATCATCCACCCACCCATCACATGGTAACAAATAACACATCACTGCAGAGAGAAGGCAGGCTCCTCGGACGTAAACCAGCGAGCCAGTCCATGTTGGATCGTTCATTTAGCATGGCACGCGCTGCCAAGTTATGAATGTATGGATGCGTCTCATACAGCTTTTTCCATTAGGCACATCCTCAACATCCAGTGAGTGTCCAGAAAGAAGCAACCCCCGAACATGAGACTAAACACTGGATTCTTTGTGATTCTTCCTAAAACGTTGGCCCACTTCAATTTACACGCTTTTGGCTAAGGGAAAGTGCTAATTGACCCGCTAAGCTCCTTATCTGTCTAGTAACTTCAAGGACACGAAAAACGAAAGTTTGTGTCCTCAGCTTCCCCTTCGACTCAAAAGGTTCTGAGCTTTGTGTTAAAGTTAAATGTGTCTAATTTCATCCTTTATTTTATGATTTTGGTCAATTATGTAATTTCTTTAAAATGTTATCTACATCATTCAATAAAACGTATTAAAAAATAAGCTCACCAACAATGTTACCTGGTTCCAGCAAATGACTGATAATATCTTAACTGTTGCATGGTGTCTCCTCCTGGGAGCACGGTAGCTCCCAGGATGTTGTAAAAGAAGCAAGCCACTTCCGGCTCGTCGTCACTCCACCTTGAGGCTCCGGTTTCGTTCTTTGTCAGCACCATGTTGGTGCTGCACCGTGTTAGCTGGGCCCAAGAACGAGGCCCAGCTCGAGGACGGTGCCCCTGCCGGGCAACGCCGTCCCTGTGGGTTTCCCCTGCCATGTGAGCATGGCTAGGGTGGCGACCCCGGCCTGGGTGCCCCCAGAGCCGGGGCCGCTGTGCGCCGGGTGCCCCCGGCCACGTGCGGCGCTCCGGTGATCTGGAGCGGGTGGGGTGACCCCCACCCATGAGTCCGCGGCGTGATCGCCGCACCAGTGTGTCCCGTCGGGTGCCCCCAACATGAGTATGGTGGCTGCCCGGTGGTCCGGAGCAGCGCCCCCAACATTAACCATGCTGTTTAAAACAATGCCACCTGTATTCTGGGTTGCTGTAAAATGGGGATTAAAGAAAGGCGGTTCAGCAGAACTCCAGTGGTGCAGTTGGTGCCAAGTAACCAGTTTCATATGTTTAGCCAGTGGCGTCACTAGAACTCATTATTTGGGGGGGGGCGAACAGTGAGCACAAATATAACAAGGTGGGGTGGGTGGTGGCAGATCAAATAAGGGTTGACAGGCCAAACTGGTTTAAGTATGCCTATATTTTACCAAGCTGGTTAAAATAATGTGACATTAAGCATGTTCAGAGTAGGTTTAATGCAATAAAGGTTTTGTTTCAGTTTAATATACATCCTAAAAAGTTAACTCATGTTCAACAGTTGCAAAAATGTCCTATGCACTCAGAAAGAAATTGCATTCTTTTAACTCGAGCAGGCATCACTACCAGCACAGCTTCAAATAATGTGTAGTTAGAGGTGGTAGTTAGCAGAAGAGACATCACTTCCAGCTCAGCATTAAATAATAGTGCGTCAAAAAGAGTAAGTTTAACAGAACATATATCACTCATACTTCAATTTCTGTTTTAGCAGATTAACTATCACATATAGGCGCTGAGTATAGGGGGAAAGGAGGCAACTGCTCCCTTAGTTCTTCAGAAATGGTTGCAGGAATCTCACTTTGCCCCCATAGAATTGTTTTCAGTTTTCAGTTTCTGGCTGTACATCCCAGTGGCGGCTGGTGAATTTAATTAATTGGAGGGGCGTAAATATTTCCCCCAAATATGCCAGTGTGATGGAGCTTAGCGAGGGAGCCCGAACCGATTAGGACGTATTGGGGGTCCAGGGCGTCCCCTTCTGTCCAAGAACATTTGTAAAATAGTGGCTTAAAATTGTGCATTTTACAGCACACTTTTTGTGAAAAGTTTGGTAAAATGCCAAACAGTTTGCAATTGGTTTTGTAGGGCAACTCATGAATAAATCCAATAGATGCTAGTCACCAACAGCAAAGAGGAGCAGTTTGCCAACACATTTGCACAATTCCTTTGCTCACAATATATGCCAGTATAAACACTATTTGACGCTGGCTGCACCAATATATGCCAGTATTCCCATATAAGCACATATTCATGTTTGCTTTGCGAATAATGCCGGTAATTATACTATAAGAAAACATGTCCATACGTGATCTACCAAAATATTAAAAATGCCATGCCACAGTCCAAACTGGCTACATCAAAATGCCAGTCTATTTATGTAATAACACGTATCATGCTTGCTTTATCAAAGATGCCCAGTAAAAAATGCCATGCCTGTGTCATGGTCATGAAGTCAGGGGCACAGGCATGCAGTGTTCGCATGCATAGGAGACCTGGGTGGACACTGTCCTGGCGCCTTTGGCGCCAGGCTCATGAACACAAGTAAACAAGAACATCCTTTTAACACCGAAAAGCTTTTATTATGGACAAAGCACTTCAGATGCATAAACCTTGAACATTCCATTAAGCAGGGTGCATTAACCTGGACATTCCATCCATTAAGCAGCCCCAAGTGTATTCTTAGTTGTGGCTGCTAATAGATTGTCTTTGCACATGCTCACTCTCTAAGAGCGGCAGGGTGTGGCTGGTAAGCCGGCCCTAATGGGCGTGCCCACGATCTCAGCTATATAAGCTGCCCCGATCCACAAGATAGACGTTTCGCGTTATTCTGCACTTGCAAGCAGCGTAACGCTCACTGTCACCTGACGTCAGACTTACCTTTGAAGATCCGGCTTCCTGGACATCCTGTGTCCTGCCAGCATACTTACCAACAGGGAGAAGCTGTTCTTACCTGTACATCTCTTTGGCGAACCACCAAGTATTCATCTTTACACTTTCTAGAATGCCGAAATCTTCATCTTGGCACCTCAGCACGACACGCTCCATTGTCGACAGCCGCGCCTGCAAGGAAAAACAGAAGACAAGGTTAGACATTAAAAAAACAGTCAGTTTAAGGTTGCGCTTCGCCATACTTCGTGCTTTTCCTTAAACCATCACTTACCTGCTGTCGAACATTGCAGTAGCATCCATCTTCCATCCAGCTGCGTCTCGCGCCTCACAGCTGCATTGAGGCCGCATTTCCACCTAAGGGAAGAAAACAGAAGAGAGACATTATTGCGGGCATAAATAGGAGCAACATATAAAGACATTAAGCAGAACGAACAGCATCACAAGAGCTCAAGAAAGACTTACCAATCATAAGGAGCAGCATAGTTGCAGCTGGACTGGACTAATCCTTCTCAGGGATCAGTGAAGGAACTAGATCCCATTCAATGCGCCCCTGCCAGAAGTAGCAGAACGGAGAGTTTATGTTCCATAATTCACAGGTGAGCTTTATGGGCCGGAATATGCTCACTGACCATACTTTTGGGTGAAGGGTTCGAGAGGTACAACAATCAGAGATTGGCGCACTCACACACTCTTATCTCCACGCAGGAGCAGTATCACCACGTACCATCGCTCACAGCTTTTCTAATGAGGGAGAGGCCTGAAGGGGGTGATTCAAGTTCAGGGAGGGCTGCAACTGTGCCCCAACGCCTCTGCAGAGACCAGGTGAGCGGAACAGCCTGCCCTCTGAGAACCCCAGCATCTCTCACACACACAATGTGATTGTGTGCATGCAAGGCGCTTGGGGGCCCAAGGAGCAGGAACAGTATGTTTTACTAAGCATCGATCATAGAAAATACCATGCCTACCCCCTACTCCCAAGCCCACCCCCTTTGCCCCCTGCGGCTCGCATGGGGAGCTAATCTTTGGCTGGTGGAGAGGGGGTTTTATAACAACCCCCTCCTACCAAAATCGATCCACGGCCCAGTACATACACATGCGCACTGTGAGACAGGCGTAGTATCAAGAGATGACACAGACAACAGATTTAACAGTTTTGAAAACCTTTATTAAAATGCCAGGATGGGTGTAATGCCCAACTTGCCCTATAACTAAGGAGGGGATTACCCTACCTAAAGAACGAAAATCAAGTCTGTCTGTGTCAAATCCTAAACTTGCCCTCACATCTAATACCTAAATGTAGTGCAGCGATATTCTAACTCAAAATAGTGTCTAAATTAAAGTCTGGAGCAATCTCTAGCACCCTTGCCCAAGTTCAGGATAAAGTTTCAAAGACAATGTTCTAAAAAAACTCAGGCGTCCCTTACCCAAGCTTCAAGTATTGATTCACAACACAAGGTTTACAAAGGAGCTCAGGGCTCGTCCCCAAGCTGCAGGAACTGGCTCACCAAAACAAAGTTTCAAAGGAGCTTGGGGTTCCCTTCACCAAGCTTCAAGCATGGATTCGCAAAAATAATGTTCCATAGTAGTGTTCCCAAGAAGCGTAGGATTCCCTTCCCCAAGCTTCAAGCACTAGTTCACAACACAATGGGGGTCATTCCGAGGTTGGAGGTAAGGGATTACCGGCGCTTGTAAGGGCACCGATGGCGGTAATCCCTTACCTCCATATTCCGAGTTCCCTTAGCGGGTCCCTCTTTACCTCCTGCTTTTAGCAGGAGTAAATTACGGGACCCGCAAAGTGACCTTGGAGTAAATTACAGCACCGTAATTTACGGTGCCGTAATTACCTCCTTCCCCATTCCCATTGAGCCCTATGGGGGCAGAAATGGGGATGGGGAAGGGCTATGGTGAATGGGGAATTACCGGTCCATCCAACCTTGGAATGGACCGGTAATTACTCCATTCACCATGCCGGTATTCCATGGAGTAAATAGCTCCATGGTTGCCAACCATGGAGCTATTTACTCCATGGTGTAGTCCTAACTCGGAATGAGGGCCAATGTTCCAAAAGGGCTCAGGGCTCTTCCCAAGCCGCAGGTGCGGGTACACAACAAACAAAGTTCCAAAGATAATGTTCACAAGAAGCTCAGGACGTCTTTCCCCAAGCTTGCAGTCTTGATTCACAAATAATATTGCAGTGTTCAGAAGGAGCTTAGGTTTCTCTTTCCTAAGCTTGTTGCACTGATTCAAAACCAACATTCCGCTCTCTCTGGTTTCTAGGTTGCTTTTACAGTTACTTTTCATTTGTTGGGGCTCCCTGGTCTAGGTGCAATTGACGGATTGCAGGGTCCACCCACTACAGGTTCTGCAACCAGTTGCCCTTGCCCAGGCGCTTTTCCCTGTAACATATGGTTGTTGAGTTATTCACACTTTGGAAGGTTCAAATGCAGTTTAAACTTTCAATTCAGTATTTTGTTCACACTTTGCTGCTCCCCTTGGCTGCTCACTTGCAGAAAACTCTCTCATAATTTCAGTAGCTTGTATTGCTTTAGAATTGTCCTTTAACTGTTCAGAGCCTTTTAAACACGTATACCTTCTTAGACGTGACCACTCTGAAACATTGTTATTCATAAGCCCAACTGTTGGCCTTGCATTCGTCTAAATCATTGTTAAGGATTGCAATCAGGCGTCAAACACCAGACCAGGACTCTTGGCAATAGCCTAGGATGCAGCGCACAATTAAAACACTCTTACTTTATTTTACTAATGATTTAGATTGAGATGGCACCCAACCCGCCTCACACCCCCTGTTACAAATACCCTGGGCCACAATGGACCATGAACCAGGCCGGTGGGTGGTAATACAATTTTTATTTATTTTGAAAATCCAAATGAAATCACACAAATTTAATATTGGACAGCAATCAACATTGGGGTGATAATTACACTGTAGAATGATGGAATACACTTAGTTTGACCTCTTAATATCATATACACAAAGTACGAATGAATAGGAGCAATATTATTTTTTCGGGTAGATAGCACCCTAGTAGATAGTTTCATTGCCCACCGCATTGCCGCTCTCTGCCCCAACTTTCAGTGCTATGCGGATGACACTCCGCTCATTTTCAGGCTACCTTCAGCCTTCTCTTCTCCTTCCCTCATCACCGACTGTCTGTCTGCTATCCAGGAGTGGTGAGCTGCCAATGACCTCTGCCTTAATGCCAGTAAGACTGAGATTCTCCTCATCGGCACACCCACTCTCTCCTTTCCTATCACACTCTGGATGGCCTCCCTTGGCCCTCCTCCTGCTCCCACCTGTGAGGCTAAAAACCTCGGGTCATCTTTGACTCCTTCTCTCCTCACATCTCTGACGTCTCAAAGAAATCACACTCCCAACTTCACCTCCTCAGAGGTATTTTTCCTTTCCTCTCCTTCCCCCAGAAGCTCACTGTCTCCGGAGCTGTGGTTCTCTCTAGGCTGGACTATTGCAACAGCCTCTTTCTAAATCTGCCTGCCCCTATTCTCCCGCCCTCTGCAACTCATCCAAAACAGGACTGCGAGACTTGTCCTTGGCCTGAAGCCTAGGGATCGTATCTCCCCAGGACTGAAATCTCTGCATTGGCTCCCTGTGGCTGCGAGGATTAAGTTCAAAATGCTTTGCATTGTCCACAAGGCCTTCTGGGTCCTGGGGCCTCAATGTCTTCAACTCTCTCTTCCTAAATATCTTCCTTCTCGAGCTCTTCGCTCATCCACCTTCAACTCCCTCAGGGTCAGTCGCTTCTCCAAGCAACGAGTTGGTGGTAGATCTCTTTCTTCGGCTGGGGCCTCCCTCTGGAAAACCCTCCCTGAAACTTGAGGAGAACCATCTCCGGTTCCGGAAGCACCTCAAAACCTTTCTCTTTGCTTCTGCTTTTTCTCCTCCTCTCCCCTGCTGACTTCCTGGTTGAAACAGCAACTGCATTGGTTACCTAGCCACCCTCTGATCTCGGGCCCACGCCCTCCCATACCAATTGCACACGCCCACACTGCCTGCCCAGCAACCCATGCCCTTGACACCCGTCGTCTGCACTTCCTTGCACTTGCCTCCTGCTTCCCATTATTTTTACTTTTGTTATTATTCTATTCCCATGTATTGCACTGTCCCCTCCACATCCCATGCACTTGCGCAATCTGATTTAACACCTGGCCTAGTAGGATCGTTGTCTGTCCTTCCTTTGATCCCCCTCCCTTGCCTCGTGGCGTCTTGATACACTTGTGTATAGGCCGTTATAAATGCCATATCATATCGTATATCACCCCAGCTAAGATTTACCCCTACAATACTCCCTCAAACCCCTATTAACCAAATTTTGAGTGGATAGAAAGGAGCAGCAAGGAGTCGGGTATACTAGGCAGCAAACAGAATTAATTTAAAAGCCTTTGCAATTGCACAGAATAGCACTCGGAAATTAGTAAATATTTGTTTTACATGTGTGGTTGAATAAATTAGGTAAATATGAGTATAGCACTATCACAGATGTAAGAACACTAGCAGACTACAAGCAATGTCTGAACAACGGGCATACAATTCAGAAAATCAACTTGAAAGTGAAAAACACTGTGCAGCCAAATCACACGCATAGAAATTGCATTTGCTAATTTACACAGGTTTAAATGTCAATACGGTTTGAAAAACGGGTGGAATAGACAAAATCGGAATGGGGTTTTTATGCTAAGGGACAGATACACATCACAGGGATAATCTGAAAGTGAAAAGTGAACTCTAAATGAATGACTGGATGAGATTCTTAACAGGAAAGGAAAATCGGTTTGGAAAGGAAGGGACAAGTTTCACTTAAACTAGATTTTAGTGGCTTGAAAAGAGAGACACCGCCCGCGACACAGGTTACTTTGCAAGTGTAACTCCTTCGCGCTGTGTGGCTCGTTATGTGGGAATTAATTACTTTAATCAAAATAGTACGAAGGACTTACACAAGACAGAAATGAGTGGAAGAACGGCGCTAACACTTGGAGATCAAGGACAGGATGCACAGAGAACTCTGACAGTTTTAAGGATTTCGGCTAAGGCAGTTTTGGGATTTCTATGGGGTGGAACCTAATACACGGTAACAGAGCAAAAGATGCAGTTTGTGATGGTTGGGGAAGGGAAATACTCACAACAAGCACTTGAATGGGGTATTTTGGACAGTGCACCAGGTTTCTGGACAGCAAGGCAATATCTGGTCACAGCGGCAAGCTCTCCCAGAAGAAAACAGCTAGGCAAAGGTCAGGTCAGGGCACAGCGGCACCTCAGCTGGATACAGCGGGTGGCAGCGCAAGCAGGTAGCACTAGACAATCCAAATGAGGATTCAGCCACCTTTACCCTTTCTCCCTGAGTTATTGGGATTTATTAGTGGGGTTTTTCTGGATCAATGGTCCTGCCCGGATAGGGTCAGCTATGCTCTGGCCTGGCAGTGGAATCTGGAATCTTGCAGCGTGAAGATGGAATAACTGGATGCGCAGGAGCTTGAAAATTCTGAAAAGAGAGTGTCCTTGAGACTCTACCTTATATAAGGTGGATGTTATCATAGGATTATACTATGGGGGCAGGCTTTGGCTGGACATGCCTCTAACAACTGGATAGGTCAGCCTATGTATGCCGCCTCCTCCCTAGAAGTAGATTGGACTGAAGGAGGGGACTCAGTTTTATGGGGTGTGTTTTTATGTGGTACAGAGCCATCCCACACTCACTTTTGCCAAAATCAGTTTTGACACAAAAATGCACCTTTTTACAGTTGTAACACTTTTGAAAATCACATAGGCCGATTACATATTTCACACAGAGCATGGCATTCCAACTCCCACATTTATATGGTATCATTCTGCCTTTCTAATAATCTTTTGCAATTTTTTAGTGGGAAATATTTCACTTAAAATTCTACAATTGTATATATGTATACCTATTATCACAGAGCATGTTTGCATTAAATTTCAAAGTTATACCATGTACACTTTTCCCATGAATTACATTTTTCTGCCATTTGCGTCCCATACAGGCTAGGTGTCACGGCTCGCTCCCTTCGCTCCCGTTCCCGCCACTTGGGGGCATGTTTTGGGGTTTATTCCCTACTGGACATTTCCTCCGAACCTTATGCTACAGTGTCCTGATGAATTGGGAGCTCTAAAACCTTATTTTCCAAATTACTTTCCTTCCGGATCCATTCCAGGTTTTTGGCAGCCAGCATGCTACTTTAATCAAATGACTATGCTTCCCAGAATGCCTGGCTCACTGCTTCACCTCCTCCCTTGCAGGACAAGGCTGGGTGGAGGATAGGCAACACCTGTGGCTGCAGGTGCAGCAGGCGGCACGCCTGAGGGGTGTGCTCGTTAAGCAGCTTTAAAAGCCTCAGTTTGCTTCAGTCCAGCGCTGGTCATTGTTGCTGTGTCCCTGTTGTGACTGGTCCCTTGTTCCTTGTTCCTAGCTTTTGTGCCTAGTACCTAGTTCTTGTTCCTTGTTCCTAGCTTTTGTGCCTAGTACCTAGTTCTTGTTCTTTGTTCCTAGCGTTTGTGCGTAGTACCTAGTTCCTGTTCCATTCCTAGCGTTTGTGCCGAGTTCCTAGTTCCTGTTCCTTGTTCCATGCTTTTGTGCCCAGTGCCCAGTTCCTGTTTCTTGTTCCTCTTCCTTGGATTTCGGATTCTTGTGCTTAATTGATTTCTGCTCACTGGATTTCCCTTTCTGTCTTCCTCTGTCTGGAGGCAGCCTGTCTCTGTGCTTTACCCTTTGATGCTGCCCAATTCGCCTGTGTTTTCTGTTTCTTTGTTGCTGTCCTTTGCTACTGAAAAACCTGATGCTTTAGTCTTTCCCTTTATAGATTTAGCTTCCTGCCTCAAGGTTTCCCTTTGTGATATAATTTTCCCTGCTCCTGATCCTTACTTTCTATTGGGATCCATTCCATGTTTTCCATCTCACTTCTGCATTCATTTCCCATGGATTATTAGGTGTGGGTGTTATTGTAACTAGTCCCAGTGTAAATGCCCTTTTGTTTCCTCACTATTTTATATCACTATTTCTACTCGCCCCTTGACTAGGGTCTTATGTATTTAGTTTCCTCCACCCATTGCTGTTATAGCCTTCAGGGTTCCTGTTTGATCAACTGGGTTTGTGAGTTTACTGACATTCAAGTGGTCTTTCCGGTCCTCGTGAGTACAGTTTCTAAGTTCCTTATTCTGTATCATCCAGAGTGTCAGCTCACAGATCCTGTCCTTGCTTGCCCTCTACGTGGGTTTAGCGCTGTCAGTATCTGTAATAGCATAGTGGGTAAGGAGTTTGCCGACTTTCCTTTCAGTCATAAGGAGGTTCTAAGTGTTTACCCCACATTCCTTTTCATATATAGGTATTATTGTTTCTCCTGGGTTTTAGTATACACAAGTCTTGGGTTTTGTATGCACATATTTTGATTCAAAGTTGTACACTGTGCGATTCCGTGCACATTGCCTTCTTCCTTTCTTAACAGAATGACCAGCCGTTATTCCCGTTTGAATATGGCCAGTTTAAGAAAGAAAGGCAGCAAGGTCACTAACAAGTTAGTACAGAAAGTTTCCCCTAAGTCTACCTGTGACAATCAAATCATTGATCCTGACTTAAAAGAACTCCTTGATACAAATGGGTATTTACGTGCTGAGTATTTTACCCACAGGATGGCCCATCGTACATTGCCTGATCCTAGTTCTGTCTTTAATTTTGGTCCAGATTCTATGTCCGCACAAGCCTTAGCAGCGGAAAACAACACACTGTTAGATTTATTACACACGAGAACGTCTGTTGTTGAACCCCATGATTCCGGTTGTGCTTTACCTCAGATTGAACAGTTTCATGATTCAAACATAAAGAATGGAGGGGTTCATTGCATATCTTCTGTTTTCAGCCCTCAGTCAACTGCTTACTCCTCTGCACAAGTACTTACTGTAGTCCCTAATGTCAAGAGTTCTGATGTCAGTAGTCTGCTTAAGGGTAACACAGACCAAGTCGGTAAGAGTGAGTATAGATCACAAAACCTGCAAGCAGCAAATGACAATGTACAATCAGTGCACACCCGGATGGTTAGGGCAGGATCCAGCCCTGATGCCACCATGCCTTCCCCTGTGCCTACTGATAGGGATGTACAGTTAAGGCGGGCATGCTAAAAGCTGAACTTGAGGAGTTAAAACAAGAATACATTACTTTACTAGAGGAGAATAAGACTTTACGGTCTTTTCTGAATACACCTCAAACTTTATCCGTTGATGAAGTGAATACTGTTCAATCCCTGAGTGCGGAGGTTTTTGTAGGTCATGATACTTGTCAATATGAAGATTCTATTGGGAGTGAAAGTTCTCTTTCTAGCACAACACTTATTCAGGGCACAGGTTCTGACAATTGTTCTACCGTTTGTCAGGAATTGCCCTTAACTGAAGATTTACAAGCCACTCCTTTACCTAAGATTTCCTGTTTAGCAGTCAGTCATAATTCTGAGCTTGAACACATACATGCTTCTGATTCCCAAACACAATCCACAATGGTGGCATACACAGAATCAGTCACTACTGTAGGCTTAGGTTCAGCCCTTGATCTAGCTGCTGAGACTGAAGTAGACATTCAAGCTGATGTGGAAAACGATGCTACCTCTGTGTTCACTCCTTCTTCTGCCAATTTTTGTCCCAATGAACAGTCAAAGACAGTACAAAATTCATGTTTTGATGGACTCATTCCACAGTATACTGAACCAAAGACCCGGCAGGCAATTCCTGAACTGTTGATTGTTAATATGCCACTTTCAGAAGCTAAGTCAGAGGAATGGACATTTGACAAAATCCTGATTAACAGAGACTTTACTATGGTGATTCCTCTGGTTGATTTTGACTTTTACAAAGGAAGAGACTCTGTGTCATCCACTAAGGAGAGGGACGGCATGGTTACAGCTCAGTCTTTGGTTACTGGTGCCAAGGAGTCAACCACCCTAAAGGTGCATTCCATTCCTGAGCCACAAATGTGTCTGTCGACTTCTGGGACTTCTGTTTGTCCTCCTACAACCATTGACTCTTCGATTATCCAGTCCACGGCTCTGCAGTCATCATTTTCTAACGTGTCTTCAATCAATGAACAATTGCTATGTCTGCCAATCACTCAAGAGCCTTCACCATGTACGTGGTCAGAGTCAAAGACCTTGACAAGTTTGTCATCAGCTAACGAGACGGCTCCAGCTTGCATTCCCTCAGCCTCTGAATTTCCTCTGGCATGCCTGTTTTCGGCTACAGTGACTCATCCAGCGGATTATCCTTCAGCCATGGAGCCTCCGGTAGCACATCCTGAGTGCCTGTCTTCGGTCCCAGAGCCTACTGCTAGTTTGGATTCAGTTCATGAAAGACCTGTATCCTGCTCAGCCTCGCTGCCAATATCGGAGGTGCACCTGTCTGCTCTGTTTGATCGTGTTGCAGATTCATCTACTTCAGAGCTACCTCCTAAATCCCAACCATTTATTACGGATGAACGTCCAATCTGCCCTTCTTATGCTTCAGGAGGATCACCAGAAGGCCTGCCTTTTACACAAGTTAATTCTCCCAACTGCTTGACTGTAGAATCAGCACCTCCCGCATATGCTACATCTGAGTCTGAGACTTCTGCCAGAAACATCAAGCTGGATCACGACTCGGGAGGGCCTTACATGCAAGGCCATTGGACTTGCCTGGAGTGTTACAAGAGGGAGACGGATACCATCCGCCATGGCCCAGACATCGAACAAGTAGCCAACCAGGATAATGGGCTGGACGGTTCACATTTGGGGGCCGGTTTGGATCAGCCGCTTGACAGCCTTTTTGTTGCCGGATCCCACATGAGCCTGAAGGAAGGGACGGGCACGGCCCCCCAACTGCTGCACCATTCGGGTGCTAGTAGCCAAAGGAAGGATATGACTACTGCAGTTCAAGATGTGCCCGTTATTGCTCCTGCTGCGAGTGTGCCTGATGTACCAAGTACTGCGTCTATCACTCCTATCGGTATGCCAAACGTTCCTGCGGTTGTATTCCATGTGCAACAAGATGGCTACATGACTGACACCAAGAGTGCCAGCCTCGTACAACCCATTGGACTTCCAGGCCCCCAAGGCTTGGGACAGATGCAGTCGAACCTTGGTCACCCTCAACCACAGGCCTTTAATCAAATGGATGATGAGAGAAGATCCGAACCTCTACCTCGGCCGCCACCTTCTTTGTCTGAACATGAACATTTCCTGAAACCTGCTGTTTTCTCACCTCCTGTGTGTCCGCTCTCAGCAGGGGGGCTACCAGAGCATCAATCATTGTCCAAAGCATGTTGCACCAGCCTGCCTCCCTCCTCAATGATGTATGAGTGTTCGCTCCCAGGGACTGAGCTTCCTGGACCTTCCAACTCTGTTTCAGGTCCTGCAAGTCCTTCATGCCTTTCTTCGACCCATGAGTCTCTTCCTCATCGAAAACCTGCCTATGGCTCTTATAGACTGCGGCCTGATTCTATTCATTCCAGTCCTTCTGCTTCTGCCCGTGGGTCATCGTTTCCGTCAGTGCCACTTCTGAAGACAAAGCGCTCCTGTCATGGAAAGAAGATGTTTTGTGCGAGTAACGGCCGCCTGGAGTCGGCCGTGGGAGGGGGTATAGTGTCACGGCTCGCTCCCTTCGCTCCCGTTCCCGCCACTTGGGGGCATGTTTTGGGGTTTATTCCCTACTGGACATTTCCTCCGAACCTTATGCTACAGTGTCCTGATGAATTGGGAGCGCTAAAACCTTATTTTCCAAATGACTTCCCTTCCGGATCCATTCCAGGTTTTTGGCAGCCAGCATGCTACTTTAATCAAATGACTATGCTTCCCAGAATGCCTGGCTCACTGCTTCACCTCCTCCCTTACAGGACAAGGCTGGGTGGAGGATAGGCAACACCTGTGGCTGCAGGTGCAGCAGGCGGCACGCCTGAGGGGTGTGCTCGTTAAGCAGCTTTAAAAGCCTCAGTTTGCTTCAGTCCAGCGCTGGTCATTGTTGCTGTGTTCCTGTTGTGACTGGTCCCTTGTTCCTAGCTTTTGTGCCTAGTACCTAGTTCTTGTTCCTAGCTTTTGTGCCTAGTTCCTAGTGCTTGTTCTTTGTTCCTAGCGTTTGTGCCTAGTACCTAGTTCCTGTTCCATTCCTAGCGTTTGTGCCGAGTTCCTAGTTCCTGTTCCTTGTTCCTTGCTTTTGTGCCCAGTACCCAGTTCCTGTTTCTTGTTCCTCTGCCTTGGATTTCGGATTCTTGTGCTTAATTGATTTCTGCTCACTGGATTTCCCTTTCTGTCTTCCTCTGTCTGCAGGCAGCCTGTCTCTGTGCTTTACCCTTTGATGCTGCCCAATTCGCCTGTGTTTTCTGTTTCTTTGTTGCTGTCCTTTGCTACTGAAAAACCTGATGCTTTAGTCTTTCCCTTTATAGATTTAGCTTCCTGCCTCAAGGTTTCCTTTTGTGATATAATTTTCCCTGCTCCGGATCCTTACTTTCTATTGGGATCCATTCCATGTTTTCCATCTCACTTCTGCATTCATTTCCCATGGATTATTAGGTGTGGGTGTTATTGTAACTAGTCCCAGTGTAAATGCCCTTTTGTTTCCTCACTATTTTATATCACTATTTCTACTCGCCCCTTGACTAGGGTCTTATGTATTTAGTTTCCTCCACCCATTGCTGTTATAGCCTTCAGGGTTCCTGTTTGATCAACTGGGTTCGTGAGTTTACTGACATTCAAGTGGTCTTTCCGGTCCTCGTGAGTACAGTTTCTAAGTTCCTTATTCTGTATCATCCAGAGTGTCAGCTCACAGATCCTGTCCTTGCTTTCCCTCTACGTGGGTTTAGCGCTGTCAGTATCTGTAATAGCGCAGTGGGTAAGGAGTTTTCCGACTTTCCTTTCAGTCATAAGGAGGTTCTAAGTGCTTACCCCACATTCCTTTTCATATATAGGTATTATTGTTTCTCCTGGGTTTTAGTATACACAAGTCTTGGGTTTTGTATTCACATATTTAGATTTAAAGTTGTACACTGTGCGATTCCGTGCACATTGCCTTCTTCCTTTCTTAACACTAGGGAAAGCCACAATATCTTGTTTTAATACCACAAAAATTACATTTAAACTGTTAAACTTTTGCATTCCTGCGTTTTCCGGCTACAGAAATAAAAGTCTTAAATTTATTAATTCAGAACAGTCTTTTGCCCCAAATGGCCAGCATTGTCTTCCAAATAAGGGATTGCTTCCCAATGCTGCTCTGTGTCAGGATTAGCCTTAGAAAACAAGCGTTGAATACCCCAAGGCAACATTCCCTATCCATTGATAAACCTGGAAACACTTGGTCGAGCGTTCCGCAACGTGCAGTGCCTTGGTTTCATTTTCATCGCCCCAGAACACATGTTGCCAGGTTACAATGATGACTATGGCATCCTCTCCACATGTGCAACGTTATCATGCTTCGGAGAGGAGGAGCCAAGCGAGGTCGCGGCCACCCGTTATAACGTTTCCGGGTTGCCGCACTCGCTGCTTCTGATTTTGAATGAATCACAGCTAGCGCTATTGCTCTGCTTTGTGTTCCTGTTTTTTTATCCTTTTGACCGTGGCCTCTCCTACTTTGTTGTTGACTCCCCTAATACCGACCACGGCTTGTTTTCCTTGACCCGCCTTTGCCTCCTGATTGCCAAATACTGTATTGCTCGCACCCTGCTGACCCCGGAACGTTTTCTGACCATTCGATCACCTCTGCATTTAATTCACGTTTGGTTCACACGCGTGGGACGGCCAGCCTTTTATGAAACCTACGTCCCATACTGAAAGGAACTACTGCATTACTCCTCCTCTTCTTGGCATTAACCATTTGTGAAAACCAAACATATTGCAGAAATTCATCTATCCGGCTCCAAGCTGCATGGACCAACCACCACATCCACACTGCCTTGAGTGAACCTGCATTACCCAAACTCCAAGGCTGTCAGGAAAGGAAGAAGGCGATGGATATGGCAGGGGAAATGTGCACAAAACACACAGTAAACAACCTTGAATCTAACAACGTGCATTCAATACCCAAGACTCGTGTATACCACTATATGAAAAAGGAATGTAGGGTAAGCACTTAGAACCTCCTTATGACTGAAAGGAAAGTCGGCAAACTCCATAGCCACTATGCTATTACAGATACTGACAGCGCTAAGCCCACGTAGAGGGCAAGCAGGGACAGAATCTGTGAGCTGACACTCTAGACAGTACTGAATAAAGAATTTGGAAACAGTACTCACAAGGACCGGAATGACCACATGAATGCCAGTACTCACGAAGACCGGAAAGACCACTTGGATGTCCGTATTCACGAGGACCGGAAAGACCACTCAAAAGTCAGTACTAACCCACAACCCTGTAAATCAAACAAGAACCCAGAAGGCAGTAAAGGCAAAGAGTGAGGATAACTAAATACCTAAACCCAAGTCAAGAGGCAAGAAGGAATAGTACAGTGTGGAAAACAAAAGATAATCACACAGGAGCTAGTTACAACAGCTTCCCACACCTAATAATAAAATAGGAAATAAATGCAAAAGTGTAAAGGAAAACATGGCATGGATCCCAATAGAAGGTAGGGATCAGGAGCAGTGAAAACGATATCAAAAGGGAAACCTTCCCACCCATCCAAGGTGAAAAGACAGGAAACTAAACCTGTAAAGGAAAGATTAATGCATCAAGTCTTTCAGTAGCAAAGGACAATTTCTAGGAAACAGTGAACACAGGCAATTGGGCTGCAGCAAAAGGAAAGCTCAGAGAAAGGCTGCCTGCAGACAGAGAAAGGGAGAAAGGGATTTCCAGAAGGCAGAAATCAATTAAGCATACAAATATGAATTCCAGGACAAGGAACAAGAAACACTAACTAGAAACTGGGCACAAAAACTAGGAACAAGGGACCAGTCACGACAGGAACGCTGCAACAATGACCAGCGCTGGACTGAAGCAAACTGAGGCTTTTTAAAGCTGCTTAACAAGCACACCTCTCAGGTGTGCCGCCTGCTGCACCTGCAGCCACAGGTGTTGCCTATCCTCCACCCAACCTTGTCCTGCAAGAGAGGAGGTGAAGCAGTGAGCCAGGCATTCTGGGAAGCATAGTCATTCGGGAAAGCATAGTCATTAAAGTAGCATGCTAGCTGCCAAAAACCTGGAATGGATCCGGAAGGGAAGTAACTTGGAAAATAGGGTTTTAGTGCTCCTAATTCATCACAGTACTGTAGAGTAAGGTTCGGAGGAAATGTCCAGTAGGGAATAAACCCCAAACTATGCCCCCAAGTGGCGGGAACGGGAGCTAAGGGAGCGAGCCGTGACAGTATACCCCCTCCCACGGCCGACTCCAGGTGACCGTTACCCGCACAAAACATCTTCCTTCCACGACAGGAGCGCTTTGTCTTTGGAGGTAGCACTGAGGAAAGCGATGACCCGCGGGCAAAAGTATAAGGACTGGAATGCGTAGAATCAGGCCGCAGTCTATAAGAGTCATAGGCAGGAATTCGGTGAGGAAGAGACTCATGGGTCGAAGAAAGGCATGAAGGACTTGCAGGACCCGAAGCAGAGTTGGAAGGTCCAGGAAGCTTAGTCACTGGAAGAGGATATGCATACATCTTTGAGGAGAGAGGCAGGCTGGTGCTACATGCCTTAGACAACGGTAGAAGTTCTGTTAGCCTCACTGCCGAGAGTGGACACACAGGAGGTGAGGAAACAGCAGGTTTCAGGAAATGTTTATGTTCGGAAGAGGAAGGTGGCGGCTGAGGTAGAGGTTCGGATACTCTGTCATCCATCTGGGTAAAGGTTTGTGGTTGAAAGTGACAAAGATTCGCCTGCATAAGTTCCATGCCTTGGAGGTCTGGAGATCCAATGGGTTGTACGAGGCTGGCACCCCCGTTGACAGTCATGTAGCCAGTCAAGTAGCCACCTTGTTGCACGTGGGATACAACCGCAGGAACGTTTGGCATACTGATAGGAGTGTTAGACACAGTACTCGGAACATCAGGCATACTAGAAGCGGGAGCAAAAACAGGCACATCTTGAACTGCAGCAGACATTCCCCTCCTTTGGCTACTAGCACCCAACTGGCGCTGCAGCTGGAGGGCCGAGCCCGTCCCTTCCCTCAGGCTCATGTGGGATCCGGCAACAAAAGGGTTGTCAAGCGGTTGATCCAAACCGGACTCCAAACGCGGACCGTCCAGCCCGCTATCCTGGTCGGCTACTCGTTCGGTGACTGGGCCGTGGCGGATGGCATCCGTTTCTCTCTCGTAATACTCCAGGCAAGTCCAGCGGCCTCGCATGTAAGGCCCTCCCGAGTCGTGATCCGGCTTGATGTTTCTGAAGAGAGAGCTGGCAGAAGTCTCAGGCTCAGATGTTGCATATTCGGGAGGCGCTGATGCTACAGTCAAGTAGTTGGGAGAATTGTTTTGTGTACAAGGCAGACATTCTGGTGATCCCCCTGAAGCATAAGAAGGGCAAGATGGACGTTCATCAGTAAATGGTTGGGATTCAGGAGGAATCTCTGGAGCAGAAGAATATGCAGCAGGATCTGACAGTGTAGACAGGTACACCTCCGATATTGGCAGCGAGGCTGAGCAGGATACAGGTCTCGCATGAACTGAAGCCAAACTAGCAGTAGGCTCTGGGACCGAAGACATGCACTTAGAATGTACTACCGGAGGCTCCATGGCTGAAGGATAATCTGCTGGATGAGTCACTGTAGCCGAAGACAGACATGCCAGAGGAAATTCTGAGGCTGAGGGCATGCAAGCTGGAGCCATCTTGTTAGCTGAAGACAAACCTGTCAAGGTCTTTGGCTCTGACTTCGTACATGGTGAAGGCTCTTGGGTGACTGGCAGACATAGCACTTTTTTATTGATCGAAGATACGTGTGCCAACGATGACTGCAGAGCTGTGGACAGGATTATTGAAGAGTCAATGGTAGTAGGAGGACAGTCTGAAGTCCCAGAAGTCGACAGACACACTTGTGGTTCAGGAATGGAAAGCCCCTTTAAGGCAGTTGACCCCTTGGCACCAGTAACCAAAGTCTGAGCTGTACCCCTGCCGTCCCTCTCCTTAGTGGATGACACAGAGTCTCTTCCTTTGTAGAAGTCAAAATCAACCAGAGGAATCACCATAGTAAAGTCTCTGTTAATAAGGATTTCGTCAATTGACCATTCCTCTGTCTTAGCTTCTGAAAGTGGCTGATTAACAATCAACAGTTCAGGGATCGCCTGCCGGGTTTTTGGTTCAGTAATCTGTGGAATGAGTCCATCAAAACATGAATTCTGCACTGTCTTTGACTGCTCGTAGTGACCGAAATTGGCAGAAGGAAGAGCGAACACAGAGGTAGCATCGTTTTCCACATCAGCTTGAATGTCTACTTCAGTCTCAGCAGCTAGATCAAGGGCAGAACCTAAGCCTACAGTTGTGACTGATTCTGTGTATGCCACCATTGTGGATTGTGTTTGGAAATCAGAAGCATGTATGTGTTCAAGCTCAGAGTTATGACAAACTACTACACAGGAAGCCTCAGGTAAAGGAGTGGCTTGTGAATCTTCAGCTAACAGCAATTCCTGACAAACGGTAGGACAGTTGTCAGAACCTGTGCCCTGAATAAGCGCTGTGCTTGAAAAAAGACTTTCACTCCCAATAGATCTTACATATTGACAAGTATCATGATTTACAAAAGTCTCCGCACCCAGGGACTGAACAGTATTCACTTCATCAACGGATAAAGTTGGAGGTGTATTCAGAAAAGACTGTAACATCTTATTCTCCTCTTTTAAGGAAATGTATTCTTGTTTTAACTCCTCAAATTCTGCTTTTAGCATGTCCCGCATTAACTGTACATCCCTATCAGTAGGCACAGGGGAAGGCATGGTGGCATCAGGGCTGGATCCTGCCCTAGCCATCTGTAAGTGCACTGATTGTATATTGTCATCTACTGCTTGCAGGTCTTGTGATCTATACTCTCTCTTACCGATGTGGTCTGTGTTTCTTTTAAGCAGACTATTGGCATCACACCCCTTGGCATTAGAGACCACAGTAAGAACCTGTGCAGAGGAGTAAGCTGTAGACTGAGGGCAGAAAACAGAAGATATGCAAGGAACCCCTCCATTCTTCATGCTTGAATCATGAAACTGTTCAATCTGAGGTAAAGCACAACCGGAGTCATGGGGTTCAATAACAGAGGTACTTGTGTGTATAAATTCTAGCAGTGTGTTGTTTTCCACTGCTAAGGCTTGTGCGGACATAGACTCTGGATCAGAATTAAAGACAGAGCTAGGATCAGGCAATGTAGGATGGGCCACCCAGTGGGAAAAATACTTTGCATGTAAATACCCATTCGTGTCAAGGAGTTCATTTAAGTCAGGAGCAGAGATTCGATTTTCACGGGTAATTGTAAGGGAAGCTTTCTGTATAAACTTGTTAGAGGCCTTGCTGCCTTTCCTTTGTAATCTGGCCATGTTCAAACGGGAACAACGGCTGGTCATTCTGTCAGGAAAGGAAGAAGGCGATGGATATGGCTGGGGAAATGTGCACAAAACACACAGTAAACAACCTTAAATCTAACAACGTGCATTCAATACCCAAGACTCGTGTATACCACTATATGAAAAAGGAATGTAGGGTAAGCACTTAGAACCTCCTTATGACTGAAAGGAAAGTCGGCAAACTCCTTACCCACTATGCTATTACAGATACTGACAGCGCTAAGCCCACGTAGAGGGCAAGCAGGGACAGAATCCGTGAGCTGACACTCTAGACGGTACTGAATAAAGAATTTGGAAACAGTACTCACAAGGACCGGAATGACCACATGAATGCCAGTACTCACGAAGACCGGAAAGACCACTTGGATGTCCGTATTCACGAGGACCGGAAAGACCACTCAAAAGTCAGTACTAACCCACAACCCTGTAAATCAAACAAGAACCCAGAAGGCAGTAAAGGCAAAGAGTGAGGATAACTAAATACCTAAACCCAAGTCAAGAGGCAAGAAGGAATAGTACAGTGTGGAAAACAAAAGATAATCACACAGGAGCTAGTTACAACAGCTTCCCACACCTAATAATAAAATAGGAAATAAATGCAAAAGTGTAAAGGAAAACATGGCATGGATCCCAATAGAAGGTAAGGATCTGGAGCAGTGAAAACGATATCAAAAGGGAAACCTTCCCACCCATCCAAGGTGAAAAGGCAGGAAACTAAACCTGTAAAGGAAAGATTAATGCATCAAGTCTTTCAGTAGCAAAGGACAATTTCTAGGAAACAGTGAACACAGGCAATTGGGCTGCAGCAAAAGGAAAGCTCGGAGAAAGGCTGCCTGCAGACAGAGAAAGGGAGAAAGGGATTTCCAGAAGGCAGAAATCAATTAAGCATACAAATACGAATTCCAGGACAAGGAACAAGAAACACTAACTAGAAACTGGGCACAAAAACTAGGAACCAGGAACAAGGGACCAGTCACGACAGGAACGCTGCAACAATGACCAGCGCTGGACTGAAGCAAACTGAGGCTTTTTAAAGCTGCTTAACAAGCACACCTCTCAGGTGTGCCGCCTGCTGCACCTGCAGCCACAGGTGTTGCCTATCCTCCACCCAACCTTGTCCTGCAAGGGAGGAGGTGAAGCAGTGAGCCAGGCATTCTGGGAAGCATAGTCATTCTGGAAAGCATAGTCATTAGATTAAAGTAGCATGCTGGCTGCCAAAAACCTGGAATGGATCCGGAAGGGAAGTAACTTGGAAAATAGGGTTTTAGTGCTCCTAATTCATCACAGTACTGTAGAGTAAGGTTCGGAGGAAATGTCCAGTAGGGAATAAACCCCAAACTATGCCCCCAAGTGGCGGGAACGGGAGCGAAGGGAGCGAGCCGTGACAAAGGCGCATGAACTAGATTGTTCCTACTGAAGCTCGGGTCGATAGGCTTCCTCGTTTCGTCGGGGTAGGGGCTGGACTGGAGACTGCCGATTTCCACCTAGGCGTCCTCATGTGTCAGGGATAGGCTGGGTGGTGCAGAGTTCCTCGGTAGTACCTCCCTAAAACCCCACCTTGGTAAATCAACCCTTGTTCATTCCTCGATTCATGTTGATGTAATGATCTCCTGCCATTGTCCTTGATTTCTGTTATACAGTGTTCTTGTTCTTAGGAAGATATCCTCTGATATAAGGTTTTTCCTTTTCTGCAGTTAACGGTGTCCGTGTCCTTCGACAGCTGGTGCAGTGTTCCCATCTTTCGACTAATTGATTACTTTGTAGTTTACTTTGGAAATACAAAGGGTTAGATTGGTAGGAAGAACTCAACGACTACTCTGAGTTCTTTTACCGGGTTGCCTGATCAGGACTTGGCGTATCCTGACACTCTGGAGTTCCCTTTGAAGCTCCCCAGTTTAAGTTGAGGGGAGGTGCTGCTACAAAAGTCACACCTATGTGTCCCAGAAATCAATTGTACCCAGCTGGAGCACTGCCACAGAGTCTGATGAGCGTGTGAGATGCATCACACTTGCCTATTCATATGCCCCAGATACTGGTACACTTGGGAGGAGGTAGATCCTGTAGTTAGTCCTTTGAATCCAGGGCCTAAAAAACCTGTCCTGCTGGTTTCACAGTAAAAGTATTATTTTCTTTCCATAACCAGAAAGAAGACTGTTGGTATTAAATGTCCTATATATGTTTTAAACCAAAGCCCCATCCCATTTCTATGCAAGGACAGGGCCTTAATTCAACAATTCACTTTTAAACAGATATTTTCCTGTTCGTAAAAAGCACCAATTTCCACATGGTTCATTTTTCCTTGGCTGTCACTTTACAACGCGGCTTTTCCTGGTATCTTTATTCTGAGCATTTCCGTGGGCATAGTCAATTTCTACTACACAGGAATCTGTTCAAAGCAAGGGTCCAATGAAACTGACATGAGCGAAGAGAGAGAGAGAGAGAGCTTCTTATGAAGGGTTTATCTGTGTCATTTTGTTGCAAAAAAGGAAAGCGTTTTGCGTATGGCTTGAAGTATAGTTTCTTTGTTATTTCACAGATCTTGCCTGATACAGCCTGTCATTCAATGAGAAATGCCCCCCTTTTTGCTGAAGCACAACCTGAATATGGAGGGACCTAGCTGGGTCTCACTGGATCACAACTGTGTACTGTTGAAAAGCTGAAAAAGAGCATCAGGGCACAGTCATTTTAAAAGGCAGAATATTTTCTTTCTCAGTGAAAAGGTTTTGAGCTGACAGCATAGCAGTGGTGCCTTTGAATTATTTTCTTTGGTGCAATTGAAGAAAATACTGGCAGCAATTCTCAAGGTGTTCTGTGTTTCATCTTACCCAATGTGTGGCTGGTAAAACGGCGCAGCCATCATTTTGGAGACTGCAAAGCACAGTTTGAATGCAAGGCGATCGTGCTCAACAGAGCCAGCGCAGCCATTCTGCTGGTGACTGCTGAGATGTAGTTTGTGAGTTAGGGGAGTTCTGCTGGGCTGGTCAATGTCCCAATGTAGCCTCACTAACTTTCATACGCGCACCAGGTTTCTTTCATTCATTGACACTCACCAGTCGTATAACTGTTCTTTCCCAGTTTCTTGGTTTGCACAGTCAGGATCTCACTGCCTGCCCTACAGACACCCCTAGACTGTTGCTTCCAGTCAGGGGAATGAGCACCTCTCAGCCATAGCATGTGCACCACCTGCTTCCACGGCTCCCTTCTCTCGCGCTCTCTGGTTTCCTGGAGACACAGCTCCCTCGCCACACAGTAACACTGCTATACTGTGACTTTCTCCGGTGTTTCGTTCTCCTACGGTTTCTCACAGGCTGTGTTGGGTTTCCTGCTCCTCTCTCACTACAAGCTTCTGGCTCTCTGCGGTTTGTGGACTCCACCTTTTATACACCCGTGAGCCTCTAACAGGTTGCAGGTGTGAAGTCTCAGGCTCAATTGCCTGACCACAATCAATCCAATTAACAGGACATGCCTGACATTCAGCTCTAAAGCCTTAAGGCTCCCTCTTCTTCACCCCAGTACAATAGTGGTGTCTCCTATAGGTAATCTGCATTACTCTTGGGGTTAGCTGCTTCTTCTCAGTACTTGGTCTGACTTCAGGGGGGAAAGCAGGATATGAACAGCAATATCCTATAAAGACTGAGGAAAGGTAAGTCACTGTTAGGAAAGGGGATTACCGTGTCTCGCACTCTGGCACCCAATCCCCAAGGACCCTACACCCAGGTGATCCTCCCTCGCCAGTCCACCCCCAGGTTCAGGATCCAAAAGTGATGGCCCTTCCCTGGCCAACTGAACAGAAGATCCCTGTGGAGTAGGTGCAAGAGTGCCTTCAGGTTTCTCACAGCACACACAGCATGCACTTGCTCATTCACAGGCACATCAATCATCATTCACTCATTATACACACACATACATACACATATTTAAATAAAAGTACATTCTGCCCGGTCCTGGTGTATCCTCCCAGCACTCCAGCTCCCCTGTATCATAAACAGGATCCAGGAAGCAAAGAGTGATTCCTGGTTTGTGCACATGCGCTGATGACAAAGCGCCCTGCTCTGTTTCTATGTGAGAGGAGGCGCAGGAGTGCCTCTCTCACACATACAAACATGCAGTTCCTAAACCACCATCTCCAATGGGCCATGCAAGGTTGGGGAAGCAAAACACCCCCGGCTTTGTATGGCTCATTGGATATGCAAGGCTGAGGAACAAAACTGTCAAAAATAACCACTTTTCCATTTGACAGTTCAAGCCAGCCGAGGAGCGCTCCCTTGGCTGCAAAAAGCCCCATGGTGAAATCCAAAGGTTGGCACCCATGAACACAGTTTAAATGCTTAATAATAACGGCTGTCAGTGAAATACAAATATATCCTGTGATGAAACACAAAAGGAAGGGGTGCAAAAAAATCACAGGGTATTTTATTGTGTGGCAGTTGGACAAAAAAAACACACGTTAAAGAAAACCAGTGAATATAAGTTTAAAAAGCATATCTCAGTTTGGACATGTCTTTTGTTCTTTACTAAACAAGCGCAAGCTGCACATTTAGAAAACAAGAGTGACCCATAGCTCTCAACTCACCCGCTTTTGGCGGGTGTCACCCGCCTTGGAAAGGGCTGACTCACCCGCCAAGCCTCCTGCACGCCCATTCATTCCAATGGGCGTCTCACCTGCCAGAAACAAAATAGGGTGATTTCACCTGCCTTTGCGAGGCAAATGGTTGAGAGCTGAGTGTACTCAGCATTTAGGTTGCCTGCTTTCAACGGGGATGCCCCCTCCAACCCAAGTGATGTTTATGGCCCATTGATTTCAGGCCAGAAAAAAGAACACTGGCTAAGCAAACAAAAGCCCTGATAACACGCGAATGGCAGCCGTTTGAGACTCCAGGAAAGTGTTATTTGGCAGAGAGGGAGCGACGGAATTGCTTCCCTTTAAGACCACCCCTATGCAGCATGCAATCGGTCTACGACGTTCTCGCAACTTCTAGGTGTCTCACAGTAAAAGTCAGTATGGGAGACAAGGAGGATGTTGTTGTTTACCGCGGTGCATGTTGGGAGCACAGGTCAGCGCTCTGCATTGTGGGATAGTGGGAGTCTGATGTGTCAGCGTACGTTCTGTAGTGGGTGAGTTCACAAAAACGCCGATAATAATCCGGAACGCTTGCAGCGGCACTTCCTTAGTGGCGGTAGACCGTTTGTAATGTTTTATATGCAGACAAAACAAGAGTTTAGCATGTTAACACGTCTGCAGCTGGGATGTGTGTGTGTTGGACAGTTTTTTAATCCAATATCAAAGTGCTTATCTGTTGTGTAGATAATGTCTGTGTGTACAGAACCTTGACGAGCTGCAAGACTGACAGCAAGGGTTACACTAAACTACGGATCTATTATAGCGATTTTTTTTACCTTCCTCATGGATATTTTGAGTGAGTTGCTCCGAACGAGATTTGGAAGCACCTAGGATGAACTGAGCATTCTGGGACTTGTAGTCTTGTCCTAGAAAGAAAAGAACAACCAGGACTGGAGTGGTAGCTCCCAAATGGAATGCATAATGTTGGCATGTATGCAGCCCCTGCCAATTTTGGGTGTTTTTTGGCGACGGCACTGCGTGGAGGGGTACGGAGATTGCGTGTTGATCTGTTGAGTGCAAATTGAAAGCACCCATTTTCTGTGTTCTAATCCGTTTCTAAGTATTCGCTTTAGGTGTAGTCTATATTACCAGAAGTGCTCAACCTTTATTATGATCCAGGTACGTCACAGAGGGTGGCTGTGTGGTTGGGGGGAGGTGGGGGGTAGCATAGTGTAGTGAGTATCTGAAGATGGGATCAAAATAAGGATTAAAGTGAATGTTTTCAGTGAGTCGCATGACAAATACATTTTACAGCTTTTACCACAAAAATAGTTGTACAAAAAAACACAGGCAATTTTGTCTCTGTGTAGGGATGGTCACTATACATTTTCCCCTCAATTTGAGGGTGCTCCCACCTCCCCAGCCCAGGCATCCCTCCTCCAAAAGGTATTCTCACACTATAGATTCGCCATAGCCAGGGTACCCTTGCTGTCTGTCGTCTCTGTCCCTACACTAGGGAAGGCCTAAATACCTTATTTTAACTCCCTCTGGGACTTCGTAAGTCAACTAAATGAGGTAGTATGATCGCTCTGGCATGCCCCCACTCTTCCTTCTCCCTGTGTGTCTCTCTTGCACAGTCAAATTGGTACCACGCTTTCTCAGACCCAACACCTTGCCTCTACTCTCTTCACACACTCCACAAGTCTCCTCCAAGTCCTCCTCTAACAGCTAGACTCCCTGTGGTCTTTTGTTTCCCCTACAATCTCACCCAAACACTTTTCACAGCAAACTTTTTGCTGGCTTTTGTAACCTTGCCCTCCCTACCTAGAAGCTTCTTCCCTCTCCCATTGGTTTCTTTAGAGCGCTGCTTCTCTTAGTCAATCACATTCTAATCTATCCCAAATTCCTACCATCTCCTCACTGAGTGTTAGGTAAGATTTTCACAGAACTGCTAAATCTTCCTGACCTGGGTCAACCCCAGAACATTTTGCTTTACTAGTAGGATATTTTTTCTTAATACCTCAGTGAGTGGGAACCTTTTTCCACAGTTAAATAATGTTTAACTCTTTTTATGAGTGTCATTTTTAAGACTCTCCATAGTGTCTTTTTAAAGTTATCCTCTTTAACAACTTACTGGCAATAAGTGCCTGTTGTTGCTGGGTTGCCCTAGGGTCTCCCTTTTTAACTTTCTTTTGCTAACCTTGAGTGAACTAAAGTTCCCAAAGGTAGAAACGATATTTGGATCCTTTTTACATTTTATTCTGTGAAGCCAGCACACCCCATCTTATGTGGAGTGCTGGGGAGATGCAATGTATCCCCTTTTCACACTAAACCTGTAACAATTCTGTTACAGGGGCATGCTTACCTTCAATGGCTGGTGGCAGTGATACCTTGTATTCATTTGGTGCACCTTTACCGCGGGCTGTGTTCACAGCTGCAGTAAAGGCACCTAAGGGTGCTTATTTTACCAAAATGGCCCCTGTCTTCTTTCTTTTGCCATTTTAGTGTTTCCTGTCGTTTCCTGTTCCTTCCCCTGATCTCTATGGCGGGAAATTCCTTTGTGTGATTTTTACTTTGGCGGGAGTCCCCTGGACTCCCCGCCCAGACTCCATTCTGTCTGTGAGGGCAGGAAGGGAGGGAGGAGCCCAAAACTCCCCAGTCCTTTGTCTTACGACCTTGCTTGAATGGGGTCCTGATAGGACAACCAGACTGCCCCTTCTACAGATGCGGGGAGAGAATGCAGCGATTGTGCTGTAGTTCCTGATACATACTTCGAACCTGGAAGCTGAAGAAAAGCCGACCACTGCAACCAAAGAGGAAGATGAAGGAAACGCTGCTGAAGCCATTTCCAGCGACCAGAGAGCCTGCTGTGTAACCAGAGCCTGCTGTGTAACCAGAGCCTGCTGTAGCCCTTCCTTCCAATTGACCTGGGGACTCCGAAAAGAACTACCCAGACCCAGCGCCTAGCGTGACCCACTAGACTCAAGAAGAAGCATTTTGAGCCACACCACACGTTGCTGCGGCCTTGCGTTGCTAATACCCCAATACTCTGGGACCTCGAGCCACTGTGCAGTGCACAGTCTTCCGAATCTCGCTGAAACTTCGTGGGCATCCTGGTGGAACTCCAGAGACAAATCGAGTCCAAAAAATCCCCTGAACAGAGTGCTGGATCTTTGTAATGATGAGAATTAAACTGCAATTTTCTGTCTTCTTCTGTGCTCCTTGAAAAGGCACCAAATCCGCAGAACCGCATTCAGCCACGAGGGAAACCTTGCATAGAACCTTCTTCATCGATCCCTGCTGCAAAGTCCCTTCTGAGGTCTTGTTTTCAGTCACCACGACAAGGAATCCACTGACCGGGCATTTGGCTGCAGACCCTGAAGTCCTCCTGCTGAAAAATGGTCTTCAATGCTGAGGTACTGTGTTGGCTTGGGTATGTACTTACCATAAGCCTGTTAGGATTTCTGTGTAGCTCTGGGGTGTTTTCTGTGATTGGGAGGTCTCTCGTCCAGTGCACCCAGTCCCACTGCTAGAATCCTACTGGGGTGTCTTCTGCAGAGTCACTGGACCCTCTTCTTTTTTTTCCCCAACACTTTATTTTCATTTTCATAAACAAACAAGGTTACATGTCCTTGAGTATCACATGTTCGATTCTATGTATTTATCACAACTATTTAAGCAGAACTTTGATGGTATGTAGGCCTTAAGGTGCAGCCTTAATAATAACGTTTATAACAATTACCCCTGTACCCTCTCCCTCCCTCTAACTGGGATGTTCCGACTTCCGCTCCTATGGTTGTTATTGACTGTGGCTTGTTCCTCCTTTAGGATCGTTGATCATATTTACAGAGCTGTTCTTCCTCTTACTGGTCTGAGGAGTTTCAGTTTAGAATTGCTCTCATTAGCCTTGGTCTGAAGTAGTAAGCTTCTCTCTCCTTGCCAAAGTCTATGAACTGATCCCATACTGCCAGACATTTCTGATGTCCACCGTCTTTCAGGGCTCCTACTTTTTTCATTGCTAGTATGTGCCATATTTTAACCCACCAGCATGCTATCACCGGACTCTCCGGGTTTTTCCAGCCTTGGGCCAGGGTCATCCTCGCCGCCATTAATAATTGAGTGATCAGAGTTGCATTATTACCTGTCACCGCATACACTCCTTCCACTGCAGTCCCCAATAGAACTACCTTTGGATCATATGGGAGTTGTCGCCCTGCGATTTCTTTTATATGTCCTAACACCTTTTTCCAATACATCTCAGCTTTGGGGCAGGCCCACCACATGTGATATGTTATTAATTAATTAATAATAATAATTTGGCATTTATATAGCGCTACGAACCCTCAGGTAGCTGCTTATTATTACCTGCAGTGTGTGGTGCTCATTTATCGACCTCGGAAGGATGAAAGGCTGAGTTTGGCCCTGCCGGGATTCGAACCTGCGTTAGCAGGCTCTGCACAGATGTCAAAGCGAGCGCTCTACTCGCTGCGCCACTTGACCGGCTATGTTAATGTTAAAGGACATTTGTACCGCGCCCTATCACCAACGGAGTGGTCCCCTGGCGCTATGGTGGCTCTGAAAGAGGGGAAAGGGAGGGTGAGTTAGTGGGAGGAAGCTGGACAAGTGCAAGAGAGCAGTGATGTGCTGTTGGCAGTCTCAGCCCGGTGGTTCCGTGTCTGGACCTGGGGTGTTTGCGGCCAGTAGTCGTCGTGTACTGTTCGAGTCTATGTGTGTTTTTTGTTTTGTTGTTGCAAAGTAGTGAAGTTTGTGCAGTTTGTTGTGCTGTAGGTTTGTGGTTGTGTTTGGTTTGGAGTTTGAGAGGTGTAAGCAGAGGGGGAAATTGTTAGTGGCTTGGTTAGAAGGCATTTCTGTCTCGAGGTGAGGCGCTGGGTTTGCATAATCGCCCTAGGTGGGGTCTGGGGGCATTTCTGTGCCTCTGTCCTGATTTGGGCTTGTCTGGTATTCACACTGTCCTGTTCATATCTGACCCCCCCCTTCCATCAACTTCCTTCCTAAACATGAGCCTTAGCTGGCATCTTTTTCTACTCCTACGGCCATTGTACCTGCTAAAGTCCACAACTCAGTTCGAGTGTGGTGATTGCTAACATATAGAAACTCTATAACAGTTTGGAACTTGGAAGCAATTATGGGTGAATGAGAAAGTTGGCTCGAATTGGCTGGGGTTGTTGATTCTGTCTTAATGGGTGTCGCTTGTGTTTTATTTGACTTGGCGTTGCCTGTCTAGTTGTGGTGGGAGTTTCTTAGTCGGTTCTGGGTGTTGTCAGTGTCCTCCTAGTTTAGTAATTCTTTTTTCTTTCCGTTGTTTCGGTTTTCAATTTGTGGCGGTGGTGTTGAAGAGCAAGGTTTTTAGTAATTTCCTGAATTTTAGGTGATCTTTGGTGTTATTTCTTTCAGGATGTTGTTTTTGCTGCTAAGTGGTAGAAGGAGGTGCCTCCAAGTTTTTTCTTAAGGTATGGTTTTGGTTCAAGATATAAGTCCCCTCTGTTACCACATTGCCTCCAGCAGCTGGTGGATGCGGGGGAGGGGGGCAAGCAGGGTTCATTTTATGGAGCCTGTGTGGGGTTAGGTACCACCTGGTGTATATTTTGTATGCAGTCTCCTTAATGGCAGTGCACTTGGATGTTTTTTGTGCCCTCCTCCAGATTTGACTTCACTCCTCCTCCGTGATAGGGGTTCCCAGGTCCCTTTGTCTGAAATTTGGTCCTCAACTTGCGCGTTATCTATTTGTTAATACATTCTTGCTATTGCTTTTGGGGTTAGGCCCTCCTGAAGGGTGAGTTCCAGTCCAATCGGGGCTCTGGTAGCCGCCTTCTTAACCTCCTTCTGGGATATCCAATGCCTTATTTGTTTATATGCGTACCTTTCCCGTTCCCCTATGCCAAATTTCTGCTTAGTCTTCGAATACTAAGGGATATCCATCTTGAAAGAACTCCTTCAGATGGAACGTCTGTGTCGGTCCCCAGTTTTCCGAGAACCTCTCCTGTCTACCCGGGGTAAAATCTTGGTTATACGCCATTGGGGTAAAGGGTCTTATGCCCGGCATAATGTGCTGTTTCTTAAGTGCTGTATCCCATCCCTTGAGTGATACTCGTGTGGCTTCTAACGGGTGCCCTTCGGCCCCCCCCCACGACTCCCGCCCGTAGTGCATGCAGTGTTTCTAATGGGATTTTCGTCACCCCTTGGTCTATCCCTATCCACCCGTTGGATGCGTTCCTTCCCATCCATTTCAACATAGGCGCTACCTGGGCTGCTCGTATGTATCTCTCGATATCAGGAACCCCGAGTCACCCCAGTAGCGGTGGTCTGGTCAAGATCTCCTTTTGAATTCTGGGTTTTTTCCCATGCCACACAAAGGTGACCAGTTCCTTTTGTAGCGCTTTGCCCATTTTAGGGGGGAGCTCTACTTATTCGGGGTAGTAGCGTAATTTTTAAGTGCAGCTATGCGTGCAAACTACGACAGTTCCTGGGCGTCCCATTTATGTTGGTCTTCCTTCAGTTGTTTCTATAGTGGCCTTATATTCGCACCATATAGATATTTATATTCCTTTGTTAGTTGGATGCCTAGGTATTCTATAGCCTTGGGTTCCCATATTAGTGGGTATTGTGCCTTTATTTCCTCAATCACCCCCTCTTCCAATGTTATGTTCAAAGCCTTTTATTTAGAGTAGTTAATAGTGAACCCCGATATTTTGGCAACTTCCCGTAACCTTTCTAATGTTTTGGGCAGCGAGGTAGAGGTGTCTTTTAGGAATAATAAAATATTGTCTGCGTATAATGCGATTCTATGTTCTATCCCCCCAGCCACCACCCCTTTTATTTGTCGGATCCTATTTCTGCTACGTGTTCCATTGCCATTGCGAAGATCAGGGGGGATAACGGGCAGGCCTGGCGTGTGCCTCTCTGTATTTGTATTCTTGTTGTGGGTCTTCCATCGACCATGAAGGTCATCGAGGGGAGCCTGAAGTTCGCCAGAACCATCCTAATAAAAGTGGGGTTGCAACCATATTTTGTCAGAACCAGGTTTAAATATGCCCAGTCTAGGCTGTCAAAAGCCCAGCGTGCGTCTAGGGCTGCTATAGAGAACTTCTGTCTTGTCCTAGTCCCCAGGTCTATGATGTCCACTGCCCGCCTGATATTATCCTGTGTGTACCTCCCTACGATAAATCCCACCTGATCTTCGTGGATTATTATGGGTAATACTTTTGCTAATCTGGTAGCCAAAATATTTGCGTAAAGTTTTGCATCGCTATTAAGTAGCGATATCGGCCTGTAGTTTGTGCAGTCTGTGGGGTATTTCCCCGGTTTTAAGATCAGAACTGTGGTTGAGGTTCCCAGGCGTGACTGTTCCACTTTCCCTTATATGATTGAAGAGATTTTTTAACGGGCCAGTAGCTGGTTCGGGAATGTTTTGTAATACCCATTCCCGAGCCCATCCAGCCTAGGGGTCTAGTTGGGGGGCAGGTGTGTTATATCACACGTTATCTCTTGTGCCGTTATGGGGGCCTGCAGAATAGGATTGTCTTCTTAAGTTATTTTAGGAAGGGCAAATTTGGATATATAGTCTATTTGTGCTTGTGGGGGGAGGTTCTCCCTTTCGAGAAGGCCCTGGTGGAATTTTTCCATTATATCTAGCTTCTCTTCTTCCGATGTGCATATTTCCCCTTTTGGGTTTTTGAGACACACTATGTAGTTACGGGACCTTTGTTAAGCTTGGCTTCTAGGAATCTGTTGGACGTAATATGCCTGCTTAGTGTGTAGGAGTGATCGCGCGGTGCGATCCGCCACATGAGTTTCGAGCTGAGCTCTCACCTTACGGAGGGTTCTTAGCGTTATAGGTGTTTGTCTGGCTTTATGTTGCGTTTCTGCCTCCCGTAGTTCTAGCTTGAGTTTCTGTTTAATGAGCCCTCTCTCTCGTGTATACGGTATAGCCTGTGATATAAATTCTCCCCGGAATAGTGCCTTCCCCGCATCCCAAATTACCCCCGCAGTTTGTCTCCCCATTATCGTTGTCTTGGAAATAATTGTTCAGCACTTCCCCCATGTGTGCTCTAAGGGCGATATCGCTGAGTATCATTTTGTTTAATCTCCAGCTTCTACGAGTTTGGGGCCTTTCTTTTATAGGGATCATTTGTAGTATCACTGCGGCGTGGTCAGTAAGATATTGGACTCCTATTTTTACCTTGTCAATCTGTAGGATTAAAGTGGCTGAGACCAGAATCATATCTATCCTTGAGTACCCTGTGTGGACCACTGAGTAATGGGTACATCCTGTTTCTTTCTCGTGGAAAAATCTCCACGTCTCCACCACTTCTAGGTCCCTGAAAAGTTCTCCCAGCACCTGCCTATTTCTTCCGTCAGCAGCAGTAGGAAGAAGGGTTTTGTCTAATGCAAGGTCCATTACGTAGTTAAAGTCAGCCCCAATTATGATTTGTCCCTCACTTCAACTCCCCAACTTCGGCAATATGTCTCCCAGGAACAGGTCTTGTCTTTCATTTGGGGCGTATATCGCAATTAGTGTTTATTTTTTTCTTGTAGCTTCCCCTTTAGGAGCCCAAAATCTGCCCTCTGTATCTCTGTATAAAGCCTGTTTCTTGAATGCCACACTAGTGCCTAGTAAAATCGCCACACCTTTAGTCTTTTTCCCCCAGAGGCGAAGTATTGTCTGGGAAATGCTCTGTGGCCCATTCTTTGTTCGTCTATCGTGAGCAGGTGCCTTTCCTATAAAAAGGCTATTGATGCCTGGAGCTCTATTAGACGCGCTAATATGGAGCGCCGCTTCACTGGCGAGTTTATATCCTGGACATTTAGGGTTATGACATTCAACTCAGTCATAGCCCCAGTGTTGATTACTCTTCATTTTACTCTGTCTCTTTCCACAGCAAGTGCCGCTTGTATTGTTTCATCTCGGACCATACTCCAAACAGTTCCCAACATAACCAAAGTTTAACAACTAATAACTTCCCAAATCGCTCCCTTCCCTCCCACCTCCCCCCAGCCCCCTCCCTCGTTTTGGGACCAATGACTCGTTGCGCCTTCTCAAAGTTCCCCTCGGAGCATACGGTCCCATGTTTTCCCCCAGTGTCCCCCTCATCAGGACATGTCTTTATCCAGAGTATAGGATCCAAGATGCCCCTCTCCCCCAACCCGCCCAAGCTTACGTCATTCTTCTCTCCATTTTCCTTCTGTTATCTCCCTGGTATGCTCGCCAGTCTCTCCTTCAGTCCGGGTTTGAGTTTCAAAGTTCCTCTATCCTTGTTGGTGTACACAGATTGCTTCCTTTGGACTTCAGCTTGGCCTGGGACCCTTTAAAGCAGACTCTTTGCGTCGTCGTCTTCTGTTGTCTGTGGCCCATTCCCATTGTTTGGGGCCTTCCCTTTTCTGTGTTTGATTCGCCCCTGTACTCTTCCGGGGTTCTTCTATCTTTAGTAGGGACATTCCCTCTTCGCAGATCGAGATCCTCTGCGGTTTACCTTCCCATGAGAATTGTAGGCCAAAGGGGTATACCCATCTGTAGGTAATCCCTTTTGGCTTTTAGTGCCCATGTGACCGGTTGCATTAGTCTCCTTTTATGTAGTGTGGAAAGTGCTAGGTCCTGAAACAGTTGGATCTGGTTGCCATTGATGGAGACTGATTGTTGTTTACGTGTTGCTTGTAGTATCTCTTCCTTCATTAAGTATGAGGTAATTGCCAACAGAACGTCTCTTGGCCTGGCTCCGGGTTCATTTCTCTTGGGCCCCACTCTGTGTACTATATCAATGAGTATGTCCTCTGGTTGAGTGCCATTGAGCAAGCTACTGAAGCACTGTTGCATTGTGTCTTTAAGGTCTTTGTCGGCTATTGTTTCGTCCAGGCCTTTGATCCTTATATTAGACCTCTGCGATCTGTTCTCGAGGTCCTGTGCTTGCAGTACTAGGTTATGTGTTGCTCTGGAAATCTGTTCTAGGAGGATACTATTCTGTTTTGAGTCTTCTGCCATCTCCGAGAGCCCCATTTTTGTGGCGTCCAGTTCTGTGATGCCCTTCCTCACCTCCTGTAGGGAGGATCTCAGTTATTCCCTTATTGTGCTTAACTGATTTTGGATGGACTTCATCATCCTACTCTCCATGCCCTTTAAACATTCCTGTAGTTCTTCCTTGTTTAACGCCATGTTCGTGGTTTCATCCGTATCTTCTTTGGCACTTGTTTCTTCTGTGTTGCCCTTATGTTGATTTTCTTCCCGATATTGTCCCCAGCAGAGTTCCAGCTGTCCCCTTTGTGTCTTTGTTGTGGATTTGGTTCTTGGCAGAGATATTTTTAGCTTTGGTCCCTGGCATCTGTGTTGTGTACCCGTCCGGTGAGTTCTTTGATGTACCAACTGGGTGCCTTTGGGCGGCTATGCGTCTTCATTAAATTGTCCCCCAAAGGTATTGGGCTGTTGATTTCGGATCAGACTTTCCTTTGTTACTGGTGGAGGGGCTTGCCCTGTGTGTTATGCCCTCTAGTTGCGCTTTTATTTCGTGCTGCTATTGCTTTCAGGGGAGGGGGTCGGGTGCGGGTCTCTCTGTGTGCTTAGGCCAGTCATCACTGTTTTGCGCAGATGGTCAAGTATTTTCCCATGAGAGCATTGTCGCTCTTTTGGGTCTGGAGAAGGCGTTCATAAATTGGTTCTCTCCCTCCCTGTACATTCCAGCCCTCGCTCCGAATGTCTGCGTATTTCAATTCCTACTTGTGCTTCTTTCCTTCTCTGCATGCCGTTTATGCAGGCCGCTTTTCCCACCCGGAGGGTGTCACAGTCCAATCACGCATGGAGGGGTGAATGTAAATGTAGGTGCCTGAGGTCCGTATGATATGGACCGAGTTCTGCGTAAGGTGATCCCGTTCCCCGCTTCTGGGGCAGGCCCACTTTAAATGTAGTGGGGCCTGTCAGCCCTCTTGGCGCTTTTTTGGGGGTTTCTTTGGTTCAGGCTTTATTGTCACTGGGGGAGATGGGAGGTGGGGGGGGCAAAACCCTCTTCCTCTCTAACCCCAGTGGATCTCAACTCATCTACCCACGTGCCTGTACATTCAGTTGCGGCGCCACGGGCCCTCCCGGGCGTTCACACCGCGTTGATGGTGCTGTCGGTGCAATGCTGTCTCGGTCCTTCCTCCGCACTGCTTGGGGTGAGGGCGGCGGCTTGGTTATGTCCCTTTCAGGGCGCATGGCGGGCGAGACGGTCCCGGTGCGCCGCAGCCTCTGCCCCTCCTTTCCCACGATCGGCGTATGCAGCTCCCACTGGTCTTGGATGCGGCTTCGGGTCAGGCGGTTCCCTGCGTGAATAGGAGGCTCCAGTCCTCGCACAGGGCCGGTGCAGTGGATCGATGGGGCGCCTTCTCTTCCCCGGTGTTGTTCTGTCCCTACTTCCTGGTTGTCTGCGTCGTCGCCGGACCGCTTTCTGGGGCTCACGCAGCTCCGCTCTCGCACTGATTCAGAATTTCTTCTCGTCAGACTTCGGCCAGTGGTATCCTGCAGCTTCTCACCATGTTTTGGGGCAGATTTCGGAACTTTTGGCAGCAATTGGATCGCTTATTTCTCCTTTTGTTTTCCCGCTCGGGCGGAGGTCGGGGATGCGCAACCTCACCCACTAGCAGCCATCTTGGAATCCCCACTGGACCCTCTTCCAACCCTAAAAGTAAAGTACTCACCTGTTTGCCCAGTTTTCCTAAGGAACTCTGACTTTTGCTACTAAAGAACCTATTCTGACACTGCCTGTTGGTCACTAGTCCTAGTGATCCCCCTTCTGCTACGGAGAACACTCATGCTCCAGGAACAAGGGAAAGACTTTGAAGGGATTGGGCCTTTTGCCTAGAAAAGAAAATAAGTGTTTAAAAGTTACTTACTTGTAAAGAGTTGGTTGGTAACTGTAATTCTAAGAGTGAACAGTTAAAAAAGTTCTTACTTATCTTGAATGTGTGATGCACTATTCTCAAAATTATGGTTGATATTGATATTTTATTTCTATCACGCTCGACAACAAGTGTTTCAGAGCGCGGCAAGGGAGGGGAACAGGGAAAACAAAACAACGATCTTACTAGGCCCAGTGACATTGAGAACGTGCAAGTGCATGGAAGAGCGGGCGGGGAAAAGTGCATGGAAGGGGGGAGAAGTGGAGAGTGCAGAGCAAAGAAGAAACAGATAAATAATAATAAATAAATAATAAAGGCAACAAACGGTGGCAGTGCAGCCAATAGTTGGCAAGTGCTCGGTTTAAGGCAGCAGACAGGGTAGGTCTGATAAGTGCAGGAAGAAAAAAAGGTGGGGGGCTGTATGGGTACAGATACAGACCCCAGTGAAAGGGGTGGCCCGGAGGCAGCGAGGAAGAGTGCTAGGGTGAGCAGGTACCTGGACCCAAAGGACAGAAGGTGGCCAGGTACACGGTGCCAAGAGAGAACAGATCAGCAGGGGAGAGGGGGAGCGAAGGCAGAAGCAAAGAGGAAGGTCTTGAGGTGGTTCCGGAACCTGAGATGGGTCTCCTCAAGTTTTAGAGGGGCAGGGAGGCTGTTCCAGAGGGAGGCCCCAGCCAAAGACCGAGATCTGCCCCCAGCTTGTTTCTTTGAAAAACGACCGACTCTGAGGGAGTTAGAGGTAGAGGAGCGAAGAGCTTGAGAGGGGAGGTATTTGTGGAGGGATAGCTGAAGGTAGTTTGGACCCAGACCCCAGAAAGCCTTGTGGACAATGCAGAGGGTTTTGAATTTAATCCACTCAGCGCCAATGGGGAGATTTCAGAGCTGGAGAGATACGATCCCAGGGCTTGAGGCCAAGGACAAGTCTTGCAGTCCTGTTCTGGATTAGTTGCAGAGGGCAGAGAGTAGAGGCAGGATGATTTAGAAAGAGGCTGTTACAATAGTCCAACCTAGAGAGAACCAGAGCTTGGGAAACCATGAGCTTCTGGGGGAAGGAGAGGAAAGGCAGAGTACCTCTGAGGAGGTGCAGTAGGAAGTTTGACTTTTTAGAGACATCAGAGATGTGGGTGTAGAAGGAAAGTGTGGTGTCAAAGATGACCCCGAGGTTCTTAGCCTCGCATTTGGGGGTAGGAGTAGGGCCAAGGGAGGCCGGCCAGAGAGTGAGGGGAAAGTATGGTGAAGGTGTGCCGATTAGGAGGATCTCCGTCTTGCTGGCATTCAGACAAAGATCATTGGCAGCATACCAATCTTGAATGGCAGTTAGGCAATCAGAGATGAGGGAGAGGAAGTGGCCGAGGGCAGCCTGAAAATGAGTTGTGTCATCAGCGTAGCACTGGAAATTTGAGCAGAAAATGGCAATGCAGTAGGTGAGAGAGTTGCCAGGTATTGGTTTGAAAAGCCAGGGCGAGAGGCTAGACCCCTGGGGAACACCACAGGTAGAAGGACCCCAGTTGGACCTGGGAGGGTCGATCAGAGAGGAAAGAGGTCATCCAGGCCAGAGCCTGATCAGTGATACCCAGGTTATCACAGAGACAGTTGAGCAGGATTGTATGGTTGACCGTGTCAAAGGCAGAAGAGGGATCGAGGAGAATTAGGACAGAGGGAATGTTAGAGTCAAGGTTGGAGAGCAGATCTTCACGGATGGTCAGGAGAGCAGTTTCTGTGCTTTTTGCATCTCTGAAGCCAGACCGGTGGTCATGAAGACAGCCAACAGAATTGGAATGAAGTTTAAGCTGAGAGATGGCCAACTTTTCCAGGAGTTTGCCCTGAAAGGGAGTAATGGAAATTGGGCTGTAGGTAGCCGGACAAGAAGGATCAGCTGTGGGTTTCTTGAGAAGAGGATGCACAAGTGAGTGCTTCAGAGGGGAGGGGAAGGGAAGTATCCTGAGGCAAAGGAGTGGTTGCAAAAATCAGCAAGGGCCGGAGCGAGGGTGTCAATGTGGTCCTTGGAGGTTTGAAAGGAACATGGATGAGCCTGTTTTGATGAGGCATTTATAGATCGGACTTGTCTAGTAACCTCATCAAGGGAGAAAAGAGGAAAGGACGAGAAGGAGTGTGAGGGGGGTGTGGCTGAAAGTCAGCAAGCACAGATAGAGAGGAGAGAAGGAGAGAGGTGGAGATGGTGGTCAGGATGTCCTGTGTTTTTGAGATAAATTGAGAGGCAAGGGCATTGCAAAGAACCTGGGAGGCAACAGGAGGGGTAGAGACTGCAGCAGGGTTGGCCAGCTCCTTGCAGATTTTAAAGAGCTCGGCAGAGTTGTTAGATGGCGCAGAGACACAAACTTGAATGTGGACTCTCTTCTTGAGAGAGTCTGTATTTTCTTTGGGGCAGGCGACAGGCCAGTTTGTCAGAGGATGAACAAGAAGCCCTCCATTTCCTCTCAGCCGCCCTACACTTGCGTTTAAGTGTAGCTAGGTCGGAGTCCTACCAGGAATTGCACTTCGCTTTGGACTTCAAATGGATCCTCATGACGGGGGCAAGCGCATCAAGAGTATCAGAAATTGAAGAGTAGAGCAGAGACAGGGCTGTGTCAGGATGTGAGACAGGCAGAGGCAGAGGTGGGGGGGGGAGAAGGTGGTGGCAAAAGCCTCAACTGACACATGCTTCATGGGCCGGATGTCAGAGAAGGTAGGTGGCAGTGTTGGGGTAGGCTTGGCATGGGGGGGAAGAGAGGGAGAGATGAGAGGAGGGAGTGATCGTTCCAAGAGAGAGGAGTGGTCAGAGGGATAGAGAGGGAGAGGGAGAGGGGGAGGTCGGAGGAGATCAAGACATCAAGTGTGTGCCATGCAGAGTGAGTCGGGCCAGAGGGGAGGATGGACAGGGAGAGGGAGTCAAAGAGGTCACGGAAGAGTACAGAGGAGGAACAAGGAGAGTCTAAATGGATATTGAGGTCACAGAGGAGGAGGAGGAGCTGAGTGGTAGAGGCCATGCGGGAGGAGGAGAGGTCCGCCCACTCGGAGAGAAATTAAGTGATTTGACCAGGAGGCCGGTAGATGGTAGCCACAGTAAGAGAATGGGTAGGTGAGAGAGAGAGCCTACAGAAAAGACATTCAAAAGAGGAGTAGGTCTGAGTGGGAATGATGGAGGCAGGAATCCATTCAGGGAAGATCTGGGCTACCCCCCCACCAGACAGGGAGGATCTGGGTGCACAGAGGATCTTGTAGCATCTACATCGAACATCTTTTCTTCCTTAGCACCTGTTTTGCCAGTCTAATAGAAAGTAAGTGTGAAGGTATTTTACTCTCCTGTGATTAAGTTGTGCCACTTCCCAAAAGTAATGTGTTGGTTTCACCAGATTATTCCTGCAGGTTAATTGTACGAGTGTCCTCCAACTGGGCCTTGCTTCCCTTGACTTGCTGCTAGCCTGTCCAGAATAAGTCTGTATTAGGTTGTTGTCTTCCTAGAATAACTTTGAGTCATTCAGTAAAGTGTAACATTGGGTTTTACTTTCCTTTTCATTGTGAGGTTCTAAAAGTTTTTGGGTTTTACTTACCTTGTGTTAACTGTGTGCCTTCCCAAAAATAAGTTGAGTTATTGCTTTTATCTCGATCGGTGGTTCACTGATCTCAAAAGCACCTGTAATAGAATATTACATCCTTAGGTTTTACTCACCTAGTATAAGTGTGTGTTATCACAAACATAGTTATAGTTTTTTACCGCACCTAGAATAAGTGTTCAACTATTCACAAAAAGAATATTGTCCAGTTGACTGATTAAATGATTTGTTTTTACTTCCCAAGAATAGATGTGACCTATACTGAATGTGTTTGAAAAGGTTTTGACGTCCCTAGAACTACTGTCAGGCGTTCCAAATAAGGTTTATACTTTGCATGGCATAAATTTGTTTTCTAAAATTGATTAGCAGAATTTGCTAATTAAAATATTCTTGATTAGCAAACTAAACCATTTGATTAGCAATGTTCTATTTTTAAGGTTACTAGAAGTTATTTGTACCCAAGGCATAAAATGAGCATCGATACAGCATGTGTACCGCTGAAGTAAGACGACTTTAAAATTCCGCAAAATCTGCAGGTCAAGTAACTTACTTTACCTATTTGACCTTAGAGAAATGCACTCGACCCACGGAAGATGACAGATTTAAATGTGCTTTCTGTAAAATGGTGCATTTCACCACAAACCCACTTTATGTTGTGCACACAGCTGCCACCCAGAGGCCAGCCATGAGCAGTGAAACTTATTTGACATTTACTGCATGTTACAAAAAAGTTTCAAACTTCCCACGATAATATGTACTTGACTATTGGAGTGGGTGAGTAGACTTTGCGAGCCCTGCATGCTGGTCTGTAAAATGTTAAAGTTAGCTGCATGAATGGACACAAATAAATAGATGTAAAGTGGGGAGAATGAACTTATTTTATTGGTGTTCTCGTTTTTAATGGCCATTGACTTCCTTTTATTCATTTCTTTTATTGGTTTGTTTTCTCCATTTCTGGGAATGTCTAATTTGTATCATGATAATTGTAAAGGTTCTAATGAAATGTTAATTCTTTTTCTTGAACCAAATACAATAAAAAAATAAACAAAATAAATAAATAGATATGATAAAAAAGGGTCTGAAAACAGTTTGGCCAGCTATTTCGCACAGGTGCTAATATATAATGCAATCATAATCCTAGAACAAAGCGACCTGCTGAGGATAACTACAGTGTATGGTATTGCAGTAGATCTGTAGATGTACAGACTAGATGTAACAATTGGCCACTACTTTGCGTAAACATCTAGTTAGCTTTGTGTATTCATTATGTAAACAGAAAGAAAGCAAGACTAAGCAGTGTAGATGGTGTAGTAGGCATAAAACTGGGCAAATTAGGTGGAATATTGTAGTTAGCTGCCATCTCACTTTCAGAGTAGCTAGTATAAAGCAACAGGGTGATAAGATAAAATGTCAACGAGTATAGGAGAAGCATCTGTTGCACAGAGGCATGCAACCAGAAGGTCACAGAACTAGATTTGCTATCAAAAGCATTTGGTTGTGTTATGTACATTTTCAAAAGTTTTCATTTGTCTATGTGATGCATCGTCCCCAACAAAATGAAATAAAGTTGATTCCGAGTTTTAGATACACTAACCTACATTTTAAAGTAAAACATGGAGACAATGCAGTGTTTTACCATAGCAATACAGTAATTATGCATTATGCAACACATTTTTAGGACCGGAATTGCATGACTGTTTGTCTTTGCCAGGCATTATATAGTTAGCTTAATAAAAAGCATCATGCTGATGATTGCAAAGGAAAAAAACAATCTTGCCTAGCACTTGCACACAGTCCTTTGGTACTTACGAGAGGATGTGGAGTACTGCTGCACTCTCTCTCGTTGAGGCCCTCTGAACTTGCAGAGAACAGAGGGTTGAGAGAGACCGAGGGCAACAGAGAAATGCAGTGTCTGCTGTGCTTTCAGTGAACAGGGTAACTTGAATAGCTAGCTTTGCTACACAAGTGACAATTCAATTTACAAACCTACAGAATTGCATAGCAAATTTCTATGCAACACTGCTTATTTTATGCTTTGCTTTGGTCCCTGTACCTTCAAGTATAGTGTTGTGTTGTTATATTGTGATTTCATATAATGTGTTAGTGCTTACTTACCCCTAGATGTATTTGCGCCTACCTGTATTTAAATAAATCATTTATATTTACAATACAAAGTGTTTCAGTGTTTCTTTGGATCATTTGTACTACAATTTCATGTGTACTGATTCTACAGCACTCTCTCCCTCCTAAGATAAGCCTGGCTGCTCTGTCTATGCTACCATGAACTCAGGTGATACAGCATTATACTAAGAGTGGAGTCTTGTACTGCCTCAGTTGAATGGTTTTACTAAGCCCTTAGTTGGACTTCAGAAAAACCATCCTAACACCCACTGCTCCAGATACGATTTTGAAGTATTTTTTTAAAAGTTGGGAGTAAAATTTATTTTTAGGGAGTACAAATGTAAGTCCAATTCCCAATGTGAGTATTTTATAAGCAATTAAAAATGTTGAAACTGGAAAATGTAAATGTTTTTGTAATAAATATTCCTTTGCACCTAGTTATTCATAGACATTAAAAGATACAGGTTTACTTCTTCCAATCATGCAGTAATAATAGTAGTTTCTTCCTCTGGTTCTATGTGCACTACTGGTCCAAACATATCCATGCAGCTGTGTGGGTGAAAGCAGGAGCACAAGGTCGTAAGTGTCTGTTTCCTATTGTTTGTTGGGAGTATATTTGCAACTTATTAAGATTTTTGGGGAGTATTTGACGATTTTTAGGGAGTAAAAGTTTTCCTTTGTTGTGTAATTCCGTTTATCAACATTAATTAAAGGGCTCTAATGGCACTGGCACGCGTACTCATTAGAGGAACCCTCAGGCCACTCCTTCTCTGTCTCTTCTCAGGCACACTAATCTGCTCGGACACGCCCCGCCTCTTCATGTCCCACACTTCCCGCTTCTTTGTACCATGACGTGCTACGTGGTGTGCTAGTCATCGCCCCAGATCCTGCTCCACTGCCCCATTGTTCCCATGCACCAGGCTTCGGTCTGTCGTGTAGGTGTTGTCTCCAAATCTGCTCTTTCATGGAGAAGGCTAGTCAATTCCCATTAAAGTAGTCGGTCCTTTTCGTTTGATCTGGGCTGGGTCTTGTCTGTTAGACACAGGTACATACTGATAACCGTCATTTTTGATAATTGCTTCTGCACTATGCTGCCTCTCGGGATCCATGATCCAGCCTCTTGGGTCCGAGGAGTCTTGGTGCATGATGATTATGTGTTAGTCCTTCGTGCTAAAATACCAGGTTATTCTAGTCGCCAAGCCTCTGGGGATTTATCTCCACCCAATCAACTCCAGACATTTCAGGAAGGAGCTCAAGACCCTCCTCTTAAAGGAATGGCTCCTCCTTAATACCTCGGCCCGCACCCTCTCCGCTTATCCTGAGACTGGGTGATCTGCTCCCCTCTGTTACCTCCCTTGTTTGCTTTTGTATCCCTTGCTGCCAAGTTGCGTGCATGCTCCTCCCAACCCCCTGTTGCCAGTTCCCCACCTATTGATCCTTTGCAATCTCCTTCCCTCGCAGTGTGCTTCCCCCTATGACTTGTAAAGCACACCATTGCTTCCTGATGTTAGGTCTGCGCTCTAGTAATAATAAAAATGTGCTTGAAAGATTTAATGGAGACCTGTCCTGGACAGAGGCTGAAAGGTATTGTGTGAGAGAAAGGGGCACTAGTGTGCATATATGGATCCAGGCATACTGGGGAGCCGAAGATAGGAGTTCCCCATAAATCCTCGACCCCCCCCACCACACCTCTAGGGAAGTTCTTGCTCTGGTTGGGTCCTGGAAGGCTACCTACCTCGGGTTGAGAGAGATACTTGACAGCATCAGGCACATGACCCGGTCTATTTAAGCAGGAGCAAAACTCGGGTGCTAGAGTCTGCCAGCAAGATGACGGCTTAGGCGTGGAGTTCCGGCGGGGGTGGTGGGGGATGGTGTAACTGGGAGCTGCAGCAGCCCAAGCTCGGAAACAGCAGTGCTGATCCTGGCGAGACACCGGGACCTGCCCGTGCGAGTGAGGGCGGTCGCGGTTGCATAGAATTCAGCACCCACGGGCACAAAGCTATGTTTCCTGGAAATGGTAAGTGCTGTTGGAATGCCCATGTATGCGTGAGGACGACCCGGTGGGCTGAGGCGTGGCTTCTACCTGCCCGCGAGCTCCTTTCCGTACAGAAGAGGAGGGGCCTTGAGGCTCTGTGGTGTACAGGCAGGCCAGGCCATGGCTGGTTGGCTGGAGCCTCCTCTGTAGGGGCCCGGTCTTGGCACAGTGAGTGAGCTGCCTGATGGACGCTGTCCTCAGCCACAGAGACAACAGCTACAGGGCCATGATGGAGCACTGGCAAGGTCGGGGACACAGTCCCCAATGCAGCGCTGACAGATCCTCAAGGGGAGAGCCCATAATATGCTGAGGAGCCGGTGAGGTGCTTGCTTATTGGGGCCCGACCGTGGACGCCCCAGCTGCTTATATGCTAGGTAAACACCGTTCCAGGCTCCATAGGAAGGCAGCAGCTACAGTAGCCAAGAGAGCCCACATGTCTAAGGGCGATAAAATGGGACAACTCAACTTCAACAGCAAGTCCCAAAGTAGAGCCACTAGCACTTCCACAACACAGCGGGGGGGGGGGCTTTGGGTGATGCACATCGACAGATTGGCGAAAACATGACTGAGCCTTCTGCCTCCCAGGGCGCCTGTGGCAACAGACCTGTCCCTGATACTCTCTGTTAAAATAGTGATTTGAATGCGTGAATTCCAAGTTAGTCTGATGTAAAGGTTGACCTGGTGCAACAACGGATTGATAAGGAAAGCTGCCATATAATTGTCATTGAGGCGTGCACTAGAGGATGAGGATACCCAGATGAGGCGTGCGCAGGCTCGCCCCATCTGGCTAACACTGTGAGAAGGGGGGCTGCATGGTTGCACCCTAGTACCGATACGGCAGGGAGCCAAACCATGCATAGCAGACAACTGCCGAAGCAGACACCTGGAGGAAGCCAACGGAAGACCAGCTCCAGTCCCGGGAAGTGTGGCCACTGTACGCAAAGGTCCCTGAAGGTAATGGTAGGTATGAGCGGGTCGGCAGGGACACAGGAGTGCAGGAGGGTTCCTAGAGCACGCCGCAAGAGTCGCTAGGCTGAGAAGACACCTTGAGACCCAGAGAAACTGATAAGAGAATTAAGAGGAAATCTCCCTCACTGACCATCAGGGAAGGGTCAGAAGGACCCAGAGAAGCCACATTGAGTCATCTTCCTCGTGGCAGTTCTTGCCAGAAGTGTGAACCAAGGGGTCCAGGTAAAAGAACGGCACCAAGGGTCGTGGGCCCAACACAAAATAATCTTCAGTGTAGGAAGTGCTGTTCCTCCTGACAGTACTTGGCAGAGGAGCGATTCAGGTAGCTGAAGAGAAGAAAATGAAGATCCAGGGCAGGAGAGTCATTCCTCTTGGACTTGATGGTCGTGTCAAGTCATACCAGGAGAACGGAGTCCTTCTGGTACTCGCCAATCAGGGGACAATTGTTAAGGAGCCTGGGGAAGGGAGTCATTCCCCCTGTTTACGTTGGTAAACTATACAATGGCCTTTTGACTAATGGAAGGGAGGTATTTGCCCAGGCTCATTTTGTGTAATTTTGGAACTTTCACACAGGGGAAGTGGGTCATTCTCCCTGGTTTTTGGCTTGAATCAGAAAAACCTTGTTTGATTTGTGACCTTTAAAAATATATATAAAGGGAGTCTTCCTCCTGGGAACGGAACTTTGAGTTGCTAAGCCTTGTAGTTTGAAGTGTAAGGGACAGAGGTAGGAACGGTGGACTCTTTAAGTTAGACATTCTGCCAGACCCATTAGTATTTTAGCTGAGGCAGGGAATCTCCTCTTAGAGCTAGGAACAGTTAGGTTTTCGCTCTCTTTATCTTGAATAAAAGTCTATAGCCTCTTGACTAATAAAGCATATAGCCCCATATATGCCACGTGTGTCAGTCTCCACCTTCTGCACCCTTACATAAACCACACATAAAACGGCTCCGGCTATTAGCCATCCTGGGAAATTCCCTTCCAATTCAGAACCACTGAGCATTGCATTGTGAGTATGCAAATTAGATCAAACTCATTCCCCCCCACCCACAGAAAAATGGCTAGTTTTATATGCTAGTGCTATTTTATACATACTTTATCAGCATTTCACTCTCGTTTGGGATCATCAGTACAGTATAGTTTTGTGGGTTTGGATAGGGAACCTCATAAATGTTATGGTATGTTTTAAAATTATGAAAATCCTTTCTACATGAGAGTAGAATGGGTAATTTATCTAAGCCACACATGCCACAGCGCCACCCAATCTAATGGCTATCCGTGGACATTCGCCTCAGTTCAGAGCCACTCAGAAATGCATTTACGGGCATGGGCATTAGCACAACCTCACTTTTAGCTCCAGAAAACTGTGCACTCTCTTGTTTTATTATCTTAGGCTCAGGACAGACTTGGAATGTTTGTTTAATATCTAGAACAATGGCCATGCAGCAGTTTTCAAGGCTGATAGACTTGTTTTTGTCTGAACATATTGGGCTCTTTACCAGGTTTGGGAAATGAGTAAAAAATATTTCTCCCGACCAATTGTGTGTGCCTCTGTTTTGCTATGAAAGTGAAGCATTTGCACCCAAGAGTATTAAACTGGGATTACTAGAATATATAAAGTGAAAAGATTTTCTTGGAAGACGTTTAGTCTACTGGCTAAATTTGTGATTTGTGATCCATTAACACTTTTGGTATTTGACCACAACACCATGCAGCTCTGGGCAAATCACTTGAAATCCCTGTGCCCCCCCTTGTAAATGTTTGATCTTCAGAAAAAATCATTTTCATTTGTGGTTACAGCAACTGGATAGTGTAAGGGTGCAGAAGTAGATACGGGACACAAAGCTTGTTGGCATAGACTTTTATTTAACAGAAAATAAGGAAGCACCCTACCTGTTCCTATAACTAAGAGGGGTTTCCCTGTCTCAAACAAAACTAAGGATGATATCAGAACTTCCGCCAAAAGTGAATAGTCCACTGTGTTATGTTCCAAACCTATTTCCATCTTTACACTTAAAAATAAAACTATCCAACAACTTTCGCCCTTTTTTAATGATTTTGTTTTTATTGTGCTTTAGTCAAAAGATTTGACTTTTCACAAAATTGAAAAATACAATTCATTAATCATACATCATTCATCAGTAACAAAATACAACCAGAACATTAATGAGCAGCAATTAAAACATTACTAATAAAAACAAGAAAGAAGAAACAAAAAAAAAATAGCAGGTTTACACCAAAGGTTCTTAATTCCTCCTCATCAACTAAGACAGTGACCTTTAAATAATTACCCAACACATAACATTCTAATGGGTTTTTAACTCCTATCACGAATATAGTTTGTTTGTTTTTATTTATTTCTATAGCGCATTGAACCCGGAGGTATCTGGGCGCATTGGCACAGTTAGAAGAAGTACATAATTGGCATGATCAAGGATACAGTGAAATACATTGAAGCAGTAAATAATAGTAAGTGCAATGAAGCATAGAATGGTACTACTGTGAAACAGTAATTAATAGGAAGTACAATGAGGCAAAGAATGGAACAATGGGATACAGTCAATAAGCAGACATAATACAGGTAGGAAATCACATTTGCAGTATAATAAGAACTTAGTAACACTGTACCTTAGGGATCTAGGGAGTGGTTATATTCTATTATCATGTTAGTGCTGCTCTGTTAGCCACGTGATAGATTTTCTTCTGAAGTTCGGGAAGGTTTGGGTCGGCTTAAGGCAGGGGGAGTGTGTTCCAAAGCTGGGCCGCCATAACTGGGAAACTACTCCCTCCCGATTTTTTTTAGATTGTACCTAGGGACAACCAGATAGGAGGTATTTGTAGACCTAGTGATCTGAACTGAAGATCTGGTGTTGAATTTCTCTAGTGGGTTTAGTGGTGCTGCATGGTTTAAGGATTTAAACGCGATGGACATGGTTTTAAGATGGATCCTTTCCTTGATGGACAGCCATTTGACATGTCTTCTTGTTTCTGAAATATGTGCTTTCCTAGGGATGCTAAGGGCAGTCCTCGGGGCATTATTTTGCAGGATTTGTAATTTGTTGGTAACGTATTTACTAGCTCCCAAGTAGAGACCGTTAAAATAATCTAACTTAGACAAGCTTCAAGGCAAGGGAGGGAACAAGGGAAAATACAACCACATTCTTGCAGGCCATGAACAGTAAGGATGTGAAATTAACTATCGTACTCGGCCTGACGACATTTCAGATAGTGCAAGAGCTAAGACATAGATAAGGAAGGGAGGGGGAGAGTGGGAAGGAAATGGAAACAGACAGGCGACTACCGTACTAGGCCTGACGACATTTCTGGTAGAGCCGAAGAAAAACAAAAGGTGAGAGAGAGGGGTGCAGAAAGGGAGGGGAGAAACAAAACAAGCGACTATCATACTAGGCCTGATGACATTTCAGATCATGCTGGAGGGGTGGTGAGGAGGGAAAAAACAGTAAAGGGAGGGTGGAGAAAACAGACAAGGTTGCTATCATATTAGTTCCAGGGACAATTCTGCTAGAGTAAGTGCATAGAAGAAAGTAAGGGGAGGAGATGGGAAAAGGGAGAAGGGAAAGGAGGAGAGAACAGAGAGTAAGCAGTCAAAAAGAGTGGAGAAGCAAGAGTGGAGAGCGAATACAATTGCAGAAGTCAGTAGTAACACAAAATGTTGCAAGCCAGGATACAAGATGAAGATGGGAACAGCATGATTCAGGGCCACCATGAGTACAAGATGCAAAGGAAGTCCAGCATGAAAGTTGAGAAAGAGTGATGCACCATGAATGTCCATAAAAGTCAAATCCAGCATTGGCCACAAGACGGTGATGGTGAAGGAAGGCACCTGGTGGGCGGGGCTTGCTAAGTGGTGAAAAAGAGCAGCAGGCAGGAAGGCACCAGGTGGGTGTGGCTTGCTAAGTGGTGAAAAAGAGCGGGAAGCAGGAAGGCACCATTGAGGTGACAGCTTTCCTTGGAAAGAAAAGGTTTGCAGGCTCTTATCAATTTGCCAGTGTAGGCTGTGGCGTTGACTTGTTTATGTAAGTTCAAGGTGGAGTCTAGATAGAAACTAGAGTTTTTACCTCTTTAGCCACTAGGATATTGTTCCCATCGATATTGAATGAGGCATAGTCTGTATTGAGTTTATTTAGGTTAGCTGGGGAACCTAGAATCAGAAGCTCAGTTTTATCATCATTCAGGCAGAGGCCATGGGTGGCCATCCATGCCTGAATGATTAGATACATTTTGTTCACTAGCAGAACGTCAGTATCGTAAATGCCTGTTAGACGGAGGAGGATCTGGGTGTCATCTGCATAGCTAGGGTAGGTGACGCCCAGATTGTCCAGTTTATCGAATAACTGCTTTGTGAAAATATTGTACTTAGTCGGTGATACGCACAAGCCTTGAAGGACTCCACATTTAATTGGGATTGGGTCTGCGGCTGCTGATGGTGAGAAGACTCTCACGGTCCTATTGTTTTGAAAAGATTGGATCCACACAATAGCACCCTGAGAGAAATAGGGCGCTGTGGTGAGGTGGTCGCAAAGTACTCCATGGTCAACCAAATTGAAAGCGGCCGACAGGTCCAAAAGTAACAGCAGTGCCATTTTCCCATGTATCCTTGAGTTCATCAATCTAGGTTTTTAAGTCAATCAATGCCAAGATTGCTGAGTTCCGAGGTGATGGTTAATCTCTAAGTAGTCCTGGATTTGGAGGTATGCAACCCTATCCAATATCTTCAGTAAGAACGGGACTGTGGTGATTGGCCTGTAGTTCGTAGGAATAGTTGGGTCTAAAGATTGTTTTTTGAGCAATGGTAGAACCCACGACTCCTTTAAGTTAATGGGTACAATACTTGAGGAGAAAGAGGCATTGATTAATTTGGCTATGAATAGGGGCAGGTCTCTGGCGGCGTGTTTCATTATTTGAGCCGGACAGCGATCTCCTTGGCAATTTGAGGGTTTAAGTGATGCAATAATTTTTTGAACCTGCGGAACAGAGACTTTGGCGAATTTGAAACATTGAGGTGGTTTGGTAGATGGTTTTCGGGTACACTGTGATGTATCCACATTTTGCAAATTAGGCGCATCTACATTTTGCAAGTTTAGGCGTTTGTCAGCGATTTTACTTTGAAGTATGGCTATTTTGTTGGTGAGAGCATTCTGAATGTTCTTACAGCATAGTTTGTACTTTACGCAAGGATCCGTTGGCAGAATGGGAGTCTCCATTTCTCTAAGGATAACGAAAACCGCTCTTTAGTACTGGAACTAGCTTGATTAATTATATTGTTATATGTTTCTTGGTATTTAACGGCAAAGTTAATCAATTTCGTTTTATTCTCTGCAGAAGGGAGGCGTTTCCAGATGGTTTCCAATTTTCTTTTTTCTGCTCATAGAGTTTTTAGCTGAGGAGTGAACCAAGAGTTCAGGTGGGCTTTTGGTTTGCCTTTGCACATTTTAAGCGGGGTGATGATGTCCAATGCTTTGAAAGTATCTACTAACATAATTTGGGTCGGTTATGCCCTCTAAGGAATTCAAGGTAGGGATCACATGTAGAAGGATGGCGTCCACCGTAATGTGCCGTTTGTGCTTTGTAGGGCAAGGAGGTGCTAAAAGGTTAGTTTTCGTTTTAAAGGTTTTTTGACTGTGAGAGTAAATGACAATAGCTAATGGTCCGTCCATGATTGGGGTGTGATTGATGTGATTACTGTGTCACAATTGAGATCAGCTACCCAAACTAAGGTTCTACCTTTTGACATGGGCCGGCTGGCTAACTTTGTGGTTGAAGCCATGTTCCGTGAGGGTGTTGGCTATTGCTAGTGCTTGGTGATCGTTGGGGTCATTGAGACCCAAGTTGAAATCTCCTACTATTAATAATTGCGTGGAGGTTTTTGTATTGTTCGATAGTAGTGTCAACATGTCTTCCTCAAAGGTGCCGATGGGTCCTGGAAATCTATATAGTAGATGGATAGTTATGGTGCCAGAGTTAGAGATTGGTATTTTAGCTGTGTGTAATTCACAAGAGGAGAAGGTTAGTGAAGTAGCTAATCTAAGGTGAAAGTTGGATTTACCTCTACAGTCTAACCTGTCCGTTCTTATGATTGAGTAGTTGTCTGGTACAGCAAGTAGGAGTGAGGGGCCTGCAGCTGCATGAAACCACGATTGTGTTGTAGCCAGGAAGTAAAGGTTTTCCGTTGTTATTCGATCAGCAACGTCTGTCGAGTGAGCTACCATTGATCTGGCATTAATTCAAGCACCCTTAGTGGTATATGTGGGTGCATTTGTCGGACTAGCACTTAAATTATCCTGTTTCAGTTTCTTATTATTGTTACTCAGTGTTTTAGTCGATTCTTTGCTGGGTGTGGCCAGGTTTTTTTGACAGATTGGTGGTGGATTTTCTGGAGGAGCGTGGAGCGCAGGCCATGTTGAGGTAGGAGTCTGGAGAGAGTCTGTTGTTTCTGACTTGGTTAGGGCGAGGATGTTTATTTGATGTCAACTGGATAAGGGGGCCATTAGTACCCAGAATAGGTTAAGGCAGGTTAAGGTTGGTAACACTCGAATGCACTGTGTTAGGACTCTTAGAGTCTAGGCAGAGTTTGGGTAGGAATTTGGTTGGCTTTATTGATGAGTCCAGATGGTTGTAATTAAGTGCAGGTAGGAAGGGTGTGGCCTTGATTCCTCGCAGTAGGTAATTAGTACTATTCATGGTAAGACTGTGGTAGTACGCAGATGATCTGTATCTGGATGGTAGGTACTGGTTTAGGTCAAGGGATGACTCTAATAAAAGTAGTAGTCCAACCAAATTCAGCTTTTTCAACAATTTTACAATTTCAGTTGTCAGCAGAATTTCATTTCCAGAAACTGTTTCTGGGAAAGGGCAATCTGTAGACAACCACCAATCATGGGAAACAAATCCGGACAAATGTTGCCGTCTTATTTTTAATGTTCCTGGGCAGTTGACCAGCAAATGTCTCAGATTTTGTGAACGTACGTCCTCACGTAAGTCACAGGTATCATTAGTAGTTTCATCTCTTTGCCTAATATGGTGAATTTCACGAGTGAGCAAAATGTTCAAACGAAATCTCAAGAAATCAGATCTCGCCCTGGGATCGGGGAATTTCTTGAAGTACATAGGGAGAAACAATCTAGGTTTATCAACGGATATTAAGGACGGAGAGACCTTTGAAGATCGCATAGCTGCTATAGTTGTAATCCAATCCGCCTATTTTAAAAAGACGCACCTTAACTTTCATTGGATTAATCAATCAGGCTCTCTTCCGTGCAGTCGGCCTCCAATAAGATTTTTGTACACAACGTCTTAAGAGCAATTAAGTATTGATTAGAGCAGTCCTGTAGAGCAAAGGACACGTCTTCATGTAAAGACAGTGGGGCGGGGGGGGCTAAGATTAACCTGTATAGAGAAATCCACCTACACTCCATCCATGCTGTAAGCGACTCTAGGCCCGATTCGTACCTTACACAAGCAATAGACACAGAACTGGGCAGACAGAGGACACGCTTCCATATGTTGCCCTCTAGTCTATCCCAATCAATAGATGAGACAGAGGGTTGATATCAAAGCCAAATGGCAACGCAGGGATGACTTGACAAAATACCTGATAACGGGCAAGAGAGAAAATTTGCATAACTTGATTAAGATCTTTTTCATGTGTGAGCCAAACTGCATGATTTTTGCCTTTAGGATATCTGTCGCATGAGCTTTAGTTGGAAAAGATCTAACCATTGTTCCCAAATAGATTACTTTTTTTGCAAATGGAATATTTTGATTGTTCATGCTCCACCTCAGAAGCTTCGTGTCCTTCAACAGATTTTTAAATACAAGATCTTCGACTTGAAGGATTAACCCTCGAGTCATTAAGTTCTGCATATTTTTGAAGCGCAGCAAGCATTTGCTGTAGGCCTATTTGTGTGTAATCCAATAGGACAATATCATCGGCGTAGGCCATCCAATTTATTTTAGTTTTACCGATCCTTGGACTGGCCAAAGCTGATTCCTCCAACCACTTTACCAAATCAGACAGATATAGAATGAAAAGAAATGGTGGGATGATACACACCTTGTTGTACCCCCCTATTTGTTGTAATCGGGCTGTACAATCTCCCAGATCTGTCCAATCTAATTTGCAATTCTGAGTCCCTGTGGAGTTCGATTACAATGGCAAGCACGTTTTCTGGTAGGCCCCAAGCCCTCAGCTTTTCCAACAGGTGCCCCCTATTGATCATGTCGAAGGCTTGCGACAAATCAATCCATGCCCCATATAGGGGAGGCCAACCCTTGGAAAAGGACCCACAGCTCACGGTACTCAAAACTAGGCCATTCAGAGAGGTTGAAAGAACTCTACGGAAACCTATCTGATGTTTAGAGGGTATACCCTTTGCTTAAGCCCATCTTTCCAGATCTTTAAGGACTAAGCCTGCAAATGTTTTCCCGTCAGCATCCAAAAGGGATATGCGACGGTAGTTTGAGGGAAGTAAACGGTCTCCTTTTTTGTAGATTGGTATTATTATAGCTTTTCTCCATGAATCTGGTATTTTTTTGGTGGTTATTATTTTACTAAACAGAGCTGCCAGCAAGTGGGACCAAAGATCTGGATCAGATTTAAAAATCTGATTACTCAGACCATTCGGTCCAGCCGTTGTAGACACTGATTATTTTTTTCATCAGCATTCTGAGGTCATCTTGTGTCGTGTTTAATTCCCAAATAACCGCATTTGCCGGGGGAACGTTACATGTTTTACTGCTCCATATAGTTTGGAAAAATGGTCGACCTAAGCTATTTCCTGAATAATACCATCCTTTAGCGTGTTACTAGAAGCGTCCATCAAGTTGATTAAGGACCAAGAATTGCGTGAATTGTTCAGACAAATGGCTCTTAGCATTGACTTCCCATCTGTCTGCATTTGCTGGTACTTGTTGGACCTAGACCAATTCCTATAGTTATTTCTTATACTCTTGGCCTCACTCAGGTACACCTGCGTGTCGCCAGCATTTTTTTCAACAGTCTCAGTGACTCTCATTTCCCTTTTTTTTGACCCAGGTCTTATCATCAAAGTGGCGAGTATGTTTTACCACTGATATCGGACTCTCCTTGTCTGGGATTGAGGTCCCATAGGAACTTTACAAAATTCCTTGGTTCACACAATGATTTGAACTCTTTGTCATACAGGGGATTAATCGTGAGATTAAGTGAATTGGTGAGATCCCTCCCATCCCCTTGCAATCTAACCACTCTATTCCTCCCATTGTTCACACTGAGTTCCAAAGGGTAGAAGACCTTCCCAATTACTCTTTGTTGATCAATAACGGCCTCCAGGATCTCATGATCACTCGGGAAGCCATTGCTGATTGAGAATTGAACACAACAATCAACTACATTCTTGGCGAGAAATAGATGGTCAATAGTGGAATAGCTATCATCCCTTTTCCAAGTTGGCATGGGAGGGCAGTCCCCTGTGATATTCCTATTCGCCATATGTAGATCCCAATCATACATAAAGTTGTACTAAGACTTCCCATTATTAGACGGCAGTTTACATGAACTCCAGAAGGGTGGCTCCTTTCTTCTGAAAGGTTTTTGGGGGCATATCCTCCTTCCCCTGGCCGTCACTAGGCCTTTGTATAGTTCCACACAAATGGTGAGGCAGGGGGAGAGAGGTCTCATTTCCCCAAGCCTTTCCAGGCAACACTTTACAGTTCAACCAAGATGGGCAAAGTCTCTCTCTTCCCCGGGCTCTCTTTCAACAAACGCAATACTATCTGGATTTTTACCAGAGGATATATCTTGCCTCCTCTGGTCTTCTCTCGACTTTTGCTAAAGGATAATTCCTTCTCCCACCCCCCCCCACCCTGGTCGTCTCTTGACTTTAACTAAAGAATGTTTCTCTTTTCTGTTCTTCTTCTGACCTTTGCCAAATGATATTCCCCCCAAACCCCTTGCTGCCCCTCCTCCCCATGGTCTTCTCGCCTGGTTATGTGGGTCCCAGACCCCTTTCTCAGGTTTAGAATGTCTTTTTTTTAGGTCCGGTTCACTATCCAGCCTGGCATTGTTTTGCATATACGATCCTTCAAACCTCTTAACCATCTGGTCCCAGACCCCCATCTTCAGGTTTATAATGTCTCTTACTCATACTCTGTTCACTATCCTGCCAGGCATTATCTTGTATGTATAACTCTCCAAACCTCTTAACATTTGGGCCGCAGACCCATATCTCTCTTCTGGTTTCATTGGGGTGCTCTCTCACCCAGTATGTTTTGTTTCTCTGTTTGGTCCCACTGGGATGAGGAAGCTGATTCTGTACTCCCTCTCCCCTGTCTACATCCTCTCGGGCTTCCCAGTGCCTTCCCAGACCACCTCTGCCTACCTTCTTACTTGGTCCATGAGGGTTCCGGTCCTCGTTAACACATGCAAGCTTCTCTGGCTTCCCCTGGGCTCTCGCGGTCTGCTCTCAGCATGTCCACCACGCTGTTTTCTGGCCGTTCATCAGGTCTCGCCTGGACCATGCGGATGGCTTCCTTCCTGCCACCAGATGTCTGGTATCCCAGCCTTCAGGTGAGCCCTCGTTCCACTCAGCCTTCTCGGATGACGTTTCCCATCTCCCAGCATACGGGTCTACAGCGCGATCTACCTGTGTGGCTTCGCTCCCCAGCTCGAGGCTCCTCTGGGGCAGGACTGACTCTGAGGAGAGTCCTTCATCAGTTTTTATGGTAAGCCGTCTTTTGAATTCTTGGTAACTAGTATGTTTATTTTGGTTCTGCGTCTGTAACGCTCACCTGATTCCCGTAGAGGCGCCAGTCTTGACTGGGCGTATACCGTATCTGCAAAGGTGATGTGTAACATACGGCTGGCTCTATGGGCTGGACCTCTGTGCACTGTATGTCTGACTTGAAGGGTAAGATGTCTGCAGATAGAAAATATGGGATTAAGGAACTGGGTTATTGAATGTCTCTCTCTTCTTCCCTTTCTCTTCTCCTGTAGAACCCCAAAGGTTAACGCTCTCACCTTAGGTAAGTGAACGCCGTGCTCTCCATCTGCCTTGGGGCAGGGTGCTGTAACCAGTTTCTTCACTGGATAAGGGGAGCAGGCCTCTTGACTTCAGAGGACTGCTGTCCGTCGTTTACTGCACGAACGGTAAGTTTCGAGTAATTCTAATGTCTTTAAAGTCTTTAGTAATGATGTTTCTTGTTTTGCAGGGTTCCGGCAATGGCGGATGACGGGCTGAAGTGAGTTGAAGATGGAGCCCGTGTGATGAATAGAAGCGCCTGGAAGCACGTAAGTAAGCGCGTGTTGCCTGCTTCACGATGCGCTCTAACTGTCTTTTTATTTTGCAGGTACAAGTTCGGAGCGGCTGCAGGGTGCCGGAATACCCACTGGGTTAGATGTGGAACGGAGTAATGGCACGTGAGTATTAAAGTTCCCCAATGTCTTTAAACGCACCTTGTTTTGTCTTTCAGATGCGGGATGCAGCGCCGAAGGCCTCCGGAGCGTGCGAAGAGTTGGTAAGCCTTTGTCTTTCAGATGCCGGAATGCAGCGCGAGGCGTTGGTGACAGCCGATGGACCAGGTAAGTGAAGAGCTGTCACTGAAGACCGTAATGCTAACCTGTTCTTTCTTGTCTTTATAGGTGTTGCTGAAGACTGGATTCAGGATGGTAAGCCTTTTTCCTTAGGCCCAGGATCAGATGCAGAAGACACAATGAGCGTTCTGCTGCAGAGGATGCAGAATAACGCAAAGCAAGATTCATCCATCGGGTGTGGTTTAAATAGCCTCCTGTAGTGCTTAGGTGTCTCCTTCCACAGCCACGCCTAGGTAAGAAAAGAGTTCCTGCTTTCCAGAAGAGTTCCAGTGTTCTGAATCTAGGGAGTGGCTCCTGCCCCACCCAACAGGAAAAGTAGTTCCAAACAGAAGAGGATCAGAGGCTCAACTGGCAGGCAAGTAAGCAGCATGGTCTGCTGCAGGTAAGTCCACCCAAGCATTATGAGCCCGGCGCTTCCAGCGCTGGGACTGGGCATATTTATGAGCCTGGTGCCACTGGCGCCAGGACTGGGTCCAAAAGGTCCCAATTGGGACTGGTTGGCAATCGGAACCTGGGTTATGGATCTGCTTCCAAGGGAGTTGGGAAAACCCTGACCTTTTGGAAGCAGAGATCATGACAGCGTCTGGCTCTTCGTTGCCCTGCTCTTCTTCGTGCCAGTTTCTGGAGCCTCCTACTCTTTCCTCACTCTGCCTCATCACAGTACTGTTTATCTGATAGACAGGGTTACTAAGCGTGAATTAACTAACAGAAGAAAGAGGAGACGTAGGGTGGGGGTGCTTGGGCCCTATCCATGTTGTTGGATGAGTAATGTATGGCGGCATGGTGGTTGACATACTGTGTTCTCCCTTGATAGTCTTCCATTCTCCCGTAGAGGGGGTCTCCTCCCATGGGATCCCCCCATGCAGTACCACCCCCAGGGGGACTTTCGGGTAGCAACCTCACCTCCCTGGATCCATGGGAAGGCTTCCCCTCCTGGAGAGAAGTGACGACATCAAGGGATTCGTCACAATAGGCTCTTTGCTATTTAGTGTCTCACTTTTGTAACATTAACTCTTTGACATCTTTAATTCTTTTTTTCTTCACAGTACTGTGACAAATCCAGGGTGTTCTGTGGCGAATCCAGGGTGTTGGTCCTTTCTCCCCATGGGCGTGCCACACCGTTTGAGGCTATGGAGGGGAGCCCGCTAAGCAAGACCCTCCATAGGTGTCTGGGCAAGTGGGACCTCACTGGGAGTGACTCCCTTCTAGGGGACAAGGACTCCCGATTCCACGTGGATCACCCTATACCAGCCCGACAATCTGCTTATATAGGACTGCCCCCAAACATCATTAATGGGAATTTATATATATTGGCTTCAGATAGTGCTGGACAGAAAAACCATGAATGGAAACAACGTACCCCTTTTCCCACGAGACACTCTGTAAAAGGGACGAACTGTATATGGAAGATGCAAGAGCGATACACCAGGGGAAACTCTCTTGACAGATCCACGGCTTCGAGGGGTGGATCGGAGTACAGCCACAGAGCCGACGGAAAAGGAAAAGCAAAGCAAAGCGAAGACGCTGGGAGCCTGGCGGACTGTCACAGAATTCCATTGGAATTACCTGGTCAGCTAGGAAATGCTGGTTCATACGGGGAGAAGCTCCCCACTTGCTTGGCAGAAAAAACCTTGCACCCTACAAAATGCAACAGGTAGCACAGGGTTGTGACTTAGACTCCCGATAGACGTCTCCACCTTTGTCTAAGGGCACACCCTTTCTGTGCTTGCTACAATGTTGTATACAATGAAGAATTGCTTAAAGATGTGGGTTTGTGGTTTGTTAGTTTCACCTAATGGAACTCAATATAAACAAACTCATCCACCTACCATATGAGCACATTGAATCAACCCTGTAAATGGTAACTATTGCGGTGTGACAGGTTCCCTAAAGTGGTACCTCATTAACACGTGTGCATGTTTAAGGATTGATAGGTAGAGCAAAACATAATTCAAACAAAATGAATGGCATAACATATATCAGCAATACATAAATACAAAAAAATATGTTCAGAGTCACAAATAATGCAATGACTATGGATATGTAAGTTAATACATTTTATTCTCAAAAATAATATATCTCTGAGCTCACCCCTTTTAATGCCAAATACAATCCAATTACAAAGTATAATTCCCAATTGACATTGTAAGTAAATCATGAGCAGGTGTAAATCATGACCTAGGTGAGTGTTGCCCCTGTGTGCTGCGGCTGCTTTTCAGCCTTTGCTGCCTTTTGCGGATTGAACTTGGGTCCCGAGGCCCCGTGCAGACCCCGCCGCCACCCCGCGCCTGACTCCCGAGTCTCCTTCCGTCCCTCCCGCCTCCTGACCCGCCCCCCCTGCTTCCATCGGTCCGTGGACCTTGGTGGCTGTACTATAGCCACAGAGCAACGCTCACCAGCCCCATCTACACCGGAGCTAGGTGAGTGTTGCCCCTGTGTGCTGCAGCTGCTTTTCAGCCTTTGCTGCCTTTTGTGGATTGCACTTGGGCCCCAAGGCCCTGTGCAGACCCGCCCGCCACCCCGCGCCCACCTCCCAAGTCTCCTTCCTTCACTCCCACCTCCCGTCCCACCCCCCTGTTTCCATTGGTCTGTGGCCCTTGCTGGCTGTGCTATAGCCACAGAGCAACGCTCACCAGCCCCATCTACACCGGAGCTAGGTGAGTGTTGCCCCTGTGTGCTGCGGCTGCTTTTCAGCCTTTGCTGCCTTTTGTGGATTGCACTTGGGCCCCGTGCAGACCCTGCTGCCAGCCCGCGCCTGCCTCCCGAGTCTCCTTCCTTCCCTCCCATCTCCCGTCCTCCCTGCTCTCATTGATCCTCTCGGCTCCCATTACCGGCCCTCCCAGGGCAACCCTCTGCTCTGGCAGCCCTGCGGCTAAGGACCTTAAGGCCAACGACGGCTCCAACAGAGGCGGCTCCAAGAAGTGTCAGAGGAAGCAGTGACCAGCCGTTAACCATCAACTACAAGGACCAATAAGGTAGGAGTGGCCGGGGTCAAGAGTAAGGGCAAACACCCTACCCTAGATCCCGAACCACTTTCCAAACCCATAATAAACAAGGTGATTACTCTGCACTGCATCTCTCTCCTTCACCCGCAACTTAGAGAAAAACTCAAATCTAGTAGAGGTTCTATCTCCGATCTGCACAGTGTGATAACTAGTTTGCATTGATATGCCTCTCTCCCACTATATACGTCTCTCAAATTCTAGTAGAGGTTCTATCTCCAAATTGCATTGTATGACATCTGGATTGCACTGATGGGCCTCAGTCCCACTATTCCGGTCTCTCAAATCTATTAGAGGTTCTTTTTCCAAATTGCTTTGTATAACATATAGATTGCCTTGATAGGCCTCTCTCCCACTATACAGGCATCTCAAATCCAGTAGGGTTTCTATCTCCAAATAGCATTGCATGACATCTAGACTGTATTGATAGGCCTCTCCCCCACTGTATGGGTCTCTCAAGTTTAGCAGTGGATTCTTTGTCCAAATTGCATTGTGTGATACTCTGATTGCATTGATAGGCCTCTCTCTCACTATACAGGTCTCTCAAATCTAGCAGGGGATTCTGTGCTCAAATTGAATATTATGACATTCAGATTGCACTGATAGCTTCTTTCTCCAAATTGCACGGTATGATATCTAGATTGCATTGATGGGCCTCTCTCTCGCTATACAGGTCTCTCAAATCTAGCAGGGGATTCGGTGTCCAAATTGCATTGTATGATATCCAGATTGCATTGATAGGCCTCCCTCACGCTATAGAGGTCTCTCAAATTTATCAGGGGATTCTGGGTTCATATTGCATTGTACAATACTCAGATTGCATTGATAGGCCTCTCTCCGTCTCTCAAATCTAGCTGGGGTTCTGTCTCCAATGGCACGGTGTGATATTAGACTGCTTGACAGGCCTCCAAACTGTATTGTACGATATCTAGATTGCATTGATAGGCCTCTCTCCAACTATACAGGCCTCTCAAATTTAGCAGAAGTACTGTGTCCAGTTTGGATTGTGTGACATTTAGATTGCATTGATGGGCCTCTCTCCCACTAAACGGGTCTCTCAAATCTAGCTGGGGTTCTGTCCCCAACTGGACTGTGTGATATTTAAATTGCATTGATAGGTCTCTCTCCCACTATACAGGTCTCTCAAATTCAGCAGAAGTAGTGTCCAGTTTGCATTGTGTGACATTTAGATTGCATTGATAGGCCTCTCTCCCGCTATACAGGTCTCTCAAATCTAGCTGGGGTTCTGTCCCCAACTGCACTGTGTGATATTTAAATTGCATTGATAGGCCTCTCTCCCACTATACCGGTCTCTCAAATATTGCTGGGGTTCTGTCCCCAATTGCAGTGTGATTTTTAGATTGCACTGATAGGCCTCCAAACCGCATTGTATGATATCTAGATTGCATTTGATGGGCCTCTCTCCCACTATACAGGTCTCTCGAATCTGGCTGGGGTTCTGTCTCCAATTGCACTGTGTGATATTTAAATTGCATTGATGGGCCTCTCTCCCACTATACAGGTCTCTCAAATCTTGCTGGGGTTCTGTCCCCAATTTCACTTTGCGATTTTTAGATTGCACTGATAGGCCTCTCTACCACTATACAGGTCTCTCAAATCTAGCTGGGGTTCTGTCTCTAGTTGCACTGTGTGATATTAGACTACGTTGACGGGCATCCAAACTGCATCGTATGATATCTATATTGCATTCATAGGCCTCTCTCCTACTATACAGGCCTCTCCAATTTAGCTGAAGTACGGTGTCCAGATTGCATTGTGTGACATTTAGATTGCAGTGATAGGCATCTCTCCCACTATACAGATCATTCAGATCTCGCAGGAGCTCTGTCTCCAATAGCGCTGCCTGAAATTATATTGCAATGATAGGTGCATCCCCCACTACACAGGTCTCTCAAACTTGCTGACCACCTCACTCTTAAGTGAGATAGAACCCACTAGGGAACTACGGTGGAGTGACACCCCAACTAGGGGCTCACGCCTCATAAGGCGTAAATCCTAACTGCACTCCTCCAAGCCACTCTTCAACTAGGAGATATTCTTCTCACACCCACATAGCTAGCTCACCGCAGTGAACCGCGTCCAGGGAAACGGACACTAAAGAGATCCCCCGATAACACCAAATATGTAACCCTTATCCACCTCCCCTAAGCCCTCTCAAGACAGCGACTGAACGAGTCGGTAGCATCAGCCGGAATACCACCTACAGACAGAGCCCGAACCAGTGGCAGACAACCTTCCACACCCACTACTACACCACAAGACAACCTGACCAAAGCGGAACCAGCTGGACATCACCAAACAAACAAACTAAACTACTATCAATCTTATAATGCTGTGCAAACGATCCATTCCGAGGGAAAGAACAAGAGAAGAAGAAAGAACAAACACTCCAGAACAACAACAAAGAAAGACAACTACAGAACGCACCCCCACAGATAGGAACAAAAATCAAACCAACACTGAGAGAAGAGAAAAATCTCTACTTAACTCCTTACCTCGCTGACAACTGCACAGGAAACCAACCCAAGGCTAGAAGCAGCAACATCAAATAACCTAACACAAGCATGTAGAAGAAGGATGAACAACAAAAAAAACAACAAACACATGACCGATGCGATAACACCCTACATCACCAAAGCAAGAGGAACGTCAAATCAACAAACACAACTCCCGGAAGACGAGCCCGATGAAAGCAAAAACCCAAGACAGAACCTAGAGGAACTCTTTGAAGACGCTGACACCCCGAAACCTACTGTCCAACAAGTGATCGACCAGGAAGGAAACCTCAACACTGATAAGAAGACGAACTCAACAAGAAAGTCCAAACCAAACAACACCTCCAAACTCCACTGCAATCTAATAAACGCAAGATCCATGTCCAAACAAACACTCAACAGAGACCTTCGACCTACTCGATGACAACGGCATTGACACCCTGTTCATCACAGAAACATGGCTGGATGACAAATCACACTCCAAAGCTGCCTTCCAACTGACTTCAAATGCCTTCAAATAAACAGGAAAAACAAAAAAGGAGGAGACATCGCAATAGCATTCAAAACACCTGAAGTTAAAACCGGACGAACCACTCAACATCCTCAACTGCGAAACCATGTTAATACACCTAACGATGAGTCCAAAAACCAACATCACATTCATTCTGGTGTACAGACCACCGACATATGATGCAACCTTCGTTGACAACTTCATAGAAGCCATCACCAAATTAGCCATCAACCATGAACACCTAATCATCCTGGGGCACTTCAACATTTGGTTTGAAGACAGTCACACCAACTCCCATAACTCACTCACTGAACAACTCGCCACCATTAAACTACGACAACTAGTAAAAGGGGCAACACACTCGGCAGGACACATCCTCGACGCAATTTTTGCAAATGAAAAACTCATCACCACGCCACCTCCGATACAAATACTGTGGAGCGACCACCTCATCATCCCATTCATGATTACCATGCCAACCCAAGTACGCATCCAACCTCCTAAACTCAACCACCACCAAAAGAAACTGGAAACACGTCACAGAAAGCAACCTATTCGAACAACTGCAATTAACCAAACCCTCAACTACAGAACTAGAGCTAGCTGACCTAGACGGGAAAGCAGAACTACTACACAAATGGATTGCAGACACAATGAATAAGATCGCCCCAGAAAAAACATTCACCCCATCAAAAAAAAGAGCAATGGCAAAATGGTTCACACCACTGTTAAACACAATGAAAAAGGAAAACAAAAAGATGGAACTGGAATGGAGGAAAGAATACAACCCAGACAAAAAAACACTGTTCCAAAAACAAATCCGCGCATACAAGAAGGAAATTCAAAAGGCGAAGAGAAGGCGTTATGATGACAGAATCACCAATGCCACCAACACACAAAAAGAAATGTTTAACATGAGATGAGAAACCCACCAGGCTGCGATAACACCCCAACCCCCTCAGAGAAACTTTGCAAAGACCTGGCAGACCATTTCAAGAAAAAATCAATGATATCCGATAAACCATACAAAAGAGACCAACCAACCACAACATACAACCAAACGAACCTAACACAGAACCACAGCACAAACTCATAAACTTTCCTGAAATATCAGCAGAGGCATTCGCAATGCTGGTAAAACGCAGCAAGAAAGCTGGATCACCCATGGATCCCTGTAACCCAGACATCTACAAATCAATCCTCGCACAAGGAACGCCATCAGAATACTACAGAAACCTTCTAAATCTATCACTAGCAACAGGGACTGTGCCGAGGATCTTCAAATCAGCCTATATCAAGCCACCTCTGAAAAACACAAGTACTGACGTAGAAGACATCTCCAACTACAGGCCAATCTCAAACATTCCCTACCGGGCAAAACTCCTGGAAACCTATGTATATAAACTTACCCAAGAGCACATAGAAAAACACCACCTGCTAGACGAAGCTGAAGTCAGTTTCAGACCAGCAAGAGGAACGGAAACGGCACTACTTTCCATCTGGGATGACCTTAAAACTAACGCAGACTCAAACACAACCTCAGCCCTTATTCTACTCGACCTCTCTGCAGCCTTTGACACAGTTAGCCATGACACCGTGACCAAAAGACTAGAAGTCATAGGCATAACAGACACAGCACTACTCTGGACTAAATCATTCCTAGCCGACAGAACAGAAACCGTATGGATTCAACCCTTCAAAACCACTCCACGAGTTAATGACTGTGGAGTACCACAAGGATCCTCACTATCACCACTATATTTCAACATCTACCAGACTCTGGTCATCAGAATCTTAGAAAAATACAACATTACTTGCTACAACTACGCCGATGACACTCAAATCATCTACAAAATCAAAGACAACAAAGTGGATCACTCAACTCTAATCGACTGTCTGAAAGAAGTCTTCAACTGGATGAATACCAACAACCTGAAAATCAACCCAGGAAAGACCAAAATCATGATCGTATCCAAAGACCAAGGGAACGAAACCGCCATCCAATGGTCAACGGAAATGGGAACCGCACCAACATCATCTAAGGTAGTAAAGAATCTGGGAGTTCTGATGGACAACACCCTAACCTTAGAACCACAAATAAACGCAACAGTGAAGAAATGTTTCTTCCTCCTCCACACGGCAAGAAGAATCCTACCTTTCCTCTCCTTCACGCACAAAACACTCACTATCGTCGCCCTCATCATGTCAAGAATCGACTATGCAAACGGCCTCTACCTCGGAATACCAGAATACCTCCTGAAGAAACTACAACGAATCCAAAATGTGGCAGCCAGACTACTCCTCAAATTATCCAGAAGAGACCACATCACTCCTGCCCTAAAAACACTACACTGGCTCCCAGTAAAACATTGCATCACCTTCAAAAACATGTGCATAACGCACAGGGCAAACGGAGGACAAGGAGCAGAATTCCTTCAAAAGAAAATAACAGTCTACAAACCAAAGAGGCCCCTCCGATCCAGCAACGAAATCCGCCTGGAACTAAAACCATACCTCAAGAAAAAACTTGGCACCTTCTTCTACCACTTAGCTGCAAAAACCTGGAACAACATCCCAAAAGAGATAAGAAACACGGAAGATCGCCACAAATTCAGAAAATTGCTAAAGACCTGGCTTTTCAAGACCGCAGACTCAAACTGAAAACCGAAACAACAGAGAAAAGGGACGACTAAACTGGAAAAGACACTGACAGCCCCAGAACCGACAGGGAAGCTCCCGCAGTACCGGGACGGATGACAACAGATAGACTGAAACACAGGTGACACCCATGGAGACAGACTCAACTACCCCAGACAATCCCACCAACAACCTCCCGGCCCCCTTAGTTGCCACCAGGTACCAAGTATCAATTGAATTGTCAAGATACTGACGATCGCCACACTAGCTGAGTGGTGAACATTGGCTGGTGCTCTGGCCACAGGAGTAGGAAGGGAGGACCAGTGGTGTTATGAGGGAGGCTGGTTGAGGTGGGGGACAGATGTGAAAGGGACATTGAATGCAAGATGGGCCCATATCAGATCTGTGGCGCATCAGGAGAGACTACACAAGCCCAGCGCCTCAATTCAGGATAGAGATGCCAACTAAACCATTCCACTAACATTTTCCCCCTCTGCACACACCTCTCAAACTTCAAACCAAACACAACCACAAACCTACAGCACAACAAACCACACAAACTTCACTACATTGCAACAACACAACAAAAACACACATAGACTTCCACAACAGTACACGACGACTACCGGCCACAAACACCCCAGGCCCACCCAACGGACCCACCGGGCTGAGGCCGCCAACAGCAAATCACTGCTCCCTTGCACTTTTCCTGCTTTCTCCCACTAACTCGCCCTCCCTCCCTTTTTCAGAGCCGCCAGTGCGCCAGGGGACCACTCCGGTGGTGATAGTGCGCGGTACAAATGTCCTTTAACATTAACATGTAAAACTCTCAGATCATCAAAACCTAATAACTGTTTTGTTTATGATGCCTCCAATGTGCAAAACTTGACTTTCTCTTTGAAATGCCAAACATTCTCTCAATACGAATTTCTATCTCCAGGGCGCCTGTAAATGCTGAATGCTAGTTATCCAACGGTAAATTAAACCAAAACATGCGTCCCAGTCCCTATTCTAGAGAGAAATGCAATCTTGTAATGGAAATGCAATAATAGCAAATAATCATTCGTCTTTTAAAAAAACCCAAAGGTGTAAGCAATGATAACCAATGGTAAATTCTGCACTCCATTTCAGAACAGTACTAATCAAAATGCAAATTGCTAGAATTAAATGCAAGAAATGCAACAATGAAATGCAAACTTGCAATGTCAGAGTTTTCAGTTCAAGTAAAGCCAATACCCAGCAATGTAATGGCTTCTAAATCAAGCAAGGCATTCCCCTGTCAAAGATGAGGCCTGTCAAATAATGAGGGGTTCTTCAGACCACTTCCTCAGCTACCCCCATCTGGTCAGTCAGCTTGTCAGCTGGTCAGTCCTTCAGTTTGTCAGCTTGATAGGCTACCTAATAAGACTTGCATGGTATTTGTATACCCTTTAGATGGAAAAATCCCCCAGGCAGATACTCGCATGTCACTTGATGGACATCCCTCTGGATCTGGTATCCCTAATGTAATTCTGTGAAGCGGGAACTTTTTAACCCTGCCCCTAAGGTGCGATGTGTGTCAAGAAGACACTTGTCATGCCCCCAATAACTTTACGTTGTTCACTAACTTTTAGGATTGGCAAACAATTCTCAATGCTAGACAGCATGTCTGCCCGCCACAAATGTAACTGTCTTGTCTCCAACTAGGTGGCAAATGCACTTACCTTGTGCCTAGAAAGATGCTGTTGGTGATTAGCCTGCTATCATGGACAACTTGTTTCTTACTTGGACCTTTCTACGTAGCCTCTCCTGAGAGCTACCTGTTCCAATGCCTTTTGGAAGAATACAAATGACATGGTTTCTTCTTGCTGGTTTCACTTTACACGTTTCTAGAAATCTATGCAGAACTACATTTAAAATGAACAATATAGTTTTAAAGGCACACATCTCACCCAGAGGATGTGTTGCAAAGGCAAGGCTAGCCCATTCCGGTTACCTTTCAGCGTATATCTTCAAAGCACCTCGAAACCCTCTTTTAGGCACTATACACTGTCATTAGAACCAGGCCAAGGCCAGTTTCTGCTTTTAAAAAGAAGAAAATGCCATCAGGACATGGTGCCTTAAAGTTGCTCACCCCGATATGGGTGCAGACAAATGTCAGGACAGACCAGAGAAGAAGCCGCAGTATGCCTGAAGGCGGTCTTACACTGCAAGTGGTGGCGTCACCACAGGACAGCCATGGCGGGTCTGGGACCCAGCGATGAATGCTGAAACCTTAGCGGCAGTGAGTAATGAAACATATGTTTAGCAAACTTGTGCTGAGCATCCACAAAGCAAGGGACGGAAAAGCTGAGCGAAGAGTCTGAGAGCCAGAAGGAGAAACCAGTGGGGAAACTGCTGTACGTCTGCAGGCAAGCTAAACCTTGCAAGTGGTGGCGTCGCCACGGGACAGCTGTGGCAGGTCTGGGAGTGGACCCAGTGAAGAATGCCAAAACCTCAGCAGAATCGAGTAACGAAGCAAACGTTTGGCAAACCTGTGCTGAGTGTGTCCCAAAGGCAACAGGATGTGGAGAGCTAGCCCACAACGAAAGCGAGCAAGCTGTGATGAGAAAGCCTTAGCAGTTACATCCCAAAACCGAGCCCAGTTACATCCCAAAACCGAGCCCAGTGAATCGGCCCATGCTAAATAAAGGTACAAGGGTGATTTTGAGAAGGGGAGGATACGAGGTTCAGATAAACGCTAACAAATTGACTGTTCAGTTGAATACGAAAAGTTGAGAAAGCAAGAACCCATATGTGGGGAGAACCCAGGAGGGTCAAAAAGGCTAAACATTGGCTGTCTATAAGAAAAGAGTATGAGAAACCAAGTGAGTCAATTCGGAGATAACTTTGTCATGTTCAGCGACGTTTAAGAGGAGAATATAATCAACGGTCCCAAGAGTGGCCTCAGATATCTAAAGAGAAGACCAATATTAAGAGAGTGAAATATCACACATTACAAGTTTGCAAATATAAAAGGGAAGAGAAAATCCCCAAGAGCAAAAGATATACAAGGGTAACATAAACAAATGCCTCCACCCTATATCAAGAGCTGCAGACGCTCATTTGTGAGAACACTAATAAGAGGAGAAATATTCTTTCTCCAGCATGGGGTCTAGCATGCATTTACATGCTCACGAATATTCCCCATCAGCCTGGAATCCTCGGTAAAAGAAAAACAGTTTCACTCTAAAAATGTATTTCTCCACTAAACCAATCACTGTCCTCTGGGTCATGCTGCCCCCATCAAATGACCGTCCTCTCCGTAAGACCCGCCTCTGGCAGCCATCTTCAGATTTTTACAGCACGCTGTTGGGAGTCCTCGAGTTGCTCTCCTCTAAGCTATTTGTAAATTTTTTCTACGTTTTTTCACTGAAAAATGAAAAAGTTCGATATTTTATTTTGTTTTTTTTTGTTTTGTTTTGTTTCCTCTAGAGACCTTGTGCTTTTTCTTCATCGGCTGGCAACGGGGACCCGTTGTCGTTGATGTTTTGCACCTGTCAAGGGCAAAGATTCGTAAAAGTTTCTGGAAGGCGTCTTGGGCCAACTTCGTGCCGTCCGACCATGAAGGAGGACAAAAAGGAGGGAAGGAACCTCTTCAGGCCCTGCACCAAATGCGGGCTACAAAAAGTCTTTGTAGAGGATGAACATCTACAATGTCTTTACTGCCTACACCCGTACCACAAGGAATGCGAGATATGTCTGGGCTTCTCGAAGAAGTCAATGAAAGACCGGCATAGCCGGTTGGGGGCATGGGCCAATTCAAACAAGGCACCTGCCCCGTGCTCCCAGCAGGGTCATGCCTCAGCCAGGACCGGCCGGTCTGAAGAGCTGTCTCCAAGTCTTTTGAGGTTGCCCCATCCGTGGGGTCCAAGATGAGGCAAAGAACCGCAAGTCTGATTCCACTGGGTTAGCTGCTGATGCGGGTACCAGATTGGATAGGCCACAATAAATATTGCCTTCAGCCTCTGTAACCAGCCTGCCATCGAGCTCCTCCTCAAAGATGAAGTCGCCCACCCAGACCAAGTAACGGGACATATCAGATAAGCCTAGGCTGGAGGAAGAGAAGAAGGCTGCACAGCCTAAGCAGGCTCAACCAGCGCAGCCAAAGTCCTCGTCGGCTGCTGCGGGGAGTGATGTCCCTACGAGGGTGGCTCCTACGTCCCAAAGGGTTTCCCTACCTCAAAGGCACAACACGGCCACTGAGGCAGCAGTGAAGGCTGCAGGCACCCCTGGTGGGAGAAGCACCAACCCAGATCCCGATCCAAAACTCTCAGGGAGAAAAGGGGGCGATGAGGCACCAAAACAGCCCTCCAGGGTTGATGTTCAACAGATGGACATCTCATCCACGGACGACGAAGACCAAGAGTCCATCCATACGGTCCACGAGGATGATGATGACGACGACGGCGGCAGCTGCACAGGGCCTAGTGATCCATTGTTTGCTTCACAATCGCGGGACATATCCATTAACCTTGTTGATGGAGAACCAGCAAAGGTTGCCCCCGGCACCAGTGGTGCTGCAGGCACCTGACCAGCCTCAGCGTAAAAAGAGTAAGCGCGTTCCATCACATCAGGCCCTGACTCCACCATCGGACACAGACATGGGAACCAACGAAGCTGAGGACTTTGTCATGGCAGACGATGAATCACTGCAACTGGACGCCCCTCCTAGACTCTCTCCACCAGACGAGGTGGGATCATTCCACTCTGATTTCCAGGGCCTCTGAGCTGTTCGAGCTGGTGCCCAAGTAAACCAGGAAAGAGGGCTTCTTGTATCAGCGACCACAGTCCAAGAGGAAGACCATCATGGCGGTGCCCTTCCTGGACGACATTTGGGAGGAATGCCTAGCCCTCATGAAGAACCCACACAACTCCAAACAAGCGAGACAATTTGGAGAAGAAATATAGGGTGCCGGACTCAGTGCTTGAGGTCACAACCGATGCCAAACTCGGTAGTGTCGGCTGCTGCATGGAAAAGTTCGGCTAACCCGGCTTCATCGTCATGAGTTCCCCCTTGACAGCGAGGGGAAGAAGATGGATGCTATGGGAAAGAGTGATTTACACAGCGACATCCACGATCAAGGTGGCTAATGCACTGGCCATCTTGGCCCGATATGACCAGGAGCTTTGATACAAGCTGGGGCCGATCTTGGAATTCCTCCCCGAGGACAATAACATGCAAGTGTAACTTCTGTAATTTACTGAACCAACCCAACTTTGGTGAAGCCTTAAAAGGTCTTCGCCTTATAGCCCACAACACATAAATGTGACAGTCTGATAGAAGAGGGCTGCACTGAATACTGAAGAGAGGAAGAATCCCCCTGAGACTCCCCTGCGCGGTCAGCACTAGAAATGCTAACCCCCGAAGCGAGTCCCAGGGAAACCCTCGAGGGGGAAAGAACCCTGTGCTGAGCTGCTAGGGAGCATGGGTAAACGCCCTCCTTCCCTCCGGAATGGTCGGTATTATTCTTGCTTCCCGGTATCTGGGTTTTGCTGATTGTTCTAAATTGCCCAGCTGTACATGTATTAAAGAACAACAATTAGCTAAAGAGTAGAAAATAAGAAGGACAGTAGATACTAAAGAAAGCTCCCCGCCCCTTACCGAAAGTGCCAAAAGGACTGGTAATTTAATTGAAGAGGCAGGGGAAGGAATCGGTGTGGACGGAGCCTTCTGGTGCTGCAAGATAACAAAGAATAGATTGCAAGGTCTTCTGCAATTGGAAATATCAGGTAATAGCAAATAAATATACGGAAAGGGCTTCTCCACCTGAAAGGGGTGAAAACTGAGCAAACACGTCCGTGTGAAGAGGACTCTGAAAAAGGTTCTGAAAGGGATTCTGAGAATGGTAGTTCATGATTAATAGTTCTCTCACGGCAAATGCTGATTCCTAGATGGAGAACAACAGAGTCTGTCAAAATCCTCAGCCAGCTGCAGAACAATGGGAAACACTAAAGCGCTAAAGCCGCACCTACCGAAGAACTGTTGAACGGGACTTGAGAGTGAAAACAATGGAGCCGCGGCGGTCGAGCGGATGAAGGATCGGGAGAGGCCGCAGTTAAAGGCACGGGTTCCTAGTGAAATACGGAGAGAGAGGTAGACAATTATACAAGTTGAAAAGGTCAGAATAGGAATAGAAGCCAGGAGGAAAGTACGGAAATGCCCTGAAGCGTACTAATGGAGCGTCTCGCAACCTCTGATAGAGTAGTGACGCGACGTGAAGTCCGTTTCCCTTCTTTTAACGTATTGACGTCTCCCTCTGTGGGCGTGGTGACGTTCTCACGGCGTCCTACTGCTTCCGGTGGGAACGTAGTGAATGTGTTTACTACTAGACCGACAATGCCTCCTACAGCCAGTGCCCTCGTAGAACAGTTAAAGTCACGTATGCCGCACACATCACGTGATGTAATGGAGGAAACCATTACGGTAAGCTCTCACCCTCTTTCAGGAAGGGGAGGTGGTGTCGGACCATGCCATTACGGTGGCAGTGGACATCGCTGGAAGAAGGTTTCCGGCAGATGGGAAACAGCCTGCCTTCGTCAGCAGGGATGGATGAAGGCCACACATTTTCGGCAGGACTTTCAGGCGAAGGTGCTGGACACGCCCTTCGATGGGGAAAATCTGTTCGGGAAGGAAGGTGGTCGACAAATCCCTTCAAGCCATAAAGACGGATACGGAGACGGCCCGTTCCCTTCAACAGCATTTCTAGTCTTCTCTTCGCTGCTTCAGGGATAAATCGAGCAGATCTTCCAAAGGTTTTTCCTCATTTAGACAGCCTCCCCGATCCTCCACGCAGGAAGCCTACAGAGGTCGCTCCAAGGCCTATGGTAGCCGAGGTCAGCGTCGCCTGCAGGGAAGGGTGCCGGCGCCCAAACAGGCCAGAACCGGTCAAGATGTCGGACCCCTACTCGTGCACCCCGGTGGGAGGCCGGCTGATAGGTTCCTCAGCGAGTGGAAGATGATCACCGACGGATGGTGTGGAAGCTCTCGCCCAGGGTCACCCTTTGGAGTTCCAATGCAGGTGCCCCCGTATCCCACCGGTTTACCATCAGGAGCTCCACATCCCTCAGCTCCTGGAAGAAGTGTGAGACACGTTACAGCAAGAGGCGATAGAGCTGGTTCCCCGACGACTCAGGTTCTCTGGAGTCTATTCCAGATACTTTCTGGTAAGAAAGAAGACAGGGGGTTGGAGACTCATGCTGGATCTGTACCCTCTGAACAAGTACCTGAAGTCCCAAAAATTCCGGATGGTCACATTGCAGCACGTGCTCGGCCAAATGGAGGAAGGGGATTTTCTGACATTGTTGGACCTAGAGGACCGGTACTTCCATGTCTCCATTCACAGGAAACATCGAAAGTTCCTCGGATTCGTGGTGCGAGGCCAGCACTTCAGTTCAAGTCCCTGCATTTCGGCTTGAAATCGCCCCCCAGTGTGTTTATGAAATGCCTGGCCCCGGTGGTGGTCAAACTTCGTCTCATGGCATACATGTATAGCCATACCTGGACGATTGGCTCATACGCGCTCGTTCACGATATCTGGCCGACGAGCACACGAAGGAGGCTGTCTGACTTCTTACATAGCTGGGATTCTCCGTAAACTTTCTGAAGTCCTACTTGGTGCCATCGCAGAACGTGCTGTACCTCAGCACCACACTCAATAAGGTCACGTGCCTGGTGTCACCTTCGGAGGAGAGGCTAGCAGCTATACAAGGGTAGGTGCAACGATGATCATCAGCCACGACAGCCAAAGTGCTGGCCATCAAATCGTTGCTGGGCATGTTGTTGTTCTGCATCTATGTTGTCTGTCTCTGCAGGTTGCATATGCGACCCCTACAGGAATTCTTGGATGAACGTTGGATACACAGGTGTCCGGGAATTTTGCAGACAAGAACCCTCTGAACGAGGAGTTCTGGCGAGCGATAGAATGGTGGGGGGGGGGTGCGCTCCAACATCGCTTAGGGGAACGGGATTTCAAACCCTGCCATACCAGGGGACTGTCACCATGGATGCCTTGCTGGAAGTTTGGTGGGCTCACACCGGACGTCTACACACGAGAGGTATGTGGCTTCCAGAGGAGAAGGATATGCACATCAACATCCTAGCGCTACGGGCAGTGTTCTAGGCCCTCAAGTCTTTCCTACCTTCTCTGAAGGGCAAGGTGGTGAGGATCTTCCCAGACAACACCACCACCATGTTCTACATCAGGAAGCAAGGGGGCATGCGATCCTCCAGCGCTCTCCAAGGAAGCCGAAGACTTGTGGCACTGGGCTATCAGGCAGGGGATTTTACTCGACCCTCCCCAACTTGCAAGCGACAAGAACACCATCACAGACTCCCTCAGCAGGGAGCTGCAATTCTGCCACAATTGGAAACTTCATCGGGATCAGTTGGACTGCCTGTTCGTCAAATGGGGCAGACCCCAGATCAATCTTTTTGCAACGGCGGTGAACTCCAAATGCCAGAAGTTTGCCAGCAGATTCCACCAACCAAGGAGCTTGGACGCGTTCTTCTTCCCGTGGGAAAATCTTTCTGTATGCTTTCCCCCCCCTGTTTCCTCTCCTGCTATGTTTCATCAACACACTCAGACAGTGTCGATGCAAGATGATACTCATCGCCCCGGTGTGGCCAAGGCAGATTTGGTATCCAGACCTACTCAGCCTGTCAGCGTCACCTCCAGTCAAGTTTCTGGTACGTATCTGCTCACCAGAGAGGGAGGCATAATCCTTCATCACGACCCAGGATCGCTGAGCCTGAGGGCATGGCTCCTGCAGCCTTAGAGTTTGGAGGTTATGAGTTGCCAGCGAACTGCAGGGAAGTCCTCGCCAAAGCATTGTCGACTCTGAAGTGCTACGGCCATAAGTGGAAGCGTTTTGCTACGTGGTGCCGGTCGTTCTCCCATACTTGTTGTCCTTGGCAAAAGCTGGACTGACTCACGCATCCATCAAGCTACACCGGATCCCTGGAAAGATTGTCGCTGTGGTCCCAGAGACTCGCCAAGGAGTTCCTCAGGGGGATTTTCCAATCTTTCCCGCTGATGAGTTTCCTGCCCCGGCATGGGAACTCAACATGGTCTTGTCGAGGCTCATGGGGGCACCTTTCCAGCCTATGCATCAAGCACCACTTGAGTTTCTCTCATGGAAAATGGCTTTCCTTGTGGCCATCACCTCTGCCAGACGTGTGGGGGAGATCCAGGCCCTATCCTACAAGCAACCATATGTAACTTTCCACAAATAAAGGGTGTTACTGCGTACACACCCCTCTTTCATGCCAAAGTTTCCATCGGATTTCCACCTCAATGAGCACTTAGTCTTGCCTGTTATTTTCCCGAAACCTTTGTCGCCGGCAGAGAGGGCCTTGCATTCGCTGGACGTTGCTCGTGCCCTGAATTTCTATGTCAGAGTTTTCAGAAGACTTCTCAATTGTTTGTAAACTTTGGTCCTGTGAGCCATGGGAAGGCATTGTCCAAGGCTTCCATTTTAAGGTGGCTCTCCGGCTGCATCATGCACTGTCATCGGCTGGCTAACTGACCTCTGCCATGCTGTCCGAGAGCCCACTCCACCAGAGCGATCGCTGCAACAACGGCATTCCTTTCTTGGGTGCCCCTGCTCAACATCTGCAGGGCTGCGACGTGGAGGTCCACGCATACCTTCACAAGGTTCTACTGCATCAACAGGGATTCCAGGGAGGAGTCCAGAGTCGGCCAGGCAGTGCTATGCAACCTGTTCACCTGAGGTGAGTCTGTCCCAGGGGTAAGTGTTGATTACTTCTGTTGAGCCTTGACACCGCCCGTGGTTGTGTAACGTGTACTACTGTGTATTTGTTACTCATGAGCATGTGAATCTGTACCAGACCCCATGCTGGACAAGGAACAAGTTAATTGTTCTCTAGCATGGTTCTGGCATGGATTCACATGCAAACCCTTCCGGCCCCTCTGCGGTTCTTCTTGGTCATGCTGCCACTTTACTTGCTTACCAAATCTGAAGATGGCTGCCAGAGGCAGGGCTTAGGGAGAGGACTGTCATTGTATGGGGCAGTATGACCCAGAGGACAGGGATTGGTTTATAGGAGGAATACAGTTTTAAAGTGAAACTGTTTTTTCTTTCACTGAGGATTCCCAGTCTGGCGACGGAGAATATTCATGAGCATGTTTATCCATGCAAGACCCATGCTGTAGAACAATGGTTACAGGTAAATAACTTGTCCATATTGACTTTGTGCCTAACAGGATTTTATTCTTTAGAAACCCCTAAAACAAAGCCTGGAGAAATACGGCTAAAAGCAAATGCCCGAGGTTAGTTATACATTTAGTGTTAGGGTCAAACAGATGTTCCATAGAATTGTTGCATTTAATAAAATCAACCCTAATTCGAATTATATTGCAACCATAGGTGTAGAAAGTGGAAGTGATCAAATGTTTTTCCAACACATACCTTCCAAGATGGTGAAATCATAGCCGGAGAGAATGTGATAAATCTCAAGACCATAAACGATAGCCAAAATAATCTTGGCCTCATAAAATTTTCTCACGGGCAGCAAAGAAAACTTCCCATGCCTATTATTAAAATGTCTCATTTGGGCCGCCACCTGCTTAGCTTTTCTTTTCACATATATTAAAAGGTTGATGCTGTTATATTAAAGCCCAGGTACTCCAAATTATTATTAACACCCACCTTACGGTCATTAGGCCACCAGGATTGCCTTTTATACGCCCTGCCGAGAATGGCAGTATTTTGGTTTTGTTCATATTTATTCACAAATCATTCTTGCTACAGTTAATCTGAGAAACAGACAACAGCCGCTGGAGCCCAATATGTGTGTGGTCCATTTAAAATAATATCTGCATAATAGATCCATGCGATCTCAACTCCATTAATTGTGGGTAAAATAAAGGAGGCTTCTTCAAGTGCACATCACAAGTCTACTAAATAAACATTACATAGAAATGTAGCCAGGATAGATCCTTGGCAGAGACCACAAAAAGTTGCAATTTCCCTTGTATAATCACCAATTAAGCTGGACATTTATTACTGTTTTCGAGTGGAGATCAATTAAAATATTTAGTATTAGGCCCCACTGTTTTTGCTTGGACCATAATATTTCTCAGTTTACCTGATCGAAAGCAAGGGAAAGATCAGTTGTAGCTACAAAGATTTTCGGCTTACTCTTAATCCCCAGACTGCTTTTGTAGCAAATCAATTAACAATCCTGCAGCGGAAGTGCCAACCCCTGTTCTAAAATCAACCTGGTTGAAGTTGAGGACGTTCTTGGAATCCACCAATTTTTTTAATTCTTTCAAAAGGAGGGCAGAGAAATGTGGACAATGCAGGACATTTCCAAGTCTTTGGGGTCTGCTCCATCTGTAAAATTGTCAAAAAAAATCATATAAAATTCTAGCCCACAATTTAGTGTTTTCTTTAAGGACCAAATTGCATAGTCCATTCGGGCCAGGAGCTCTTGATTTACTACTTTTATTTATCATTAGTTTAATATCTTCTGTAGTAAAACTAAAGGACCATTTAGGTCATTGACAATTATTGATATTGATTTGGCATCTGATTTCTGCACGTTGCGGAATGTCCTGGCATCCTGTGGCTCGATAATTGGCCAGAACCGCTCACTGGAGATGAAGTGGCGGCCCTGTGGCGGGTCGACGGGAGCCTTGGCAGCGCATCTGACGAGACGGCGGCTCAGGTTGCGCAGATTGAAGGCATGAACCCAATAAAACATTCAACACAGTGGTCGGCGAGCTGGGCTTGCGGCTTAGGCCCTGCCCGACACGCTGCTGTGTCTCCCTCCACCGGTTCACAGCAAGTTATCCCTGTGAGTGCCCCATGCACCTGAATCCATCAAGTGCGCAAAGCATACATCACGCTACAGCCAGACGCTCAGAAGACCATGCAGCGCAGATCATAGAATACCCTCCACTGTCGCAGGCCGTCGCTCGCGGTACATTGTGACCCTGCCTGGAGCCTTCCTTACCTTCTGGCATCCCCATTGCGGTTCCATCCGGGCCAACACACTGTCTGGCTGTGGCCCGTGCAGCCTCGTGTACACATCTGGGCGCGCTGATATGCTTGCATGGATCCAGACGCCGGCTTCGCTGTGGCCTATCGAGCAGGGTTGCCTGCCACTACACTGGCATGGACCCTGGGCAATCAATGGGGATATGAGCACTCACCATTGTTTTAATCTTCCTGTGAGTTGTGCTGCGAAGCGCACCGTGTGAGCTGAGGCCCGCTTTGAGAGTTGCCAAAGCCTATACAAAGTCTCCAGGGCGCTGAGTCTCGCTCCTGCCCCGACCCGTGATTATCCGATCCTCGTAGCACTACCATCACTGTGCACCATTTTCCGGCACCAGCATTTGAGTCATCGTTTCAGTGACCCATTGATCTCCATTTGCCCACCAGCTCATATACTTGTCTGAAACTGGGACTTCGCAACATCCTACTCCTCACCAATTATCTATTTCATCTGGAATAAGCGAAATTTGTCTGCATCCCTCCGGGTCGCTGCGGGTGCTCTGGGAGCCAGTGCGGTCATTCCTCCTACCACAGTCCCTCTGCAACATCACTCTTTCCTGACCTCCTCCCCAGTCGCCCATTGATCCTGCTAGTCAATTGCTCCCTCAAGGCACCACAAAACCCTCCGCTCGTAGAAGAAAACATGACAAAGGGAGCTGGTGGGAAGAAAAATGGTCCAATGGACTCTTTCACTAATACCCCTGCCAAGACCATGGGGACAGCAGAACTGACAACTAACGGTGAACCTGCTTCAACTTTTGGGGATGCCAGCGAGGACCATTTATTGGCAGCCATGCAAAGCGGTTTCATGGCTGTGAACATGAAGCTGGATGAGATTGTATCCACCATAGGCTCCCTTAAATCTAAGTTGGAGAAAGAAAGCACCCGTATAAATGAGGCGGAAGCCAGGATTGACAGACACAACCGTGACATCTCGCAACTGAAACAGGAGGTCAGTAATATCCGTAACAAGTGCGAGGACCTGGAGATGCATTGGCGACACAACAATATTCGCATATTTGGGATTCCTGAAGCTGCCTGCAAGGGTCCCATGGAAACATTTGTTGAAGATCTACTAAAGACTCTATTTGATCATACTAAGTTCTTCCCGCAATTCTTAGTCTAGCACGAGCACCCCGTTCTCGCTCGTATCCCTAAACCTGGGGCTCCTCCACGCACTACTTTGGCAAGATTGCTCAACTACTGCGACACAGATTTAATACTGTGCATCGCACGGGAGAAAGGCATGCTTCGTCATGAGGCATCAGAAATCCATATTTACCCAGACTTCTCTGCTAATATACACGCTATCTGGAAATCATACGACCCTGTGAAGAAACTACTGCGAATCAGACAGGTTCGGTATGCGTTAATGTTTCCCTCCAAGCTACGGATCCAACATGGGGGCGCAGCCATTTTTTCGAGAATCCAGCGGAGGCAGCGGCATATATAGAGGCATCGATCTCTATTCCCCGGCGAGACTGCGATCGTGACCGCAGCCCGCACCCACGCAACAACGGATTGGATAACATGGAGAATGACTGACTGATGCTGTAATCGACCAATGTTCTCCTGATTCAAGAATGCGCATACATGTTCAATACTGATATTACCGGGACCGGCTGTAGTCTCTGCAACCAGCTGCAGGATAGCAGTCTCTTTTTCACAGCGCATCCCAGGAAATTTCCACCGTTTATTTTGGGATAAATCGTCAAGTTGGCGATGATGATGATGATGAGGGTGGATGTCCGTCGAGTTGGGGTCAATGACATACATTTACACCTAAGGTTATTGGAGTTGACCAGGTTTGTTGTTGTATTTACATGTGCATTTAAAAATAGTGCAGAATGTTTCCCTAGTACACGCTGATATAAATCATAATTATCCATGTGAGCGAGACATATATATTTAGTACAACAAACGGGACACTATGGTTGACAAAATCTCCTTCCTGACGTATAATTTTCGAGCCTAAGCAACCCTACTAAAGCAAGGAAAATTATGTCCTACATTAATCGCCATTGCCCAAAGGTTGTAATGTTGTCGGAAACCCATGCACAGGGAGCAGTCAATGAAAGATTTGCACCCAACTGGGTGAATCAGCGGGGCTACACGATTACTCACCTCAGGCAAGGGGAGTGATGCACCATTCACTTCCCATCCAGGAAACCAAGCATTGCATTGACCCCCAGGGAAGGTATTTCATTATATGGGGCAAGCTAGCAGGGACCGATCTAACGCTAGTAAATACATACGGTCCCAACTTAGATTACCCCGAACTTAGATTACCCCGAATTCTATGGGCAAGTAGTGGAAATTCTAACCGGAGGTCCCCTCTCCCTGACTATTTGGGAGGTGACTTCAACACAAACCTGAACTGTGCAGTGGACAGCTCAAGGGATAACCAATGGGATTTGACAAACGTAGGCAGCATGATATGGCAAATTATGCAACAAAAAGAATTGGTGGATGCGTGGAGGGTTCGCAATTCTAGCTCACGGGAAAAAACCTATTATTCATCGGTGCATGATGCACAGTCCAGGATCGATTACTGGTTGGTCCCAGTGGCACTGATGGCACGGGTTCAAGATTGCAAGATATATCCTAGAACTATTTCCGACCACTCACCGGTTGCCCTGACAACAGATTGGGACGGCTCTGTTGCGCCCCCCACTACCCTTGGAGAATGCCTACTTCGTACCTGCTGGATTCGCTATTTCTTATGTCACTGCGGGAGGAGGTCATTGACTTCTTCCAAAGAAATGAGGAATCCGTTTCCCATTACTCTGTTTGGAAAGCATTCGAGATATGGCTGCGGGCGAGGTGATCTCAATCTCTGCCGGGAGTCTAAGGAAGATGAGAAGTGACTTGGTCAAGGTAGAGACAGACCTGAGACAGCTCGAAAATCAATATGGTACGTCACACAATGGGGCGCTACTGGGACTCATTAAAGGTAACCTGCAAAATTGTTCAGACCTACGGGACAGGGAAGTGAGACTGATGTATTAGCCCGTAAAGGCAAGGCGGTACGGAGAAGCAGATGGGCCAGGCCGCTTCCTCTCGAATGCCATCCGATCAGAGAAAGGGACACAACACATCACCGGGATCTTGGCCTAGTCTGGTAATATATTATTCACACATGACTAAATCAATAACAAGTTCTACCAATACTATAAAACCCTATACACCAATTGTGATATGTGCACTGACGCAAAGTTGGCTAGTTACCTAAACAATATCCCTATCCGATCTCTATCATATGAAACACAGCTAGTACTTAATTGTCCACTCGCTCTGGAAGAGGTGGTTGAAGCCATAATGGCTCTCCCGTCGGGCAAGGCCCCCGGTCCTGATGGTATAGGAATCGAACTGTACAAAGAACTCCGACAGATTCTGGCACCCAAACTCCTGGCGGCCTGGGAAAAGTGCCTACAGTCTGGTCAATTATCACCTACACTTTCCGAAGACGTTAGACTGGGCTGCTGAAACCAAACAGACCAGCTTCGGAAATTGCCTCATATAGACCATTATCTTTAATCAACACTGATACCAGAATATTTGCCAAAATTACTCCCCTTTATGTCAACCTTGGTTCACCCAGACCAATCTGGACTCGTCCCGGGACGGTCAACGGCGTTGAATCTGCGCTTATCTGTATCATAGACCAAATAGATCCAAGGGCCAAGGATGTGGCTGCCTCACTTCGACTCTGTCTCTTGACAGTTCCTCTTCGCGGTGCTCCAACGGATGCAATTGGGGGATCACTTCATTACATCCATAGGTCTGCTCTATGCCAATCCTACAGTTAGAGTGCGCATTAACGGCACACTCTCACCCACCTTTCAATTGGGTTGTGCACGAGACAGGATTGCCCATTTTCTCCATTTCTCTTTGCTAGGATGATTGAACACTTTGCCTGTATAATACCACATCGACATAGCCACAGGGTTCTCCATATAGCAGGCCCACCACAAATCATATCCCCTTATGCCGATGACCCACTGTTATATATGCGCAACCTGGAACTGAACATGGCTGTGTTACTAGAGGAGATCTGAAAATTCACAACATGTTCTGGATATCGAATTAATGAGGCTAAATCGGAGCTGTTCCCATTGATGGATGACACTTGTATCCCGACAGATCTAATGGGATTCAGATGGGTCCCCAATACATTTTAATACTTGGGTATATTGGTCTCTCGGTCACACCGCTCTTTACTTGTGGATAACCACAAGACCTATTTAGACTCCCTGGTCCGTCAAGCTGCAACTATGGGCAAGATTCCCGATATCGATATGCGGCAGACTCTCAATACTTAAAATGATCTTAGTTCCCAAATTGCTATATTACTTTTGCAATATACAGGTATGGCCTGGCCGCGCTTTCTTTGACAAACTGCGCTGCCTAGTGATTAAATACACATGGGGAACAGAAACCCTTGCGAATGAAATGGGAGGGATTGACTGAGCCATTTGAACGGGGAGGCCTGGTGGCGCCTGACTTTGAGCTCTACTACATTGTATGACAGATACAGTATGCGGGATACTGGTACTCCTTGCATGATACCCCATTACATTTAGACCTTTAAGCATATAGTGCTCTACCATCAAACCTAAAATTAATCATCCTCGCCGATCAACACCTCGACTCATGCTTAATTGATCCGGTTCGTACAACAGTAAACCCCTGGATGAGGCTTTTTAAGAGACATGGGGTGGTGTCACCGTACTGTGGGTTGGTTCCTCTGTGGAGATGCCAGGGTCTCCCCTCGACTTACGATAAAGGTATCCAGAGTATGTGGGATACTGGAGAGGAGCTGTTGCTCCATGGCCTCTTTCCTGGCGGTACCTTTGTCACATTCAACGATTTCAAGGCCAAACTGGGGAATAACCCTATTAGATCACTTCAGTACTTTAGTATGCGGACAGCATACCGACGCCGATGGCTCTCGTTTCCACAAGAACCGATCACTTTCACACCAGTAGAAATGATAGTGACTAGACCCTAGAAGACTTGTGACCAGACTGTACCAGGAGTGCCAGGCTAATCAAATAACCAACAATAGTGCCAAGGGGAAATAAGAAGGAGATCTTGGTATAACAATATACAATGAGCAATGGCTGCACTGGTGCCGCCTGACGAAAGAGATTTCCCTAAATGTTCGTTTTAGGCTAATAAGATTCTAAATCAATTTCACTACACACCCGCACATATCTCTAGATTATGGCCAGCGGCTAATGATGAATGTGCAAAATGCAACATGCCAGCTGCAGATTGCCTGCATATTTATTGGAGTTGCCCACTGATTTCCCTGTTTTGGCAATCAGTTGCGGATGCCCCATACGATATTACTGAAATACCCGCTACACTATCTCCCCCTAAATACCTGCTGGGGGATATAGGAAAGGTTCTGCAGACTCTTCAATTTGGGTTGTTTGATTGCTAAGGAATGCATTTAAGTATTGGAAATCCAGTTCAGCCCCCAGTGTCAACGAATGTCTCAGTGAACTGACCAATGTTAATGATGGGGAGAATGTTATATCTCGTTAACTGTGCATGTCTGTAGACCCAAGGACATATATAGGGCCCATTTTGTAATTTCCTACCGAGAACTAATGTTGAACAGCAAGACTTGTGATATGCAATAACCATACTATGAAACTGCTTCCCCGAAAACTGTGCTAAACATTTACGCTGATATAACAAGTTATTGCAATTCTCTCGCTTAAAACTGTACTTTGTAGTTACATGTCTGTCACTGTACTAAATAAAGTTTAAAAAAAAAGAATTACTAGTTATTAAATTAACTTTAATAAATATAGGATAAACCTTAGGGCTCCAGATATTGGTCATATTATATTCACTCATTGACCCTACTATGTTTCTAAGTAAGAGAATTGCATTTCCGAATAATAGGACGAAAAAAGCCTTTTATAACCTTTAGAGACAACAACGTTCAAGGGGGGGTCAATTGATTTACAAGTTAGATATCCTGGAACATGTCACACACTTGATGCTGGTCACTAGGAGCACCATCATTTCCAATTTAAGTGCATTAGGTTATTAGCTAAAAACTCATAAGTTACAATAAAATCTTTATGAGAAGAAAAAATATTACTGTGCCATGTATATGTATCCTTTTCCAATAGTGTACTTTTTGTCATGTAGAATAGACACATTCCAATCTTTAAAAACCTTCACCCACTTGGCCCCTAGTTTTGACTGCTTATTAGCTTGTTTTTGTGTCGCGTTTTGGACAAATTACTGAAATGCCCAATGCAGTCAATGTTAAAATCTCCTGCCGTTATCACTTCCCCTGAGATGTTCGCAAACCAAGTCACAAAAATCTTTCAATTGGGTATGCAAACAATTTACAGCAACTTCTAGATAGTTGCAATATATATGAACCAATAGCAATTTTTGCCTGCTATTCCTTAAACATGAACAGTTAAAATACCTGAAAACTCTTTATTCCAAACCGAGACTTCCAAGGCCCAGGTAGAATGAGCTGCCACTAATAAACCCGCTTTAGGCCTGCCCTTGCAGCCCTTGACAGCCTTTTGAGAGAGTAGAGATAACCCATCTAAAATCACATCCTCGAATATAAATGTTTCATGCAAAAAGATTAAATCATAATCACTCAAAGAGGAGCATATACTATTGTCGCTCAAGAAATGATTAACACCACAAGTTATCATGAACAAGTGCTAAATACCAGGATGCTTTAGGCCAACTTTAGCCCTGGATCCATCCGGACATCTTGCCAACTGCAAGCAAGACAAATCTTCTGTAATGGGACGCTCAGATATCACATTAGTTGGTGTGGAAAGTGTTCTGCACACACTGCGACCAATAGAGCATTAGATGGTCAAAGGGCTTAAAAGCATTGTTCGATTTTGGCTTGTGTTTTTGTGGATATAGATCAAAACCATGCTGTCTAAGATCTTCCAATGAAGATAAAATTAGTTCTTTGAGCAACCTAGAGGGTAATGTTAGGTTCACTATATCCACTCTTAAGTCATCAAAAAAGTCTACTATTGCAATATCACAGGAATTTAGGATTCTTAACCATGGAATATCTTGGAAAATAGATAATATTGTACATCGGTTCAGATAGATATCATCCTCCAAGGGAAAGATTGCCTCAAAAATTAAACCTGACAACTCCTTTTGATCCTAAAGGCGGCTGATAATTTGTACGTGTAATACGAGGTAATGCAGTCGGTTCATCATTCACCTCCACTGAAGAAAGGTTTCTCCTGGAGGTCCCCTCACTTAAACTCCGAACAACAACCCATGGCCCTTTCAGTTACCACTCCTGCACCCTTTCCAAATATAAATTGTCATTTAATGGTCTCTAGGGTAGTTTCTTTCTCCGACCTCATATCCGTCTGCAAAGCATGTGTTGCAGTAGACAATTCCGAGCCTGAAATAGTGGCAGCTATTTCCTCCATTCCAAGCTCTAATTCTTCAGGTTGATCGATAGCCAGATATTGGGTGGCAGAATCTTTTTGTTTTTAAACAATTTTTATTGGTTTCCAAACAAACAATACATTTAGCAATCAACAACAAACCAACAGTTCCCACAGTACTTGTATTATATTGCATGACGCAGACATGTGCTTGATGTCTACTGTTTCCTTTATCCCTCCCTCCAACAAGCCTACCCCGCTCCATCCCCTTGCTCTTTTTTCATTGGAGGTATTTCCTCGTCAGTATCCCCAGGAGATTCTGTACTCGCGCTCCCTTGGATGGGGCCCCAGAGTGTGGCCACTAGATGTTTCCAGGCTGTTAGGGATTCCTCTTCTTCCTCACCCCCTTTGTTAGCTGCCTCACTCCATACAACTGTTTCAGCTTCGGACCATTTACAGAGATCGGTCCACCAGACCTCCGCCTTGGGTCCCTTAGGTGCTTTCCACCCCATGGCTATCCTGCGCTTGGCCAGTATGTAGGCCATATCTCTGAGTTTACTAACGTGTTTCAGTTGGCGTGACCTGGGGAACCCTCCCACCATACATGCCCATATCAAGTCTATATTCAGGTTAATCTCTCTCTCTCGTTCAGTCTTTGGGCCACCTCTCCCGAATACCTTCTTATTTCAGGGCATGCCCAGAACATGTGTATCAGCCCGGCATTCAGGACATTTTTGTGGTTCTGTGCCTTTAAATCGTGAAATTCTCAGGGGGGGGGTCATGTATACTTTATGGGTTATATACAGTTGTATTTGTTGTAGCCTTGCATTTCTGGACACTTTTTTTGTGGTACCCCTATACTCTTTCCCATAGCTCCATCCGTCATTTGTTCTCCGGCTTCCTCCTCCCATTCCTGTTTTAGCTGCGTCACCTCCCTTCCCACTCTCGACATCAGTAGTTCATATATCCGAGAGACCTAGTGTCGTCCTTCTGAGATGTCATACAGTGTTTCAATGGCTATGTCTGGTGGCTCTTCTAGCGTTCTTTCGGACCATGTCTCCTTCCCCTTTCGTACTAATCTGGTATAGGTTAGTTGTTGTCTCATATGTACCCCTGTTTCCTCTACCAGCTAATCAAATCCCTTTGCCACCCCCTGTTGCCATATATCGCCCGTCGTTGTAATCCCTACCGGCTCCCAGTATGTACGAATCGATTTCCTTAGTTGGGCGTCTCCTCCGGTTCGTGTCACTAGCGGCACTTGCAGTGAATATGGGGTCGGATTATTTATGGACTGGCACATTTTAAGCCACACTTGACCCTAATACCAGCATACCTGAGCTCTTCCCTGTTTCGCGTTTGGGAAGCCAGATCTATTCTCTCAGGAAATACGGGGCACATTCGTGTCCCAACAGCCTGGAATCTGCTGTCACAGTCTTCAGCTAGCCATTCAGTTACGTATCTCAGTTGGCTGGCCAGGTAATAAATCTCAAAATTGGGTAAGTTTATGCCTCTTTTGTCGAATGTGTTTTGCAATTTCCATAAGGCTATCCTGTTCCTTGTGCTCGCCCATAAAAATTCTCTGCATATGTCTTGGAGTTTAGGAAGAAGCGCCTCGGTATGATGTATATGTTCCCAAAGAGATGCAGTAATCTGGGTAATACCACCATCTTCAATAGTGCCCCCCTTCCCGTCATGGCTAGGGGGAGTTTGGTCCAGAACTTCATACTATTCACAACTTTCGTTTTTTCGGTGCTATTTATATTTTCAGCCTCTGTTGTGTGGTAAATATCGATTCCCAGGTATTTAAAGGTATCTATCAACCAGGGTACTGGTACCTTGTCGTGTGGGACCCCTATATACCATCCTAGGGGGAATATACAGGACTTTTTAGGGTTTACCGCAATACCTGAGAGCGATGCGAATCGCTCAAGTACCTCGAGGATATATTGCGGGTTTTCTTCTAGATACCTCAGATATAAGTAGCATATCGTCTGCATACAGTGCGGTCCACCCCTTGTATGAATCTCTACTTCCTCATATTGTTGTCTCAGGTATATCGCCAGAGTTTCCAATGCTAGGATGTACAACATCAGGGACCAGGGGCATCCCTGTCTTGTGCCCCTACTAAACTGCCATCTTTCCGAAATGACGCCCCGGTTCTAACTCTCCTAATGGTGAGCTGTATAGTAATTCCACCCATTTCAGGTACCCTGGTCCCATTCCATTTTCTTTCAGGGTTGCTAGCAGCCATGGCCATTTGACCGAGTCAAAGGCATTTACTGCGTCAAAGGACACTATAGGTAATTCGCCTGAGGCCCCCTCTGACTGCTCTATGACATGATGTAGCCTTCTAAGGTTATTGGATATACTTCTATGTGGGACATATCCTGTCTGATCGGGGTGTATCAACCTACCAATAACCCCTTTTATCCTGTTTGCCAGCACGGCCGTGAGGATTTTGCTGTCCTGGTTCAGCATTGACAACGGTCTGTGCGATACGCAGTCTGTGCCTGGCTTGTTTGGTTTGAGGAGTGGGATAATTATCGCTTCTCTGAGGGATTCCGGCATTGTCCCCACCTCGGAAGCTTCATTTAGCATTGCTAACAGCGGGGGAAGAACTTCGTTCTTGTATGTTTTTATAGAATTCACTAGGGAGGCCATCTGTGCCTGGAGTCTTGCTAGTTGGTAGTTGCTCCACTACCGCCTCCAATTCTTCTAGTGTGATTGGGGCTTCTAAATGTTCTCGTTCTTCGGCACTTATTTCCGGTAAACTAATATTCTCCAATGTTTCTATTATTTCCTTTTCATTCCCCGACACAGTATTGCTATAAAATTGCTTATAGAATTCGAGGAACCCTTCATTCACGCCTTCTTGGGTATCCAATATTAGTCCACCCTCTCCCTGTATCTCTCTGATCGTGGGCCTAGGGATCTTGCTTTTATGTAACCATGCCAGTAATCTGCCTGGTTTATCCCCCTCAGCTTGTTGCCGCTCCGTGTATTTTTTTATAATTTAAGTTACACAATCCCTCCCAATATCCCATACATTCCTGCTGTAGTTGGGTGATGTTATTAGCGTCTTGCTGGGAATGGTTTCCATTATTTAATAATATCTCTAGTTTCTCCTCTGCGTTCTGAAGTTGTAGTAGTATACCCCCTTGTAGTCCCTTGGATTTGGCTATAACTCCCCTAACCACCACCTTAAAAGCCTCCCACAGGATCCCAGTTGACTTTACACTACCTGTGTTAATTCGGAAATATTCTGCTATTTCGTTTCTGAGGTCTTCTCTAAAGACCGTGTCCTTTAAGGCCTCTGCTCTAAGTCTCCAAGTGGGGATCCTGGCTCTGGGGGTTGCATATTGCCATGATAACATCAGTGGCGAGTGGGCCGAAAGGACTCTTGCTCTGTATACTGGGTTCACAATTTCTCAGATGATCTCTGGCGTAACAAATATGTAATCCAACCGCGTGTACAGATTTTGGGGGGCCGAGTAATGCGAGTAGTGCTTGTCGTGTGGGTGGCGCAGCCTCCACGTGTCTTCTAGTTGGAGGTCTCGCAGTAGCGTTCTAAGGGCTTTGGCGGCAGGGGTGGGTCTATCATATTTTGTATCTGATCTGTTGACTGTTGGATCCATTGTGCAGTTAAAGTCCCCACCCCAAATGACTGTGCAACCTAGGTACAGGCTCATTTTGCTGTATAGGGTCCTAAAATAGGTCACTGTGTCCTGGTTCGGGGCATGTGTATTAATAATGCATACTTCTCTGTTTTCAATCAGCCCCCTCAGTATTCCCATTCTCCCGTCTGCCTCATTCGTGGACTGTAACAGCTGAAATGGAACATGTGGCGCCACCCAAGTGACCACCCCCCTGGCATAGGTTGAATACGTTGCACCTATAAGGGTGCCCTTCCATTTCTATTTAGGATTTCTAGTTTCTCTTTAGTGAGGTGCATTTCTTGTATCAGTGCAATATCTATCTTCTGTCTTTTTAGGTAAATCATGACTTTATTTCTTTTTAAATAACTATTTAGCCCCACTAACATTCCAGGACATTATCTTCAAGTCTCCCATGTCTTATCCATATCCCATCCCTCCTCCCTCCCCTCTCTTTATCCATTTTTGCCGTGGATGTGCGCTTTTGTAGGCTTGTTCCTGAGCTACTAACACCCCAACTCCCAAAACTCCCTTCCCTCCGCCCAACAAAACCAAATCCCTCAACTCCCTTCCTCCCTCCTCCCTCCCCATCCCCAACTGCTGCCCAGCTCCATCCCTGGATCTCAGGCGCTCCCGCATTTAGTCCTATCTCGGCTAGCCGATATTAGGAACTCCTCAGGGCGGTTACCTTACTACCGGCAACCTAACTAACTAAACTACTGGGGTGTAGAAGTGGATTTGCTATGTCCTGCATTATGCTCAATAAGCTGCACGCACAAATCTTCTTGTGTGAGGCACTAAATACCGTAATGCTGCTTTGTGCTCTTTTTTTATATTCTAGTCCCATTGTCTTAAGTAATACAGCACCTTGGCGTCCGGAGGCACTGCTTCTCTTCTCCATTCCGTCCACCATCTGCAGGCCAGTCTCATCTGGGCAGCTTTGACCATCTAGCCATTCTGTCGCTTCTTCTGGCGTCTCGGAAAAAAGGCCCTATTCTTGTGGAGCACCTTCAGCTTTGCTGGGTACATCAACATGTACTTGTAGCCCGCATCTCACAGCCTCTTCTTGATGGACTGTATAGTCTGGGTACGCTTTGATGGATGCAGTCGCCCTGTGTATCGTGCCTCCTTTTCGGAAGAATTCTAAGATCTTCTCCCTGTCTCGATAGTTCAGGATCTTAGCAATGTTCGACCTTGGAGGGGCTCCCGGTGGTGGTCTCCTCGTGAGAGCCTTATGCGCCCTCTCCACTGCGAATCCCTGAGTGAGAGCTCCTCCTTGTATTTCCTGAAGCTGCATGGTCTCTATATAGTCTATGGGATTTTGGCCTGCCTCACCTTCCGGAAGCCCAACAATGCATATATTATTCCTACGAGCCCGTCCTTCGGCTTCCTCAGCTCTGCTTTCCAAGTTGTCCACTTGCTGACGCAGTATATGGATCTCTGAAGCATGCGACTTACAGGCCGCAGTGTTTGTGCTTGCCTCGTTTTCCAGTTCCCCCGTGCGTTCCGTCACCTTCCTGACATCTTGTCTCAGGTTGTTCACGTCTTCCTGTACCGCTCCAATTTTAAGATCCAATGATGTTTTAAGATCTGCCATAGCTGCTTCCAATGTCGTCTCCCAGGCTGACTTCAGGTCTGCGATTGCATCCAGGATCTGCTGATTGTCTCGTTCCGGCATGTTGTCTGGTTATTGATTTTTGTCCTTCGCGCTGGACCCCTCCATTGCATGGGGTGTTTTAGTGTAATCTTCTATCGTAGCTTGTTTCCCCTTTTTGATTTCATAGGTTTGGACGCCATTATGGCTCTCCCTTATGCTCTGGATTGCCGCAATCGGGTTTTTGGGTCTCTCGTCTCACAGGGATTGGGTTAATGAGGCCTCCTTACATGCCGACGGGGTCCTCTCATCCGGTTTTGGTTCTTTCCACATATGTTCCGCGTGGCATTGTGCTTCCCCTTGCATATGAAGCCAAGTGCATGTGGCGACGGGCTCAAGCACTTCTCGTAAAAGGATCGGCAGGGGTCAGTCAGAGATACATCCTGTCTCTTGGCCGCTTAGCCTGTGTTACTGAATGCACATTTGCAGCCTTTTGTCTATGGTCCCAGGCTTCACTTGCCCCTGTCACTGATGCAGTTTTGCTGTGCCTGGTTCTTTACCTGATCTGCTCTTCACAGCGATTGGCCCATACATTAACGTTGCTTGAACAGTCCCGATATGGAGCCCCTCCTCACTCTAGTTGTCATGCACAGAAATTACAGGCTCCGTTCTTTGTGCCCCATCCGAATAATGGCTCGAAAGTGCCTGCACTGTCAAGGCACCTCACATCTCAGTACACGTTCTGTAGCTGCACTTTGCCCGTTGCGGCTGATTTATATACTCCAGGGATCCGATGTTCAATCTCCGCAGCATGTCAGGCAGTCCCCTGCTCCTGCTTCCCCCTGCTCCTGCTCACTTGAAACACCTGTGTATAGGCGCGTTACAAATACCATATCATATCATATCATATCACAGCTGTGCGTAGCCTGCTATGTACTTTGAGCAGCTTCAGTTCCTTTTTTCTCTGCGTTTATATGTCCATGTGTCCTGGGTGGCTGGGTCAGTGTGAGCAGGGGCATTAATGCCACTTTAATTCCGCCTATGTAGCGGTTCCGCAATGTTCTGCAATGTTTGTTTGGTTTCCCTGCAAGTCGGTCGCAAACTCATGGAATACTCTCTCCCTCTCCCGGTGTTACACTGTATCCCGTGTATCGCCGAGGTGCCAGTATGTTGCCGGCTGCGCATTCATTAATTCATGCAGCCTTCGTCTCTCTGCAGCGCCTCGTTACATGGGACTATTCCGGGGCTTGATTTCCCTTTTTATTGGCCGCCCGCTTAGTGTTCGGGATAGCTGCCTGCCTTCCAATGCGCACGCCTCTCAGCTGGCAGCTCCGGAGGCCCGCTGGCTCCAAAGTTCTACGCACCGCTCAGCAGCTATTACTTCTTTGCTGCCTGGTACCCCGCAGCGGCCATGCTCACCGCCGCATTTACTTCCAAGGCACCATTAGGCTGTGTAGTGTGGGCTTCTCCTTGCTCTTGTTTCCTGCCTCCTATACTATGGAATGACTTACAGACAGATTTGTTGTGGGAAAAATGATTGGCCGTAGGCATTTATTTTCTACAGAAAATAACACAAACAAGAATCATGATAACAACATGTGTCTGTGCTTTTGGGCACACCGTGTCCAGGGTTAGCGATGCCAGCCTTCTCCTTGGTCAGTCTCGGTTACCCTCGGGCATCCGTTCCTGGACACGTGCCGCCTACGACTTTCTTCTACCGTGTACCGAAGAAAGTACTCGGCGTTCCTGCTCCTCTCTCCGCTCGTCTCCTTCTTCCCGAAGTTTTGCAGGGTGGGTTGGGTGGCAAAACATTTTCCTTCTCCATTGCCCAGGTCCCAAGACGCCTACCCGAACGAGGTGAGCGTCTTGCCTGGTTTGTTTTTCTCCCTTGTCCTTTGGCCATACTTATACCCCCTCTGTCCTTTGTTATTCTCCTGGGGGCCGGACCCTCCCCAGACCCCCTGCATGTTTCCCCTCACACCTTGCCTGTTGCTGGGGGCTGTTGCCTGGAAACGCTGGGGCAGTGGCACCAACTGGCTGCTCCTCCCCATGTTTCTTCGCGCCATCTCGCCCCCACCCCGCGCCTAACCCCCCAGGCCCTCTATCGGGCTGTACTTTGCACGGCCCGGGGCCTGGGGCATTCAACACCGACATACTCGCGGGGGCGGTTCAATGCCCGGGCCCTCTGTTGCCTTTGATGTGTGCGTGCGTCTTTCACTGGTCAAATGAAGGCCCCCCTCTGCTGGCTCTACCGTGTCACGACGCTGCACCAGTAATCCCCGGGCGCCAGCTCTCTCCGTGTGGCTACCGGATTCAGTGCACCCGCTGGTTTCTGGTTGCGTGTCAGCTTTAAGTAAGCTAGAGTGCAGGCTTCACAGATTCTTCTCTGCGTGGGTACTTTCATATGCTGCCCCTTTCTTTGTAAACTCCGGCCATTTTGAATGAATGAATGAATATCGGTCCACTGGATACAAACTTGCCGGGTGCTCGTAACTGCGCTTTTTCAGAAGGTTCCGTTTTCGCCTCACATGCGCCCAGCATACTCATGAATGTATGCCTACGTCCATCAGCTTCAGGACTCGATATTTTTTCTCTGCGTCAGGAAGTTACGGATCGGTAGGAGCCATGGAGGAGACGCGGGTTAGTCCATGGCCTCTTAGCCACGCCACCCGGTGGCAGAATCTTTAGACTTAATACGATCCTTGGATTTAAAAATTGGGTCAATAGGAATTTCCCCACTCTCCAGTACAGTTCCAGAAGCCATGTCCTTTTCCAGGTTTTCCGCCGTGTTTAGGGAGCAGATACATTTTAAAGAGGAGCTTTTGTTTATACGCGATTTCTGTTTTTTCATTTTTTGAGGCTGACATGGAAGCCCTTTAGAATTGCCTTTCCTCCGCTGCTTTTTCCCACCCGCATGGTGTTGATTTGCAAGCTTTGGGCTTGAGGGAGGCAGCACCTCACTCTCATCAGAGGTAGTTAAATAGCTGCAATGTTAGCCAGGCTTGGTAAAGGGGCCGATTCCTCAATGCAGATGATCGGAAAGGGGACATAGTTGGTTTAATGACAATAGGGGAGCAGGGATTCGTGCTCATGGACTGATTTTGCCTTGTTAAAAGTGCCCCACTGTTTTGATATCTATTAACTGATGCAAACATACTCCCTTGTCAACACTGTCACGGCCAGCGAGTTCTTAATGTCAATAGGCTGTGAAGGAATCGCAATCAACTCATCTCTTAACGATGCCAGCAGTGCCATGTTAATTTGCAGTTCCATCAGCTGGATTGAGTGACCTTTTACATCTTCGCTGAGTAATCCAAAAACTCTTACTGAAGAGTTTAAAACAGAACCTAGAGCAGCAAGCGTGGCGTTAGTCGTCTGCTCAGGTGGAGGATGATGCAAATATTTAGTGGAACTGGAGATAGAGGAAGAGTCTGCAGACTCATTCATCTGTTAATTATCAATGAATCCAAATAAGTCGGGTGTTGCAGTCAAGGATTCCCAGGGACCCTACACACAGCTTCTCCAAGTAACACATTATCCGCCGGGTGAGAAGGTGCTGTTAGGGCCCGGGAGATGGATTTTCCAAGCGCAAGATGGTGGTATCGGACAAACCAGCCAGAATAATCCTGGGAGTATCCCCCTGCCATCACTAACACTACGCCCATGTTGAAAGAAATCCGAATTATTTTATTTTTTAATGTTTGTTGAAGTGAGAGTATAGTCCAGTGATGATAAGGCCATGAAAGGGAATTACCCGCTGAAGCTGAGGAGGCAGTCACTAGACCGATGCCGGTAGGTGAACCGGTACAAGCGGAAGCTGGTCAGAGGGGAGACAGAGGTTTTCCAATTCGAAGGCCGAAAGAATCTTCCCTAACGCGATCAAGTCTAAACCCAGATCGTCCTTGCTCCTTGAATTATACATGGGTCAGGTAGTATAAAATATACAACTACCTGAGTTAGTGTCCCCAGAGCCCAAGTGGTTGTCACCTGCCGCTGAACTGCTCTTACCCGCGCTTCACTCGGGCAATAATCAGAGCAGTTTTTAAACAAAGAGCCACACCTCTGCTCTCCACCAGTGAGAATTGCCTTAGTCCAAGCACCAGGAAACAGCGGCCTGTCCTCTTTAAAGTTGCCTTAGTCCAAGCACCAGGAAACAGCGGCCCGTCCTCTTTAAAGTCTGCTTGCAACTGCGCTTATACGCATTATCTTTCTTTTGGAGAAATAAATATCACTAAAACGTCCTTGTTGTGTCAGATTCCTTCTTCTGGTTCGCCACAGTACCCAAATCCGAGGTCTATGTAGAGTGTTTACTTTTTTTTGTGATTTTTTTTTTGTAATCTTTTTTTTTATTTTTCTCTGTACTTTGTGTGTCTGAGTATGTTTGTTTCGTGTAACTGTCTTTGTGTTTCTTAGTTTTGTTCTATAAATGCCCGAAATATATTTCTACATAGTTCCTTTTTTTCCCCTTGTTCAGACGACTGCGCCATTTTTATTTTTCTCTCCATTTTTAAGGTTCATCAGTTTGCAGTACGGTCTGCTTACTTATCCAAAATCCTGAAGATCGAGTTGGCCAATTGAGAGGTAAAAAGTGGCAAATAAAAATAAACAAAAGAATACAAGCACATACATAACAATTAGTATTTTTGAAAGCATATGTCACTAAAAAGGTGGCAACAGTTTAACAAAAAAAATCACAATCTTCTTGCTTACAAAAATGGTGAAAATGGATGCAGACCATTTTGAAAAAATTGACCGGAATTAAATTATATGTAAGCCCCTATGCAAAAGCAAAATTAAATTGGCTGAATTTAGCCAAATAAACAGTGGATGAAAACCCGACTAAACCTACATTTGCAGGCACATGCCACCAAACTATTGCCATGCACAGCTTTGTGTGGTTCGGTCCAAGATTTGAGAGGTTATGGAGCAAAGACCATTTACATTTTCTTTCGCTGCCCTAATTTTTAGATGCATTTTTGCTGTTTCACCATGTGCACAGCAAAATAGTTTAGTTACCCAGCCGTGTGTTACATGATTTTTTAAACGATCTGGCAAAGGGTTCGAAATTGCTTGGTGCTTTTTTTTCTCCTGTTGGCTAAGGCTTGATGCTTAGCTACTAGGAGCTATATTTGGCTCGCCAGGTCAACTAGTGACATACAAATATACCACCTGGCATTACCTTTGTATTTGGGAATGCGTATAAAGGAGTATTGGGACACGTGTAGAAGACATTCAGAGAATAGTGGGTCATATAACATAGAAGGCCCTTCCGATACTTACCTATGGGGCAGACACCTCCTTTACATTTGGTGAAGAAAATTGGGAAAGATCGAAGGACGTTTTTTGGAAGAGTGCTCCGACTGCCTAAAAGTACCCCTGTTCAAGCCATAAGGATGGAGTTGGGCCTGACCACAATGAGTACAGTAGTTGTATGAAAATCCCTAGGTCTGTAAAGAAAGTGTACGGACGACACCCAACGGGGAGGCTTTGTGGCCTTGGGTAAAGTGCTTGTGGCCATAGAAGATGGAACACTATCTGAATGGCGAGCCGTTGTGTCAAGGAATCTTGAGGCAGTTAGATGAATCAGCACAAAGCCTGAGAGACAACCCAGATAGGGTTAGAAAAAACGGTATATGCAAGACTGGATTATTAATCAACAAGAACACCAGACGTTCAAACTGTACGGGAGGCCAATTCAGGAATCAAGAAAGCTGAATAGCCAGCCGAAATATTTAGTAAAATTCCCAAACTGGTACTTCAGGGATCAGTTCCTTAGATTTTGGCTAAACCTATTCCCGACGAGAGAAGTATTGAACAGGGGGGAAACAGAACAAATCTTTGACCAAGTGCAGATTGTGTAAAAGAAGAGGATTCATATGAAACTTTGAAGCACTTGGTACTATACTGTTTAGCCAACAGAGATGCAAGAATCATGCGATTGACTGAACTTACTACAAAATATGGCTCACGGACGATGGAATAATGGTGGGAGGAGTTACTGAGGGGGGGACCATATCCCACTGACGATAGCATTGGTAAAACTATTGCTAAATATATTTGGGGACATTAATGATTCCAAGTAAAGTGATGCATCCAATTTTGAAACGTGAGAGTAATGATGATGAAAAACGGTTTTTGTGATTGAAAACGGTAAAAGAGCATTTTATATTATTTTGATTCGTATAAATGAAATCTGTGTTTTATTTTATGTCTTTTTAATAAATGGCAAAAGGTTATCTATGTAGTGTAACCAGAAAAGCCAATAAAAAATAAAAATAATAGTGTGCATCTTATGGGAATGTTAGTTTAGTCGCTTGCTATATTCTAGTTCGGCGTTACCCAAAAGTTGTTTTTGGTTGCTGGCTGATCCGGGAGACGACTTTAGCTCCTGTTCATCAACGCTGTATTTCACTCAAATCCATGTAGCCCATGGTGGGACGTCTTGTGACCACGCGAAATAACCCATGTGTGCAGAGTGTTCCATCATAAGTTAATTCCATTTTCACATTTAGGATTCGCGCTACTCTACAGGTTCTCTCGTGGACAGGTCTGCGTTGTTTCAAAGAGCAGAGCAGAGAACAAAATCCAGCATGGACCTGGAATTAGTTTTTCGTCCACAACATTCCTGGACGCTTCCTCCTATTTTGTTTGTGCACTCATTTTGGGGAGATGTGCGGTATATTTCAAGACTACAGTTTTTTAATTTATTGTCTTTTAGTTTCTGATAATTACGAAAATGTGTGATGCATCTCCTGCAGCCATGCATGCTTGAGCGTAGACGTGACCAGTCCCGTTTCACTACTGTGAAATTCTTCACGAGTTGAAAAATATAATTAAGCCCAGCGTCCAGCTAGTGCCCATATAATTTATCTGTTTTAAGTCAAATCTACACATTTCGTTGATCTAGTGCACTTCAAATTATTCTATGGCATGGTACGACACGGCTCAGAGGCCCCTACAATACTCTTATCTTTTCATTTATTTTCAGAGCATCAATAAAAATGTCTATGTATGGAAAATAACTATTGCTCACATAAAGCCCACTTTTGCTCCTCCCTCTACTAACTGTCCTCCAATAGTGTCCCATATATATTTCCAACTTGGTCGCCATGTTGTGGCATTTGTGGTTATTCTGGTCAGCTTTTGGTGACATTTATGGCATACAATAACTTAGCAAGACTCAGACATGCATACGCTCACTAGTTTAGGCGTTGTTGTCAGCATGTGTACCAACCGCCTCAGGCCCGTGAAACAACCCCCACTAGTACAGAGGACACATACACAGTGTTATGCCTTTGGGCTCCGGGCGCGGCAACACCCCTTTATTATCACACAGCTGAGTTATGTCACCCCGTCGCGTGTCATCGGGTGACTCACTACAATCCGCCTTTTCCATAAGGGTTAAACATAACTGAACACTTTTAACATTCAACATCCGTGAAACAGCAGTTGGCATTGCACAAATCAATCCATGATCATTATTTTTTAACGGACACCGATTATCGGGCATAACATAGTCAACAACATAGTCCTCAAACTGAGAGGGCCTTCTCCCTTCTCCCCTCTGAGGATACCTCAGAGTTCCTCCCCCTCCTGGTTTCCCCTCACTTACCAGGCCTGAACTAACCAGGTCTGGGGAACACCCTCGGCCTTCATCACCATCATTGCCCCAGGTTCCAACCTCCTTCCCGCTCGTCTGTAGCAGTGATCATTGACCCCTTTATCTTGACCACCTCCATGGGGTGGGGTTCATAGGTGAGGGACAGTTTGCCTTCTGGATGTCTATTTTTCACCAGCACTTTGTCTCCTACAACCAGGTCATTGGGTAGCCGGCTTCTCCTCACGTTCTCGCGCTTATTCCTTGACCGTTTTTCTTCGAACGCCCTTTCATTATCAATTTCACCAGGGCTCCTTCCCTCCTTCTCCGGGATGAGGCCCATAGGGCACCTTCGAAACAGTGCTTCTGCCGGTGCCACTTCTTTCTAACTGTCTGGTGTCGACCTGTATTCTCGAAACGGATAGGAGGGCTCATTTGAGGCACTGCCCTTGTCCGTGGGCAATCCTAAATACCTTATTAAGCATACTCATGAATCGCTCCGCTTCTCCGTTGGCCCTTGTCCATACTGGGGATATCTTCCAATGTGTGATGCCACACTCGTGTAGAAATTCTGGGAACTCTCTCCTTGAAATGGAGGGCCATTGTCCAAGCATATTTCTCTTGGGAAGCCATGGGTCGCGAAAAAGCCTTCTCCATTACTGGTGGTATGTGGTCGAACGAGGTGGAGTCCACCAACTCCACCTCTGGGTATTGTGAGAAACCTGAAGGTGTCTCCCTGACTAGTCTCGGGGGTCTGTCATCCAGGTGGCCAGGACATGGCCATCGCTATTGGATCCAGTTCCTGGGGGTGGACCAGTGAGGGAGGATCCCCTGGATGGGGGGTCCTCGGGGAGTGGAAGTGGGACACCAATGGGTGAGACGCGATATCCCCCTTCTTATAACACCTTTTCCACAAACTACTATGTAGGATACTCAAACACTCTGCCCCCCGCCCCACTGCCCCTTTTCCGACACAAACACTTTTGCATATCACAAAGGATGACAGACTAACACCCGGGCCATTTAACAAACTGTCCCAAATCAAGGGTCAGTGACCAGAACTGCACACACCCGACAGCCTTTTCCCTTCCCCACAGGGATAAAAGGTGGAGCACGAGAGCACAATATGAGGAAGGCAGACCGAAAGACGAGAAAGCTAACTCGGCACGGCAGTTCAAGAGGAAGAAGAGGAGAAAGATGGCGCAAACCGAGAGGGTGACAAGTAGAGAAGCGACCTTGCCTTTTCCGACCAAGGCCTGTGAAACCTTTGCAGAAGGAATTGTAAGACCGCAAACAACAGCCAGCGTGTGTTGCAGCAGATGTCAACGGTACACAGGTCCCTCCTCTGCTGATAATTAAGCCAGGGAGAGACCCTTGCCTTGTGGTACTAACCTTGACTCCAGAGAGAAGAAAAGCCAAGCGGTTCATCATAGCCGTTGAGTCGAGGGTAGAGCCGATAAGAAACCGAACTGTGTTGAACTAAAGTAGTAAATGGCTAATTGAACTGTGAAAGTACAAAAAACTGTTGATACCAGAAGGGAGAAAACCAGCTACAGAAGTCTGGCATCACATTGGTGCTCACTCGGGGAAACTCTGGGCGATTACCCGATTGTTGAAACTACCGTAACCAGAAGGCCTTGGGAAAGGCTAGAAAGTGGTCAAAGTGGTCATACAGGGGTCCAGTAAATCCCTCTGTACAGTCAAGTGTTTGACCGATAGATGATTGTGAAGCTAAGGGAAGTGAATCCTATATCGTAAGAACTGATTGAGAAAATGCGCGATTGACAAAGTTGGCAAGAGTGAACCCGAAAGAGGGATGCCAATAAAGAGGGGGCAAAAAAGTCACGATATACAGTGTGTTGACAAGAGTGAACCCGGCAGAGGGATGTCCACAGTGGACTCTTTAAAAAGACATTAATATTCGTAAATGTGTCAGAGGCAATTATGTTGAAAGCAGTAGTGTACCCGACTGATGAAAGCTAACATTCGAGAAGGGTCTGAGCCCGGAAGAGAGGGACACAGGAGTGAAAAGGCATCACCCATCATACAAGCAGAAAGGAACTTTTGTTTATTATTTTGAAACACATCAGGTCCTCGGAGTCGAGAGACTTTTTGTAGAAAAGAGACTTAACCATTGAAGGCCCTTATTGCTGAGAGCGGAACTGTTGGCTCGTGCTGGGAAAGCTTGAACGTGTGCTGTGCTCCAGAATCCTACCTTGTCCCGCGTTTAAAACATGGGGAAGGGAGACCCTGACTACCGCATCCTGACTTAATATTTGTGAACACTGCCATATTTCTTATGAACATTATCCCACACTCCTTTTTGTATATAGCGTAAGGATTGGCAATAAGTTTTTTAGTGTGGGCCCTTTTATTTGACAAGACGCCACTCGGACTGCCTTATTATTATTTGATGGTCGAAGCTTCCTCCAATCTTTGTTTTATGTTTAGATTAGGCATTTTTTCCAACCTACCTATAAAGTTTAAGAAACACCCTTGAACTGTGATTACTTGTGTCTGTCTTTACTGTTGCCACCGTGAGTTCCTTACAGTATCTTGACCACTGGTCGAGGAACGGCAAGAGATGGGAGCCTCGCCCTGTGGAACCAAAGTCAATGTGTAGTGTGTCCCATGGTTGATCAGTCCTCGGCATGGACTCTATATGGGGTTTCCGGTGTACTGGCGCTGCAGCCTGGCACCACACACACCCTCGCACAAACTCGTCCACATAGCATTCCAGGTTCGGGAACCACACTTTTAGCCTCAGGCTGGCCTCGGTGTTGGCGGGGCCCTGGTACCCATGGTCAGCCAGTCCTAAAACTCGCACGATCAATGCCATCGGAACCACCATCCAGTCACCTCTCAGCAGGAGTCCCCCCCCGCCCCCCTGTCTGTGAATGAGAGTTTGTGATTCACTCTCCAGAATTGTTCGAGTTCCGTCCTAGCTCCTTGCATTCTCTTGTTTATGCCCACCTGGATTTTCTACCACTCCTCATTCTGCATCACCGCTCGGATGAGACCGAAACATTTGTCCTGATTGGAGGATTCCGTTACCTTTTGTACCTATAGCGAGATAGGCGTGGACGTCACTACTATCAGGTTCACATGTTTGGCCGCTTCGGTGGCCTGCTGGTGCCCACTTTGTTCATTGGGGTGCTTTGATAGGTACTGTGCTGCATTGTGGGATCCTGGGCTGTATATCAGCTTCACCCCATGTTCTAGCAGCGCCAACATCCATCTTTCAATGCGCAGTGGAGGCTTCGACGATGACCCGGCCAGAATAGGTAACAGTGGCTTGTGGTCAGTTATTACTGTGACTGGATTTCCCAGTATGTATATTTGGCAAGGCGGCACACGCACAGCACCGCTAACACCTCCCTATCAATTTGGAAATACCGCTGTTCTGTGTCGTGGATGGCTTTGCTCGCATATGCCTCTGGCTTCACATTTCCGGCAGAGTCACGCTGTGTCAGAACTGCTCCCAGGCCAAAAGGGATGGCGTCAACTATGATTTCAGATTCTTGACGGGGTCGAAAAATGCCATGGTACCCTCCTCCGTAAGTGCCTTCTTGATGTGTTCCTGCAGAGTACACCTCCACGCAGTGTCTCTTCTGGTTAGGTTCCTCAGGGGTTCAGACATCGTTGCTAGATTTGGAATGAAATGCCTGCAGTAGGTAACCATCCCGAGGAAACTACGTATTTCTAGCATGTTCCCTGGGGGTCTGGCGTCCTGTATGTCTCTTATCTTCCTGGGGTCAGGTGACATTCCTCCTTCATGAAACACGAATCCCAAAAATTCTGTTCGGTTGCGTTGGAACTCACATTTTTCCTGTTGCAGTGAGTCCTAGTTGCTTTATCCTCTCCAGCGTCTTTTCCAGCCTCACCTTGTGTGCCACCGCAGATCCTGCGAACGCTAGAATGCCATTACTTATGTTAATCATGCCTTCCAGGCCCACTAGTGCCCCTCTGATAACATTCTGGAACACTTCGGCCACAGACGACACCCGAAGCGGAGTTGTTTGTATTGGTACAGACCTATGTGCGTCGTGAAGGTGGTTGTATATCTGGATTTGGGATGGAAGGCCACCTGGTGCTATATGGCCATCAAGTCTAATTTGGAGAACATTGGGGCCCCATGAAGTTCTCCTACTACATCATCCACCGTGGGGGGGGGGGGAGTCAGGTGTCTTTCCAGCTTGATTGCCTGCTTTGGGAACCTCATGTCCACGCATATGCGTACCGACCCAGGCTGTTTTGCTTTTTGCGACACCACTATCGGGGATACCCATGGAGTGGGGCCATTCACCTTTTCAATTATGTCTAGTTTCACCAGCTGCTTTAGTTCTTTGTCCACCTGTTCTCTCAAGTGGAAAGGTATCCGTCTATGTTTCAGTGCTAGTGGGCAGACAGACCCATCAATGTGTAGTTTTACCAGTTCTCCTGTCATCTTCCCAATCCCTTCAAAAACATCCTTGAACCTTTCGAGCATTGTGTAGATGTCCTCCGCGTACACTCCATACACAAAGTACAATGCCTAGTGCTTCCGCTGCTGCACATCTGAGTAAGGTATCCTTGCTAGTATCTGTGATGAAAAACCTTGCCTTTATGGAACGTCCGTCGTACTGAACTTTGGGGACGAAAACTCCTTTCAGAGGTATGGGACTTGTCCCACCAAAAGTGATTATTTTTGCTTTGGCTGCCATTGGTGTTGGTGGGCCTAGTATTGCCGCTGTTAAAATGGATTTCTGAACTCCAACCTGGAGGGGTGGAGGTTCAGAAGGCCAGCCTAGTTTCTTGGAACAGGGTAACCTCTGGACAAGCCAGACCAATCAGGGTAGCTATAGCAGGCGGTCAAGACTAAGTCTCAGGAGGGGGTGATGGTGACTGAAGGACCTCAATGAGCACACAAAGCAATGACACTTACAAATTACTCCAGACAGGAGTAACACTGTGTGTCCTCTGTACCGGAGGAAGGGGAGGCTGTTTCACGGGCCTGTGGCGGTTCGTACACATGCAGACAACATTGGCGATGCAGAGATCTGCCTGATCCGATGCAGGCACTCGTTGCTGGTTTTCAGTAGCGGTACGTAGAGTCTGGAGACCCTATGTCCCCCTTCTGATACATCATACCACGCATCTAGCACCGCCCCCTGTATCCTCTTCATGTGGCATTTCTGGCCATCTCTTCTTGATTGTCTGAATCATGATGTTGTACAGCATAAATTGGCCACTGTGTATGTCATGCTCCTCCGTCAAACTTTGGAATTCCACCCATTGTCCATCTTTCCACAGGTCTCCAATCTGAGCTACGCCCTTGGCTTCCCAATGTCTCTGGTATGTTGCAAGGGTCCCAGTACTTGCCCAAGCAAATCCTGTGAGGGGGATCTGCGTGGAACAGAGGTCTTGCACCCCCTGGGTTTTCCGTGCTTTCTTCCACAAGATCGGGCCCAGTTTGACCATGTTGGGTAGGGTTCTGATCAGGGACTTATCTATCCACATCTTTTCTCTCATGTAGTACTGTCGCAGTGCCGGCTGGAAGAGCAGCGAGTCTATTGATGTTTCATCTCCTAGCCATCTAACCACGAATTGCAGTTGCCCTGCAAGGAAATATCGTTCATAGTCTGGCAATCTAATGCCTCCCGCTTCGTAGTCACTTTGCAGAGTATTCAGGGCAATCCTGTTCCTCCCCCCTCCCCACAGGAATTCTTGTGCAATTGTGTTTAACTTTGTGAAGAATGCCTTGGGTATATCATGTATGGATGTATGTATGTATTTTATTTTTGTATAGCGCCGGTAGCCCGAGGGCATCAGGGCGCTTAGACTTACAACACAACAGCTGCATGACAGACATTAAGTAACGATTACTGCGGCCTGATGAGTGACCCTGAACACTGATCAATTCATCATCTAAAAAGGTGTGTCTTCAGCCGCTTCCTGAAAACAAGGTGATTTACTTCAGACCTTAGAGTTTCAGGAAAATCATGTGGGATGTTTGTGAAGTAGTATAACATGCGTGGCAATGCCGTCATCTTCAACAGGGCCGCCCTTCCCATCATTCCTAACGGGAGCATCTTCCAGAAGTTCATGGCTTTCTGCGTCTTATCAAGGGCTACCTGTGTATTGAATTTGTTTGCATCAGTGATGTCGTGATGCACCTCTATCCCCAGATAGCGGAAAGTGCGCGGTGCCCCTGTGAGACCCAGGTCCGGCACTTGATTTGGGGGGACCCGTCTTAGGTCAGCTAGCTGGAACAGGGAGGACTTTTCTTTCTTGATAGCTCGATAATCTGGTGAACGCATCTATAGCTTTTAGTAGGCTTGGTAGGTGCACTCGTGGGTTCCCCACAAAGAGGAGCATGTGGTCCGTGTATAATGAGTTTTGGTGTATGACTCCATCTATGTCTATCCCAGTTTCCTTATATTCGGCCCTGAAGAAGACCACCAGCGGTTCAAGGGCCAATATGTACAACATTGGGGATAGTGGGCACCCCTGCTTCGTGCCTCTGTAAATCCTCCAGACTTCCAAGATGTGCCTCCCAGTTTTCACTCTTGCTCTGTGGTCTTTATAAAGCACCTTAATCCAGCGGAGGAATCACTCTCCTATTCCAGAATGGGTGAGAACGCTCAGCAGCCACTCCCAATTCACAATAAAAAGCTTTAACAGCGTTCAATGACGCTATGGCGCATTTGCCCCGTCTGTGATTCGTCTGGTCCACCACATGGTGGAGTCTTCTCAGATTCCATGTTGTGTACCGTCCCGGGATGTAGCCCGTTTGGTCCGAATGCAGCAACGTGGGTATCACTCGTTTAAGCCGATTGGCGAGTGTTGATGTCAGGATTTTGGAGTCTTGGTTAATGAGAGAGATCAGCCTATAGAAGGCACAGTCTAGTGGTGATTTCCATGGTTTGAGCATGGGTATTATTACAGATTCTGACATGCTGTCCGGCAATTGCCCTTTCTCATACACCTCTTCATAGGTCTCCAGCAATCTGGGTGCCAGGGTGCCCTTGTATTTCCTATAAAACTCTCCCGGAAGACCGTCGGGTCCCGGGAATTTGCCAGATGGAAGATCAGCGAGTAGGGCTTCTAATTCCTCCACTGTGAGGGGGGCATCAAGTATGTGGGCCTGCTCTTCCGTTAACTTAGGCAGACTGATGTCGGCGAAGGCGTCGGCTATATCGCCCGTTTCCACCACTAGGTTTGGGGCGTACAACTCCCTATATTCTATTATGCTTGTTGCTGCGTGATGCCTTGAAACTGGCCTCTGAAGTTATGTCACTCTTTGGGGCTCGTAGTTGTGGCGTCCTGTGGGCAGTCCTCGGGGTGTGCTGGCTCCCGCTAATTAATCTGCTGGTCCACTTGTTGTGAACTGTAGTACTGTTATTGGTGCACTGCATGCCTTATTGGGGAACATTTCTGTTCTGCTCATTTTCAGCTCTTAGTTGTGGGATGCCCTGCTGGTCCATCCAGTCATGGGCCTCTGTCAGGGTTTCGAAGAAGTATGACCTGCCGTTGTGTATAACCTTTAACTTGGCGGGATACAAGAGCATGTATCTTACATTAGCTGCCCTGAGCTGCTCCCTGGTCTGTCTGAATTGTGCTCTTTGCCTCTTTACCAGTACTGTGTAATCGGAGTATATTGTTACTCTCGCAGCATTTCTCGTAATCATCCCACCTTCTCTCGAAAATGTCAATATCTTTTTGTGATCTTTATAGTTCATGATCTTCGCAATCATTAGTCTCGGCGGTGCTCCCGGCCGGGGTTTTCTTGCTCTCTCCACTGTGAAGCTTTGGGATAAGACTCCGGCTCCCACCTCTTGTAACAGTAAGTTCTCTACATAGTTCGTAGGGCCTCCGCCTTCTTCTCCCTCAGGAAGTCCTACAATACACACATTATTCCATCAGGCTCTCCCTTCCACATCCTCTACATCCTGGGGGTGTTTCTGGTGTCCTCTGTACTGGGGTAGCCAGCTCGTCCTATGACCTTGCCCAGTCCCAGGCACTGCCGTCTTCGGTGCTCCCTTCGGGTATGCTGTCTTTCCCCTGTGCAGGCTCCCACATTTCCCTTGTTCCACGTGATATCTCATCTTACCGGCTCTGTGATTGGGCGCTCTCTCTGCCAGTTGAGCTGCACTGTCTCCCTTTGCCACCTTTACCTGTATTGGAGGCTGCAGTGTTGCGGTGTGCACCGGAACCTGCTGAATTTGGTGTGCCCAAATTTCTACTTTTCTTGTGTGGCAGTCTTTTCACCCTTTGTTTGTGTTCCGTTCCTGAACTACCTCTGTTTACATTTAGGCAGTATGTTGTTATTGTTTGATTGTCCTCTTGTGTCCATGCCTGTTCGGGTCGAGTCCCCCCTTTGTGGCTAATATCTACGATGTTATAGGGTGATGGACTGTGCCCTCCCACGTGCGCGGTGTTATTATTATGCGGTGCAAGTGCTCCCTGCCCACTAATGTGGGCCACCTGCTATGTGGCGGCTGCCAGAGGCAATTGGGTCCTTTTATGCTGCAGCTCTTGCTGTTTCACCCCTTCTTTCTTTTTCTCTGATCGTGCCCTTGCCGGTTTGGGGCAAGCGCCCCCCCCCCACCTCGTGGCGAATAACTGTGGTGCTATGGGCCGGTGGTCTGTGCCCTCCCACGTATGAGCCGTTATTGTCAGGTGGTTGAGGCGTCCACTGCACACTAATGTAGGCCGCCCACTGTGTGGCAGCTGCCATTAGCGTTGCAGCCCTTCTATGTCGCAGCACTCGCTGTGTCACCCACCTCTTATTCCTTCTCTGTTTGTGTCCATGCCGGTTGGGGTCGAGGCCCTCTTCGTGGCAATAGCTGTAGTGCTATGGTCGATGGGCTGTGAGACGTTATTGTGTTTGCAGATCAAGCATCCCCTGCCTGCTTTGTGGTGGCTGCCGGTGGTGCTTGGGCCCTTCTGTGTGCAGCGCTCGTAATTTCACCCACCTCTAGTCTTCTCTCTGGCTTCTGTCGGCCCTTCGGTCTGTGGTGTCCTGTCTGCTTCAGCCTGCGCCTCACAGGCCCTTCCACGATCCCGTTTGGGCTCTCCTGCCCTTGTCGGAGTAGTGTTTGTCCACCAGAGTCTGTACTTTACTGGTATCACGAGGGGGGTTCTCCCTTGAATTGCTGTGCCCTTGGTTGTCCCGGCCCAATGCGCTTGCCCCATGCGATCCGGGCCGTCTCCCTGTTCTTTGCTCCGTATCTCTCGGTGCTGTCGCTGTCTTGGGCATGTGTGCCTGAAGGGCTTGAGGTGTGCGAGTGCCGGAGGAGCCGTTATCAGGCCAGGTGTTCTCCCGGCTCGATCCAGCGGGTCCGTGGCCAGGATCTGTCTGGGCACTTCCCCGTCTGCTTCGGGCGTCCGACCGCACCAGATCGGGTTTTAGTGCAGAGTCCCCGTGAGGCGATCAACGCACTTGCTTTGTCAGGGGTCTCGGGGCTGGGGACACCGCAATCCACCCTTTGTGTCTTCCGTCTCGATCCTTCAGTTCCGCCGCCCTGCTTCTTGGGCTCCTCTCACCCAGTGGCCTCTGTAGCGGCTCTCCTACCTGCTCACATGATCGCGGTGCTCCTGGTGCCTCGTCCGCTTTAGCTCTCACCGCGTAGTGGTCCGGGTCAGCTCTGGCCACCACAGAGTGTTGCAGGATCGCAGTCTCACAAGCAGGCAGTCCTGTCTTGCTTGTGGTGCCCCTCTCTTGTGCCGTTACTGAACGCCTCTCGCCTTTCGTGCAACTCCTTCCCTATTGCTGCCACATCGAGTGCCTACCAGCTAATTCGACCAGTCACGCCCGCCATTTTGTAAGATGGCACGGTGCTCGTTTCAGTCCCTTTCCTGGCCGCTACACGCTCAGTTACCTCCCAGGTTTCTCTCCAGCTACCCATCAGACCTTTAGGCACCCTTTCTCTGTTTTTCTTGGATTGTAGTCGCACATTAAGCCACCTTGGTGCATCAAAGTGTCGGAATTTGCAGGAGTTCCAAGGTGCTGCTCCTTATCGCATGGCCGCCAAGTGACGCCCTTTCACTCTGCCATACCATTAAATATAGATTTGTCCTAGTAAGATTACAATGGTCAGTCCGGAGTCTGTTAATGGCACGCAGGTGAATATTATTCCCCCCTCACTTTTCCAGTTGTAAAACAGTCGGTTTGGTTTGGTTTCATTCATAAAGGACCTGTCTCAGATTTGTTCTTAACTTTGATAATTCAGGGATTCTTATTTTCTCCGCCGGTCAAGATGGATGCAACATGTTTGCAGTTCTGTGTTTCACGTATCCAAAAGAGGAAATGTAGCGGCCATGTTGGAAAGATATGTGGGACATTGGGATGCTATTGGTGGACAGTGGGTAGAAGGGGCAACAGAGGGGGTTTCACAAGTATTCATTTTCCTGCTGCTGTGGATCAAAAGATAAATGCATACTAATAATCTGTGTGTTTTAATAGAATCACAACTGTCCTACATAGTATTACTAGGACCAGTAAGTATTGATGTGCACACCATCGGTAGAGTTTCAACATCTCTTCACATTTTCTTTTTTTTTTGTTTTTTTTGGAAGGGAATAGATTGCCCATTGGTTTCTGTAGAAGTATGTTTAACACTTTTTGGTCTTTGATAGAAATGTATTCTGAAATAAATGCCGGAAAAAATCTGCAGTTTGCCGAAATCTGATGCTTCTAGTTTGCACTCACCCTTATTTCGTACACTGCAATGCTACGCCCCTCTTTTATTAATACATATATTGTTTTAAGACTATTTCAACACTTTGGAGAGTAATTTTCTTTTTTATAAATATTTAGCTAAATGAACACATTCAATGCTTTCAACTGCTCAGCATTTCTTGCCATTGATGGTAAAAACATCAAACAATACGTAGGTCAAACAATGGAATTGTTGCTTTTAATGCAATATCTTTTTTTTAGTTTTTTGATCAGAATTCTAAGAAATTGAAAATCATTTTTTAAAAGATGGATTATTTTACTGATACTTAGGTTTTCCATTGCATTCCCACCCATTTTACAAGTTATTTCAGTTTGTGGGTTCAAGTGCGTATCGTGAGGAAAAATGTCATGTGGTCTGTGATGCTGGAAGGATGGCCAATGAGGGTGAGAGGAGCAGGCACCAGAGGACTGTGCATTTGAGGGAAACCATCTCCTTCTATTAGTCTGAAGTATTAACCTTTTGTTTATTCTCACTTGCAGAATTGCGTGATGGATGAGCAGAGCTTGCTGGGTCGGATGTTCTTCTCTTTAGAGGAGTTCAGCAATTTCTTCGATGAGTTTTGTCAAGAGACCAAGGCCTTGTTCTTTGTCAAGAACTCAACACCCCTCAGCAAATGCAAGTGGGCGAGTGACCCCCCCACCTCGGATGTAGTGGATGCCCTAAAATACAGCTCTCTGAGACTTACATGCAAAGAAGTGAAGGCCAACCAAAGGACAGAGGGGTAAGGGCCAGTCTATTTGGGTTGTGGGTAATTTGAGTTCATTTTGTGCCTATGGCGGTGTCCCTGGCATGTGATGATGGGGTGCCTTTACATGGGGGGGGAGTTTATCCCTTAAAGGGTGGAGGGATAACGGGTGCCAGAAATTAGCCGTTGCCTCAAATATTTGTGCTGAAACAGTCACGAGTTCAAATTTTGGCTGGGACAACTGAATCCTTTATCCTTCCAAGTTAAAAAAGAATACTGTTGAATTGGTTAATGGAATTTGATAATATAGTGCTTAGAAGTTATGGGAATTGCTATTAAAAGGCGATAGTAGCAGCATGCTTTCATGGAGGGTAGGCAGAAATTAATGACTTCTGTGGTTCACTGAGAGTTGAGGCGGCATCTTCTATTGTGGATGCGTAAGATGGGTGGCATTGTTGGAGAGTTGAGGGGTAAGGCACTGTTTTGGATTGGTTGAGGAAAATGGGAATTCGGGTTGTGAGGGGTGGACAGCATATGTTCCCTTTCTCCCCTTTTTTTGTGACACCCTTGTCTCTGCCTGATATAGACCCGCTAGACACACAAATTATGACACTCACCTGGTATTGGTCTCACACGAATGGTACAGACAGCTGTTCTTTTTTCTTTACTTCCTGCTATCCTCTTACCAATCATCTTTGAACATGCATTTCAGGAGATAGTTACAATGTATATATTAAGTTTGTGCAAAAAGGTGGCTTTTCGTGCCGTCACAAGAATTCTCTAAAAGGATAAAAGCTCACTTTCAGTGTGTTTGAGTGATCCCACTTTGCATTGAAGTTACAACAATGAAAACGTACAATAGTACTTAAACTGTAACATTGTGCTATGTTCTATCTGTAGATTTATTAATTCATCATTGGGATTCCTGCTGCATATTCATTTTATCATCTGTTAATTCTTTTCCTCAATCACATCCATAAACTAAAAATTGTAATACAGCCAAAATTATATAAACTGCAACCAAAATTCCTCCAATAAGGTGCATAGAACTGCAAATTCTTCCAAACTTAACTAACACACGTTTCACGTTCAACATTGCAGGCTTTATCAAGGTCACAAAGGGACACCAGAGCAGACAAAATAGAGGTCTCAGGCGCAAGGGATCTCATTACCAGACCCTGATTGAGGAAAGCCCAGGAATGTGAATATTATCACTAGAGCTAGCACCATTTCAGAGCAAAGTGCTCCTGACAAGTGCCTTTTATTCTTTTTGAACACTGCGCCTGATTTATGGAGCCTCAAGTGGACCTTTAAATTGGTTTGGAAATTGAAACTGCACTAATGCTTCAGTAAATACCGTTCTCCATTTATTTCTGAACCAAACACATCAAAATGTACATTTAAAGACATTGATGATATTGGTTATTTAATGAAGCTTTTAGAAGAACAAGACATAAGCTGAGAGGAACTATTACAGGAACTCGCCATTTATCCAAGTATGGGACCCGAGAGTGGTTTCAAATCTACGTCTACCTTTACATCTAAACTCGCTCTGATTATTCGCATTCCTGTTGTCCATGAAGCAGTTACTTAGACTTGCAGAAACTGCATGTCAAGATCAAGGATAAGCAATGGAACACACCATAGACCTCAAAAAAGGATGAGACCATCCACATTTGTACAGTGGATAAAGGAGGAAATGTAGCAAATATGGACAGCAGGAAGAATCACCAGGCGGTACTGGATCATCTGAATATTTTGATTTGTTATGTGAAATGATCAGCTCGTATTACTGCACTTAAACTGAAATTGCACGGCCAAGTGAGAATTGTTAAACATGTATAATTAATTACATGGAATTTAAATATCTCAGACTTCATATACAACAGATGATAATCATTTATGTTGCCCACAATTCTTGAACTTAACTGATTTTCTAGAATGCAGACAATCCCATCCGGAATAGGTAAATTTAAGGAACATCTGTGCAAGCGTATAGATAGATTAATCTTTCTACTAGTCAAAATCTGAAATCCTACATTGAAGACACTTTGCATGTTATCGCAAAACGTAATACCTTGTGGTAACTTGAATATACACTGGTGATTATGGATGTCATAGGACTGTTTTAAAGCAATCAAACGCGAACAAAGGCTGAAATCGGTGCAATATTGTTTGTTCAAAATGAGACCAGATACCAAGAAAAATATGATACATTGCTCCAGTTAATTGATTTCACACTTCAAAATAACTTTTTCAGTTCTGTTAATACACTTTACCTACAATCCCAGGCCACTGCCATGGCTGCCAAATTGGAGCCAAAAAGTGATGGGTGAAAGGCTTTGAATTAATTTGAACCACTGGCACTGCTCAGGGCAATTTTCCACACCACTGTATTTTAGCCCGTCTGCGCCATTGCAAAAGGGTTCCAGCCATATGCAGCTCAGTCAGGTACTGCCACCAATGGGAACAGCCATGCCCGAACTGCTAGGCCAGGTCCCAGCTGCACGGAAACACAAGCAACCCCAGACATGTTACGGCTGAAACATGTCTGGGGATGCTTGTGGTCTCGTGCAAACGGAATGTGATCTAGCAGTTTGGGCTCGACTACCCCTTTGGGGGTAGGACCAAGTCTGATTTGCATATGGTCTTTCCCCTTCTGTAATGGCTTGGCAGGCCAAGAATGATGGTCTGGAGGGTTGCCCAGAACAATGCCAGAGGTTAAGATTTATTCTAAACCTTCCAGCTATCACCTCTTGTGTTTTGCTATAGTGGCCGAATTGGCGCACACTATGGCAAATCATCAGATTTTCTTTTTGAGGATACAGTGGTTTTGCAGTAACGGAAATTACCTTTTCAGGGGTGTTTATTTGGCAGTATTCTTCTTATATGCAATCGAACTTCAGAGAAACGCATTGGTCCGAGGAGCTAATTAAATGCTGTGCATTAATCCTATAGTTCAAATTGAATTATATGGCTTCTGAAATCTTTCTTTGTACCTTATAGTTTACATTAACAAAAACAGATTGGAAACCTCTTCTTACTGAAAATATGTGGCATTGAACTCTGTTCTCCATGCTAACAGGTTCCATTCTACTAACCTTAAAAATATAAAATAATAATAAGCATTCTATATGGAGAAATGGTGAAAATACAGAATGATTTGAAGCCAATCTGAAAACATTTTGAAACCGGCTGAACAGAAAGTAGTTTTTTGGGATCTGAAAACCTTTCTCTGCACCACTTCTGTTGCTAAATCTTGTTGAAACCATAAACGGGATCACATTAGATTGATTACCAGGTTTTTCTTTCTAAAAATATTCCCTGCTATTTTAAATAAACATTGACACATCCTAGAGCGAGATGCTGATCTAAAATCAGTTGTTCCTAAGATGCTCTGATTGCGAACAGAAAAGCGCCCTCCGTTAAAAAGCTGGCCAGTCCAAGTATGATCACAATTTCTTTAAATGCGGCAACTGCTTAGACTGCTGCTATGCAGGCATTAAAGGAACTGGATTTTTATTGAATGGATCACCCAGTTTCAAGATTCAGGACTTTTCAAATTGCAAAAGTAATTTCATTGTCAGTCTTCATTTGTGTTTGTTCATTAATTTTTCTGGGCAGCAAGATCCTTCTCTTGAAAATACAATGCTGGAACATATTGGCTCAATTCGCAATCAGGAACTGAAGTCTCTTGCAGTGATGCATTGGACGACCATTCACAGTTTTCACGCTCTGTCTAATCTTTATTTGGCCTTTCAACAATGGATCTATAGGATGACCATGTAGAGGACACCACAGAAAATTCCCATTTTGTAATTGAGAGGCTGCATATACTCAACTCAACATTTTAGAGCTGGTACTTGTAGTATCAATGCTGATCAAGAACTAGTAATTCACCTTTAGTGTGGGAAGTGTCATTTTGTGCCCTGCAACCCCTCCCCTGCAATTAAATGTTTACATTTGGCTGTTAGCATCTGTGTGCTCCTCCAAACCCCTCCTGTCCGCTTCTGTGTTTGTTTTTTTCCCTGTCCCTTGCCTCCCATCCCACCCACCACCATCTGATTGGCATGTGAGGCCCAGTGTTTGTCTGCAAGGGTCTAAACCCCTTTGTAGCGCCTGTGCCACTTCTGCATGGTTTGCAGCCAGGGCACATGTCCTTTTGTGCCCTGCGACCCCTCTCCTGCATTTAAAATTTGACATTTTGCTGTTAACGCCTGTGTGCGCCTCCGACCCCCTCTTTCCGACTTTAGTGTTTAGTATTTCTTTCCCTCCCCCCCCTCCTCCTATCCCACCACCATCCGTTTGGCCTTTGAGGTACCTTTAAGACATCCACTCTGGGCAGCCCTCAACTGAGGGTCACAAGGCAAACGGCAGCTTCTGAAGAAGCAGCATCAGTTTGTGTTTGCCTGTGTTCGCCTGGGAAGCCTGCCGCAGTCAACCACCAGCGACTGATAAGTTAAGTGTGGTGTGGGCAGGGAGTGCAGCCATTACTGCACTCCAGTTAAACCCCTCCACTGTGTACCTGCATCTAGCCGAAGTGTGTAATAGTAACTGAGTGCGCTGCATCACATTGTTGAACCGAAAGGACTTTACCTGCTAGGCACTTTACTTCCCCATTACTGTGACCTCCTTGCTTCTAGATGTCCCTTCTCTCTCAAGGGTGTTCTTCAATCTAGATACATTACCCAACTGATGTGTGTCTGTTTTTAGGCGACTCATTTTAACCCTGTGTTGTTCTTTGAATCCAGGGGTGCCATTCAAAATCTAGGTGCATGTTACCCTGCAGTATTCTTTTGATTGTAGGTGGCATTCAAACCCTGCTGTATTTCTTACATCTATGTGCAACCCCACTGCTGTGTTCTCTTGAATCTAGATACATTTATCACTGCAGTGTTCTCCTAAATCTAGGTGCAATTTCCACGCTGTGCTCCGTTTAATACTCTGTCCTTTCTCCCTATGTGGTACTGTCAATTCTAGATGGCATTCTATACTGCTTTGTCTCTACAATGTAGGCGCATTTCCACTGCTGTGTTCGCCTGAGTCTAGTTGCATTTTCCTTGCTGTGTTCTTTTTATCTAGGTGCATTTTACACTGCTGTGCTCTTCTACATCTAGGTGCATTCTTCCTGTTTGGTACTTTCAATTTTAGGTGGCATTTCACCCTACCGTGTCCCTTTTTAAATCTAGGTGCATTTCCACTGCTGTGTTCGCTTGAACTAGTTGCATTTTGCCTGCTGTGTTCTTTTTATCTAGGTGGTTATTACACTGCTGTGTTCTCCTAAATCTGGGTGCAATTCCCATGCCGTGTTCTCTTTAATACCTAAGTACTTTTAACCTTGTTTGGTACTTTCAATTCTGGTGGGATTCTACCCTGCTGTGTACTCTTAAATCTAGATGCATTCCCACTGCTGTGTTCGCTTGAGTCTAAGTGCATTTTCACTGCTGTGTTACTCTCAAATCTAGGTGCATTTACACTGCCGTGTTCTTTTTAATCTAGATGTATTTCCACTGCTGTGTTCTCTTACATCTATCTGCATTTTTACTGCTAAATTCTCTTAATTCTGGGTACACTTTCCCTGCTGTGTTCTTTTTTTCTAGCTGCATTTTCACGCCCGCCCACACTTCTCAAGAACATCCTAACATTAACCTGCACAGGCAGCATAGCATGGTCCATCCTTAACCAATCCCTCACATCGGGACACTTCACGGAAGCCTTCAAAACCTCCTGTATCAAACCCCTCCTCAAAAAACCCACGCTCGACCCACACACTCCCCAGAACTACCGGGCAATTTCCAACACCCGCTTTGTGGCCAAACTCATGGACTGCACAGCATACAATCAGCTCTGCCACTTCACTGAAGCCAACAACCTTCTTGATCTAGCCGAATCAGGTTTCAGACCCCACCAAGGAACCGAGTCCTCCCTCGTGTCTGTTTGGGATGACCTAAAAAGAACAGCAGATGGGGAAGGATGTGCTGTGCTCATTCTTCTTGACCTCTCGGCTGCCTTCGATACTATTGACCAGACCATACTCCTAGACAGGTTACACTCCTTAGGAATCAACGACATTGCTCCTCTCACATGGATCTCCTCCTTCAGCTCTAATTGCTCGCAAATCATGTTCCTACACCCTTTCACCTCCACCTCTCGCCCAGTGCCGAAAGGGGTTCCACAGGGAGCATGCCATTCTGCTCTCCTCTTCAGTATCTATCTTGGCTCACTCCCTGCACTCATCCACTCCCACAAGCTCATCTGTTACAACTACGCAGATGACGCCCAGATCATCCTCAAAATCCCCAAATCACCAGGCACCACCCGTCTGGATATTTCATCGTGCCTCTCTGATATTGACCACTGGATGACGATCAACCACCTCATCCTCCACCCCGGAAAAACAGAAATCCTAGTATGCAGTAAATCCACTCTCCTTCCCCACCCTATCCCCTGGCATCACTCTCTAGCTCCTGCCACCCTCCCCATCTCTGTCCCCCCCCTGATCCCCAACCCCCCCTATTATTCCCCCCACACCCCCGACAACTTCTACTTCAGTGAAAAACCCTGGATGCACGCTGGGCTCTATCCCTCTCCCAACACATCAACTCTGTATCCAGAACCTGCTTTTTCCACTAACGCATCCTCCGGCGAATCTTCCCGTACTTCACCTACCCACACTGAATCTCTGCCATCCTCACCATCATCCTCTCCCCCTTAGACTATGCAAACTGCCTATATCTAGGTGCACCTGTGTTCCACTTTGGGGAAACTCCAAAGAATCCAAAACGCTGCGACCCATCTGCACATTGTCCTCCCACCTAGAGAACACGTAAGCCCTGCACTGAGAGTACTACACTGGCTGCCTATTGGTCAACAGACTACCTTTAAAGCTGTGTGCATTACTCACTGGGCCATCCACAACACTGGTCCCAAATTCCTCCAATACAAACTTATACGCTACCAACCCTCAGATCTGGCACAGCACTTCTCCTCGTTATCCCCCATTGTAACTCCACCAGACTGGGAGGTTCCTCCTTCTCCATACAAGCTCCCACCATCTGGCGCTCTCTTCCTCTCCGCATCTGCTGCATCACAAACCACCTCGCATTCAGAAAGGCCCTCAAAACGTGGCTATTCCCTTCGTCTTCCTGCTGCACTTTCCTTGGCTACTTCGCGTACACAAGTAATGGCCCAGGCCCACCAAAACATCAACAATCCACGTTCCAGCGGATGCCGGCTGCTGTCGCAGCGGCCCACCGTGATAAACTCATCCCATTCCACTCCTGCAGATGTTCAGACATCATCTGCACCCCCCACCCGCGGGCCTCCCAACTCCCCAACTGGTGCACTCTGGTTACTGGACAACACCTAGAAATATGATAGTACCTTGAATATTGCCACTGAAAAGAATTTGAAACCACCAAGAGCCATGCACAGACCTCCCTTATCTAGATCAAGGGGGTGCTTACCATAAAGACGCAGCATGCTCGATTAGACTGAGGTAGCAATTGTGGCACGCATAGTTTGATTTGAGCACAGGACATGTTATGTACTTAAATAGATTGCCCTATCCAATTATCAAAGGGGCTTACCCTATCACTCAGAAAGCCCAATTCTTAGGTTCACTGGCGGTAGAGAGGAAGAGCGCCAGTTTGACTTGGGATATAGGACATGGTATACACTTGGATGGACTTGAGGGTAGGAATGGTGATGTACTAAGATGCTCCTGGGGGACATAAAACACGACGTACTGTGAGAAACATGAGGCCATCCTCCCATCTATTCCTTTTGAAATAGATGGGAGGATGCCCTTGCTTCCGCTTATCAGCGTCGACACACCCACTTGTTAAGATATGATTGGTTATTTATAACGTGCTTAACACCCAGAGGTTTCTAAGCGCGGGCCCGGGGATCGAACCTGTGTTGCTCCACGTCATCTTGCTTCCAAGGTGAGCACGTTGCCCCTAAGCTATCCTCCCGAGACAAATCGTGAGGATACCGTTGGCATCTGTTGCAGCACACTTGGGCTACTGTCCTCGGTCTTACGATTCCCTCTGCAGAGGTTTCGCGGTTCTGCGGCGGAAAGGGCAAGGTCGTGTCTCTCCTTCTCAGCCTCTCGCTATTCGCCGCCTTTCTCCTCCTCTTGAATTGCCGAACCTGGATAGCTGTCTCGTCGTGCGGTCTGCCTTGCTCGTACTGTGCTCTCTTGCTCCACCTTTTATCCCTGTGGGGGAAAGGCTGTCAGGTGTGTGTGATTCTGATCAATTGCCTGACTTTGCTCTGGTGTTAGTCCGTTCTCTGGTGTGTCGTTTGAAAGTGTTTGTGTCGGAAAAGGGGGTGGGGGAGGGGCAGTGATTTTGAATGTCCTGCATGTTGAAGGAAGGGGGATACCACGTCTCACCCGTTGGTCTCCCCCTCCCTCAGGACCCCCATCCAGGTGATCCTCCCTCACTGGTCCCCCCCCAGGAACTAGATCCAATAGTGATGGCCGTGTCCTGGCTACCTGGATGGCAAACCCTGGGGACTAGCTAGGGAGACACCGTCAGGTTTCTCACACCACCCTATTATCTCAATGGTGGGCGATTGTATGGTGTATGCATTTGACGCTTCTAGGTGTATGTGATCTATTTGTATATGTGAGGTGGGGGTGGAGTAGAAGGTGAATGCTTTTTCCTGCAGGTGCACCTCTCTCCATGCGTCCACCAAGTATTTATTTTTTTGGAACAATTTTTTTATTATTTTAAACAAACACTCCAACATTACAACCATTTAGGACGTTCGTGATCAATGTTAAAACATTACATTATAAAATGCTCTCTTCCGTCCTCTCCCCCATCACCCCCCCATTAACTCGAGCCATCGTATCCGTGCCATCCACCTGAGCATCTTCAGGTGTCTCTATTATCATCAAGTCATCTGTTTCATGTTCGGCCTGGTGGGGGTTTACTATCTAAGTCACCAATTGCCTCCAGGCTATCAGGGGACCCACCTCTTCCTCCCCACCTCTAGCGACTGCTTCATACCAAACCGCAGTTTCTGCCTCTGCCCACTTCAGGAGGTCTGCCCACCACATCTCGACCCTAGGCCGGTGGGCTGCTTTCCAGCACATTGCAATTCTGCGCTTGGCCAAGATGTAAGCCAGGTCCTTCATCTTGCTAATATGCTTTAGATTACGTGGCCTGGGAAAGCTCCCAAGCATACATGCCCAAGCAGACCCCACGTCCAGCACCACCCCATTGCTGGCCATTCTTGTTTTCAGTTCTACCCAGAATCTATGCACCACCGGGTACGCCCAGAACATATGCAACAACCCAACCTCCTCCTCCACGCACCTGGGACATTTCTGTATAGCCGAGCCACCGAACCTGGCTATTCTGTCGGGGGTTTGATATGCTCTGTCAGTGACATATAATTGGATCTGCTGGAGTCTCGCATTCCGGGACGACACCTTGTGGTACCTTTTGGGCCCTGTCCCATTGTCCATCTGTTATGGGTTCCCCCACCTCCTCCTCCCAGTCATGCCTCAGTTGAAGCAACTCCTTCTCCGCCTTCGTGCTCAGTAGTTCATATAACCGAGATATTTCGTGCCCGCCTTCCGAAACATCGTACATCATTTCTATGGTGGCATCCGGCTGTTCTGCAAGTACTGTTTCGGGCCATCTTTCCCTCACCCGTTTCATAATCCTGGAGTAAGTAATATATTGGCCTTTATGTACCCCTGTCTCCTCCATTAATCTCTGAAATCCTAATGCCTCCTCCTCCTGCCATATGTCTCCAAGGGTGGCCAGGCCCACCGGTTCCCAGTATCTGCAGACCCCTTTAATCAGTTGGGAGCCTCCCCCACAAAACACCACCAACGGGACCTGCTGAGAGAGCAAGTCCGGGTCACCCACAGTTCGCCATACTCTATGCCAGACCTCCCAGCCCAGCACCAACAATCTCCCCATCCCCGACACTTTCATTTTCTGCAGCCACAGTGTCTCTTTTGGGGGGCAGTATCATCCCACAAAAGCCTGGCTTCCGCTGATTCATCTTCAGATAACCACCTAGCTAGGTATAGTATCTGTCCTGCCAAGTAATACAATTCAAAATTCGGCAAATTTATACCCCTCTTATCACATGGATTTCGTAATTTCCAAAGGGCCACCCTGTTCCTAGAATTGTGCCATATGAAGCCCCTGCACAGGCCATGAATTTTGACAAAGAAACATTTGGGGATCAAGTACGGGACATTCACAAAAAAGTGTAGCAGTCTGGGCAGAACCACCATCTTAAGCAAAGCTGCTCTTCCCATCATGATAAGGGGTAATCTGGACCAAAACACCATGCTGTTTTTGATACCTACAACTGCTTTCTCCGTGTTGTATTTATGCTCTACCTCTATCCTGTGGTATATGTTTATGCCTAGGTATCGAAACGTCTCGGTCTGCCAGGGTATCTGCAAAATGGGCAGTTTCTCTAGTGGAATACTCTTGTATCTCCCCAAGGGGAACACACTGGACTTCCCGGGGTTTACTGATATGCCCGAGAGCGTGGCGTAGCGTTCCATCACCTCCAACACATATTGCAGGTTCTCTTCCGGGAAGCACAGGTAGAGAAGCATATCATCGGCATACAGTGTTATCAAGTGCGTGCTTCCCGCCGTACGAATCCCTACCTCTCCGTATTGTTGCCTAAGGCAAATTGCCAATAGCTCCAACGCAAGAATATATAACATGGGCGACCAGGTGCATCCCTGTCTGGTCCCCTTACTAAATCACCATTTATCTGAGATTATGGCGCCTGTTTTAACCCTTGCCATCGGGGAGCTGTATAACATCTTGACCCATCTAATGTATCCCGGCCCCATCCCGTACCCCTTCAGGGTCGCCATCAACCATGGCCATCTCACTGAGTCGAAGACCATGACCGTGTCCAGTGACACAATGGCCAGCTCACCCGGGTCTTCCTCTGTTTGATCAATAATATGATGTAGCCTCCTATGATTATCTGTGATGTTTCTCCCGGGGACATAACCTGTTTGGTCCGGGTGTATCATTCTGCCTATTACTCGCTTAAGCGTGTTGGCGAGCACAGCTGTGAGTATTTTGCTGTCCTGGTTGAGCATTGATAAAGGCCTGTAGGACCCACAGTACGCATTTGGCTTACCCGGTTTCAAGAGCGGGATGATCACCGCTTCCCGAAGGGACTCTGGCAACTCTGTTCGTAAGCCTTGTTGAACATGGCCAGCAGAGGCTGGAGTAACTCCTGCAAGTTCGCTTTATAGAATTCGCTGGGTAATCCGTCCGACCCAGGCGCTTTACATGTGGGCAGGTGCTGGATCACTGTCTCCAGTTCGTCTGAGGTGATTGGGGCCTCTAAGTCTGCTCATTCCAAGTCGTCTAGGGTGGGCAGACCTATATCTTCTAGTGTTTCCAGAATTTCTTGACCCATGTCTCCACCTGCGTCCTCATACAAGCGTTTATAATATCTGAGGAACTCTTCGTTTACACCTTCCTGGGTGTTGCGGATCTGACCTTCCGCGTCCCTAACATCTCTAATCACCGGTCGGGGTGTATCATTTTTATATAACCAGGCCAGCAGTCTGCCCGGCTTGTCTCCACCAGGGTGTTGCCTTTCCACATATTTCTTATAATTCAGCTTACATAACCTATCCCAGAGCTCGCTACTAGCTTTTTGCAACTCTCTCATCTTTGCACTGTCTTCTCGGGTGGTCCCCCCTCTTCGCATCAAATCCTCTAACTCTCTTTCCGTTTCCTGCAACTCTCGTACTATACCCCCTTGGAGCCCTGTGGATTTTGATATAGCAACCCTACGCACCACCACCTTGAATGCCTCCCACACTGTTCCCATTGATTGCACGCTGCCGGTATTAATGTCAAAATATTCAGTGATGGCCTCCCTTGGGTCCTCGCGGAATCCTGGGTCCTGTAGGGCCTCAGCTCTGAGCCTCCATTTCGGGATACGCACCCTAGGGGGATGGTGCCGCCACTCCAAGACCAGAGGGGAATGGCCCGAAAGCACCCTGGCTCTATATTCTGCACCCACCATTTCTCCTGCTATCTCGAAGGCAGCGAGCATCTAATCCAGCCTAGTATGCAGGTCATGCGGCGCTGCGTAATATGATTATTGCATGTCTGTTGGGTGCAACCTTCTCCACACATCCTCCAGTTTAAAGTCTGTCAACAGTGCCCCCAATGCTTTGGCTGCTGGTGAGGGTTTTTCTGGCTTGCTATCTGACCTGTCCATCCCGGGGTTCAGGGTGCAATTAAAATCGCCTCCCCACAGTATCGCGCCACCCAACAGGGGGCTGATTTTACTATATAAAGACCTAAAGTAAGCTGCGGTATCATGGTTAGGGGCATATAAGTGTATAATGTTCACTTCTCGGTTCTCCAAGAGTCCCTCCGCCACTACCATTCTACCTTCCGGGTCTGTCGTCGACCGGAGCAGCTGAAACGGCACATGCAGTGCCACCCATATAACGGCCCCTCTTGCATATGCAGAGTATGTGGCTCCCATGACACTTCCCTTCCATTTTCTCCTAACCACCTCCAGTTTCTCTGCGGTGAGGTGGGTTTCTTGTAGTAAGGCTATATCAATCCTCATCCTCCTCAGATACATCATTACTTTATTCCGTTTTAGATAACTATTGAGGCCCCGCACATTCCAGGTCACCACTCCAAGGTTACCCGACGCCGTTGACTTGATGCCCTTTCTCTCCCCTCAGTTTCCCATGTCGTTCCCTATAACACAGAGTCTGGCTCTCTTCCCTCCCAACTCCAACAACTTCCCCTTCCCTTCCCTCCCTTCCCCAACCGCAACCCACTGCACACAACTCTTTCCCTCCCCCCTCCCCGCCCAGCCCCAACAAATGCCCAGCTCCATCCCTGGATCTCAGGCCCACCCGCGTCTGGTCCCTCCTCGGAGCACCGAGGACCAGGACCCCGCGGGGCATCACCGGGCTACCAGTGACCTAACTAAGCTTAATGCTATGGTGGTTCAAGGGTTGGCTCCCTGGAGCTCCCGCATTATATGATTAAGATTATTCAGTTCAGACGGATCTTGCAAGCATGTACGTTCCAAACAGCACATTCCCTGTAGGCATTATCTAATACTATATTCTAGTCCCAGTGTCTCGCGCTGTGTCACCCTGGGTGCCACAGCCGCATATTACTAATCTTCTTCGGCTCCCATCTGGATACCCGATTCTTGGGGGCAGCTCTGCGTATCCAGCCACCCCATGGCATCCTCTGGGGTTTCAAAAAACAAAGTTTTGTTCTTGTGGAACACCTTCAGTTTGGCCGGGTAAAGCAGCATATACCTGTGGCTTGTTTCCCGCAATCTTCTTTTCACCCCTCCAAAGTTCATTCTACTGCGCTGCACCTGCAAGGTGTAGTCTGGGTATGTGGTTATTTTCGCTGGCCCCCTTTCGATCGTTCCACCTTTCTGGAAAAATTTGAGTATTTTTTCTCGATCCCGGTAATTCAGTATCTTTGCAATATAGGGGTCCCTGGGGCCGGCTTCCTCGTCTGAGCCCTGTGTGCCCTCTCCACAGCAAACCCCTGGGTCAGCACCCCTCCAGTTATTTCCTGAGGTAACATGGTTTTGCTGTATTCTGTTGGATTAGGCCCATCAGTTCCCTCTGGCAATCCAATAATGCGGATGTTGTTACGTCTGGCGCGGCCTTCTGCTTCCTCCGCTCTGCTTTCTAGGTTAGCCACTCGCTGCACAAGGGTATGAAGTTCGATTTGTGGGCGGCACAATCTGCCGTGTTTGGGGCCATCTCCTTTTCCAAGTCCCCGGTGCGCTTCGCCAATGTTCTCACATCTTGTATAAGTAGGGTTACCTCTTCCTGGACTGCCCCAACCTTAAGGTCCAGTGCCACCTTCAGTTCGTTCGTGGCCAGCCCCAATTTAGTCTCCCTGGCAACTTTCAGGTCCGCAATCGCAGTACACTCCTGGAATGGGTTATGTCCTCCCCCGTGCCCGGTATGGCTCAGTATTATTCCACAGGTGTACACTATAATTCTTTCAGTCACTGGTGGTCGGGCACATTCGCTGCTTTCACACGCCTCTACTACGGGCCTCGACAGGAGCCTTCGGCTATTTGACCCGCAGTAGTGTCTTTAACGCCTCTTCCAAACCCCGTACCGGCCCAGGCCACCTTCTGTGTGCTCTCTTGAGTTCGGCCTATGTCCTGGAGAGAGCTGCTTTGTTCTGCCACGTTCTGTTGGTGACAGGGTCCTTCAGAGCCGGGACCTCGTCTGGGTGACTTGTTGATCCCTCCTCTTAGCTTGGCTATTTGTGTGGGGGCCCTGGCACCTTGTTAATATCTCTGGCCCCAGTGCTCCCCACTTCCGTCCTCAGGCCCAGGCGCTCAGGTTTTCCTTTTCTCAACCTGTGCTTAAGGACGGCAACTGCTCAGCTGCTGCAGGTGCCACTCTATACAGGGGGCCTGGGCTTGCACTTGCGTTCAAGGGCTGGATGTGCGTTCTTTCGATCCAGTTAGGTGCCACCGAGGAAGCCCAACTGGGAGCAGCCCCGGGGCACCTGGGTCATTCAATGGATCCCCCAGTGCCCGGAGAGACCTCCACTGCAGGCCTCCCTGCACTATTTCTAGGCGTGACAGGTCGCAGCACGGCCAGTCAGAGCCCCCGCTGGAGCTAACTGTTATAAACCCCTTTCGCGGACGTACTGGAATGATTCCGGCACCATCCCCTCGGCGATCCTGGTCGTTGTAGGGGCCGGCACCTCCTGCCTTGTCCAGCCCCCCCCACGCTCCGTCTCCGCGGGGACCTTCGCTCCATCGGACACCTCGGAATCCGACTATGAAGCTCAGGGAGCACAGCGCCAGACGCTTCGCCGCACTGTGCGCAGTGGCGGCAGCACTGCCAGGGGCGCTCCGCTTCGGCTCCACACAATGTCCAGCAATCAGTGTAGGCAGGGATCCCCTGCCACTCCTGTCCTTGCCACGGGTCCCGGGGTCCGCATATCGGTCCGGCAGGCCCCCTCCGGCTGGATCTTATATATTGCTCCCGAACTGGGCTTCACATATCACATAAAGCCGCAGCGGGCTCGATCACGGCTACACCAGCCTTTGTATACGGCCACGACACTGCGGTCAGTTTATGGCCCTTTGTCCTCCATCCGCTTTCTTGCCATTCTCCGACATTAAAGCAAACATGCACGCCAAGCCACCTACCAAGACCACGTCCTCCCCGATGTTCGAATTCAAAAATATCACAGAGCAAGAGATCATCACCATGCTCCATTCTATTAAACCCTCCAACTGCAAAGGTGATGCCTGCCCTGCCAGCCTCATCAAAGACTCTGCACCCAGCCCAGCCCCCTTCCTTACAGCCTTTATCAACTCAACCTTCCAATCAGGCCATGTCCCATCAAGACTTAAGGAAGCCTGGGTACGCCCACTCCTCAAAAAACCTTCACTGGACCCTTCCGCCCCAGGGAATTACAGGCCCATCACAACTGTACCTTTCCTGCTTAAAATTTTGGACAAAGCAGCCTACCTGCAAGTCCAAAAGTTCCTAGAGGACAACCTTCTCCTCAGCCTACAGCAATCTGGGTTCCGCCCCCGACATGGCACTGAAACGGCCCTCCTAGAACTGAAAAACCAAATGGATCATCTCAGATACGCAGGCAAACCTGCCCTCCTACTGCTCCTTGACCTTTCTGCAGCGTTCAATTTGGTTGACCACAATACCTTGTGTCACCACCTAGCCACCCAAGCCAACTTCTCCCCTAAAGGCTGCCAGTGGATCACCTCCTTTCTCCAAGAAAGGGCCATGAAAGTATTTTCTGAAGTTGCCGCCGCCACCCCCAGCCTCCTCACCTGCGGTGTCCCTCAGGGATCCTGTATCGCACCTACACTTTACAACCTCTTCACTAGACCTCTGTTTAGCATCCTTGACTCCCTTGGTATCTCATATACCAACTATGCGGACGATACACAGGTATTCATCCCACTCATGGGCGACTTCCTAGCAGACTCCAACACCCTCACCTCTATCTACTCTACCATCCAATCCTGTTTGGCTGAGAATTGTCTCTGCCTCAATAGTGAAAAAACCGAACTCCTCCTTATTGGCTCACCGTTCACCCTCGGTAACCTTGGAGATCAGTACGACTCCTTCACTATTGATAACATTCCAATTAGGGTCTCTAACCATGTTAAGACACTCGGAGTCTACCTTGACTCCGACCTGTCGATGGACAGACAGGTCAATGCCATTGCTGGCTCCTCAGTTTACTACTCCAAAGTCCTCAATGCAGCCAGGCCCTTCCTGGCCCGTCAAAATTGCCTCATGATTGCCAGGGCAATCATCGGGTCAAGACTTGACTACTGTAATGCCCTTCTCGTGGGGACTTCCAACAAAAACCTTGCCAAACTTCAGCAACCCCATAACAATGCACTAAGGGCAGCCACCGGCACCGTAAGGAGAAACCATATCTCTGAAATCAGAAGACAAGTACACTGGCTCCCTGTCAGAGAGAATTGTCTTTAAAACTCTTGCCCTCACCCACAAATGCCTCCACGAACTTGCCCCCCTTACCTGACCAACAGAATTACTATGCACTCCGCAATTAAACCGCTCAGATCCATCTATGCCAACACCATTGTTATGCCTACCTCACGGAAAGTGCGCGCGGGTGGCTCCAGTTTCCCCACCCTAGCAGCCACGCACTGGAACGCCCTGCCTCCTCACCTAAGACTCATTGAGTCCCACCTAGCCTTCTGTAAGGCTATCAAAACCAGACTTTTTGTATAAACTAAATCTGTTTCCTCCACTGCGTATATGCCTGCCAAACTGTAACTAAGAGCCATCTGGCACCTGTGCGTAATCTTGAATCTGTGTATCCTCTGTAACAGCGCCTCGATGCCTTATGGGCTGCACGTGCACTTAACAAATGCAAATAAATAAATAAATGCTCTCGATCCCGGGAACCCAGCTTCCTTGCAGTGGCTGTAGCTTCAATTTCTTACTGCTGATCAGCCCCACGCAGGGCTCGATGTATGCACCAGACATTCATACATCTCTGGGTGTGCTGCGGGCATGTTTTTTCTCCAGGAAACTTTGTTTTTCCGTAGGATCGATGTCAGATCAGTGGGAGCTCCTCAAGGGCACGTCCTCTCACGTAGCCATTTAGCCACACACCCCCGTCCACCAAGTAGTTGGCTTTCAGGCGATCGGGAAATAGTTCTCCAAGGGCTCAGGGGGGGTTGGCTCCCCATCTCATGGAATCCCAATCCATGGCAGGGTCTGAAGTTACATTGAAGTCCCCCCTCATATCAAAGAACCTGTTTTCCAGCTGACTAAAAAAGGTAAAGAGGTCTTTGCTAAAAGCCAGCTGTTTCTGATTCGGTGCATAGGACGAGCAAAGAGTAATCTTGCATGTCCTTACCTTCCTATTGACCCCTATGTGTCATGCACGCACATTTAGGCACATTCCCATGGCCACTGACAGCATGCAGAAATGATCATCCAGTTACCCACCAGCAGCTACAGAGGTCTGCTTCACGGGAGGCTGCACAGCGGTATACCAGGCAGCTGAGTTACCGGAGGAGATGGCAGCTCCCATGGCACCTTTCCGAACGAAGAAAGCTTTCATGCGTTGCTATGGCAACACAACGCACGCTGAAGATGCCTTTGATGCGGGCACGTGACACGGCCTCACGGCAGTCGGCACGCTGGGCCGATCATCCTCCTTCCTGACACCAGCACGTGACGTCTGTTTCAAGGTCACTTGATCCGGAGGGCCGTGACGCTTAAAACAGCTGTGAGAACGCAGCGCATTGCTTCTCAGCTGTGACAATCGGCATTTGGCGTTTTGTCAGTCTCGGATTTTGTCTATCTTTGCTACGGACCTCGGATTTCGTTATCTGGATTTCCTTTTGCCTTGCCCTTACCTGCTACTTGTCTAGTTCTACGGACTGCTCCTAACCTTGACCTTGTATCTTCACACGGACTGCGCTTGCCTTTTCCCTTTGGTACTTTGCACTCAGACTCCAGTGTTTATTCCTACTTGGAATCCTCGCTATCAGCTGGGGGTTTTTCTCAGTCGTTGCTTCAAGTCTCAAGTACTGCAATCCACAGGTGCTTCCAGTGGAGTGTCTGCCATCTGCCCTGTCTGGCATTCTTCTTGTTCTGCTGCTCACCCACTGAGGGAACAGGTTTTGATATCTCTGATTACCCTGACACCTTTTAGACACCTCCCCACACCACAACCTGCATATCATCTGTTGGTAGGTGTTTTCTTTCTCTGTTCCTAATTGATAACTCACTGCACATAGGTTGCCTGATATTTAATTGAACCTACCTGTTTTTCCTCAGCAGCCATCCAGAGGGCCTGGTGTGCCCGTTCCTGCCACCTGTGGCCCTAATCCTCGAACAGCGAGTTGTTACTATCTTGCTGTTGGTTGCTAAGGGACAGAGGTATTCATACGATCCTCGAGTCTTGACACTATGTATCTCCCCATTGTCCCTGTGAACCTGCGTGATTTGGAGATCTAAAGATTTCCTGTAAACAATGCCTACCCCTCCTTTCGTGTGCTCTCCTGATGCCCATAGCACCCCTCCCAGATCCCTTCACCTACATTGAATTCCTTTCCCTTTGCAAATTGTGTTTCCTGGACGAACAGCACATCCAGCTTGGAGAGTTTAAGTTCCTACGCCAACATGGAGTGCTTTTGTGGGGAATTCCGACCTTTAACATTAAGGGACCCAAACCGTATCCCGTTAGCCTGCACCATGATCCCATTTCAGATGCTTCCCCATTGCCTTGGACCATTGATCTGTTTGCTCATTGCTTTCACAGGGCAACAAATGGTTTGAGTGTGAAGAATGCTTTTTTTTTTTTACCTGTTCTGTCCTAACGTTGTTGCTTTAGGTAGTCAGTTTTCCTGTATCTAATGTGAGTTCCTCCCTCTGAAAAGTGCCTGCATTGGCACTCCTCCACTACGTGAGACGCCCTTAAGTAGTAAGGGCCACACTACAGAGGCTATTCCCCACAAGTTGCACCCATTTTCCTTGGGATCAATAAAGCATCTTAATCTGTGATTTTTACTAATGCTACATGATAACTATTAAAAAGGTAGAAATATATCAAAAAAACACACGATCAGCAAGTTGAAGTGGGACAGTAAGAAACGACAACACAGATTTTGTTTTAGGTTGTAGGTTTATTAAAGGTTACTTGATATAATTGGGTTCATTTGGGTTACGAGAAGAGCAGAAAGTCACTTAAGCTAAATAGGAATCATTTCTCCCATAAAGCTAGTCCTTCATTTCCTCACACCAGACCCTCCTCCAGCTACTTAGTCTAATTTCCTTACCAAATGTATTAAATCATATTGTAAAACAGTTGTCAGATTGCCAGTTTATCCAAGGGATTTGAATTCTCGAAAAATATCTTTCAAAGTCTCTCTGGGTCTCTTCCCAGTGTCACTTATTCTTTCACTGAAGAATTGTTTCTCCATATCTTGTATTGTGGTTGTGTGTTCCTGGGTGGTACAGCAGACTTTCCCTGCCATTGTTCTCTTCAAATTCTCAGTTGATGTAAGAAGTCCACCTGGTCTTGAGCCAATGTCCTCAGCAGCCGAAAGTGTTCACCACTTAAGAAATCTCTACTCGATTCTGACAGGTCAGAGGCGTTAGAGACTGTTTACTGGGCACCTATGCACATTCTTACCCAAGGTCCATCCCCCTCTTGCTTTCCTCCTCGTCATTGTAGGGGAGGCATGGTATCACAAGTATGACACTGACACAATGGGTACAATTTGTAAAACCTTCATTGAGGTTTTTGGGGTTGGAAAAACTCCTACTTTGCTCTATAACTAAGATGGGTGCAGTCTTGACCATCAAACGATAAACAAAACAGTCCTAGTGGAGTCTGTCAAATCAAAATGACCTATGCTAACAAAACCTAATGCCTGCCCTATCTCTTGTATAAAAAAGTGTATAAAGGAGAAATGTATGCCAAGGAAAAATCAGTGTTCAAAAGAATAAATGGGGTTGACCCCGCTCTCCTCCCCACGTTAGACCTCACAGACTAGACCTCGCCTGTAGGCAGGATGATGCACTCTGGCTCGGTTTTCAACACAATAAACATTTCCAAAAAGTGGACCGAGGCCTGCCTGTCCTTTCACGTTCAAGCCTTTTTTTCTGACTTCCAAGTAATGTTTCGACAAAAAGTTCACATAGGTCCCCTCTGTTGGGCTCAGACCTCTTACAACAAAGTTCAACCAAAACTTGCAAGGGGGCTCCCTGCCCCAAGCTTATTACACTTCGGATCACCCTCTTTCGTGCTCAGACCACCTTCGGATGTCACGGTTTAACTTTCACTCTCCCCTTTTTTAGGAGTCAATTTTGCTTACTTTGCTAGGCCCTGAAGACCCTCCGCATATGGAAAGTAAGGCACAATCACCATATACTAGTGATACGACAGGCATGAGGTTCAATTTTCCAAGTACTATGATTTATTGCAAAAATATGCTCAGTCGGCCGACTGGGGCCTAACGTCTCACAAGGTGTGTCACCCAGACCTCGTGAGACGCAAGGGCGTGAGCATCATTCAAACAGTTAAATATATACAAAAAGCAAGCCTTCAAGGCACCTCAGAACTGCCCATAATGTATCTTCTTGAGCTAGGTTTCGGTGATTGACAATTATGACAAATATGACACAATATGACAAGTTTCTTATACTTAGCAACAGTTGCAGACATAGTTCTTTGTTATACAGAACAGAAAGCACTTGTTCAGCAAGGATATCGTGTTCGCGAGAGAGACACATTCCAAAGCACGTTATCTACTAGTTTCTATTCGTGAACTAGGGGTCAGCCTGTTCGAGGAAGGATCCGCGAAGGAGGACCGCTAAAAAGTATAATTCATGCTTTAACTGCCTATTGCTACAGCTTTAGCGAGACAAGCCGGCACCTGGACCGCTGATTAAATGCTGTTTCTGCTTGCTTTCAAGGACTCGGTGAGGGAGGAAAACAATGCATTTCTGTACTGTTTGGCATTCCTGTCTGGGCTGATCTTTCAACATGCAAGCTGTGGCCTTGCACAGTGTATGAGCTTTCAGAGTATAATACGTTTTGCAAAGCATTTTAAACAGAAAGGAAAAAAGCAAATGGCGGATGTTACACAAGATGGACGCCCTATGGTTATACTGACGATTCTGTGTTTGCGATGTTGGTCATATGATGCGATCGGTTTTCGGCCAATATGATATACCCTCTGCACTTGGTTAGGGTCGTTTCTGGATTTACAACTTCACTTTTGCCGTTCAATCGCTTTATCGCTTCAAACAATGTACCGTTCACTGAGACTTTCCACTGGGCTACTTCCTTTCGCTGGACTACTCTGTTACTTAGTATCGCTGATTTCACAGCTGTCCTTACTTCAAAATTAATTCACAGGTCTGCCTTTCCTCGCATCTCATCCACACGCATGCAGCCTTTGCTTGCGATATAATGTTGCTACTTCAAACTTTAACACAGACCGGTCTCTCAGGTCGCTTGCCAACTGACCGGCTGTGTCCGTTTCTTTTTTGGTTTTACGATTTCCAATTCCTGAGTCAAGGTTAGTACCACAGGCTTAGCCTCGCCTCCCCAACTCTGCCGTTCACCCGGGAGGGTTGCTGGCGTCCTTGAAACACAATGCAGTCTTCTGATGTGGGATCTGGCCTTCTACACATGTTTTCCACGGCCTCTCGGAGGGTACGACCTCCAGTAGGGAACTCTTGGGGTTTTTGACCCGCTGCTCTCGTCCCTTGGTCCGTCGCTCTGCTCCAGTAGGTTTGCCTTTGCCCCCGAAGTTCTGCTCATACTCCTTTTTCGCCTTGCTCAGTGTGTCTCTAGGTACTGCTTTTTATTCCTGTGAGGATAGGTAATTGGTATGATAGGTGTATGCACTTAGAGTCAAGTGCCTGACTTTGCCTGATCCGATTAGCGGGACATGTCCAGTACCATGTGTGAAAGTTAGTGTTCCTACTCTGTCGCCCTCTTCCTCGGCCCAGTGTTTGTGTAAAAAAGAGGGGGGGTGGGTAATTGGGACCTCGGAGAATCCTAAAAAAAACAGGATGGGTTAGATGAACAAAATAGGGGGGAATATGGTGTCTCAACATTGGCGGCCTCACCACGACCCCCCGAAAACCCCTCACTCAGGTGATCTTCCCCGCACTGGTCCACCCCCAGGGTCTGGATCCAAAGGCGATGGCCATGCCCTGGCCACCAGAGAGTGAGTGAGAGTGAGTGAGAGTGAGTGAGTGAGTGAGTGAGTGAGTGAGTGAGTGAGTGAGAGAGAGAGAGCCCCGGGGACTAGCGGGTGAGATACCCTCTGGTTTCTCACACCACCATGCTTCCCAATCATCTGCTCGTACCTTGGGGCCCTATCTCTGAGCCTTCTTTCTCCACTGTATTGCTAAATAGCACTTGCCTGACCTCCTTGTTGCCTTGCCACATTGTTCCTCTTCCTTCTTCCACATTGTTCCTCTTCTTTCTTTCACCTCCCACAGACGCCCGATAGAATTTGGGTATGCATGTTCCGCTCTGTTCCTTTTTTCAGTCTCTTGCTCAACTTCTTCATTCATCTTTCCACCTTCTCTGGTCCTTCCTTCAGTGCATCCTTTGTCTAAGACCTCTTTCCACCACTGCCTCCACAGTTTATCTTCTCACCCTCTCCTTCTCCACTCTTGCTCTCACTGCCACCTCTGCAGCTCTGACTCTCTCCACCTTCTTTGTTTTTCCTTTCTCTTGCACCTTCTCCGCTAAGACTCTCAATGCCTCCACCTTAGTTCTGACTCACTACACCTCCTCCTCAATTCTTCTTTGAACCACCTTCTCTGCTCTTTCTTTCACCACCTCTCTGCTCCAGAATCTACTTTCTCCAGCTGCATCGAAAACCATACTGTCTCCTTCTTCAAACTCCCCACACTTGCTTTCAGGGGTTATATAAACCCATCACCCTTCCTGTGGTACTGGGATTTTCTTGGGTCTGTATGTGTGGGTTATTTTATTTGCCTATTCGGAATTGGTTATATATTGATAATTGTAATGTTGCAGCTGCATGTGCCGAGTCTGTAAAAGGCTGGTCCGCTGTATTGCTGCTCAGACTGTTCTTGTGCATGCCCTATGAAGCTTGAGCACTGTCATCTTTGAGCAGGGTGACTGCTGCTCCCTCTGCACCTCTGCCACTCCGGTGGTAATGCGGTGAGCCCAAATGCAACTCCCTTCTCATGCGTACATTCGCTATTTTTAGTAGAATCTGTTCCTATCAATAATGCACGAGTAAAGGTCCCTACGGATCCATCTCGCCAATTGACAACTTGACTACTCTGTACCACATCCCTTAAAAGTTCCACAATGAATTAGGGCACACAAGATGGGTATTGCCACCCCTGGGCATTGCATTGCAAAGTTGGTGGCATCTCCTGGCCCCCATGGTCAACCCATGCACATATTCCGAGTGAGGCAGGGGACAGAGTCATAACATTGAGGACCTTGCCACATTCAGAACCTTGCCAAGAAGGCCCACTTTCAACTTCACCTCCTCAAAGGAATTCTTCCTTTCCTCACTTTCCCCCAGAAGCTCATTGTCTCTAGATCTCTGGTTCTCGCTAGGCTAGACTACTGCAATACCCTTTTCCTTAATCTACCCTCTTCTTTATTGCAATCCCTCCAGCTAATCCAGAATAGGGCTGTGTGAGGAACCAAAGGGTGTTTCAACTGCTAGTCCCCAGGGATCTGTCTCTCAGGTGGCCAGCGCACAGCCATCACCTTTGGATACAGACCCTAGGGGTGGACCAGTGCGGGAGGATGACCTGGGTGAGGGGTCTTCGGGGAGGGGGGTGAGGCAAATTATGGTGAGACGCGGTATTCTCCCCTTTTCCCATACCCATGATGGGTCATAGGATTCTCCGATGTCCAATCCCCCCCCCCCTTTTTACACAAACACTGGGCCGAGGAAGAGGGCGACTGAGAGTAAAGAGGCTAACCCTTACATATCTCATTGGACATGTCCCGCTAATCGGGTCAGGCAAAATCAAGCACTTGACTTAAGTGCATACATCTGATATCAATTGGCTCTCCTCACACGGATAAAAGGTGGAATATAGAGACATACTCTGAGCAAGGTGGAACACGAGCAAGGGCAGATCTTCCAGGGCAAAGGCAAACTTACTGCAGCAGAGCAACAGACTGGGGGATGAGAGCAAAGGGTAAAGGACCCCAGGAGTTCTTTGCAGTAGGTTTTTGCCTCCAAAAGGCTGTGAAAGACATGTGGAGAAGTCCAAATCCCAGACAAGACTGCATTGCGTTTCAAGGATGCCAGCGACCCTCCCGATAGTGAAGGGCAGAGTTGGGGAGGATAGGCCAAACCTGTGGTATTAACCTTGACTCGTGAAACTGCAAAAGAAAAGAAAAGCACACAGCCAGTGAGTTGACAAGCAACATGAAAGACCGGTATGTGTTAAAGCAAGATTGAAGTTGAAACAGTGTATCGCACAATTGAAGGCTGCGCGCGTGTGTATGAGACGCGACGGAAGGCACACCTGTGATGAACTTTGAATAACCGATAGCTGGGAAACCAGCAATATTGAGCAGCAGCGTGGTCTGGCGAAAGGAAATAGCCCACTGAAATGTCTCAGTGAAAGGTGAAATGCTTTTCTTAGGAAGTGATAAAGTGAATGAACGTTATGGTACGACTCCTGGTACGACGCAGCCCTCATCACCCTTAAACGCAAGTGCAGGGTGGCTGAGAGGAAATGGCTAGCTTCTTGTGCATCATCTGACAAACTGGCCTGCTGCCTGCTCCAAAGGCAATACCGGCTCCCTGTCCGCACTAAGAAGAGAGCCCACATCTAAGCCTGCGTCTCTGCAGCATCTAAGACCTCGGCCAAACTCTTTAAAATCTGCAAGGAGCTGGCCAATCCTGCTGCAGTCTCTACCTCACCTGTCCCCTCGTATGCCCTCTGCACAGCCCTGCCTTGTCATTTCATCTCTAAAACCCAGGACATACTGGCCACCCTCTCTTCCTCTCCTCCTCCTCCCTCTACACTCTCCTCTACCTCTGGTCGCCCTGTGACCACCTCTTCTCCCTCTTTCTCTGCCTTTCCTCTGTTCTCCCCTGATGAGATTTCTAGACAAGTCTGACCTATGAAACTCTTGTCTAAACAGGTTCTTCCCTGTTGTTCCAAAACCATCAAAGACCACATTGGCACCCTCGCTCCTGCCCTGGCTGACTTCTGCAACCACTCCTTCGCCACTGGAGCCTTCCCTTCCCCCATGAAGCAGTCTCTTGTGCACCCTCTTCTCAAGAAACCCTCAGCCAATCCCTCCTGCCCTGCTAACTATCGCCTGATCTCCATCACTCCTTTCCTGGACAAACTCCTGGAAAAGCTGGCCATCTCCCAGCTTAATCTACACACTGAATCTGTTGGTTGTCTCCATGACCATCAGTCTGGCTTCAGAGCAGCCAGAAGCACGGAAACTGCTCTGCTGAACATCTGTGAAGACCTGTTCTCTAACCTTGATTCTAATCTCCCCTCTGTGCTCATTTTACTCAATCTCTCTTCTGCCTTTGACACAGTCAACCATGCCATCCTGCTGAATCATCTCCGTGATAACCTGGGTATCGCCGATCAGGCCCTGGCCTGGCTGACCTCTTTCCCCTCTGATCGACCCTCCCAGGTCCAACTTGGGTCCTTCCTTTCCTCTATTTCACTCTCTCCCTGTGGTGTTCCCCAGGGTTCTAACCTCTCTCCCTGGCTGTTCAACCAATACCTGGCACCTCTCGCCCACTGTATCGCTGCTTTCTGCCCCAACTTTCAGTGCTATGCGGATGAAACTTAGCTAGTTTTCAGGTTTACCTCTGCCACCTCCTTCTCCTTCTCTCATCTCTGACTGTGTCTGCTATCCAGGAGTGGTGTGCCGCCAACAATCTCTGCCTTAATGCCAGTAAGACGGATATTCTCTTCATCGGAACACCTGCACTCTCCTTTCCTATCACTCTCTGGCCGGCCTCAACCTCCAATTCCTGCAGGGTCAGTCGCTTCTCCAAGCAACAAGTTAGTGGTAGATCTTTCTTCGGCTGGGGCCTCTCTCTGGAACAGCACCCCTGCCTCTCTGAAACTTGAGGAGAACATCTCTGGTTCCGGAAGCACCTTAAGACCTTCCTCTTTGCTTCTGCCATCTCTCTTCCTCTCCCCTGCTGATTTCTGCACTGGTCACCTGGCTACCCTCTGATTTCGGGCCCAGGTCCTTGCCTGCCCAGTTGCACACCTGCACTGCCTCCCAGCAACCCTTGCACTTGGGTCCGTGTCTGTAACCCTACAGTCCCCTACCTGCACTTTTGGACACCTGCTGTCTGCACTTAACCTTGCACCTGCCACCTGCAGGATGCACTTCTTGTTATTGTTTTGATCCCATGTACAGCACTGACCCCATCCCCTTTGCCTTGGCACTTTTCCCCTCCCCCCGCACTTGCGCGATCTCAATGTCACCTGGCCTAGTAAGATTGTTGTCTCTGTCCTCCCTCTGTTCCCCCTCCCTTGCCTTATTACACCTTGAAACACTTATGTATAGGCACGTTATAAATGACATATCACATCGTATCAAAAAGCGAAGTGACCAAAATTAACCCCGTTGAAAGGGGAAGTGAAAGGTGAACGTTAAAATTTTGTGCTTATGTCATCGAACTAGCAAGAACAAGAGACACTGGGGCAAATAACACAAGAGTGTGAACTAAAGGGAAAGTCGAAGTGGTCCTGCAAATCCATGCACATTCGAAAGTCTTTGACCTCAGGAAAAGGTCAGAGCCCGACTGAGAAAGACCAGAACTGTAATAACACTTAGGATACCCCTAAATGATGTGAATTAAGCTTGGGGAAGGGAATCCCTGCAAGTGTTGTGTTTGAAAGGTCCAAGCTCGACTGAGGGAGACCAACCTGAACTTTGTGCTTTGATGGTCCAAACCCGACTGAGGGAGACCGGCGTGAACTCTTTTTGAACTGTGCGTTAAAAGCTGGAAGGAGGGACTTGAACTGCATTTGTTAAAGAACCTGAGCCAGAGCGTGTCATCCTGTCTACAGGGACTGACTTACTATGTGCTGTATAACATTGGGAGGAGAGCTGACTCCGCTCCATTTATTCTTTATATTCTAACACTGATTTTCCTTTGCATGCATATTCTCCTTTACGCACTTTATGTACAAGAGATGGGGCAGGCATTTGGTTTCGTTAGTATGGGCCATTTTGATTTGACGGACTTAACTAGGACTGTTTTATTTATTATTTGATGGTAGAGACTGCCTACTCCCATCCTAGCTATAGAGCAAAGTAGGGGTTTCAAAAACCTGAAATTTTAATAATGGTTTTACAAATTGTACATTTTGTGTCGGTGTCATACTTGTGATATCATGCCTCCCTTAAAGCTGCAAGGCTTATCCTTGGCCTCAAGTCTAGGGACTGCATCTCTCCTACCCTAAAAGCTCTGCAGTGGCTCCCAGTTGCTGCAAGAATCAAATTCAAATCCTTCGGCATCATCCATAAGGCTGTCTGGGGCCGGGGACCACGCTATCTACAACTTGCTCTCGCTAAATACTCTCCCTCCAGATCTTTACGTTCCTCCGGCACCAACTCTGTGTGTCAAGCGCTTTGGTGAACAGTGAGCTGGTGGCCGATCTTTCCTCAGTAGGCTCCCTCCTGTGGAACAGCCTTCCCCTTCCTCTTCGTCTTGAGCCGGATCTCCTCAAATTCCGGAAGCTCCTCAAGACTTTCATATTCACCTCCTCCTTCCCTTCCTCCCTCCTCTGCTAAACCCCACAGTTGCTGAGATGGTGACCAGGGCCCTTATGTGTCCACTTGAGCCCTGGCCTCCCACCCCCAATCGCCTTCAGCCTCTGCCCGCTCCCAGCACTTGCCTTGGCACCCAGAGGCATATGCCACCACAAGCCTGCACTTATTGGCAGCTGACCACTCACCAAGGCACTTACAGCTGCTCACCCCTAGCACTTCCCTCTTTGTACACCTAGCACTTACCCCCACTCCCTCATTCTCTCCCTCTCTCCCTCTCTTCCTCCGTCCCTCTCTCCCACTTTCCCTCTCCACTTGCACGTTCTGAATGCTCACAAGGCCTAGTAGGTCTGCCTCTATCTTTCATTGTTATATTTTTCATTCCCATTCCCCTCCTTGTTGCCCTGTGTGCGCTTTGAAACACAATTTACTTGATGTATAAGCGCCTTACAAATACATAAAAAATACATAAATAACACCCACTCTGTTACTCCCCACATGTACCCTCACCTTTCCCCTTTCTCTCCCTTGTAGTGCCCACTAGTGGGTGCAAAGGAAATGATGTTAAATGGGATGATGGCAGAATGCAAACTTAACCCATTGAATGTCTGAAGTAAAAACATTTCAACCCGTCTTTGTACCCCCTCACACCATCCAATTTCTACATTCTGGGGGTGTGTCATAATGCCCCCTGTTGCCAAGGCAACTCTTTGGGCCTCCTAGAGCCAACATGAGTGTTACTACAATTGGGCATTTGTCAGGGATCAGAGCGCTTTTGAGAGGGCTTTTATCCTACTCTAGGCACAATGCAGATACTTTCACAAAATAGGGTGTGTGCTTGTGTACAATCCATAAAAGGGTGGCAAGTTCACTTTGCTTCATGCTCCATAATATTTGTATAAAGGTGTCCTGCACCAGTACTACTATAGGAGTTTATAGTGCCGAACATTGATAGCGAGGATGATGTTCTTCTCACCCGCCATCTACGAATAGAGAATGTTTTCAAAGGACGTGGAGGCAAACGTCCAACAATGAGTTTACAGCAGGCTGGATGTCAAAATAATATTTCTAACATAATTGCAATAAACAATATAATTTGAATGACACCATCAACACAAGAATGTGCCAATCAAAAGTATGTATTCATGTAATGGCACTCTAATGTGTATGACCCCATCCTAATACAACTGCTTAGGTGCCTTCCATTCTACTCTACGTGCATGCACCTCATCATGCCATTGAAAACCGGGCACTGTGGGTGCTGGGACAAAAGGCCAACGATTATCTCTGCCATCGGTCTGCTGGTGTCAGTACCCTCGCTCTATATGTATAATGTAGGGGCGGTGTGAGCACTTGCTCTAAATTCTCTATAGTCCCCAAGACAAAGTAAACTCCATGCGACGCCCCCTGTTTGGCCGTCACTAGAGTTTTGGAGGGGTAATTGCTGTTCCCATTGACTATTGCCCTCTTCTGGTCGCCCTTTGTTGCCATGTGGACAGTTGTGTTATTCATGGAACAAAGCACCTCCTCCTGTTGTGGGCCAGCTGTCCTTGTGCATTCGGACTATGCTCCACAGCATATAACTTTGCTTTGTAATACCCTGATGGGCAGAGCTAGAAGAGAGGCATCTATTTGCCCCCAAACCTCTTCCTATGCACCTTCTAAGGGAGTAGTGTTGGCTTTAGGGTGGTTTCACACTCTCACAGGAAACTCGAGATCATTGTTTGTCATCATTGGGACTGATGGAATGGTTATACCGATTATGGCATTGATCTTGATCCTGGTCCCCTGTAATCTCTATGGCTGGTGCCTCCTCGGCCCCCCCGACCCCTTGGCAGCAGAAGGTTGAACACCTCATTGTTTGCAGCCATTGAGGTGGGTGAAGACATGTACATGTTGCTTCTTGCTGTAGCATTCCATTTGGCCAGTTGTGACAGTGCAGTAGTCGGGGTGGTGGTGGTGGCAACAGTGCTAGTGTTGAGGATGCTGCTGGTCGTGACGGCAATATCGGTGGTACTGATTGCACAGGGGTGCTTCACAATGGTGGCGTTGACACTGGTGCCGGAGCTTTGATGCATAGTGCACTTTTTGGAAATGCTGATTGCATACAGTCACTGTCCGTATATTAATGCATCATTTTGCAATATATATTAATGCATTCGGAAGGGCAATCAGTCGTAGCAAATTGGATATGCTCACCTCTCCACTCACACTCGCCCCCCTTTCCACTCTTGGAGCTTTGGAATGATATCTCACACTAAGCATGTCACATCTCGTATTACAAATCATGGTCTGATTTATTTGGAGGGGGTGGGGGGGTGCCTGCATGTCGGTCTGTCTTCCCTCCCTCTCTCCTGGAACTTGCAGCCTTACTTTCATAAATCATAAAACAAGGAGCATGCATCTCTTCGGCTGTTTGGGAAGGGCACTTTGGCTCATTATATTGTCGACCTACTACCAATTGGCCAGTGCCGGCACATCATCTTATATGTCAATGGAATTTCCCTTTCACACTGCTGGATATACAAAGCCTTATATCAAGATGCTCGTCTTCGCGGGCACCAGGGCCAAACATGCTTGCTAACATAGTGGTTAAGGGTAATCCGAATCTGTGGGCAAAGATTTTGTTTCTTTTGTTTAAGGACATTGTTATATATAGGGTATTCCCGACAAGTTGGCAGTTGTCCTATGTGGAATCCATCAATAAAAAAGGGCGACAGGTCTATACCGTCTAGCTACAGACCTATTGCCCTGTTGGACGCCGACTCTAAGATCTTTGCGTCCTTGGTCTTGGAACATATCCATTCCTGGATGGATGGAGAGGCAGTATTATCTCCCCAGCAATTTGGCTTTAGGAAAACAGTAGGCACGGATGCCGGGGGCCTTCTCCTGTCTATTATGCAGCAACAGACCAGGTCAAGAGGCAGCCAACCAATATACTTGGCGTCAATCGATTTGAGTTCCGCTTTTGACTTAGTAAATAGGGCCACACTGTGGAGCAAACGATATGCCCGCACAGCTTCTATCTATTATTTACCACCTCCATGCTGAAACTAAAATTAGGGTCTGACTTAATACGGAGGGAACCCTCTCGGAGGAAATTATTACGAGTAATGGTCTTAGACAGGGATGCATATTTGGGCCTACTATTTTTAATTTATATTTATCTGATGTTGGCCCGTTTTTGGAAGATGCATCCTTTGCTGCTCCTAAAGTGGGGATCAGGAGGCAGGTACATTTGCTCCCCATCAAGGAAAGGGTGGTCTTCAAAACTTTGGCCCTTACACATAAGTGTCTTCATGATCAGGCCCCTCCCTATCTGACACAAAGGATCACCAAACAAATAGTCGCCAGACCTTCGAGGGCAGCCTATGCTAACCGCATCAGTGCATGCAGGAGGCACCAGCTTCCCCACTATGGCGGCAACCTTATGGAACAACCTCCCAGCTCAGATTAGATCAATCGACTCACACATAGCCTTCGGCAAGGCCTTAAAAACCCAGCTCTTCATCTAAAGAGCACTTCCCACTAGATCTGCACTACTATTGTGTCACCATGTATATGATATTTATCTGTTTTGCCATCCGCTACCTAGACAAGAGTATGAGTAATCAACTGTAACGCTCAATGTGTAACATCTGGAACCGAGCAAATGTATCTAAGTGAATGTATTTAAGCATACCGTCTTGGGCCGCTTATTGTAACCTGCAAGCAAGCTGCCTTAAAAATTCCTTAAAGCGCCTCGTTGCCTGTGGGCTGTAGTGTGCTCTACAAATACAAAATAAATAAATAAATATGCCGATGACGTATTGCTTTTTGATCTTACTCCCATTGGTTTGCAGCGTGTGCTGTCCTCTTTTAAGAAATATACAGTTGAAAACTCATTAGCCATTAACCGTACAAAAACCTTCATCATGCGACTAAGCTACAAGAAATGTCCAATTAGATTTGCTTGGTTTTTAGACCACGCCAAACTCTCTATATGCCATGCCTTTCGCTACCTGGACTACCCCATTTTTGAGTTTGTAACCAGGACAAACCTATGTACTTTTCTGGATAAGAAAATCATGCCGCTGATTTCGCAATTGCGTAAAATTGATAATAAATATGTAAAATGTTCAATGCTACCGTGTTTGAAAGTGTACCGTAACAAGACCATTGCCCTGTTTTGTTATGTAATTGGCCCCCACCTGGTTTCGAAGCGAATTTCCCAAGTATGAGGCACGCCTGTTGAGGTCTTTGGTTTGGTATATTCCGAAGTGTGTCCCACTTGCAGCGATAGGCTATGAACTTGGGCTATTTTCATTATCAAGTATAATTGTATGGCGTAGAGTATCGCTATATAGGAAATTGCTTGTGGGCAAGAATTCCAGTATGTAAGGAATCCTGGGACGGTGCCTGGCAGCGGGCGAGGACTCGTCCGCGGTATTACGAGAATTGGAAAGGGAGGCTCAGGGATCCCTAGCAGAAGTTGGGGTCTCTAAAGAATTACCTATTAAGAATCCTATGAAGGTTAAGAGGCTCCTGCAGCATGCGGATTGGAATTTGACGGCCAGTGTAATTTATAGCAAAAAACTGTACGCACATTTGGCAAACAATAACAAAAAAATGGGCACTATGGAACCTTATCTCATAAAATTCACAAGCAAAATGCTTAGACAGGAATTTGAGATTTTGTTTTAATGTTCTGGCGATGGGTCAAATTGAGAGTATAAGGCAAGGTCCGCAAGCTGTAAATTCGGAATGCAGATTCTGTAATTCAGATTCCAGGGATGCCACACTAGAGCAGTTGCTGACTCAATGTGCGGGACTTAGATTAGCACGTATTGAATAGTTTCTTGTGCCCAACCCAGAATGTGTTAATCTTGAAGCACTTTGGATGGACATGCTACATGGCTCCAGGGTCAAATTGCAATTGCTGGTGTTGCGCTTTCTAAAAATCAAATGTGAACTGTTAGGATGATGGTTGATCATTAATAGATAGTTATGGTAAAATTTGGTTTTAGGATTCAAGCCTTATTAAGAAATGTAACATGAAACATCATGGGCGAAGAAAGGTTATGTTTTAAGCCTCAACTGTAAACACCTGTTGAACATCCAAATGATAAAGTTGTTAAGTCACATTGAGATATGTAACTTAAAACATCTAGGGCGAAGAAATGTTATGCTGATGTTTTAATTGTAAATCTCTTGATGAAGAAAGGGTAATGATATATTTGTAGGTCTTTTTAGCTATGCTCAATGTGTATTAGTTTTTATCTAATGAAATTTTTATGTAATTTTACTTGAGATTTCTATTTTTGTAAAGGTTACTGTGTAGCCAAAACAAATTTTCAAAATAAATAAATAAATCCTAATTAAACATCTGAAAATGTAATGTGTCACGTGGTTCTAGAAGACCTGGGATTCGATTCGCGGTTTTTGGGCCTGTACTACTAGATGACTCTCTACATGGTATGTGGTCACACGCACACTTCTCAATATTAGCTTCAAGTGTGAGAGCGCAATGCACACTCCACACCAGCTTCATGGGACCCAGCTTCAGTATTCTTGCTCCAAATATCCGCCGGGCCAGTGATCGGACCTTGCTCCTTCATTTTTGCTATGAGTCTGCATCTACATTTTTCCGGTCTTTCCCTGCTTTTGCACACCATCAGTGCTCCACGTGGGTAAATGTGGCTGCAATCGAGTCCCAGATCTCCCTTAGCATGTTCCTCTTTCTGGCAAGGGTTTTTTGATGTGGATGTGAAGGGGCTATAGCTTTTGCAGGCTTTTGTTCCATAGGGTCCCAGCATTTTCCAATGGATTGCAGCAGGAAGTGACGCGTTTTAATTCTCATAACCATGCACTAGTAGTATCATTGCGTGCGACAACTTTCTTTTTCTGTTACCACATGCAGCTTTTGTAGATGATTACCAGTGCCATTTTACCATTACCACTTAAGCAGAGATCATTCGCAAGGAGACCCTCTGTTGATTGTATTCATGAACTGTAAACGCTGCAAGTAATAATCTGAGGTGAAACTCCTAATGCTGCTTATTGAAAATGTGGTGTCCGAAATGCCTACAGTGCCATTGCGCAGTGAGCTTAGTATGCTAGGATTGATGGCTGGCATTGAGTAGCATATAGTGACTCCAAATCTCAGGAGCCAAACACTAAATGATATAAGGGTATTTGGTCTTCTTTGGCAGAAGGGTTCAACAGTGTTTTGGTAAGTAAATAGTACTCTTCATGCCTAATGTCGATAGCAGGGTAGAATCCTCATCCATTTAGGCTACTAGAGCTTCTTTGCATCGCACGAGACTTGTAGTAACTTTTAGATGTATTCTGGATCAAACAATGGATGCTGGCTGGAGATTTTAATCGCTGGGGCAAAAATATTAACGATAAAGAGGCCATTGCCCTCCGCAACGCAGAATACTATGTATTTAATGGCTCACCCACCCATGATAATAATAATGATGTGTTATTTATATAGCGCCTTAATCCAGAGCTATGCTAAAAATGATAAAGGCAACATCCAAAACTGGGTTGTGGCTAAAAATCTCTGTGTACAGATCGAAAGTACCCAACCTTGCATTTGGTCTGATTACTACTCGATTACATTTCAATCTTAATTCCAACATCCTATTTTGAATAAGAAAAACCCACCTAAACTGGTCTTAAACCAGATTACGGCAGAAAACATAAAAGGATGTCTGAACCTGATCATGACCACCACCATTGATCGAGCCATCCCCACGACTTAAGTAAACGAGTATTCTTAATTCACCTCGATGCTAGATTCAGTGGCCCCAATTAGAACTAAGCTTAGAAAAATGGCATCCATGACGCAAAGAAACATTTCTTCAATAGACAGATGGAGGAGTCTAAAAACAACAAAAGAAACTCTTTGAAATTGTTAAATCCTTGGAGAAAGCAGGTACCTCCTCCGCTCCTGTGACACCTACCGACCAAGACTGTTATACCATACAACAGGCTTTTGAGGCCAAAATGGGAAAGGCTTGCAACAAGATTGAGCAGGAACTTAATAAAAACCACACTGTACCTACTACTCCATGTAATCCCACCTAGACGGAGACTCCTACCACTTTGACTTTACACCCATTACTGTCGTACACATGATAAATACGCCTTCCTCTCTTCGCCCCTCTCAATGTCTTGAAAATGTGATACCTCCGAACATCATTCTACAACACAAAGAAATGTTTGCCTACTCTGTGTCAGGTTTGTGAACTTCTCATTCCGATGTAATCGGGTCCCTGATTTAATCAAAAATGTCACTGTTGCACCTCTGGTTAAAAAACCTGGTCTTGACCCTAGAGACCCAAACAACCTATGCCCTATCACAAACTGCAACTTCCTTTTGAAGATTCTGGACAAAAGTGCCACAGTGCAACTTCAATCTTTTGTTGAAGGTAACAAGGCGTGGCTATCTAGCCATGGCGTAGGACGTGCCTTGCTGAGCAGCTCCTGTGGATCCGACACTGTTCTGTAAAATCATGCGGGGAAAAAATGACTCATGTGTCTCAGAAATGAAAGCAAAGGCGTCTGAACAGGTGCCCCGCAATAACTACAAAAGCAAGTGAATTGGGCGAAGTATTAGGAAGAAAATGGACTTTTCAGAAAGCAGCCGTATGGAAACAAAGTAACGCAAGATGGCGGAAAACAAAGGGATCGAAGCCGCGGCCGCAGGAGCAATTGAATAGATCCGAGCAGCGGAGAGTAAAGAAGAGGACCGGCTTTTGGAGGTCACGCGGCGCTCTGTCTTTTGCAAACTTCGCTCCTGCCGTTGTGAGCAGCAGTCGCTCACAGGAAACAAAGTTTTACGATATTGAGGCAATTTCTTGGGACTTGGAGCGGCGGAACGATCTGCACGGCAGATACAGTGGCCGCGTGTAACGAACCTTGGAGACAACAGCGGCGGAGCTCCAGACGCGAAAGGAACGCCCCGAGCGGCCACACATGTAGCAATATGCGTAGAGCTGGCAAAAAAGAAATACTGTTATCTCGAACGAACAACGGTGAACGAGCCAGCTGTACAAGTGGAGCCAGCGCGGCTTGAATGATAAATTTTCTACTTACAGCTGTGCACAGAAGTCAAAATAAGATACCATACATAACACAGCCCTGCCATTACATTAGTAGGAACAAGTACCCCACACAAACAAAGTGCTATACTGTTGCCCAAAGGACACGGACGTTGGACGCCGGCCACTTGTCACAGTGGGGGAGGGAGTGCTTTCCTACTTTGCTGAGGGACATGTGCCCGGGGAACTAATCCAATATTGCTACCCCTAAGAGAAAGTGGGACCCATGCAATAAAGTCGGATCCACGCTAGCACGCTGCTGCGCAAAATACAAGCGTTGAGGAACACTGGCATGATAGTAATTGGCCTCATCTGGACAGTTGCTAGATGATGGCACAAAAAGAATAAAGGCGGCAGGCAAGCTGAATGCCGACACTGCAGAAAGGCTCTCATCGAGGTGAACACATAACACCAAGCACCATATGAGCCCGAAGCACAGCGGTAGTGCAGAAGGAGGTGCATCTAATAGCCCTAGGGAACAAACGCGTGGGCCATTGATTACCACGGCTGTGGAAACATTGTGTGCAGGGTCGAGCCAGATCATTGATGGTACCTGCAGACCTTGTATGAACACCGACACTGGCACACAGGGTATAGAAAGTGCAGACGACGGATTGGCCCTGCCAAGAGCTAGAGAAGGTCCATAGGAAGAAATAACAACGGTTGAGGACGTGGGAGGACACAACCCACTCGAAACCCAACGCAGCGCATACTAACATATACCGCAGCTCTCTGAGGATGATGCTTCCAGGTCCCAACTGACCCTGTGGCGTCATAGGAGAATGGAGAAATAGAACCTGCACGTTATGGAAGGGCTGGACCTGGATACACAGGCAGGGTTGCATGATGTCGATGAGAGGAGCTAAGGCCAAGAGCAAGCAACCCACAATGGATGTCTTTGTGTCACAGGTTTCCCCCTTTCTCACCTGTTTTCGTTGTCTGATGACTTCTTTAGGAGGAGTCTTCTTTCGTATGGTTCGGGTCTTATACAAGCCCGCTCGGCCGTCCTCGGCTTCCAGTGTTCATTCAGCTTCGATGTCCGGGATCAAGGGAAAACTCCAAGAAATTCAGAAAAAGGATATGGAGCACGCGGAGGCGGTGCAGGGGTTCCGGGGAAGGGCTGGATAAGAAGGAGGGAAGGTAGATTGGAAGAAGGGGTTCCAGGAACCAGGAAACAGAATAATACCAGGCAGAGTACAGAGCACACGTCCGGTCACAGCTAACAGTAGCGTTGAAATGCGACGGGCCACGGGGGTGTGGCCTCTTTATAGAGTACGCTGCGTAGAACGTGAAGACTGGTGAGCAGCGTTCTGAGCTTGCAGCCATGTTGGTAGTATTATGGAGTGTAATCCCCGACGTGTCAGGGACCAGGAGGCCCAGAAAGGGCGAGTTCGATGTATCATGACACTTTGCCAAGACGCAACAGACTCCTACCGCTTCGGCACAAAGCACAGCAGCGGCATCCGTGGAAGGTACCCCGGCAAAAGAAAACCACCTGATCCTAGCAGCTATAACAGAGCTGAAAACCACATGGGGGACAGCAATGGCAGACCTACGAACGGCCTTGGAGGCCAAAATAGATGCAGTAGGAATAGAAGTCACCCTGCTGCGACAGGAGGTCAGAGCGCTGGCAGAAAGAAGAAGTGGTCTAGAGAGTGCAGTGAAAACTAACACTGACACCAGCACAAGTAACGCGAAGGAGGTCCATATATTAAAGCAGCAGGTGGCTAACCTCGAGAACCGAGCAGAAGAAGCGGAAGGAAGGGCAAGACGAAACAACATCCGTGTGGTCGGCCTGCCGGAGGGAGAGGAAGGCCAGGACCCCACTGACTATGTGGAGAATATGATCCTGCTAGAGATAGGGGCTGACAAGCTCTCACAAGGATTTACTTTTGAACAAGCACATAGGGCTTTGGTGAGGAAACCACGGCCCGGGGGACCCCCTCGGACAATAATTGCAAAGATCCTGAACTATATAGATAGAGAGAAGATCTTGGAGTACTTTCGTAAAGGTGGAACGATAGAAAGGGCATCTACTAATGTCACGGCGTACCCTGATTACACCATGCTGGTGCAGAGACAGCGTTACAGCTATGTGGCGGTCAAGAGAAGACTGCGCACAGCAGGGATCAAGTACATGCTTTCGTATCCTGCGAAGCTCAAAGTCCTGCATGAAAATAGTAGAGCGTTTTTTTTTATACCCCAGAGGAAGCGGTGGCATGGCTGGACTTGCAAGGCTGTCCGGAGCGAGATGAGGAGCAGGATCATGAGGAGCACGATCAGTGACGGGGATGTAACATGCACAATGAGGGGATATACGGGGGGGGGAAGTCCCAGGAAGAGACTGTGGCACAGATAACAGAAGAAGGGCAAAGATAGATAACATTGAAACTGTATTATGATACTTTTGGACTCGTTGAACCTGTTGGACTGGAATATGGAGTATAAAATGCACAAGTAAGCTGGGTAGCATTAAGTGTGGTGAACTTGAAGTAAACAGGAGCAGCAGGATGAAGGCAACCTACCCCCAGGAATTAGTAGTAAAACAGCCACTAGGGCGACTTTACCCTGCTGAGCTGCGAGTACAGGCTATTGCCAGAAAGCGCTAGATGCGGGGGTGCCTGAGTTCCAGAGATGGAGCTGGGCAACAGTTGGGCAGGGGGTTGTTGGGGCAGGGAAGGGAGGTGGGAGGGAGAGAGGCTGGGGAGTTTGTTGTGTTTTTAGTGAAGGGAAGTTCAAGTTGGGAAGCGATCCTATATGGAAGGGAAATACATTTGGATTTGGACTGCACAGGTGAGGGGAGGAGTGGGACGCTAACAAACCATGGGGTCCTTAAAGTAGTTACTTGGAATGTCGGGGGGCTCAACAGCTATTTAAACATGAATAAGGTTATGCTCTACCTACGTAGACACAAGATAGACATAGCCCTGCTGCAGGAGACTCACCTGACGCAGGATAAGATGAAGATGATCGAGAAGAAATGGAAGGGGACTGTGGTGGGCTCATCATATTCGGCTTATGCTAGGGGGGGGAGTGATCATCTGGGTGGCGCCACATGTCCTATTTCAGCTGTTGCAGACGATAGTTGAGACGGACGGGAGGATGGTCATAACAAGGGGATTGGTGGAAAACAGGGAGATAAGCATTGTAAATATGTATGCCCCAAATCAAAACACGGCGGCATATTTTAGAACCCTGTGTAGCAACCTCAGCACGTGTGCGGAGAGCGTAGTGATTTGGGGAGGAGACTTTAATTGCGTACTAAACCCTAAGGTAGACAAATCAGATGCAAACACTGCTGGAAGATTTTGGGTTCGGGGATGTATGGAGGTCGCAACACCCCCGAGAGAAGCAATATTCACATTATTCTGCCCCGCAGCAACTACATACAAGGTTGGACTATATTTTTGTCTCACAGGAGATAATGGCAGAGATCACGCAGGCAGAATATAAAGCGAGGGTCCTCTCAGACCACTCGCCATTAATCCTGGGATGGCAATATCGACCCCCGAGAGCGAGGATCCCGACATGGCGCCTCAGAGCAGAGGTGCTGAAAGACCCCTTTTTTTCAGAGGATATGAGGGAGGAGATTGGTAACTACTTTGAGACGAATACTTGCAGTGTGGACTTGGCGGGTACGCTGTGAGAGGCCTTTAAAATTGTGATGAGAGGAGTAGCCATAGCAAAGTCCAAAGGACTGCAAGGAGGGATCCTGGCTGAATTACAGGAAATGGAGAAAGAATTGGAATGGGCATTGAGGGGAGAAGATAATACCAAGGAAGGCATTGAACTAATACTCAGGCTGCAACAGAAATGTGCTGGGCATTGGGAAAGACTGTGTAACCGTAACTATAAAAAATACATAGAGAGACAGCATGCAGGAGGGGATAAACCAGGAAGGATCTTGGCAAGGCTATACAAGAGTGAAACCCCCAGACCCACAATTAGAACAATAACAAGGGAAGATGGAAATGTAGTTGATACCCAAGAAGGAGTTAACCAGGAGTTTGCAGATTATTACAGGCTATTATATGGAGATGATGAGGAGAGTAATTACACAAAGATAGTAGAAACATTGGAGGATATAGGACTGCCGCACATCAGTGCCGCGGAAAGAGAGGAGCTAGCCGCACCGATTACTTTAGAAGAGTTAGAAGAGGTGGTGAGGCAGTTGCCCACCAGCAAGACTCCAGGCGCTGATGGACTCCCAAGCAAACTTTATAAGACATTTAAAGGAGAGGTGCTCCCCCCGCTTTTAGAGATGTTGAATGAGGCATATGAAATGGGTAGATTACCAGAGTCCCTCAGAGAAGCGATTATAATACCCCTTCCCAAACCTAATAAACCTGGACATAGCTGTGGTTCATATAAACCCCTATCAATGTTAAATCAAGAAAGTAAAATACTGACGGCCATTTTGGCAAACAGACTGAGGAGGGTTATTGGTAAATTAATACATCCCGACCAGACAGGCTATGTCCCAAACAGGAACATATCCAATAATCTCAGACGACTCCATTGAGTTATTGTATATGGGAACGAGAACGAAGGCGAATTGGCAATTGTGTCACTGGACGCAATAAAGGCTCTTGACTCAGTCAAATGGCCATGGCTGATGGCAGCTATAGCGAACCGCTGGCTAGAGTTAAAACGGGAGCAGTGATATCAGAAAGATGGCAACTCCGTAGGGGTACCAGACGGGGATGTCCATGGTCCCCTATGCTTTATATACTGGCCCTGGAACCCCTAGTGATATACTTGAGGCAACAGTATGATACGATAGGCATTGCCGTGGGAGGGGAACAGCATTTAATCTCCCTGTATGCAGATGACATGTTGTATTTGCGACACCCGGAGGAAAACCTCCAATACATTTTGGAAGTGATGGAAAGATATGCAGGGCTGTCTGGCATAGCGGTGAACCCTCCGAAATCTAGCATGTTCCCATTGGGTGGATATACAGGGATCCCATTAAAACAGCTACCGGTGTTACAGATACCATGGGAGGTTAGCACATTTCGATATCTTGGGATAGATATATACCATACGGTGGAAGAGGAGCATCAGTACAATACAGAGGTAAAGATTAAAAAAAAATTAAAATTGCATGAAATTCTGGGTGAAGCTGCCCTTAGCAATGATGGGACGTGGGGCAATGTTGAAGATGGTGGTCCTACCAATCTTTGGGAATATACCGCCCTTGATACCAAATAAGTTCTTCATTAGATTGGACAGTATGTGCAGGGATGTCCTTTGGCATGGAACACGAAATAGAGTGACCCTCTGGAAGCTACAGAATTTCTATGAGAGAGGGGGAATAAAACTGCCTAACTATTAAGTTTATTATATAGCAAGCCCGCTGCAATATGTGGCTAAATGGCTCTCAGAGGAGGCAACCTCGGAGTCCAGGCTGTTTCGACAGGATTGTGCCCCATTTTACTTAAAGGAGATTATGTGGCTGCCAAAGGCAGAAATGGAAGGACGTCCAAAGATGTTGATACTTGGATGCAAGATGTGGCGCAGGGCATGCCAGATGATGGAGAACCCATCCCTGTGTTCCCCACAGGTACCGCTAGTGGCGCTGGCGGGCGAAGAAAAGCAACTAAGGATGATAATCAGAAACCACTGGGAACCGGTTGGAATAGTAACAATGGGCGATATATGGCAACGGAGGACTATAATAGATTTCGAAGTGTTGGGGGAGGAAACTGGGTTACACACAGGCCAGTATATCACGTATCATAGAGTGGTGCAGCGTATTAGAAGGACATGGCCCGAATTGGTACTAGGGGAGGAACCAGACGCTACCATAGATACAATATATGATATAGCAGAAGGGGGACATGAGATATCCAGAATATATGAGATGATGATGTCCAAAGTGGGAAAGGAGGTAGTACAACTGAGACGAGACTGGGAGGCGGAAGTGGGAGCCCCGATGGATGATGAGATGTGGGAACGAACCCAAGGGTATCACAAAAAGGCATCGAGGAACGCAAGACTAAAGCAGATGCAACTATATATTACGCATAGGGCGTATATGACACCCCAGAGGATAGCTAGATTAAAAAATGCAGGACGACAAGCGTGCCCCAAATGTGATGCGGAGAATGCTGGAATGGTGCATATGTTTTGGTCATGCCCAGTCATCAAGCGTTTCTGGAGTGAAGTGGCACACAGACTAGAAGAAAGGGGTATTAAGATTGTGGTGGATACAGCGTGGGCCTGCTTGTTAGTGGGGTTTCCTAGACCACGAAAACCTAAGGACGTCAGCAAACTAAAAGACCTGGCGTATGTACTTGCTAAGAGGAGAATTGCTATGGGGTGGAATACATGCCACAGACCACGACTAGAGGTATGGTGGAAAGATTTACAGAAATGGTCTGAGGCAGAAACCATGGTATGGCAAAAATCGAGCAGTGCTGTGCGGGAGGAGGAAACGGAGACCCTGATGGCCTGGAAATTATTAATAGCAGAGTTATTTGGGCCAATGCGAGACCCAACGGAACCCATGGAAGAGGAAACCCTATCACAATATGCAGAAACGGAATATGAGAGGAAGTAGGCTCGAAAGGGGGGGGTGGGATAGGGGATGCGGTGAACACAATTAAGCGATGTATAATTGAAAATGTTACCATATGCACTGCAAGTTTGGTTTGTATTGTTTGTTTGAATAAACCAATAAAAATGTTTTAAAAAAAAAAATAAATTGTTGAAGGCAACAATATTCTTTATTCCAGACAGTCAGGATTTCGCCCCTGCTTCAGCACGGATACTGCATTTTTAGTCCTACAATCACACATGCTCAACATCTCAGACAAAGGAAAAGTCAGTCTATTAGTCCTTTTTGGACTTATCGCTGCATTTGACCTTTTAGACCATGATGGTTTGCTTCATACTCTAAGCAACACTGGTCAATGCAGTAATAATTCCGTCAAGTGGGTTCAATCCTTCCTTTCACATAAGACATCTATAGTTTGTTGGAACAGTGCTATTTCACCTTCAATGTCCATAGTATGTGGGGTCCCCCAGGGAGCATGCATTTACCCGCTACTTTTCAATTTGTATATCAAACCACTGTGTGATCTCTTGGCTGATCTCAGCGTGTTTTTTTACGAACTACGCTGATGACACACAGTTGGTATTGGAACTGTCAGGAGACTATGACCTCAACTCCTGCTCTCTCCAAACCATCTATAATCACATTGAAACATGGTTGACTCCGCATTGGATGTGCCTTAACAGCAACAAAACGGAGCTGCTTACCTTCGGTACTGCTCATGCCTGCTCCAAACTTGATTCCAGATATGTGTCTCTCCCCATCAATGACTGTCACATCCAGGTCTCCAAGAAAGTTAAAACTGTGGGCTTCCATCTTAATTCTCTATCAGACCCCGACTCCTATGTTAACCAGACTGATAAAAACTGTACCTATTACCTGCGACTACTTAGGAACCTGCGTCCGTTCCTCTCTGATCCAAACTGTGCCCTAGTTGCCCATGCTACCGTTCTCTCCAGGTTGGATTATGATACTGCCCTTTTAATAGGGGCCCACCAAAGAAACACACAGGCCCATTGATGCACGACTAAAAGTCAAAGCGGCAACACTAGTGCACAAGTCTTTGTATGACAATGCCCCTGATTACATTAAAAACCTTGTGACCATGTACTAACCTGTAAGCACTTTGCGCTCTCCTACTTTAGCCATAGTTAGGATACCAGCCGACAAACTCGCCAATAGCCTGGGAAAATCTTTTCCTGTCCAAGCTGCTAAGATTTGGAATTCTCTTCCTGTGGACCTAAGACTACAAAAAGATCTAAACTGCTTTGGACAACAACTGAAAGCTTTATTTCACTGAACATCTTCCACACATTGCCTAGCCAACTGCATCCCTAATGTCCTGTCTACTCTACGTCCAGTGTTTGTTATGGTGCCCAATGAATTGGGTGATCTTGGTAGTATAGTGGCTTGAGGGCACTTGGTGTCATTTGGGTGACTTAGTTAGGTGAGGCAGCCAGCAGTGTTTTAAAGGTGGGTTAGTCTTCTGGTCAGCCTTGTTTGTTTTGCACATGGGCACTGTGGAGTGCTGGAGTGAGGAGTCGGAAACGGAGGTGGCATTTCAGTATGATTTTTATCTAAAGAAAGAACAAAACACCTACCTTTCCCTCGTTCTAGAGGGTTGTCCCTAACTAACTAAAGTATAACTAAGGTGTTCGTCGTCAGGGTGGAAGTCCAAATGAATGTATATCCTCTGTCAGAAATCTCCTCGTCTAGCCCTATCAATAAACAACAGAAATAAACCTAAATAGTATCAAGTGAATGACTCCTTTCTTCTGGTTCTGTAGGGAGCGGCACTGGGGGCAATAATCAAGAGTCGGTTCAGTTCTTCTTAAAGAGAAAATGCCAACAGAATAACTCCCTTGACCTGGCACCACAACTTGAACCTTCTCGTGACAGTCTTTTACAACCTTTAGCTTTAGTTTCTGATTCAGCAAATGCAACCCAGGAGAACAACTCCCTTCTCCTGGTTCTGTGAAGTGCACTTCTATCTGTTTTTCATAATAGTTTTTAAGAGCTCTTCTAGTTCCTTCCGAGGCTTCTCTGAGGGCTCTCTTGAATATGGGCTCTTTTGAATATATCACACTCTTTATCTCTGATTTTAACAGTCTTGTGCCACTTACTGAGACGAGGGATACTACTTCAGAGGCTCTATTCACTTTGATAATTGTTGGAACACTTATTGAAAGGAAGGTGATTCCTCCCAAGGAGGTGTTCCCAACTGTTTTTGTCCTTAGTGAAATTACTGGGACGAGGGAGATCACTCCAAAGGCCTTCTTCACAATTCTTATTCTCAGTACAATTACTGAGACGAGGGAGATCACTCCAGAGGCTTTCTTCACAATTGTTATTCTCAATGCAATTACTCCTGAGGCTTTATTCACACGCCCCACTCCCACTCCCATTCCTGATGTCCCGTAGCTCCTGTTACCTTTACTTTGGTCGGAGCACATCACCGGTTCTTCCTGGAGTGTCAGTCTTCTACGTTCCCAGTGAACGCTTGTTCAGCTTCGCTCTTCTCTCCTTACCGCCCCACTGTCTTTCTGCGCGTGTTCCGGGCAGGCAGTATCGGCATAGTTGTGGGACCACTCGATCCACCTCGTCGAGGTCACACCACCATCTCCCAGATTCCAGCTTCCAGTTGGGCTTGCTCTTGTTTGACCATAGAAGGACTCTTCTGCGGCCCATGTCCTCCCAGCATCTGGGTTGCTCCTGCAACATCCCATCTTCTCTCCCGGTGTAAATTTCACAGGCTGACCAGGCTCTGCACCTGTTTCTCTCTTTACTTGGTCTTTCTTTGCTTTTTATCTTGATGGTCTGGGGCCTCGCCAGCGGAGTGCCATACTCTGTTGTCGGGCTTAGATGTGTACTCCTATTGCCTCCTTGAGGCCACCTCCTTCCAGTATCTTTCACATGGGTGTTCTTTATGACTCTGAAAGTTCATCTTCGTCTCAGTACCTTCATAGTACAAATCCTGTTTAGACAGGAGTATTCATATTGATGGTGTCTAATCTTACAGGAAGAAGAGGAGTATCACAATAGTACAAAGTAGTGCTGTCAGCCTGAATCCTGCCAGATCTTAAGTGTTTCATAGTTTTTAGGGAAGGGTATTAGGGAGTTTTATCATGTGAGGTCCTCCTGCTTTTTACCACCCATGTGGGGACTATTGGGTAGCTGCCTCACCTCCCTAGTCCCACATGGAAGAGCTTCCCCCTGGGGAGAAGTGACGAGATCCTGTGAATTGTCACAGGACCCAGCTGAGGGAGAGTGCTTAACTAACCCAATTAAATGGATTTGAGGTGGTGTGCTACAACAGGCTCTACAATGCAAAGTTTGACCCTTGTCTTGTGTGATGACCTTTAGGTGTTGGTACTGTGTCCTTCCTCTCGGAGGGACCACCGTTGCTGAAGAGAGCTTGCTGCACAGGGAGCTCCAACATCATTGCTTGAGAGTGGCGGTAGGTTCCAAAGCAGAAATCGCATGTGCTAGAGGAAAGGTTGCAGAAGTAGATTCCCTCAGGAAGCAGGGTGTCACAGACCCAAAACCTGTCTACTAGCAGTAGGGGCTGAGAGTCCCACAGGATGTCTTGGATGGAATGAGGTTCATTTACATCAGGACACATTTGCACCGTCTTCACGAAGATGCCAGAGGGAAATCACTGTGGCGACTAGTCCCTGATAAAGGTCTTTGTCAGCCCACCCACCCCCCGAATGAAGGAGAATATAAAGCGATGTGGATTGGCCAAGACCGGCCAAGCAAGGGAAGAACTTGGTGTGTTCAGTGTGAATGAGCATGGGCTCTCCTGGATGTGCTGTGCCCCTGAGGACAGAGTCTGGGAAGGGTATAATCCTTTTGGACCATGTAAGGAAGGCATGGTATCAACATTGCAAGGGTGTTTATTCAACTTCAAAAGGCTTTGAAAAACACCTATCTAATCCTAAATCTAGAGATGTCGAAGCAAGCTACGACCAAATAATAACGCAGTCATAGTGGTGTCTTGTCAAAATAAAAGGGCCTATGCTAATAAACCTATTGCCAAGCCTTACCTCTAAATACAAATAGCGTGTGAAACAATGTTACGAAAAAGAAAGAAGTGTTCATAAAATGATATGTCAGGATGTTCAGGCCGTTAGCCTCCGTTCCACGCATTTTCAGCACGAGACAAGGCGGTACACTCAAGCTTATCACAGTCTCTGGCTTCTCTAGCACGAGGGTGCAGTTCAAACATTGTCATCAGTGCCTTCTGTGCCCAAGTCTCTTTGCCTTTCAGAGTGTCTTCTTTCATAGTGCCTTATGCAACAAACAAACAATAAGTTCCTTTCCTCTTAGGGTTTTCACACGTATTCAATTTCTCAGGTGATTTACTATTCACCTCGGTTCCCCCTCAGCCAGGCTCAGATCCCTTTCGATACAATGTTCAACTTTGTGGATGTATTCCTGTGCACCCCGGATCCCCCTCTGCCAGGCTCAGATCCACTTCACCTTAATGTTCTTGATTTCTCAGGTGACTTTCTGTTCACCCTGAACCCTTCTCTGCTGGACTCAGATCCCCTTTAACACAATGCTTGTCGGATTACCATGTATTCAATTGATCTCCCTCCTTCGGATGCGGACCAACTTTCTCTCTTGTGTCTTCAACTTGCTTGGCAATATCATCATTGATTTCCGATTGTGCACAGGAATTTACCTGACCTGTCGCAGGACCACTTTGATGTACCGTTCCTTTGCAATCTTTCACCTTTCTTAACTCTCAATTGGACACCCTACAGAGACTTTCGAATGAGCACCCACGCGGTGCCGGACCTTTCTGTCAAGGGCATCGTATCTCGGTTTCAAAGTTCAATCTCTCATCTGTTGTTCACTTTTTACTTGCATTGATTATCACATGCGTTTCATACACTTTTCACTTCTGGGTTCACCATACAATGTTGCTGCTTGCAACCTTCGCTTCAACACATACCGGTTTGGTATCAGTCTCTCCAACTCACAGCTGTGTTGATTTCACTGGCGCTGCTTTGTTGTAGGAGCCAAGGACAGTACCACGGCAGCAAGCGATTGTCCCCGTCTTGACTATCGACGCGTGAAAGCCCCGGGTACGTCCGACACACAATGGTAGATTCTTCAGACTTGTTACCTGGTCTTACGTTTTCTATTCTCGAGGGTTCGTGAAAGTACCGGTTCCTCGTCAAAAAGGCCAAGGGCACTTCTCTCCTTGCAATCCCCTTCTGCTTTGCCGTCTTTCTCCTTGTGTTAAACTGCCATCTTGGAACTGCTGCTTCCTCGTGTGCTTTGCCTTGCTCAGAGTGTGCTCTCGTGCTCCACCTTTTATCCGTGGGGGGGGGGAGTGTAATGGAGGTCAGGTGTGTGTGATGGTCAGTAATTGCCTAACTCTGCCTGACCATTGCCAGATATATGGCTCTGGTGTTAGTCCATTTTCTCTCTCAGCGTTCTGTCCGTAAGATAGTGTTTGTGTTATGAGGAAGGGGGTGGGGAGTTGAGCTCCTAAATATCCTACCTGGTAGGATGGGGTAAAGGTGTTGGCGGGAATGCGATACCGCATCTCGCCATCCGGTGTCCCACTCCCCGAAGACCCCTCACCCATGTGATCCTCCCGCACTGGTCCACCCCCAGGAACTGAATCCAAAAGCGATGGCCATGTCCTGGCCACCTGGATGACGGATCCCGGGTACTAGCGGGTGAGACACCTTGAGGTTTCTCGCAGCTATAAGCACTGAGGCACTTGATGAAGGATAAAGGGTTTCGTGTCTGTTTAGAGGCTAGGGGTACAACCGTCTTTGGACTTATAAGGGTGGTAACCCAAAAGAGGACTAAAAAAAGCCTGGCATCATACTAAGCAAAGATGTCAGTGTCTGAGGGAATTCATCCAGCTGGCTGCCACAACGTAGCCAATGTGAACACCAAGAGCAGCTCTAGAGCTATGCAGCATGGTATCTCTCTTGCAGAAATCCTGCAAGGGGTAGAATGTATTTACATGGTTGGATTAAGTTGTGCAAGTGTAAAGATAGAAAATAGTAAATACCTGTCCATTCAGTCCTACTCCAAACTTAGGATGCGCTTCTTAAAACAAACAGAACAGACGAATGAAAACTTTAACCGCTCATTTTCTAAGGCATACTGTCCAAGACTAGAAAACAGCTCTAGGATTCCAGGGGCCCTGGCCAACGCTGGATGGAGGCTTGTTTGGCTAATGAACACACGTGCCTCGGGTGTGATCAAATGCTAGCATCTGGCAGGTGTTTTTTTCCCCTCCACTTATATCCGTGCACCACAAGGGTGAAGCTGAAGCAGTCTGCAAGGAATACTGGGATGGTGTTTTAAATTAAAAAAGCACACTGAGTGCCAAAATTCCAAGTAGATCTGTAGGGGAAGTGATTTCAGAAATCTGTTCCTAGAGCTTTCAGGTAACTGTAAAAATATGCGACAAGCATTGGAAGCAAAGTCGGATACTGGCTAGGCCCCAAAGCGCACCCATCTCGCCCCAAGAGGTTGGAGCAAAAGTGAAAGGAGCAAAATGTGACAAATAGGATTGCACACCATGACCCTGCCACACCCGATACCTAGAACCAGTACAGTTGCCTTATCTAAAGGAGCATACAGAACCACACTCCATGACCTCATTCAAAAATACTGTGTAGTGGGTAATGCTTGCAAATGGGCACGTACAGAGCACAGAAACAAAATCAATTGTTTTTGCTGGTTAAGGAAATGTTCCACTAATACAATTGCAAACCTGTGTACTGCCTACCGATCCTCTGTGTCGAGGTTCTGCAGAGTTTTCAGGTCCGTGGACCAAACCACCACTTGACCCATAGATAGCCACGCCAAGTCCATATTGCATCTGATCACTCGTATCATTAAGCTTTTGTGCCTTTTGGAGAATGTTGCCCTAGTTGTGAGTTTGTGACCATTAGCCTGGAATCGATTTTCTAGTTTTTAATAGAGCCCATGGAAGCCCATTAAAGTAATCTTGGCGCTGAAGGAAAGTACAAGACAAATGCAATTAATACAAACCAGAAAAAGGCCCAATTAAATAACAGCCATAAGAAATAAGAGAAAATAGAGTTTCAAATTTAGAAGACCATATGATCAGTAAAATCTAGTCCAATTAATAGAGTACGGATCCATTAGGTGATTCACCAGCTGTAAAGTGGGAATGCAGTTACAGTGGTCTAAATACCCTTTCTAAATGGTTGCCGAGCAATCCAGGCACTGTTCCTTCATTTCGGCCAACTTCAAGCCATGTCACACAGTCTTCCAAGTTAGGTTCCAGAATGAGGATCACTATTGGAGGCCTTCATTTAGCTCGGAGGAGTTACCCAAAATACCGGCTGACGACAGCCACAAATTCTAGGAAACGTTTGAAGCTGCTAGATGGGAAAGCCTGCAATAAAGGTAGTAGCCAAGGGGTGGGGTGCTTTGCAAATGAGGAGGCTTCTTTAAGCCACAATGCTCCTCCATGGCCATGGATGCAGAGAAGGTCCTGAGAGGCGAATCCCTCCTTCTGGTAGTTGCCTCCCATATAGAGCATTGGAAATTCTGGCAGCGGATGGATCCGTACTGCACCAGCAACCAGCTCCAGCCCTTGCCATCTCGGTCCAGTGGGCCGTTTAGCTACTGATGGAAATTGCTTGTCTCTGCCAGGCACAAATGCCATGAAACCCGGGGGTACCACCATTCCGTGTTCAACGTGGAAGCTTCTTGGCACCTGGAGCTCTGTGTCCTCACTGGCACCTGATTCATTTTCTTTCACCCAGGATACTGCATTTATTTTGTATGCATCACATTGTTGGGAGCAGGAGAAGCAATCTGCGAGTAGCTGCCCAGTTAGACCTCTGGGGCCAGATCATGAAACTCCCTGGCAATGGCGTGGATGCGGGGGCGAGGAAGGGGAGCATGAGAAATAGGCCAAACAGAAATGATTTGTGCAAAAGCCTGGAGGAAAGCTGACGCAAAGAATGCTGCCCATCTGGCAGCTTCAAACGTTTTCCAAAATTCGTGACTGCTGTCGCCGGTATTTTGGGTAACTCCTCCCAGCTAAATGAAGGCCTCCAATAGGGGTTGCTCCAATCTTGCAGGGTCGGCCCAGTTGGAGTTCTGTACAAGAAAATGTATTTTGTTGTAGTGGGTTCTGAGACCTGGATCCAACGGTGGGAAGTTGACAGAATCTAGGAGAGAGCATTGCCTGAGGAATAAGATTAATCTGGAGACCCTGCCCAGGGATCTGGAAGATGTGCTGTGAGAGTTAGAAAGATATAACAGATACCTGGAGAGCAAAGCAGCATCTGATGGACAACCCAAGACAAAATGAGAAGAAATGCCAGGGCCAGGTCCAGTGGAAGAGAGACAAGAGTACAATAGCTAAGCCTGATACTGCATGTTGAGAAATGTAGTTCAAGTACCAAAGCTTCCAGAATACATTATGATAAAGAGAAGCATTCTGCTGCTTTCTGGGAAATGGGAGTGCATTTCCCAAAGAATCACCAAGAGACCTTTTTATTTTTTTTAATTTTTAATATACATTTTTATTAGTTTTACATAACATAAACTTATCAACAACTTGAAATCCCACCTCCCTCGTCCCCTTCCAGCCCCCCCCCCCCCCTCGGGTGGTGGACTGTGATTCTTTGTAGCACGGTGTGGGTTGGTTCACAAAATGTCTAGGATTCTAATGTTGTGTGGGCACCATTGGGGCATATAGTCACTTTGCAGCTAGGATAATACACTGCCCCAGTCCGATCGGAAGCATTCCAGGGTCCCTTGAAGTTTGTAGGTCATCCACACCATAGATACGAATTTCCAAACTTTTTGAAGCCAGTCATATATTGTGGGTGGGGTTTTTTTCTTCCAGTGTTGGCCGATTGTCCGGCATGCCGCTATGATTTGCACCATCACTACCCTCTGCTGTGTTTTTGTGTATATCCTCTGGTTCAGGTTCCACATGGCCGCCATACATACCTTCTCTTCTAGGTTGTCTGCCCCCTGTATCATTGTCTCCCTGCCTGGCTTTTTACGCCTCCCCAGAAGTGTTTAATGTTTGGGCAGCTCCACCAAATGTGGTTCCAGTCTCCTGTTGTTTTGCACCCCCGCCAACATTTGTCGCTTGTAGTAGGGTACATAGCGTGGAGTCTCTCCGGGGTGTAGTGCCTTTGAACTATAACTTTCTGCCACATTTCGCGCAGCTGTATGGAGCGTGCCAACTTGGGGATTTTATTACATAGGTTTGGCAATTGGTTCCTTGTTATGGGCTCTCCTATTGTCTTTTCCCACCTTTTCATGTATTTCCATTGGATTTCTTCTCCTTGGTCGTTCAGAGGTTTGTAAAGGTTGGAGACCAATTTATGGGAGCCTGTGTCAATTGTCATATAGATTTCTAACGGGGTCAATTGTCTGGTTGCCACCTCTTTGTTGGGGGTAGATGACAGCCAATGCTTTAGCTGTGTGTTTTTGAATTCTTCCATGGACTTTATCCCCACCATTTATATGCATTCTTGAAATGTCAGGATGGATTGGCCGTTGTACATATCACATATTTTGTTGCATCCTGTTTGTGCCCAACTAATGTATGCTTTCTGATCCATCCCTGGCTGGAAGTCTGGGTTTCCGAAAATTGGGGTGAAGGGTATGTCGTTAGGGTCCCTCTTTTGACCGCTGAGTCCCAGGCTTCAAGCCCCGCTCCCGCCACTTCGCTTATTTTGGTTGTCCGGTGTCTGTTGCGTTTATGTAGCCATAGTAGATTGGAGAGGGAGAGCCCAACACAGCCCAAACTTGTTTTGTCCAGATATTTTGAGGAGACTGCACCACCCATTTCTTTATGACTCTCAATTGTGCGGCTTTGTAAACTCTTTGGAAGGGGGGTGGGGAGGAGTGTGAGCCCTCCTTGGTCTTTTTGAGATGTTAGGTTGACATAGCTATTCTAGGTGTTTTGTGTTGCCATATGAAGGTGGACACCGTTTTGTTCGGCGCTCTGAAGAACGCTCTCAGGATTCTCACTGGGAGTGTCTGAAAGTAATAGAGCAGTTTCGGTAGGACTGACATTTTTATGACCGTTAGGTCTGTTTTCAATTTCGCTAAAAGGTTTGGATAGTTGGTGTTGTAAAGCTGCCCAAATGAGGAGTTGGTCTTATCCCTAGGTACGTGACGCCTTCCGTGGCTTTGTTCAGTCGGGTAGTTTAGGCCAATTTGTCCACCGTTACTGGGTCTGCATTCAGGTTGAGGATTTCTGACTTGTGTTTGTTGATCTTTAAGCCAGATATATATCCAAAGTGGTCTAGTTATTTCAGGAGTGCAGGGACAGGATTCGACGGGGCTAGCAGCATATCGTCCGTGAAGGTCATTGTTTTATGTTCTTCCTCTCCCATTGTTATGCCTTTCACTTGATGTGCCTCTTGAATTCTAATCAGTAGCGACTCTAGAAAGATTGCATAGAGGAGAGGTGAGAGAGGGCTTCCTTGCTTTGTGCCTCTAGTCAGGGATATCTGGCTCGAAAGGGTGCCCTTCAGCGAGATCCTTATCAAGGGTGTTTTATATTTGGCCTTAATCATCTGCATGTATGTCTGCCCGAAGCCCATGAATTCCATTGTGTGGAACGGCTGCGTCCATTCAACTCTATTGAACGCTTTCTCCGCGTCTAGTGATATGAGAATAACGGGGGTACAGGTGTGTTTAAGTTTTTCAATCAGGTGGCTCACCCTACGTGTATTGTCCGCTGTTTGTCTCCTGGGGATGAATCCTAATTGGTCTGGCCCTATAATTGTCAGGAGCAGCCGAGTGAGTCTGTCCGCCAGAGTTTCTTTGTATAGATCTTGGCGTCTAGATTAATTAGAGCTATTGGGCGATATGAGCCCGGTAGGGTTGGATCCTTTCCAGGTTTGGGAACGATGACTAGTTTTGCTTCATTCATTGAGTTTGTTTGCATGTGCCCTGAAGCTGTTAAATAATGTGTCAGTTTTGGAGCCAGCACCTCTTGATACTTTTTGTAGAATGCTGCTGGGTAGCCGTCTTGGTCCAGTGCTTTATTTCTAGTGAGATTTTTGATTGCTTGTATGACCTCCTCTACTTTTATGTCTCTGTCCAATGTAGTTTTGTCTGCTTCTGATATCTGGGGTAGAGTGAGGTTCTCTAGGTAGGCCTTTTGCTCATCTGTCCTTGGTGCATCTGTTTTGTAAAGGGTCTGATAGTAGGCCCTCATTATTTCCCCCATTTCTTCATTGGTTGTTTTCAGCTGACCATGTATGTTTCTTAGTTTCAGTATGGCTGTCTTTCGCCCCTTTTCGCGATGTTGTCTCGCCAATAATGTATCCGCTTTGTTGGCACTAATGTAGTATCTATGTCTCATTCTTACACAGCTAACTCTGCTTTCTTGTTTTGTAACATCCCCAATTGGCCTTTGTATATGTTTCAGGGCTAATTTTGCCTTCCTGCTGAGGTGGTTTGCGAATTCATTTTGTACTCCCTTTAGCTTCTCCTCAAGTTCTTCCTCCCATCTGCTTCGTTGTTTGTCTCTTCGTGCCTTTAAGGCTATTAGATCGCCCCTTAGTACTGCCTTGAAGTTGTCCCACACCACACCCTGTGGGGTACGCCTGTGTCGTTCTCAGAAAAGTAGAGTTTGATCTTCCCCTTTAATGTTTCCACTAGCAGGTTGTCTTGGAGGGTATCCATTGGAAGTCTCCAAGCCTAGACCCCTCCCTGTTGATGTTGAAAGATTATTGGGGCATGATCCGAGAGGGGGCTTGTCCAATTTCACTGTCAGCCATTTTTCCCACTAGGCCCGTGGATGCCCAGATATAATAAATCCTGGATTGGGAGTGGGAGTTGTGGATATGTGAAAAGTGGGTCTCCCCTTTCCTGGCGCGCCAGATGTCGTGGAGCGCTAGATTTTCAAAAGCTTTCCTCTGTGACTTTGAGGGTGTAATCCTACCCATTCGTGTTTTAGATCTTCTATCTAGTCCGGGGTCGCATGCAAGGTTAAGATCGCCCCCAATATAATTTCCCCTGTGACAAATTCCTCTAGTGTTGTGAGAGTCCCTCTCAGGAAGCCATCTTTTCCGGTGTTGGGTGCGCATATTGAAGCTAGTGTAAGATGCATTCCTCCTAACTTTACATTCAGGAAGAGGTAGCACCCTTCTTTGTCCGCCATAGTGTTCTGTACATGTGCGTTAAGCCTATCTTGTATGGCTATGAGGACTCCCGCTCTCTTGTCCTCCTTGTTAGCCTGATATGTTTGTGAGGCCCCCCTAATTTTGACCTGAGTTTTGTCTCTTCTTTATATGGGTTTCCTGGTACATGATGATGTCTGCCTGCAATCTCTAGGCCTGTCGTTCTAATTTTTTCCTTTTGATTGGGGGTATTCATCCCCCTGACATTGTGTCAGAATCTTTATCTGCTTTAGGCTCCAGCTATCCATGATTCTCGGATTCAGTTCCTGTGCTGCCCTGGTGCCATCCCCGTTTAATGCTTTTTTTGTGGCCCGATCCTTCACCCTCCTAACCCAACCCCTGCTATGCCTTCCCCACCCCCCCCTGCTATGCCTTCCCCACCCCCTCCCTGCCCCAACTACTATTTCCCCCTGGGGGGGGGGCGCTTGGTTGCTATGAACGCACAGACCAAGTGTCCCTTGCGCCTGGCCCCCGATCAACCTCCGGCTCAGTTTGTGGGTGATCCTAAACCCCACTTGGGATTCCATTGTTGCCCTTCCTCCTCCTCCTCCCCTGGGCCTTGAATTATGTGATTCCTGGTGGGTGCCCGCCCCCCTGACATGTGTTGGTGATTCCGTATTTTAAGTTCTTACTTGTACGGTATCAGGGATTAACTGATCTTCATCTTTTCCTCCCTCCTCTGTTTTTCATCGCTACCGTCTTCCAGCTTGCCGGGGCATTTTACTCTCCCCTGAGGTCGGTCTAGGCCATCTCCGTCGTCCTGCTGCAGTCCCGAGATTTGTTCCCCTTCTTCGCATGACGTTATCCTATGTTGCCTCCCTTCCCAGGTGAAGAGGAGACCAAACGGGAAGGTCCATTTATATTTCACTTGATTGGCCGCTAGGTGTTGGACTATGGGGCCCATTTTCCTTCTCTTCAGGAGTGTGGACTGAGCTAGATCCTGGTAGAGCTGTACTTCTTCACTGTTTACCCGCAGTGGGCCTGCGTTTCTTGCCTTTCGAAGAATTTGCTCTTTTTGAGTGTAAGAGGATATGGCTGTCAGCACGTCCCTTGGTTGTGCCCCTGACTCGACTGGTCTTTTTGGTCCCACTCGGTGGAGTCTGTCTACCTTTATCTGTGTTTCTGTGTCGTCTGCTAGCTTTTCCACAAAATGTTGGAGGACTGTTTCATGCAGGTCCTTGCCCTCAACTGATTCCGACAGATTTTTAATTCTGATAGTTGATCTTCTCAATCTGTTTCCAAGTCCTCACATTGGAGTTCGAAGTTGTTGGAGAGGCGAGCCAGCTGTTCCAGCACTTCATCCGACTTATTTGTTGTACTACTTTTTCAAGTGTGTCCGTCCTCTCCGTCCTCTCCTCCAGTTTCACAATGTCATTCTTTACCTCCTGCAGGGATTGCTTCATGTCTTCTTTTAGCGTCTTGAATTGTTCCTGGAAGGAGAGTAGAAATGGCTCTGGAATTCCTTGAAACAATTTTGCATGTCCATTTTGGTCATCGCGCTGTCCCCCATGTCCTGCTGATCTTGATTGTGGGCTTCACCAGAGGACTCCCTTCCCACCCCCCTTTCTTGTCGTGGTCATGTTGTGTTGTCCGTACTCCAGAGTTGTTTGAGGTTTGATTTGTTTCCCTTGGGGGAGGGGGGGATTGAGCTGGAGTTGTGGTACTGTCTGTGCTCTCCCCTTTCTATAGATGTTCCCTTGTCTATATGGTCAGAGGTGTGCCGTAGTACTTTGGATGGGACACCCTTCTCTTTCCCCCCTATACGGTTGGAGCCACGTGGGTATGGGGCCTTCTCCCCTCGTCTTCGTGTTTGAGGTGCTTGCTGCGTAGTACTGGGGAGGTTTCCGCTCCTCTCTTGCTTGGAAAGGGTGGTTTCCCTTCTTGATTCGAGTCTGCTGGGTACTGTCCCTGGTTCTGTGGAGTCCGTAGCCAAGGCTTCTTTGATATTGGCCCTTTCCCTTTTTATATCCTCCAGAGGGTTATTTGCCCTGGTGCTGTGCGCAGATGGTTATTGCAATGTGCGTTCCGGTATCGTTTTGTGACGCCGGAGGCTTAGTTGTGAGCTTGCTGGTCCTGGTTAGCCGCTCGTTGCGTTGCTCTCCTCATGCGGCTGTGGCCCGCCTAGGGGTTTTGTCGGGTGCTGGGATGCTATTGTAGGGTTTGTCAGTGTTTCCAGCCACTGATCCAGCTCTATATTGGTATTTTCTGCTTCCCTGTCTGCTGACCTCTTTGTTCAGTGTTGGCCTTTGCTGCAACCTTGTTGGTGCTGATGTTCGTTGCTCTTTGGTTTGTGCCTGATGTGTGGTCCCACGTTTTCCCTTTTGTATGTTGTCCCTGTCTAAATATGAACTGCCCCCGTTGTAGTGGGTAGTCTGATCTGATTCTGCATGTGAGTCGAGATGTGGCGTTCTGTGCACTACTTCGGGCACTTGTCTCTAGGGGAGGGACCGCGTGTGTTTCGCTGTTGCGCCTGTACTCTCTGTGTGCATGTTGTATGCTGAATCCACCATGCGGGGGCTCTATGCCGAATTGCCTGCAAGTATTCGCCTCGCTGTGGATTCCGGGGGCCGTGTCCTCTTTGCAGCGCTTCCAATGTCTCTGGTTGTGGGCCTTGCGTCGGAGACTCCCTCTCACGCTGCTTTATGGATCCGCGGGGGGGAGGTTCACTTGCTGGTTTCCCTTACTGGCGCTGTCGCAGGTTCCTTGTTTCTGCCAGGGCTAGTGCTGTGTCGTTCATGCCACGACCGTGAAGGGGGACCTGTCCGTTCCTCTGAATCTCGGTGCTCCTCCATTCCCCCGCAAACCCTCTCTGCTTTCTGCCCGTTAGGGCTGTCTCCGCCGCTCCTGCCCCACAGCTCGGCCCGGCTATTACGATGATTTGGGCGCTCGGGCGCAGGGTGCGCTCTGATGTAGTCCTTGTGCCGTCCGGCTCGCATATGCTTCGGTAGGGGCCCCCGGCGGTGTCCGGCCTCACAGCAGTGTGCCGTTCCCGCCTCTGCCTGTGTCCCGATTGCAGATTCGCCGTGGGGTCCACCACTAATCCGGCGGCATACCCCATTTCATTCCCTTGCTGTGCTGGGAGTGTCTCTGTAGGTTCCCCCTTCTTCGTGCTTACGGAGCTGCTACTGTTGGGGCGAGAGATCACCCGGATAGCATATTTGATGTGCTTATTGATGCGGCCCGGCAGAGAGAGGCTCCTACGCACTTTCTCCTCTGCCGGCCGCTATTTTTTAATTTTTATTTTTTATGGATTCATCTGATTTAATCAACTTTACAATCATCAAATACAAACCTATTATCTACAGTTACATTTGTATACATTTATTTTTAAACAATTTACACAAATTAAAAATGGGAAAGCTGTTGTATATATTCAAATGCGCTCAATCAAGTTAAAAAACGTCATTCATTATTCACTCTTATTCATGTCATATGTGATCTCTTTACATCAATTTCAATGAATATAAAAGGTTAAGGGCCGCAATTCTCATTTACGTAATTATACCTGAGAAAACAATTTTCCACAATAACTCGGGGGTGATTGTCTGATACGCTTGTAATGGTTTCTTAAAAATTGCAATTTGCTTATCCTGTATCATAATGCAATCTATTAATAGATGATACAGAGTTTATTTGTTCCCATCAATCTGACAAATCTGACAAACATTGTCACATTTAGAAATTTCGCCACGTCTGCTACGAATGTCTTTGGTGGGCCAAACATTGAATCTCATACGCAGAAAATCGAGTCTATGTAACAATGAGGGTGATCTAACCAGATATAACTCAAGAACATTATATTTCTTCGCTCGGAAGGGATTGTTTCTGAAATCCTTATAATTTTGACACTTGTTTCTAGTTCTAATCCAGTCATACTGGAACAGTTTTGTTTTAGCTCTGGTAGGATTTTCTATCAAGGTTTGTAATGATATATTTGTTTGTGCCAAAGTATGTGTTATTGTGTCATTCCATTTTCGCACAAATTCATGTTTCTTGGTAAACATGTATTCGGATAAGATGCTTATAAGCTTACTTGATTGAGGTGCTATCAGGCATTTCCTAAATAACGCCATAAATTGCCACAAGTATCTATAGTTCAGAGAAGTCAATCCCACTTCATAGCGAATCCAAACCATAGGTACACAATTTGTTAGTCTTAGTATACGGCGCCAATATTTGCTTTCAAATTTTTGTAACATTGTTTCAGACGAAATTGGTTTGGTTTCTGCTCCATATAACAATATTGGTGTGACCTGTCTGTAAAATATTAGAACAGGATTTAGCGAAAAAATGTACCGTATTTCGCTTGAATAATACAAGATTGTGATATGGCTGTGGTGAGTTTTCTATCCAGACTTGTAAAATATGGCTTATTATCTTGTTTATTACTAAGTACAACTCCCAGATATGTATATTGTTGTACGGTTTCCAGTAAAGTGCTCTGTAAAGACCAACTCCTCAACGGTTTGCTGCGCCTGCCAGGATTGCAAATCATGACTTTAGTTTTATTTAGATTGATAGCCAGTAGATTTCATTGTGTATAAGTAGAGAGCGCGTCCAGCAGTCGTCGTAAGCCTTGTGGTGTTTTGGACATTAAAACAAGATTGTCTACATCGAATAAAGCTGAAATCTGTTGATGATTCAATGTCGGAGCATCACTATTGATGTCTTCAAAACAATCGCCCATATCCGGAATAAAGACATTAAAGAGGGCTGAGGCAAGGATACATCCCTGTCACAGTCCTCGAAATGTATCAATGAAAGAGGTCAGTTCGCCCATCAGCGATATTCTCACTTGAACCCTAGTGTTTGTGTGCAATGTCTCAATGAGTGATGTGATATGAGAAGGGCATTCTGCTTGGTGTAGTTCTTCAAAAAGGAGCTCCCTTGAAACCGAATCAAACGCGGCCTGAAAATCTACGAAGGCCGTGTAAAGAGGTTGCTTAGATTCAAAATGATGTGCCAGAATGGTAGTGATGGTGATTGCATTGATTGCTGTTCCCAATCCTGCTACAAAACCTGCTTCAAAACAATTAAGTTGTTGTTTCTCTAGGGTCCACAGATTAAATACCCTAAGGTACATCTTAAAACGATTTTATCCTGAACATCAAGAAGGGCGATCTGGCGGTAGTTGGATGGACACGACCGATCGCCCCTCTTGAAAATTGGAACAATTACCGAATTTCGCCATGATTCAGGAATTTTGTTAATAGGATCGTTGCCCAAGCTTCGGGATGTTGTTTGAGCATCCTGTTATTTAGCCCATCGGGGCCAAGTGCCTGCAAGTTACTTCATTTTAATATGTAGTGGAGAATGTCCTCTTCAGTAATTTGAAGTTGTTGGGTGGTATCAGATTGGGAAAAATGACAATTGTCAATGTAAGGCGGACGTGCATATAATTTGGTATAGTGGTCTATCCACTGATCTTCTGTGACACCATTTATCTGTATTGGAAATTGAGAAACATGATTTGCTGAATTTAGTAATGTGCATATTTGAGCCGAATGTTTCTCATGCATTGCTGGTAACATCATTTCGCCATCTTTCTGATATTTTTTTCATTTCGGACCCAGTTATATTTGCATCTGAGAGATTTTAATAGTTTTGCTCTCTCAAGAGGAGGTCTGAACAGAAACATTTTTTGTTTTCTTAATTCTCTTTTTCGTTCTTGCACTTCTGGGTCAAATAGATGTTTTTTTCTTGTTATGGAATATATTTTGAATATTTGCAATGCATTGATTTTCTTTTTCTTTGTTTTTTATAAACCTTTACAAAACGTCAATCACAGAATATTTTGATAAAACAGTAAAATTGGACATTATACAATACCGTTAATGTAATAAAGCAGAACACAAAAGAAACCTACTACAGTACAACATAACTTTAAAAATCTCATATTGTGCAATAATAGTGACATAACAGTTAAGATCTTATTTAGGTTACTGAACATATCATTTGCAGGTAATAAATCACTCTGAGTTTTAGGAAGACTGAGGACCCGTGCAGCATTTCACCCCACACCTTTTCTCTATCTACAAACAATATATCTCTAACAAAGATTGCAAAATAATCGATTCTGTGTTGCAAAAGTTTGGGACACACCAATAGCAAATGCATTAGGGATTCTTCTGTATCGACTTGATTACAGAATCTACAGTATTTTTCAGTAACAGCCGCCATGCCCTGTATGTTCAAGACCTGGTTTGTGTTTAATACATTGAACCTGAAGCGCATTGTGGTCTTATTCCTGAAGGATCCCGAAGGATATTTCACAAGATACTCTTCTGGCCTGGGGTATCATTTCCAGAAAGATATGGCTTGACTATATAAATCTGAGTTTAGTATAACAGCATTGTTTTCAAGCCAATCAAATGCTTTAAGTATGTCTTTCACCTTCCCCAGATTGCTGATTAGGGTTTGAAGAGAAAAACCTAGGCTGTTAAGAGTTTTCGCACAAGTGTGTTTCAAGGAGTACATGAAAGTATCTTTAAGCTCCACATTTAGATAATACAGAGAATCCTCCTTTGCAACTAGCATTTTCGCAGCAGAGCACATTTATTTGCATACATTATACTAGAGATTGATAGAACTAATCCGGTATGAACTGGGTCTTCAAACGGTATACATTTTGTAAGGAAATATAGGAGTTTTCGCAATATCATTGATTCTAGTTGTCTTAGGTAAACACCCACCTCTTTAGGTAGGAATTCTAAACCATATACGCGAGTCTGGGAATTACTTTTAAATGGTAAAATTGAATACAAGGGGCGTAAGTAAACTTCACATATTTCCTTTCAATAGCCCTGATTTCATTAATAGATTCTTTAGCTTTCAATAGGAGATTATTTTTCTGTACCATATGCGATTGTAGGCTGGTGAAGGAGTAGCCCAGGAATCCCAATATTGTTTGATTCTTGATTCGCAATCCACAGCATCCCCAAGTTAGCATAGAAGATCTCACTCTTTTGCTGCTGTGTGATTGCAGTTTTTCCTGGGCGTGGCCTGGAGCTCATGGCGAGTGGAAGCTGAGTCGCCGTGCTCCGGCCGAGACGCCGTATCCTGATCCTTTTGTCTGCCTAAAATTGCACATGAGACGGAAAGAACCGGTTCCGAGGGAAGGGGAACCGACCCCGAACACGTTACTGTGGTCTTCCCCTGGACTCGGACCTCCAAACCCACGGATTCTTCCTGATAAAGGTCCCCCCCCCCTGGCGGGACCCGAGATGGCAGTCATCTTTCGAAGCTGATGTCGCAGGAGAACGCCAGCCGCCTTTGCAGCGAAACCGATTTATAAACTGCTGCTGCGACTGAATCGGGGGAGAAGAGCCTCCACCTTCACCCGGGCCCGAACCTCTGCTGCGGGGAGCCAACCGGGAGCTCCCGACCGGGGAGACCGGGCCCGTGCCCTGGACTAAGGCACCGAGAGAGGCTGCGCCGACCCCACGGTGCGGGGAGCCCTGCCATCGACGGCAGAAGAAGGTGGAGGTGAGGAGAGCGCTGGGCAAGGGCATAAACCAATTGAAAATGTGCCATTGTATATTCTTCCGAGAACTTGATCACTGACTCTGCGCAAACCGGACCACCCTGCTTCCGGAACCATAACCTCCCCAATCTCGCCCGCCGTCATTCACCTCCACACGACCGAGTGGCGCCTCTCACCATGGCGGCCAGGAACAAGACGAAGGCAAACACCATGGACACGTATGTGTCCGCTAAAGTAAAAACTCCTCCGCAGCCATGCGCTTCCACTCCCGAACCTCCCCGAGCAAAACCGGCAGACTCTCCCGAAAATCAAGCTCAAGTGCTGGAGGCAATTGCATCACTGCGCGCATTTATAGATTCCAGAATCGGGGAGTTCAAATCCGAGCTACAACTCATGCGCCAGGATGCCCGCAACCTGACAGAAAGAGTAACCTCTGCCGAATCAACCATAAAGGAGATGTCGGGAGATACAACGGAGCTGAAAGCTAAGGTGCTGGACTTAGAACGGAAGGTGCTCACACTCGAGGCCAGGGCTGAGGAGGCCGAAGGCCGAGCCAGACGCGCCAACATCAGAATACTAGGGGTACCGGAGGGAAGTGAGGGCCCGAACCCTGATACAACAGGAGGTGGGCGCTGGAAAGCTGACGCAAGGATTTTCGATTGAAAGGGCGCACAGATCACTACAGAAGAGACCCCCGCCGGGCTCACACCCTCGCCCTATAATTGCTAAAGTTCTCAACTTCCAGGATAGAGAGATCATCCTCCGGCACTCCAGAGAGGAGGGCCCCATTGAATGCGGGAACTCGAAGATCACGATCTACCCCGATTACACCCCGAAAGTCCAACGGGAGAGGAACTCATTTGTGCCGATCAAAGCCCGACTCGGGCAACTGAACCTGAAGTATATGCTGCTATACCCCTCCAGACTGAAAGTGATCCATAAGGGCAGGGCGATCTTCTTGGAATCCCCGGCAGCCTCAAACATGTGGCTAGAAGACAACAATCTAGCTGCAGATAAAGACCCTCAACCCACTGAAAATTGAAGAACCCCCCGCGCCTGAGACATCGAAGATGCCGTGACTCATAAACCCAACTCGAACGTAAGGCAAATGACCTAAGAGAAGGTAAAATCACCCAACAGTTAGCAATGATGATGCGGCCCACGCCAGGCACAGGGCCCCACCCCCCACGAACAGTACAGGACAGGCCAGTTGCCTGACCGACCTCCCTCGTGCCCGACACCCGGATGGGTCCTGACGGTACAAGAGCACCTGAGCACCAGCAAGACCTTGTCGTTGCTGGGCGCACCAGTTACAGTTTTGTCAATTGTTTTTGTTCACACCACAGTCCTCAGAATATCAGTGGAGCGGAAACATGGGACCGGAGGCCCTTGGGGGCGGCGGAAGAGAAAACACCAGAACCTAGAGGGAAAGTCGCACCACCTGGAGACCGGGGCGACGGGGAAGATGAAACCAAGACACACGCCCAATGGCACTCCAACTTAAGGTGATGACGTGGAATGTGAGGGGCATGGGCACGTACCTGAGAAGGAACCGGATCCACTCCTACCTGCGTAGGAAAAAGGTGTCAATAGCAATGCTTCAAGAAACCCACCTCACGGAAGAAACCACGGCCAAATTATCCGATAGATGGGGAGGTATAGGGAAAGGGGCGCCATACTCCAAATTCGCCAGAGGAGTGTTTATGTGGGTGAGCCCGACTGTGCCCTTCCACCTACTGGGCTATGAAGCCGATAAAGAGGGCAGATACCTAATATTATGGGGTACCATTGAATCCACGCCAATCTGCCTGGTGAACTCATACTTTCCGCAACACGGAATACCCTCACACCTCGCAACCCTCAGTGCCAAAATGATTCCTCGGAGAGAGAGTGCTTTCATATGGGGTGGCGACTTCAACTCCATCAGGAACGGTGCTGTGGACAGATCAGACCCCCCCCCGTCTCTCAAATAGCCCTGCATCCAACGTGCTAAACCCTGCAATAGAACAGCTCGACCTGGTGGACATCTGGAGGGAACAACACCGCACCGAGAGGTGCTACTCCTATTATTCTGCCCTGCACAAGGTCCACACGAGAATAGACCATCTGTTCATAGATCGTGAGCTGGCTCAACAAGTGGACGACACACTCTACCTAGGCAGAACCATATCCGATCACTCACCGCTGATCATGCAATGGGCCCCTAGAGGACCCAGACCGCCTATCCCGCTATGGAGAATGCCACCCGCAGCACTCACAGACCACGCATTTAGGGAGGAACTTCGCACCAAACTTGAGGAATACCTAGACATTAACACAGGCTCAGTGTCAAGCTGGAGCACACTATGGGAGGCCATGAAGGTTGTAACAAGGGGTGAAGTTATATCAGGTGCCGGTGGTATCCGTAAGCACCTGAGACTGGAACTGGAGGAACTGGAGAACAAGATCACCCACCTGGAATCCGAAATCAATATCATGCCGGATGCCGAAATAGAACTGAAGGGCACCCGGGTGGAGTGCCTTTTGGCCTGGAACAGACTGTCCAAATTTGACTACACGACCTACATAGCCAGAGCTCACAAAGAAGCGGATAAGCCTGGTAGAATGTTGGCCTGGCTATGTAAGTGCGAGTTCCCAAGACACCTCCCAACTGAAATAACCGACGAAACGGGGATAACTCACCGGACGCAGCGAGACATTAACTCAGCTTTTGCGGCCTTCTACTCCAGATTGTACACCCACGACACCAAAATACCAGTGGACGACATAAAGGCCACACTGGCTGAGATTGAGCTCCCAAGACTGACGGAGGTCCAAAGAGAGTTACTGGACGCGGAAATCACTACAGAGGACGTGACGGACGCGATTAAATCGCTGACCACCTGCAAAACCCACGGGAGCGATGGGCTCCCGCCTGAATTTTACAAAGCGTACGAAGCGACCCTTGCTCCGACCCTCCATCAGGTGTATATGGAGGCATACGAAAACGGAAACTTACCCAACTCCATGAAAGAGACAATTATCATCCCTATACTCAAACCCAACAAACCCGCCAACAACTGTGAATCATACTGCCCAATTGCCATCCTAAACTACGACTGCAAAATCCTGACCACAATCCTGGCTAAGAGGCGGGCGAGGGTGATTGGAACCCTGATTCATGAGGACCAGAACGGTTTTGTGCCAGGACGCAACACCACCGCGAACCTGAGGAGGCTCCAACACATCATGGCAGAGTCCTATGATCGGGACGAGGACCTAGCAGTACTCTGCTTGGATGCCATAAAAGCCTTCGATTCCATCTACTGGGAGTGGCTGATCGAAGTGCTAAAAGAATTCGGCTTTGGCGAGAGCTTTGTAAAGTGGGTCGAGGTATTGTATAACACACCGACAGCGAGAGTGAAGACTGGTAAGACATTGTCCGAAGCCTGGCCGATACAGCTGGGCACGCGGCAAGGATGCCCGCTATCCCCAATGTTATACATAGTGGGCCTGGAGCCAGTGGCTGCCTATTTCAGGACACAACACTTCGACGCGGGCATTGGACTGGGAAGTGATCACGCCATAATATCCATGTATGCAGACGACGTCCTCCTGTACCTGAATAACCCCCAGCTCAATGCACAAGTCGCGTTGGACTTCCTCGACAACTATGCCCGATCCTCTGGAATAACATTTAGCAAACTAAAGTCGTGTGCGTTCCCACTGGCCAGACTCAGGGGTCTGGATAAGCCCGACCTCCCAGATGTCGGGATACAATGGCAACCAGAGCAGTTTAAATACCTGGGAATCGAGGTGTGTCATACCCCAGCGCTCACGCACGAACACAACATGGAAAAAGCAGTAAGAGCCCTCTGCAAATCTATGAACTTCTGGTCGAAGTTACCACTGGCAGTAATGGGTAGAGCAGCAATAGTCAAGATGATAGTTCTCCCCCGTTTCTTATACCACTTCACGAATGTATGCTTCTACATCAGACCTCCCTTCTTCAAAAAACTAGACTCTCTAATCAAGGACTTCATATGGGGTCGTCCAGTCACAAGATCTCCCTGCCCACACTCACGCTCCCGTACAAAGAAGGTGGGATACAACTACCCGATCTGCAAAGGTACTACCTAGCCGTGCAGCTCAGCCACACAACGAAATGGCTCTCTGACGACCTGTCAGCAGAAGTAGGGCTCCTGCGACATCCGACTCCCAAGCTGTTCCCTAAAGAAATGCTTTGGAACCCGACGAAACAAACTTCTGGAGTCCCCATGATTGTTACCCTGGGCAGGCAGGTATGGGCCAGAATTGGCTTCCTTCGACAACTGAAACACCCTTACAATCCCAATACTCCCATCCTGGCAGATGTGTGCAAAACTCAGGCAGACTTAGCGACAGCTAGGAAATGGGAGAGAGCCGGAATCTATACATGGGGGAGATCTGTTTAAAGACGGCACGTTCAGAGAACTCGAATCGCTGCAAGCCAATGAAGGCATCCCGAACACCCAGTTCCTGTGGTACCACCGCCTCAAGCGGACAGCAAAGGCACAGTGGCCTGTCTGGCCAGAAGAACCCCCACCGGACCCCCTCCTCCAGGAGATGTACGATTTAGCAGACGGTTGGAAACCGGTCTCCCGCTTGTACACCAAACTAAATGACAGACCCAACCCGAAAAGCGTGTCCCTGAGACAAAAATGGGAATCCGAATTAGGGACCACGCTAACTGACAGTGAATGGGAGCGAATACTACTATACTCCAAAGAGGTGTCGAGGAACATTAGATTTAAACAAGTTCAATTGAACCTGCTATACAGGACATACATGACCCCACTAAGAGTTGCTACCTTCAACAAACATGCACCGCCGAACTGCCCCTGGTGCGGAAATGACAAAGCGGACATGATCCATATGTTTTGGACCTGCACCAAAACAGCAAATTTCTGGTCCATGGTGGAACGTACCTGCACCGAAGCGGGACTCACGAGATATGAGTGGAACCCAAAGGAATGCCTACTGGGAGCCCATCCCAGACTTAGCAAATACAAACACCTGGTCAAACTAATGGACCTAGCCTGCATCCTTGCAAAAAGGTCCATAGCAATGGCATGGAAATCCCCAAGGGGCCCAAGGCACGGATGTTGGCTTAAGGACCTGGAAAAGTGGACGGAGGCGGAGACCAGGGCCTGGCAGGATGGAACCCGCTCAAACGATGATGACTCCAACGACACCCTAGACTCATGGAAGGCCCTGGTGCGCGACATCCAATTTGCCTCTGACCACAAACCCCCTTGAGCTTTCACCCCTACTAGAGACTTGCTTGTGACTTACCCCCAAGAATGGTCAACCTGATAACCAAGCCCCCGTGACCTTGGGTGTGCCGCACACCAGCCCCTCTCCCCCCGCCACAATTACGAACCATATATTGAACTACAAAGACTGTGGTAGTTAATTTGACTTAGTTTGTTTGTTGTGTTACCGTTTGATGGTTGTGTTGTATTTATATAAATGCCAATAAAATACTTTTAAAAAAAATTGCAGTTTTTCCTGTATTGATTACCAGTTTCCTTTCTGCTATATATGTCTCAAAGGCTTTAATCAATCTCTGCAGACCGATCTTTGAGCCATCTATTAAAAGAAAGTCATCGGCATATGCAACCCATTGGATAGATCGATTGTTGATCTTGGAGGCAATTAGGCCGCCCTTGTCCAGGGCCTTACCCGCCTGACAGACATATAAATTGAAAAGGGTTGCTGCTAATCTACAGCCTTGTTTCAGGCCATTTTGGGTTGTTATAATATTCGATAGTAGACCCCTGTTATTCAACCTCACTTTCATGACTGTATGGGAGTATAGTTGGATGATCATATCCAATAAACCACTCTCTATCCCTAATGAAACTAAGGTTTTCCACAGGGTCTGCCTGTCAACCAGGTCAAATGCCATTGTGAGATCCATGGAGGCAATATACAAGTTCTCCAATAATGTTAGTTTGCTAAGGCTCAGAAGTTGGGATACTAGTAGAACACTGGCATCAGTCCCCACCAAACTTCTAAAACCAATCTGTCTACAATCTAAGATGGAATACATATCTATCCACTCTGTCAGTTTCTCCAGAATCAAGGCTGCAAAGATTTTAGATTCTATATTTAGAAGGGTAATTGGTCTATAATTACTAGGACTAAGACGATTGCCTTTTTTTTATAGATGAGCAGCACATATTACATTTTCCATGAGTCTGGTATCAACATTTGGTTGCAAATATCACTAAACAGTATGTGTAGGATATTGGACCACAATTCGATGTTACTTTTTAGATTGGCGAAGGACAGGTGGTTTGGTCCTGGGGTGGAGGTAGATTTCGCTTTCCTTATTAATCTACTGATATTTTGAGTTGATATATCTAGTAGCCAAAGTACTTCTTTACCATAATGGGTTACCCACTTCACGGCAGATTTCCTGTACATCTTTTCAAAATGGTCTGTCCATATAGTGGCACCTATTGGATTAGATTGTGTGTGTGGCTGAGAAAAATTAGTTCTGTTTATAATGGACCAATATAGACGTGAGTTGCCCCCCGGTCATTGCGTTGATCATGGTTTCCCCATCTTTTTGAGACAATAGGGCTCTATGAGCAATGATCCAGTTCTTATATATTTGTCTCCTATGTTTTACCTGGGACTTGAGAACCTCTAAACGCTCATGCCCCCTTCATACGAATATCCTTTCATAATTCAGCCTTTACCTCTTTTAAATCATGATCATATGTATGTGTATGACCCAAACATTCACCATTATATAGTGAGAAAGACTTACTACGAATCAGAGCTTTATCTACATAATCTTTAAAAGATGAAACCGGGTACACAGAAGATTTCATTTCATAGGTCAAAGAGGTGAAATCATGTACCAAGACTGTGTTAAACTGGTTGAGTTTATGTGGAGTCCATTTCTCACGAGAACAGTTATTACTAACTTCTATTTGTAAGGGGAAATATGCCTCATTTTCACACCATTTTACCCAAGGCAGCTCTAAGCTCAACCTTGCATGATCACTAAAGGTGTGATTTGTAACCACCATGTTTTCACAGAGGGCAATAACATTCTGATTCACAAGGGTATAGTCAATGATGGAACTGACCCCTCTGGCTTTCTAGGTGGCAGATAAATTGAACAAAGGGTTCAGTCCCCAACTTGACCCAAAATCAATCCACAGGCCACCTCTTTTTTTTTTTTTTTATCAGAGTCCGCTTTTGGCCCTGTCCTAAATTTGGCCAGAACTTGTTGCATTTCGTTTTTAGATATATTGCAATCAGCATTCAGGTCACTTGCAAGTAAAATTACTCACTGGGGGTTAACATCTAACCAGTTTCCAATCTGTTCGTTTAGGCACTCAAGCAGGACAAGCAATGGTGCATCTTTGGCTATACCACTGTTCCAATACATATTAAATATTAGTATGTGAATTACATTATCTTTATCGTGAATTCTGAAGCTGGCGGCTATGGTGCAATTCATTAATCTAGTCGAAGATTCACACAATATTGCAGTTCCGTTTCGATATGCCAATGCCAAACCCCCCGAAGGCCGACCTCTTGGACCTTTGATCCCAGGTAAACAAATTGTACTACAGCCATCTAGGGAAAGGCTTCCTATGGCCCAGGTTTCTTGCAACAGAATGAAATCGTACAAAGTACATCTCTTGCAAGATTTTGAGTAAACTGTTTATACCCCCTAATGTTCCAGGAGACAATTTGATAGTGATCTTGTGTGCTAAAGGGGTTTAGAGACTTGTTTAAGTTGGTCTATTGATTCTCTCAGGGATATAGCCAACCATCACCATTCCTGCATGTCCTTTAAGTGGTCCCTGGCTGCATCAATTGTTTGTGACATTTCTACTTGCTGCAGGGGTGGATCACCTTTCTTATCCTTTATTGGCACATATCGTTTGACATAAGTGTCCCTCACACATGCATTTGGGGAATCTGTAAATGTCATTATATCGAACCCTTTTTTCTGCAATGACCCTGCCTCTTTTAATAAGGATCTTACTAGCGGAGATTTGATTATCAGCCTGACATATTCATAATGATAGTTATGTATAAAATCCACCAAGTTGTATATCGATGGAAGAAATCAGGCTGAGTTCCTGAATGCTATTGAACATATTTATTATATATGGACAATTCAGGGCTCTGGGGCCCCCTTCCTCAAAGACATAGTAGAGAAGTAAACTTGGCTCATTAGCATATACCGGTTCCCTAAGTGCACCATCTGCACCCCCATTCAAATATGCCCGACCTATTGGGTACCTGGGGATGACATTTCTTGCTGGTAACTCGGGTACAGGCTACCCCATATCCCTATCAAAGTGATAGTCCGCCACCTGGGGCTCTCAAACACTGTATTTGCCCGTAATCACTGGTAAAGATTGCACAGTTGTTTTCATCTGAGCTGGATTCAACATTTCTTCCTCATGTTTCGTGATAAACTTATCCTTGATCTTTTTCTCCATGATTGCTTCAGTCATAGAGCATAGTGTTGTGGCTCGGACAAACCATTCACAAGAACACCTTCCCCAACCAGGGAATTCTTCATGCCAACATCTGTCTTATCCTCTAGGAGGCCCTGTCTGGGGGCACCACTTGCATTCGTTTCCATATTCATATGGGTAGCCGGCTGCTTCATACCGCCCATTGAGCTTTTTATGTCATCCACGCAGATTGATTGCTCATTTTGATTAGAAGACAGCACAGGCGGTATGGAGCCTCCGGAAATGGGGGTATTGGGACGGGACAGGGCATCAGGGTTCTTGAATATATCAAATATATCTAACATACCTCTTTCCAATTTTTTGAGGTTCCTATCTATGCTCACCGCTCTTTCTTTCTGTTTTAGTACATCTGACAACTTTTCTATACCTTCAGTGTAGAGAGGGTCGTCAGGCTTGCCTATAACATCTCCAATGGCCTTTGCTACCTTGGGCCAAGTTTTGCAGGCAACTTCATTGACCACTGCACCTGTTTTTCTACTGTCTGGAGCCTCCTTTTCATTATGGAAGTCTGCCAAGTCGTCACGCAGGTCCATGCCACGCATGAACTTACGCAATGATGTATTGGAGCACTTGCTAACAGTCATGTTTTTTATACGTCTTGCTTTTTTTCCCTTTTTCTTGGAAGGTTTCACCACATATGGTTCAGTGTCACCGCTCATGACATCTTGGCGGTCATGCGTGTGAACACTGATAGGTGCATGCTTGTCAGAGACGTTTGCGGTAACGAAGTGCCCCCACTTAGTGCTTTTTTTGGTACTACGTCCTTAGTCATTTGTAATGCGCTCCCCACTTTATCAGTATGAACTTTCAATTTCGCTGAGGAGACGGACATAGGATTTGAGGTAGTTTTTGGGTCTTCACGCCATTCAGAGAACAACATCCTGCAGATGTCAGGCAAAGATATCAAGGTGGTGGCTATATCATTTAGAAGGCCCGATTGTTTTTCAGCTCTGCCAACATAATGCTTCTAAGACTAAAATCGGTGTTTTTCTGAACAACTGACTCAAAATTACACGTTGATTTCGTGGGATAAATGCCTGAGTTTGTATCGTTGTTTTCTGTCAAATGTTGGGATAAATTTAACAACGACATTTCTCCTGTGCTAAATATTGGAGGGGTATCTGCAAATGTGTCACTTGTGTTTAAATCTGGGACAAAGTTAGTATTGATATTATTATTAGTTGCTAGATGCACACCTTCACAGAAAAGAGATTGCGATGGTTCAAATTGAGCTTCTTTGCCGTGTTGCAGAGCCCTTCCCTCTGCCAAAGAACACATTTGCGCGCATTGGAGATCTTCATCGGTGTCCGATGACCCTGGCATTTCCACTGCCAGAGCCATACCTGCACGTCGGTTCATGACCAGAGTTGTGGCAGCGGCTGACCGTTTCGTTTTCATGTTACGAGAAGACATGTTATTTATACTTGAGACAGTTACAAGTGGAAAGTGTTCTGCGTTAACACCCCCACCTGATTATAATAAATGAAAGGATTCAAAAAGGAAAGCTATGTGCGGCCCGCTGCCGATTGACTCAAGGACCTCACCTGCTTAAAGCACACCCACAAACGATGAGCAAGTCAGCAGTCCTTCGTTATACTTGACTCCAGGAACCTGCTTATCGCAAGAGTTATGCCCAGGCACAACAGGCCACTTGAGAGGCCACTTGCTGATGGTGCGCAGCCACAATGTTTTGTAGGGTCCTCCTCCTATGTGGGCGGGGCTAGAGTGTAAAGGTCCGAAAATGTCCAGGAAAGGTAATGCATTGATATAATTATCGTTTAATTTGTTAAGATCATCAGCTGTCCTAGTTTGCATTTTAAGGATGTTTTTATTAAGTTTGCATAGGGAATTTTTATTCAGTGAGAACCGTGTTCTCGAGTTGTTCACTCTTACATTTCCAGTGTAGCACGAAGTTTGGAGTGGTAACAGTCATTTGTAAATGACATTGTAGAGTGAGCATTTCGTGGTCACTGGATAATTAGTTTAGTATCTCAAATTTGTCAACCATCATGTAAGTGCCATGATAACGTATGTATAGTCATATACATCACCCACATAGCTTATTTGATGTGCTTATTGACGCGGCGAGGAGAGGCTCCTACGTACTTCCTCCTCTGCCGGCTGCCATTTTGGAATCCAGAAATTGCCCAAGATACCTTTTTATGATGGGAAATCCTACTTGAATTAGAACGTAAAGAAGCTCCCCTTTGACAACATGAAAATAAACATTGTAAATAGAACCTACACGTGTGTGAACAAATGGTAGTTTGCAACATAAGGTGCCTATGGTGGGATGACCAGGATCAGGCTATTTGATCTAGCACAGGAGTTATAAAAGTGAAAGAAGTCTACTGACTGCCTTACATTTAGGTTTGTAACCACTGGTGTAACGGGGGCCCGCGCAGCCCCCGCGGTGCGGGGGGCCCCGCTAGCACATGTCCTGGGAGGGGGCCCCACTTGGAGAAAAAAAATGAAACAAAATATTTTTTTGCATTTTTTTTTCTCTCTACATTCATAAAGAAATAATTTCTGTAACAGAATCATTTTATGAAGGCAGAGTGTGTAGAAAAAGAAACTTTCTTTTTGAAGTCCGAGGGCTCCTCCCACCCCATGACATGGAAGACCCTAGGCTGGAGGCCTCCATGTCATGGGCTGGGGGGAGCCCAATGACTTCAAAAAGAAATAATTTATTTTTTAAGTCACTCTGCCTTCATAAAGAAAAATGGATCGGTCCTTAACGGAAATAATGTCTTTATTAAGTCAGTGGGCCTCATTACGACCCTGGCGGTCCGGAAATAACGGTGGCGGTAAACCCGCCGCCACCGTTGTTTCCGGACCGCCTGATCCCGACCCCTGCAGGCGGGAGGTGATGTTCCCGCCAGGTCTGACCTGGCGGGTTTAACACCTCCCGCATGCAGGCGGACGAGGAAACACCGGCAGCATTACGAGATGCTGCCGGTGTTTCCATGATCCAGATTCCCATTGAGTCCTATAGGACTCAATGGGAATGGGGATTTACACCATTCCGCCTCCGTGATTCCCGGAAAACCGGGGTTTTAATGCCCCGGTAATTCCGGGAATCACGGAGGCGGAATGGTAATAAGAGTCCGGCGGTAACCAGGCGGTTTTACCGCCGCGGTTACCGGCGGACTCGTAATGAGGCCCAGTGACTTCAAAAAGAAACCATTTCTTTTTGAAGTAATAGGGCTCCCCTCAACCCCATGATGTGTGTGTGTGTGTGTGTGTGTATTTTGAAAGGGTGTACACTTGTGTAGGTGGGTGCCTGTGTGAGTGTAGTGTGAAAGGGTGCACACAAATGTATGGGTGGCTGGGTGTGAGTGTGTGCGTGCGTGTGTTAGGCAGAATCCCCTGCAGTTCCCTTAGGGAGCACTACAGAAGAATAAGGCTACAGGTATATGCAATAAATCCCCTTTGGTATCAGTCTGTACCAAAAAGAGTTAGTTGGTAGCTGTGGCTGAGTAGTCAGACTTCTCTCAAGATGGAGATGAGCAGTATTCAGGGTTTACACATTAGGACTACAGTACTATGGTACAAGGAAACACTGACCAAAGCTTTGTATTAAAAAGAATATCTATATTTATTTACACACTTCTAGTTCAACACACAAATCACTATTATAAAAGCAAGTTTAAAACAGTCAAGAAAAGTATACAAAACTCCCTATTTAAATTGTAGACAAGTTTGAGCCAGAATGAAAACTGAGCAAAATGGCACATGTTAAACTAAGCAAACATGGCATTCTAACTATTTCTCAAAAGGGAGGGAAAGGACAAGTTATATAGGGTTCGCCTCTAAAACACACCATCAAAATTTCCCAAGTAAATTGCGAACAAGTTAGGCAAGGTAGCACTTTAGCAAGAGCAATACATAGGTGAAAACTGAGCAAAATGGCACTTCACAATATTAACAAAGGGAAGGAAAGGGTGGTTATAAGAGTTTAGGTGCACCAACACATTTCGTGATGAAAATCAATCTAGAGAAGGCAGTTGTAACAGATTTAGCCAAAGTCAGTAGGCCTGTGCCAGAGTCAGTGGTACAAGGCAAAGTGCCCAGGATCAAACTGTTCTACTAGCTGCAGTCAAGTCTTTGTTTAACGATTTGAAAAGGCAGTTGCAGAAGGTAAAAGACAATGTTAGTCAATAGGGGCGGCCAACCTAGGAGGTAAGTAAAGGATTTCAAACACCTTTAACATTACCCCTTGAAACAGGAGGCCTGGCGGAGCAGTGTACCTGAAAAGTGGAAGCGGCTCCTGCAGTGGCAGTGGTTCCTGGTAGTTCCTGTAGTTCGGGGTATCCAGCAGAGGAAGAGAGGCTCTCGTCGTGGAGGAAGGTTCGAGTTACTGCACTGCCCAGGGAAGACGCCAGCGGCGGTGATGCCAAAAACGAATAAAAGGTGCGCTCCTTTAAATCGCGGTCATGGTGGTCGGGTGCCTGGCTATCCGGTCTCCGAGTGCAGGGCACTGGCAATTTGACCAAGACAGGTCCTGGAGGGCGATTGGAAAACTGGTTGGCCCCACCAGCTCAAGGGAAGAAGACTCTTGCAGGTGAAGATCTTCTCAAGTCACTGGAGAAAAGTGGTGAGGATCTGCAGCAGGGCTTCACCGGTGGTTCAGTCGTTGCAGATGTCTTCAGCTTCTCTCCTCTTTGGGTTTCTTAGTTCCAGTGGCGACTTCTTGCTCTTCCAGTCCACAGATCCATGTTTTTATGAAGAAAACCCCCCATTCATACAGCCTAGCTGTCACTCACACAGTGGGGTGGCTATCCTGGCGGGAAAACCCCCTAGCCTATCAGGGCAGAGTGCGAATTGGGTTGCTCAGGCAACCCTGTCCAGGGTGCCTGTTCCCCCTCCCACACATCCTGTCTACCCCAGACTCGGTGGCGCTGGGAGGAGGGCTTCTGTGCAGAAGCCCGCCAAAAGGACGAACAAAGGATCCCCGACCTGGGTTAGGATTTCAGAGAAAGACACGAGAAAGAAATATTAACAAAGATCTGGCAATAAAAACCTACCTCAGTAAAGTTAATAAAAAGATAAACCGGCGGTTCGTTAGAGGCTGTCAGTAAAAGTGGTAGCCTCGAACAATGGGAAAATCCCATAGGAAAATATTTGCGGTCAAATATTTATGGTAATAACCACTGCCACCAGCCAGAAACTTTGGAGAGAGGGACTATACGGTACCCTCTCGAAAATGAACACCAGGGAAAAATTATTAACCCTTCCCAGTACTTCCATAGTAAGATGGGTTGTACTGGTTTTGTTAATAACTATTGACTAGTAAAGGCAATGGGGACTTTACATGCCCTGGGAGACAGTAGTCAGTCCCAAGGTATGGAGTCTATGTTTGGGAGTCACTATGACACCCCTGTGTGATTGCACTGAGGGTGCTGAGTAACACACATGTAAAAAGATGATTCCTATGAGGGTGAGAAAACCCCATAGACCATAAGCACAAAAAATAGCCTAGAACACACATCAGCAATATGTCTAAGAGTGGGGAAAAGAGTCTCACTCTTAGCTGGAGACAACAATAAACCCCTTAAATCCAGCAAAGCTGCTGGGGGACTCTATAGGTAAGGTAAATTAGCCATAGAATGAGAATTCTCCCTAACAGCGTGTACAGTGAAAGGGTGCACACTTAGGGTAGCTGCCTGAGTGTGCATGCATGGTGAAGGGTTCACACTTAAATGTATAGGTGGCTGCCTGTGTGAGCATATGGTTAAAGGGTGCACATTTAAATGTATGGGTGAGTGCTTAGGGTTGCCTGCCTCTATGGTGAAAGGGTACATGTGTACGTGTGGCTGCTTGGGTGTGCCTGTATGGTGAAAGAGTACACACTTAAATGTATCGCTGGATGGATGTGCGTGTGTGTATATGGTGAATGGTGTGTGTCCCTATGTTCAGGGGCACACCAAAACCTACACTTCGGGGGGGCTGTTCCTTCAAATGTTCTGAGAGGCACTAACTTCACGGGCGGTGGGGGAGACGCAAACTTATTTGTGTGGGCACATCTAACTTCTTTATGCATTTTAATGAGACTATTCTAGTGCAACTTCAATGTTACAAGCAGTTAACTCTCTCCTTTAAGTCTGAAAGCACCCACTTATTGGACTGCTGTGAGAATGAGCGGTCTCCTGTTCCATCTCTACCCTTCCAATCACTCCCCGAGCATTCAAGTACTAAACGCACACCACGATTTAAATTGCCTAAAGGAATGCAGGTACGAACGGTGAAATGCTTTGTTAGTAATTCAGGGGCCCTTGTTTACAGCGAAATCCAGGTGCTGTTGAACATCTGTGTCCTGTTCTGTCTGTCAACTGCTCTGAAGGTCAGCCAGGTTAAGTCAACATAGCCCAAAATTAAATTTCATGGGGGTGGGGGTGGAGTACTGAAGCCCAGTCAATTCAATAGTTTTACGCCATTACATGTGTTAATGCCTTGATTACTTATTGGTAATCGTCATTACTCCTAGCCCTATTCTTCCTCGTCCCTGTACTTGTGTATGAGGCAGTACTTGTGTATGAGGCAGTCTGGGATGATGTAGAGGTGCATGGAGGTAATGCCTGACCCAGCTACCTGTAATCTTCATTACTCCTAGTCCCACTCTTCCTCATCCCAGTACTTGCCTATGAGGCATGGAGCCTCATACGTAAGCTCTGGGACAAGGAAAAGTTACGTGAAGGTAATTCTGGGCCAAGGAGTTGATTTTGGAGGTTGCGGTAGGGGGTGGGAGGGAGAGAGGATGTGTGGGGGGCGGGATTTGCGATAAATCATAATGGTTGTCCATGTCCAGGCTAAGCAGGCATGATATGTGGTATTATGGGCTAGAGTCATTTTGGTGCAGCCAGTCTAGTCATTCCTCAGTTTAGTATAACTGTTTTTATTGCGCATTTCTGATAAAGCAGTCCTGCTAAGTGCAATTACCTGGCTAGACTGGCATTTCGGTACTGCCAGTCTAGCCGTTTCTTACTCCGGCATTGTATTTTTTTCTGGGCATCTGTGATAAAATTATAGAAGTCATTTATAACACGCCTATACACAGGTGTTTCTAGGCGTGACAAGACAAGGGAGGGAAGACAGAAGGAGGACAAGACAAATGATCTTACTTGGCCCTGTGTCATTCAGATCGTGCAAGTGCAAGAACGAGAAATGCAAGTGGAAAGGGATGGGTGGGGGAAGTGCAAGGACGAAGGAAGGGGAAAACAGGACAGTAATGGTCTGATTAAATGCAGCACGGTTTTGGTTAGTGCAAGGAGAACAATGGACTGTAGGGTTACAGTTAGAGCCCCTAAGTGCATGGTACGCCCTGAGGCAATGCAAGGGTGACTGATCAAGAAAGAGACTGGACTTAGTGAGACTCTGAGGGTAGCCAAGCAACCAGTCGGCACAGCAGACAGGTAGATCAGGTAGGTCAGCAGGGGAGGGAGAGGGAGAAAGCAGAGGAGAAGAGGAACATTTTTAGCTGTTTCCAGAACTTCAGGTGGTCTGCTCAAGTTTGAGAGGGGTAGGGAGGCCATTCTAGAGGGAGGCACCTACAAATGAGAGAGATCTACCACCCACTCTCTCCCTGGAGAAGCGTCTAGCCCTTGGAGAGTTGGAGGTAGCTGGGGAAAGGCTCGAGGAGGAAGGTATTTTGGAAGAGAGCGTTGGATGTAGTGTGGGCCCCGACCGCAGAAAGCTTTGTGAACAATGCAAAGGGTCTTGAACTTGATCCTTGCAGCTACTGAGAGCCAGTGGAGAGATTTCATGGCTGGAGAGATACAATCCCCAGGCTTGAGGCCAAGGATACGTCTTGCAGTCCTTTTCTGGATTAGTTGCAGAGGGCAGAGAGTAGAGGAGGGCAGATTGAGAAAGAGGTTTTTGCAGTAGTCCATCCTAGAGAGAAACAGGGCTCTGGAGACAGTGAGCTTCTGGGGGGAGTGAGAAAGGGAAGAGTCCCTTTGAGGAGAAGCTGCTGGTAGTGAGGCTTCTTGGCAACATCCAAGATGTGAGGAGAGAAAGAGAGAGTGGAGTCGAAGATGACACCACGGTTGTTTGCCTTGCAGGAAGGTGAAGGAAGAGGGCCCAAGGTGGGCGGAGAGAGTGAGAGAGGGAAAGCACGGGCAGAGGTCCCAGTGAGAAGGATCTCCATGTTACTGGCATAAAGGCAAAGAGTGTTGGAGGCACACCAATCCTGAATCGCTGATAGACAGTCAGGAATGAGCGAGGGAGGAAAGGAACCTGAAGGATAGCTGAGTGTCATCCGCATAACACTGAAAATTAGAGGAGAAGGTAGAGATCAGGTGGCCAAAGGGGCCAAGTAGAGGTTGAAAAACCAGGGTGAGAGGATAGAGGCCTGGGGAACGCAACAGGTAGAGAGAGAGGTGGCAGAGAGAAAGGGACCAAGTTGGACCTGGGAGTGGCAGTGCAAGAGGAAGGAGGTCAGCCACTTCAGGGCCTGATCCGTGATGCCCAGTTTTTCACGTAGTCGATTGATCAGGGTGGCGTGGTTGACTGTGTCGAAAGTAGAGGAAAGATCAAAGAGGATTAGGACGGAAGGAATGCTGGAATCTAGGTTAGAGAGCAGATCTTCACGGTGTTCAAGAGAGTAGTTTCCGTGCCTCGGTCAGCTCTTAAGCCAGAGTGATGGTCATGGAGACAACCAACATATTCAGTGTGGAGAGTAAGCTGCGAGATGACCAGCTTTTCCAAGGGTTTTCCCAGGAAAGGGCTGATGGAGATTGGGTGATAGTTTGCCGGCAAGGCAGGATCGTCAGACGGCTTCTTGACGAGTGGGTGCAAAAGGGAGTGCTCAAGGGGAAAGGGGAATGTTCCAGTGGCAAAAGAGTGATTACAGAAATCGGTCAAGGCTGGAGCGAGGGTGTCAATATGGTCCTTGATGGTTCTGGAGATGCAGGGGAGCACCTGTTTGGATGACACAAGGAGGAGGAGAGGTAGAGATGGCCAAAGGGGGGTCAAGAGAGGAAGAGGGAGAGGAAGAGGAGATAGAGGACCGGATGTCCTGAGTTTTAGCCATAGCCATACAGAGGGCCTGTGAGGGAACAGGAGAGGTAGAGACTGCAACAGGATTGACCAGTTGCTTGCAGATTTTAAAGAGTTTGGCTGTGGTGTTAGAGGTCGCAGGGACCGGGGCTTGAATGCGTGCTCTCTTCTTGATGAGTGTTATTGCTTCGACTGGCATTTTGGTGCAACCAGTCTAGGTATGTCTAAATGTGGCCTGGCATGTTTTACTCTAATGTTATTAAGTGTCTGCACTGGTCTACATTGCGCAGCCAGTGGGACATGTTTTCAATGTGGCATGGCATTTTTAATAGCAAAGCATTAATGTTTCTGTGCATTGCTGGTAACTTGCTTGTATTGGATTGGTGTTGCCCCACAAAACAATTGCAAACACTCTGGCTTTTTAGCCAATTTTTCTCTGCAAGTGTACTGTATATTGAATTAAAACACATATTGGGCCTCATTACAAGTGTGCCGGTCCGGTAACAATGGTGCCGGTAAGCCTATCGGCACCGTTGTTTCCGGACCGGCATACTATGGATCCGCCTGCCGGAGTTGCTGTGGCCGGCAGGCAGGCGGCCATGGTAAGCAGACCATAACGGAGGCACTGGCACCGTTAATGGTGCCGGTGCTTCTGTGTTCCCCATTTCCATAGAGTCCTGTTTGTCTCTATGGGAATGGGGATTTCCAGAATTACCGGGGCCTGACTTTCCGGCTTCTGGGGTTGTAATACCCCGGTGTTACTGAGAAGTTAGGTGGCAGTAATATTTTTGGGGTCTGGCAGCAACCCGCCGGTTTCACCAGCAGGGTTACCGTCAGACCTTTAATGAGGCCCATTTATATCTTTCTCCTAGTGCAGTGTGTGGTATACCCCTTCAGCAGTACGTTTGTGCATATTGTGCACGGGTAATAATCTAAACCCACCCAGAGTGTGGCACGACCCGTGATTTGTTGCCGAGTTGGGGGAGGGCCCTCAGCATTGCTTGCAGGGGGATGGGGGGGGGGGCACATTTTGTGTTATGCCACTGTTTGTAACAAATGTAACAAAGGAAGAGTTAATTTGTATCAGAGTGGCTTTTATCAAGATTCAGGCAGATAGGCACCTGCAGCTCCACCAAATTATTGCCACTCGAGCACAAAAGACAAATGCTTAAAAAACACAGGGTGAACAGCTCCAGGTTGTCAGACTGGCACTGAATGAACTGTTCCAAGCCTTCAAGGCTGCCATACAATCACAATGGGGACCACCAGTTTACATTTGAAGCAAAACAATCGGTATGCGTTACTACAGATGAAAGATGTCCTCGCCTCAGCTAGAGTTCATTCAAATGTCCCCAGCAGTATCACCCGTGAATTTATTAATTTGTTTTACTTTGAGAGGGCCACCCACTTGGCAAGCTGGAAGAATGATGACCATATATTTCTCTTGTGGGTTGGAGATGTGCAACAGGCTTACCAAGCTGCACATCATACAGGGGGTGCTACATATGCTAGCATCAAGAAGATCATACTGGAGTGGTTGGAATTTAATCAAAAGAATTCTAGACAAAAGGTTTAGAGCTTTGTGGTTGGCTCCATATGAAACCATCTGCGATTTGTACTTTTGAGTCAAAGATTTAGCAGTGGTGTGCCATCAAAGATCCACCAATACCATCCGAAGCATCGTGGAGAAAATTGTCATGCAACAATTTGTTGATGAACAATTCCTCGATGAACAATTCCTTGACTCTGTACCACCTGATATCTGGAAGTGGCTTACACAAAACCATTGCCTAACCGTAGAAAATGTGGAGTTTTTGACAGCTTAACCGAGAGCTGAGGCTCAAAGCCCAACCAGTGCTATGGGAATCCTACAGACCAGTTATAAACCTCTCCAGTGCAAAAACTAGACTGCCCAGATTTTTTCTGGGAAAGGACAACAGTTATGGGGTTTAGATGAGCAAAGCCCATGACAGAAAAAACGACTGACTCTACACACAGAGAAGTGAGACCAACACTTCTATTCCCCAGTATTAGACCAGTGAGGTGATATGCATGTGAAGAGTTGTTAAATATCACCAATATCACCTTTGGTTATTAGTCTCATAGGAGCCTACCCTGGACACCCAGAAGACCAAGGATTCTGTACAGTATAAGGTCATAGGTGTGCACAGACATTGTATGGCAAATGCTGTCCAAAATTATCTGGCAGTCGACGAAAGTGCAGTAAACTAACTTCCTGAACTTTTTAAGGTACAGATTTGAGTAAGTAGGAAGAAAACAAGCCCTTCTGAATTCAGGAAGCAGGCAAACTGTAATGATAACAAATATCGTGAAAAAACAGTTTGTGAAGGGACCCATGGTGGGGATTACCTGCATCCATAGAAACCTAAGTACATACCCCAGGGCTAAGGACATTCTGGAGGTAGAAGGCTGACCAGTCCCATGTTTTGTTGATTTATACCACGCAGAGCTACCAATCGGGGGCAGTCTTGCTGTGCCCACGCAAGAAAGAGGACGGGGTTGGTTATTGAGGGTAGGGTGATAGGATAGGTCCAGAACCAGGAGAAACCGGTGTTTGTTTGTTTTGGCGTGCAGATGGTTGATTGCGTGCACGACTTGTTGTATTTGCTGTGGTAAGGCCCAATGCCTGAGTTGTTTTCTATGTGATTGTTTGTTAAGTTGGGGTGTGTCTGATGTGTTGATTGTCTGATATTTGAGGTTGTGCGCACTGGCTTGTTGTGTGCGTATGGGTAAGGTCCAATGTCAGGGATTGTTTATTGTATGTGTGTCATGCTTTGTTGGGTGTGTGTTTGTGTATAATTTGGCTAACCCAAGTGGGCCTGTATAGAAGTTGGGTGGTGTGGTGGAGTGGAGCAAGAGTGGGGTGGTTAGTACATTAGCTACTTTCTCAGTTCTTCGTGGTGGCTAATCTACACAAGTCTATCTAATGTGACGCCTGACTAATCTTCACAAACCTGTCTTGACGTACGCATCGTTAATTTCACAATCTATCTAATTGTGACGCATGATTAATCTTTACAATTCTATCTAAATGCGACATGTGGCTAATCTACACACATTTATTTAAATGTGTTGCCTGGCTAAACTACACAAATCTTAAGTGTGAAGCGTGGTTAATCTGCACATGTCTATCTAAATGTGATAAGTGACAATTCTATCCGAGTGTGACGCATGGGTAGTCCTTGCAATTGCTAAATGCTGTACATGGCTACCCTATACAATTAGGCGAGGTGCAAACACATGGCTACCCTACACTCTTAGGCTAACTGCAAAACATTGCCTCAGTTTCCTGAGCCTGTCATCCTGAGTACAGGCATTCTGAACTTCGAACAACTATGAGCCACAATGATGAGTCACCCAGATTAAAGTGCATGAGGAGCACCGCAGGCCTCATCTTTTCAGGACATCCACGATCGATCGTCAGCGAGCACCATGAAGGTTGAGGCTGCAGTCCCGACACAAGTGTTCACCTTTCTTCGAGGAATCTCGATGCCCAGTGGCTCCTGCTTTAAAGGGAGTCCACTCTCGAGGGATCAGTCGACGGACCATCGAATTAACTCTTCTAACTCGGGTACACGGGGTAGTTGAACATTTTAACCAGGAAACAAGACTCTTTAAACATATATGGACTGGGCTTGTTAATACTCTATATTAAAGGTTGTCCAGGTGGGGATCCTCACCCAGAACTGTGCCTTAGTAGCAAGAGAACCATTCTGCCATTGTTTAACCCAATTTGGCTTCCTTCCTATGCTCTATGCTGATACACATTGCTGTATGATTTGTATGCAATTATAACTGTCGGTAGTTGATCCATTTTAAAGGAGTCAAGAGCTAAGTGTGGTACCACATAGACATTGTATATATTTGCCATATTAGAATTGCCAGAGTACAAAGTGTGTTATTAATTGATGTATATATCTTGAACCTTATTTATATATATATATATATATATATATATATATATATATATATATATATATATATATATATATATATATAAAGAACTGGGCTTGGGGACTACACTGTTCTAAGAACCAGCCTGCATCACCTCCTGAGAGTTTAAGCCTTGGTTGCTCGTCCATTGCTACCACAATAGAGAACCTTGGCTGGGGCGTTCTGTGCTTCTACTCTGCCATATAGAGGGCGGGAGTACAGATAACCCCCCTCCAGTCTTTACTAGTAGGGTGCTGATTGCTAAACACATGTTTAGCGTTAAAAAAAACTACAATCAAATTCCGTATGAGCACTAGGGAAGCAGACCTAATCAATAGAAGATTTTCCCTGGAAACCTATAAAGGTGTTTGCTTGGAGCAACATTTGGAACCCTCTCATTCATTGATCTCAGTCCCCATTCATACAATCAAGAACTACATTTGACGCTATTGACACATGATCGAGAATCTAGCATATTGGGGTCTTCGATGCCTCTTGAATTACCTTCAATGCTATCAAAAAGATTGGCTAGATGAACGTTGCCTATTTTTAAGTTGAAGTCTCATCCAAAGATGAGTAGGTTTTTGTGTGTGTCATAGTGTATCAATAGGTCATCAATCTGCTGTTTAAAGATAAGATTAGAGACTTCTGTGTATGCATGAGGATTGTTGTAAAAGTTGAATAGTAGCAAATGTTGTGACCTTTTGAAGTGGGTCTTTTCACTTCAGAAGTAAGTTATCTTTAAACAGTAACGACATGTGTACTTTAAAAGGACCTGCAACCCAAGATCCTGAAAAGGGCTAGGTGGTGCATGGTGTATTACACTTGTAGAAGCTGCACACTCTGAACCAGTCTGGGCAGGGTCGGGTCCATGATACAGAGGCATAATTTCTATGAAGAGCCCTAGAACCTCTGCCTCCATCGTAAAAAAGGCCATTTCTGGTTGACTGCGATCTGTATGTGTATTTTTTGTTTTTGGTCACAGATCACATTAGCTTCCTGAGGCATAACCAAAACATCAGTCTGTAGCCATTCAACCATCACCTTTGGCTTGAGAAGAAGCTTAATCATGTTAATCTTGTGCTGTCCTCATATTGGCCACATACCCATCATTTAGGGGCAATCCCCTAAACCCCGTTCTTGCTTCCGCAATAGTTTCAGATCTCTCCTCCTTTTCCAATGTGGTAATTAAAGATTCAAGTTGACAGCTTTGATAGGGGAGTCTGCTATTAAATTAGGCCTCTTGGTAACTAGGTACGAGTTTAATGAGCATATGTGCTCACTGTGCTCACAAAACTGATGTCCAGGATTGTTGGAGGGTTGATTTCTGGTCTGCCTAGTATAGTGTTCAATGTTGACCCAAATGCGGTGGGAAGGGGGGAGGGAGACGGATGGGTGCTGCTATCTTACAAGGGTGCAAGACTTTACTTTAAAAATGGAAGGGGCATTTCTAGCACTTCACACTATAGTTATGCTTCTCATCATCCTTCTACTACCTGATACATGAAGTCCTTACAAATTGATGGTTTTGGCGCACATATAAAGGAACAGTATCCAGTCTTCTTAATGCAGACATTTCACAGCAGAACTTCTTCACTGCACTTTTTTGTTACCAAATTTGTGCCGCAAGATGCAGGCGGGATGTTTGAGACAATATTGAATGAGGAGCAGGCAGGGGAGGCCCCCAAGCATTTTGCAGCACAGAAATCCGTAAAAAGTGGTAAATTACGGCAGTGACATTTATTCGGTAAAAATACATGGAACCACGTCTAGATGGAACACCCTAGAACATTCAACAAAATGGGTGTGGGGTTTCAGATTTTTTTAAAAACTAATGATCATCCTCATCCCTCTCAAGGTTTGTCAATTATGAAAGCAGCTGCTTGGCAGATGGAACTTAAAGTAGTACTGAAATAGGTTTGGGGACGTAGACTTGGATATGTGGGACTTGGGAATAGGGGTAGAAATAATGGGAAATCTTCTGGTTAGGTTTCTAAAATGTTTATTAAATTTATTTGTATTCATTTTTCCATATATATCCACGAAGAATGATTACTGACACTTTTCTATTTGCTCTCGTTTACAATATTTTTCAGGAATAGGAAGGATCCCCAGATTGTTGGCTGTAAGGCCTACCTCGTCCTTCGGATAAGTGAGCAAAAAGAATGTCTCATCGTCACTGACTGTTGTCTATCCCACAATCATGCACTCTGCCCTATTGAGTTTGCCTATTACTTCAAGAAGGGATATGTGAATAACAACTCGTGCCTGCCCGTACGCACCACCAACAAGATCTCCAAGCAGTTCATCTGTGGAGAGGACATCCGCCGGTTGCTGTGTTACTGCAAAAATGGGGACAATGGCATTTTAGAAACTCTCCATTCTTTAGATGCCCTCTTTACCAACGACCCAGGAGCAAAGGTCAAGTTGGTGTTTGTGGATAACCAGGTTGTCGTCAAGACCTTTTTCTTCCTCACGTCTATAATGAGGTCCCTCTGCCAACAGTACCCAATGATGCTAGTGTTTGACAGGATGGTAAGTGTGAATGACGAGTTTGACCTCTACACAGTCCTGTGCATAGATGATGAGGGGCGAGGGCATGCATGTGCTTACTGCCTGACGCGGAAGGTACCAGACTTGCTGCGCTTCACCCTGGTGTCTTTTGTGCAGAGTGTGCCAGAAGTGAAGTTCAGGGTGTCCTGTTTGGTGCTAGGTGCAGAGGTGGAGGACCATGCTGTGGTGAAGGAGCTGCTGCCACATGCCAAGGTTCAGATCTGCCGCTCCCAGGTTGAACACTTGCTGTTCAGAAAGGCTCAAGAGATAGGTTGCCCTGATGATATGATTTGGCCACTCTTATTGGAGCTCACCTCTGCTAACTCACAAATTGCATATATGCAGGCAGTGAAGAATTTGAATGCCATACTCCCGAAGGACTTCATGACTTACTTTTGGAAACATTGGCACTCTTGCCAAGAGATGTGGGTACAATTCTTGGCTTTTAAGAGCACAGAGGAGGTGGACTATGACAAATTGATCATGCAACACCAACAGAAACTAGCTGCAAGCCTCCGGACTTCCACAACCGTAGCCGAGTGCATCCTGGATCTCGTCCTAATGCACAGACCCAAAGAGGAACATGAAAGCCTTACGGAGGATGAGGTAATCATGCGCTACCATGCCATCTGTAAACCAGAGCCAGCCGGCCTGATTGAAGAAGAGCTTGGATTTGCAGGGCTCGTCACCTACGCCATTATGAAGACCAAGGATGGCTTCACCCTGAATGATGGCGTGTCTGAGTTTCACATGAACCATAGCCTTACCTCCTGTAGCTGCACTATACATACCTCGAGTCTCCTGCCCTGCCGCCATCTCTTCGCCACGCGCCTTCGTAACAAAAATCCTCTATTTGACTTAAAGCTGCTCGAGAATAATTCTGACGCTTTGATACCAGCTTCCAAGCGATGTGGGATTGATGAGGAAGATGTTAAACCTCTATGAGGCATGCAGTAAGGGATCTGAAATGAAGACACTAGGGCCTTGTGAATCATTGGTGCCAGTGCTGACAACGTTCAGAGCGTGGGACGAAGATGCAGGCAGGGCAGGCTTCACAGCCGTAAATCTCTTACTGATTGGTAAAGCTGCCAAGTCACCAGGAATCGAGTACACCACTCCTACTCGAGTAGTATGTTGGCATGATCTGCACTTGTGAATAGCAGGTGTGACTTGATGTATGTGCAGCTGCAATGCTAGGATACCTCATGAAAGGGAGGTAGATCATTGGGTATTGTTAGCAATGCTGTAGGGAGATGTTTCACTGGGTCTTGTTAATAATGATTTGACAAGAAACCTGGGCAACTGTTTACCCTCTATCAGGAGATGATTGTACTGCAGCACATACATACAGCATAAATATTGTGCTGCACAAGTGATATAACCAGTTTACAATTAACAAGTTATGCAGTCTGATGATTGCGTGAGTCTTAAAAATGGAAACGTATCTGGTAAAGAAAAGGTTTCTCTCCCACATAAGGATAGTTGGCCACTTCACATTTGCTTTTAAGTCAAGTAAAGATAATGAATTCCCAGATGTGCTGGTAGCGTGATTGCTCCAGGACTCGGGCTGTCTGGCCTTGTTAACACATTTTAAACGTATAAATAACATATGTTCTTTTATTGAAAAGATTCCTTTTTTGAGCACATATGGCATAGATGTGTTGCCAGCATAGGATTCTGCCCCACATTAATGTTTGTAGAATCCTTTATTGCATATTGCGACGACACCATGGCCGTTCCAAAAATCATGTTTTTAAAAGCAGTTCTGTGCAAACAACAAATTGTGTGTATATAGAAATACATTTTAAAGTGCTTAAATTGCATTGCCTCTTTAAGTTAGTCCTTGGTAGGTGACTAGCCTCTTTGGCAGAGGAGGCCATTGGTGTCACTCATCAATCTGTGGTCGGGAGCCAGTGTTATGGGTGTTTTACTTCGTCTTGAGTATGAATTCCTATCCATATCCATATGCATTAAGAATTGAAAACCATGTAATTAAGGAGGTGAGGCTAAAGGTTAAAGTTCCTTTCTGAAAGCATATTGAAGGAAGCATGCAGCATTAGCTCTGTCAGCCATAGCAAGGTAGCAAAATCTGAACAGTAAATGGTCAGACTTCCATGTAGCTGCTTCCCAAATTGTAGCATGTTGGATCTTTCCTTGCAAAGCTGCAGTGGGGACGGTGGACTGCATGGTTTGCTTCTTAACATTGTTCCTTGTTTTGAGAACAATGTAGTACAGGGTTCAATCTTTGCTGAGGGTCTGTCCTGCCTACAATACCTACAACACAACCTACAAGAAGCTTATTTGTGTAACTAAAACTCTATCCTGACCAATTAGACCTTCAGTGTCCTATTCAAAATCTCGGTATGTAGTGTTCTGTCTGCTGAAGGCTGATGCTTAGGAAAGTTTAACCGGTTAGGCTGAATGTATAATTGGTGTGGTCATCTGGGGCCACCTTTGGTAGAAAACCTGGGTGTGGTCTTAACAATGTGTTGCGATTGAGGAAACTCAAAGCGGACTGACTCCTTAATATCTAGACCCTGTAACTAACTTGGTCAACAAATGCATGTGGTAGTCTCTATAAAGGTGAATCATTAAGTCAAAAGGCAGGAGTAGATCCTAACCGTTTTCCACTACATATTGACACCCCCACCTCCCACGCAACTCCCAATCGCTTCTGGCAAGTGGGCACAAGCGTGAGCCAGCTCTTGAGGTTTCTCATCTATGCTGTGGAAGAGCCCTTTCTGGCATGCACAGTGAGATTTGCTGAGCAATCTAAATTCACACATGAAGTAGAACTGATTGTTTTTATCAGCCTGTCTTTGTAAAAAATAGAAAAGCTTTCTAAAATAAATTGTTTATTTTTCTTTAATGCGTTTTTATCAATGGGTCAAAAGTCACACACACACATATATATATATACTGATGTACTTATGCCTTGTCTTCCTGTTGAAATAGTGTATTGGGTACGGATTAAATCAAACTCGCCAAAAGGGGGAATTTAAAACATTAGCAATCCAGGAACATGTAGTCAAAAAGCTAAGCTTTCATCCAATAAGAAGGTAGAAGGTTCGAAAGGGGAAATGTTATATACGTTTTAAATGTTGCCACGTAAATTGCCAAAATAAAAAGGACAAGACTCTGCCTAGAAGTAGGCAAACCCTGACCTGGTACGCGATTGACAGAAAATGCAGCAGTAAAGGAGGTATGTATTGTGTTTAATCTTCAAAATGCTGAGAATGAAAGCTCCATCGTGCGCTGCATAAGTACTTTGGATATTCCCTGGCCTGGTTTACTTGACTTTTCCCTACTAAGCCCTTGTCGGGGGCGTGAATACAGATTGTGCACTCTGACGGAGCCTCTGTTCCTCTGTTTCCCTGTGAGTATCCTTGCGCAGCTGGCTGCGAGTGCTCCACTTTGTTTGACTCTTTTGGGGTACAGCATGCCGTGCCCTGGGGTGTCCCATGGACAAAATGCAATTTTTCAGGGTAGATTATTATTAACAATACTACAACCTGATTCCACTTAGTTTTCAATGGGGATCTTTTCCACCCAAATCAAAGATTATTTGTCTACTTGGATTAACGCTCATCCCATTATTTAGAATAGCCACAAACACTCAAAAGGTCAATTTCCTTTGTCTCCACATATAAACAACAGTGTCAACAGTCAATGTAAAAGAATATATACATATGTATTTTATTTCTAAACCCACCTGCTAAATCTGGAACATAAATATAAAATGTACAAAATACTTTCTTATTACATTAACACACACATTTTACGGCGAGTCTATTCATCACATCTTATCCCTTCATTATAACAGACTGCAATCATCACCTTTTTTTGTTTTAACTGTTATTGCAAGAGCAGAATAATTATCCTCTCTTGATTAAGACTATTCCTACAACACTTTAATTAGCATTATAAATCTAGATTTAAAAACTTGTTGCCACAGCATTTTGGCTTCTTATTACATTTCCAAATCATGTAAGTGGAACTTCACCAGGACAAAACATACATATTTGCGTTCGTCTTCATCGCAATGTGGAGGATCTATAAGGAGATGCATAAACCACAGTTTTAATACATTCTGCACCTCACTATAATTTCAGGAAATATTGTTTCAAACCAATCCTCGTTCAGGCATTGTTTCCCTTCATAGGTAGTATATTGTTCTCACGTGGATGTTTCCAAACTTTGCTCCCACGCTTTGTCTAATTAATTTAATTTTCCTGTTAAATGTCCATGCATTCATTATTATTTTGTTTAAAACTTTCTTTATTAAAGCACTTGGTTCAGAGCATTGCATAATTCACTTGTAAGAGTGGAACATACAAACTGGTAGTGAGCATGCAGGTTCAAGTCCACATAGGCAATGTTCTTGAGGCAGCAGCATAGAATATTCAGAACAGCAGTATACATTAGCAAAGGGGGGAGGGGTGCCACAATGAGGAATGCCATGGTAATATAGCATGAGGGTTCTGAAGGTCAATGTCTGTCTCCTAGAAGCTCATCGCCTGCGCGCCTCAGATAAGTCTTAAACGGGTGGTTCCTCACTGACTGCCCGCTGACCCACTTCTCTCGTGTCACTGGCCCAAGCAACAGCCTTCAGCCATTGGCCAGTTGATGGTGCAGTGGGCTTCTACCAGTGCAGTAACAGACATCACATAGCAAGCAACAAACATTAATTCACTAGCTTTTGACCCCTCACTACCCGGTCCTCAAAGACCAGGGAGTGAATGAAATAGGCACTGCATGGGGGTAGCATCCAACATGTCGGAAGTCTAAGCAGAGGTGAGCCAGGTATTTGGCATGGTTAGAATCATATAGTGTAGTGTGATGCCTGGCTACCATGACCCCCAAATACCGCACTACAGTCTGTGCCCACATGAAAGAAACCAAGTAGATCTCAGGGCTCAGTCGTGGCTTCAATAAGAGGGAAAAGCTCTGACTTACTACAGTTCACTTGAAGTCCAGAAAGTTCCCTGAAGGCAACATCACACATGATGGGGTGCAACTGGGTCTGTGGGTCCTTCACATATTCCTTAGCATCGTCTGCATATAAAGATATAATGTCAGACTCGTCTGCTATCCGGATGCCTGCCAAGAGTTCTATGGTTATAGCAAATAAAAGAGGTGATAGGGGGCCCCCCCTGGCTATATGAATTGGGACAGGCAGCGTCCCATTAGTGCTAACTTTAGCAACTGGAGAGGTGGTGAGCAATCGCACATATGAAATAAAACCAGGACCAAAACCGCATTTCTCCAATGCAGCATACGTTAAGCGCCATGAAACCGAATCAAGGGCTTTTTGTATATCAAGCGTGGCCACCACAGCCTGAGTGTATGGGTCTATTTGAGCCAGGATGTTAAAGAGTCGGCACAGGTTAAGTGCAGTAGAACGCCCAGCTATAAAACCTGATTGTTCAGGATGGATGATATGAGGCATATAAGATGATAGTCGGGAGGCTAAAATTTTAGCAAAGATTTTAACGGCTGAATTTATCAGAGAAGCGGACGGTAGGAGCTGCAAAGGTCAGCTGGCTTGTCAGGCTTCACTAGCATTGTAAATGACTGCCTCCCTCATGGTATTGGGGAGCAAACAGGTCTCAAGAGCCTTCACCCACACACTGTGGAGGGAAGGCACCCGGGCAACTTGAAATGTTTATAAAATTCAGCCTTTAGACCATCGAGGCCCGGGGCCTTCCTAGCATCAATGGCCCGAGCAACCTCATCCCGGGACATGGGAAGATCTAACTGGGCACTAACCTCAGCCAACAAGCATGCAAGTGGCAGCCCCTCTAGAAACCGATCAATGTCAAGATCAGATCACGTGTCTTTGTTTGCATACAGTAATGAATAGAATGTTGCGAACACTTTATTGACCTCTGACAGTGAATGAACCAAGGCGCCAGAATTGGACCTGACCAACGGGATGCAACAGCCCCCACTTGCCTGCGTAACCAAACGAGCAAGCAGCCTACCCGGACGCTCACCTTCCCCATACTGCCTCGCTGCCACTGGTGTACTAAAAAACGTCAGCTCCCTGCATGTATTATTTCTAAAGTTAAAATCGCTGCAGTGGAGACTGACACCACATTAGTCTCAAAGTAAAGATTGACATGCTCCGTGAGGTTGTCTCAAAGGCCACAACCATCAGCGCCTGGGATTTGAAACGTCAGCCAGCGCGAACCCCAGGGAGCTCATCCAGGCGAATCGTGACCAGGATGGAGGGAATGGGCAAAGCATGTTCTAGGCAGTATACTCGTCGTGACATTGCCACCCAGCAGTGCAACAGAGACCAGCCAGAGGTCTATGCAGGAGAATGAGCGTGCACCATAGAGTAGTATGAGTAAGCGCTATCCCCAGTGTTGAGAACCCTCCAGACATCCACCAAACATAAGTCGACCATTCTTGCCTTTATTTCCTGTGCAGACTTGGACAGAATCTGGCGGGACCGCCCAGAATTGTCTCGTTTACATCATCTAAAATAGTATTAAAATCACCCCCTCCCCCACACAATATGGGCATCAAGGGATAACATGTCAGCGAGCTCCACATAGAACGGCAGATTTTCAACATTAGGACTGTATACATTCAGTAGTACCATCTCCCTTCCCGCCAGCACCCCATAGACCAGCACGTATCACCCCAGAGGATCAGAGTGAACTCTCTTATGCGTAAAAGGCAGCGAATTATGGAGCAAGATCATTACCCGTCTGGATTGTGTAGAATATGTGGTGTAAAACCGATTCTTGCTCCTAGCGAATCCCTTACAGCCTGACGGCAAGGCATGGGTATCTTGTAAAAATAACAATTTAACTTTGTAGAGCTTCCACCATTTAACCGTGTTCACAAGCCGCCGCACATTCCAGCTCATAGACATGAGTTCGCCCAGTAATGTAAATCTCACAATACCATAACCTGCCCATAGGAGGGCACATCATAAGTCGTTTCCCTTGCATCGCCCGTATTGTAATAGAGTTGCGCTGCCATCATCAAGTGCCTTTTGTATCCCCAGCATAACTCCCCCACCCTCCCCAAATCGGGAAGATAGTGCCCGCAACATAAAAACCCAACCAAACTCTGCAACATTGTATGGGGGAGTTGGTGCACAACTCGGGCTCAGCAATAGCTATTGATAAACATGGTGATAATCAAAAATGTTTCTCCAGTATCTTACAACAACAAAAAGGAGAGCAGTATATCCACCCCAACATTCTCCGAGTGTGGCCATGTTTATCAAGTAGGAGCTCGCAAGAGCTTTTGGCACTCAGTTTGCAAAACTCTGAGGTGTTGTCAGCTTGAAAAATATATGGGCAGAACAAAGGACAGTCAAGGTTGGTTCATGTCGTGGCAGAGCCCCCATCCAAGAATTTAATGGCTTCATCAGGGATCATGAAAAAGTATGTTTTGCCACTGCATTCTATACAGTTTAGCAGGGTATAACATGGCGTACTTCATGCCCAATTTCCTGAGACTTTTCTTCACTGCTAAGAAAGTTTTCCTCTCCTGCTGTACAGCCATGGAAATGTCTGGATAGATATGTAGCCTGTTGGAGCCCAAGAGCAACTCTCCTTTCTCAAGTGCAGCCCGGAGGATCACATCCTTGTCACGATAGTTTAGCAGACGAGCAATGATCAGACGAGGTGGCGCTGCGGGTTGAGGATTAGGCGCTAGTGATTGGTGGGCGTGCTCAATCACAAAATGCAGTGACAGCTTAAACTTGTCTAGGAGCAAAAAGATGGTATGCTCCACAAAGTCTTCCATGTTGCCACCAAGATTATTCTTGGAGACCTCAATTATTCTGCCTGTAGCCCACCCCTCTGCAGAGCCGACCTTACACAGTGTAGTGCAGCTGTGCACTCCCATGCTCTGTTTGGGAAGCAGGGGGGACCCAGCAAGCCCCTGGCCACCCCCGCCATGCAGCGGCAGCTTGTAGGGGTTCACGAGGCGTCACCTCAGCCCTGCCAAGCACCACAGGGGCCCGGGTAACCTGACAGGATCAATCGCGCTGTGCCAGTCATCTTTGTTGCTGTACTTGCGATTGCCAACAGGAACTTATCACGGACCAGGGATGATATAAGCTAGAGCGCAAGGACAATAAACTGTTCCACGATCCTCCAGACCACACAATCTTAGCTTGCCGACTCTTATCGGACAGGAGCTCAATTATCACTGCTGCAGGCATCGGGTTGCAGGAGCTTGAGAGCAAGAGACCATCTTGTCTCGCGCGCAACATCACCCTCCCCCCCCCCCGCATTCATTATTAAACAATATCCTGCATAGAAAATGGAAAAGGAAGAATGGACCCACTTCTCCGACTTAAGCAGCAGCTGCCCAACATGCAGGTTTAGTGTCTGTGATGAGCTAGGAGCAAAGCTGAATGGCTCCTGTGCGTGGAATTTGATTCAATCCAGAGAAACAAGAGGGCATTGAGGGGCTTACATTAGTGCTTGACACATAAGCAAGACTCATTAATCATGGTGGAGTGGATTCCTTCAATAATTAATGCAGGAAAGAATAACCTGGAAATTAGATCAATTGGACATTGGTATGATTGCATTCTTAGCTGACATGATCTGTAGTTTGGATGCATCTGGGTAGAAACCATGCACTACCCATAATGAAGCAAAAATAATATTCTAAATAAGATCTATATTAAAAACTATTCCTGAACTATAGTGTAGAGCACTCCTAATATATTAAAATGTTGGGTCCTCTGTGTGTCCCCATACTGGTCCTCGCCATTGTGATATTGACTATTGAATGGAATGTTACAACAATGTAAATAGTGTAGGAATTTTGTGTCTGTATATGTAGCCTTTGTTGTTATAACTGATCTGGAAATATATACAGGGTCTGAAATGCTGTTATTTAAACATATGTGTGATGCTAATTAATCTGTATTGGAATCGTCTTAGTCTAGAGAGGATAATTTCTCTGCTTCTGCAGTAACAGATGGATACAAAAAAGAAAGGTGGACATTGCAGTCTTACTATGAAGCGGTAAGATGTGATGTGCAGACTATCTTTAAAATGTGCACAAGTAAATTAACAACTGTTTTTGTTTTCCACATATTTATGTTCTAGTCTTAAACATATGCCTACTGCCCTTGAATGAGCGAGAAGGAGGAGGAGGTGAGGGGAGCCTGAAGGAGAGCTCAGTGTCATCCGCATGTTCTAGTTTTAAACATGTCTTTAAAAATGTGATAACATACACATTTTTCAAATATTTTGTTACGGTGAATGTGGAAACTGCTATTTATGTCTGGAAAGCAAAGAGGTGGCCATTATTTTGTGCAATTTGTGACTGAGCCCTCTTAAATACTGAGTGGAATTAGGTTGTAAATTAATAACAATAATCCTTCCTGAATGTATTTTTGCATGTGTTTAGTGTTAGATTGTTCGCAGTACATTTGGATAGGTCACTGGGGTTCTCTCTAAAGATAACACCTGTGTAAATCCAATACGGAAGCTAACGGCCAGCTTTTTTTCCTGCCAGAGACTGTATGCCATATGAATGTTATCACATATGGGCATTGCTAGTGCCAACCTCTCAAGAGTGGGGGCTACAGTTGCCAAAATTAAATATGAAATGAAATGGTGTCTGGATTCAAGGTCTGCCTTCACGTGAGAGCCTGGGAAGATGCCAGCGAAAAATTATTGTGCTGCCCGCGCTAATTAGAAAGCTGACAAAACTTTAAATGAGGACAACCCTCTGATTGGGGACATAGTTTCCACCTTAGCGTCAAGTGAACCTGGGGATATTCTCACTCCTAGACCAATTGGATCCTCTGCGCAGGTGGCCAGGGAACGGCCATCAATATTGGACCCCGATCTTGCGGGCGTAGAAGCGGGGGAGGATCACCTGGATGGAGGGTCCTTGGGGAATCGGAGTGGGGTGCCCTTGGGCAAGACCTGGCATCCCCCTTTCCCTAGTGACAACCAACCCAACCCTTCCCCAACCTTTATGGACTATTGTAAGCCAGCTCCCCTAATTTCTCCACAATTGACACTTGACAGTACTGGGACGAAGAAGAAGCAACTAAGAGCAATGAGGACTATGCTCTTTTACCACTCTAGTACTGAGACGAGGAAGATGACTGCTAAGAGCAATGCAGGGTAGGCATGTTCCTTTAGTTGTGGTCAGGCAGGGCGGAATAATCAACACCTGTAGCCTGTCAAGGGGTTGCAGGTGTATAAATGGAGCCAAACCCAGTGGCATAGGGGAATAACAGGAGAAGGACCAGGAGGCCAGTGCAGGCGGCAGAGGACCCTACAGCATGGCGTGGGAGTGGGGACTCCCTGGAGCAGGGACTTCCTGGAGCAGAAGAGGAAAGGTGAAGGGATACGTGCTGTAAGGCTGCCCAGTTCCTTTCGATTCAACGTGCTCGTTCCCCTGTGGTGGAGGACGTCTACTGGAGTGTCTAAGGGTTAGGAACTGGAGCCCCAACAGAAAAGGAAGACGGCTGTGTGATCCGCGCTGCAATTCAAACATTCAAATCGACCAGTGAGTTTGAGTGCTTGAGAAACCCGGTGGGCGTGTGTGAACTTGAGCATTTCCTGAAATACTTTGTGTTGGAGTAGTCGTGTGTAGCAAGAAGCACATTTTCTACAGTCTTTGAAAATTGAATCGCCCCATTAAAGTGAAATTAACTGCTATACTTGTTAATCATCTAACAAAGGGGAAATACTTTGTATCAGAGTAGTCGTGTGTGGCAAGGAACACTTTTTTTTTCGAAAGTCTCTGAACACCGAACTATGTAATTAAAGTGAAACAAACAGTTCTATGTGTCCTCTATTAAAAGGAAAGGAATATTTAGAGAAAAAGAACCCTAAGCCAGAGATCTGACTATTGAATACCGAATTGAACTACAACTTTGCTGCTAAACAGAATTAAAACAGTTGAAATCCAAAAGAGGAGACAACGTTTAAATCCCTGCAAACCATCATGCATTGAAGTGCTAAAATGAATATAATTCTTAATCAACCACAGTATGCTGAGATATAATATGACTTGCAAAGAACAGACAAACAAAGAATACTGAAGCCTGATTCACAGTGATATTTTCGGAACTGTATATTTGAACTGTGTCTTTGACAACAACATTAACTAAACTGTGGAAGACAAGGGTATTTTGTGTTTCTTTTTGAAGTTTGACACTTGAAACTTGGGGAAGGGAAACCGGAGTCCTGACTTGGGGAAGGAGACCCCGAGACCTTAAAACACTATTGCATCTTAAAATTAAGGAAGGGAATCCTGAGACTTTTTTCTGTGTGGAACTATTTTATACTTTGGGAAGGGAGATGAAAGGAAGCTACGAGCTGGAAAAAGCTCAGAACTTTGTTGAACACTTTTTCTTGCTTGCTGACATCCTTTAAACTTTATATAGATTAGTTGTGAGGGCAAGCATAGGTTTTGGAGACACGGATTCCTAAATTGAACTATTTGACTCAGACTTTCCTTAGTTTTATTTAGGTAGGAAAATATCACCTTAATACAGGGCAAGTTAGGCCTTTCTCCATCCTGACATTTAAGTTAATACACTTGGTTGTTTTAAATTTAGAATCTTTTGTTTGTGTCCTTCTTCATGATGCTTTCACACGGGCGAAACAAGGTTAGTAAGGCCTCTGCAAAGGAACTTGCACAATGGAGCTTGGGTGGCGTGATAATTTACCATCTATTAGATTAAGATTACAACTGGCAGACAAATCTGGCAGAAACATTAGGGAATGGACAGGATGGTGTACCTTCGTTTATCAGGAGGCCCACACAGGGTGAACAGAAGACCTCACGCTAGAGGTACGGTTCGCTTAGCCTATTTACACAAAAGAAGAAATGAAAACAAAGGGTGTAGCAGAGCCAAAATCAAGCCTCTCGCTCTGAGCAAGAAATCTCACCTCCCAATGTCGGTGTAGGGTTTTCAGGGTTGTGCATTCCCTCGAGGCTCTCAGTAGTTTGTTGTGTATTTCTCAAGGGTCCCCAAACCTTTTATTCTGCCCTTGTCCCACAAAAGCCAACAGTCTATTGGTCAGTTGGATTGTCTCCTCGACCAGCTGTTGGCATAATTCTGGGTTCTCTCGGGGTGGTAGGTGGGTCCAGGGTTTACCACCACTGCACCCTATTAGTTAAACATTCCTTATGACTGGGACCCCTGTCTTCTCAGGGCTAAGGACCTCCTCACAATCAACCTGATTCTTCCTTCGCTGGTCCTCTTGCTTTGGTGTGGTTCCTCATCATGTGTTCTCAGCCTGCCTGCCTTGGGACTACTCAGCCGTTTTGTGCATTCCTGTTCCTGCGTAGAGAAGGGTCTGCAACCTTTGGCTTACCAGATTTTTTTGACTACAACTCCCACCAGACCCAGGCAGCATAGTCAGTGGTGAGGGATTATGGGGCGTAATAGTACAAAACATGTGGATAGCTGCAGGTTGCAGACCCCTTTGCTAGGTTTGGTGCAGCAGCCTGTGCCACTGTTCTCACTTAACCTATTACCGCCTCTGTCTCCTCTGCCACAACCTCTGATGTTTCCACCCTGTTCTTCTGCTATCGTCCTCTTCTGCTGCTACAACCCCCTCGCCCCCCTCCTCCTCTGCTAGTACTACCTGCTCCTCTGTCGTCTGCCTTTCTCAGCTGCTGCTTTGTATTATGAACATAACCGAAACCCAATCAGGTTAAGGTTTATGGATTGGCAAAGGTTTATGGTCTTCATTTTCTTGCAAGAAAACACACCATCCTAACCCTGGACAACGTACTAACCTGCTTCATCTCCCCAAGTTGCCTGCTCTTACACCCCTCAAGATGCTCAACCCCATATTTACACAGGTCTTCAGGTACAATATTCCTGCTTCCCTAAAACAATAGGCACCCTTATGTTCCTGCCGAAAGTCAGTCATCTTTACAATCATCATACGTAACGTGATGTAACCATTCCAGTTCATCTCGGCTGTTACATAGTCTTCCAGACCCATCCTCCTCACGTGAGGGGTGTAGGTCCTCTGCCCCATGATGTATGTCCAGTTCTGATAAAATTTCAGTTGTTAAGGCCATATAAAACTGGCATATTACAAACATTGTGGCTGGGAGTCCTTCACCCAGTGAGCCCAAGCGTCCCAGAACTGCTAGACTCAGCACCTATAACACATGCTCAGCTTGCACTTGTTCTCAAGCAATACCACACGCCAATAGTTCATGGGGCAACCCCCATCCCATTTCTCCTAAGAATTGGCATCCATTGGGGACAGAATCGTGTATAAATATACCAGATCGTCCCATCATGTTCATTTCCATTCCTGCACCTTGTCAGGTGACCACGGTTATTGCGTTATACCAGAAGAGGAGGATATCCATGCTGACGGACCCCTCTTTTGTGCAACTAAATCTACATCCTTCAGGCACTGCATCTTTTTACAATTATCCTGTTTTTCTTTTGCACGGGTAATTTTATCACTAGATCTACTCAGAATTCTCCCGTTATTCTTTTGCACAGGGAATTCTCAAACGGCATAGAGACAGATCTTCAGTTCATTTCTTTTTCCATTTGCTTTTTAAAAAATTGTAAATAAAGAAATGTGTTAGTGTGCGCATCTATTTTCATCAAATTACTCGAGCCATGCTCAAGTGCTTCAGTCTTTATGAACTTTCAAAAGTGCAAAGGACATTTCGGCGTTCGGGCTAAGGGGAGGCAAGTTGGAGGGCACACTGGTGAACACCACTGTACCATTTTTACTGCATTATTTACGGCAACGGGAAACTATCCCTTCCAAAACCAAAAGAAAGGTGGTTATATAGGTTGTGTAGATGCTTATTGATGAACTGCATAAATAATGTTTCAAAGTAGCTATACAATGAGCTTTCTCAAAGGAAAGCTACTGCTCCTTGAACACGGCCTCTATCACCTGCAAACTTTTCTGAATGTCCGTTATCTTTTTAATCTCCAAACCAACAGTTTCTATATCTTCTAGGTTCTAACTTGGGCCATTTTTCCAAAAACTGCATATGAAGATTCACTGACTTTCTCTACAGTCGGATAGAATACGTTAAACTATCTGGTTTCTGTGTGGACTGGGATCTGAACATCAGTTTCAGGTGCCAAAACAAGCTCTCTGCATTTATCTTTACTTTGAAACAACCTTCTTCTTACCACAGTAACCTGTGATGTTTCATCTTCACAACCTAGCATACGCCAAACCAACAAAATAATGTATTTAAAAATCGAAAAAGCCTTCGCAGGATAAGGCTGCAGTGTTGTGCCATGCAGGTGCTCAGGCGACGATGCCTGTCGATACGTAATATGTTGCGCCTACGTCCACGCATCTCAACCTTTAAAAAACAGGGATCGGGATCCTCTGTGGCAAAGCCCTTGCAGAACAAGGCTGCAGTGTTGTGCGACGCAGGTGTGCAGGAGACGCTGCCCGTCGATACACCTTTGCCATGCATCCAAATCTTTAAAAACTGAGGATCGGACTCTCTGTGGCAAATCCCTCGCAGAAAAAGACTGTGGTGTTGTGTGACACAAGTGTTAGGCGACAAAGGGATAGTGGTGCAGGGTGCGATCGCGCGATGCATCCGTTGACCATCTGCGTCCGAAAGGTATGAAAGGTGCGGTAAGGGAGAGTAGCACTACCGCTCTCTACTAAACTTCCTGGCTTTCGCACGTACTTCTACCGTAACGTCTGACTCAAAGTACTCTCTCCCTGCGCAATCTTAGGCTCTCCCCTCCAGCGGTTATCCGTATTTGGTGTTTGCTGTTTTTTTCCAGTTCCCCTCATTGCAGTCACTATTGTACTATTGAACTGTGCCCCCTGCACCCCTCTGAGCTCACTGCTATACTGTGATCTGTGTCCTAGGCTCTCTCGCACTCTCTAAATCCCCCCCACCAACTGTGGTTACTGTTGGTACTGCTGCTATTGTGATCTGTGTCCTAGGCTCTCTCGCACTCTCTATCCCCCCCTAACTGTGGTTACTGTTGTACTGGTACTGTGATCTGTGTCCTTTTTGCTCTCTCCCACTCTCTAAATCCCCCCCACCAACTATGGTTACAGTTGGTACTGCTGCTATTGTGATCTGTGTCCTTGGCTCTCTCCCACTCTCCTATCTTATCCCTCCTACTAAGTCAGGGAGGAAGAATTTCAAGAGGGACATCCTGGTCTCAAACCCAGGCCTCCCTATTGCTGATACCTACACCAGCGCTTCCTCCAGACACTCTTACCGACATCCTCTTTGTCGTTCCCTCTCCAGGCCTATGGGCCCCTCATATGGTCTCTGTTCTAACTGCTTTTGCCTCCTCTCCCATTAATGGCGGCACTCAGTGGGAGGTCCTCTTGGCCTCCTTTCACTCTCCAAGAGCATCATTAATGTCTATCTGAATGACACAGTCTTGGTCCAGGGCCCTCAGCCCAATCTCCTCCTTTTTGATGGGCGTCTCCCGTGTCTTATCAACATCCTTCCTTCTCCTGCTACTCCTACCAGCCCCTCTCTGGCTCCTCTGCCACCTCCTCCTTCCACCTCCTCTCTTGCACCCTCCACATCTTCTCTGGCTACTTTGCCATCTCCTCCTTCTTCCTCCTCTGCCCACTCTTAGGCCCCTCTACCACCTCTGCAGGGCATACCTCAAGCCCGTACCCCTCCACGGAGGTCTTTCAAATGTGGCAACCTGCTCCATGTTGCTACTCTCAACTTTCGCTCTGCTGTCAAACACTCCTCTAACATCTGCCACCACCTTGAAGAACTGGACCTGGATGTCCTCACTCTCAACAAGACATGGTTCACTGCCAGCTTTCTCACAAGTTTTGACACTCTCCTCCCTGATGGCCACAGGAACCTCTCCAAACCCAGAACCAACCGTCCCGGATGTGGAGTAGCTCTGATCTTTCCGGAGTGGGTCCCTGCTTGGACATTCCTATGCAGGCCTACTCCTCCTTTGAATGCCTGTTCTGCAGGCTCTCTATCTCTCCTGGCCTCTTCTGACTATGGCCACCATTTACAGGCCACCTGGCCAGGTCACCCTCTTTCTCTCGGAGTGGGCTGACCCCTCCTGTTTTCTACTTGCCTCTACCTCTCACCCTCTCCTCCTTGGAGACCTCAACATCCACCTGGATGCTTATAATCCCTCCTCGGGGCTCTTCTGCAATCTCTGTGACACACTCCCTCTTATTATTCTACCCTCTGATCCGACACACTCTGCCGGGCGCACCTTGGATGCTCTCATCTCCTCAGACATCCCCCTTTCTAATACCCTCACCACTCCTTTCTCTTGGACTGTCCATTTTCTGCTCTTCTCCCCCCTGAAGCTCTCTGTCCCCCAGGTGAAGCCCACCCAAGCACTGCCATCTACATTCTCAGTCATCCGGCCCATGAAGCGTGTGTCAGTGGAGGCCTTTGCCTCTACTTTCTCTCCTCATTCTACTCCTGCGGCTGACTCACACTCTGACACAGCCTTCTCTAATCTGCATCTTTCTATCTCTAACACTCTTGACATCCTTGCCCCTTTCATGAGAATCCACCTGAAGCCTACCTCCAAGTGCAACTCTTGATATGACTCCGACCTTGCCTCCCTAAAACGCAAGTGTAAGGTGGCTGAGAGGAAGTGGATGGCATCGGGCGCATCCTCTGACAAACTGGCCTGCCGCCTGCTCGAAAGGCAATACAGACTCTGTCCTGTCCAAGAAGAGAGCCCACATCAAAACCCGCGTCTCTGCGGTCTCTAACACTGCCAAACCTTTCAAAATATGCAAGGAATTGGCCAATCCTACTGCAGTCTCCACTTCTCCTGTTGCCTGCCAGGCCCTCTACATGACTCTGGCTTCTCACTTCACCACTAAAACTCAGGACATCTTGTCTACTCCTCTCCTCTTCCTCTCCCTCTAGCTCTCTCGGCCCCACTCTGGCCGCCTCTGCCTCTCCTCCTCCTCCTCCTTTCTCCTCTTTCTCTCCGACCACACCTGATGATGTTTCTAGAGAAGTCTGATCTATGAAAGTGTTGTCCAAGTAGGTGCTCCCCTGCTCCTCCAGAAACATCAAGGACCACATTGACACCCTTGGGCGATTTCTGCAATTACTCTTTTGCCACTGGAGCTTTCCCCTCCCCCTTAAAGCACTTCCTTGTGCACCCCCTCTTGAAAAACCCTTCAGCCGATTCTTCCTGTCCAGCAAAGTACCGCCGATCTCCATCACTCCTTTCCTGGGAAAACCTCTGAAAAAGTTGTCCATGTCCCAACTGAATCTGTTGATTGTCTCCATGACCATCAGTCTGGCTTCAGAGCAGCCAGAGGCACGGAAACTGCTCTCCTGAACACCCGTGAAGATCTACTCACTAATCCCGACTCTAGCCTTCCGTCGGTCCTTATCCTCCTTGATCTTTCCTCTGCTGTCGACATTGTCGACATTGTCAATTATGCCATCCTGATCAATCGTCTCTGTCAGAACCTGGGCATCACTGATCAGGCCCTGGCTTGGTTGGCCGCTTTTTCCTAGACCAACCCTCCCAGGTCCAACTTGGGTCCACCTCTCTCCACATGTGGTGTTCCCCAGGGCTCCAACCTCTCACCCTCGCTTTTCAACGTCTATTTGGCCCACCTCATCTATACCTTCTCCTCTAACTTTGTGTTATGCGGGTGACACAGAGCTCTCCTTCAGGCTCCCCTCAGCCTCCTCCTCTCTCTTGTTCATTCCTGACTATGTGCGATTCAGGAGTGGTGCACTTCCAACAATCTCTTCCTTTATACCAGTAGGACTGAGATCCTTCTCATTGGGACCCCTGCTCCTGCTTTCCCTCTTTCACTCTGGCCGCCTTGCTTGGGCCCTCTTCCTGTGAGGCAAAAAACCTTGGTGTCATCTTAGACTCCACTCTCTCCTCCCATCACAGACCTCGCTAAGAAGACCCACTACCGGCTGCACCTCCTCCGAGGTATTCTTCCTTTTCTCTCTTTCCCCCAAACACTCACTGTCTCCAGAGCCCTGTGTAAGGAAGGCATATCAAACAGTAAGACCGACACAAGTGATCACAGTTCAAGGGTGTTTATTGAACTTCAATTGGGTTTGGAAAATGCCTATCTAAAGATGGGAGCAAGCTATGACCATCAAATAATAACGCAGTCCTAGTGGAGGCTGTCAAAATAAAAGGGCATATACTAATACACCTATTACCACTCCTTACTTCTAAATATAAATAGTGTGGGGAACAATGTTATGCAAAAGAAAAGTGTTCAAGAAATGGTGTCAGGATATTCAAGCCGTTGGCTTCCCTTTCCCACGTTTTCAGCAAGGGACAAGGCGACACACTCGGGCTTAGCACACTCTTTGACTTCTCCAGCACGTGGATGCAGTTCAAAACCTCAACATCAGGGCCTTCTGTGCCAAAGTCTCTTTGCCATTCAAAGTCTCTTATTTCAGAGGGTCTTTTGCAACACAACAAATATTAAAGTTCCTTTCTTCTTAGGATTTCACATATACAACTTCTCGGGTGATTTACTGTTCACCCCAGGGTCCCCCTCCACCAGGCGCAGACCTACTTTAACACAAAACCTTCAGTTGGTCTCCCTCTTTCCCGGGCTCGGACCAAATTTCTCTACTTCATCAAAATCTAAGAATTTCGACTGTGTGCAGGATTTTGCTTAACCCGTCTCAGGACCACTTCTCAGCTAGATACCTTAGAGAGACTTTTGATTGAGCACCCACGCGGTGCCGGACCACACTGTCAAAGGCATTGTATCTTGCTTTTAAAGTTCAGTCACTCAGCAGTTCAACTTGCGTCTCTTATCACACGTGTTTCAACAATGTTTGTTCCAGTGCTCGCCATACAATGTTGCAGCTTGCAACCTTGGCTTCAACACAGATCGGTCTTGTATTGGTCTCCACAACTCACCGGCTGTGTTGATTTCACTGACTCTGCTTTGTTCCTGGAGCCAAGGACAACACCACGGCAGCTGGTGATCCTCCACGTCTCGATTATTGATGCAGGAGTACCCCGGTTATCTCCGAGACACAATGCAGAATTCTTCAGCCGTGTTTCCTGATCTTACACTTTGTATGATTGCCTTTGCAGTATGGTCAACGCAAACATTATTTTTAATTCATCTTATCGGAGGGGTATCAAGGTAGCAGGATTTAGAGTATCACAACGCTACTTGGTCATGTTTGAAGCAAACATCCGCTCATATCTTTTTTTACCGGACAATTTTCATGTGCTGGGTTTTTGTTTCATTCAATAAAATATTAATTGCATGTGGCACAAACAATGTAACGTGATGTCTTAATATTATGGCATTGGCCTGTTTCATAGAAAGGGTTGTAGCCGCTACATCCGTAAACAATTTGGAAGTGCTTTTGCCACTGGGTCCAATGTAGAAGAAAAATATGCACACGGTCTGTTTTTCCCCCTTGCTGTTGAGTTAGTACAGATAATGCGCAGCCTTGCTTTTCATGCACAAACAACATAAAAACAGGTGAATTGCATACACCAGATATTAAAGCATCAACACTTTCTTGCAGAGCAGCATTCCATGGCAAGGGAACTGGGGTGAGTTGCATGCACATGTTTCAACAAATCCATTCCCAACAGATTTAAAGCACATTTATGCTGAGCCATGCACGATATAGGACCTATACTGAACTGTACAGGATCAGATAATCGACATTGGAATTTGTATTGGCACTATGCTGTGTTGTCTATTGTGTTATTGTCCTTTTCATAATGATTCTTAGCTGAATATTGTTGCCCTTGCCTAGGATTAAAATACTTATGCTGCTGCATTAGTGCTCTGGTTTTTAATCCCTTCATGCTGTTTTCCTTCTCTCTTTTATCTTTGGCATGGTGATTGGCATAATACCTAGCCATAGTCAAAATCTGGATAGCAGCTTGAGCCGACCATATAGACTCGAAGTTTATATATCATTCTTTAGGTGAGGCAATAATCCCTCTACAAAATGTGAACAAAAAGCTTTCTGTCCCTCCGGCATGGCCATGTCCACTCCATTAAACAAGGTAAAAGATTCTTCTTTTCGTGCAAAATATTTTTCAACTGACTCCCCTACTTCCCGTCTGCAAACAGTGAATTTATCACAATTCATTTGCTTTTGGGAAACCGCTTGCTGGATAACATGTTATTAGCAGAGCTATTATTTCTTTGGCCAATTCCCCAGTGTTCCCCCTTTCAGTTGTTGCCTCTATCAGTTCATCCCACTTTGACAGGATCTAAAATCTCTTGCATTCTGCATTGATGGCATATATCTGCTGGCAGAATACATGAAAACAAGTTATCTATATGAAAACAAGTTATCTATATCCCCCAATGTGAGTGGACGGTTTTAAGTACCCAGTCAGTCTGGGTGTACCACGTTTGCGGATTTTGTCTAATATCTGGATAATCTTTGGTAAAAGACAGTTATTCCATATGGTGCCAAGGGACATGAACTTGGTGAGTCGGGTGCTCCGTATCAAACCCAGACACCTCTCTCATTTTGTTTTATCCTCGAAGATCTTTTTTTGATTTGGGTTTCGGGCTGAGGGATAAACCCTGGCTACATGCACACCCTTAATCCTCATTGTATTTTTGCAGACTCCCTCATCCCAGTCTTTTTTTTAATCCCTTTCTGATCATATGCCCGCGCTTTCTCTCTTTCAGATTGTGGTTTGTGTTTTTTAATCTGTGCTTCCTTTATAGATTTTTGATGAGCATTGTCTTTCCATTTCTTACACATTTCCCATTGCAGGGGTCTCAGGGCCCTATCACCCTTAGCGGCTAATATTTCCCTTACATATCCTGTTTTTCCTAGATCAAAAGACCCATGCACTGGAAATTGTAAATCAGGGTTGTTGGCAGTGTATTCATGCCTTTTTTGTAAAAACTACACTACCCCCAAGCCTCTCCTGATCATTAATTCCCATCCTGGTGTTCCTTCCAGGGGAACAGGTACATGTTTTTCTAATTCCGGTTGGCTCAACATTGCAATCCCACTTCTGTCCTACTTACTTTTGTTTCCTCATTATTTTGTGATCACAAAGCTGCTTTGCTAATGTCCCACTTTAAATGCAGTGTGGCCACAATCAATGCAGTCAACATACTCATTTCATGAGTCTCCCATCCCATGGTTTCAACTGTGTACACAGAGTGTATTTCCCTATGGTTCATTTTAGCAGTAAGCTTCCATAGAAAGATATAAGTTAGTATTTAGCATAGTCTTTATTAAATTTTATGTAGCGCTTTACGCCAAAGTGCTTTACAAGAGGAACAAGCAAAATACAACAAGCATTACATAACAATTGAATCACAGCCAGAAAACAGTACAAGGAACAATTTACAATAGTGATGAGGTTAAGCGTGAGTGGAGAGGGACCAAAGTGAGAGAGGGAGTAGGAGCTGTGGATAGTGGTAGAAACAGAAGTAAGAGAGGAAGCAAAAAGTTTTTAGGGAGGTGAATGGAAGAGATAAGATTTTAGAGAAGTGCAGAAAGTAGGGTAGGAGGGAGTAGAGCGGATGGGCAGAGGGAGGCGGTTCCAGTGGAAAGGAGCGAGTAGTTGGAAAGAGCGGAAGCGGGAAGGGGCACAGGGTGGAGGAGGAGGAGAGAGTAGGAAAGGATCAGCAGAGCAGAGTGAATGAGAAGGAGTATAGAAAGTGAGAAGGGAGGAAAGGTAGGGAGGGGCAAGACCATAGAGGGATTTGAAGAGGACAGAGGAATTTAAATTTGAGCTGGGAGTGAAATGAGAGACAACCTAGGGACGTGAGAGAAGAGGAGATGGTTGTGAGGTGAGAGAAGGCAGAGGGAGCGGATGGCAGGGTGGTAGACAGATTTGTGGGGGGAGAGGTGAGTGGAGGGGAGTTCAAAGAAAAGAGTGGAGCAGTAGAAAAATCTGGAGGAGATGAGGGAGGTGATTAAGAGTTTAGTTGCATGAAAGGTTAGGAAGGGTCAAATTATACAGATGTTATAATGGTGAAAGCGGCAAGATCTGGCAGTAAGTGAAATGTGGTGAGATAGTGAGAGGTGGGGGTCAATGTGAAGACCAAGGTTACGGGCATGAGGAGAGAAGGGCAGTTAGGGGGGAAAAGAGAATAAAAGGAGAAGGGGAGGGAGGAGGAAGTGTGTTGGCAGGGAAGAATCAGACTTTGGTTTTGTCTGCATTTAGAGTAAGGAAGTGAGAGGACATCTAGGATTTAATAGCAGAGAGGTAAGAAGAAAGTTTATGGTGGATGTCAGGAGAGAAAGAGGAGAAGGAGAGGAAGAGCTGGGTATCATCATCATTGAAGTGATGTGAGACACCAAAGGAGGAGATAATAGGAGCTTAGAAGGAAGTGTAAAGTGAGAAGAGAAAGGGGCCAAGGATAGAACCTTTGGGGACGCCGTGGTTGAGAGGATAGGTAGGGGAGGTGCAGCCACCCCAGGAGACTGCAAAGGTGCGGTTGGAAAGATAGGAGAAGAACCAGTTGAGGACACAGTCTTTAATGCCAAACAAAGAGAGAATTAAGGAGAAGAGGGTGGTCAACAGTATCAAAGGCAGCAGAGATTACATTTGCAAGCACATTTCCCCTATGGCTCACGAACAGTATGCTTTCCACAGGGAACACAGTATTACATATTCAAGTGTATTTCTCTATGGTCCATTAACAATATGTTCCCCACATGAAATACAACATTTAATTTCCATAATATCAAACCCTTAAGTATCATTCTGGAACGGTCTCACCTCATGTTCTGCAGATTTCTGTGCCAGTGCTTCACCAGGAATGTAAATCCCTTTTCCTCACACTGACAGGGATCAATCGTGTCGAAGGTGTCCGCTGGTGAGCGAAGGTGTGGCTTTAAGAAAAACAGCAGTGCGCCCCACTCCTGACTCCCACCTTTGCCTGTTCTCTGACCGTGGCACGTTTAGTCCAACTGGATCTTAACTGCAATGTGGTCCCATCGGGTGGTGCCAATTGTAGGGAAATACGTATTTGTATTCTCACCGGTGTTCAGAAAATAACTGTAAGGTAATATGAAGGCAATATGAAACACTGTAACAGAATTTTGTTTTATGCTCCGAGACAAAGGTGTTTATTATTGCTGCAGCTAAAGCCACATGTTTGTACAATCTACCATGCAAACCACCTGTTCTCTCATTATCTCTGTGTCCCCATTCACAAGGAGAGCATTTATACATTTTACAGTTAGTGTAGTCTTACAAGGGTCTTTGACCCAGCCTAAATCTGAACTCCGGCCAGGGCGTCAACGTACTCTTTCGGAGCTGATTCTTATGATATTTTATTTATATTGCGTCTATACACAAGTATTTCAAGGTGCGACGAGGTGAGGGAGGAGAACAAGAAGGAACAAGACAGCGATCTTACTAGGCTCAGTGACATTGAGATTGTGCAAGTGCAGGGGAGAGGGAAGGGGAGAAATGGCAGGGGAAGGGGGGAGGAGAAGTGCAAGACATAGGATCAAACATTGAAAACAAGAAGTGCTGCCAGCAAGTGGCAGTGCAAGGGTAAAGTGCAGAAAAACAGGTGAGTGCAAGTATTGGCGGTTGTATGGTTGCAGATACAGCCCAAATGCAGGGTTGCAACTGTGAGGGCAGGAACCTGGGCCCATGGTTCAGAGGGAATCCAGGTAGCCAGTGCAGTAAAGACAGTAGATCAGCAGGGTAGTGGAAGAGAGAAGGCAGAAGCAAAGAGGAAAGTCTTGAGCTGCTTCCAGAACTGGAGATGATTCTGTTCAAGTTTGAGAGGCAGGGAGGCTGAATCAGAGGGAGGCACCAGCCGAAGAGAGAGATCTGCCCCCAACTAATTTCTTGGAAAAGCAACTGACCCTCAAGTAGTTGGAGGTGGAGGAGCAAAGTGCTAGAGTAGGAAGATACTTTAGAAGAGAAAGCTGGAGATATTTTGGTCCCAGGCCCAAGTAGGCCTTGTGGACAATGCAAAGGGTCTTGAACATGATCCTTGCAGCCACTGGGAGCCAATGCAGAGATTGCAGTGCTGGAGAGATACGATACCTGGGCTTGAGGCCAAGGACAAGTCTCGCAGTCCTGTTTTGGATGAGTTTCAGAGGACAGAGTAAAGGCAGGCAGGTTTAAAAGGAGGCTGTTACAGTAGTCAAGCCTAGAGAGAACCAGAGCTCTAGATACAGTGAGCTCCTGGGGGAAGGAGAGGAAAGGAAGAATACCTCTGAGGAGGTGCAGTTGGTAGTTCGACTTCTTAGAGACATCGGAGATAAGAGGAGAGAAGGAGAGCGATAAGTCAAATATAACCCTGAGGTTCGTGACCTCACAAGTGGGAGGAGGTGGAGGGCTGAGGGAGGCCGACCAGAGTGTGGCGGGAAAGAGGGGTGCGGGGTGCCGATGAGGAGGATCTCAGTCTTGCTTGCGTTCAGACAGAGGTCATTGGCGGCGCACCACTCCTGGATTGCTGTGAGACCATCTGGGATGAGTGAGGGAGAAGAGGTGGCAGAGGGGAGCCTGAAGGCGAGCTGGGTGTCATACGCATAGCACTGGAAATTGGAGCAGAGAGCTGCAGTGCAGTGGGCCAGACCCCTGGGGAACACCGCAGGTGGAGAGAGTGATAGAGGAGAGGAAGGATCCACGTTGGACCTGGGAGGGTCGGTCAAAGAGGAAAGAAGTCAGCCAGGCCAGAGCCTGATCAGTGATACCAAGGTTATCACTGAGCCGGTTGAGCAGATGGCATGGTTGACTGTGTCAAAGGCAGAAGAGAGATCAAGTAGGATGAGGACAGAGGGGAGATTAGAATCAAGGTTAGAGAGCAGGTCTTCACAGATGTTCAGGAGAGCAGTTTCTGTGCTTCTGGCTGCTCTGAAGCCAGACCGATGGTCATGGAGACAATCAACAGATTCAGTGTGAAGATTAAGCTGGGAGATGGCCAGCTTTTCCAGGAGTTTGCCCAGGAAAGTAGTGATAGAGATTGGGCGATAGATGGCTGGAAGGGAGGGGTCGGCTCAGGGTTTCTTGAGAAGAGGGTGCACAAGAGGGAGGGGAAGGTCCCGGAGGAGAAAGAGTGGTTGCAGAAATCACCCAAGGCTGAGGCGAGGATGTCAAAGAGGTCCTTGATGGTTTTGGAAGAACTGGGAAGAATCTGTTTAGAAGAGGTTTTCATAGATCGGACTTGTCTTGAAACATCGCCAGGGGAGAAGAAAGGAAAGAGAGAGAAAGGAGGGGGGTGGCCACAGGGGGCTAGAGGAAGAGGAGAGAGTGGAAGGAGAAGCGGAGAGGGTGGACAGGATGTCCTGGGTTTTAGAGATGAAGTAAGAAGCCAGGGCCATGCAGAGGGCCTGGGAAGGGACAGGAGAAATAGATACTGCGGTAGGATTGGCCAGCTCCTTGCAGATTTTAAAGAGTTTGGCTGAGTTATTAGATGCCGCAGAAACGCAGGCTTGGATGTGAGGGACAGTCGATATTGCCTTTGGAGCAGGCAGCAGGCCAGTGTGTCAGAGGATGTATAAGATGCCAACCATTTCCTCTGAGCCACCCTACGCTTGCATTTAAGGGTGATTAATCGTACCAGGAGTTGCACTTGGCTTTGGGCTTCATGCAGATGCTCATGACAGGGGCAAGTACAGAGCACGGAAAGGGCTGTGTCAGGGTGCGAGTCAGCCAGAGGTGCGGGAGGGGGAGAAAAAGAAGCAGCGAAAGCCTCGACTCTCACACACTTCATGGGTCGAATGACTGAGACGGTGGGTGGCAGTGTGGGGGTAGGCTTGGACTGAGATATATATTGAGATATATATATATATAGTGAAAGTGTTATAGAGGGGGAGGGCTGAGGAGATCAGAACATAGAGTGAGTTGGGCCAGAGGGAAGAACAGAGAGAGAGAGTCCTGTGGTGGGACAATGTTGAAATCTCCAAGTAGACAGGAGGAGTTGAGTAGTCGAGGCCAGGAGGGAGGAGGAGAGGTCTGCCCACTCTGAGAGGAAGGAGTGATCTGACCAGGTGGCAGGTAGATAGGGACCACTGTGAAAGAGTGGCCAGGAGAGAGAGAGCCTACAGACCAGCCATTCATATGAGGAGTAGGTCTGCATAGAAATGATAGCAGCAGGAATCCACTCTGGTAAGATCAGGGCTACACCCCAACCAGAACGGTTGAATCTGGGTGCAGAGAGGATCTTGTAGCCATCAGGAAGGAGAGTGTCAGAACTTGTGACAGAGCTGGCCGTGAACCATGTCTCGGTGAGACTAAGGACATGAAGATTGTGTTCTTTCAAAAGACGGCAGATGTCAGGAGTGTTTGACAGCTGAGCGAGAGTTAAGAGTGGTGAGGTAGAGAAGGTTACCATCCTTGAAAGACTTTCGGGGAGGGGTACAAATCATAGGTACTCCCTGTGGAGGTGTAGAGGGAGTCTGAGGGAAGACAGAGGAGGTAGCTGAGGAAGAGCAAGAGGGTGTCAGAGAAGTGGTAGAGGGTGGGGTCAAGGAAGCCGAAGAAGGGAAAGAAGGGACAGCGGGAGAGGGATGAAAATTGAAAAGGCGTGGGAAGCGTCTGTCAAAGAGGAGGAGGTTGGCCTGAGGGCCTTGGACCAAGACCATGGCCCTACCATCCACAAATTAATGGCCAGACGGAGAGACTTAATGCCAGTCTCGAACAAAACCTCAGATGTTTTTGCAGTACTAAACAAAATGACTGGGCCACCTTTCTCCCTCAGGCCGAATTTGCTTACAATAATTCCATTCACACTTCTATACAGATGAGTCAATTTTATTGTATGTACGTAATGCACTATTGAGGTAAACATTAATGATGACCTTAGAGGAGTTGAAGGAAGCAAGGAGGGCCTCCCACCGGGTGCTACCATTAATGTGAGAAGGGGAGTAAGGAGCGAGCGCAGAGACCATATGAAGAGTCCATAGGTCTGGCAAGGGGACGACTAAGAGGATGTCGGTGAGGGTCTGTCTGGAGGAAGCGCTGGTGTAGGAATCAGCAATAGGAAGGCCAGGGGGAGCTGCAGGAACAAAAGGACAGGTGAAGGCACAATACAGCCACTGGGCACAAGCAAATTCGAAATTAGCAGGGCAGCTGAAAAATACAGTGAGCTACTGGGCACAAGCAGATTCAAGGCAGCTGAAAAATACAGTGAGCCACTAGGCAGAAGCAGATTCGGAATTAGCAAGGCAACTGAAAAACACAGTGAGCCACTAGGCACAAGCAGATTCAAGGGTGCTGAAAAACACAGTGAGCCAGTATGCACAAGCAGATTCGAAATTAGCAAGGCAGCTGAAAAGCACAGTGAGCCACTAGGCACAAGCAAATCCAAATTTAGCAGTACAGCTGAGAACATATTAGATTTTAAAAGATAAAGCAGTGTGAGTAAAGCAGACAAATTTGAAACACAGCTAGATCAGCATTTGAGGACTACAATCAAAAAGCAGCTTTTGAGTGGAATCAGTAGATTTATAAAGCACAGCTAGAATCAAAAATCAATGGAGCCAACAGGCAGATGGATTAAACACACGATTCTAGGTCCAGAAATACAGCTGTGGGGCAGCGAATTAGGCTTAGCCAGTAGATACATAGGCAATGCCAGCCTGAAGTCTTGAGGTCTGTGGCAAGATACCAACTCAGTGGGTAGGTGGGAGGTAGTTCATCTGCAAAGTAAGGAGACAGTAACATCAGTGAAGAGAGACCTGGCGTTAGCGAAGAGAGGTTCAAGTTGCAGGTGGGGACTCAAATGCACAGGAGGGGATACAAGGGAGGCAAAAGCTGCCGGCGAAAACTATAACACAGATGGGCTCCCTGCTGGTTGAGTGGGGGTCACCCAGCAGAGCGGCACACTGAGGTGATGCAGGGATTTGAGTAAATGATCTACCTCAAGGAAGAGCGCATACCAGTGGAGAGCATGGCGCAGGTCGCAGGCCCATAGTAAGTGTAAACAGAAACAAGAAGAGGCATGTGGAAAGCATCACTTACCAAAAACGGCTTCCAAGCCTACAATATTTAATACACAGTTTACACTCTGCATTCTCTCTCTCTTCTCCTTTTCTGGTAGAATATGGTCGGCTGCAGAGGAACTGCTGTGGGACGTCTGACATTGGTGCAGTTGTTGGGGCTGCGGGAAGCCGCGAGGAGTACAGATGAGTACTACGGGCAAAGAATAGAAAACCACAATGGAGAGGAGATAGAAATGCAGAAGACCGCGAAGCGGAATTCGTACCACAGAGTGAGATGAAAATGCAGAACACGGCTGGAAGTGCTGACAGGACAGGAAGCGAGAAAGGTAAACAAACAACCGGCAAGGCACCGGAAAAGAAAGTTAGAAAGCTACGATGGCTGTAATACACAAAACCAGAAAGGCGGAAGACCGTACAAGAGAAAGGGTGGAGGGTTTCTACAGAAGCTAGGCAACTGGGAAGAAAAAATACAAAGGTAGAATACTAAGCGCAGAGCACTCGGCAGAGTATTAACAAGCACTGTAGCAAAAGGGAAGAGATACAACGCGCCGAGCCCTGGGCATGGTTAGTATTTATATATTTAGCCGCCTCTTATGCTGCATGCTCTGGGGTCTCTTTGCCTGAAGCGGCACGCCCCATCCTGGCAGATGTACCCACACTTCCGTTTGGGGGATCCGGGGTTGTCCTTGATCTCGTATGCTTCCGTGTTCTCTGTGTGCGGTGGTCTGCGCATGCGCGGGCAGCCGTGTCCTGCTCTCTGTGCATGCGAGGTCCACAGGGCACTCGGTTCGAACAAACCTGCGGTGCAAGCCTCTCTTTGGGCATACCAACGCCTGGGAGACAGCACGGCTTGCGTTCCAAGCCTCCCAGGTGTTGGTAGCCCTATATAAGGAGCTCGGCCATTCATTCAAACCGCGTCTCAACGCTTTTTGAATTGGATGGTGTTTGCACAACGGTTTCTTGTGTTTTCGCATTACCTGTTGCCTGATTCTTGTTCTTCCTTCTTCCTGGTTCCCACCTGTTGGTTGTGCTATCCTCCTTACTCTCCTCCTTTTCCTTGTCCAGGGGAAGGGGTTCCGCCTCCCTTGCTGCCTTGTTCCGGATCCCATTCTGGCCTGGGGTGGTTGCCCTCAGTCCACCTTCTGAGTTGGCCCTTGGGAATCCTGTTCCATCTTGCTGTCCCTTGCCTTCCTGCCTGCTCTGCCTCCTTCTGCCTTGGTACTGTTGTCTTCATTGGACTCTGAAATTGTCTGCAGAAGAAGCTGCCCCTGTCAGTGCTTGCACTGTCCCGGCACCACGTAAATCAGGGGATAGCGCACCCGTGGCATTGGGAGCTTGTTCACCTCCAACTCAGTTCCCATTCGGGCGGGAGTTGGGCTGGTTTCCCGCGTCATCCACATCATCTCCACAGAACTTCTGACAGCCTGGCAACTTCTTTGAGGTCCTCAACCGGACGAACAGGTACGCAGCACCCTCGTGACGCCTTCCTTAACAGACTGAGACGCTTGCCTTCGGATTCTGAGATGGAAGAGGACCAGGGTCTTCGTAATGAGATTTAAGCCCTTCATGCTGAGATGACTGCACTTCACCAGGAGAATGTAACACTACACCAAATGGTGACACAGAACATTGGAGCTGCTCCTCAGTCCGAAAGCACCATGGCTCACACAGCGCCAATCAAGTTGGATGGTGTTCCCAGAAGTGTGGGTGAATTTTGTAATCATTGTCGGATACATTTCCTCTACCGATCAACTCATTTCAACAATGATGAGGCTAAGATCGGCTATATACTTGGCAATTTGTCTGGAAATGCACTTGCTTGGGCTACACCCCTGGTTGTTACTAATAGTCCCATCCTCTGCGATTTCGTGGCCTTTGAAAAGGCTTTCCTGGAAATTGTTCAGTCCCCTAATCTGGCCTCCGCAGCGCAGAACCAACTGATGGATATTCAACAGGCCAATAACGATATAATCACTTATACCGGTCGTTTCCGTCAACTGGCAACTGACTCCCAATGGCCAGAGATAACACAGAAGACCCTGTTTCGTCGGGGATTAAGAGAGGAATACAAGGACGAGTTTTCACATTCCAGAACCCGAAAATCTTCAGAAACTTATCGAACAAGTATTGAGAATTGACCAGAGATTGGCCGAGAGAAGAGGCGAGAGGCGTCGGTTTGAGAAGATGTACCCTAGGCTGCCGATTCTACCAACTGGTATGCCAGCACCTTCGGATTCAACTCCTGAGCCTATGCAATTGGGTGCAGTAAGAGGTCTGTTGTCTGAAGACGAGAAGAAGCGCAGGAGGAGTCTGCGACTGTGCTTGTACTGCAGGGCCGCTGGTCACTATCTGGGTACTTGTCCTCTGCGTCCTATCAAGAAAGGGGGAAACTAGGAGACCTGTCGTTTACTGGAAAGGCTACGACAGGTCCTTTCTTGCTTCCAGACCTTTCCTGTTCCAGTTCTGTGCTCCTTCCTATGCAGCCGGCTGTCTTGAAAATCAAGTTGAAGTGGCTTGATCAGGCAGTCGATATCCATGTTTTATTGGATTGTGGGGCTTGCGGTAACTATATTGATGAGGGATTCACCACCAACAGCGGCATACCATTGCTTACCAGAAGAACTGCACTACCGGTGGAAGTTATTGATGGTACTCCTTTAGCTTCTGGCCCCATACGATTGCACACTTTCGGCATGCTACTACGAATTGAGGGACATGAGGAAAGAATAGCTGTCGACGTTATCAAGTCGCCTTCATATCAGGTGGTGTTGGGATTACCTTGGCTTTTGCGACATAATCCCACGATCAATTGGGAGTCCGGCACTCTTGCGTTTTCCTCTGCTCTTTGCCTTCATGATTGTTGCAGTTCCGATATGTCTTTGGATTCACCAACCTCAACTCCTCTAACTTCTGGTAGGGACTCATCTGGTCTGTGTACCTCGTCCCAGATTCCACATGTGTGTATGCAGACCTGAGGACTGTGTTTTCAGAGCCCGGAGACATACCCCTTCCACCTCACAGATCTTTTGATTGTTCCGTTGATCTGATTCCAGGTGCGGTGATTCCTCATGTGAAGGTATATGCCTTAACTCAGTCCGAAAGACAGGTACTCCGGGACTACCTTGACTATTGTATTAAGAAAGGATACATTGTACCTTCCAAATCCCCTGCGGGATTCCCGCTGTTTTTTGTGAAGAAGGAAGGCACCTTACGGCCATGTATCGATTATCGTCAACTGAATGACATCACCTTTAAGGACAGGTACCCATTACCTTTGATTCAAAACATCATGGAGTCCTTATTATCGGCTAAAGTCTTCATCAAATTAGATCCCCGCAGAGCCTACCATCTGGTCAGAATCAAAGAGGGCGATGAGTGGAAGACGGCCTTTAAGACTCCATTCGGGCATTACGAATACAGGGTAATGCCCTGTGGGTTGTGTAATGCCTCGGCTGTCTTTCAACGGTTTCTGGACTACATCTTCAGCGACTTGATTGGTATCTCGGTCTGGGTTTACCTGGATGATATCCTTGTCTTTTCCGGCAATCTGGAGGAACATGGCCCACATGACCGAGAAGTACTTCAATGTCTGTTGCAAAATCAAATGGTCGCCAAGGCTGAATAATGTTCATTTCATCGAAATGAAATGGAATTCCTGGGATGCGTGATCAGTAAGGCAGGAATACACATGGACTCAGATAAGGTACAAGCAATCCGAGACTGGAAACAACTCCACGACTTGAAGTCTCTTCAGCGGTTCTTGGGATTCGCCAATTTTTATCGGCGCTTCATTCCACATTTTTCACGTGTTATGGCCCCTCTGACGCGTTTGACCAGTGTCAAGATACCATTCCTCTGTGATCTAGAGGTGTCAGCAGCTTTTGACTGCTTGAAAACGGCGTTCAGTACAGCTCCCGTTCTACGTCATCCTAACGATGAAATGCCCTACATCGTTGAAGCTGATGCTTCCAACTTCGCTGTTGGCGCTGTTCTACTACAGAAGCATCCTATATCCAGCAAAGAACACCCTGTGGCCTATTTCCCATGGAAACTCACGCCTAGTGAACAGAACTACGCAGTCATTGAAAGGGAGCTTCAGGCAATCAAGACAGCGTTTGATGAGTGGAGGCACCATTTGCTTGGTGGGCGTTTTCCCGTAGAAGTCCACACAGATCATCGCAACTTACAGTTTTTGCGATCTTTGCAGTGTCGCACCGCTCGTCAAGCCCGATGGGCTTTTTTCTTTTCCCACTATGGCTTCAGAATTACTTACATTCCCAGTGCTCAGAACCTGAAGGCTGATGCCTTATCTCGTTCTCTGGAGAAAGAAGAGGACGATACCGGTTTGAACATCCCACTGATTTCTCCCAAACATTTTCTACTGACCATTTCTCCTCACCTACAGAGAATCTTGCAAGAAACTCTGGTTGACCCGGATCGAGTGAATCTTCAAGACGACCACAAGTCACAGAACGCAATGGTTTCCTGTTCTTTTTGAATCGATTGTACATACCCACCAGCTCCCTTCGGTTGGACATACTACATAGATTCCATGATTCGCAAGTGGTTGACATAGTGGCATCAAGGTTACCCAGGAGTTGGTCTCCGGACAGTTCTGGTGGCCCGGTTGGGCCAAGGAGGTTAAACATTATGTGGAGAGTTGTCCCATTTGCGCTCAGAACAAGACGCCCAAGAGAAAGCCTTTGGGACTGCTTCATCCTACCGAAACATCACCCTACCCGTGGCATACCATCGCCACAGACTTCATTGTCGAGCTTCCACCTTCGGAGGGCTACACTTGCATCATGGTGGTAATGGACTGTTTCACGCAGTATGCACACTTTATTCCTTTTCTTAAGATTCCTAGCTCCTTCCAAATGGCTCTGGCCTTTTTACATAACATTTACCGGTTACATGGGTTGCTAGAGAAGATCATCTCTGATCGTGGATCACAGTTTCTCTCTTCGTTTTGGCATCAATTGTGCAATCACCTTGGAATCCACAGGGCTTTGAGTTCTGGTTATCACCCGCATACTAATGGCCAGACAGAGAGAACTAATCAGACTCTGGAGCAGTACTTACGTTACTATGCCAATGCCACTCAATCCAACTGGATGAAGTATCTAGATCTGGCTGAAGTTTCCTATAACAACGCAACTCATGCCACCACCGATGTCCGTCCCTTTTTCTGTTCTTCCGGACAACATACAAAGTTGGTTCCTTTTTGTCCTGTGCTACCCAGCGCTGTCCTGTCTGCCGATCAGCTGGACTTCAACATCCAGAAGCAACACGACTTGGCACGCAGTACCCTGGCAGAGGGACGAGAGCGCATGAGAAGGCAAGCAGATAAGGGCCAGACCGCAGAGCCAGATTTCCAAGTGGGTGATTTGGTTTGGTTGTCATCCAAGAACCTGCCAGTACGCAATTTGCCCACTAAGTTAGCACCCCGATTCTATGGGCCTTTCAAGATTTCCAAACGCTTGTCCTCAGTGGCTTTTCGGTTAGTGTTACCCCAATCTTGGCGAGTGCATCCTGTGTTTCATGTCTCCCTTTTGAAACCCTTTGTGAAGGATGTCTTTGGGCGCTCCTGTCCTCGTCCCTCCTCTGTTCAGGTGCGGGGGGTTCCTGAGTTTGAAGTACAGGAAATATGTGACTCACGGATTCGTCGGGATGTGCTCCAATTTCTGGTAGATTGGAAAGGCTACCCTGCTTGTGATCGCAGTTGGGAGCCACGCTGTCATGTGCATGCACCCCGTCTTGTCTGTGACTTTTTCTTTCGTTATCCCTGGAAGCCTGGGACCCCAGGTCTTTCTGGGAGGGGGCATAGTGTCACGCTGCATGCCCTGGGGTCTCCTTACCTGAAGCGGCACGTCCCATCCTGGCGGATGTACCCGCGCTTCCGTTTGGGGGGTCCGGGGTTGTCCTTGATCTCGGGTGCTTCTGTGTTCTCTGTGCACGGTGGTCTGCGCATGCGCGGGCGGCCGTGTCCCGCTCTCCGCGCATGTGCGGCCCACAGGGCGCTCGGTTCGAACTAACCTGCGGTACAAGCCTCTCTTTGGGCATACCAACGCCTAGGAGACAGCACGGCTTGCGTTCCAAGCCTCCCAGGTGTTGGTAGCCCTATATAAGGAGCCCGGCCATTCATTCAAACCGTGTCTCAACGCGAGTTCCTTGTGTTTCCGCATTACCTGTTGCATGATTCTTGTTCTTCCTTGTTCCTAGTTCCCACCTGTTGGTTGTGCTGTCCTGACTCTCCTCCTTTCCCTTGTCCAGGGGAAGGGGTTCCTCCTCTCTTGCTGTCTTGTTCCGGATCCCATTCCTGTCCTGGGGTGGTTCCCCTTAGTCCACCTTCTGAGTTGGCACCTTGGGAATCCTGTTCCATCTTGCTGTCCCCTGCCTTCCTGCCTGCTCTGCCTCCTTCTGCCTTGGTACTTTGCCCTTTTGGGGGCTCTACAACTCTTGCCATCTGATCGTCGGTTCCTCCGTCTTCCGGATCCTGTTGTCTTCATTGGACCCTGAAATTGTCTGCAGAAGAAGCTCCCCCTGTCAGTGCTTGCACTGTCCCTGCACCACGTAAATCAGGGGAGAGCGCATCCGTGGCGTTGGGAGCTGGTTCACCTCCAACCCGGTTCCCATTCGGGCGGGAGCTGGGCTGGTTTCCCGTGTCATCCACATCATCTCCACAAAACTTCTGACAGCCTGGCATCTTCTTTGAGGTCCTCAACCGGACGAACAGGTACGAGGCACCCTTGTGACGCCTTCCTTAACACTGCCATGTTGGATGAGGACTAGACGGTGACACTAAGTTCCCTGAAAGAAGCTAATATCTCCAGGCATTCCTTACCTTCCACGGGCGAATCCCGACTGTAATACCGCTTTCCCCTTGGGGGGCCTCCCGGTTTACCCGGATGCAGGAGATGAAATCGCCGCAACAGCTGGGGTGCATGAATGTGACATTTGAGCTCCCATGTCCTTTCTTCAATAGAATAGCCCTTCCAATGAACCAAGTATTGTACTCTTCCTCTTCTATAACGGGAATCCACAAGATAATCGACTTCATATTCTTCCGGAACCTGGGGTTTGAGAGGCATTACACTTCGTGTCCTCCATTGATACGGATCTTCCTTGTGTTCCTTTAGTATGGAATACAGGATGTACTCGTTGTAGACTCTTAGGTAAACAGGGCTTAAATGCCACTGGGTTAACTTAGGTCACAATCGGGAATGGTCCCATATAACTAGGGGCAAACTGGCCTGCATGGACCCATTTAGGTAGGAACTTGGTAGATAGCCAAACCAGTTGACCCGGCTTCCAGTCTGGGTTTGCTCTTCTACTGCGGTCGGCCCATTTCTTGTGTGTCTAGTGGCTACCAGTGCTTTCTTAGCGTGGTATGGTGTAGTGATACACAAGATTGCAACCTTGCCAATCAGGGCTTTAGATGACAGCATTAGCCGCTGAAAGCCAATAGTGTATTCAAAGTGTGTGCTAAAAATGCTGACAGTAGTCTGTTGTAGCACTTCCATTATGCAGTAGTGAGCTACAAGGAATATGCAGGCCTAGTATGAGTGATAGGTCACATTATGCATTGTTGATAGACAGGCAGGGAGAGGGCCCTAGCTCTGTAGCTAATAGGTATTTTTGGAGTGTTTGGAACATTATGGCACCTATATAGCGCTTAGATAGCCAGTCTTAAGCGATATAAACACTAAGCTATGAGTGCATGCCTTTTAGAGCTTGCAGATGGGGTTAATACATCCCTGCTTCCCTTAGAATATTCTGCCTCACTAACGGTAGCCCTGCATGGCCCCAAGCTAATCTCCTTTTCTCTGGGAAGGCACTGATAAGACATTCCTGAGCTTTGGCAGATGGGCTCCAGGGAGCCAGGGAGGGGCTCAGAAGAAGGAGCAGTGGCAATTAACAGAGTTGGGTTTTTTCCATGAGCCAGCCTATATTTTGCACAGGGAAAGTTCTGGAACTGTGCGTCACGGATGGGCAGCACGAGATTATAAAATACACATGCTCACATGACTCGGGTGGGAGATCGTCCTGTGGACTTGGTTCGAGCAAGATCAAGTGCCCGGAATTTCGAGCTCTGACGGCACTCCTTCAGCGCTGTCCTCTGAGCGGGGCTTGTTACAGCTAGCTTATGAGGGCCAGGGTCTCCCAGTGCTGATTGAAGGGGCGTAAGACTGTGTTTCCCTATGTTTCTCTGTTTATCTAAGTTCTATGTTTCTCTATATTTTGCATTTTTCTAAGTTTTGTGCTTTGTAATCTTCTCTAACTTGAATACCAAATGTATATGAAATTCACTGTTTAGAATAAATACTAAAACTTATTGAAGGTGTCATTTGTCATTAGCATGAGATCACTGCTCAGCACAATAGAACCTGTATTTTGGGCTGAATTGGGTAATTATTGCTCCCGAGGGCTGGTCCCGAGGACGATTTGGCCCATATCAAGACATTTGGTGGCAGCTTTGTGGGATTTGTGCAGAGCAGTGCCTTGCTGTGAAATGACAAATTGTGTGAGAGAACACAGTGTAGAGTGAGGAGCAGGCTGTCGCATTTCCTTGGTGGTCTCACTGCAGCTCTGAGACTTCAAAAGACAGCAGCGTTGTGTCGGCTTGCCGTGGCCGATAGCGTGTGTGGTTAAGACTCCCTTCAGTAAATCAGTCGTGACTGACTTATTGCTTGGGAATGGAGCCAGGGAGTACAAGGCGATAAACAAGCGGGAAATGGCTTTGTTTAAAGCGCTCTGATGAATAGTCAAGAAAGATGTATGTTCAATTAGGAAAGAATTTTATCATGCGGTTTCCCCAGTTTAAAGTTGTAATTTGAAATGCAAAGTGAGACGGAGTTCTCATCTCTATTCTGTCATGAGGGCAGGGAAAAATAGTTGCAAGGATTTGACATGCAAATTGTGAATAGTAATCTAATCATTGATTCAGCCCCAGTGTGCTAGCGAGTGGGGGGCGGTAATGTTCGGAGGCGAAGGTTCGCTTTTTGATGTATGCTTTTGAAGTGTTGACATTCCTGAAAAATAACGTGGAGCCGTGCTTAGGAGAAAGAGTAACATCTGTGCTGAGAGCCTAAAGGGTTTGTTTTTCTTTTGGCAACTGTAAATTCCATGTGCTAGTGGTGGCGAATTCTGTTTAAAGGAAACACACTAAAATGGTTATATTGCATTTTAAGCTGTGCCATGCTTATAATGGGTGAGAGACTCACTTAAAAAAGAAAGTGAGTGATGTTATTTGGATTTTCGATTTTTGTGTATTGATTTGAAATTGCAGAATCAGTTTGCAATGGTTTTGGGGGAAAAAACAATTTATATTTTTCTAAATTGCCTCTAAATTGCCCCTGGAGTATTTTTGACTGTTCCCACGCTATGCCATGGATTTGTACTGTTGCCTTATAAGTGATGCATGTTTGGAAATAGTGACCTGTTGACTGTGATACATGGTGAAAAATGTTGTTGACACAATAGCAGCCCACAAGCAATATAGAGTGTGGGTTGCTCTTGCAGGGAAACCGTGCAGGGAGCTGCACTAAATATGGCATTTTTTAAATGCACTGAAATAAGTGGTTATATTCTGGCAATGGTACAACAGAATGAAAAAATCTGTGTGTGATAAGATAGCACAAAGATTTAGTGGGTTGCGGGTTCTTTTGAAAGATCGCACATTGCATTGGAGTGAGCTTGTGAAGCCAAACTACAAGGTTACGAGGAAAAAGGAGAGAAACAAAAACCTATGCTTTTAAATGAGACATTAATCAGTTTAAAACAGGCTAAAAAGACGCTTTGACATTTTGCTAAATTACATGGAGTAGAATCTGATGACAAGGAAAGTGCCTCTTTTGAAAATAAGAGTCTTGCTGTGTGTGCAGAGCTTGTGCCTTGAAGCTGTCTTGGGCGAGGTGCAGGAAGGCAAACAAAAGCAGAATACTGCACTCCTGTTTAATGCAAGAAAGAGTTAATCTGGATGAACTGTCTGAAACGAGTGCCTTTCCATTGAAGCCGCCACAGTTTGAGTTATAGAGCAAAGAGATAAGCTTGCTGCGCGAAAGATAAACAATGACATTCCTGCATTCCATCCCCTGTGAGAGACACCGGCAGTGTGAAAAAAAAAAAAAAAACTGACGAGAGGGGGTGCAAAGACAGAAATGCTGATGTACGCATGCTTTCTAACGGCATGCAATAACAGAGCTGATCAGAAGTAAAGAATTTGCCCAGTAACACTGGAAGGAAAACAAAGGCTGCATGCAGGATGGCAGACGGGCACATCACGTCTGAACATTGGTGAACCTGTGCATCTGTGAATGGGCTAAGAAAAGACAGCTGCCCAATCCAACAGACATTGCCATGCAAACCGCATTCCCATGCACCATGTGATGTGATGTGAAGTGAAACGCTATTGCTGTGCAAGCTGCATCGCAGTGCTCCATGTGATGTGAACTGAAGTAAAGCGCTGTGCACTGGAGAAGAAACCTCTAGGCGCTTTGAGAAGAGAAAATATACAGCTGGCAAAATGCAAGCTGCATTGCCAGGGCTGGAGTAACTGACAAAGACATTATGGCATTCCAGATGGAAGCAAAACTGACAAAAAGCGCTTAGCCGTTTTGCAAGAGACAACATGCAGAGCGGGGCTTTGGAGTACAACATGAACACTGCACATTAGCCATGATCCAGAAGCCTCACGGCTTAGTGCAAGAATGAATGATTTGTTGAAGCAACAAAAGAAACTGACTATCGCGCTCAAAGGGGTGGGCCAAGAAATCAGCAAACACCCTTTGAAAAAATGACAAATGAAAAACCAGAGGCTTGAAAGACACTAGCTGTATGGAGAAAAATAAACAAAGCTGCTTGTGCAACTGCAGGCGATATTGGACTGAAAGACTTTACCTTTGAAAAATGGAGTGATGCCAGCAGGGCAAACTAAATCAAGATCATGAGACACTGGAAGCAAGTTGGCGCCTGGCATTCGTGATCGCCTTGGTGAAAAAGAAAAGCATTGTGCGACCTGGGTACTTATTATATGGCTTTTGTAAAAGCACAGATCAGTCTGAGGTACCATTGACCAACTATGATTGCATTGCACAAATGAGTTTGTGATTAGGCAGTTACACCCCGTATGGTTGAGTGTAAATAAGCCCCCAGAAACATGCAGAAGGGTGATAAATAATTGCAGTAGCAATGATAAAGTGTGTAGTTACCTGGTGAGACTTCTGAAGATGGGGGTGGTGTTCAGGGAAGGGGTGGATAACGCTGTTATTGAAGTTTTGATGACATCCTAATATTGATGAATAATGACATTGTACTTTTGATGAAATCCTAACATTTCTGTTTGTATTTTGCCTAGGCAAAAAAGCAAAATGCATTTCACCATTGACAGAAGTAGATGTATTCAATTTGTGGGTGACACTGATTAGTCAAGCAAACTGTGCTTAGAGAAAGCGAGTCAACTTTAAACGTGTCCTGCACCGCACTCAATGCTGCTAACATGCATGACCTATGAGGACATTTGTTCTGCAACCTGCGAAAGGTGTCCAACAGAGTAATAACTTTTGCTGAACTGGCATGGTGCAGACTTGGCTAGTTATCAAATATTTGATGCTACACATTCAAATGATTCAGTTGCTGGAAATAACTTAATTGACATGTCTTGCCTTTCTTGTTTAAAGGACTATGGACAATGAGTTCTGGACTGTAAGATCATGCACCACAAACAGCTGTGCGACACAGCACTTGAATGCTAACACATTGAAAAATGGTTTTTTAAATGCACTTTTTGAGATGAATCTGAAAAAATGAAATGGTTTTGCTCTTCCAACTGAATTGCTTTAACCAGAGATGTTTTGCTTTTTGAAAAAAAAAAAAACTTCTACGTTGCACGTAGGCAGGAAAATGATTTATGAATTGTTGGGGCAGCAGAATTATGCAAGCAGGAGTGTAATTTATTTTGAGATAAGATGAGTGCGCACATCAAAGTCACCTGTGCGTAGGTTAAGATCCTTAATTGAAGTAATGCTGCCAAGTGTGTGAGCTCTAATTTGAGATGGTAATCTTTGAAACACTGGATACTTTTACAGCCAGCTTAAGGCAGGTAAATAAAACCATGACTGACTTGATGTTTGATTTTATGACACAGAGTGTGACACGGTTTTTGTTAAACCAACCAGTTTCATGTTTTTGTGGGGACAGCTGTCTCCAGCACACTAATGCAAAGAGTCACCTTTTGATTGTAGACATTTGGAATAATTCTTTGGAAAAGCGCTACAAATGAGTATCCACATGGAATTGCTAGCGTACTGGCCTGGCACATTGTCAGACATCTTTTGTCACTGAATGGATACAAAGATTTGTTTAATTTGTTTAATGTGATGTTGTTTTTCTGACCAAGAACTGCAGCGAGTGTTCTCGCCAAGAATTTATGGACTATAACTTGACTAAATGCATTTTACACAATGGTGTGATGAAACAGCCACTGCCGGATGGTAGTATGGTGTTTGTGGCTAAAACTAATATTGTATATGGTAGATATCCCACTTGAAGACGGGTATTCTCCAAGTCACAATAGGTAGACACTGTGAACATGTTAGATTTTCCAGTAGTAAGGCAACATTTAAATTGTAGGCTGGTAATGCACACCTCCATTATTACAGTGATACACTTAGACATAGATTTATCATGAGGCAATGTTTCCTTAGTACTACCAAGCTGCTACAAATGGAGTCCATTTCTATGGCCGATCACTAGAGTGCGCGTAGCTAGGGAGCTAGATTCATTAATTGCAGGAGCAGCGGGGAGTAACAGGAGCTTTATATGCTTGTGACATAGAAACTGTGCACAATAAGCTAGCAACTATGGGTTCTGATGCCAGCTCTGCTATAGAACTTCTAGCCTAGTGGGGTTCATTGATACGCCCAACACTGCTACAAGTATTGGCAACCACTGAAGATGGCAGAATTTTAGGTATGAAGACATTTCTGCTGCCATAGGGCAGGTCAACAAGACTGCTAAATACACACGATGCATTGTATGGCAAACATTGTTTAATCAGCAGGTGTTGGCTTTTTACTGAGTGGGGGCGACCACCCTCCACACACTGGCACGCAGAGCTACAGTTACCAGCATACATATGGATCAAATTGCTTGCTTTTGATTGCATGAATAACACATGCCATGCTTGATGTAGAATTGTTTTTATTTAGATAACCTGGTGCCCATGGGTTCACCTTGTTCACGAAATTAGATGGTTTCTGGTTGGGTTCCACATACATGGGGGAAGTGTCTAATCACACAGCCCATAGTCACGTTTGAATGCCCTGGGATCAGGGGGAGGGTAGGCCCTTAGAGTTAAAGGCTGCCAGGTTTTAGAGTTGGTAACTATACATAAATGCAATAGTGCATTGTAGATTAGACTACACTGGATTGCCTTGACATTCTAACTGCATGCTGCTTTTTAACTGACAATCAGTTATACAATAATTATTTAGGTATTGTTGTGTAGGCCAGGTTTTGGCTAGAGTAAATGTCCATGTTCACTTTGTGTAGGTATTTTTGTGTAGGCCAGGTTTTGGCAAGGGTATATGTCACTGTTCACTTGGTGTACATTTTTGTTTAGGTAGTGTTTTTTACTAACCTTGCATGCCACGCTAACTAACCGCTAGAAGGTAGTTTGCTTAAACCTCTTGCAAAGCCCCAAGGTCTTTATCACTGCACTAAATACTATATTGATGTGTATTAGTCAGCATTTGTCGCACACACGTTGAATAGGGGTGGAATGTAGTGATACACAAGATTGCAACCTTGCCAATCAGGGCTTTAGATGACAGCATTAGCCGCTGAAAGCCAATAGTGTATTCAAAGTATGTGCTAAAAATGCTGACAGTAGTCTGTTGTAGCACTTCCATTATGCAGTAGTGAGCTACAAGGAATATGCAGGCCTAGTATGAGTCATAGGTCACATTATGCATTGTTGATAGACAGGCAGGGACAGGGCCCTAGCTCTGTAGCTAATAGGTATTTTTGGAGTGTTTGGAACATTATGGCACCTATCTAGCGCTTAGATAGCCAGTCTTAAGCGCTATAAACACTAAGCTATGAGTGCATGCCTTTTAGAGCTTGCAGATGGGGTTAATACATCCCTGCTTCCCTTAGAATATTCTGCCTCACTAACGGTAGCCCTGCATGGCCCCAAGCTAATCTCCTTTTCTCTGGGAAGGCACTGATAAAACATTCCTGAGCTTTGGCAGATGGGCTCCAGGGAGCCAGGGAGGGGCTCAGAAGAAGGAGCAGTGGAAATGAACCGAGTTGGTTTTTTTTCCACGAGCCAGCCTATATTTTGCACAGGGAAAGTTCTGGAACTGTGCGTCACGGACGGGCAGCACAAGATTATAAAATACACATGCTCACATGACTCGGGTGGGAGATCGTCCTGTGGACTTGGTTCGAGCAAGATCAAGTGCCCGGAATTTCGAGCTCTGACGGCACTCCTTCAGCGCTGTCCTCTGAGCGGGGCTTGTTACAGCTAGCTTATGAGGGCCAGGGTCTCCCAGTGCTGATTGAAGGGGCGTAAGACTGTGTTTCTCTATGTTTCTCTGTTTATCTAAGTTCTATGTTTCTCTATATTTTGCATTTCTCTAAGTTTTGTGCTTTGTAATCTTCTCTAACTTGAATACCAAATGTATATGAAATTCACTGTTTAGAATAAATACTAAAACTTATTGAAGGTGTCATTTGTCACTAGCATGAGATCACTGCTCAGCACAATGGAACCTGTATTTTGGGCTGAATTGGGTAATTATTGCTCCCGAGGGCTGGTCCCGAGGACGATTTGGCCCATATCAAGACATATGGATGTCTAAGAGTTCCGTCAAAATACTGTCTATAACGTGCGTGCTTGTGGATGGTAGTTCTGTCCATGGCAGTGGTTGAGGATGGTAACTGTACATACAATACAACAGACTCATCTGTATAGAAGTGTGAATGGAATTATTGTAGGCAAATTCGGCCTGAGGGAGAAAGGTGGCCCAGTCATCTTGTTTAGTACTGCAAAAACATCTGAGGTATTGTTCGAGACTGGCATTAAATCTCTCAGTCTGGCCATTACTTTGTGGATGGTAGCCCGATGAAAGTGCTCTGTGAATTCCCAACTGTTGGCATAGGGTTGACCAGAATTTCGAGGTAAATTGCGAACCTCTATCTGATATAATCTTCCTCGGCAAGCCATGCAGGCGAACTATATCTCGTAAAAAAAGACGACTGCAGCCTCAGGAGCTGATGGAAGATGAGACATCGCTGAGAAGTGAGCCAGCTTGCTATATGAGTCTACTGTTACCATTACTGTCGCCATGCCATTGGAAATGGGTAGGTCTACGATGAAATCCGTAGAGATGTGTCCCAAGGGCCACCCGGTAACATGGGCTGTTGTAGCATTCCAATGGGCTTGCCCGTAGTAGTCTTATTACATGCACAAACCGGACATGATAATACATAACGGTTGACATCCTTGATTAAAGTGGGCCACCAGAATCTGCGACTAACCAACTCCTGAGTCTTCCTTATACCTGGGTGTCCGGATAATTGCGAATCGTGGCACCACAAGAGGATCTGTCTTTGGAGTTTCTCGGAAGGCACATATAAGGCTTTGTCATGATAGTAGAGACCTTCGTACTTCGGATGACAGCTTCAGGGGTGTCCGTCTCTTGCTGATTTATTTATTTATTTATTTAAATTTGTATAGCGCGCAAGCAGCCCAGGGGCATTGAGGCGCTGTTACTTGCATGAGCTTAGTTACAGGCATGGTATCAACAAGAGGCATATTACAGAAAGGAACAAGCACGGTTATCATTGAAGATTATGCGGTTGGTAAATACAACTTAAGCAGTGGGTCCTATGGTTGGTGTTCATGCTGCTGCGAGGGACCTTATGAGAAGGGGGTGGTTTTCAATGCTTTGCGGAAGGCTAGGAGGGAGGGCTCACTGAGGATGGTGGGAGGTAGGGCATTCCAATGAGTGGGTGCGAGATAGGGGAAGCTGGATCCACCTGCTCTGGATCTTTTTACTAGTGGCACAGAGAGCATGTTGGTGTAGGGTGATCTTGTTGGCCTTGTAGAGGCGACGGGGTGGATTCTTTGTGAGAGGTAGTCGGGGGCAGTGAGATGGATGCATTTGTGTGTCAGTGTGATAGTTTTGAAAACTATTCTCTCCTTTATTGGGAGCCAGTGGGCTAGTTTTCTGGCTTCTGAGATGTGGTCCCTTTTGGCAATACCTTGGGCTGCTCGGAGAGCATTATTCTGGATGATTTGTAGCCTCTCCAAGTTTCTTTTAGAGGTTCCTAGGAAGAGTATGGTACAGTAGTCTAGCCTGGAGCCGGTGATGGCTCTGGCTATGTTTGTGCAGTTCTCTTTGGAGAGGAAAGGCCTGACTGCGTTGATCAGTTTAGCATGATATGCGGCTGAGGAGGCAATGGCGTTGACTTGTCTGTCCATGGAAAGGTTAGAGTCTAGATAGACTCCAAGAGTTTTGACTGAGTCTGATACAGGTATTTTGATGGTGTCGATGGTGAAGTGACTGAATTGGGAGTCAAGTTTTTTTAGCGTTTCGGGGGAACCTATCAGTAGGAGTTCTGTCTTGTCAGAGTTGAGGCATAGTCCATTGTCTGCCATCCAGGCTTGGATGGTGTTGTAGAGGTTGTTAAGGGTCATGGCGTCAGTGTCGTAGCTGCCTGTGAGGGTAAGGAGGATCTGGGTAACGTCCGCGTAGTTAGTGTAGGATATACCCATAGCGTCGAGGATGAGGAAGAGGGGTCGTGTGAAAATGTTGTAGAGTGTGGGGGAGAGGCATGAGCCTTGGGGCACGCCAAAGAGTATGGTAGTGGGTGAGGCAGAGGCTAGGTCGGAGAATACTTGCATGGTTCTGTCTTGTAGGAAGGATGAGATCCATGCTGTGGCGTCAGGGGAGAACTTGGCAGTGGAGGAGAGATGATGGCAAAGGACGTCATGATCTACGAGATCGAACGCTGCAGATAAGTCAAGGAGTAGGAGAAGTGCTGGTTTGCCCATGTCTCTGGCATCGTCCATTTGGTTTTTCAGGTCCAGTAGGGCGGTTTCAGTCCCATGTCTAGGGCGGAAGCCAGATTGGCGGAGTCCCAGGAGTTTGTTTTCTTCGATGAAGTGCTGAACCTGCAGATAGGCTGCTTTGTCGAGTATTTTGAGGAGGAAAGGGACAGTGGTTATGGGTCTATAGTTGTTGGGGGAGGTGGGATCGAGAGTTGGTTTTTTTAAGAGGGGGTGGACCCATGCTTCCTTGAGGGAGGTGGGGACCTTCCCTGTTGCGAAGGAGGCATTAACAAATGCTGTCAGGAAGGGAGCAAGCGCTTCAGTGCAGTCCTTGATGAGAGTGGCTGGGCAGGCATCACCTTTACAGTTGGATGCTTTGATGTTCTTCATTATGTTAATGATGTCCTTTTCCTGTATGGATTTGAAGGAGAAGGGTTGGGGAGGGTCTTGGGCTGGTGGTGGGACAGGGATATGAGTATTGGGCAGGGCTTGTTTGGTAGCTAGTATTTTGCGTTGGAGGCGGCTCAGTTTAGTTAGCATTGCCGTATGAATTCCGTCGCACCAGGCTTTGTCTTTGGTGAAGTTCTGGGGGGTGGGAGTAGGAGTCTCTAGCTCCCTAAATATTGCAAAGATTTCTTTAGTGCTGGATTGGGCTTCCGAGATTCTGGATTCAAATGATTTGGATTTTGCCCGGGTGATAGCTTTTTTGTACTCCGTAGAGCAGGCTTTAAAGAGCAGCTTGTCTTTGTCAGTGTGGGACGTTTGCCACTGAGTAAGTGCTGCCTTTTTCTCGTTTCGGAGTGCGAGCAAGTCTGGGGTGAACCAAGAGTTAGAGTGGGTGGTGGGTTTGTATTTACAGAGTTTAAGTGGGGCAATGGAGTTGATAGCTGCTTTAATGGCAGCATCGTAGGTTGATGCAAGAGTTTCTGGGTCTGTGGAAAAAGGTGGTCTGAAGGCTGGGCCTTGGAGGAAGGGCAGTAGTCTTTCCTTAGTAAGCTGGCGGGAGCTTCTTGTGAGGCAAGATGGTAGGGGTTGGGGTGGCGGGGTAGAAGAGCTAGTGGTGAGGATGCTAAATGTGATGATATGGTGGTCAGACCATGGGGTGGGAGTGTTTCCAGTGATGATGAGTGGGCAGTTGTGCTGAGCAATCCAGTCGAGTGTTCTGCCCTGAGTGTGCGTTGGGCTAAAGATGGTGTTCTTATAGCCTAGTGTTGTTAGGGCTGAGTCAAAGGATTTAGCTGTTGGGTCCTTTTTATCCTGTAGGCCTAGGTTGACGTCACCAAGGAGAATGGCTTTCGAATGTTTTTTGAGGTTGTCAGATAGGAGATGGATGAGGGAGGCTTGGAAGTCTTCTATTGGGCCAGGAGGGCGATAGACAATATGAGCGGTAATGGTGCAGTTGGGGGAGAGGACAATTTTGACTTGGAGGTAGTCGTTGTTGCTGTGTAGGGATTTATCTATCTTTCTAATACTATAGCAGTCCTTAGCGATGATTGCGACACCGCCACCTTTAGAGGGGCGATCTTGTCTGGTGATGGAGTAGCCAGAAGGGAGTGCCAGGGAGAGCGCAGGGCCAGAGGCCTCGTGTAGCCAGGTTTCAGATATGAAAAGGTCAAGGTCATGGGTGGTTATGAGGTTGTGAATGTCTAGAGCGTGGGCGCTGATGGATCTGGCATTGATCAAGGCACATTTGAGGTGGGGTTCTGTGACGACTAGGGAGGGGTCTGTGGGAGGAGGGGGTGAGGTGATGGGTATGGTCGGTGTGGGGCTGGGGGCTCCAGTGGTGTTGTGGTGGGGGGCAGCAGAGGAATTGCATATCATGTATTTTGCACTGGGGGGCGCAGTTTCAGTGGTGGTGGGCATGGATGGGGAGAAATTGCGGGTAGAGGTGGTACATTTAGGTGTGGGGTGGAGTGTATCATTTGCTACTGTATAGGGGGTAATTGAGAAGGCTTTAGGCTTTGTGGTTAAGCGCCCGAGTATGGCCATGTAGGTGGGTGGGGTGGGTTGTGAGATACGGGATACTGTAACAACAGTTCTTGTAAAAACGGAGCAATCACAGTGACTGTTCTTGGCCCTGGTAGGACAAGGTCAAGGCCCTGGTACATACCAGACTCTTCCCCTTGACAGTGTGATAAGGCATCCGCGACTTGATTTTCGGTTCCAGGAATGTAGGTAATCTGGAAATCAAATTGCAAGAAGAAATATGCCCATCGGGCATGATGAGTGTTAGTGCACTCCATCTGTTGAAGGATCCGAAGATTTCTATGATCTGTGCGAATCAAGAAACTATATGTAGTTCCTTGCAAGAGATGATGCCATTCCTGACAAGCTAATTTAATGGCCAACAGTTCCTTCTCTAGCACTGAATAGTTACGTTCACTGCTCGTCAGGGTCTTTAAATAATAGGCCACAGAATGTTCCATACCATCCTCTGTCTTTTGCAGAAGAACCGCCCCCACAGCACCTACAGAGGCATCAGTCTCTAGAATTAATGGTTTATTCTGGTTAGGTTGCACCAGAATTGGTGCTGAGGTGAATCGTTCCTTGAGTTGTTGGAAAACCTCTTTCTGTTCTTGGTCAAAGTCAAACTTAACTCCTTTCTTGAGTAAGGCTGTTATGGGTTGTACGAGTTTGGAGAAATCGGGTATGAATTGTCTGTAGAAGTTCGCCAGCCCAAGGAATCTTTGTATTTCCTTGACATTTTGTGGTTCTTTGCAGTTCTAGATTGCTTGACTCTTACTGGGATCCATCTGTATACTCTCTCTCTCTAGAGAGAGAGAGAGAGAGAGAGAGAGAGAGGATAAACCACAAATATGATACTGACGTTGCTTCAAACTGGCATTTTTTGGGTTTGACCAGTAGTTGGCGAGTGTGAAGACAGTGTAGCACTTCCTTGACTTGACGTCGGTGGTCTTGTAGGGTTTGAGAGAAGACCAAAATATCGTCTAGATAGACCACCACGGATGAAAACAGTAAGTCTGAGAAGATCTTATCCATGAATCTTTGAAATATGGCTGGGGCATTTACAAGTCCAAACGGCATTACTCAGTATTCAAAGAGTCCCAATGGGGTCCGAAATGCCATCTTCCACTCATCACCCTCACGGATCCTCAGGAGGTGATAATCACCCCTGAGGTCCAGTTTGGTGAAAAAGATTGATCCCTGTACAGCTTCCAGGATGTCTCTTATCAAAGGCATTGGGTATCGATCTCTGATGGTTATCTGGTTGTGACCTCGATAATCTATACAGGGCCTTAGTTCTGAGGACTCCTTCTTAGGTATGAAAAACAGCAAAGCACCACAGGAAGAACTGGATTCTTGAATAAGTCCATTCTGTAAATGTGCATCAAGGTATTCCCTTAATGCCCTTCTTTCTGGCAAAGATAAAGGGTACATGCATCCAAAAGGTACCTGTGCCTCTGGTAGTAGGTCGATGGCACAATCTTCTGTTCTGTGCAGTGGTAGGAATCTCGGTAAGATGTCCTTAAATACATCAGCGTAATCCTGGTACTGTAGGGGAATTCAAGAGACTGTCTTAGTCTTGGAAACTTCTGTCTTCTCCATCTCAGTCTTACTACAAAGCACATCCATACAGTGAGATCTGCAGAATGAAGAGTTGAAACTCAATCTATTAGAGGCCCAGTCTATGGGGGGGTTGTGCTTCCTCAACCATGGGATGCCAATGACAAGAGGGAAGTGCTCTGCTCTGGTGATATCGAACACCATGAATTCCTGATATTGCCCCATCATCATCCTTAGCGGAATAGATTCTTTGACTATGGGTCCTGAAGAAAGAGGAGTACCGTCCACTCCTTCAACTGGAATTGGCTTCTGTTTGAGCCGCTCTGGCACTTGGTTTTCTCGGGCCCAATCTACGTCAATGAAATTGCCAGCGGCTCCGCAGTCCAACATTGCCAAAACTTCAAGTGGTTCAGGACCAGACAACCATAATCGTACCTTAAAGACCATGAGACGATTGTCTTCATGCTCCTCTATTGGTCTAGTGTAGTAGCAAGGGTTGTAGGTTGTTCCCCCGACACTTCCCTTGCATAAGACCAGGGGCTGGCGTTTTCCTTCCTGCAAGGTAGAACTTCCAGACAGTTCCTAAGTAGATGCTTGGAGGAGCCACAGTACATACAAAGTCCGGCATCTCTGCGTCTCTTGCGCTCCTTGGGGGTCAAAGGTCCACGTGTTGTTCCTATCTGCATTGGTTCTTCGTTAGTAGGAACTTCCTTGGGAGGTTGGCGGGAGAGGCTCGAAGGAGGGAAAGAACAAGGTCTTCTCTTGGCGTTGTTCAAGCAAACGAAATTCAATCTGTAAATAGCCAAAGTCATAAGTTCCTGGAAGGAAGCAGGTCGTGCAATACAGGCCAGCTCATCTTTTATATTGTCATGTAGTCCTCGCCTGAATATGGTCTGTTTGGCCGAGTCCGGCCAATCGGCTTTCGCTGCCTGTCTCCGAAAATCTACATATATAGGTCTATACATCTGTGGTTCCTTGTCGGACATTCAAGATAGCTTCAAATGAGGTGTATAACACCTTTGGGCGATCAAACCGTTCTCTGAATAGTCCTAGAAAACGGCCAAAGTCATTCAGTGCTTGATCATTGTTTGTCACTAGTGGGGTTGCCCATGCTAATGCGTTACCAATTAGGTTTGCGATGATGAACCCCACTCTGGATCTGGCGGTTTCATAGGTGTGTGGTCTGAAGGTAAAATAAACCTGACTTGCGTCTAAGGAATCCTTCAGACCTCCCGGATGGCCATCATACTTCCCGTAAGATAAAGTCATAGGTGGTAGGTCTCCTCGAGCTTCTCTATGCAATACCACCTGTTGATGAAGGCCCACATTTTCTGTCTTTAAGGCTTGTACCTCAACAGTGAGGTTCTGCATGACCGCAACTAATTCTTGATATTGTTCCAAGGACGCCATAGGAATCTGTTGGCGTTGTATTCTGTCAGATAGTGGTTTAACTTCCCCAACCTCCTCCTCACCTGAGCCTTCTGGTGAACTGTCCTTGGGGTCTGTTGTGGTCTACTTCTGAGACTTCCGGTTGTCTTGTGTTGGTCTTTCCTTGGCTGATTTTTTCTTTTTGTCGTGCAAGTAGGGTCTAGCTTCCTCAGAGGCCACCTTGGCAGGGAGTGGTACCTGCCCTAGGGGAACCCCGAGGAGCTAAGCCCCAAAGACCAGGGAAAAAGACTATTGGCACAAAAAAAACCCTGGTAGTCTTCAAGATGAACAGTTGGGAATTGTCCAGAACTGGATGTTGAATAGAAGATATTATTCAGGTTCCAAATCCTCAGTAAGTCTTGTCTCAATCCAGGAATGGCGGTAGTAAATACTGGTTGCTGTTGCAAGGTGGTGATGGTCCTCAAATACATATATGAAGTAATAATGCGGAATGGGAACTCCTAGTCAGAAAGGATCTATAAACAGACTGCTCTAGGGTGTAAGTGTGCACAGAGAGAAAGAGAAAAGTCCCACTAAAAGACGCATAAGGTAAGAATACAAAAGAATAGTCAGAGCAGGCTTGCAGGAAACCCACAAGAAGAATCGGAAATTCCGTGCAACTAGAGCAAGGTAAGTCAGGTAGTCAACAAAGGCTTGCGGTGGTTCCGCGAAAGAAAGACCAGCACCGAAGTAGGATCCGGAAAAACCCAGGGTAAACGAGGTAAGCGCGAAAGAGGAGGAGTTGCGGGAAGCCGCAAGGAGTACAGATGAGTACTACAGGCAAAGAATAGAAAACCACAATGGAGAGGAGATAGAAATGCAGAAGACCGCGAAGCGGAATTCGTACCACAGAGTGAGATGAAAATGCAGAACACGGCTGGAAATGCTGACAGGACAAGAAGCGAGAAAGGTAAACAAACAACCGGCAAGGCACCGGAAAAGAAAGCTAGAAAGCTACGAAGGCTGTAATACACAAAACCAGAAAAGCGGAAGACAGTACAAGAGAAAGGGTGGAGGGTTCCCACAAAAGCTAAGGAACCGGGAAGGAAAAATACAAAGGTAGAATATTAAGCGGAGAACACTCGGCAGAGTATTACCAAGCGCTGTAGCGAAAGGGAACAGATGCAACGCGCCGAGCCATGGGCGTGGTTAGTATTTATATATTTAGCCGCCATGTTGGATGAGGACTAGACAGTGACACCAAGTTCCCTGAAAGAAGCTAATATCTCCAGGCATTCCATACCTTCCACAGGCGAATCCTGACAGATATTTCCTTGGACAGCTCATTGAAGAAGTGGGTGACATTGTCGGATCTCAATACATCGCACCCCACCCAACAAGGGAAAACCTCGCTGATCAAAAATGTGCCTGCACATTTGGCATCTGGATGTGCACAAGGACCTGCCTCTGCCCATTGGGAGAAGGGACACACAATCATGTAGCAGTCTTTCTCCCGTGTCTGCGTAGTCGATGGCCAACTCATGGAATTGACCTGTTGGGCCTGGCAGGGTACATTGAATAGTTCTTAATGTATGGCTGGTACTGTAAGATTGACAAATAGTGCACTGAATTACCATTTTAGCAAGTATCTCCTGCAGATTGGGGACATGTCAGTCTTTTATTTCGAGGCAATATGGTATTTTGACACGTGGGATGGATGATGCAGCTGGTGGAGAGTGACCAGTAGCAGCTACTGTGGTATGACCGCCTTTCCTGTTGTTTCCTGTCGCCACAATAAATCTGTCGGCGACTGTTTACAACCCCTCTTTTGCCACAGGTCCTTCTCTTCCTGGGGAGAATGGCCTTGCAATTCAATAATCTGGGCAATGTATAACGAGTTGTAAGATTCAGGTTGTTGCGCTTGTCCTTGTGCTATCACTGGGTATTCTGGGATGCTGGGTACAGGGAGATATGCTTCTTGTTTGGCTGTCATTGGCACGGGCAGTGGATTTCACCACTGCCACCATGGAGGGTTGGGTAAAGTGCTTCTATTAGTTTGTCTTACAATGCTGCATGTTGTATGGGGGACCCGTCAGCCCTCCTATACCCTCTCTTCTTCCACCATGCCAGCCCTGAATGCACCGTAGTGGTGACGTATGCTGAGTCAGAGTAAAGTCATTCAATGAGTGCTACAAGCTCTGCTGCTAGGGCCGAACAGTGCATGGATAGTTTTATTTGCACAATCACTTCATATTCTCTGTCCACTAGGTGGAAAAACCGTTGCACCAGTGTGCCCCAAACCCGTCCCCTGGTCAATACTTGCAAACCCATCAATGAAAATGACCTCCCCCCTCTTTGAGCAAGTTGTCTTTAGCCTTTGGTATGTCCTCCTCTTCCCCTTTGAATATTGCAGAGTCATGCTTTCCAAGGTCTAGGTCAGTACACAGTTCTGTGAGAAAGGTGGCAGGGTTTACAGTCTTGCATCGTACTATGTGTATGTGTGGGCAAGACAGAATGACCTTGTTTGTCGATGCCCGTTGTGTAGTAAGAGTTGATTTTGATCACTCGAGGATGGCAAATACAGCATGCTCCATGTACAGTGTTGCTTTCATGGCCACTGGTCATTGGCCAGTCACTTCACATCCTGCAGGGTCCCAATGGACCCAGTCTTGGCGCCTTTGGCACCAAGCTCATGATAAAGTGTGCTTTGTACACAGACTGTTGAAGGCACGTGCATCTGGGCAGGGCGGAGCCCGAGCAATGCATGGAAGGCACGTGCAGAAGGCAGGTGGAGTGGCTATGTGGGGCCTCAGGGCGAGGCCTAAAGAGAGTGGCTGGGGCCAGGCTATATAAGCCGGCCCCACCCGCATGCTGGCGCTTCGCGTTAGTCTGCTAGAGCAGCTTAACGCTTACCGCCATTCATAAGACCTTACCTGTTTCAGCACGTGTATCCTCAGTTTCCGGAACACTCCAGCATCTTACCTTAAGGTCAGCCACAACATCACCTCACTTCTGCAGCTACTCCAGCATCTTACCTTGAGGTCAGCCACACCATCGCCTCACTTCTGCAGCTACTCCAGCATCTTACCATAAGCTCAGCCACAACATCGCCTCACTTCTGCAGCTACTCCAGCATTTTACCTTGAGGTCAGCCACACCACCGCTTCACTTATGCAGCTACGCGCGCATCTTACCTGAGTCAGCCGCACCTTTGCTGTAAGCACTGCTATCGCTTCACTTCGGCAACTACACGTGCATCTTACCTGGTTCAGTCGCACCATCGCTGGAAGCACTGCTATCGCTTCCCCTTCTGCAGCCACGCGCATATCTTACCTGGATCTGCAGATCCTCACGGGTGCCGTCTGGCATCCTTACCAGTCCCGAAACTTCCATCAACACGGGATCTTCTTCCAATGCACCATTCTCGAGGATCTTCATCTCCGGCCGCCTGTCAGAGTTCAGAAACCACCCATCAAGCACCGATCAGCATGAACCTGCAAAGGGAAAGGAAACACAAGGTTAGCACTTGCATAGACTTTCATACTCTAAGTAGCGAGCTTCAGGTAGAGGCCATTTACCTCTGGTAGCTCCTCCGGAGTAGACTTTTTCATCACACGTTCCTGGGTCATCTTCATACCTACAGGAGATGAAAAGGACAATATAAAGTTACGGACAATAATCAATGAGGAAGATTAACACTATCAATAACAATAATCATAGTTACAAAACTTAACTTCAAGACGGAATGGTCGCAGCCGGTCTGGACCTTCACGCCAAGGACCAGTGATGCAACTAGGTCCATCTACGGCACCCCTGCTGGAAGAAAGCAGGATGGAGAGCTCATCTTTCAATCAAAACAGGTGAGACTGCATGGGCAAACTCTTGCTCACAACCTTCTGGCACGCAAGGGTTGAGGGGAATCCCGACGTCAGTATGCCATTTTCACTGTCTTTCATCTTCTCTCAGGAGCGGAACCAGTGTCCTGGGTCCTTGACAATGCAGTGGCTAGGGGAGAGAGCTGATCCACGGGAGCCAGGTCCAGGGAGGACTCCAACCCCACCGCCCCCGCGGAGACCAGGTGAGCGTAACAGAATGCCAAGCCTCTCCGAATCTCTGCCTGGGTGTTATGTATGTTTCAGAGACTGACCAGTTGGCTCAATTGTTGGGGGGACTACGAGCTGAAGAACATTCCTCCAGACAAGAGACTAATTCGTTAAGAAGGGATCTTGTTGTTGCACGAAAAGAACCGACAAACTGGCAATGCAGGTACTTCAAACACATGCAGGGGAAGTTCCACTACCTGGTATTGCCCAACCCTTTGCAAGTGGTGCTCCCAGGGACTGTACTGTTGGCTCCAACCGAATGATTTACCGGCGACCCCAACAAATACGCAATATTTATGAATCAGTGTCTCCTGCATTTTATGTGCCATCCAGGGACTTTTCTGAATGACAGTTGCATAGTGGCCTTCGTACTTTCATATTTAGGAGGCAGTGCTGCAGACAGGTCAATACCATTGGTCGATCAGGATGACCCAGTACTCCACAACTTTGGGGGGTTCCTGCAGGAAATGGAAAAGTTGTTTGCGAGACACTCCCAAGGACAAGCTCTGGATAATGAACTATTGTCTCTAAGACCGGGAAATCAGGAATTATTGACATATATAGCCACCTTTTAATCGCCTCATTGCACAAACCAACTGGCCCGAAGAAAAAAGGACCACGTTATTCCATCGAGGATTGCATGGGGTATTAAAGGATGTGCTAGCCCAAGTGGTCAATCCTCCCGAAGGTTGTACAGAGTACATTAATCTGGCGCTGCAACTGGACCGTAGATTACAAGACCGGAAATTAGATCGCACAAGAACTGAAGGGAGAACAGTATACATGCGAACCAGGGATAACCACGTCAAGGCTCATGAAGCGGTCGAACCCATGCAAGGGGGTTATGGGTCCCCATATCTAAGGCAGAGAGAGAAAAAAGGAGGCAACAACAGCTTTGTTTATATTGTGGCAAGGCTGGACACTTTCTGCGAGATTGCCCAACGAAACCTCCCAGGAAACCTGTAGGTGCAACCGATAATAACGATAACGAGCAAGACCAGGCTTCGGCTCCGGAAAACTCCAACACCCGACAAGGGTAGGGGTCCCCTTGTCGAGCGAGATAAAGAAAGCAGTTCAAACCTCACACCTAGTCATTCCGGTACTTATAGTCCACCCTCAGCAACCATCAAGGGTACACGCCTTGGAGGCGTATATCGACAGTGGAGCAGTTGGTAACTATATTGATCTTGATCTAGCCGCACAAATTGGCCTTCCTCTTCAGCATAAACCGCAGGCGGAAAACGTAACTGCAGTGGATGGTTCCCAACTATCCTCAGGACCAGTAACGCAACACACCAAAAAAGTTATGCTGATATGTCAGGACGGTCATCGAGAAGACATCTCTTTTGATCTTATTGGAGCACCACAGTTCCAGATGATCCTAGGAATGCTGTGGCTGGAGACCCATAATCCCAGAATAGACTAGAAAACACGAGTGCTGACCTTTATGCCAGAATGTACCAAAACCTGTTATCCTAAGAACTTGCAGAAACCCAAAACCAAAGCAAAGGCACTTCTGGCTCTTGCGAGCACTTTACCCCCGGAATATCTGGACTTTCAATGTATTCCAAAAGGAACAAGCAAATACTTTGCCCCTGCATAGACCCTATGACTGCCAGATCGACCTGATACCCGGGGCCCAAATCCTGTGCAGTCGAATATATGCCTTGATGGAGCAAGAAAATCAACACCTACGAACCTACCTAGATCAGTACCTGGTGAACGGATTTATTCATCCATCTAAGTCCCCTGAATCCTCCGCACTCTTCTTCGTACCCAAGAAGGAAGGAGACCTCAGAACGTGCATGTTAGGCGATCCTCTGCACACCACTCCGCTACACACCAGAACACTGCTCACATTTCCCCAACATGTCCTCCCACGGTTCGAGGCTCAAGTGATTCGGTGAACCCAAAGGACCGGAAACTCTGTACCAGCTATGGTGTACGGGCTCGATTGCAACCCTTTCTGCATTGGCAATTGCCTTGGAGAACGTGTAGCAGAAGGGGCGGTGTTACGTCTCCACGTCGATCACGTGATCCAGAGTGGCGTTCCTCACGTGACCTTGGTGGACGTCACATGACCCAGAGACGTCACATGACCCAGAGACGCACAGTATAAAGGTCTGAGAGACAGAACACTCATTGCTTCTCAGCTGTCTTCAGACTCTGTTTGGCGTTACGTATTGCTCCACTGTTACCTTTGATCATGGAACTCTACCTTGGACTCCTTCGGATACCCCTTTGTACCTTTGCTTGGAACTGTTTACCTGTTGCCGGATTTTGGATTGCATCCTGACTTGTCTTTGGATCATCCCTTGGTACTTCACTGAACTCCTACGCCATTTCCCTTCTGGGGATTCAAGTCACGCCTTCACTACTACAGGTGGGTGATCCTACATCCACGCTATCTTGCGGTCCTACTATTTCAGGGACCGCCGCATCATCTGAGTCTCGAACCTCTACTAGGTTTCCTGGGTTTTCCGAACACCCGATAGGTAAGACCTTTTAGATCCTTCGGTTTACTGAATATGTATTGTAGTTGCCTGGTACTTAACCTCGTTCCTTTTTGACAGCAGAATCGGTGTTCCAGAGGTTCCGTGGATCTGGGAAGTCATCTCCCACCTGTGGCCTCAAAGGTCGTACAGCGGGTTTCTTTTAGTTTCCCTGTACGTCACTTGGGGACGGAGGTCTCATCGGTCTACACGACACTCAAGTCAGAACAGACTGAGAAGCCTATAGTCGTGTTAGACAATGCAGGGATCCACGGAAGAACCCATAGCTGCTTTAGTCCAGGCGATTACAGTATTAAGGGCAGACATGGCCGTCACGAATACGGTGATCCACCAAAGGTTAGACTCCATACAGAGTGTTCAGCATTCCCTTCCTGCAGACCCTGAGTTCGGAGATACTAGTTCCTCAACCACACCTCCTCCCTTGGCTAATACTACAGTCCCAACTCCGGTGATCCTCCCAACCCTTTCCCCCCTGGCCGCTCCTGAACGTTTTCAAGGTGACCCCAAGAAATTCAGGACCTTCATTAACCAGTGCAAGTTACATTTCTTGTGCAGACCTTTGGCCTTTCCTACTTCCACTGCTAAAGCCGCCTTTGCCCTTTCCCATTTAGCCGGGACAGCTGCCGCTTGGGCTAATCCTCTGTTGGAGAATAATAACCCAGTCCTTTATGACTTTGATCTGTTAGTTCTAGAAATGTCACGAGTATTTGATACCCGACACAAGGCACAGTCTAGGGATCTGGAGTTGTTAGAACTAACTCAGGGTAGAAGGACTTTGATAGAATACATCACCCGGTTCAATCAATTAGTTGCTGAAACATCATGGCCAGAAAGCAAGCTGGCAGTTGTCTTTTATAGAGGGTTGAGTAACATAATGAAAGATGCTTTAGCAGTGATCCCTTCTATGCCCACTCAGTATCAGGAACTAGTTGATCTTGCACTACAAGTAGATGCACGGCGATCGGAGCGTAGAGCCGAGTTGGGGGTTTCTTCCCATCCTACACTTGCCAGTACTCCTGCTTCCAGTACGGAAGAACCTATGCAAGTGGGAGGTTTACGTAGCCCTATTACAACATCGGAGAGGGAACGTAGAAGGGTGGATAATGCATGCTTTTATTGTGGCACCACGGGACATTATGTGAAAGAGTGTCCTCGACGTTCCAAGAAGAGCCAGGTTTTTCGGACAGCTCGACCTTAGATCCGGAGAGCAGGTCGAGTGTTCAGTCTCCATCTCCGGGTACCCCTCTTGCTTTTGCTCTTGTTCAACCCGTCTCTGTAAACGCTACTCTATGTCCCTTTACAGGCCTTCTTCATGCAGTCACAATCATCATTGATTCAGGTGCTACTGGAAATTACATAGACATTGCTTTAGCCCATTCCCTCAATCTACCTTTAGTGGTAAAAACCCGACCTGAACCTGTTCAAGCCGTAGATGGCTCTGCGTTAGTTTCTGGTCCTGTCAGACACCAAACTGCACCTCTCTTGTTGAACATACAAGATATTCACACAGAGACCTTAAGTTTTGACTTAATCACCACACCTCAATTCGGTATCATATTAGGGATACCATGGTTACGTGAACACAATCCACTGATTAATTGGCAATCAGGCACTGTGCTCTTCGAATCCGAGATCTGTCAGAATTATTGTCTCCCGACCCATCAAACAACTGATACCCCTTCTCGGGCTTTGGGAGCCTTAGCTCAACTCATGCTGAGTGTTGATGGATCTGAGCTGGTGACTCCTCATACCGTTGGGGGGTTGGTGTCTGGGATTCCGTCTGAGTACAAAGCATTCGAATCAGTGTTTGATCGTGGCTCTTCTGAGGTACTACCTCCACATAGACCATATGACTGCCCAATCGAATTAATCCCTGATTCCACTATCCCTTCGGGCAGGATTTATTCGTTATCTCCTTCGGAGGAACTAGCTTTGAAAGAGTATGTACAGAACGCCCTTCGTTTAGGACACATCCGCCCCTCTACTTCACCAGCGGCAAGCCCTATATTTTTTGTACCTAAGAAAGAGGGGGATTTACGTCCTTGTGTGGATTATCGGCGTCTTAATGCCATCACAAAAAAGGATAGGTATCCAATTCCGTTAATCACACCCCTTCTGGACCACTTATCACATGCTTCTGTTTTCACCAAGCTTGATCTGCGCGGCGCATACAATCTAGTACGCGTTCGCGAGGGCGATGAGTGGAAAACTGCTTTCTGTACTCGTTACGGCTTGTATGAATACCTAGTCATGCCCTTTGGTCTGTGTAATGCCTCGGCCACATTCCAACGCTTTATGAATGACATATTCAGGGATATATTGGATGTATACATGGTTGTGTACTTGGACGACATCTTGATCTTTTCTCGTAATCTTGATGACCATGTAAAACATGTCCGAGAAGTACTATCCCGTCTCAGAGAACATTCCTTATTTGCCAAACCTGAGAAATGTCAGTTTCATAAAACGTCTGTTGAGTTTCTGGGATTTCACATTACTCCGGGAGCGTTATCCATGAACGATTCCAAGGTCAGAGCAATCTTAGAGTGGCCAGTGCCCCAAACACTCAAGTCCTTGCAGTCCTTTTTGGGCTTCGCCAACTTTTATAGGCGTTTCATTTCCTCCTTTTCCACAATCGTTGCCCCGCTCACGGCCCTGACCAGCCCTCAGGTACCCTATCGTTGGCAAAGGGAACATCAGGAGGCTTTTGTGGCTTTGAAAACCGCTTTCACTACCGCACCGGTGCTCCAGCACCCCAATCCTGATCTTCCATTCATAGTTGAGGCGGATGCCTCTTCTCTTGCTCTCGGGGCGGTATTGTCCCAATCATGTCCTACAACAGGCAAATTACACCCAGTGGCATACCATTCCCGTAAGTTCTCCAGTACTGAGACTCACTACACCGTTACGGAGAAGGAACTCCTGGCTGTCATGGACGCCTTTCGTGTTTGGCGCCATCATCTTCTGGGGGCTAAACATCCAATCACTGTATACTCAGATCATCGAAATTTACAGGATCTGGCTTCATTGAAGTGCATTAATAGCAGACAGGTTCGGTGGCATCTTTTCCTCTTTTGATTTTCATATTATGCATCGTCCTGGAACTTCACATGGTAAAGCAGACGCCTTGTCACGTTCCCCGGGTGGGGTCGAGTTGCCAACCTTCCCTGACACTGTTCTCGGAAAGAGTCATGTAATTTGTCTCTGTACACCCTCATTGTCATTATTAGACTCGGTCCGATCCTGGACTAGCATTCATTCCGAACAGTTGCGAGAATGGGACCCCGTGTATTCTGATGGTTTGCCTTTCGTGCATGAACGCCTGTTTCTTCCCACACCTGACACTCGTAATCTGGCCCTTGAGTGGTCTCATGATGCTCCTTTTAATGCCCATCCCGGTCAGGAGCGCACTTTAGATCTTCTCAAGCGCTGGTGTTGGTGGTCCTCTATGAAGTGCGATGTGGGGTGTTATGTCAATTCGTGCGCAGTGTGTGCTCAGGCTAGACATCGGAGAGGCCGACCGGTTGGGTTACTACTTCCGCTTCCGGTACCTCCCAGACCTTGGCATACACTGTCTATGGATTTCGTTACCGATCTCCCCAAGTCACAAGGTTTTGACTCCATCTGGGTAGTGGTGGACACGTTCACAAAAATGGCTCGTTTTGTTCCTTGTAAGGGTATTCCTTCGGCTCCGGTCTTGGCGGACTTGTTTTTTGAACACGTGTTCATATTATTTGGACTCCCTTCGGTCATTATATCCGATCGAGGATCACAGTTCACCTCTCGTTTTTGGAGGTCGTTGACTAAATTGTTAGGCATTGATACAAGGTATTCTTCGGCCTATCATCCTGAGACTGATGGGCAGACTGAAAGGACGAATCAATCCATGGAGCAGTATCTTCGCTGCCTTATATTGGAACACCAGACCTCCTGGTTGGCCCTTATACGGCTTGCTGAGTTTGCATACAATAACGCGGCTCATTCAGCTACAGGTTATTCGCCCTTCTACGCCCTCTACGGCCAACATCCCAAGGTCTTGCCGGTCCCTGATGCTTCTATTTCTTCAAATCCTGCGGCCATGACATGTCTTAGGGATCTGTCTGCTATACATGCTAGTACTGTGGTCCATCTCACTGAAGCAAAGGCTTCTATGAAGGCCCGTGTGGATGGCAAACGTCTAGCTGCTCCTCCTTTGGTGGTGGGTTCTAGGGTCTGGTTGTCTTCACGTCATCTTCGCCTAGTGGGTTGCCGGAAATTGCTGCCTCGTTTTGTCGGCCCGTATGTGATCTCTCAGGTTGTGAACCCGGTGGCGTTTCGTCTGGTGCTTCCTAGTTCTTGGCGTATCCATCCTGTATTCCATGTCTCCCTCCTCAAGCCTTGTCCCGACTCTGTCCGTCTCAGAGCCCCTGTTGCGCCGGTGTCCCTGGCCTCTCCTGATGTCTTTGAGGTGTCGGCCATTTTGGGGTCCCGATGGTTTAGGGGTAGGCTCCAGTATCTGGTGGATTGGAAGGGTTACGGCCCGGAGGAGCGTTCTTGGGTTTCCGCCTTGGATCTGGACGCCCCTCGGTTGGTGGCCCGCTTCCATAGGGATCATCCGTCCTGCCCACGGGGTCGTGGGCCATTGGGGAGGGGCTATGTTAGGCGATCCTCTGCACACCACTCCGCTACACACCAGAACACTGCTCACATTTCCCCAACATCTCCTCCCACGGTTCGAGGCTCAAGTGATTCGGTGAACCCAAAGGACCGGAAACTCCGTACCAGCTATGGTGTACGGGCTCGATTGCAACCCTTTCTGCATTGGCAATTGCCTTGGAGAACGTATAGCAGAAGGGGCGGTGTTACGTCTCCACGTCGATCATGTGATCCAGAGTGGCGTTCCTCACGTGACCTTGGTGGACGTCACATGACCCAGAGACGTCACATGACCCAGAGACGCACAGTATAAAGGTCTGAGAGACAGAACACTCATTGCTTCTCAGCTGTCTTCAGACTCTGTTTGGCGTTACGTATTGCTCCACTGTTACCTTTGATTACGGAACTCTACCTTGGACTCCTTCGGATACCTCTTTGTACCTTTGCTTGGAACTGTTTACCTGTTGCCGTACTTTGGATTACATCCTGACTTGTCTTTGGATCATCCCTTGGTACTTCACTGAACTCCTACGCCATTTCCCTTCTGGGGATTCAAGTCAGGCCTTCACTACTACAGATGGCTGATCCTACATCCACGCTATCTTGCGGTCCTACTATTTCAGGGACCGCTGCATCATCTGAGTCTCGAACCTCTACTAGGTTTCCTGGGTTTTCCGAACACCCGATAGGTAAGACCTTTTAGATCCTTTGGTTTACTGAATATGTATTGTAGTTGCCTGGTACTTAACCTTGTTCCTTTTTGACAGCAGCATCGGTGTTCCAGAGGTTCCGTGGATCTGGGAAGTCATCTCCCACCTGTGGCCTCAAAGGTTGTACAGCGGGTTTCTTTTAGTTTCCCTGTATGTCACTTGGGGACGGAGGTCTCATCGGTCTACATGACACTCAAGTCAGAACAGTGCATCGATTACAGAGCTTTAAACCAAATTACGGTTACAAATAGGTATCCTCTACCACTCATCACAGAACTACTCGACCAGGTAAAGAGAGCTCGGATCTACATGAAGCTAAACCTCTGGGGGGCTTATCACCTCGTACGAGTTAAAAGTAGCGACGAGTGGAAAACAGCATTTTGGACCAAATATGGACTTTTTGAGTATCAGGTGATGCCCTTCGGGTTATGCAATACACCAGCGGCATTTCAGTTCTTCATGATCAATGTACTCCACAAACTATTCGATGTCTGTGTTCTTGTTTACAGCGACGATATCCTCATCTATTCGCAGTCCAAGGAAGATCATGTGGGCCATGTAAGAGCTGTGCTGGAAAAGCTCTGTCAGCACCGATTGTTTGCCAAACTGGAAAAATGCTCCTTGCACATCACGGTGGTTGAATTTTTGGCATTTATCCTTACTCCAGAGTGTTCGAATGGACACGCGCAAGGTTGAGGCTATCCTCAAATGGCCTTCCCCGACCTCTACCAAAGGGGTACAAAGCATGTTGGGATTTGCTAATTTTTACAGATGCTTTATACCACAATTCTCTCAGATCGTCCATCCAATTACATCCCTTTTAAAGAAGAATATGAAAATGTTATGATCCGCCGAATCAGAGAGCCATTTTCAGGAATTGAAACAAGCCTTCACCTCAGCGCCTGTACTTCGACATCCTCGACCTGATCAACCCTATGTGGTTGAAACAGACGCCTCCAGCATTGCCATGGGAGCCGTGCTATCGCAAAAGGACCCTTAGACGGAGCAACTCCATCCCATAGCATTTTGGTCTTGCAAATTTTCAGCACCCAAAAAGAACTATGCAATTACCGACAAAGAACTCTTGGCAATCAAATGAGCCTTCAAGACCTGGAGACACTACCTATTAGGGGCCAAACACACAGTCACTGTTATTATTGATCACCGTAATCTACAATATTTAAAAACAGCTAAAGCTCAGTCCTCACGTCAACTCCGCTGGGCTTTATTCTTTGCTGAGTATGATTTTATAATAACCTATCGACCAGGAGTGCGTAACGGAAAGGTAGACGCCCTATCGAGAATGGGAGAGGACCAAGAAGCCTTCAATCCAGTCGACCCCATTGCCATTATCCCCGAAGAATGGATTCAACACCAGATTGCCGTAACTACCTGCTGGGAAGACTTAAAAATTGATCCCCAAAGTCAGATGGACTAGTCTGCCCAGAAGGAATGGTTGATGAAGGGGGATCAATGTTCTGTCAAAGACAATCTGCCGCACCAAAATAATGGCGAACTATCACGAGTCACTGGTGGAAGGACACCCTGGAATTGCCAAGACTAGAGCCAAAATCCATGCCAATTATTGGTGGCCCTCTTGGAGGAAGGATGTAACCCAGTTTGTTACCACTTGTGGTGTCTGCGCACAAAACAAAGCCCAAAAACTAAACCCTGCAGGGCTATCGAGACCATTAGGAGTACCACTGACACCATGGCATACTTTGTCACTGGACTTCATTACCGACCTGTCACCCTGTGATGGGTTTAATACGATATTAGTAGTGGTAGACCTATTCTCCAAGATGGTGCATTTTATCCCACTGAAAGGACTTCCCACCGCTGCTACTCTGGTCACAGTATTTCTGGAACAAATCGTTCGACTGCATGGTTTACCATCTGTACTGGTTTCTGACCGGGGAACTTTTTGGAAAAGATGTTGTAAGATAGCCCAAATTGACATCCGGCTTTCCACGAGTCATCACCCCCAAACCGATGGTCACACGGAAAGGACGAACCAGACGCTGGAACAATACCTGAGATGTATGTTGCAACTAACAGGAGGGTCCTGGAAAAACATTCTCTGGCTAAGCGAATTTGCATACAACAACTCTATTCACACCAGCACTGGGCAGACCCCATTTTACACAGTGAATGGTCGACACCCCCAGAACATCCTCTTTTGATCCCCTTGACGAGTTGGAGATGCCGGCTGTTATATCATTGCATAGGATAATCACTCACTCCCTTAAAGAAGCCACCGAAAACTTGAACCGTGCTAAGAAGCAACAAAAGAAATGTGCCGACCAACATAGGAGAGAGGCTCCACAATATCACGTCGGGGATAAAGTGTGGTTGGCATCCAAACACATTCCATTAAAATGACCCAGTGCATTTTGGCCGTGATACTTGCGACCATATCCGATTAAGGCCATAATAAACCCTGCGGCCATGAAATTGGATTTACCATCCCACATGCAAATCCACCCAGTTTTTCACGTCTCTCTTCTAAAGCCAGTGAAACCGGACACACGAATTTCAACACCACCTGAACTGGAGGGTATCGCAGGGGAACTGGGGAATGAGGTCAAAAACATCCTGGACTCCAAGAAAGTAAGCTCAAAACTTTATTATCTCATTGACTGAGAGGGCTACGGGCCGCAGGATCGTACTTGGGAAGCAGCCGAGTTTGTTCATGCTCCACGACTCATCAAACAATTTCACCGGAACAACCCCACCAAACCGGGACCTGAGGGAAGGACAATCCTGAGAGGGGCCTTGAGGGGGAGTGCTGTCATGGCCACTGGTCATTGGCCAGTCACTTCACATCCTGCAGGGTCCCAATGGACCCAGTCTTGGCACCTTTGGCATCAAGCTCATGAAAAACACAGACTGTTGAAGGCATGTGCATCTGGGCAGCGCGGGCCCTAGCAATGCATGGAAGGCCCGTGCAGAAGGCAGGAGGAGTGGCAAGGTGGGGCCTCAGGGCGGGGCCTAAAGGGAGTGGCTGGGGCCAGGCTATATAAGCCGGCCCCACCCGCATGCTGGTGCTTCACGTTAGTCTGCTAGTGCAGCGTAATGCTTACCGCCATTCAGAAGACCTTACCTGTTTCAGCACGTGTATCCTCAGTCTCTGAAACCCTCTAGCATCTTACCTTGAGGTCAGCCACACCATCGCCTCAATTCTGCAGCTACTCCAGCATCTTAACTTGAGGACAGCCACAACATTGCCTCACTTCTGCAGCTACTCCAGCATTTTACCTTGGGGTCAGCCACACCATTGCCTCACTTCTGCAGCTACTCCAGCATCTTCTTGAGGTCTGCCACACCACCTCTTCACTTCTGCAACTACGCGCGCATGTTACCTGAATCAGCCGCACCTTCACTGGAAGCACTGCTATCGCTTCCCCTTCTGCAGCCATGCACATATTTTACCTGGATCTGCAGATCCTTGCGGGTGCCGTCCGGCATCCTTACCAGTCCCGAAACTTCCATCAACATGGGATCGTCTTCCGACGCACCATTCTCGAGGATCTTCATCTCCGGCCGCCCTGTCGGAGTTCGGAAACCGCCCATCAAGCACCGATCAGCTGCACCTGCAAATTGAAAGGAAACACAAGGTTAGCACTTGCATTGACTTTCATACTCTAATCAGCAAGCTTCAGGTAGAGGCCATTTACCTCTGGTAGCTCCTCTGGAGTAGACTTTATCATCACACGTTCCTGGGTCATCTTCACACCTACGGGAGAGAGAAAAGACAATATTGGGTAACGGACAATAATCATGGAGGAAGATTAACACTATCAATACGAACAATAATCATAGTAAAAAACTTACCTTCAAGACGGAATGGTCGCAGCCGGTCTGGACCTTCACGCCAAGGACCAGTGACGCAACTAGGTCCATCTACAGCGCCCCTGCTGGAAGAAAGCAGGATGGAGAGCTCATCTTTCAATCAAAACAGGTGAGCTTACCTGGGCAAACTCTTGCTCACAACCTTCTGGCACGCAAGGGTTGAGGGGAATCCCGACGTCAGTATGCCATTTTCACTGTCTTTCATCTTCTCTCAGGAGCGGAACCAGTGTCCTGGGTCCTTGACAATGCAGTGGCTAGGGGTAGAGAGCTGATCCACGGGAGCCGGGTCCAGGGAGGGCTCCAACCTCACCCCAACACCACAGCGGAGACCAGGTGAGCGTAACAGTTACTGAACATCCCATGAGAATTGTGGAGCTTTTCTCAATTGCAAATGCTGCAGCCACAAGTGCCTGTTTGGAAGGGAACTGGCCTTGCATCACTGAATCTAGCACCCCGCTGTAATGGGCCAATGGCTTGTAGCCCATAGTGCTTTTCTGTGTGAGTACTGTAGTCATCATTTGACCATTAGAAATGTGTAAAACAGATAGAACTCTTGGGTGTAGTCAGGGGTTGCCAGCACTGGTGCCGTACAGATAACCTCTTTCAGGTCATAGGACTGGTAAGAATGTCATCTGTTCACATTATCTTTTTTTTCTGTCTTTTGTGCCTCCTTCAGGTCCTGCAACAGGGGTCTGGTGTATGCTGCGTAATCTAAAATCCATGGCTTGCAATAATTACACAGCCCGAGGAATTTCTGCATATCTTTAACTGTTTGTGGCTGGGGGGGGGGGCACTGCGCACTGAGGCGGCGTGCTCAGGTATGATTTTCTTCCCATGAACATATATCAGTTGTCCTAGATAGAGTACTTCCTGGAGACAGCATACAATGGGTACAAAGTAGACAAAGCAGCACTAACAGTTGCAAGAGAGTGACGGAGTCGCTTTGGCACTGCTGTTCACTGTCGCTGCACACTAGCAGATCGTCCACATATTGAATGATAATGCTGGACAGTTGGATGTTTCCTAGATCAGCATGTAAGATTCTATTAAAGATGCTAGGGGATTCGCCATACCCTTCGGGCAGTTTTGTATGTTTGAACCTCATTCGGCTATGCGTAAACGCAGTGAGATAGTGCGAGTCCGGATGCAGATGTATGGAAAAGAAGGCATTCTTCAGATCCACCACAATGAAATATGTTGCTTGCTTGTGGATGCTGCACAAAATGATCTCGAAATTCAGCCTGGACAATGTCTTTTAGGGGGCGGAGATCCTTGATCATTCCCCCTTTTGCCTTTTGCATCGGGTATATCGCTGTGTTACAGGGGAAGTGGAGGGTACAATAATTCCTTGGTTAAGGAGTGCAGTGATGGTGTACGGTATTCCTTCCTTTGTTTCTGTGGACAAGGGATATTACTTTACCCGAGGCAGTACTGTGCCTGATTTGAGAGTTATTCTTACAGGTGTAACGCCCTGCAAGAACCCTACATCGTGGGCGTTGGTTGTCCATAGTCGCTCAGGGACATGCTCTAGATCTGTGTCGGTGAAGGAGGGTGGGGTGACAAGAGCCAATCCGGGAACATTTCACCTTACAATACTGCACCATAATCTCATAGGGGATGCAGATAGCCAATACTATTTCCCCAATCGTCAACCCGATCCTCAAATCCCCAAACAACTTTGTATCTGTTACCACAACAATTCTCTTCGCTGATATCACCAAGCCTTGTAAATCCAGCAAGAGTATAGTCCCTGCCACAAGTTCAGAGGTCACAACAGGCCTAAAGATAATCAGATGGTACTCGCCAACATGCTTTACCAATTTGGGGCACTGCATCAAGTAAAACCGTGATCCCCTAAACAAACATATCAAGGTTCACAGGGGTGCCACGGACCACCACCTCTCCTCCCCTGGCCTGAATGATCAATATTGCTCTCATTACACACTATCCCCTGATTTGTAAAGGATATGGTCATGTTCAATTTGCTGAGGATGTCACGCCAGAGCAAATTTACAGGGGAGGTTTCTGAATATAGTAAGGGTGCACGCACCTCTTTTCCTCCTATTTTGATTGGTACTTCTTCTGTGTATGGAACCGTGGCGACAGCCCTTGAGAAGCCAGGATTCCCTCCTATGACACTCAACCCCTATATGGAGCCACTGTCTGTGAGAAACCTGAAGGTGTCTCCTTAGTGAGTCCACAGGGATCTATCATCCAGGTGGCCAGGACACCGCTATCGCTATTGGATCCAGTTCCTGGGGGTGGACCAGTGAGGGAAGATCACCTGGATGGGGGGTCTTTGGGGAATGAGACATTGACGGGTGAGACGCGGTATCCCCCTTCTTCTTTCAACAACGTTCCTCCAGCCTACCACGTAGGATATTCCAAAACACTGTCCCCCCTTTCCACATGAACACTTTTGCACGACAACGGACTAACACCAGGGCCATTTACCTGATGTGTCCCAATACCAGGGTCAGGCAAAATCAGGCAATTGACCAGAATCACACACACCTGACGGCCTTTCCCTTCCACACAGGGATAAAAGGTGGAGCATAAAAGCACAGGTCGAGCAAGGCATAGCGTACCACATGAGAGCTAACTCAGCACAGCAGTTCAAAAGGAGGAGAAAGATGGTGCAGACAAAAAGGGTGACAAGGAGAGAAGCAACTTTGTCCTTTTCATCCAAGCCCTGTGAAACCTCTGCAGAAAGTATAAGACTACCAACGATAGTCGGCGTGTGTTGCAACAGATGTCTACGGTACACAAGACCCTCCTCCGCTGATAATCAAGCTGGGGAAGGACGCTGGTCTCGGTGATATTAACCTTGACTCCAAGAATAAAGAAACACACGCGGTTCATCACAGCCAGTGAGTGAGGGGAGAATCAATAAGAAACCAAACTATGTTGAACGTAAAGTACCCAACGGCTAATTTGAACTTTGAAAGGCTTAATGATACATTGATAAAAGAAGGGGAAAACCAGCAATAGAGGAGTACGGCACCGCGTGGGTGCTCAAGCAGGAAACTCTGGCCGATTGCCCGGAGGTAGCCACTACTGTAACCAGAATCCCTTGAGAAGAGGCAAAGAACGGTCAAAGTGATCATACAGGGTCTCGTAAAATCCTCTGTACTGTCGAAAGTCCTTGACTGGCAGATGATTGCGAAAGCTAAGGGAAGTGATTCCTGCATGTTGAAAATTAGTACATGAACTGTATATCGGAAAAGTCGGCAGAGGGAAACTGACAACGAAGGGCAAAGCCCGAAAACCTGTCTAAAAGGACATTAACGTTTTTGAAAGCAAGAATTATTGGAAGACAAGGGGAAGGGAAGTATCCCCCTTGTCATCTGGGATCCGACCACGGCAGAGGGAGCTCCAGAGGTGGAAAGCTATCACCCAAAGTTCACTGAGAAGGGAACTGTCTTGTGCATTTGTTGAATACAATTTCTGAGGGGTCTGTGCCCAGAAGAGGGACACCCAGAGGTGAAGCCATCACCTAAAGTGTTCGTAGAACAGAACGTTTGTGTTTGTTTGTTGAGAGCATCAGGCCCCGTAGGTGAGAGACTTTTATTGAAAAGAGTCTTAACCATCGAAGAACCTGATAGATGATCTGGAACTATTAGCTTGTGCTGGTAAGGCTTGAGGGTGTGCTGTGCTCCAAAGTCCCACCTTGTCCTGTGCTAAAAATGTGGGGAAGGGAGACCTCAAGGCAATCACATCCTGACTTATTATTTGAACACTGTTTCCTTTGTTTGGATACCTTATCCCACACTCTTTCTGTGATTAGTTGTAAGGATTTGCCAATAGGTTTTTCTTAGTATAGGCCCTTTTATTTTGACACAACGCCATTAGGACTGCCTTATTTTTCATTTGATGGTCGACACTTGCTCCCATCTTAGATTTAGGTTTAGTTAAAGGCTTTTTTTCAACCTGCATTTATAGTTCAATAAACACCCTTGAACTGTGATCACTTGTGTCTGTCTTTACTGTTTCCACCAGGAGTTCTTTCCACGTCCCATTCAGGACAGCGTTATTTGTGGGTGCAGGCCATCCATATTGGGTTTGCCGAGCTGCTTGCTTTTGGACATTGGCTGGGGCAGGCATCTGCGTGTGTGGGGGCAGCAGGGGTTAACTGTGTGTATGCCAGGTGTATTTCGTATGTTATGGATGTGGCCCTAGGGGGTAAAGTGAAGTGTTGTTGTTTACGGCAGGCCAGTCGGGGCATATTGATTATATCCCATTCCCATCCTGCTTCTGTATTCCCTCACAAAGCGACCCCACTTCCTACACCCCCAACACAGAGCTTGCCCCGCTCCCCCTCTCGGTCACATTCCTCCAAATCCTCCTCTGTCGGTCTGTCCGTCTGTCCTGGCCACCTGGATGATAGATCCCCGGGGGCTAGCGGGTGAGACACCTTCTGGTTTCTCACATACCCTTCCCCTATGAGAGGTGGATATGCTTGGTATTTTTCTAGGTCCTCTAATTTTAGGACTGTGGAGAGAGCAAGTAAGAGATGTATCGGGGTACTCTTGCATATTCTACGGGTTTCGTTTCCTCTGGTATGGAAGAGGCGAGGCATTCATATGTGTCTCCCTAATGTATCCTATGAATTGGGATCGAGGTAGGGGACCTGTTATTAGGTGCTCTTTGTGTTTGGTTTGAAGATTTTGGTGAATGGTAGGCTCATGAGGTTCTGTTTCCGTCCGCTCACACACCGGAGAGGTATGGGAGCAACAGTCAGGTTGCCAATGATCCAGTGGTACAAATTCTTTATGGGGATTTGCAAGTTCTTGTAATAAAGTAGCAAATGCAGGGAAGTCTTTTCCCACAATTATTTCTTTGGGAGTCCAGGAATAATGGCGGATGGTACCAGCAGTGATTCTCCCCTGATATTAATATACACAAGTATCTTGGGATAGATTTCATTATCTCCGTGTGCATATGTGACTCTAACTATACTCACACTTTCTAAGTCTGCTGTTGTTGCCCAATCAGAGTTTATGGCAGTCTGTTTGCTGCCTCAATCAATTAGCTTCTTTACGGGCCTCCCATTTACTAGGGCTTTTTCATATGTAAAGTCAGTGGAAGACCGGCATAGACAGATGCTGAAGGTTTCTAGATCAGCCTCTGCTTCTTCCCACTCGTCCCTTCTGAGGCGCACCCTATTTCCATAGGTTCTTCTTTTACATTTGTAGGACAATGTTGAGCCAGATGGCCAGTTTCTTTACATGAAAAACAAAGGGGGGTTGATTGTTTAATCCCTTTAAGTTCATCTCTCCTGCCTTCCTCTCTACCCTTCGGGCTGGTCTTCTGATTTCTATTCTTTCTTTCGGGGTCCACTCTTTTGGTTTAGAGAGCCCTCCCCCTCTATCTAGTCCCTGGGTTTTAAAACGCTATGTGGGTTTGTGATCCTTCCGTTTTTCACCTCTAAATGAAAATGTTTTGCTGTGTCAGTATGGTTTTGGGCAGTTTCAATAGCCATGACTAGGGTAGGTCGGTTTAGCTGCAATACTGCGTTCTGTATAAAGGGTAATTTCGACCAATTCTTCCATAGTCTTGTTAATCCAGAAGGCTACCGTGTTCTTAATTCGCTCCACTAGTTCGAGGGGGGGTTTCACCGATGTTTAATTTGATAGTCCTGAGTTTTTGTCTGTAGAAGTTACAGGTTTCGCCTACTGTTTTACGAATTCCCTCCTTTATGGATATAAAGGTATCCCCCTAGGCAAGGTTACCTAGCTGGTAGTGGTTTATAGCTCAGCTTTCAATATGGGTCCTAAATAACATGTTTTTAGATTTTCTTCCCATCCCAGAAATGGGCTGAATGCTCAGCTGATTGCAGCTAATCGCTCGAAATTCAAAAAGAAGTACCCTAGATCTTCAGCCTCCTGATAGGGTTGTAGTATCCCTTGAGGTAGTAGGGGTCTGGCCTGTAACTCAACCAATTTTGTTAAATTCTCTTGAAGACGGGTTTCGGCCTGCATCTGATGGGCGGCCAGTTGGGCCATGACATCTTCCAGGTTGGCCATGTCTTCTGGGGAAGTAAGGTTCCCTCTGTGACACATTCTGAGTTGGAAAAAGAAGGGTCTCAACCTCCGAAAGGGGTTTGAAGTCGTCTGATTCTTCTGAACTTGATCCTGATGGAGAGGAAGACCTGGGTGGGTTGATCTCTACACCAGATGGGCCAGGAACTGAAACTAGTCTGGTACCAAAAAGGAAAGTTTCTGGGAAAGGCCGATTCAGGGCGCCAGGTCTAATGAAGATGTGCGCAGGTCCTATTTTTAAGACTATTCGATCCAATTGTTGGATATTATAGTGGGAGAGAGGCAGGGTATCTAATAATACCTAGGTTGTGAAAAACAAGTCTTGTTGGCTGATTGCGATTTGAAGCTGGGAATACAAGGTCTCTTTTATGGTGTATATTCTATCTCAAGGAGTTCAATAATCCTATTTTCTCCTTCTGGTGGTATGACGATTATTAGCATGGGTTTTCAGTTTTTGTCAATTGAATCATATCCCCCTCCTGACACCACATGCAAGGAAGGCATGGTATCAAACAATGAAGACAGACACAAGTGATCACAGTTCAAGGGACTTCAAATGGGTTGGTTGAACACTTGTCTAAACCTAAAGTTAAGGATGGGAGCAAGATACAACCATCTAATAATAATAATGCAGTCCTAGTCAAGTCTCTGTCAAATAAAAGGCCCTATAGTAATAGACCTATTGCCAATCCTTACTTCTAAATACAAAAGGGTGTGGGACAACGGTGTATGCAAAAAGAAAAGTGTTCAAGGAATAATAGGTCAGAATGTTTGAGCAGTTGGCTTCCCTGCCCCACGTTTTCAGCAAAGGGCAAAGCGGCATGTTCGAGCTTCGCATCACACTCTGGCTTCTTGGCCATGAGGATACAGTTCAAAGCACAAAAATCAGGGCCTGCTGCTAAAGCCTCTTTTCCAATAACAGTCTCTTACTGCAGAGGGTCTGTCGTAACAAGCAAAGTCTCAAAGTTACATTCCTATCAGGATTTTCCCATGCACAAGTTCTTGTTTTCAATGTTCATCATGGGTCCCCCCTCTTCAGAATGAGACAACCTTTTTATCACAGTGCCCACAATTGGTTTCCCTGGTTTGGGCTTGGACCATGGATCGCCCTAATTCAGGCCCAGATCCTCTTGATATGGATCTCCCTCGTTCAGGCTCGGATCCTCTTGATATGGATCTCCCTTGTTTGAGCTCGCATCCTCTTGATATCAAAATCGATATCTTAAACTGTCGCAGGACCACATAGATTAACTTCACACAATTATTCACATCAATCTTCTACATTCGTTTCTCTTGGCGGGATACCTTACAGAGACCTTCGACTGAGCACCTCCACCGTGCCGGACCACTCTGTCAATGGTATTGTATCTTTCTTTCTCAAGTTCAAACATTAATCAGCAGTTTAGCTTTACTCGTGTTTTTCATCACACGTGTTTAACAATGTTCATTCCAGCGTTCACTTTACAATGTTGCTGCTTGCAACTTTGACTTCAACACAGACTGGTCTTGCATCGGTCTCTCCAACTAACCGGCTCTGTTGATCTTTCTTGCGCTTCTTTGTTCTTGGAGCCAAGGACGATACCAGAACGGCTGCTGCTCCTGCTCCTCCCCGCCTTGGTCAGTTACGCGGGAGGGCCTTCGGCATCTCCAGCACACACCGCAGGATTCTTAATTCTGGTTTCCTGGCCTTAGGCTGTCTGCCTTGAAGGTTTCTTGAAAGTAATGGCGTCTTGCCAAAAAGGTCAAGGGTAATTCCCTTCTTACAAACCCTTCTTGGTTTGCCATCTTTCTCCCCTCATTCAGCTGCCGACTTGAAACTGCTGTTCCTTTGTGTGCTTTGCCTCGCTCAGAGTGTGCTTTCATGCTCTGCCTTTTATCTGTGTTGAGAAGTCTAATGGAAGTCAGGGGTGAGTGATTGTCAGTAATTGCCTGACCACAGTAGTGGGGCATGTCGGATACACTGCTTGGGCGTGACTCTGTTTTCTCCCAGAATGGGTTGTCCATGAGAAAGTGCTGGGAAAGGGGGGAGGGGCAAGGTTCCTACGTATTCTACCCAGTAGGATGGGGTAAAGGTGTTGCAAGGGGAGGCATACCGTGTCTCACCATCTGGTGTCACCACTCCCCGAAGACCCCTCACCCACGTGATCCTCCTGCACTGTCCACCCCCAGGAACTGGATCCAAAAGCAATGGCCATGTCCTGGCTACCTGGATGACAGATACCCAGGGAATAGCTGGTGAGACACTTTCTGATTTCTCACACCAATTACATAATCTACTACAATGCAGCTTCAATTGACACCGCCCTACCCCCTGAAACCTTCCAGAGCCCCTACACTGCACTGTTAGACCTCTGTTGCATTTGGAACCTCTTGGGGGGCCTGTGACGATCGACCCACATCCCAACACAGTTCAACAAAAAGGTATAACTCCAACCAAAGTAGATAGTGTTCACAGTTCCAGGGAATGTCTCCCTTCCCCAGGTTTATTCACAGCAAAATACAAGTTCAAAGAAACAATTTCTTAGTAGCCCAAAAGAGCTACAACCTTCTCTTGTCACAATTTACTTCAGTAGAAATGACTCCCTTCCCAGGCTTTTTATGACATTCATTATTACTTAAATCCTAAAGGTATTGATCTTCTTTGGGATTCTCCTTTCAAAAAGAACAATGCAACTTGAGTGAGGGTCTCAGACTTGCAATACACCTGGTATACTCTCCTGCCAGCTTCTTCCCACATTTAATGCAGTTCCCACAACATAAGGGCATGGGCCTTCCTTAGGATTCTCTTTTTACCATATATAGTCCTTTTCACACACTTGGCTTTGCCTGGTATACTCTCCTGCCAGGTCTTTCACACAACTCTGTATTCGTGCAGATCCCAGATCAGCTCTTCACCTGGTATATGTTCCTTCCAGGACTTTCATAGAACACACACACACCTACTTGACTTTGCCTGGTATTTTAAAGAGTTGAGACAGAAGGGCACCAGACACTATCTGAAAACTGGATATTAAGAGGAACTCTTTAAAGAAGACCAGTACAACATTCTCCTGACCTTAGTTTGTTAGTGGTAGGGTCAGTTAGGATTAGAGTTTTGGACAGAAGACTTTTCCATTTTGACATTTCCTCAAGACTGACGGGCACCTTAGTTATGCATATAGGTAGGGAACACCCCATAGTATTAGGGAAAGGTAGGCCTTAATCCTATTATTTAATAAACACGTATTAGGAATGGCATCACTTTGCCTGCTTCCGTCTTCTGACCTGCCACAGTAGGCATTGTTTCCTGTTGTCACAGATGCTTTAACAGTGAAGGATCTGTGATTATGAACATGGCACATTGCAGGTCTGCCCTCTTTGACTCAACTCCAGAAATGTTTGCTTCTTTTGCACTCTTTGAGGTGCATTAGGAAGCACATGCTCTTCAACATGATTTTCCTGTGTGTTGTGTTAGTTGTGCAAGAAGTGAAAAAGGTGTGTGTGAGAGAAAGTGTGGCCCCAACCCTGGAAATTATAATAGTGATGTCATTGCAGGAATACGACTGGGTGTGGGGAGGGTGAATAAGTTGGCTCGAATAATTCATACGTTTTTTCCTATATGAAAACTTCACTCCCCCTTGTGATGCCTTTGCTGCATCCATATGTTACAAGCCCTAGTGATTTTACTTTCAATCACAGTGGACTCTAAGGAGGGGGTTCTCCCCGTTTCCCTGGCTGAAGGTAGTGTTTGTGAGTGATATGAAGGAATGGGCATTCTTACCCCGGGGAACTGCAGAGCTTAGGGCTTTTCAATGTGTTTGAGATAAGTGTGCCAGGGCCATCAGCCTGCCATTTTGTGGATGTCAACGGTTCTAGCCAGATTGAATAATGACTTTCATTGGGGACAGGAAACGCATCATGGGGTGGGAGATATACACCCCTCAACTGAGGAGGACGAAACTGGATACTGGCAAATTCGTCATGAACCAGAAGTAGACTACCATATGATCCTCGGGAACATAGATATAGAAGACCAAGTTGTGGGATAATACAATGAGCTCCTTTGTTATACGGAAGGCGGGAATAGTGTGCAGGAAAGCCTACATACAGCTTCTTGAAGATACATGGTCAGGGTTCTGGAGAGAATATCACACCAGAACTGGGGAGAAATGCTGGTTGGCTGGGATAGGATACTGTCCGTTGGTCTTGCAATGGTGAACTGTTATTAATAAACGTTTCACTAAAACTACTGCCTTTTCATCACTTTACAAGCGTTTTTTTAAACACATTTTTTCTCTAAGTTTCACCAGGCACATGATATTGTACTGACATCTTGTTTCCCAAACCAGCCTCTATGCAGGAGGAGAGGTGGCACAAGTTGTACGTGAAAATGGTGTAATTGCCTTATCTGAACAGGACTGCTTCAATCAGACAGTCAAAGAGAATGTTCTTAACATTTGAGTGGCCCAAGGCTAGGAAGCAGACATCTGTCTCCACTATTAGCAGGTGGATTCGGCAATTGAATGTTGTGGCGTATTTTTTGTGGCAGAGGCTTCCTTGCCTGATTAGATTCTGGGTTGCTTGCCTAGAGGGAATGCAGCGTCTTGCGGGAAGGCTGTATGAGTGCCTATTCAAGACATCTGCAGGGTACCGACCTAGGCTGACCCGAATACTTTCACCAGGCACGTCCACCGCAGATTGCATAAGCAGGGCTAAAACTCATTGAGTGAGAGCTGAAAACCTCTGACCTCAATTTGACGGCTGGTTTGTTGATGCATTCTGCAAATAAATTGGTGATTGGGTGTTTGAGTGGAATCATTGGTGCATAGCTCAATCTCTTAAATCCTCTGGGCGGGTGAAAACACCCAATTTTGCTTCTGGCGGTTGAGAGCCCATTGAAGTGCATGTGTCTGTACAGGGATTGGATGGGTGAATACACTGAATACAGGGAGGGGTATATTGGTAGTCTGTTTTATTCATGTACTATTTCAACGCAATGTGAGATGCCTCACAACTATTGGGACAAAGAGGAGGGAAGTGGAGATAATGACTAGATCACTTATCTGTATTCTGCATTACTCCTAGTCCTACTCCTATTGGTAACATACCCGTCTCTCCTGCACTGGAGGAGAGTGAAAAAGGCCACTGGGCCTCAGGCAGTGCTGTAAAAAAGTGGCAGTAATTCTGTTATCACCACTTGTTTAGGCAATAACGGAAGTACCACTGTTTTTACTGCACCGCCAAATTCCGAGTTTGACCTTGATGTGAAGGGCCTACCTCCAGTTTAATGCTGATTTTTGATTTGAACATATCTTTATTGAGGTTTTGGAAGGAACAACAAATCTTTCAACATACGTGTATTCGCTCCCAACATAGACTTTTGTTTGAAGTATTTACACATGGTCTGTGACAATTAGGACGACAAGCATACATTACATGGTGAATTAGATACAATGCATGCCTGGATAGGCAACATGAGCCATACAGTTATAAAATAGATATCTGTTACGTTTTACTTAGCGAAGGTGTTGGACTACTGATTTTAAACATTGCCAATCTCTGTTAGTAAAAACTCTGTGTAATGTAAGTTGGATTTGAAGTGAGGGCTTGGTAGTCACTTCTTTGTAGGCCTCATCCAGGGCCTATTTGTTTAGATTTAGGAGAGAAAAGAGAGTGAGAGAATATGAGGAATAGGAGAGAGTGGTGAAGAGCAATGGAGGTTTCAAAGACCTGATCTTCGTAAGTCGTTTTGTAATTATAGCTGTGGTATTTCTGGTTCAACTAGTTCTACGGTGTGCTAGGGCGAAGGCTTTGTGATAGGCGAGGAAGTTGTGAAATGTAACCTTCTTTTGCTCGTTTCGTATTTTTTTTATTTTTAATAATTTGTATTGATTTTCAACTGGATATTACAATCAACATTTCAACAAGCCCCCCCTCCCTGTACCCTCCCACTACCCCTGGAGGGCGGGCCTCTCTCTTGCATTCATCTTATACTGTTCTCTTGTTCAAATTATAATATGTTCAGGATTCTATATGTCATCCACTCCAATGAGATAAAGTTTCATACTTTCTGGAGCAATTGAACTTGTGTTGGGGGATCTTTCTGTTTCCAGAGTTGTGCTATTGTTAGCCAGGCCGCTATGATTAGCAGCATTCTGCCTTTCTGCTGCTTTTTAGTATGCGTCCTCTGTGCCGGGTTCCAGAGGCCCGCCATCCACACCCTTTCCTCTAGGGCCTCCGATCCCTGTACCATTTTCCCTACTTGTTCTTTTATATCCTTCCAAAAGGTGGTCAGGGCTGGGCAGCTCCACCAAATATGTTTCCAGTCTCTCCATTGTTGGCAGTCCCGCCAGCAGTTCTCGTTGGCGTTTGGATAAATGGTGTGGAGTCTTTCAGAGGTTAGGTGCCATTGCAGAAGGATTTTTTGCCACATTTCTCTCAGTTCTATCGACCGCGCTAATTGTGGGATTTTGAGCCATACCTCTTTCCATTGGTTTCGCGGTATTGGCTCTCCTAAAGTCTTCTCCCACTTTCTCATGTAGTTCGATTGCACCTCTTCTCCCTGTTCATTCAGAATATTGTAAAGATTCGATACTAGCTTGCGGGATCCTGAGTTCGTTGTCATGAATATATCAAATTTTGTCAACTGTCTTGTGGCGGCCTCGCTGTTAGCCGGGGTCGGCAGCCAGTGTGTAAGTTGATGGTGGTGGTACACGTCTGATGGTTTTAGTCCCCATTCTTGGAGGCCTTCCTGGATTGTCAGGATTGCTGTCCCCTTGAACGCATCTCTAATTTTGGTGCAACCCACTTGTTTCCATGTGCCGAAAGCCTTGCAGTCCATCACTGGTTGAGAGTCTGGGTTTCCAAACATCGGTGTGAAGGGCGATGGGTGTGTCGTCCACTTCCCCCGTTTGACCACTGTGTCCCATGCATCCAGACATGCCCCCAAGACTTTGCGATTTTGGTGTTAGGATGCCTGTGTCTTTTGTCTCTCCAGAGCAGATTTGAAAGAGGGGCACCGGCCACTGCCTCATCTTGTTTCGTCCAGATGTGTAGGGGGTGTGAGCTACCCATTCCTTTATTACTCCTAGTTGTGCAGCTTCATAATAGTTCCTGAAGTGAGGGAATACCAGCCCCCCTTCTTGTTTCTGTGCTGTTAGTGTCGTCATCGCTATTCTTGGCTTCTTGTTTTGCCATATGTAGGCCGATACCATCTTATTTAATGACCTGAAGAATGTTTTCGGGAGCCTTATCGAGAGCGCCTGGAAATGGCAGAGGAGCTTTGGTAAGATGGTGTTAGGGAAAATTCTCATTCTATGGCCAATTTCCCTTACCTATAGATTCCTCCGGCAGCTTTGCTGGATTTGAGGGGTTTATTTTTTTTACTCATGCTAAGAGTGAGACTCTTTTTCCCACTCTTAGGAATTTTGCTATATATGTTTTAGGCTATTTTTGTGCTTATTGTCTATGGGGTTTTTCTCACCCTCATAGATATCATATTTTTACATGTGTGTTACACAGCACCCTCAGTGCAGTGACACAGGGGTGTCATAGTGACCCCCAAACATAGACTCTCTACCCTGGGACTGACTACTGTCTCCCAGGGCATGTAAAGTCCCCATTGACTTTACTAGTCAATATTTATGAACTAAACCAGTACACCCCATCTTACTATGGAAGTACTGGGAAGGGTTAAATATTTTTCCCTGTTGTTCATTTTCGAGAGGGTACCGTACAGTCCATCTCTCAAAAGTTTCTGGCTGGTGGCAGTGGTTACTACCGTAAATATTCGACCGCAAATATTTTCCTATGGGATTTTCCCATTGTTCGAGGCTACCACATTTACTGACAGCCTCTAACATACCGCCGGTTTATTTTAATATTAACTTTACTCCGGTAGGTTTTATTTGCCAGAACTTTAATAATAATTATTTCTTGTCTTTCTCTGAGATCCTAACCCAGGTTGGGGATCCTTTGTTTGTCCTTTTGGCGGGCTTCTGCCAAGAAGCCCTCCTTTCGGCGCCACTGAGTAGACCCATTGTGTGGGAGGGGGAGTAGGCACCCTGGACTAAGCAACCCAATTCGCACTTTGCCCTGATAGGCTGGAGGGCCTCCCGCTGGGATGACCACTCCACTGTGTGAGTGACAGCTAGGCTGTATGAATGGGTTTTTTTCTGCATAAACGCAGGGTCTTGGCGACTGGAAGAGCAAGACGTCACCACTGGAACTAAGAAACCAAAGAGGAGAGAAGCCAAAGACTGCAATGACTGAACCACCGGTGAAGCCCTGCTGCAGCGTCTCACCACTTTTACTCCAACAACGAATAGAATATCTTCACCTGCAAGAGCCTTCTTCCGTTGAGCTGGTGGGACCAACCAGTTTGCCAATCGCATTCCAGGACCTGCCTTGGTCGAATCGCCCTTGCCCTGCACTCGGAGACTGCATAGCCAGGCACCAGTCCACCATGACCGCGATTTAAAGGAGCGTACCTTTTATTCGTTTTGGCACCTCCACGGCTGGCTTCTTCCCTGGGCAGTGCAGTGACTCGAACCTTCCTCCACAACGAGAGCCTCTCTTCCTCTGCTGGATATCCCGAACTGCAGGAACTGCCAGGAACTACCGCCACTGCAGGAGCCTCTTCTACTTTTCAAGGTACATTGTTCCGCCAGGCCGCCCGTTTCACGGGGTAGCGCTAAAGGTGTTTTAAATCCTTTACTGATCTCTTGGGTTGGCCGCCCCGATCGTCTAACATTATCTTTTACCTTCTACACCCTCCTTTTTCAACGTTAAACAAAGACTTGACTGCAGCTACTAGAATAGTTTGATCCTGGGCACCTTTGCCTTGTGCCACTAACTCTGGCACAGACCTATTGACTTTGGCTAAATCTGTTACAACTGCCTTCTCTAGATTGCTTCTCACTAAGAAATGTGTTGGTGCACCTAAACTCTTATAACCACCTTTCCTTCCCTCTCAAGTATTGGTGAAGTGCCATTTTACTCGGTTTTCACCAAAGTGTTGTTGATACTAAAGTACTGCCTTGCCTAACTTGTTCAAAAATCCACTTGGGAACTGTTGCTGGTGAGTTGAAGAGTTGAACCTTGTATATTTGACCTTTCCCTCCCTTTTTGAGAAATTGTTAGAGTGCCATTTCTGCTTAGTTTACAGTGTGCCATTTTGCTCAGTTTTCACTCTTGCTCAAACTTGTCTACAATTTAAATAGGGAGTAGTGTATACTTTTCTTGACTGTTTTAACTTGCTTTAATAATAGTGACTTGTGTGCTGATTTAAGAGTGTGTAAAATAAATATATATATTCTTTTTGATACAAGGCTTTGGTCAGTGTTTTCTTGTTCCATAGTGCTGTAGCCCTATTGTGTAAACCCTGAATACTGCTCATCTCCCTCTTGAGATAATTCTGACTGCTCAGCAACAGCTACCAACTAAATCTTTGTGGTACAGACTGATACCAAAGGGGATTTATTGCATATACCTGTAGTCTTAATCTACTGTAGTGCTCCCTAAGAGAACTGCACAGGATTCTGCCTAACAGATGGTCATTTTAACCGCCGCCATCCTGCCCCACCATGATGTGTTTAGGGGGTTCCATTTCTCTAGAGTCGCTTTCATCTGGGTTAATAGACTCGGGAAGTTTGCTGCATATAGTTGTGAGACCGCTGATGTGAGTTTGATTCCTAGATAGGTTATGTTGTTTGCTGCCAGATTCATACTAGCTTTGCAGTATAGCTCTTCGAGGTCTTTGGAATCCATTGTTAAGTTCAGGATCTCTGACTTGTGTCTATTAATTTTGAGTCCGGAGATGGTGCCGAATGTGTCTAGCACTCGAAGTAATGCTGGGAGGGAGTGGTCTGGGTTAGACATGGCCACAAGCATATCATCTGCAAAAGCCATCGTTTTATGTTCTATCCGTCCCATCTGGATGCCCTGAATTTGTTTTTGCATGCATATTTTCGTGAGGAGAGGTTCTAGATACAGAGCGTAGAGGAGGGGTGACAGCGGACACCCTTGTTTGGTACCTCTAATAAGCACCACACTAGGTGTCGGGAGGCCATTTATTGAGATCCTTCTTGAGGGAGACTTATAATTGGCCTTTACCATTCGCATGAAGGTTTGCTCGAAGCCCATATGTTCCATTGAGGAGAAGAGTTTTGTCCATTCGACTATATGTGGGAGTAATAGGTTAAACCGTGCTGTTTCCCCTTTTTTGCTCGCCATAGGTCGTGGAGGGACAGTGTTTCGAACGCCTTTGTCAGTGTCTTAGAGGGAGTGTTAGCTTCCGAACGCTTTCCGGCGCTCCTGTCCAATTTGGGGTCCCACGCCACATTTAGGTCTCCACCCAGGATAATGTCCCTGGTTGCGTATTCTTCAAGTGCCTACAGGGCACCCCTAAGGAATCCCTCCTGACCTGTGTTGGGTGCATATACGGATGCTAGCGTTAAGCATTTCCCTTCCAGTGTCACATTGACGAATATATACCTTCCCACCTTGTCCGCTCGATAATTCTCTACTTGCGCCTTCAGGCTATTTTGTATGGCTATTAGGACTCCCGCTCTTTTCCCCTCCGCATTGGATTGGTAGATTTGCGAAGCCCCTCTTATTATAGTCTTGGTTTTCTCACTCTTTTTTTATATGTATTTCTTGATACATGATGATGTCTGCTTTCATTCTCCAGGCTTGTCTGTCCAATTTTGCTCTCTTTGTCGATGTGGTCAGCCCTCTGATGTTCTGCGACAAGATCTTTATCCAGCCCATGTCTTGCTTATCCATGACTGGTCCGTTCCATCAGTCCTTCATGTCGCTTTCTATTGACCCTTCCTGTTCCTTTGCCTTGATTTGCTGCCGCCACCCCTGCCCTCTCCCCTCCCCTTATCCTTCCCCTTAAAACCTTTCCCCTTGAGGGGGGACTGGGGTCCTGGTTGCAATTGGACGTTTTGTCTCATGCTCCCGCCCCCCTTTCCTCCTCATAGTCGAATTGTGGGGGATCCTAAACCCCACTATGGATTCCAATCACGCCCTTACCCCTTCATCCGGGCCTGCATTTGACTGTTTGGGCATATCACAGTCCCGCCTTGTTTTCCAATCATGTGTTGCGTGGTGGGACCTCTACATTTTGCGTATTTCCGCATTACTATGTGCTCTAGTTGTTCTTCCCTCCTTTGCCTCTTTTCGTCACTGTCATCCATCCTGCTGACCTGTTCAGGCCCCTTAGTCTCCTTTGTGGGAGGTCTTGAGTGTTTCCCCCTTCGCTCTGCAATCCCAAGATTTGTTCGCCTTCCCCGCAAGATGTCACCCTGTGTTGGTTCCCCTCCCAGGTGAATCGGAGGCCAAACGGGAATGTCCATTTGTACTTAACTTGGTGAGCTATTAAGTGATGAACCACTGGACCCATGTTTCTTCTTTTCTGAAGGGTTGACTGAGCTAAATCATGATATAGATACAGTTCTTGGCCATTTACCCTTGTGGGGGCTGCGAACCTTGCTTTGCGGAGTATCTGTTCTTTTTGAGAGTAGGATGATATAGCTGCCAGGACATCCCTTGGTCTGGGCCCCGGTTCTGCGGTTCTTTTGGGGCCCACCCTGTGGAGTCTGTCGATGTGCACCTGTTGCTCTGTATCTTCAGCCAGGATGTCAGCAAATAGTTGCGTCACCGTTCCCCGCAGGTCTCTGTCCTCGATGGATTCAGGCAGGTTCCTTATTCTTATGTTAGATCTTCTCGGCCTGTTCTCCAGGCCTGTTCTCCAAATCTTCACATTGGAGTTCCAGGTTGGCGGATAGTCGAGTGAGTTGTTCCAGAGTCACATCTGATTTTTGTGTATCTTCCTCTACCTGTTGGACTTGCCTTTCAAGTGCGTCTGTTCTTTGCTCCAACTTTGCCATATCCTACATGACTTCCTGGAGTGATTGTTTCATGTCTTCCCTTAAGGTTTTAAATTGTTCTTGCACAGATAATAATAGCTGGGATTCTAATTCTTTGAAGCAGCTCGGAATGTCTGCTCTGCTCATCATGCCCTCTTCCATGGTGTGCGGGGGTGGTGGGGATTGTGAGTGTCTAGTCACGACTTCCTTGCCTTTGTGCTGGGTGTGTCCTGTGAGCTCCATAGCTGCCTCAGGTTCCGGCATTGCTTTCTTTGGGGCGGGGGACAGGGACAGGGTTTTCGTTCTCGATTTGGACATCAATGCTTGCATTGATGATTGCCCATGGGCCCCGGTAGCTCCTGAGTTATGTCCCTTTTCTTTGGCGCGGTGCTTGGTGGCTTTCTATGGTAGCCAGTGAGCCTTCCCTCCAGGAATGTTGCTAGCTCTGGAAAAGACCCAGGGCTACACTGATGTCGGAACTGTCGGGACTGGGGGCTAGCTAGCTTTTTGGTTGTAGCTCCTGAGATTCTATCCGGGGCTACAACCAAAAGACCAGGGGCTATATCCCCCTTAGCCCCCCCCTAGCAACGCCTCTGCTTCCCTCTGTCGTCTTAGTGGAGGAGCCTCATGTTTACCGGAATCTCTTCGGGGCTTCCTTTGTTGGCTGCTGTTTTCGGGTCATTTATCCGTGGGCCCCTAGGTCCGTTATATCATAGTCAGGGTTGGGTGGTGACCTGCTGGCTGTGTGGCTTGGATCGGGTGTGCTTGCTTATGCGGTATGGCCCCCCGTCCACTCCCCCTCCACTCTGACTCTTTGCCCCCTCTTGGCCGTGTTCCCCAGGCCTGGCTGATAGTTTATGTCCTGGGGCCTTGTTATGGGGTTTGAGTATGCCAGAGGTGTTGCAGTCCACCTGTGGAGCGTTGTGTAGTGTATTGCACTGTACTCGCTGCAACGCTTTCCTTCTGCCGGTCTTCTCTCTGTTCCTCTGTGTTGGGCCGTGGAAGGTGCTTTTGGGGCTCTGGGGACCGTTGAGGTTGCGTGTGTCTTCCTGTGTGGTTCGCCCCGTTCTGCCGTGTCTACCCTTCCCGCCGCTCTTCCTGGGTAAGCGGGGTGCTGTACCCGGGGATCTGGTGCCCTGAACGCCCTCCTGGTGCCTATTTGGGGCAGCTGCAATCCCCGTTTATGTGGGGGTCTGCGTGTTTTCCTTCTTGCGGGTCTCCCACCCACGTTGCTGTGGTTCGCTGGCAGCGGTCCCCACAGTCTTGATGTTCTCTCACGGGGGGGGGTCACTTATGACCCTTGGGCATTTCCCCTGCCCCGTGTGAGTTCTGGTTGCTTGCAGGGGTTTGAGAGGGGGCGCTGCGCTCTGCGACTCAGGTGGCTTTGGGCGCTGTCCTGGCGCCTACTTTGAACAGCTGCTCGCCCCTTTCATGTGTAGGTCTGCGTAATGTCCTTCTCGTGGGGCTTCCACCCGCATTGCTTTGTTCCACTGGTGATGACCCCTTCACTCTAGGTATGCTCTCCATTGGGGGGCACTCGTGGATTTCGGACATTTTCCCTGTCCCATCTGCATCCCGGTTGTTTGGGGGGGCCCAGTGGCACTCTTGCGGGGCGCGCTGCCTGGTGGTGGCTGCCTTCCTACTCCGTCTGCTGCTGGTGCGCCACGCGCTTCACTCACCGGTCTCCGCGACCGCTGCGTAAGCCTCCTCCCCGCCCTGTCTTTTGGCTCCCTCTGGGGTGGTGGCGGGGGGTCCCCGAGTTCACCTCTTCTTTCCAGCCTGGGTGATCTCTTCCGTTTTGTCTGGTTAGGTCACACACCGGTAGCTGGAGGCTCCAATGCCATCTTGCGCTCAGGAGTAGCACAGCTTTCCCGCCATCAGGCTCTTGCGTCTAGCTTCGTTCCACAGTGGTTTCTTCACTCGGGGTTGCGCTGATGTCCTCCTGCATAGCGGGTAAGGATCTGTGATATCTTCCGAAGGTCTTCTCGCCATTTTCATGGACTGAGGCATGCCCGAACTGCTTTATTTGTGTGCTTAGTTATGCAGCCCGGCAGAGAGAGACACGCACACACGTCCTCCACAGCCGGCTGCCATCTTGGAACCCGTTTTGTAGTTTTTTAATAGAGATTCTCAGGGGTTTACCTTTTCAGAGGAATTTTACGAGGAGGGAGTCAATTTCCTTTTAGAGTTTATTGTTGAAGCGGAACGGGATCATTGCAAGAGGGTAAAGTATTATCGGAGTGATCATCATTTGAATTGTGTCCAGTCTACCCCACCCTGAAAAGATACAATGGGGACCATTTCCTTAATTCTTTGAATTGTGGAGGTTTGGACTCTGGAAACGGTTGTTTCTAAGTTTGGTGTGAAATCAATTCCCAGGTATTTAATGTGGTCTTTTTTCCAACAGAGTTCCAAGTCACTTAGGTCATCTTTTGCGGATGTAATTGATAACGGAAATAGCTCCGTTTTTTCTTTGTTTAGCTTGTAACATCGGACTCTCTCGAAATCTTCTATGTGTCACATAGCGTGCCGCTTGGAAGAGTCAGGATTAGAGAGAAAAAGAACAAAGTCATCTGCATATGCAGCTACTTTTAATTGATGGTTTTGGATTTAAATACCTGTAACACTGTGATCGTTTCTAATGGATTCCAGCAGAGGTTCGAGTGCCAGGACATATAGAAGTAGTGGTAACAGGCATCCTTGTCTAGTGCCTCTTCCTAGCGGGCACATTGGGGAGAGGGTATTATTGACTGAGATAGACGCCCTCGGTGAGTGGTATGGGCCTTTTACCAAATTAATAAAAGGTATCACCTATAACCATGCCACCTCAGTGGCAGGAATAAAAAGTTCCATTCTTTCACTGTTGGGTCAAACATTCGCAGAATGAATGCTCACAGTAGTTCCACCAAAAACCCTATGGACTCCAAAAATGGGGATTTACACTGTCCTTCCACCACTTATAATCCCATTTGTGGTGCTGAGGAAAGGATAGAGAAAGTCATTATGACTGCGCCAGGAGATCGAGGCGAATAAAGAGGCATGGAGCCTGCTACGCAGGACCCAGTGCAGTGAAACCAACTGACCAGTGTGTGTGCGTTAGTGCTTGCAGTGTTTGGGCCTAGAGGGACGGGCCCCCAGACTGAGAGAACATCACAATGGTGATGATGAGGGGATCGACCTCACATGCTCGGTGCACATACTCAGTGCATGCAACCCCCAGCGGGGAAACGAACGTCAGCAGAGCACAACAAAAAATCCTGGCAGCCAACAACTGCCAGAGCAGGAACTGGGAGCGCAGCAGCCAAAGCGCACAGACCATGCTGAAGGCCACCCACAAGCACGGCCATAAGGCGCCACAGACGATCTGCAGGAAAGAAAGTGGGTTGACCGCTAAACCTGAGAGCAGAGGAAAAATAAATATACTAACTTAACAAACATCGGAGACAACACAGGAGGAGCGCAGCAGATAAGGGGGAGTTACTATTCTTCTATTTTTTCTTTTTTTTGTTGTTGTTGCTTTTATCAATTTTATGATTTTGCAAAATGGTTTTCTATCTTCCTCTTCATTTTCTGTTTTCTTCTGCTTTCTTTTTTTTTCCTTACGTTAGTTGCACTTAGGTTTGTCTGTTTCGAGACCATTGCTTTAGGCGGCCAAGTTTGCTGTGAGGAGTTCTGTCTCTTTTTTGGCGCATTCGTCCAAGGCGGCTTTTAGGATTTTTGCCATTGCTAGGGACCATGAAGTCCTTGAGCCACTCATTAAACGGGACCACCACACTTCTTCGTCGTACTGAGAGAAAGGTTCAAGTAGAGGGCCGAGGAATGCTCTTCTCCATTTGATGGTCTTCGGCCAGTTTAAGAGGAGATGTTTCACTGACTCCTTTTCTGATAGGATTTTGCACAGACGACAATGGTTTGTAGCAGAGAGGCCCCTAATGGCCCGGACTTCATTAGTTGGCAATAAGTTCAACCTTGCCCTTAGGAGAGTAGAGCAGAGAGCTCTATCCGGAAATCTTTTGATGATTTCAGTCAGTGTTCAATTTTTTCGGTTGAGATGATAGGTGTTTTAGGAGTTTATTTTTTCCCGCAATTGTTTGAGTTTCAATCCAGTCTTCTTGGTCCATTTTCCTTTTTACTTGGTTGGATTTTGGATCAATGTATCTTCTGTGCATGCAATGTTAGCCAGACTTGTTCTTTGTTTGGCGGCCCATGTATTCAGCATCTTGCAGCTATCGTTGTTCATTTCCGTTTTTATCAAGATTATATAGCGGTGGAGATTCAGGCATGAGCACTTTCCTGAAGAGGGACATTTCTCCTGCCTCTCTTACTGCTTTCAGGGAGCGTAGGCCCAGTTCTCGTCTGATGGCTGCAATCGATGTCGAATTCGGAAATTGGAGGACTTTCCACCAGAAGTACCCCTCCAGTTTTTCCCAAATTGTCAGTGGGATCGTGGGCAAAGCTTCTCCTCCGTAAACCAGGCATGGGACCACTTTTCCTTTATAGAATTTTAGGACTGGTAACAGAGAGAACCGACCATATTTTCTGTCGATGATCCGAGCCTGGGTTGTGAGCTTTCGTGTTGTTTCCCACAGATGTTTTTGCATTGCAGCTTCTGTTTTGGAGCTGTCTATAATCACGCCGAGGTATTTAAAGTTTTTGATGACCTCCAGGGCTGCTTTTTCAATGTGCCAACTCGATTTTTTTGACTTCTTTCCAGGTGGTTTTTCCATTATGAAGATTTTCGTTTTCTCCTTGTTTATCTCCAGATTGTTTGCGGATATGTAAGAGGCCAAATTGTCCAGTTGTCTTTGGAGGCCAATTTCTGTCTGGTCAAGGAGGATAATGTCATCAGCATAAAGAAGTCGAGCTATGGGTGTTTGGCCAATTTTTGGCGGAAAAGATCTTGTTTGATTTGCACTTTCTTTGTAGTCGCCTAGGAAAGAGATGAACAGGGCAGGGGCCAGTGGACATCCCTGCTTGACTCCTTGGAATGTTGGTATTACTTCAGAGAGTAAGCCTTGGTGGGTCAGTTTAACTCTCATAGAGGTTCCAGTGTGGAGGGCTTTGATGGGTTCCAGTATTGCGGTCGGGCAATTCCAGGAGGACAATTTGGACCATAGCATCTCTCTATCGACTTGGTCGAATGCCTGGGTGAAGCCTACAAAAGCTAGGAAAACCTTTGCTGATCCTTCCATGAGTTTGTTCTTTAAGATACTAAGGATCATGATGTTCACTGTAGTTCCACAGTTCTTCATGAAGCCCGCTTGGAAAGGATTGTTGTATTCAGCAGATTTTGCCCAAGTTTGAAAGCTCCTTTGTAGAAATGAACCATAGATCTTTCCGATGGTATCTAGCAAAGCAATTGGGCGGTAGTTTGCAGGAACCGACCTGTCTCCTTTCTTGTATATGGGGACGACCACGGAAGTGGACCATGAACCTGGAATTGTTCTCAACAGGGTACAGTTTTTGAAGACTTGACTGATAAAGGTGGCCCATTCCAACGGGTGGTTTTCCAAATCGATGTTGGTAATTCCATCGGGTCCCGGTGCTCTTGACGATTTTAGCCTTTTTAAGGTTGATAAGAAGTCCTCAATATCAGAGAAGTCCTCCCAGGCGGTATGTTCCGATGGCTCGTCTACAGTAAGTAAATTCACATTTGGGAGCTTGAAAATAGAAGAGAAGTGAGTTTTCCAGGCATCCTCTGCGACACAGTTTGATGTTGGAGCGGTCGTGGGGTTATCGTTCTTTTTTATCAATTGCCAAAAGGCTCCCGAGTTTTTGTCTGCCAGTTTCCTTAGCATTTCTTCGGCATCTTGTTGATATAGAGCTGATCTGTGAAATCTTAACCAAGACTTGTATCTTTTTTGTTCTACCGTATAGATTTTCACTGCGTCACTTGATTTTAAAGTTGCTGCTTGTCTCTTCAGTTTCCACAGTTTTCGCCTTTAATTGCCAACTCCTGTTGTACTCGTTCATCGGGTGGACAGAGAGCCTTACCTTTTTCTGTATTTTTGAATAGTAGGGAATTAGCAGAGGTTGGTAGTCTGCTAGATGAATTAGGGGCCCAGTTTCCCTATATTGTTGCTTTGCGTAGTTTCTAGTAAGTTCTCTGATCCTTTCAGTCGTGAGTCTGAGACGATTTCCTTGGGCTGTAAGTTCCTGGGCTTCAGACAGGTACACTCTTGTGCTAAACTCCGAAGGCCAGCTGATTTTCAAGATGTTATGGTCGCTGGCGGAGGTCCGCAATACTTCAAATGAGGCAATCTGATTTAGCATGCCCTCAGATGTGAAGATGTAGTCAATGGTTCCCAATTGCGCACCTCTTTCCCAAGTCGGGATGGGGTTTGCTGGGGGAAGGGCCTACTCAATGTTATGAAGGTTTCTGGTGTTCATTAATGATTGCCATTTCTGCCCTCGAGACTCTGCCTGAATTTTTGCTCGCTGGTGGGTGGTGTTCTGTCCGTTTTTCAGGCACTTCGCGTTTAAGTCGCCACTTATTATGATTAGCGCCTCTTCCTGAGCTGTTGGATTCCATCGATCTCTGTGTCGATGATTTTAAGGAATTTCTCGTTGGTGATAGACTGCGGATTCCAATACATAGTGATTATGGCCAGCCACTGGATCTCCTTTTTTTTTTCTCAGTCTTTGATACCGAGGGGGGAGCCCATTCCACCAGCACCGCTAGATGGTTTTGAGTAGTGGCTAAGCGTTTCTTGATTGTCAGACCAGCTCCGGTCCGGACTGCTACCAAGAGACTGGAGGATGGGCAGCCCAGTCGACCTTTGCTGGCAGGTGAGACCATTACTGAGAAGCCATTGATTCCTGGTTTGTCAAGGAGCCATGTTTCTTGCAGCGTTATGATATCGTATTCTGCAAGGTTGACTTCGCCTGGTCTTGTTAGATGGCTAAATCCTCTAGTGTTCCAAGACATCATTGTAATAACGGAGCCATCTTGAGTCTTTGTGTATTGTGAGGCTGCTGAAGATGGTTGTTGGATCTTTTCTCTGTTTGGCAGACTCACTGATGTTGGTTGCTATTTTTTCGTCGAGGACTTAGAAGCTTTAGGCAACCACGCTAGTAGTTGTTTGATAGGAGCAAATGTTGACGAAGTATTTGAGGATTGAAGAGGAGACCTCTCACTCATTACTTCTTTTAATTTGTCATTCGCATTTTTGATTGATGTTTTAGGTAGTCCATGTAGAACTGGGCTTGGGTTTCTTTCTTCTCTTACCCACCCCGAGGGGTTTTGATTTCCTTTTCTTTTTGGACATTTGACCTCTTCGCCGAGGTCCTGAAAGGTGGCCGTCCGATGGCTTGCTGGTTTAGCTTGTTCGTGGGCGCTCCAATTTGTTTCCGTTGTTGGTGGATTTTGAATGGAGCGCAAATTCGATGAATGATTGGTTTCCTTGTCTGACGAACTTGTCCATTCTGTGATGGTATAGCCACGTTTGAGGAGGTCGATGGAGTCTTCTCTTGAACCCCTCCTCACCGCGTGAACTTTGACGTGAAGAAAGGCCTTGGCCCTGTGTCCTTTGTGGTAAGGCTCGACTAGCGTTAAGTCTGCCGTTGTCAAGTGCCTAAAATCTTTGGTATGTTTCAGGATTTTTAGGACAGTGCCTCTATTCAATGTTATTGCTTCAGAATTTTGTGGAATCTGTTCTATATTGAAAATGGTAGACGGGGGCAAATTATGCTGAGGCATGTGGAGTCGTGAGGAGAATTTTTGTCTGTTAGGACTTCTTTGCTTTTTAAGGCTGTAGCGTCTTCTGGGACTGTCCGGGCTTCTTCTGCTTCTTTGCTTAGGGTTCTCATAGTCCTTTGATTCTGTTTCTTTTTGACAATTTTTTGGAGATGAAGGAAAGTTTCTCGTCGCTTGCGGACCTCTCGGATGTCTGGAGTTATTAGCTTGGGACTCTTCAATGTATGGGCCACTAGTTCGTCTGCGTTTTTTCGGGAGCGGAGAGGCGAGCTTGTTACTTTTTGTGGGCGTTGTTTGCTTGCCAAAGTGCCAATTTTGTGGGTCGACAGCACTCGTCCACGATATATGGATGGTTAGGTTCATGAGGTTTTCATCACTCATAAAATCCTCTGCTGTGATTGGGGACTTTCTTGAATTGACCCGGTTGGGATTTTCTTCTTGAGGAAAGCTGGTTGATACCGGTCTCGAAGGTTCGCTTTCCTTGTGGTCTTTCACTTTAGGCCTAACCGAGGGGCCTGTTTGCCGAGTCTGTCGTTTTGTTTCCTTAGGGTCGGAATGCTCTGTGGCTTTGTCAGCCTGTAGAGAAGTTTTTACTTTCTCCACCCGCTTAGGAGACGTCAGTACGCCATCCTGGCTCTTCCTGTGATTCCGGTTTTCGGACTACTTAATCGGTGGGCGCAAGCAGAATTTTGTTGAACAGTTCGAAGTCCAATTATTCTTTTGCAGCGATATATCCTTCCAGCTAGATCAGTTTCGTGTGAGTCATTGCCAATAAAGTTGTTTGATCTTTAAGTGAGTCACTTATTGCCTCATATAATTTGCCAAACGGGCAAGGGCGATTGTAATTGCAGTCATTAAGGTTGGTATGTCTAGTCGTTTAGGAGGTGAATCTTTCTGAGTTTCGGCTTGTTGCCGCTCTCCTGATTTACTTTTTCTTCTTGGTGTAACTGGAGGCGGAGTCAAGGGTGGAAACTTCTGCTGCACACTTCTTTTTTCCCGTCTTGAGTCCTTAGAAATTGGTGATAGACTTACTTGTTGTGGTGAGAGCCTTAAAGGGGAGCTTGTCTGGTTTCCCTCTGCGTTTGCCTGAATTAAGGACGCGGAGATGTCTTCAGGTTGAGGTTGAAGTCGCTGCGCACTCTCGGCTTGAGCCGTGTTAGGCGAGAGAAGTTGCGAAAACAACAATTTTGTAAGAGTTGGTAATTGCAAAGAGTTCTGTATAGGGAGGTTAGGATTGGCTTGCGCCCGGTCCTTGCATTGAGCATCATCCATGGAATTAGTAGATGGTAAATTTGCGGGTACTGGTGGAGTAATCGGGCGCAAAGGCATCTGATTTCCTGCACTTGCACACGGGAGACTAAAGGGGCATTTTACTTTGTTTTGGTCGTTAATTTCTGTTAAAGCTGGTAGACTTTGGTTTAGGCCTGTTGGGTGCTCTATGGTGACTTCTAGTATCTCTGCGTCCGTGAGTTCTTTTAGGACGTTGTATTTTCTTTTCCCTTGGCTCACGAAGTATTCCTTTAGGGAATTGCATATGACTGTTTTAGACAGTGCCTTCAGAGCAGATGTTTTTTTCTTTTTATTCTGGACGTTATGTTGGGTAATTTTTGTTTTTTTGTTGTTTTTTGACGTTGCTGGGTGTGACACTTTTGGTCCAGATCTTGATTTATTTTTCTTCTTTGGTGGGGGGGGGTCGCAGACAGCGAAATAGAAGACTCCATTATTTCCAGTTCTTCTATGTAATCGTCCATTTGAACACTGGATTCCGAGAGAGGAGCGTGCATCTTTCTCCCCTCTGACGTTGTCAGAGTGATTTCTTCCGGGAGCCACTTGGAGCGCCTTCACTTGGAGGCGGTGCCGCATCTTCGGAGGCGTGGAATAAAGCCTCAGTCCGCCTTCGCTCGGATGAAGATCCGAGGGGAGGAGAACTCCTTTCCTTCTCCACTCCGACCGGCACCACGGGCTCGACGGTGTTGCCTGAGCCCAGGACTTTGAACGGGGCCTCCACGGCCTCGAGCAGCGGACCGCGAGCACCCGCAGTCAGCAGCGTTGAAATGGTGAGTTTACTTGGAGGTCGGATCGGGAGCTGCAAATCTTTTGAATAAACCCGGCGGGACAACTCAGACCGGCTGGCGAGTCTGTCGCAGGCCGCCCTTCGGCAGGCTGCACTGGGGGCGAGCCGGGAGTTTGAACCGCCTCAATTTGCTCTGGCTGTGGTAACATGTCCGATGCTGTTGTCGATACTCCGCTCTGTGTAGCCTCACTTACATTAGGGGTATGCAAATTGGTGAAAAGGTCCAACCGCTCCACTGTTAGTATAGGGTTTTATGGACCTCCCACACACTGGAAACAGCAACTGAAGGGAGACTCGGGTCTCTGTAGAGGTGGACAGGGTAGACTGCAACAGACTGCAGCTACTCAACTCTGCTGCCAACTCCGCGGCTGCTCCGCGGTTAGTATGGGGTTTTATGGACCACCCACCCACTGGAAACAGCAACTGAAGAGAGACTCGGGTCTCTGTAGAGGTGGACCGGGTACTATTCTTCTAAAGTCTCACAGAACTGCTCACGCCTGCCAAAGCAAGTGGCCCAGGCCGGAGAAGAAACATATATAGATGTAAACAACAGAAACGGGGGGGCAGGGCAGCTGTTGAGCAGCGACTGGTACGGCTGACTGATCGTGTAGCTCCGCCACAGGCAATATCCTGAGCTAAAATACATCCTGAAAGGTGCCGGTTCGTTAAGAAAAGTCTGAAGTCTTCTGGTAAGAAGCAAGATATTGTGCAGCAGCTGTCGCGATCTGGAGGCTGTAAATGCTAAAATACTGCTGTTACCACTGGAACAACATACACCGGCGAGAGGTGCTGCTGGAGCCAGCGGCTGACTTCCAGGCTGAGTGAGAAGGAACACATGTGAGTGCAAGGCTCCGTTGGCCTGCTGGGAGGAGGGGCGATCAGGTTTGCTGCAGAGTTTGGATACCACAGGCTAACACTGCAAGGGCGCTGTGACCTTCTAGCAAGGCGTCATCCGTTTGTACGGAGCAGTAAGACTGTCTTGCCATTGTGCTGCAACATGCCCCGAGCGTCTCATTAGAAAAGGAAAGGGCCGGTGTTGTATGCTATCCTGCATCCCATGGTAGCTTGTGGAGGCAGTATTCGGCAATCTTCGGAGCCACGCTCACTTGGATGTCCCACCCACACACAGATAGCTACAGCCATACAAACAGCGTAAAAATGAAAAATGAGAAAATACAGCGGCATAGCCCCGCCCTCCAACAGCTCCGTTCCTGTGATTGGCCAGTGATGTCTTTGTAGCTCCGCCGCTGCCCATTCCTGTCATCTGTGGGATGCATAATATCATAAAAAAGGGAGGCATGCAACGAAATGTTAGCTGCTAACAAAAGGATCAGAAACATGGGACGCATTTTGTTTTTTCACAGTGTCAAAGCCCCTCTGAGACACACAGGCTGCATAATAAACCCAACAACACGTTTATTTTTCTTTTGTCATCAGCAGCCGAGGCTTGCTTATTCATAATGGTGACTTTCCAACTGAAAGACCACCAGTCACCTTGCAAATCTGTTACAGTTAAAATGAGCAACACAATAAAGCACACTTTTAAAACGTGTTCACACCCATAAAGTCTAATAGCTTGATATCCTAAAACGTAAAGTATGCTTTCAGGTCCTCAGGTGAATGTTCTTAAAACCATACATAACACCGCGCTGGAGGTTTGTGACAAATCTCCAAACCAAAATGAGTTTTTTAGCCTCTTTTATTGTGCGTCTTAAAGCGCTGAAAATAAAGTGAGTACATAGATATTTTGCCTTTTGCATCTCATAGTTTTCATGTTGTCATGATGCTTTACTATGCAATTTGTGGATTTTGCAAGTAAACTCTATAGGACAGTATTATTGTAGGTCTTGACACCCAAAACTTAAATATTTGTTCCAAGTAAAGCGTGGAAGAAGATGGCCGTGCCCAAATTGCAGAGTGGGTTAAAATCCCTGCTTCGCTTTTTAGCGTAAGTGTGTGATCCTGGGCAAATAATGTAATCTCACAATGAGCTTCATTACAAGTCCGGCAGTAACCCTGCCCATGCTACTGGTGGTTTGCCGTCAGACTTGCAATATTTAGTGGCGCCTGGCTTGCCGGAAACAACGGGGGATTACAACCCCAGTGTTCCGGGAAGTCAGGCGCTGGTAAATGGTAAATCCCTATTCCCACTTGAGTCCCGCAGGACTCAATGGGAATGGGGATGACGGAAGCACCAGCACCGTTAATAATGGTGCTGATGCTTCCATGAAAGACTTTGGGTGGGTGCCGTTCCGCCCGCCAGGTCTGACCCTAGCGGGTGGGACGGCACCAGCCCTCAGACTCGTAGTGTTCCGGTCCGTTGTTACTGGACTGGCACACTCGTAATGAGGCTCACTGACTTCAACTGCAAAAATTGGAGTGCTCATAAGTGATTACGTTTACACCCTTACAATAGGACAGTTTTAATAAGTGTAGGGAAACATTATTGTACCCTGGTGCTCCTCTTCTAGTGGCTCCAATATGCTCACATAGAATTGCATTATTGCTGCACTGGCCCTCCGCCAGTCACGTATAACTTGATTTGACAGGCAGGCAGTCTCACCATCCAGTCCGTGCACCAGAGATTCTAGTATAGGGGACTAACTGTGGTAGAACAAACATTACATTTTCTACCCTGTTGCTCCCAGCCGCTGAAGTTGTTTGGGCCGTCCAGAGTACTGCCCCGCACTCTGTCTTGTTATGCTATGATATTGAGCCTCCAAGAGTTGGACGACACATTGGGAGCAAAGGTGCCAGGAATAGCCCTTCAAAAAGCCCAGTGTCCAGGAACTAGACATTACGTCCGCATGTAATACCTTTTACTTAAACTCTGCAAGCTAGTCTTAGAGGAAAGATGGGGGCACCAAGCAAGCTCTTCAAAAACACAATCTAATGCCAAACGTCCACATCCAGGTCAATGGAAGAGTTATATTTAGCTCAGTTTGTACATGTGTATTTATAAACCAGTTATGAACTTATCATTTTATGTTAAAAGGTCTGTATGGCTGTATAGCCCTGGTGCATAGCTGCTAGGTTCTTCCCAGCCATGTTTGCTGTATACTTTGCTAGTAAGCAACAAAGACAGCACATTAGCCGAGAATCGGGGACGGCGGCAGGGCCTTTCAACCCTTTCAAATGAAAGGGGCCTCGAGCCTCGGGGGACCCCCAGCAACAGCCCCCATATTGCCACTCAGCAGGGTAACAACACAGCAATATATTCCTTTATATATTGCTCACTTTCTGGGTTTTACAGTGTGTGCTTTGCAGTGCTCACCTTACAAGCTGCTGCTGGAGCCCCATTGAGGAAAACAGAAATAGTATCACCTACTTTCAACACTGTTTCCTCCATGTCACCTACTTTCTTATGAAGAAGGATCATTCACAACTATTCAGCGGTCATTCAGTGTTTCAGCTCCCTGCTGGCTCGTGGTAATTGGCGGCTATTAACCTTATCTTTATCTCCATTATAATGTATGCCCTCCACCCCCACAGGAGCCTCAGACTCCTTTCTGCTCTAAGCAAGGGGAGCCCCCAACCATAATGTTGAAATAGTCCCCCACACATCTTCACCCGGGCCTGCAGAGAATATTCCATTATGTTTCGAGAGGACATTTTATCAGACCTATGTGCCCCACTACATCGAAACAATTTTGCCCTTGCAAATCATGGCCCATACCGCACGTCACAGCATTGAATACTATGCACATGTACCAGAGGTGCAGCATTTATACACTTACAAGAACAGTACAAACAATTTTGATAGTGGAGGTGCAAGATATGGCATGAACGCACCTTTGATGATTTGCATCCCCTGTCTCCAGGGGGTTAACTCACAATGACACAAGTGGTCATCCTGTTTTATGTTTAATATGGTCCCAACCAATGTAGAGGCATGATCTAACCCCTCCCTGGACACCCCCATACCTTTTGATTGTGGGGGTACAAGATAGCATGGCCTGATCGCACCAATGGTAATTTGCAAACCCTATTTCTCTTGGGGTAATTCACACTAAAACAAGTGGTCATCCTGTTTTATATTTACTCCGGTCCCAACCAGTGTATCAGCACCATCTATCTCCTCCCTGGACACCCCTATGCCTATTCATTGTGGGGTGCATGATTTCATGGCCAGAGCACACCTATGGTAATTCACATACCCTGTTTTTCTCCGGTTAACTCACACGGACACAAGTGGTGAGCCTGTTGTATGTTCACTCTGGCCCCAAATGATGTAAGGGCACCATCTAGCCCTTCCCTAGATACCTCCATACCTTTTGATTGTGGGGGTGCAAGATATCATGGCCTGTACACAACTACGGTAACTTGCATCCCCTGTCTCCCTGGGGTTAACTCACAATGACACAAGTGGTCATCCTGTTTTATGATTAATCTGCTTCCAACCAATGTGGAGGCTCCATCTATCCCCTCGTGGGACACCCCCATACCGTTTGATTGTGGGGGGTGCAAGATATCATGGCCTGATTACACCTATGGTAATTTGCATCCCCTGTCTCCCTGGGGTTAACTCACACTAACACAAGTGGTCATCCTGTTTTTAAATTTACTCAGGTCCCAACCAATGTATCAGCACCATCTATCTCCTCCCTGGACACCCCATACTTTTTGATTGTGGGGGTGCAAGATATCATGACCTGATTGCACCTATGGTAATTTGTATCCCCTAATTCTCTTGCAGTAATTTACACTAACACAATTGGTCATCCTGTTTTTATATTTACTCCAATCCCAACCAATGTATCAGCACCATCTATCTCCTCCCTGGGCACCCACATACCTTTTCATTGTGGAGGTGCATGACTTCATGGCCTGATCACACCTATGGTAATTCACATACCCTGTTTTTCATGGGGTAATTCACAGTAACAAGTGGTTATCCTATTTTACATTTACTCTGGTTCCCCTTAAGCGATGTATATGCATCCTCTAGCCTGTTCCTAGAAGCCCCAAAAACTTTTGATCAGTGAGGTGCACAGAAGGTTGAACCAAGTGCTGAAAAATTTGTGGATGACTTGCGTACACTCTGTGTGGGAGTGGTAACCAGTGATTCCAGAGGGAGCTGTGATTGTGAGTGTATGTGAGATGAGTGGTAGTGTTGTGGTGTGCAGGATGTGTAAGAGGGGTAAGTGAAGGGTGTAGATGTCGAAGGAGTAGAGGGGGCTGAAGTGGAAATGAGAGGTGAGTGGTAGAGTGAAGGAGTAGTGAGTGGTAGAGAGGGCAAATGATATGCAGGAGTTTTAGAGGGCCATATAAAGTGGTGGAGACTGTCATAGGTGAAGAAGGGGAGTATGAGAGATAAAAGAGCAAGGAGTGTGAGAAAATTGAATGGACAGAGGAGGAAAGAGGTGGAAGGAGATAGGGAAAAGGGAGAGAGTCAGAGGAGAGAATGGAAAGTGTGGGTAGCAAGAGAAGGTGGGAGGGTAGGGGGTAAGAATTGAGAGAGGTCGAAGACAAAAGTAGAGAGTACGATCATGGAACGAAGTGAAAGAGTGAGAGGGAGCGAGTATGGCTACCCAGTTTTTCTACAAAACACATTTCAACGGATTGCTTTTCTCCCGAGATTCCTCATCAGATAGATATCCATTCCAGTGTCAGCTGCTCGCAATTTTTTTTTGACATGGGGCGTTAGTGCACCTCGACTCGCCCCTCGATCCCTCTTGACTCCATATGTAATGTTAGTCGCCCTACATATACCGCGTCACTATGCCCCTGTCCCTCAGTTTCTTTTTGTCCACACGCTCAGCATGCTGCTCATCGGTACAACTCACTTTCTCTCAGAGAAATATTATTTTCAACCTACGTACTTTCATCTTATTCAATGCGGGTTCAACATCATGTCGCGCCCAAGGTGTCAGGCTTTCAAGCAGTGCAAGTACTGTCATTCCAAGATGTCCATTATAGACCCGCACAGTGTCTACGTGTGGTGCCTCGGCATTGGTCATGTCAATGAGGACTGCGGTTCTTGCATGAAGATGAACCCGAAATCACTGCGAAGAGGGCTACGAAACTCGCATTAGGTTCACCCCCGTCAAAGCCTCTGGCCTGCTTGACCGCCTGGTCGTCGAAGGTCAATACGGAGGGGCCCACTCCGGCAAAGGATATTAGGCACTATAAAGAAACCAAAAAGTGATCACATTTACGCAGTCATTCCTCGTTCTCCTCTTCCTATAAAAAGAAATGGCGTCATCGACAAATGTACAATTCTGGTTCCTCTGACGTACGCGTTAAGTCGGCTTCAGGGCCTACATCTAGGACCGAGTGGGAGGTTTTTAAAGAGCAAATGCTCGTCATCTTTAAGAAAGCAGCTGCAGGTACGGGTGACCCTTCAAAGCAGCACACTCCATCTAGTGCCATCTCGTGTGGATCAGTCAGTGTCAATGTCCGACTGATCGTACATGCCTCAGTGGCGATCTGATTTTTCTCGGCACTATGGCTTTGATTGTTGGTGACAATGATGTCCACGAGCCGTTTGACGTTGATCTTGCAAATTCAGGCAATGGAGGCACATATATTTCTCAGATGTGGCTGATTTGATAGCCATGGCAGAGGGGCTTTGAGATGCAAGTGGCTTGGACACTTCTTCTGATGTGGAGACTCAGCAAGCCCACCCTTATGGTCAAGCAAATGCAAAGTATCATTCTACAGTGAACAGGGGAGTGGATGCACTAGGTAGCAGTGCCCCAGCCAGAACTCGGTCAGGATGTGATCTGATATTTTGGATGAGGGAGCCCCTACAGAAAAAGCCATGCCTTTCAATATGGCCATTGCTGACCCCATCACCAACTTGTGGCAGAAGTCTTGTACCACAGCACCTATGAATTCTTTCTTCACGATGAAGCCCCATACACAACCATGATAGACAGGGTAGCCTGTTTTATATTGATTGGAATCTAAAGATTTGTTTCTGAATCATGTAGCACTTCCATGAATTACCCCCACCCATTCTTATCGTTGTGGTTCAAGATATTATAGGTTCCTAGCAAAGCCTTATTCTCATTACAGTGATTTGATCATGTCATGCAAAGCAAAATAAAGCAATAAAATAATGTATGCAGACTTCACCCCCTTACACATACAACACCTTTGATACCTCAGTCATACTCTGTCCATGGGTGCCACGATAAGAGTTAATAGTAGATAATGGGGCAATGGGTTAGTCATCTGTAGTAAGTGGGATACAGACAAGGTGGTGGACCAACAGAACACCTGCCAAATAAGTCAGGTGTTAAGGGTATTTATTGTAGACGTCAGGCTGGATATGGTGTAAATGTGCATGGGTACTGAGCTTGTTCTCATTCGATCAGATTTTGTCTTACAGCCTGGTATTGGGGGTAGAGCAGGAGCTCTATGTGATTGCAGACAGAAGCACCCACCTCAGAAGAATATTCCCATATCGTGGTACCATTATTAGAGGAGTTGACCAACATGGGTACCCAATACCTGCCCCCACAGGAATAGGTGTAGAGGGGAAATGCAACAGGGTCTCGGGGACCCTCAAAGCCCCACTGTGCAACTCACAAGGGGATTGTTCAGTTTGTGCAAACTTTCCAAGGTCTCCAGATTTTGTCAGTGAGCTACGCCTCTTCTGGAGCTTCAGACGATGTTTGAATGAAGCCACTTGTACCTTGGGCTCTTGCATGACATAAACTTCCAAAAGGGGATCTCAGAATGTAGAGCCACTAAAAGGGTCTTGGATAACAAGCTGCCTGTGTAGATGAAAGAGATGGTGCAGCCAGGGCAATAATGCAGTGGAAAATGAGGGAAAATAAATGGCCTAAGAACACCCCAAAATAAATGTGATCACATCACTTATGGTTGAATTGCAACTTAGCAAGAAATGTCTGGTCTGTTCCAGCAGAGAGAAGTGACTGATTTTAAGAGCATCATGTATGACCTGAATGATGGCAGTTTCAGTGCCAAAACTAGATTGTTAATCACAAGAGGCTGTGTTAGTTAATCAAATCATGGAGTTGGTTGGCAACTGGCTACTGAAGGATTTCTCCAATTAATAGGTGGCTAAAAATCGGACAGTAGCTTACAAGATTGTCAGGGTTCAAAGTACTTTTTTGTAGGAGGGAGGATGAGTCCTGTTTTAGGGTCCTTTGAAAGATGCCTTGTGTGAGTAAGGTATTTACTGTTTTAAGGAGGGAGGATAGGGCATTCCCCTTGATCTTTTAGGATGTGTGACGATCCTTCAGATGGCGTCTCTTCTCCCCAGAGGGGAGCCCCTTTCCATGAGGCCAGGGAGGTGTGACCTCTAACTAGTAGTCACCCTGGGTGTGGTAACATGCGGGAGGATCTCATGGGGAGGGACTCCCTTTCTGGGGATAAGGACTCGAGTCTGAGATACGCCCCCTTTATCTCCCAACCCCCTGGGCTGATACCAAGACCCCAGTTCACTGGATGTATGGTGAAGTCTGAAACAATATGTTATTGTAACATTCCTGACAAATCTATTAAGATAAATACATAGATGAAGAAAAGTCGGAAAATGCAACAGTCAAGCGGGAAGAACACTCCATCAGCTGTAAGCAGTTGGACCAATGTTACGCTGGGGCTGTCCCCGCTCCTTAAGCTAAACAGCAAAGAAGGACATTCTCGCCACCCGATGATGAGAGTGGAAGCAAGTGATCTTTGTTGCAGTGTGGCCCATCCGGCTGGACCCGAACGACCGTGGTTTGCAAAGAGGAGGAGAACCTGGCGAGCAAGAGGGCCTCTGGCGAGCCTGCGAAGCTGAATGTGGGCTCTGGGGGGCTATAAAGAGGCAGCAGAGGTGAGCAGCGGGATGCCTGAAATGTCTGTTGCAGGTCGGTGTGAGGCCAGCATACTGAAAGTGGAGAGAAGCAACAGTGGTGGCATGACCTGTAATGGGTGGATCATTAGGTCCAACAATTGCGCTGAAACCGCAAGTCTAACGTGAAGCCACGTAGGTGACAGCAGTGAGAAGGAGAAAGACTAAGATGGTGGCGTGCCCTGTCGTGGGTGGACCAAGCGGCCCAACAGCTATGCCGAGACCTTCAAGCATAAGAGTTGGCTGCAGAGAGGAGTAAATCGTGGAAGTAAAGTGATAGAAGAAGTGAACCCGCGCCCCCTGGCAAAACCAAGATAAGTCCGGGAGGAGGCCGGGAAGAGTTGAGACTGTGAAGTATCTTGAGAAAGTAGTTGATTTTTGGCCGCAAATCCCTGCCCAGTTCCACAAACGTGTGGTCCTGGAAAGTCAAGAACACCTAAGGGGTCATCTTACTCGTCCCAGTGGGGTTCAATTTCAAGTATCAAAGAACGGAGAAGTTTTTGACATTTCCGAAAGCGAATTACAAGAGTTGATTTAAAAAAAAACAGAACATTGAGGAACTAGCTAGGAGAAGGGAGTCCTTCTCGTAGCTCTTCTGAGAACTTTTCGTGGAGCTCGTTTGGTTGCTGGAACTCTTTTTGCTGAACTTTCAAGAACTTTTGTTTGGAAAGACTTTCACATTCAGGAGAAGGAAACCATTCTCCTGGGCTCAGAAATTGCTTGAGCTTTACTTATTATTTGGTGTAGCGACAGGGAAAGATAGAGGTTTTGACCAAGACAGAACTTTACCATTTGGACACTACGGACACCCTGACAGACCTCAGTTTAGTTTCTTTAAGTAGGGACACTGCCTATAGAATATGGATAGATAGGCTTTGTCTTTGGTTAATAAAAGTATATAGCAATCACTATGGCACCACTTGGTCTGTCTCATCATTCCTTGCCACCACAAATGACAGGGGGATCATCTTTGTATGCTATGTGGTTGGTTTAAGTGGCATGAGGGCAACAGGAGTAAAGGTGGTCCTGCATTGTGTTATAAGCAGTGGGGTTGAGAGCCGTGGGGAACTACGAGTTTGGGGTATGGATCAATTGCCATATGTTATCTTGAGGAAAAGGTTGTTCATGGCGTTACACTTTTCTTTAGAGTCAGGGATTAAAGGGTCAGGAAGTGGGTTGAGGAGTTTTTGACTGCTGTGAAGAGAGCTTTACTCTTGTTGGTGGTGGACAAAATAGTTGATGAGTAATAAGCAGTTTGGGCTTTGACGAGAGACAGGCAAGTACTGCATAAAGCCTTGAAGTTGAGGAGGGCTTTATTCCTCTATGCTTTACAGCAGTTTTTTGAGTGACTGGATAGTACAGTTATTGTTGGTTATTTCTTCAGTGTACCAGGGGATGGGGAGTTTATCCCTGATGTGAAGCAGTTTAAAGGTGTCATGGGCATCAACCAATTCCATTATAGTTGTTTGAGGGTTAATAAGGGACTGTCAGCATTGGAGGGTGGTGGAGTTAGAGTTGCTAGTTTGTGTCTAGTGCTTCCAAGGGGAAGTCCTCAATGGAGAAACTCAAGGACATGGTTGTTTGACAATGACCCTTGTTGGACGGGACATTAGAAGTAAGGCGGATGAGGTTTGCAGCGTGGTCTGTCCAGTCATGTGGGATAGGGTTAAGACAGTGTAGAGGAGGTCCCAAATATGGCCTGCACTCCAGTCGCCCATTTTGAAGTACCAGGAACGTCCACACCGAGATATGTGACGTATGATGAGCAAATAAACCAGCAGAGAGCCGCAGTAGGGCTCTGCCCAGTGCCTATCCGAAGACCAATACCTTTTGAAGTACCAATAACCAGACAACCATGGACAGTAAGATACACATTAAGAAAACCCTACCAGCAAATGAAACGAAATGAAGATTGCTTAAACACTGTCCCAGAAGAAACTCAAAAGGCCTTAATTGAAGATGAATGTTGACGACACGAGGGCCCGGACAGACTCACAGATAAAAGAAATGACAACCAAAAGATGACACACAGAGACGAAACGCCATGAATAAGGATATTGTGAACTTAGAAGAAGAGACGATGTTGAAATATAAAGAAACTTAAGCCGTAAGCAGGATGAAGACATTCAACCAGCGAACGCCTGTACATATGCTTGTAACCGCAAGAAGCTAAGAAAACAGTGCGGCTTGCTATGCTTAGTAGAAGAATAGAGTGGCAAATTCCACCTATACATATCTACCTCAACGAAGCACACTATATAAGTGCACGTCGACTTTACACAAAAGCAGAATTAACTCAGGTTACTAGGGGTCAAACAGGACAGGATTCGTATTCAAGCTAAAATGAGAAGAGACGGCTGAATCGAAACTCAGCAAGAGCAACTCGTGACTGGGAAGTCGAGGTCCGACCAATGGAAGGAGTGAACAGTAGCTTCGCAGAATCGAAACTTAAGAACAGAACAGCCTATCGCAGGAAGGCCGAGATAAGGAGGCCCAGGCAGGTGGCAAGCCGAATAAGAATTAAATGCGCAAATAGAAGGAAAACTAAGCAGATTCACGGTGTGCTAGCACGTGACCAGCCAAGCGAGAAGAGGCACCTATGCCTGGCTGTCGCCCAAACAGAAGATACCATAACTTTTTCTGACAAGAAGCTACAGTTTCAAGGCTGACCACAGCCAACTAATTGACACATAGCCACTAAAGTACTGATTGATGGAAGGGAGGCCGGGTGAATCTTGGGGCATCCTGCACCTGGTTGACCATTCTGCGTGCTGCTAATTAAAGTGGAGATTTATGCATGGGTTTGAAGCCAACACAATCACAATGGACCAAATAATCTAGGGTCCTATAGATAGTAAAACCAATGGGACATTGTACTTTTAGTGACGTCCACCGTAGTCATTTTTGAAGGAAGGGCTTAGACGCCCACCTAATAGTGTTTAACCAATCCCCGCACTCCGTTACCATATACAGATATAGCACCTATATTTGTTACCTTTTCCAATTGCATGTTAACATTTGAGTGTTACACGTCAACGATGATGAGTTTTGGATATAAATGTTACTGTTTGTATGAAGTTGTTGGGAGTTGAGGCGAGACGGGCTATCGCATCACTGTTGATTTCCACGTTTCCCCGTTTTTTGTACTTGTCATTAAACGGATTCCCCTTTGCCAAACCATTGAGTTGTCCTTATTGATTGGTGTTGGAGTAAGAAAACCTGCACCCCCATCCACCTCAAGGTGCAGCTATCTCGTCTTAAAGTACTACAGAGCAAACTCTGACTCTATGGGCGGTCGGGGGTCTCTCTAGTACACTAGTGCATAGGAAGGATGCTGCGATGACAAGGTGGAGTATATATCCTATGATGTCTGTGGGGTTTAGCATTCATTATTTTATATCCAGGGGATCCATGAGGTAGAGCCCCTAGTGATGTTAGTGAAGTCATCAAGGAAGATGTTTGCGATGGATGCTGAGGTGATGGCGTCAGAAGTGTTTTAGAGGAGGTGTGTGATAAATCGGATGAAATGTAATTATATCTATATGCGGTGCTAGAAGGTGGCAAGAGAGAAGCAATGGGGATTTCATGGCCGTTTAACTGAGCATGGTATAGGTTGAGTCTGATTTGTGGATAACTGGCACACCTCTCCTTACCTTCTCTGTGCGGCCAACATTTTGAATGCTGTACCCAGGTGAGAGGAGAACATCAAAGACATTGGTAGAGGGAGTGCCAAGTTTCAGAGATAAATATTGCATTGACTTTGTTTGCGGTGATGAGGTTGGTGATGTCAAGAGCATGGTGGATGGACTGGTTTGAATTAATAAGCATTATGTGGTGAGAGAGCCAGGATACTACAGATGATATCCTAACGAGGGAAAGAGAACGTGTCTGCGATTGAGATGATTTGCGGCTAAATGACGTGACAAGTTTGTGAGTTCGTGTCCTCATGAGCTTGGGAATGGACTGTGGCTGTTGAAGACACATTGTAATGTCTGCCTGTTGGAAAAGCAGGGGTTTCTCCTGTCCATTCCCTAGCCATTACAAACAGGTAATGTTCTTGTCTTTGTCCTTAGCGAAGGATGCCAGGGATGAGGACACCCAGGCAAGGCTGGATGTATGGAAGGTCATGTGGCTTGTGATTGGCTGGTGGGCGGGAGGCAACTGGGCTGGCAATCTGACACTGAGCCCGGGGGAAGAGCACAGCAAGGGAGAAGAAGGCCAGGCCCTTAAGTAGTATCTAACATGTTATGCACAAGGATATCATGTGTTAGCCGAGTCTGTGTGCTCTGTGCCAATCACAGGTACAGATCCTACCCACATTAGTGGATCTGTCTGAACTTTATCACAGGTTGTCCATGGAGCCATCGCAAGTCAGTGAGTCTCTTTTTTTATAACTATTACATGTTATCCACAGAGGTTTCTCATGTCAGCGACTCTGTCTGCTATGTGGCTGTCAAAGGGAACGCAAAGAGTTGTCTTGTCAGCAAGCCTGCCTACTCTCTACCAATTATAGATGATAGACTCCCACATTAGTGAATCCATCTGCACTTTATCTATCACTGGTTAAACACGGGGGCCCTGACAGGTCAGTAAGTCTGTGTCTTTTCTGTCTATCGCAGTATATGCACACAAATATCACAAGTTAGCAAGTCTCTCTGCTATGTACCTATCACAAGTGATGCATAGAGTCACCACACATCAGCGTGTGTGTCTGCAATGTGTTTATCAAAGGTGGTACACAAAGCCATTATATGATAGTCTGTCGGCTATGTGCCTATCACAGTTAGGTTACCAGTCATTTCGTCGAAAAAAAATGGTCGAATAACAAACTGATCGAATGAAAATGATCGAAAACCAAATGGTCGACAACAGATAGAAATAATGTAAACAGGTCAATAGGTCGAAAACAAATGATCGAAAGTGAAATGGTCGACAAACGAGTGACTAATGTGACAAGCATATGCGCAAGATATAGATGGCATTAACATAGAAAAGGGTCACAGGAAAAAACATAAACACACGAGTAAAGAACCTCATATGACACCAGTGATCACAGATGACGGTTAAAAACAAACTGTCAGTACTTCATGAAAGTGACAGAGAGCGCAGCTGATGAAAACATTCGCTGGTACAACGTATACGTACATAAAACAACGGTGAGTTACACACGTTAAATAAACAAATTGCATAGTGGTTCACACAATTTCATATTACTAATGGGGGGGGGGTTCCCCCCTCAACCCCCTGTTTTTTTAATACATTTTTTTTATAGAAATACGAACCTTCCGAACAATTGAATAAGTAATCACACATTTTTTTCAGCACATATATATGTTCGATTTTGCATTTTTGACGTAACAAACCTATAAATACAAACTCATGTACCGAAAAACAAGTGAATTATTTAGAATCATTTTATTATTTTGCTATTTCAGATACTACTTGAGAGAGAAAAATGGAATTCATAAAATCACAAAGAGGCGCCGATCAGTTAGCACATGAAGGCTACATATACAATAAAGAAAGCACAAAGCAGGAAAGAAACTACTGAAAATGTAAAGAGTACACCAAAAATAACTACAAAGGAAGGGCGATTACGGTTGGCGAAAACATACATTTAACATGCGAACATAACCACATGCCGGACAATACGGAGGTTTTCATAAAGAAAACACTGAACATATTAAAGGAAAATGTCGAGAAAAATACGAATGAAGCATCGACTTCTCAGGTTAACAAGGCGTATGAAAGTTTGCCACTACATATAACGGCACAGATGCCAAACACGACAACTGTAAAACGCAATATAAATCGCCAAAAGCAACAGAAAGAAAACTTACCCATGGCACCAGTAAATTATGAAAATATAGTTATACCAGAGGTATTACAGATAACTGAAAAGGGAGAGCATTTTCTATGGAAAACTTTGGAAATTAAAAAGGAAAAAATGTTAGTGTTTACTACTTTTCAAAACTTAACACATTTAGGCAATTCGAAGACTTGGCATGGGGACGCTACATTCAAAACCTGCCCAACTCCATTTCAACAATTTTATAGCTTTCAAGGCACAGTAAATGAAACCGTAACACCTCTAATCTACGTTTTAATGCCAGGAAAAACCGAAGAAATGTACAGCTGTTTATATAAATTAATACAAGAATCAATGCCTGAAAAATACCCGGAGACTATGATCATGGACTATGAACAGGGACAAAAAAATATAAATAAAATATATCATGAGACACATATTCAAGGGTGCTTTTTTCATTTTAGTCAATCACTGTGGAAAAGAATTCAAAAATTAGGGTTAAGAACATTGTACATAGGTGATACCGAATTTCAGCACCAAATCAAACTATTATACGCATTAGCATTTGTAAGAGAGGACATGGTTACTACGTATTATGACACTCTGATTGCTTCTAGTTACTAAACTAATCATGACGAACAGTTAAGCACATTACTAGACTACATGGAAAACACATGGATTGGGCAACTTACGCGACATGGAACAAGACGAAAAGGGAAATATGAAATTCAAATTTGGAATTGCTACACATCAGTCATTAAGAAAACCCCAAGAACGAACAACGTACAGGAGGGATGGCACAGCAGGATAAATAAAGAATTCAATTCACACAACCCAACATTATGGCACTTCCTTAAAAGTCTGAAAAAAGAACAAAATTTACAAGAAATAAAGGTGTCCCAGACACTGTCACTCGAAAACCGACAAATGGCAAAAAGAAAATACAAAGACCATGAAGAGAGAATATCGAGCAAAGTGCAGAATTTTGAAAAAACTGAACCAATACAATATCTTGAAACAGTAGCATATAATCTAAAATGTTAAAGAAAAATAGAATGAACTCACCAAACAGAACTCCGGTTCAATGCAGGAAAACATGCATCCAGAAAGCAAAAAATCCATGTAAAATCCACCGAATCCACTGATGCATCGCTCCACCGAAAAAAATTCCATGAAAAAGTGCAAGAGGAAAGCAAAAATCCAATGAAAAATCCACCAAGTCCTTTTGAACATCCATCCAGGAAACGAAACGAAAACATGCATCCAGAAAGCAAAAAATCCATGTAAAATCCACCGAATCCATCCGTTGGTGAAAAAAGCAGATCCGTTAAAAAAAAACATCAAAAAGACGATCCAACGCAATAAAATCCAACCAGGAGAAAAAAAAACCCATTGAAAAATCCATCCAAAAAAAAAACCAGGAAAAAAAATAAGAATAATCCATAAGCAGGTCCGGAGCGCGAGCAACAGGCATCCTACAGGAACGAAGGAACTTCAAAAATGGCGTCTACGTCGCGTACGTACGACGTCATGCGTTACAAAGTTTACTAAAGTTGGATTTACAATAGCATTAAATAATAGTGAAATAGCACCATCTAGCGGTAAAAGTTGGAAACACAGTTATAACTTGTTCAGTTTAAAATTACATTGCAAATATTTATTTATTTATCAAATATCACTAAAGAATTGTATTAAGAAATAAAAATAAATAAAAAATGTACAAATACAAACTGTATTAGTGTACAATGTTTATATAACAAATACAAACTGTATTGCTGTACAATGTTTAAAGCAATTACAAAAGCACAATACATATATATATTTACACATGTAGTTTAGTTTACTGCATTTCGACCAAAAAAATACTAACGACCAAAATGCATTTCGAGATAATTGTAATTCGACCATATTTATTCGACCAAATTAATTTCGACCAGTTTTTATTCAACCATTTGTCTGGACACCCGCAGTTAATATAAAGAACAATCATATGTCAGTGAGTCTGCTATGTGCCTTTCACAGGTGGTGCACAGAGCCATCACACACAGCAAACCTTTCTTCAATGTATTGTGACAAATCTCAGGGTGTCGTCACTGCTTCCACAAGGGGAGCACCTTCTCATGAGCCCAGGCGGGTGAGTCCACTAGCCAATAGTCCCAGAGGGGTTGGTACTCAGCGGGAGGATTGTATGGGGAGGGAGACCAACTATGAGACCAGTGATGACCCTGGGAGAATGCAGTATCCCCGCCAATCACCTGACCCTAGAACTCTTGCCTACCATGACCCCACCTCTTCTTTAACTTCTCTCTCTCTACCCCTTTATCTTCTTACACTATGTGTTTTGGTAGACCAACCAAAGTAGAGAGTACTGAGGCGAGGGAGATCCCTAGTGAGTCACAACATCATGGCCCACTCAGTACTGGGATGACGAGGAGGCGCGGAGCAATATAGAGTGCCTATCGATACCAGAACATGCACTCTAGAGGTTCTTGACAACTGGTCAAGTCAAGACAAGTTAAAAAGGTAGAGGGACTTGATAAAGTGTGAAGCCCGCGCCCTGGAGGAAGCAGGTGTCGGAGAACACTCAGGGAAGAAGGAAGGCAGACCAGGGAGCCGTGGAGCCTGCTGGTGTGCAGAGACTGTGTTGTGTGCAGCATGGGAGGCGCTCCTGGCAACCCTGAAGGTCAGCAACTGGGGACGGACAGTCCCGCGCCGACGAGAGCAAACCTGGTGCGACGGAGCCACCAAATGCCAGAGAGGAGAGAGGAAGCAGGGGAAGCCCCACCACTGATGGCAGGCATGCAGGAAGCATCAAGAGCATCATGCACCAGCAACCAAGGTACGTTGAAGAGCGGGAGGTGCTGGAAGCCCTGTGAACATAACAAAGGCCAATTACACACAGAACAGAGTCTGGGACCCCTACAGTTCAGAGGTAGATCAAGAAGGAAGAGTTTCTGTGCAGAGGGGACCTGGCCTTGCAGTTGTGGCTGGGGTGCTACCATTGGTGGCAGTACCTGACTGATTTGCATATGGCTGGACCCATTTTGTAATGGTGCAGACGGGTTAAAAAACGGTGGAGAGGAAGGTTGCCCAGAGCAATGCCAGTGGTACAGATTAATTCAAAACATTCTACCCATCACTTTTGTGGTTATAGTTTGTCTCACTATGTGAGAGATGGTATGGCCAGGCGTGGCTCCCTTACTCGCTGCGCCATAGGGAACCAGCCTGCACCTCACTGAGCCCAACAAGGCTGAAACATGTCTGGCATTGCTTGTGTTTCTGTGCAGAGGGGACACAGTCTAGCAGTACGGGCTGGGCTGCTACCATTGGTGGCAGTACCTGAATGATTTGCATAAGGCTGGACCCCTTTTGCAATGGCGCTACGGGCAAAAAAACGATGGTGTGGAAGGTTGTCCAGAGCAATGCCAGTGGTACAGATTCATTCAAAACCTTCCGCCCATCACTTTTGTGGTTACAAGAAGGCAGAGTACCTGATCTTACTTGTGCAAGTACTTGGTCAGAAAACAAACTAAGTCAGCCCCTCAAAGCATGAGACTATAAAGAGAACTGGGAGAGCAAAACCTATAAGCATAGTACTTGGCATGCGAGTGGACCAAGTCTTTGTTTGTGTGTCGGCATGTGGTAGTGGAGGAAACCAGACCTGCCAGTCAGGGTCGGGGACCCACCACAGCTTGGGGGAAGTGCATGTAGGCTGTTCTTATTCATTGGAGACTCTAGTGAGAGGAAACCAAGACTGCCCATCAGGGCCGGGGCCCAGAGACAGAAAGGAAACCTGAGTATGGCCAACCAGGGAACAGAGTTTCCCCAACCATTGTTTGAACTTTGTAAGAGACTTGAACTAAGCCGGTGAAGGGAGGCATTCCCTAATAGTTCATGATCGGACTATTGCAGAACTGTCTTTTGCCCCGGGGAAGGGAGTCATTCTCCTTTGGCAAGAAAATACCCACTTTCATTTAGTTTAAACTTAGAATGTGAGGTACAGAGTAGGATTTTGACATTGGGACGTTTACTTTGAACATTGTGATATTAGTATTTCAGTTGAGGCAGGGAAACCCCTCTTAAAGGTAGGGCAATATAGGGTTTTCTTTTCCTTTTTGCACTTCAATAAAAGTCTATAAACACCACAATGACACCTCTGGGTTAGAGTCTTGCTTCTGTGCACTTACAGTATGCACACATCATACACAGAGCTATCACGTTAGTGAGCCTGCCACCAATATGCCTATCACAGGTGACACACAGGGTCATCACATAGAATAGTGTATGTCTGCTATGTGCCCATCACAGGTGATACACCACGCTATCAGGTCACTGAGTCGGTCTGCTGTGTGTCTATTATGGGAGATACACAGAGACATCACAGGTCAGTAAGTATGCCTGCTCTGCACCCGTCACATGTTATACACAGAACCATCACATCAATGAGTCTGTCGGCTATGTGCCAATCACACATTATTACAATAGCATACCACATCAGCAAGTCTGTCTGTTATGTGCCTAGAACAGGTGATACACAGAACCAGTGTATCATGTATCAGTGAGTCTGTCTACTCTGTTTCTATCGCATGTTATACACCGAGCCATCACATGGTTAGTGATTCTGTCTGCTTTGTGCCTATCACATGGGCTACACAGAGCAAGGTCAGTGGGTGTGTCTAATATGTACTGTGAGGGCATCATGAAGCAAGACACAGACAACAGACTTAAAGTTCATACAAAAGATATGTATTAACTGAAATATCAGGATGGTTAAAACCCTAACTTGTCCTATACTAAGGTGGGATTTCTACCTAAACAAAACTAAGGAAAGTCTCAGTCAAAGAGTTTAACTTAAAAGTCAGTATGTGTCCAAAACATATTCTTGCCCTCACAACTAAAACAAAACAATGTGTAGGGATGTTATGAACAGAATAAACAGTGCTTCACTCAAAGTCTGAGCTTTTTCCAGCTCTCAGCCTTCTTTCAGTTTCCCTTTCCCAAGTGCAAGAAAGTTATACAAATGGTCTCAAGCAACACAGTTCCAAATATCCTCGGAGTTCCCTTCCCCAGGTTCCAAGCAACACAGTTCACAAAGTAAAGAGGTCTTGAGGCTTTGTTCTCAAGGCACCGTGTACAGTTCCTCAAGTCTCGGGGTACACTTCCCTAAGACTTCATCTCCGCCAAGTTTATTTTAGTCTTTTCAAAAGTGCAACTAAACTCAAGGTCAACTGAGTCCTCCTTCTGGTTGGCTTCACCAGTTTATTCACAATGTTTCTCTTTGTTTTGTTTCCCAATTCATTCAGGGCTTTCTGGTCTAGGTGTATTTGTCAGACCACACGATTCACTGATCACAGGTTGCGCAACCAGGATCCCTAGGTTCTAGGCCACACAGGTTCTTCAGTTCCAGCCCCTGTGTACCAAGTCACTTTGACTTGGTTCCAATTTGCTGGCCTCTTGGCTTTATGTGCAAGTTGACACTTTTTTGGCTTCTCCTTGTCAACCTTTTGATTCTGTCACCATGTGTCAAACACCTTGCGCCAGTCTGTGGCCTTGTCGCATTCCATTCATTCATAAAAGTTCACCTTTGCTGGGTTTTATTCCTATCTCACCTTCTGTGGCACTCTATCAGGAATTGTTCAAAAATGTCAACCTGGGAACTGCGACGGCAGAAAAGGTCGACCTTTTTTTTCTTCTTTTTAACCCCTCCCTTACACCATATATATATTTGGGGGGGTTTAGGGTATGATATTAATATGCAGGGGCTGCGGGGGGTCTCCTAGATCACATAGATCCCTCTTTCACACTTGTACCCTTTTCCCATAGTTTATTTTCGCATGGGCACTTTAATTGTTCTTCGAAGTTTGCTTTGTTCATAAAGTTTTTAAAGCACTCAGTATTGAAGATATCTAGTTTAGGGGTTTCATTCAGTTCAGTATTCGATATGCTTCTGTTATGTATGATTTCGCCTTTTCATTCAGTTGGTATTTAAAATGCATTTGTGAGGCTTAATTTGATGTTTTCATTCGGTTCTGTACTTAGAATTGAGCATAACAAATGCATTGTAAGTGTTCATGCAGTTTGGTATTTATAATGCACTCATATGTAGTTTCAAGTTTCTGCTCGGTTCGGTATTCAATATGCATATATTGTATTTTTTTCAAAGACTGTTAACAATTCCGGTCTGTTTGGAGCGCCCCGGTGCCCAAGTGTTCCCTCTGACACCAGCTGATGGCAGCTCCCTCCGACGGCCCTCGCAGCTTCTCTCTAGACATGAGGCCGGCAGGCCTTCTGATGCAATCCCTGCTCGCCTGCTGGGCAGTCTTCCTTTCACTCGGAGGCTTCTCTCCCGATGCAGACGGTGTTCTCTCTCTCTAGGCTTCTCCCACAGCCCCTGCTGTTCGCACTCTGCATTGGAGGCTCCCACACCTGTGCCACAACACGGCCCACTTGCCTTGGGCCACACAAGTTCTTCAGGGTCTCTGCCGGTGACCTGGTTTCTTCTGCTGGTCTCTCCCACGCAGCCTTCCTGTTGTGCTTCTCTGACCCTCATTTTATACACCTGCAACTAGTTAACTGGTTACAGGTGTGTGTCTTTACTTAGATTTGCCGGATCATGATTAAAGGGACATGCCTGACTCTCTGCAGGCATCTTCTTCGTCACGGGACCAGAGTGGCAAAAGGAAGGTATAGGGTTTACTACTCTGTCTCCTCTTCCTCGTACCAGAACATTTAACAGTCAAATGTGGGGAAACGAGGGGAGCAGTCTTGTAGTAGCCCATAAAGGTTGGGGAGGGTTAGGTAGGTCATTTTTAGGGAAAGGGGGATACCATTTCCCTCCTAAGGGTACCCCAATTTTAACCCCTCCCCCTTTCCCCATCCTCCTGCTGCCTCTAGACTAGCAACATCTTTTATCATTTTCTTTGTCAATGGAATAGGGGTAACAATATCCCATGATTGCGTTTGGGATAGGGGTTTCTTTGAGAGAAGGGAGTGTGGAATACTGTGTCTCACATGAGGACATCTCATCTTCAATACCGAAGTATTCTCCACGCAGGTGCTCCCCCAGCCCCCTCGCTTCTCTGACCCCATGGTTGGGATCCAAGAGTGATGGCCTTTCCCTCCTGGCCACCTGAGAAGAGGTTCCAAGGGAATTATATGTGAGGACACCCTCAGGTTTCTCACAGTACCTAATAAAGTGGATACACAGAGCCATCATATGACAGGACCCAACAGTGACAATGTCAGACAGTGACCAATCACAATAGCACAAGTGCCTCAATGTGACAAAGCCACCACATGGACCCCTTCTATCTTGAGTGGGTCTCTGCTAGCTAAAGGGGGCAGGGTAACGCATACAGCATGAAGGGTATCAATGATGGAGACAGGCAAGCTCATACATGAAGATGTAACATCATAAAATAGACATTTACCAATATCCAAAGCAAAATGCATGCTAAACATGCACTGGTCAAACAATCATGAATCCCCACAAGGGGTGTATACACAAGTTGGACTTAAGACTGGCCACAGAAATGGTGGAAGCCCAATGCCTCTGTGTAAGTTACTGTCACACGCTGCCCTCCTTGCAAGCCCATGGAAAGGGGAAGCAGGAGTGGCATATGTGCCTGGACCCCAAGCCACAAACACGAGACAAGCCTATATGGGCCCAGCCGGAACATACAGTGGATGCCTACGGGTGCCACGCAAAGCAACACACTGTTACATGAATGCACAATAAACAGAAAAATAATAAAAAATAACAAATTTAAAAAATGGCCATGGTGGACCAGGGCGGGGGGACCACCCAGGAGAGAGGAGGTGCAGGGTGCGTGGATGTTGAGAAAAAAACAAAAACTCTCCATGGGTTCATGGCCTGCACGGCTAGCCTATAGTGGGAGGGCTCTCGCCGCTGTCGGCACCCTCTGATGTAACATTAGAAGGTGAGCGTGACAAGGCTGACCACGCATAGCCTTTGTATGCTCCTCAATGGCAGTAAGCATGCATGATTACGGTACGGAGGTCCCCATGCAGCACCTCACGTGTTGCACAGAGTTCTGACTCTAAGTCCTCATGTGACGCACGGATCTCCTCCTGGGTTGCATGGAGTTCCACATGCAAGGCCTCACATGACGCACGGATCTCCTTCCGGGTTGCATGGAGTCCAGCAGAGATGCTGTGTGCCATCTGCTCCATCGGCTCCATCTGCTGTTCCGCTAGTCTACTGTGGCCCATCTCCAGTGCAGCCAGAGTAGTTTTGGGGGAGGTGGTCTCTTCCCTCAGGGCATCCCTGTGGGCCTCTGCAGCCAGTTCAGCCCGACGGTCCCTGTTGGCAGCCAACATATCCAGCCTGTGCGAGCGGCATGTGGACCGCACTTCCTGCTGCTGGAGCTCCATCTGCCTTTCAGGAGGGAGAATGGAGATGGCCACCCTTTCCACACCCTGAGCCATCATCACACATGATAACTCGTGATGCTGTGCAATGGCATACACGGAATTCTCCTACACAGTATTCCCGGGTGGCACACAGCCACCACGTTGCCGGCCACCACACCTGTCTGGCCCAAGGATACCTGGTTCGTGCTGCGCTGGCACTGCCTGTGACTGCAGGACTGCATTCCTCCCTTGCTGAGCTGCCCCAGGAACAGGAGCAAGTAGTGTGGAGCGTTACCCTGCATCTGTAACAACCACAGACTGACATACCAACACTGACTGGCCTCTTGAGGGGTCTACCCCCACTGCATGTGTGTCGAACAGAACAGCATCCACAGCGGAATCACTCACCTGTGACAGCAATGAGGAGTCAATTTCCGATTCTGCACCAGAGGCATAGGGTTCCTCAGAGGTGTACTCGGAGACACCTCTGGCCAGGATGGTCTGGAGCACCAATGGATGTTCATGGGCTACCAGCGCATGGCCTCCACTGGTGCCTGGTTGGGGTTCTGAATACTCCACCCCCTCCACCATCTCCTCCTCCACTGCTTCCAGTTCCTCATCACCTGCACAAAATAAAAAGAAGACATGACCACACATGTTAACAGCATAGGCCACACACATAGGTATTACAATGTTGTCAGCCAACACATGAAGCAGCCATGTGACACATGACACAAACTCAGGCATGCACGCAGTGCCAATGTAATGGAATGGAACGGGACCCTGAAAGCAGACATGGATGTGTGTCAAATGGCCAAATAAGACAGGTACTGCATGGTGCATAGCACCTGCATCACACACAAGCTTGTGACTGGCATAGTCCTTCCACAAACATGACAGATGCCAACACACAGGTGGCATGTAGCATAGCCATGCCGAACTGCCAACCAGACCCAGATGGAAGCTCAATACTATTGTCCATGAGCCATGTACAATGCATGTCATTTGACATTTCATTGAAATCACTATGATAAAAACACACGTGTCACAGGCTGCAACGAAGCTAGGGTGTTGAAATACAGTAAAGGAAGGCACATGGATTCATCAATGGCAGGTCACTTTGACATGACACAAGTGAATAGGCACATGGAAGGGGAGCAAAGGGCTCAGAAGTGTGTTGGTGCAGTGCAGTACACGTGTACAGCGCCAACTATCATTGAGAACACAGAGGCAGTAATGTGAATGTCGTGGACTGATGGCAGTGTAATGGCAAGTGCAGTCATTCTCTGTAAAGAGTTGGTAGTTGGTTGTAGGGATACATTAAACCCCACCCCCAAGGGCAGGGGATGGCTTGGAGGCAGTGCATGGCTCAAAATGCTTGCTCAGAGTACTGTATCGTAGCAGTCTGGGCAGGTGTCGATTGCATTCTTTCAGTCATCTGGGACTACAGCAGGGGAGAGGAGGACAGTAAGCACAACACATGAGGAAGCATCAGAAGTGCCCCCAGACCCGGAGAAGCAACAACAGCAGTTGCATAGTGGCAGGGAGGCTTACGCTTGACACAGAAGAGAACCCCAAACTAATGGCCATGAGGAGCAACTAACCCTGAGTGAGCAGGAACGGGATGATGAAATACCGCCATCAGAATCACCAGTCCCATGGAGACAGTGAGCTGCTGGGCGGAATCACCAGTCCCATGGAGACAGTGAGCTGCTGGGGGATGGAGAGGTAAGGAAAAATGCCTCTGAGGAGGACCAGCTCGCAGGGTGACCACACAGAGACATCAGTCATGTGATGATAGAAGGTGAGTGTTGAGTGGAAGATAATCACAGGCTATCCGCAACCATAAGTCGGAGCAAGAATAGGGCCAAGGCTGCACAGATATTGTGATGGAAGGAGGGAGCAAGTGTGGCGATGAGGATTGGTTTGTATGCAGTCCGAATGACAACAAACACGTATCAGTCCAACATCACATGGGTCACACATGGCAGTCATGTCAATGTAGCCTGAACTGGCAGACAATCATAACATATCACCCAAGCAACATACACATGGCCTGGACACACACGCATCACCACTCACCTGACATTGTCTCATAATTTGGAAGCCCTCCCACGCCTTGGACCTGCTCCACTGCGATAAAATCATCAGCGATCTCCTCATGTGGAGTGAGTTCTTCGTCCTCTGATGGTGTCCCACTGTCAGTCACCAGAGTATAGACGAACTTTGCAGCCAGCTTGTCTTTTGCTCGGCGTCGGAGGTCATTCCAACGCTTCATCACATCATCTTCTGTGCACCTCTCATATCCCAAGGCGCTAATATCGTCCGCGAAGCACTGCCAGTGGGCCCTATGCTGAGCAGGCGTATGTTTGCTCCCTGCCGTCACCAGCATGTCGCGGCCGTGTTCAAACACGTAGTCCACAAGCACTTCCAGTTCTGCATTACAGAAACTTTGCTTTCTTGACGTGTTTGAGGGCTGAGCCGTGTCTGAGGTCCCAGCCTGTTCTGCTGGAGCACGCTTCTTCCTCTTGGAAGCTGGTGCGGACCCTGCGTGGCTTGTGCCGCTCTGGTCAGAAGGGGCTGAAGCGCAGGTGAACTGGCCAATGGAAGCAAGCAATGACATGGGGACCGAAGGTCGGACTGCAGGTATTGGCAGCTGGGTGCTGTTGCCAGGACCCTGCGCCGCACGTACCTCTGTGCCAAGGGCCAGGACCAACACAGTCCTGGCTGGGTGACTCAGAGCCAGGGTGGTGTCAGCTGCAGCTGCCCCTGCAGCTTCCACACCCTGGCTACTTGGGGCAGCAGATGACACTGCTGCCCCAGATCCACGTAACCTGGTGACACGTGCCTTGGCCTTCCCGACATGGAAATCGGCCTGTGAGCCATCCTGTGCCTGTTCTGGGACCAATCCAGTTCAGGCTGGCGGACCCTGAGCCGGGGTGGTGTCAGCTGCAGCTTCCACTCCCTGCCTGCTCGTGACAGCAGATGGCACTGCTTGTCGAGTCTGACGGGTGCTGGGGATGGCAGCAGCAGAATCTCCCTGTCACGCTTGTGGGGGGGGGGCATAGCTGTCCCTGCATGTGCCTGGACACCCTGCCCTTGTGGACCACCCTGGCCGCCACATTGCCCACCGCGGCCACCCTGGCCACGTCCCCCACCATGGCCACCTCTGGGAGGTTGCCCAGCTTTGCCTCCTTTACCACTTGTTGCCCTTTCAGTCATGGCACTGATGTACTAGCGCAATAGGAGGTGCAGACAACAATTGTCCTGGGCAATTGGGGTGAAGGGGGCAGGGTACATGATGGAAAACGTACCCCTACAAGGCTGTATGTGACCCCTGGGGAAATATAACGGGTGACATAACGCTAAGGCACCCCAAAAACAAAAGTGCACGTGACCCCTCAGTAGCCCACGTGCGATGAAAAAACATCCTGCAGTACGCTGTGGCACCCAGGAACACAAAAAATGCATAAGCGGGGAACACATAGGCTACTGTGACCTCGAAAATGGGGTACGCGACACACACGGGCAACCACAGTGTGGAAAATGAATGTGCGACTCACCGTCTGCATGGAAAAATGAAAAAAAAACACACGCGCATGTGCGCATAGGTAACTCCCCCGCCAAAACAAGAAGTACGCACTGCCGCAGTAGTGATCAATTCACGCGTGAACCCACAAAAAGAAGAATCGCACGCATCTGTCTCCACGAAAAGCACGTACAGTGCACTGTTGTCCTACGTGGACCTTTAACCCGTACTGAACGGCAACGCCCAACGTCCAGCACGCGTCATATAACTTACGCGCTTAGTGCCTTTCCTCGGATTACATGCTAACGCACTGTTTCCGCACATGCGGGATCACTCTGCATCCGGCTGGCCATGCGAAAGCACACGAAAGACCCACGCTCCTGCCCACAAGGCCATTTACCTGCCTCCAACTGCTCGGAGCTGCCTCCTAGAGCCATCTGCTGCTGCCAGCCCACTCTGTGTGCCTGCTACTCACGTGCCCTGCATTTTGGTGCCTGCTCTGAAGCCATTGCCAGTGATCCTGTCGCTGTGACCACCTCTGCTGACCCTGAAGACTCCCGACTGCCATTCCATCGCTCCACAGCCCAGCCCCAGGACCACCTGCCCCCCCTCTCCTGCCTCGGGGGTTGCCATGTCCGACCCATCTCCATCTGAGGCAAGCGGCAACCCCCCGGCTGAGAGGCAGAGGACTGTCAGCTTCTCTTCCAGAGAAGTTGGCATCCTGGTGGAGCAAGTCCTGGGGCATTCTGATGCCCTCTTCATCAGACCATCCCGCGTCGACAAGGAAGGACAGAGTAAGATCTGGGCAGACATCGTGGATGCCATCTACGCGGAGGGGTTGACACCCCGCGACTACCGACATATCCGTAAGCGCTGGGAAGACTTCAGGTCCAGGACCCTCAACAAGGCCCAGCGCCTCCTCAAGGCTGCTGATGATGGAGCGAGGCGCCGGGGCCGGTTGTTCACCAATGAGATGCGGGTCCTGGAGCGCATCGACCCAGCGCTGCATGCCCAGGTCTTGGATTTGGTGCTCCATCTGGAGTCGACTGGTAAGTGTTCATGTGTTCTTGTCTGCCATAGTGCATGTGTATGTTGACGTGTGGCTTGAGTGTGCACCTTGGCCTCATGTCTGGCATGCCTCCTATACAGGTGTCAGTGTGCATGTCCCTGACAGTGCTGCATTTGAGTCCATTCAAGCCTGACCAACTTCAATTGTGTCTGTGTTGCAATGTGTGATGCGCACCAGCATGTAACGAGGTGCACATGTTTGCATACCTGTGTCTGGACTGGGGCATGCGAGAGGTGTGACACATGGGTGCTAATGTCACCATCATGGACATGCATGGTGTACATGTGCGTGTGTCTGAGTATTGACTGTGTGAGTGTGACTGGCTAACCCCATGGATGCATGACACATGAGCATCTCAATGCGTGATTGACTCATGCGGCCCAGTTGTCCCCAAGTGCTCTGTGACGGGAGGTTTACATGGCCTGATGCATGACTGTCAGGTGATGTGTGTGTGTATGTGATGTGCATGTACCATGATGCATGGGAGGTTCAGCCCCTCCTCTGATGTGCTTGCAGTGCCTTGTACATGGATGTGAATGTTTGTTGCACATGGCATACATGATTGTGCATGTGTGTTGCTTGCACTGATCTGTGTGTTGGGGGGGTGATGGTGGTGACGTTTGACAGTGCCACTCATGTGCATTTGCTTTGTTCCAAGCAGACATTTGTTCGGTACACTGATGCTTGTGTTCAATGTCTCCCTATCCACAGCGACAACAGAGGAAGAGGGCTGAGGTGGCGGTGTGGAGCCCCGCGACAGGGATGCCTCCACCAGGGACCAACGCAAGGCCAGGAGTGAGGACGCTGGTGCCGCGTCAGAGTCATCGGCCGCAGCTGCTGAGGGGAGGCCCAAGAAGGTGAAGTTGGTTGTGGGCTCCTCGGCAGCGGGAGGGACAGGTGATCCCCCACTGGGGCAATCCGATGCGGAAGACGGTGGGGAGTCAGCTAGGTTGGTGGTGGACGAGGAGGAGGAGGCCACATCAGCCCAGCACATGGGGCCTGGCAGGGGTGACGAGGTAGGTGCAACTGATGCAGTTCAGGTTACCGTGGAGGGGCCTGTACTGAATCCCGTCCCTGAAACTGCGCCTGCATCACTATGCACCTGCGGGCATGCCTCAGGCCAGACCCGTCCGCAGGTAGCGGATGTATCCACGTCTTCCACTACCTGCGGACGAGGCAATTTGTGACAGGGTGGAGCCCATGGTAGCCAGGATTGCGAGGCCGACAAGCCCAATTCGGGTTGACGTGCAGGCTTCCAATTGGGGGCTTGCACGTCATCACTAAGAGGTCTGTAGCCTCATGAACTGGCTAGCTCAGCTCGTTGTCGTGAGTTTACTACGTGTGCTGGCCACTCATGCAACCCCCCTCCTCCTCTTCCTCCACTGTGCGCCAGTCACACTCCTTGCCGTCTTCCGGCCCAGGTAACACCAGGACCCCCTAACACCAGGGCCCCCTGTGGACCTGTCCCAACCACGGCAGCCAGCCTGGTGGAGACCACATCCCTGCCACAGTCGGGAGTTGGAGGATCAGCAGAGGTGGTCACCCCAGCAACAGGACCAGTGGCAATGGAGGTAGTGCAGGCACCTTGCAGCAGGGCACGTGCACGACAGCCCCAGGGGTTGTCATCATCCCGGAGGCAGCCTCGAAGCCGCAGGCACAGGGCTTATCGGCCGGCAGCAGGCTCGATGTAGAAGGTGACAGGACTCGGGGCCCTCAACATCACAGGGGCAGGTATCGGCCATCGGGCAGGAGGGTAACGTGGACTTTGGAACAAGGATTTCTTCCGTGTGGCAGCAAATTGGACAGCAAATCGGGGCAGAGCGGCAGCGGGGGCATGACTCACCATGGCCACGGCGGCGAACACCCTGCGTCAGGCAGAGAGGCGGGTGGAGTTCCTCGAGGAGACTTGCAGGGAGTTTGAGCGGAGCACGGATCAGTCCCTGCAGGCCCTTGAGGGTAGAGCACAGGCACGCCTCCGGGAAATAGATGCAGAGTTCGATGATGCCCTCCCTGGAACACTTGGGGAAATGGTGAGTCGTAGGACTAGCCCGCTGCCTTTGTAAATAGTTATTTAGTGGTAGGTTTCCTGTCATGCGCGGAAGGAAGGTTACCCTCAGGCACACCACTTTACATAACACTCATCCCCCCGGGGACTCCCCGACACATAACACAGCTAGAATCCCCAAGCCACAGTCAGCCTCTCATAAGGTCAGACTACCTGTGGTGCGAGAGAAGCGTCATCAGCTCCAAGGCTCTGTCAGAGGGCGACTTTGTTTGTTCCCTCGTTTCCAGTGGCAACTGCCATGGAGATTGGAGCGGGCTGGAGCAGCTGATCGCAACCACTTCCTGGTTCCGGGCCGACTTCCCGGTCACGTGCCCTGAGCTCCGCTCATGTGATCGGGAGTCGGCAGACATAAAAACCACGCAATTTGAATAATTCGCCGCTTCACAGCTGTTTTCACGACACTGTTTGGCGTTCTCGATTCACGTCTTGGATTCATTGGAAATGGACCTCAAGCTTACGGATAATGGACTGGTTTTCTTGCTCCTTGGATTTGTGGTTTTGGTTTCTTCTCTGATTCACAGACTTTTGGATTTTTGGCTAACCGTTAACGGATTGTTTCGGATTACCCTTCTCTGCTTTGTCACTTACTCATCTGTCTTCGAGGTTCCTTGAACTGCTACTGTGCCTAAAAGTAATCCAAAAGTACCACAGTGCCATGAATACTTACAGGATCATCAGGTGTGTAGCCAGCGCTGAGTTTCTGGTGCCTGGCTTTATGGATTGCTAACTCTTCCTTGCACCACAGCCTCAGAGTTCCAAGCGTCTTTCCATTTAACTTAGGTAAGCCCCTTTTCAATACAGTTACATTGTTTACAGTACTGTGCTTGTTTGTGATAATACCTGAAGTCATTCCAACAGCTCTGGGGTCCTCGGCCACGTCTGATCCTGCGAAACAACAACCACCTGTGGCCTCAAGGGTCACACAGAGAGTAGTTTTCTCTCTCCCTGTGTGGAGACAGAGGCCCATATGTTCTTCACGACGCGTCAGGTCGAGACATTGCCTTTATTTTTTTTAATGATTTGGAGTTAGGGATCATGGACCCTTCAGCCTTGTACATAGTTGGACATGTTTTAATTGCAATTGGAAGACAATCATTGGGTATAGACCACGTTTTGGAGTTTCAACTTTCTTAATAACACATTTCTTTTTGTTTCAAATTTCATTTGCATTCGATTCATTATCATGTTCATGGTTAGCTTTCAGTTGGTGTGATTTTTGGTACTTAATAAATGTTTATTCCTTACAATCAAAGTGGTGTCTGCTCTCAATGGTTTGGTGCATGTGTCACTCTTCATTGGCTCTGTTACGTGTCCCTGATGTTGAGCAATGTTGGTCATCTGTTTGTAAACATGCATGTGTGTATTTGTGATTCACATGCCATGGGGCATGTACTGGGGAGTAGGACCAATGGATGGGTGTTGAGTTGCACTGTGGAGGGTGGGGGGTCAGTGTGTGGTGGCATTTTGGTGGACATTTGCTACATGATTGCATGGTGTACAGATGTGGGGGGCATGAATCAGGGCCTGCCTGCAGGTTGCCATCACTGGTGGGGGGCATGAGCCAGGGGCCTGCCTGCGGTGCATGGTCACAGGTCATAGGGGGGTCCCATGTGGTGTGGGCTGCCTGCAGATATGGTCACGGGTGATGGTGGGGACCCTTGTGGTGTGGGCTGCCTGCGGGTATGGTCACGGGTGATGGGGGATCCATTGTGGTGTGGGCTGCCTGCAGCTATGGTCACGGGTGGGCTGCTTGCGGGGTATGGTCACAGGTGATGGGGGCCCCATGTGGTGTGGGCTGCCTGCGGGTATGGTCTCAGGTGATGGGGGGTCCCTTGTGGTGTGGGCTGCCTGTTGCGTATGGTCACAGGGGTCTGCCTGTGGGGTATGGTCACAGGTGATGGGGGTACCCATGTGGTGTGGACTGCCTGCGGGTATGGTCATGGGTGATGGGGGTCCCTTGTGGTGTGGGCTGCCTGCAGGGTATGATCACCAGTGATGGGAGGTTCCCATGTGGTGTGGGCTGCCTGCGAGTATGGTCACAGGTGATGGGGGGGGGGTCCCTTGTGGTGTGAGCTGTCTGCGGGTATGGTCACAGGTGATGGGGGATCCCTTGTGGTGTGGGCTGCCTGCGGGTATGGTCAGGGGTGATTGTGGGGTCCCTTGTGGTGTGGGAGGCTGCGGGTATGGTCATGGGTGGGCTGCCTGCGGGGTATGGTCACGGTGATGAGGGGGTCCCATTTGGTGTGGGCTGATCACGGGTGATGGTGGGGTCCCTTGTGGTGTGGGCTGCCTGCGGTGTATGGTCAGAGGTGATGGGGGGTCCCATGTGGTGTGGGCTGCCTGCAGGTATGGTCACGGGTGATGGGGGTCCCTTGTGGTGTGGGCTGCCTGCGGGTGTGTTCTCAGCTGATGAAAGCATGCACGGCCCTTTTCACGCGATTTACCTGCCGCGAGCGGGTAATGCAATTTCGCGGATTTACGCAAGGGTCACAGGTGATGGGGGGGGTCCCTTGTGGTGTGGGCTGCCTGCAGGATATGATCACGGGTGATGAGAGGGTCCCATGTGGTGTGGGCTGCCTGCGGGTATGGTCAGGGGTGATTGTGGGGTCCCTTGTGGTGTGGGCTGCCTGAGGTTATGGTAATGGGCGATAGTGGGATCCCTTGTGGTGTGGGCTGCCTGTGGGTATGGTCATGGGTGGGCTGCCTGCGGGGTATGGTCACGGGGATGGGGGTCCCTTGTGGTGTGGGCTGCCTGCGGGGTATGGTCATGGGTGATGGGGGGTCCCATAGGGTATGGGCTGCCTGCGGGTATGGTCACGGTTGATGGTGGGGTCCCTTGTGGTGTGGGCTGCCTGCGGGTATGGTCACGGGTGATGGGGGGTCCCCTGTGTGTGGGCTGCCTGCGGGTATGGTCAGGGGTGATGGTGGGATCCCTTGTGATGTGGGCTGCCTGCGGGTATGGTCAGGGGTAATGGTGGGGTCCCTTGTGGTGTGCACTGCCTGCGGGTATGGTCACGGGTGATGGTGGAGTCCCTTGTGGTGTGTGTCAGGAACTGTGAATGGAAGCTTTGGAAGCGCTGGAAGCATTGACTTGCGCGCACTCTAGTCCTCACCCAATATGGTGGCCGTGCCTTTAAATTCTGGCTCCTCCCACAAACCGATGCGTTGTATCTGTTACACTTCGCGCGGTTCGTGTGGGAACTTCGTTTGTGAATTTCCTCCTTGCCAATCCTCCTCTGCTTCTGCCTTTGCCTTCCCTGTGCCTACCATCTGTTCTCGCTTCCAGTATTTTCCCGGGTTTCCTGTTTCCTGGGCCTTGCAACTTCTTCCTTGTTTATATTTTTTCCTCCTCGCCTATTCTGACGGCTTCGCCTTGCTTGAGCGACTGCCTCCTATGTCTCTTTGCTTTCCGCCGTAGCATTCTATTTTAGTGGCTCGGTGCTTTCAGACTTTCGGCTACTCAGCGCTGCTACGCCTCAGCAGGCATATTCCTTTTCCTTTCTACTTGTAGCCTGGGTATTTTCTTGCACACTAATTTCTATACTTCCTCTTTTCCAGCCATCCTTTCACTCTTATTTACAGGCATTCCTGTCTATTCTTTCATTCCTTGAACTTATTATTTGTTATTTTAGTTTCCTGATTCATTCCTCTGTGTGCCACTATTGTGAATAGCATTTGGAAGAGGTACCTCCTACTTCTTCTCCGGAAGCCTGCACTAGCTCTATTGTCACTGTCGAGCTTAACAGACTTTCACCATCGGAGTTGGAATCCGACTTCATTCGGTTTCAGCTGAAGATAGACCTCCATTGCATTGTGAAGGGAACAGACTGCTCCCTAATTGAACCCATCTGGAAACAGGGTTTTTTCTGCCTTCGTGCTTTTTCCCTGGAACTAGGACAGGCCCCCCTGGGGGTCCCCGTGGACAGGGTTCCATCTCTGCCAAGGTGGCCTCCGGAGGGGTCAGACCCTATTCTACACGAAAAGAAAGTCAAAACACCAAAGGACAAGACTCCTACAAGAAGGAAGGACCGTAAGAAGACAGAGTCGAATCCTAAGGAATCCGCCACTGAAGATTCAGGTGAGGAGGAAGGGGAGAAGGCCTTGAATCTTGACAGCATACAACGCCTAATATCTACCATGGCATTGTAAGAGCAATATCAAGAATTGGTAGCAGCTATGCAGAACCTTACTATGGAGGTCCAGACTTTGAGAACAGAGAACATAGCCCTCCGACAACAGGTTGTGTTGCATCGTGACGACAGGGGAGACTTGCCTACGATGCCGCTCTCCTTTGGCAAATATGATGGACAACCGGGAGGGCTGAAGGAATTTCTTGACGCTTGTAAGGTGTATTTCGCTTTTCGGCCCCATGCTTATGAGACTGCTAGATCCAAGGTCGGGTTGATCATTGCCAACCTAATGGGAAATGCTCTCTCATGGGCTACCCCGTTTGTCACCAGAAACAACCCGATTCTGGGTGACTATGATCGTTTTAAGGAGGTGTTTAAAGAACGTTTCGACAGACCAGAAATATTCTATTCATCTTTACAAGCAATACTAGATGTCAGCCAGGGAAACACTGACGTCCAAACCCATCCATCTCGTTTCCAGAGGCTGGCAGCCAAGGCAGATTGGCCTGATTCCGCTCAGCAAACAATCTACAGACGGGGTCTTCATGATGAGATCAAGGATGAGCTGGCCCAAGTGGCTAGACCCGCGTCTTTTCAGGAACTGGTGACATTGTCTCTTCAGATTGAGTTCCGTCTACAAGAGAGACAATTAGAAAGATGACGAACCAGAGGCTTTCCACAACCAACCAGTCTTCCCTCTCCTGCTCCTCCCACCAGAACTACCCATCCTCCAGATGAACCTATGCAGATCGGGGCTGCTCGAGGACCTCTAACTCAAGAAGAAAGAAAGAAAAGAAGAGAGGCTGGATTGTGTATGTATTGTGGCTCCTCGAAGCACTTATTGAGAGACTGTCCTGAGGTTCCACCTCGAAGACAGGGAAACTTCAACCCCCGATCTACAGAAAGGGAAGTTTCGGGGGAAGTAACAAGCACCCTTGCAACTACACAAGAGCAGTAAGCACTCCAGATGATAACAGTTTAATGGTGTTTCGAGTTGACTTGTGGCTGTCAGAGGCAGGTCCCACAGAGGTGTTCGCAATGCTTGACTGTGGAGCAGCAGGGAACTTCATCGACTCCAAGTGGCAAATGGAACATCTTGTCTCCACAATACCCAAGGCCACTCCAATTCCGGTGGAAGGGGTGGACGGAAAGCCCTTATCTTCTGGACCCATTACCAAGGAGACCATTCCGTTGAGAATGAGGTTAGGCCATCACGAGGAGTTCCTAGTGTTTGACCAGATCAGAGCAGCTCATTTTCTGTTGGTCATTGGCATTCCTTGGATAAGGAGGCACAACCCTCACATTGATTGGACGGCTAACAAGGTGGTCTTCAATTCTGCATTCTGTAAATCACACTGCATGAACTTGTCTTCGACTTCCAACACCCTAGCGTATGGCCGAAGCAGTACTCAAGAACCAATCACAGTGGCCTCAGTTCCCATCCATTATCAAGAATTCTCAGAGATATTCCTGGATGCTGTTCCCAGACAACTCCCGCCCCATAGAACAGAGGATTGCGGTATAGACCTGATACCTGAGGCGGTGGTCCCTTTTGGGAGGATGTACCCTTTGTCACTACCAGAGAGGAAGGCTCTGAGAGAATACCTCGATGCTAATCTTCAAAACTGACTCATCCAAGAGTCCAAATCCGCTTGTGGGGCTTCCTTGTTCTTTATTCCCAAAAAGGACTCAGCAGAGCTACGCCCTTGTATAGACTACAAGAGTCTCAACAAGGTTACCATTCGGGATAGATATCCCATGCCTTTGATCGGGACATCTTGGAGGCAGTACATGGGGCGGTGTACTTTACCAAGCTTGACTTGAGAGGAGCTTATCACCTCTTGAGAATCAGGCAAGGGGACGAGTGGAAGACGGCGTTCCGTACCCCTTTTGGACTCTTCGAATACCGAGTAATGCCATTTGGTCTTGTGAACGCACCGGCCATCTTCCAGAGGTACATGGACAAGGTTTTTGCAAATATGCTGTTTGTGTCGGTGGTAGCGTATCTGGATGACATCCTCATCTTTTCCAAGACTCTATCGGAGCACAGGTCACTGGTCAGACTAGTCCTACAGCGTCTGCAATCCCATCATCTGCTGGTAAAACTGGAAAAATGCTCATTTGAATCCAAGTCCGTGTCCTACCTGGGATACATATTATCCAAGGAAGGTATCGAGATGGATTTCAGTAAGGTAAAGGCGATCAGAGAATGGAGGAATCCCGTCAACGTCAAAGAACTCCAAAGCTTCCTTGGATTGGCCAATTTATATCAGAGGTTCATTCCCAACTTTTCCAACAAGGTACTCCAACTGACCTCTCTGTTGAAGAAGGGAGTCAAGTTCATATTTGATGAAAGGCCTCAAAGAGCCTTCTGTTTTCTAAAGGAATGTTTTTCTACGGCCACCATCCTGGTCCAGCCGGATCAGACCCGACCCTACATTCTGGAGACAGACGCTTTACAGGGGCGGTGGGGGCAGTTCTACTTCAAAAGTCAGAAGACGGCTATGAACATGCGGTTGCTTATTACTCCAAAACACTTACCAGTAATGAACGCAACTATTCAGTCATAGAAAAGGAGCTGTTGGCTATCAAATTGGCCTGCCAAGAATGGAGACATCTTTTACAGGGAGCTACTCATCAATTTATGATTAGGACAGACCATCGTAACCTTCAGGTTTTACAACAGTTGGAATGTTCTAATGCCAGACACGCCAGATGGGCGTATTTTTTCCTACAATATGATTTCGTAATTACATACATACCTGGTACAGAAAACATGAAGGCTGACGCCTTGTCAAGAAGTCTTGGGGATACTTCTGGTTCCTACACGGGGCACGATTTGGTTTGCCCATATCTTACAGTGTTGGCTTCAACTGTTTCATTCCTTCAAGACCTAATTCCACAGTATCAGATGTGCACCGAGCTTCCGTCAACGGTCATTCAGGATAAGGACAGACTGTATTATCATGAAAGAGCTCTCTACATACCCACTAAGAAGTTACAGAAACAAATACTTTCTTGGTGTCATCACACCCCTTTAACTGGACATTCTGGAATTAGGAAGACATTTGATCTGCTACGGAGGGGTTTCTGGTGGCCGACCTTAAGAAGAGACGTAAGCCAGTAAGTTTCCACTTGTTCGGTTTGTGCTTCTAACAAACACTGAACGGGAAAACCTCTGGGGTTACTGCAGCAACATTCCTTACCCGACCGTCCTTGGGAACACATCTCTACTGATTTTATAGTGGACCTCCCTCCATCATATGGCATGACAACAATCATGGTGACAGTCGACTCATTTAGCAAGCTAGCCCATTGTTCAGCCTTCAAACGGGTTCCTTCTGCCTCCGATATGGCCGCAAATTTTCTCCAGGACATAGTCCGTCTACATGGTTTACCCAGGACCATAGTGTCGGACAGGGGACCCGAATTCACCTCTAAATTCTGGGCTTCTCTCTGCCAAGTTCTAGGGATTCACAAGGCTCTCTCTTCAGGATACCACCCGCAGAGCAATGGCCAAACTGAAAGATTAAAAGGCAGCCTTGAACAATACTTCAGGTGTTTCTGCAGTCCACAACAAGACGAATGGTATTGTTTCCTCCCACAAGCGGAATTTGCCTACAACAACTCCCTCCATACCTCGATCCAAATGAGTCCTTTCTATTGTACTTACGGATTCCATCCTTAACACTTACCTTGGCTCAGTCCTCCTTCTACCAAAATTCCGGCTCTAGATGGGGTTTTACAGGACCTACAGGAGGTACACAGACTCGCTAAGGAAGCACACCAAGCGAGTCAACTTACACACAAGAAATGGGCAGACAAAGGTCGTACTGTCAATCCAAGCTGGAAGATAGGGCAAATGGTCTGGTTGTCCACCAGATTTCTACCTAGATGGGATCATAAGGGGAAGTTCTCCTCTTGTTTCCTTGGGCCATCTCCCATTCTGCAACAGATCAGACCCTGTAGCATATAAGCTCAAGCTACCAGAATATCTCAGGAAGGTGCATCCAGTCTTCCACGTCTCCCTTCTCAAAGAACATAAGGAGGACCCTTTTAAGAGGCCTGTGTTCAGGACGCGTGCTCAAGTGAATCCTGCACCTGAAGAATATGAGGTGTCTCATCTTGCTGATTCCAGATACTGCAAGGGGCGGTTGCACTATTTGGTTCATTGGAAGGGTTATCCAGTAGAGGAGAGGACATGGGAACCTGTGATCCATATACATGCCCAACGTCTAGTGCAAAAGTTCCATCAATCTCATCCGGGCAAACTGGGGGGCCCCCCCGAGAAGAAGGGGGTATACTGTCAGGAACTGTGAATGGAAGCGCTGGAAGCGTTGACTTGCGCGCGCTCTAGTCCTCACCCAGTATGGTGGCCGTGCCTTTAAATTCTGGCTCCTCCCACAAACGGATGTGTTGTATCTGTTACACTTCGCTCCGGTTCGTGTGGGAACTTCGTTTGTGAATTTCCTCCCTGCCAATCCTCCTCTGCTTCTGCCTTTGCCTTCTCTGTGCCTACCTTCTGTTCTCGCTTCCAGTATTTTCCCGGGTTTCCTGTTTCCTGGGCCTTGCTACTTCTTCTTTGTTTATATTTTTTCCTCCTCGCCTGTTCTGACGGCTTCGCCTTGCCTGAGCGACTGCCTCCTATGTCTCTTTGTTTTCCGCCGTAGCATTCTATTTTATTGGCTCGGCGCTTTCAGACTTTCGGCTACTCAGCGCTGCTACGCTTCTCGCTTGCAAGCTTACTCTCGCTTAGCAGGCATATTCCTTTTCCTTTCTACTTGTAGCCTGGGAATTTTCTTGCACACTAATTTCTATACTTCCTCTTTTCAGGCCATCCTTTCACTATTATTTACTGGCATTCCTGTCTATTCTTTCATTCCTTGAACTTATTATTTGTTTTTTTAGTTTCCTGATTCATTCCTCTGTGTGCCACTATTGTGAATAGCATTTTGAAGAGGTACCTCCTACTCTCTCTCCGGAAGCCTGCACTAACTCTATTGTCACTGTCGAGCTTAACAGACTTTCACCATCAGAGTTGGAATCCGACTTCATTCGGTTTCAGCTGAAGATAGACCTCCATTGCATTGTGAAGGGAACAGACTGCTCCCTAATTGAACCCATCTGGAAACAGGGTTTTTTCTGCCTTTGTGCTTTTTCCCTGGAACTAGGACTGGCCCCCCTGGGGGTACCCGCAGACAGGGTTCCATCTCTGCCAAGGTGGCCTCCGGAGGGGTCAGACCCTATCTACACGTAAAGAAAGTCAAAACACCAAAGGACAAGACTCCTACAAGAAGGAAGGAACGTAAGAAGACGGAGTCGAATCCTAAGGAATCCGCCACTGAAGATTCAGGTGAGGAGGAAGGGGAGAAGGCCTCGAATCTTGACAGTGTGGGCTGCCTGTGGGTATGGTCACGGGTGATGGGGGGTCCCTTGTGGTGTGGGCTGCCTGCGGGTATGGTCAGGGGTGATGGTGGGGTCCCTTGTGGTGTGGGCTGTCTGTGGGTATGGTCATGGGTGGGCTGTCTGCGGGTATGGTCACGGGTGATGGGGGTCTCTTGTGGTGTGGGCTGCCTGCAGGCATAGTCAGGGGTGATGGTGGGGTCCCTTGTGGTGTGGGCCACCTGCGGGTATGGTCACGGGTGGGCTGCCTGCGGGGTATGGTCACAGTGATGGGGGGTCCCATGTGGTGTGGGCTGATCACGGGTGATGGTGGTCTGGGCTGCCTGCAGGCATAGTCAGGGGTGATGGTGGGGTCCCTTGTGGTGTGGGCCACCTGCGGGTATAGTCACGGGTGGGCTGCCTGCGGGGAATGGTCACAGGTGATGGGGGGTCCCATGTGGTGTGGGCTGCCTGCAGTTATGGTCAAGGGTGATAGTGGGATCCCTTGTGGTGTGGGCTGCCTGCGGGTATGGTCACAGTGATGGGGGTCCCATGTGGTGTGGGCTGATCACGGGTGATGGTGGGGTCCCTTGTGGTGTGGCCTGCCTGCGGGTATGGTCAGGGGTAATGGGGGTCTCTTGTGGTGTGGGCCGCCTGTGGGTATGGTCATGGGTGGGCTGCCTGCGGGTATGGTCACGGGTGATGGGGGTCCCTTGTGGTGTGTGCTGCCTGCGGGTATGGTCACGGGTGATGGGGGATCTCTTGTGGTGTGGGCCACCTGTGGGTATGGTCATGGGTGGGCTGCCTGCGGGTATGGTCACGGGTGATGGGGGTCCCTTGTGGTGTGCACTGCCTGCGGGTATGGTCACAGGTGATGGTGTGTTCCCTTGTGGTGTGGGCTGCCTGCGGGTATGGTCACGGGTGAAGGGGGGGTCCCTTGTGGTGTGGGCTGCCTGCGGGTATGGTCAGGGGGTGATGGTGGGGTCCCTTGTAGTGTGGGCTGCCCGCGGGTATGGTCACCGGTGATGGGGGGGATCCCTTGTGGTGCGGGCTGCCTGCGGGGTATGGTCACAGGTGGGCTGCCTGCGGGGTATGGTCACGGGTGATGGGGGGATCCCATGTGGTGTGGGCTGCCTGCGGGTATGGTCATGGGTGATGGTGGGGTCCCTTGTGGTGTGGGCCACCAGCGGGTTGGTCACGGTTGGGCTACCTGCGGGTATGGTCACAGGTGATGGTGGGGTCCCTTGTGGTGTGGGCTGCCTGCGAGTATGGTCATGGGTGATGGGGTATCCCTTGTGGTGTGTGCTACCTGCGGGTATGGTCAGGGGTAATGGTGGGGTCCCTTGTGGTGTGGGCTGCCTGCGGGTATGGTCACAGGTGATGGGGGATCCCTTGTGGTGTGGGCTGCCTGCAGGTATGGTCACGGGTGGGCTGTATGGTCACGGGTGATGGTGGGGTCCCTTGTGGTGTGGGCTGCCTGTGGGTATGGTCACAGGTGATGGGGGGGGGCATCCCCTGTGGTGTGGGCTGCCTGCGGGTATGGTCTCAGGTGATGGGGGTCCCTTGTGGTGTGGGCTGCCTGCGGGTATGGTCAGGGGTGATGGTGGGGTCCCTTGTGGTGTGGGCTGCCTGCGGGTATGGTCACGGGTGATGGAGGATCCATTGTGGTGTGTGCTACCTGCGGGTATGGTCACATGTGATGGGGGGATCCCTTGTGGTGTGGGCTGCCTGCGGGGTGTGTTCTCAGCTGATGGCAGCACGCGCAGCCCTTATCACGTGATTTGGCTGGTGCGAGCGGGGTATGCAAGGGCCTTTTCACGCAATTTGGCTGGCACGAGCGGGGTAGGCAATTTCTTCACGCGATTACAATGGAGGGAGGCTGTGTGCTGGCCCACGGATGGCACGGGGCCTTGCGGCGTATTGGCCATTTCACTTGTTTTTTCCTGCGCAAGGGGCAGTGTTGGGGGCGTTACTGGCACAGATGGATGTTCACTACTCCACGGCTGGTAATGGCTCGGGAAATCCATGAATACGCATGGCACGCAGATGTTGCTTTGTGCCCCAGCTGGAGCACACTCCCTCTCGGCGCGCGGCGCTGCTTCTGCGCTGGAATCTATGAATCAGGCCCACTGTTACCATACCGGCACACTGCGAGTCTGCGGGCGGGTGCCGTCCTGCCCACCAGGGTCAGACCTGGTGGGCGGAACGGCACCCGCTCGCAGACCTTCACGGAAGCACCAAACGGTGCTGGTGCTTCCGTCATCCCCATTCCCATTGAGTCCTACAGGACTCAATGGGAATGGGGATTTACCATTTACCGGTGCCTGACTTCCCGGAACACTGGGGGTGTTTCCGGCAAGCCACGTGCCACTAAATACTGCAAGTCCAGCGGCAACCCGCCGGTAGCACTGGCAGGGTTACCGCTGGACTTGTAATGAGGCCCATTGTGAGATTACATTATTGGCCCAGGATCACACACTTACGCTAAACAGTGAAGCAGGGATTTTACCCCACTCTGCAATTTGGGCACGGCCATCTTCTTCCACGCTTTACTTGGAACAAACATTTATGTTTTGGGTGTCAAGACCTACAATAATACTGTTCTATAGAGTTTGCAAAGTAAAGCATTATGACAACATCTAAATACTTATAGCAGCATGTTTAGCCAAAATAATGTCGGTGTACCTTTATTTTCCACATCCTGAATGGAAAACTATAAGATGCAAAAGGCAAAATATCTATGTACTCACTTTATTTTCAGCGCTTTAAGACACACAATAAAAGAGGCTAAAAAACTCACTTTGGTTTGGAGATTTGTCACAAACCTCCAGCGTGGTGTTACGCATGGTTTTAAGAACATTCACCTGAGGACATGAAAGCATACTTTACTTTTTAGGATATCAAGCTATTCGACGTTATGGGTCAGTTGGAAAGTCACCATTATGAATAAGCAAGCCTCGACTGCCGATGACAAAAGAAAAATAAACATGTTGTTGGGTTTATTACGTAGACCGTGTATCTCGGAGGGACTGTGACACTGAAGAAACAAAATGCGTCCCATGTTTCTGATCCTTTTGTTATCAGCTAACATTTCGTTGCATGCCTCCCTTTTTTATGATATTATGCATCCCCACAGATGACAGGAATGGGCAGGGGCAGAGCTACAAAGACCAATCCCAGGAACGTAGCTGTTGGGGGCGGGCTATGCCGCTGTATTTTCTCATTTTTCATTTTTACGCTGTTTGTATGGCTGTAGCCATCTGTGTGTGGGCGGGGCATCCAAGTGAGCGTGGCTCCGAAGATTGCCAAACACTGCCTCCCACAAGCTACCATGGGGATGCAGGATACCATACAACACCGGCATAACATCCCGGATCCCGTTAACTGCTGGGGGACGCTGTGGGGGGATGCCGCAAATCGGCTACACCAACCCGCCCACAGAACATTTACAGAGGAGGTGATCCAGCCTGATACCTGTGGTGTGCGGCATTAAGTTAACGGCCCGGACCTTGATGCTACGGGGAGAACCAAGGTGCATATGTTAATTTGCAACACATAGGCAATATTGCGTATTGGACCCCTGAAAGAGATATAACCATAGCCTGGCCTGTCCCTCGCCCATGACTTTCCTTCACAAGTGCTGGTCTCCAGATCGGGGGACAAGGAGTGAAGTTTCATCGGGGGACGTTATTTGGAAGCAACATCAACAGGGTGGGGTCACCCAACCTCGCTCTAACAGCACTGTGGGAGACATGAGGTGGCAGTGCCACGCTGTGCATAATGCTCGATTGAAATTAACATCAATCTGGGGGTCAGATAAATCCTATCTTCGCAGCGCACGCAAGATAAATTTGTCACTGATATTGAAAGATTAGTGAGTCTAAGGACACCCCATTTTGCCATCATTGGGGACTGTCACAGCTATCAGACGCTGGCAATAGGCCAGACAACATAAAGGAGATGTAAACATACCCAGAGCCTGCTCTGGTTGCTGCTGAAACTAGAACTCTCTGCAACCTGACAGAGTTATTCAAACATGGGACAGCAACCATCATCTAACAACAAGCATGTCCTGCAATAAGGAGCACGAACCAAAAAGTGCGAGGCACTGGGACTGCAGTGAAGTGATCCACCATTGGCTGCACTACTGGGGTGCAGCCACTTACGCCTCACCACTGCATTTATGCCCCTGGTGCGCTGGTTGTCCTGTCCGAGCTGAGAGGGAGACAGGAAGCAGCCCCGGAGAGCATAAGGCAAGTATACAAGACAACGCACCGGGTTCTGTCATTGCTGCCTTCATTACTGAGAAGCTATACAGTAACATCCAAGTAGCGGTGGGGGAGAGTTTTCATTGAGGACCAGGACAGGATGATGAAGGGTGCGGGGGGAAAGAAAAATGGACCGATGGATTCCTTCACCAGCTTGCAGACCCCACCAACTGGTACAAAGACACAGCCCTGCAGTGCCACCGACATAGGTGGACACCAGTAGGGAAGACCACTTGCTGTCAACAGTCTAAGCTGGCTTTTTGTCAATCAATGTCAAACTCGATATAGTTGCAACAATCAGATCGCTCACGTCGAAACTGGAAAAGGAGAGCAGCAGGATAAACGAGCGGAAGCAATAACTGGTGCACGGAGGATAAAGTGGACCAGCACAACCAGGATTTAACCTTTTCGAAAACAGAATTGACCAAAGTAAAAGGTAAATGTGAGGATTTGGAATCCCGATCTAGAAGAAACAATGTGCGCATAGCAGGGGTCCCAGAATCAGCGACCAAGGGACAGATGAAAATATTCGTGGGATCCCTTCTTAGATCCTTGTTTTCCTCAGCCACATTCTCCGAACAGTTCCTGGTCGAGCGTGTGCATTGTACCATGGCTCCGGTCCCGCGACCCGGAGCTCCCCCTCGCACCATTATTGCAAGGCTATTGAACTACAGTGACAAAGACCTGGTTCTGAGGCTTTCGATAGAGCAAGGAACATTGCGATTCGAGGCGAGTAACATACATATATATATATACGGAATTTTGCACAGGAGTGCCAGCCCAGAGAAGGTCATACGATCTGGTGAAAAGACAATTGAGAATACGGCGGGTCCCACATGCGCTGATATTCCCAGCAAAACTTCAAATTCAGCATGGAGGCAGGTTGCACTTTTTTGAGAATCTAGAGGAGGCCATGAACTATGTAGAGACTTCCATTCCTGTTCCTTCTCCAGCTCGAGATGCCGACCAGAGCTGGAATCCTAGGCCCGAGAATGAGAGGGCAGAGCCTGGAGATTGAGAATCTGGCTCTAATACATCCTTAACATTCTGGTTTGATAAACTAAAATGTAGTTAGGCACCAAATATGAGTGGGTTGATATTGTAGCCTAGGCAGTAGCATATTGCAGGCGGCTTGAGTGACTGCCACCAACGTGCCTCAGGAAAGTTCCACAGGTTGTTGTGGTGTACATCATCTAGTTGGGGCAGATGGTGAGGGTGGGGATAGGAGCAGGGCGATCCACACGTCAGAGCTGAAGTTGGGGACAGAACACAAGTTGGGTTGAGTGGAGGCAGGGAAAGGATGCAGTAAAGTTGAGATGTATGGAGGATGCAGAGGTGACACTAAGAGAGGCAGGGATGTTACAACTTGAAAATGAGATGGTCATGTTGAAAGCATACATAAGTTATTCAGGCGAAAGCTTGACTCATAATTTTACAACACACACCGAGTATGGCAGCTGACAGGAATTCGGGAAGGGGAATGCAGATCAAATTGTTGACCTGAAATGTCTGTGGACTCAATAACACAGTTAAAGCCAGGAAGGTCAATGCATATGTAACACAACATGGGCCGAAGATATTGATGTTCCAAGAGACGCATGCAATGGGACAGGTGAATGAATCCATTGCATGGAACTGGGGCCCATTGAGATACTATACGGATTATTCATTGTAGGCTCGTGGGGTGCTTACCCTGATACACTCGTAGCTAAGCTTTCGAGTTTCAAAAAGCAGCATAGATCCCCTCATAGCCGATACGTAATTGTGTGGGGCGAAATAGTTGGCCACGGGTTAACGCATATGTGCCTAATTTGGATGATCCTGGGTTTTTTCATTCAATTGCAGAAATATTGACAGTACTCGGGTAATCTGGGGGGGGGGGGGGGGAGATTTTAATACAATTCTGGATAACGGATTGGATAGATCGTCATGCGCCACACATGCTCTCTCCTTATCTGCCCAGACGCTACATGAGGTATCGTTACATCTCCAGCTCACAGATATTTGGCGGGAACTTCACCAACATAGTAAAGAATTCACATACTATTCCTCTGTTCAGGATTAAGAGTCCCGTATAGATTTTTGGCTGTTGATCTCGCAGATGGCCAGTATGGTCTGAGATTGCACTAAACTCCCACGCCACTTTTCTGATCATTCTCCAATTTCCCTGAACCTTGAGATTGTTGATTGCCGATGCAGACCCCGCGATGGAGAATGCCATCCTCTCTTCTCAAGGAAGCAGGGGTGACTGACTCATTACATGTCGAAATTGCTGAATTATTCACTATAAATGAAGGCTCTGTTCATGCACACTCAACACTATGGGAGACATTCAAGGTGTGGGTAAGAGGTATTATTATGGCTAGAACTGGGTCGGGTGGAAGCCCAGCTAAGGGAACTGGAAAATGAATACAGCAGATCACAGGAGGAGGGTGTGCTGGCACGTATACAGATATCACTGGGTGAGTTTCATAGTTTAGCAGACAGGGAGGTCTTTCATATGGCCGTTCCCACTAGAGCAAGGAAGTATGGTGAGGGAGACAAGGCTAGCAGATTGCTGGCCAATATGGTGAAAACAGAGAATTACCGTAATCAAATTACTAGTATTCAAGGGCCAAATAACACAGTGTTAACAAGCGAGAAAGATATTAATGAAACATTCTCCAATTTTTATTTTGATCTATATTCTAATCATGATGCGGTCACAGAGGATGACCTGTGCAGATATTTAATCGACAATAGAACTGCCAGCACTGACTGAGATGACACTGGCCCTGGAACAGCCCATCACACTCGAAGAAATCGTGTGTGCCATAAAAGCATTGGCTGTGTGGAAGGCGCCGGGATCCGACGGGTTAGGGATAGAACTTTACAAGGAATTCCAGCGTGAATTGGCCCCCAGACTACTAATGGTATGGGAAGAGGCCATGGATCAAGGGGTTCTCCCACAGTCTATGCGCAAGGCATTTATTACAATACTACTTAAACCGCACAGACCTCCCCAGGATGTGGCCTCCTACAGACCACTGTCCCCGATTAATACAGAGGCTAAAGTTTTTCTGAAAGTGCTTGCCACAAAGCTACTGCCAGCCATGTCCCAATTGGTGTGCCGTGACCAGTCGGGTTTTTATACCTTCGAGGTCTACGCCCCTAAATCTGCACCTTTTGTTTTGTGTGATGGCTCAGGTGAATCCTCAGGCTAGAGCAGTGGTAGCCGTCCTAGATGCCGAAAAGGCTTTTGATTCCGTTTCATGGTGCTATCGATTTCCTGTATTATGCAAGTTTGGAGTCGGTCCATACTTCTTGCGCTGTATCCAACTATTGTATTCTGGCCCAGGGGCAAGGGTCCTCACTATCAAACATTATCTGCGCTGTTCTTGTTGGCCAGAGGCACTAGGCAGGGCTGCTTCCTGTCCCCTCTGTTATTTGCACTTACTATTGAACCTCTGGCAGTGCTAGTGAGGAAGATGCATGGACACAGGGGAATAAGAATTATATGGTCCACCCCAGATAATCTCCTTATACGCAGATGACACCCTACTATATGTACGAAACCCGAACATAACCTTGCTCCAATAATAAAGGATATTCATGATTTCTCGCGTTACTCTAGTTACAAAATAAACAATACAAAGTCGGAACTGTTTCCCCTTACGTCATCCACTATTCAGCCACCTGACCCAGGGGGATTTAAAATGGTCACCATTACACTTCAGGTACCTGGGAATTGTGCAGCGGGCAATCATTGTATGTTGACAACTATGACACCTATCTGCAACATTTGACCACTAAACTGTTAATATGGGCAAATCTCCCTATTTCACTTTATGGGCGGGTAGCTTTATTGAAGATGATGGTTCTCCCGAAGCCATTGTATTTCTTCAGCAATGTTCCTATATGGCCTAGTTGAGGGTTTTTTAATAAACTGAAGTCGTTGGCCTCCATGTTTGTCTGGGGGATTGGGGTGGTGAGAATCAGCTGGCAGAAATTAACAGAACCTTATGAATATGGGGGGGCTAGCAGCGCCAGACTTTGAATTGTATTACTTGACATCACAGACTCAATTCGCCGGGTATTGTTATAAGGCTAGAGATACAATGCACATATTACCTTCTAGAGATATGGTGCGTCCCCTACAGAGCTCCAGTTGGTCATATTTAGCGAAGGATATAAGGACTCATGTGCCTTTGACCCCATGAGTACAACTGTTCATGCTTGGGCTAAAATCTTTGGGATGATCGGGGTGGATACTCCCTATAGCCGGGAAGTTCCACTATGGAAATACCTGGGAATTTTCCCCCGCATATGCTAAAATGTTACAAATTTCCTGGGACCGCTCAGGAAAAATGAAAATAGGCGACATGTACCCAAATGGGCAATTTATATCCCAGACCGAATTTGTCGATACTTTAGGAGGTGGCCAATTGAGACTCCTTCCCTACCATCGTATGCGGGCATCTTTTCACAAAAGATGGCCTACATTCCCAACAGAGCGGGAAACACATAGTTCCATTGATGGTTTGGTGTCTGAGGACGACACACGGTATGGGTTGTGCAGGCTATATAAGGCGATACAGTCATATTTGTCCCCACGCGATGCTATTAAGGGGGTTTGAGAAAATCATATTGGACACACAATAGGTGATGAGAAATTGAGTAAGTACTGTCAGCTAACTAAGGCTGTATCCCTGAATGCTGGGTTGCGCCTGATCCAAATTAAGATGCTAAACCAGCTGCATTATACTCCTGCTAAAATGGCTAAATTCACTCCAGGTCATATGGGTGAATGTTTGAAGTGCGGGGACCCACAGGCAGATGCCTTCCATATGTACTGGTTATGCCCCGTGGTGATGACATTCTGGAAAAAGTGTAGCTGAGGCGATAGACATGGCGGATATCCCACCTTTCCTCACCCCGCTCAGATACCTATTTGGTGATATTGGGAAAACCTCAGAGATCACTAGAAGATTTTTCAATGTTGCTTGTGTAGTCGCGAAAAGGTGCATTCCAAAATGCTGGAAATCTAAGAAAGCCCCTAGTCTCGAAGACTGGCCTATTGATTGCACGTGATACATGGACATTGAATAAATAAAGTTTAAAAAACAACAGAAACGACGGCAGAATAAACCAAGCCACCCAGTCACGGGAAGAAAACACAGAAAACACCCCCACCACACACACACAAGAGCCTGGAGTGTTCTACAAGAGGACACACCAAAGATCCCAGTTTCTAACACCAGCAATATAGGCCACCATGTCAGAAGTACAATCAGTAACACTGGCAAGAGGAAGCAACGCAGGCACATCCCAGGAGAGGCTAGGCCATCCAAACCTTGACTGAAATGCGACCATATGACTTGACTCGTCGCAGGGAACATTCATGCAACCTTTTGATCCCTATGCAGAAGGAGACACCCTCTGGTGGGAGCTTTGGCTGCAGCAGTTCGAACTCCACACCAAGTCAAGGAATATCACAACTGCTGAAGACAAAGGAATGTTTCTAATGCTGAACTTAGAGACATTAGCACTGTGTCTAATTAACGCCCTACCCAACTGAGGGCAGGAAAATGATAACAAAGCAGCAAAAAGGGCCCTCAACAGTAAGTTAAGGCCCCAACTTAACCCTGACTATGAACATTTCCAGCTAAGCTTAGCAAGACAGAGGCGAGAAGATTGATGATTTCCACGCCAGGATATAAGAGATGGCAGTAGGGTGTGAATTCCTCGATGAGGAGTTTGCAGTTCGACAGCAAGTAATCTACAGGATCTCGTCAGACAAGCTCCACAGAGCGATCCTATCGGAACATGACTCTAGATCAAATTCTAGCCATGGGTTGGCAGAGGGAGAGGACTGACACTCAAGTTGCGGCAACGGAAGCAGCCATGAGCCGCCTACCTATTGGTGTGGAGAAGCCAGACAAGAATGTGGCAGCAATCAATATGTAGACAGGGAACCGTGACAGACCGCCCAGCCAGCCGCATGAACAATGGAACAGCAAGCCTAACCTACCATCACAACCACAGGAAAATTGCAAGTGGGGCGGGGGAGCCTGGCATAGAAGGGGACTGTGCCCTGCCAGAGGCATAACCTGCCGTACATTTGAGCTCCAGGGGGCTGAGTGAGAACACAACAAAACAAACCAGAACATGAAAAACTACCAGAGGAACAGCCAAGGGAAGGCCAGGGCTGTGGCACAGGAAAGGCACCAGAACGACAGTGAGAGCGAGGACGAAGACCAATCCGATGCTAAATCATCTCTAGAGCAGAGAGCAAGATGCCACAAGACACTTCGCGAATGAGTACACATGATTTCGGCTGTGAAACTCACCAGGAACAAGAAGCACACAAAAGACAGAGCGCACACAACATGTGTAATATTAATGGGCGGGACACCCACATGCATGATGATCGACACAGGGGCCACCATTAACATCATGCCCCTAGCAAGATTTGAGAAGATGACTGCAGGTCCCCGCTTACAATGGAAGATTGTCCAACTCTATGCATATGGTTGTAAGAATCCCCTACCTGGGAGAAGATCATTTAAAGCGAAGGTGACCTTTAATGGTGAAACATGCCAGACCCACATCTACCTTGTGGATGCAGGAATTGAAATGCTCCTCAGCTGCAAAATGACTCAGAAATTGAAGCTTCATCACTTCTTATTCAGCGTCCAGACCCTGGAAATTACTGGAAAAACATGCCAAACTGTTCAATGGGATTGGCTGTTGGAGAACCACACAGCCATTCCCATTGCCTCACATAGGCCCAACAGTGGAACCAAGAGCAGCCCCACGCACACAGATGGATCCGGTTTCATATGCGGGAAGCAGTGGAGCAGGAACTTAAGAAACTAGAGGATCTACACAATAGAAAAGAGATCAGGACCGACGCTGTGGGTATCCCCAATGGTGGTCACCAAAAAGTCCAAACAACAAAACGCCATACGCACCTGTATAGACATGCATCTGCCAAAAGTGGCAATTGAACGAGAATGGCACATTACCCCCACAACAGATGACCTGATAGTAGACCAGATGGGGGCAGCGCCATCTTCAGCAAGCTGGACCTCCAATCCGGAGACCACCAGATCAAACTGGCAAAGGAGTCCAGGTACATCACTACATTTTCCTCGCATCTGAGACTGAGAAGATACCAACATCTAGATTTCGGGATCTCTTCAGCGACAGAGGTGTTCCAGAATTTAATACAGAAGGTTCTCCATGACTTACCAGGTGACACAAATGTCAGTGATGACATCTTAGTATGTGGCGAAACAGAGAAGGAGCACCACAAATGGCTGGCTGCAGTACTGAAACAACTGGAAGATTCCAGATGAACCCTAAACACTGAAAAGTGCTAGTTCGGGGAAAGGGGAGTTTGCATTTATCAGGTATATCTTTAACACAAGTGGAGGCTCGGCAGACCCGGCTAAAGTAGCAGATATAAAGAACGCCAAACCATCGACAAAGGCGGCCAAAATTCAAAGCTTCCTAGGAATGTCCACGTACTGATGCTGATTCGGAACTGGCCACTGTGGTTGCCCCGCTTTGAGATCTCACACGCAACGAAACACCCTGGGCCTGTGAGGAGGAACACAAGAAAGCATTCCAGACCATTAAAGATTCACTGACAAGAAGAACGATAGTGGCCTTTTTCAACACAGAATGGGAGACAATACTCCTCGTGGATGCTAGCCCAGTAGCCCCTCCATTCCCCATGCCCTGAAGGAATATTATACCCCTGCAACAACCTACAGGAATTGCTGATAGTTTTTTCATTCTATTTTCATGATATTGTAGAATGCTAACTACGAATCCTATGTATACGAGTCCTTTGGAAATGCTGGGATGAAGAGGAATGGAGCTATGAAGATCACTAGAGCACGGACGCCCACCCTGCGCTATAGTTGTTGGAAGGAGACACGCTATGCCGGGATATATAAATTCCCCACAGCTGATGCAGGAAGCAGAGAGACACCTGACATGAGCAGGCGGCTTGCATCGGAATAAGCTTGAGGAGACCGTGGAGGCAGGTGAAGTCCGGTGAAGAGGGAGGAGCAGGCGAACCGCTGCCCAATGCTAAGGGGTTGCCGGCGTTCCTGAGATGTAGGTACTGAAGAGCCGCTGCTCTGCCATGGCAGGGCAGAGAGCAAACAGTTTCCCTTTGGCTGCGGTGACCAGACGGATAGCAGAGAAGAAGCAGATCATTCTCCCGATTGACCGGCGAATGGCAGCAGTCACGGTACGGCACAAGGAAGAGCAAAGCAGGCAAATACAGCCAGTGAGCCTGCCTGGGGATGGTGGGACACTGGGGCAGATTGGGAACATTGCCATGCACCTGGGGAGGAGCTGAAAGGCAGCTTGGGAAGGGCAAGAAACCCTGGAAGAGAAAGACTGTTGAATGCATGGAATAGGTTGCGGCCTGACAAACTGTTTGAGTCTGGGACTGTAAGGAAGGCATGGTATCAAACAGTAAGACAGACAAGTGACCACAGTTGAAGGGTATTTATTGAACTTCAATTGGGTTGGAAAACACCTATCTAATCCTAAATCCAAAGATGGGAGCAAGCTACGACCATCAAATAAAAATGCAGTCCTAGCCAAGTCTGACAAAATAGGGCCTATACTAATAAACCTATTGCCAATCCTTACTTCTAACAAACAGTGTGGGAAACAATGTTGTGCAAAAGAAAAGTGTTCATGAAATGATATGTCAGGATATTCAAGCTGTTGGCTTCCCTTCCCCACGTTTTCAGCAGAGGACAAGGTGGCACACTCGAGCTTCGCACACTCTCTGACTTCTCTAGCACGAGGATGCCGTTCAAGACTTCAACATCAGGGCTTTGCCATGCAAAGTCTCTTATTTCAGAGGGCCTGATGCAACACGACAAAACATTAAAGTTCCTTTCCTCTCAGGATTTTCACTTATACAACTTCTCGGGTGATTTACTGTTCACCCCGGCTACTCCTCTGCCGGGTTCAGATGCTCTTAAACAGAAAACCTTCAATCGGTCTCCCACTGCCGGGCCCGGACCAAATTCATGTGCTTTTCCAAACTTTCTCTACTTCATCAAAATCGAAGATTGTGCGCAGGATTTAGCTTGACCTGTCGCAGGCCCACTTCGATTCACATTTATTCGTTCTCTTTCGATTGGTCTCGCTCTACCGGGCTCAGACTAAATGTATCTACTTTTGTCCCTTCTCAGTTGGATACCTTACAGAGACCTTCGATTGAGCAACCATGCAGTGCCGGACCACGCCGTCAAAGGTATTGTAGCTTGCTTTCAAGTTTAATCACTCATCAGTACAACTTCACTTGCGTCTCTTATCACACGCGTTTTAACAATGTTCGTTCCAGCGCTTGCCATTGTAAGGAAGGCATGATATCAAGAATAGAGAACAAAGCAGAACATTGGGTGTGCACAGCAATTGTTATTTGTTCTTATATTTCTGGTGCAGAAAGAGGTTCGATCTCTGAGTGGGGTGCAAACCCAATGTAAGGTGCCTCCGTGAAGAGCACTCGAAAATAGAATGAAAAAGAAGAACCTTGGCTGATCAGCCAGCGGTGTCGGCTGCACACCCAAATGTCCACTTAGTGGTTTCCAATGTTTATTATGGTTGAAAAGAAAAGTGGTACAACTCTAATATAAGCACCAGTATTAATGTATTCACTAATAAATATTGTCTTAGTCAATAAATTGTTTATAATTTAGAAGCAAATGCACAATTGGGCATATGCATTTACGACATAACGTGTCCTTCGTCTGGACCTGTACAATCATCTAGGTAAATTCGATATTGTCATATCATTATACCAAGCACAGTTAATCATCACAGTAAAACAACACAATAACATATGGGCACATAATGAGTATGTATATTAATGTCAAGCATTACAGTTCACAGATATCGCACAAACGTATAAAAATTCATTTTACGTACGGTTGGAAAAGCAGAAAAAGGAAAGAGGAAGAAAAATAATACATATATATGTATATATATTATTTTTCTTCCTCTTTCCTTTTATATAAGAAAAATAATATATATATGTGTATATATATTATTTTTCTTCCTCTTTCCTTTTCCTGCTTTTCCAACCGGAACTAGCAATCCAATGTACTAGAAAACAAAGAAGAACTTTTTAAAATGAATTTGTCTACAAAAATGCAGTCCTCTCTCTATCACTTAAACCAGAGGAAGCCCGTGAGGGTGAAACGCGTTGTTCTTTTTTGTGTGCTGCCTTCCATGTCCAGAAATTTTAAATGATTAAAGGACAATGTGTACAGCTCAAATGCCTCATAATGCGGATCGATTAACTGATATATTTTTTGCCGGAGTGCTGCTGCGCCTTAGACTGGGATTTACAGATAGTATTCCATTTTCATTTGTATGACATTTATTGGACATGAGTAACTTTATACATATCAGCATAAACGTATTCAATGTGATTATTGAATTCAAATTTCAAAATGCCGAGTTATTCTAAAAGTGTGTATACAGCATTATATTTCTGGCATGGTGCTATAGTTTCATATCTCATAACTTTATTTTGGAACACTCTATATAAAGTGCAAAAGTGCTGAATTATCCCAAGTGGGTAAAACTAAACAATAGCATATGATATACACAAATATATAGCTGCCAAGATTAACAATAATAAAGTGCAAAATACATATCAGGTAGGAACACTGTTAATTCAACAATTACTGAATCCATTTGTAAATAATAGATTAATTCCCAACACGTGCAAATAGCAATGTACATAAAACTCTTATCTTATAACTTATAGCCACAAGGTCTATATAAAGTGCAAAATGCAACATTTGCACAAATGGGTTAAACCTAATAATAAAGTGCTATGTGCCTTGAATAATAACTCATAAAATTGATGGTAAAATCCTGCCCCATGAGTTAGATTGTCAGTACCCAATCGGTTATAGAATATTAAACAAATGGTCTTAAGGACTGTATGTAACCCTTGTGGGCACCCCTATGTACAAAGTGACCAATATCTTCCTAGCAGTTAACCCTTGTTGATGCGATGGAATTAAAAATATATAATATCAAATAACTCTAAATAAATCATTTACCCTATGATATAAAAGGGTAACCCTATGGTTTTGTAATTAATACATACTACAATTAGGATCTTACTGATGCCAAATTTGAAAGTGCTACATGCTTAAAGTGCTTAGTGCTTTGTAAACTATTCACAATTCTTTTTATAAAAAAAAACAGATATATAAAGTCTGTTCATGTTACTAAGTACCTATATAGACCTCCTAAGTAATACGTTGTGGCAGATTATTACCAAGCATATGTAACATGGTTTATCTACTAATACACATAGTCCTCTCAAATTATAAATTACAAGTGATAAGAAAAAAAGAGTTAGAAAGAAATAGTGCTACCAGGATTCAGAATTATATGTATCATATTAAATATATAGGTACATATATGAAACCTTAACATACTCAAAGAGATTGAACCCCATTTTCAGTAAATGAAAAAGATGCAAAAATGAAGAGTGAAAACACTGAGAAAATTGAACTAAAAAAAACGTTTAAAAAAAAAACAACTGAAAAAATATACACAAAATCTTTTCAAAACCTTACATTGTCATTCATGCTTGTTACTTAGTACTTTTCTCCAGATTACTCAACCTATGCTAAAATACTGTTTTGAAAGCATATTATGTCAATTTTGTCAATATTCTAGTTTTAATTTCCCAAAAACACATAACTCTTCATCACAATTATGACCACCAGGGAATTTAGGATTAAAATCTACTATATATCTTGATTATTCTGGTCTAAGTTTTCATAGTCTGTCCCCACCTCTTGGGTGTACTCCCACTGAATCAATGATGAAGTATTTAAATTATCCTACGTCACCTTGATGAATATCCTCAAAATGTTTTGCAAGGGGATAGGACATATCGCGATTTTTAATTGCACGTAAATATTGTAAAATTCGTAACCTGGCTTCCAACTTCATACTACCAATATACCACAGGTTACATGCACATGAAATTACATAGATGACATATTGTGTGGAACATCTAAGCTGTTGTTTAATCACAACTTCCTTTTTAGTTTGTGGGTGAAGACATTTCTTGGTGTTAATCCCATAACAGCATGCTTTGCACTTGGCACATGTAAGAAAACCTGGTGGACTTTTGGTTAGCCAATTACTAGTAACGTGTTTTGGGCGACAAAAACATACTAGGTGACAATTTCGTCCGTATTGACGGTGGCTTCCTATAAGTTATTGTAGCATACAATGATAAATGTGAACTGATATCTTGATCTCGTCTAAGCAAATGCCAATACATATTCAGAATCTGTTTAGTTTCCTTAGCTCCAGAATCAAAAGTAGTAATAAATCTGATTGCTTGATCTTCTTTTTCTTTTCCTCTTTCTTTTTCCTGTGTCTGATCTTTACGAGAACTTCCTTTAGCCAGAATCATTTCCCTGAGTTCTGATACAGCTACGGTCATACGCTTTGCTTATAATTCCCTTCTTATATCCTCTCGTTAGAAATATACTTGAAACACTTGTGTATAGGCGCGTTACAAATGCCATATCATATCATAAATCTAACTGCAGTCTTTTTGGCGTTGATCTCCCAGGTTTCATGTTCACTACAGTTCCTTTTGATCTGTAGAAATTTGCCATAAGGAATACTATTTTTTAGGCACTGAGGATGAGCGCTGGTTGCATGTAAGAGGGTATTCGTGCTTGTATCTTTTCGATGTAATTCTGTAGTTATGGTACTTCCAATTACTTTCACCTTAATGTCTAAAGTAGACGATTTCAGAGTGATGACGTTGTTCCGTAAATTTTTAATTCTGTTGATTTTGATTTAGACTGTGAAAGAAGCTTGTCCAATCATTCACTGTTCAGTTCCAGATAATAAATAGGTCATCTATATACCTTTGCCACATCATTATCTTGTCTGTGTATCTCTTCTGGTTGTCATTAGAGAAAAGCGCTTCTTCCCACGCACCGATGTATAAATTGGCAAATGTGGGTGCTGCAGCTGTGCCCATTGCTGTTCCACAGATTTGATTATAGTGTACTTGATTGAAGATAAATGAGTTGTGGATCAAGATGAAAGACAACATATCTAAAAGCATTCGCAAGTGTTCTCGGTAGCTGAGAGATCTCATAGGCAAAAATATTTTAACCGCATCGATACCTTGTGTATGTGAGATACAGGTATATAAAGAGACATCTAGTGTAACTAGAAGAAATTCTGGTTGCCAGGGGATATTTGCAATCTGGTTCAAAAAGGCTGTTGTGTACGACAGTAGAGTTTCAACAAAGGGAAACAAAAAAGTATCTACATATTTTGATGTATTTTCTAATAGGGAATCAATCGATGCCACTATCGGTCGTCCTGGTGATCATGGATCTTAGGTATAAAATGTATAATTGGAATCTTCGGATAATCCTTGGTCAAACATTGCTTTTCTTTAGTATTGATAAGACCCAATTCGTGCCATTTGTTTAACATGACATCATATTCCACTTTGTACTGTGGATACGGATCGCCGGGTAGTTTGACATAACTGCAAGTGTCCTTCAGTTGTCTTTCTGCCTCCCTTTGGTAGTCCTTGGTGTTAAGGACTACAACATTACCGCCTTTGTCTGATGATCTTATCATGATTGAAATGTCTGCCCGTAGATTTTCCATGGCTGTATATTGTGGTTTGGTCAAATTATATTTAAATTTCACTGTTCCAGTGTTTGCCGCCAATTTTTTAAGGTTATCCACAAGATCCTCAAACGAATAAATTGTGGGGCAGATGATGTTCGAAGGATTAAATCTGGACTTATTTCTCATTTCACTGTTCCAGTGTTTGCCGCCAATTTTTTAAGGTTATCCACAAGATCCTCAAACGAATAAATTGTGGGGCAGATGATGTTCGAAGGATTAAATCTGGACTTATTTCTCATTTTACTGGGAACTGCCATACTGGTGTTAATTTCCGTTGGTAGTTCTATTTGCCACTCATCTTGTACGTCAGAATTTGCATAATTTGTAAATTCGTCTTGTCCCAACATTGTTAGATCCCTTAATGCTAATATAGCACACATTTTGAGATCCGATGGATTGGTTTCCTCATTCAAGGTCTTCGTATGAGCAAGGTTAGCATTAAATTTGGCTAACCTTAATTTGCGAATAAAGCAGTAGAGATCAATCCTGGATTGGGAATAATCGAATTTGGCAGTGGGGCAGAATGAAATACCTTTTCCCAGTACTTTATGTTCATATTTTGTGAGAGTTCTGTCTGACAGATTTATCACTTGCATTGTATCCTTGTCTATTGGCTCTTCTTATTTTTTCGAGAGCATGTTAGACGGCCTGTTGACCCAGTTTTTTTCCTCCTTTGTCCCCTACGTCCCCTTGTTGACCTCCTTTTGCTGGCATTTGTTTCTGAAAATGTTTGCCCTTGTTTGAATTCTGCCCTTGTGTCATTTTGCCCACCTGGTGTACCAATCTAATTTCTTCTAAAATATGAAGTCCGATTGGAACATCTTAATTACTGGAGATCGAAACATCTGTAGAAGTACTGGCAGTTTCATCTGTATGAGAATCTGTTAGGAGGGTGCTTTGATCATTAATATCTGCTGTTTCCTGAATGACTTTGCGAACATTGTCATACTTCTTGCAAAGGTGTAAATGCGTCCAGTAGCATAGTCTTCTTTGTCTCTTAGGAATTTTCTTTGTTTGCGCTCTTTTATTTCCTCTTCATATTTACTTATGTTTGTCTGCATTTGAATTTTCATATTGTTTGCTAGGTCTGCATCCAGAACTTTATATATATATATATTCACTAACAAAAAACCATGTGAAAGGAACGTTATAGTTAAGTTGCACTACTTAAAAAACCTTTGAAATTCAATGACATTTGTGATATCATCTTTGAGGTCATGGGTGTTAGTCCTTGCAGTGCACAGTGGTAGCGCGAGTTATGGTTGCGTACCTTACCATAACTGGCAAATTTCTGGGGGTTTTCAGTTTTACCTGTAACCATAACGTTCCTGTAGCAACGTTTATCCATTGAATTTCATAGGTTTTTTAGTAGTGCAACTTAACCATAACATCCCTTTTAACAAGGTTTTTTGTTAGTGAATTTCATAGGTTTTTAGTAGGGCACTTTAACCATAACGTTGCTTTAGGCTAGTTTGTTCAATGAAGGGGAAATATTTCTGTTAGCGCAATTTAACCATAACGTCCCTTTAACAAAAAGGGCAGCAAGGCAATTTCTGTAGGCTGTGCAGAAAATGGAAATGCAGTAATATTAAGAGGAATGCTATTTGTGCTGTGAAACATCAGATTCCCATTTGTAAAGTACGAAATTGGCACAAGTCGTAAAAAGGCACAAATACACTTCTTCACAATGTAGTGTGCTTTCTCCATTTCCGGACCAAATGAAAAATGACGCACCAACATGGGTGTTTGCGTAATGGGATAGAAAATGATGCAGGAGATCGGAAACAGACGCATGACTTGGCCAAGTGCCTCCTTCAGCGCAAACGGCCCTGAAAATCGCAATTTTCCCTCCACAATCAACAACAATATTGTTGTGATCGCACATCACCAAAGTCTCACACAGACAAACCAGAATCAATCACTTCATTGTAGGTACTCCATACGCGTACAAATCCACATGATACAATCCACAATGAGCTCCCACTGGACTCTGTTTTCCATTCACTGTGAAGTAATGTATGTAGAACTCCCCCACAAAGCCTATGCCGTGGCTCCTGCAACATACAGCCATAAGTGCACCCTCTGCATTTTGCTTGACAAATATACTGTGTCCCCCAGTCTGTGCGTGCACGCCACACCCAGAAACCTTATTGATCAATCCCGTGTCCGCCACAGGCCCAAATGTATGGTGGCCATTTGCTAAAGGGGCGTATGTCATACGTGCAACCCTGCAACTGTTGCGATGTCCGCTGACCTTTCTAAGCGTGCGGGAGTAGGGGAATAAATGTCAACCATGGTAGGGGATGTCATTTCTAGTGCTGGCTCTCAAAACAGTAGTCTTGTATTTTTTTGTAAAGGTGCTTCCATAGAAGCAATTTTTTGTGTGTTTTTGAAAGTGTTTTTGTTTGTTGTACTTCGCCTCACATTTTTACAATAGTGTCTTCAGTGCAGCCTGCAGAATAGAAAACAAAATGTCATTGCCACTGGACGACAATGAAATGTCATTTCCATTGAGAAGGTGCACATATTGCTAACCAATGTTGTAATTCGTACAGGAGTACATCCCAGCAGCACGCAAGAAGTTACACATGCTTCTGTTGATAAGACGCCTTCCGACCTCTGGCTGCCGATAACATTCATTGGAATAGTTATATACTGGACTTGGTGGTATACATGAGAAAAGCACCTTCACAGTGGGAAAAATGCGCTTCACCGCTTTCATCATCTTTCGGAGTTGACGGTACACAAGCTATGGAACCCAAAAGCAAAGTGCACGACCACAACGTATACAGTAGCAAAAATGGCCACTCGTCAACATTCTGCAAGCATATGGTCGAAGGTAAGGACAGCGCCACTACACCACAAAGCCTCCAGGTCAAATTGAAATTGCCATTAAAGCCTCTTTCCATGGCATACTGGAGCAGATCTAGCACAAAGAGATCACCCACTATGAAAACTGTGCATCTCGCCATTTGTGCCAGGCTCACCACACAGAGTAATGAAACAAAATATGGCCGCTCTTTCCTGTGACACACACTCTGACCACCTGATTGGACAATTACCACAGTCGCATTTCCATTGGCCAGCATGCTCAGAAACACAGATTGTGGCACGTGCGCTCTCCATGTAACACCAACAGTTCTGTATAACAGTCCCCTGCGTACACACCACACCCAGAAATGTTGTTTGCACAATCCCTCAGCCTCCACAGTCACATTTCCATGGCCATCAGCCTGAAAATCCCTGGATGAGGCATGCGTGGGAGAAGAAATGTCAACCAGGGTAAGGGCTTTCGTTTGTAGGGGTGGCTCTGAAAGAAGCAATTGTGTTTTTTTTTGTTTTGTTACCATCTGCTTTCACACAAAGAGCTCGTTTTCGGTTTCATCCTCAGAATCTCACTGGAACCTTTTGAGTACATCTTGGAGATGAGCGCACAAAACAGCATTACCAATGGACGACAACGAAATGCCATTTGATTGTAAGAGCTCCCCATTTGCAGAACTAATGATGTCATTTTTTTTGACTAATTTTATTAGTTTCCATAACCAACAAACAAAAAACAGAACTTGCAGTGCAGGTCACAATATTTTAACATTTTACTTATGCAAATCATTGACCACTGCCTACCCCATTCCCACCCTCCAACTCGAGCCTACTACGTTCCGTCCATTTTGTGAATTCAATTTGAGTTCCCTTCCGCTGAGTTTTGGTCTGTGGACCAGTCCCGGATGGGCTCATACAGGGTGGCTATCGGGCGTTTCCAGGCCATCAAGGATAAGGCTTCCTCTTCCCCTCCTTTATCTCCCGTCTCCTGCTTTACTGCTGTTTCAGCCTCAGTCCATTTCTGCAGATCTCCCCACCAGACCTCTACCCTTGATCTATTACATGCCTTCCATCCCATAGCTATTCTGCGCTTGGCAAGTATATATGCCAGATCCTTCAATTTGCTTACGTGCTTCATTTGGCGAGGTCTGGGGAATACTCCTATCATGCATGCCCACACCCATTCCACATTTAACTTGACCTCTTTCTCATCTAGCCGTTGTGCTATTTCTGCCCAGAACTTCCCAATTTCCGGGCATGCCCAGAACATGTGCGTCATCCCAGCATTTTCCTCTCCACATTTGGGGCATTTTTCTTGTTCTGCGTTCTTAAATTTGGCTATTTTTTGGGGGTGTCATATGCTCTATGGGTGACCTATAATTGTATTTGCTGCAGCCTTGCATTTCTGGACACTTTCTTGTGATAAACCTGCACTCGCTCCCACATCCCATCACTCATGGGTTCCCCTACTTCCCCCTCCCAATTCCTTCCCCACCCTGGACATCAGAAGCTCATAGTCTGGACATCTCGTGCCCTCCCTCTGCTATGTCATACATCGTTTCAAAACTAATGATGTCATTGTTACAGAAACACATGTCACGAGCGGACATAAAATCAGACATGCCTCTGTTAATGTCACACCTTCCAGCTTCTGGCTGGGTACAGCAGCCAATATGAGTGCTCCATACTGTTGTTGGTGGTATGGCGGGCAAAACCGCCTGGCCAGTGGTAAACAGCCTCTTCACTGCATTCATCAGCCTCTTGAGTCGACGGAGCAAACGTAAACAAGACACGCAACCCAAATGCAACCCACCACAGTGCATGACGACAACATGCACAGAAGCAGAACTGGCCAGTTATCTGCTAAGTGCATGCATATTGGCTAAACTGAGGTCATCGACAGCGCACCACAATGCGTCCACTGCTTCCAAACCGAAATTGGCATGAAAGTTTCTTTCCTGGGCATACTTGTGCAGATCCATCGCAAACGCATCACCCAAAGTCAACACAATGCGTTACTCAGCCAGCCTCACTACGCAGAGTAATGAATACCAGTATTATCGGCCCTTCCTGTGACCCACACCCTCAGTACCCGATTGGATAATCCCCACTGTGCCATTTCCATTGGCAAGCATGGTGAGAAGCGCACAATGTGGCCTGTGCACTTCCCAAAGCATCGTGAGGGCCACGCTCCAGTAAAGCACGAACACTCCTTCCCTTTCCACGATCATCTTACCACCACGCCCTTATTGGGTATTGTTAAGTAGTCACACACGCATACACCAAAGCCATCCAAGACATCAGCATCCAACACTCTCCACAAGACGTCATATCTAGCGTTACAAAAATCAGCCCGCAAGTGTGCTGTTATTGGAAAGCACGTCCAGTGGAAGTTCAGTGAAACATTGCACAATTTGTGCATGCACATTCATCCACATAATCACCCATCACCACAAAAGAACGGTATGAACATTTTTTTGGCAGTATGTTTACAACTCTGTTATAAGTGCCTCTGCGCACAATATCTGCCTCTAAGCATACTGGTTTTCCTCCCACATCCTACCATGAAGTGGCAATGTAATGGTATTTGCTTGCAACGTTTTCATTTACCCATATCATACAGTGCATTAGCGAAACAGGAACTCTTTTTTCCTTCCAACAATGCTACGAAATGTGTTCCCCACTAACCCACCTCCTACCTAAATCGTAAAACTCTGGCACCAGATTACACGAAGTGTTGCAGAGAATCCTGTAGAAATGTAAGGGAAGCATTCATCTTCATTCGAGAGAAATGTCAGGAGGAGAGCAAACAGTCAGCAAAATAGATAACACCAACAATGTATGCACACACATAACAGAAACACGACAAAAAATAAATAAAAGAATATCTGTTTTTACAGATAGTACTAAAGACACAATCCGGTACCCCGTTTTGCATTCCCCCACCCCACCCCTCCCCGTCCTCCCTCTCCTAGCACGTTAACTCAGCGGAATCCGCAGAATTTTGAGGATTAGACGTCACATGCACCCAATAGTCTAGGCCTTGAACACACCTACTGCAACATAATGCCACCATGCATGTCACCAACTACGACAATCCACATACACACTACTGCTACCAGCACTCCTACCCAACCTGCACACTGCCATGGAGCTATGCAGCAACAAATTGCAACAGCTACCATAATGTAGAAAGAGAACACTCACTCCTGCACCCCTGTGCACTCATTCACATACTATGGGAGTACCCACTTCCATTTACAAAGTATTGTGTCACTGGCAACCTACCCACATTCTGTTTGCAACACTGGCACTACTCCCTCCAATCTACACCACACTATACAAGCACCACCCTCTACCGGATGCAGAGTGAGACATGCGTTGCTGCAGTGGGTATGCTGAAGCCCTATGCTCTTGAGTGCATGCCCTACGGCATGCGGTCATGCACCCAATAGTCTAATCCTTCCACAGACCCACCGCTACTTCATTTACCCATGCATGCCACCATGTGCCCCACTACCACAGTCCATCCGCAGAGCACAGCCACCCATGCTCCCACCCAACCTATGTCTTGTGCAATTCACTCCCCTTCTAAAATTCACCTGCCACCACTCACCACGAAAAGAGGTAGCTGCAAACAGGTCGTGGCACTCACCTGTCTAGGTACCCGCGATTTGGTGCAATATACACAAATACTGCAGGCACTCCTCTGTCTTCTTCCACCTATGTACATATGTCACATGAACCACTTCTCACTCCCCCACCCGTTCCCTCCCTTCTTGCCGCCAACACATGGCGTGCGGTACATTTTCCAGACCCTTCCACCGCCGCACTGTCCTCCGATACACCATGGCAGCGTTTCCCAAAAAAATGTTAATGCACAGCATGCTTCCCTCCAGCCAACCACCGGCCGCGTCCAAAGTTCTCCGACAGCACGCCGTACCGCAAGCCAATGACGCTTCGGTCCACGGAACAAACAGAGAAATGGGTTCGAGGAGCAGACCCAGATATCACAAATTTTTTGGGACGTGCATTTCAGTCCTTTGCAACAAAAGTACTGGTCAGATTTCCACCAAACACACAAAAGCACGCTTTCTGACCCAAGCCCCTGCTCCTACTGCAAATTTGGTGAAAATCCGTCCTGTCCTTCGGCCTGTAGCCGTGTGCAAAATCTTTCCACATTCAGTTTATGGAGAAAAAAACTAAAATTTGCTGCCTCCCCTATTACTTTTCCCCCCCTGCACGAAACCTCACCCAACTTGGTAAACAAATTCAGAGCCGGCCATATACTTTTTGTTTTGCAAAGTCTGGTGAGGATTTCTCCAGGGGGAGCGAAGTTATAAGCTGCCGAAAAAGTGCTGTTCGTATGAGTTTAGCAACTTAACCATAACTACACGGCCGCTGCCGCGGGCCGTGCAAAATATATATATATATATATTCAGTGAACAAAAACTTTGTTAAAAGGGACGTTATGGTTCCAAGTAAAACCGAAACGCGCCTGAAATTCGCCAGTTATGGTAAGCTGAGCAACCATAACTCGCGCCACCACAGTGCACTGCTAGGACCAACACCCAGGACATCAAAGATGACATCACAAATGTCACTGAGGACATCACATGTGCATTTACCTTTCATGAAAGGTCTGTACAAGGGATTCTTATTGTAATGTTAATAAAAAAATGTCAAGGATCATTGGAATAAATATCATGAGGTGCGTAGTGCATTAAGTAATACATTAATCCAAATAGCATTGTATTATGAAGTTTTTTCCAATATACTAAGGTACACATGTACTAACATAGGCATAGTGTGCAGCAGACATGATGGAGAAGCAATATTAATATTCGTGCCATGGTAAATACTAAAATTATAAATGGTTTCTTATTAGAGTCTTGCATACTGTGAAACATTTAATAAGTACCTAATCAAACCCACTTACTACATTATTACATTACTGCACACAAAACACAGACAACACATACAAATAGAGCATATACAGGGAAAGTGAAGTAAACAAAAAAACAGCATGATTACCCAACAACTTTCATAACCTAACTGATTATCTTCATGCACAGAAATGATTGCTCTGCTTCAAAGCTACTATAGCTACTATAACTATCACATATTGTAACTATACCCTAAGGAAAGTAGTGTAAGTGCAATGTGTACAAATATGAGCATATCCAGGGAAAGTACATTAATAAAAAACAGTAATAAAAAAAACAGAACTATAAGACAGTGTTGATAACCTTACTAATCATCTTCATACTTAGAAAGCATTGCTGTCTTCCAAGTCTGCGTTTTCCCCTTTGTATATGTTTCATACGCTTTGAGTGGACCCTAAGTGAATTACTGTAAGAACATATTTGAAGTAGAAGTCTACAAATATAGTACTTTGTACTATAGTATAGTGAAGTTTTGGTTCCTGACTGTTACTGGCCTAGATATATCAGTAAAGGAAAAAAAGAGTGAGCCAGACATGTGATGTCATCAATGACATTTGTGATGTCATCTTTGATGTCCTGGGTGTTAGTCTTAGCAGTGCACGGTGGTGGCGCGAGTTATGGTTGCTTAGCTTACCATAACTGGCAAATTTCAGGTTTTTTTTGGTGTTACTTGGAACCATAACGTCCCTTTAACAACATTTTTTCACTGAATTTCATAGACATTCTGGTTAAGTTGCACTAATAAAAACCTATGAACATCTGACTTCATTGCAGACCTTCCGGAGAGTGCCACATGACCATATGCTGGCGCGCGGCATGATGACGGGGTCCGAGAACCCGTACGCACTTCACGATAAGATCTGTGATTCGCGGACAGTTCGGAACTGCATTTTCTACTGATCTAGGAACTTTCAACTTCAATATTTCCCTTGCCCAGCCCCAAGAACTATTCCTACTCGTCCATTAACAATCTAGTACACAGTACATACTTTTAGCAAAACTATTTATCTTAAAATAGAATCAGCTAATGCCATCCCTCCTCCCCAAGAGACACCACCACTGCTGTAATCAAGGAGCATGAGAAACACTGCCCCCTACCTTAGAAATAACACACGCGCAACATTTTCCCCTGTCCACCTACCCCCTCCATATTAGTGTTTGGTGCCTCTTCCCTCATTTCCCTCCCCACCTTTCGTTCTAAGCTCTCCTGTCAAAAAAAATGCATCCAAAAACAAAATAAATGTTACTTTAGGAACCACCTTTCACAGTTAAAAAATAGAACTAAAAAAAAACGTATAGACTCCATCTACTTTATATTTCTCAGTTAAGTACATAGACTCAATAAGATTTTCCAACATTTCCATTTTGTGTTATGCTAACGGGAATATTGTGGCGTTCATCCTCCGTTCCAGGGACTGGAACAGTGGATACCGGCCCAGCAGCCCAAATTATCAGCCCAAGCGAAGCGAGGGTGGATAACAAGGTCTCTAGACCATTATCCCCCATTCCAGCCCCTGAAATGGGGGATGAAGGGCATTAGCAGCCTAGGTTCCCAAAGCGGGAACCCGGGGTACTAACAAAGAGGATTTTCTTCCTACACAAGGAAAATCCTTTTCCAACATGGGCACCATGGAAAGAGAAGGCGAGGGTTCCATACAGGGCCCTTTTCACTTTCCATGGCAGCCTGCAGAAAGCAAAAAGAAAACCCTTTGACCTATTACCACACGCACATTTTTCTTCCCTTTCAGATCTATCCTAATTGAACTTCCCTGCAAAGCCAGTCCCAGGTGGACATGGCCACTTTAATCCTATGTTTTGTCCCTTGTGGTCATGGCTAGTAGCCAGATTGTCCGGATCATGACCTATTCCATGAACCGGACAATCTGGCCACTTCCCATGACCACAGGCTACCCCTCAGTCACTAAAGGTATACCGCTATTTTGTAACTACATTATGGCACTTGTCAAATAATAAAACACTGGCACATTTGCAAAACCATGCTTGTAGATCCTTGCCAATGCGCCTTATATCAAGTTTGCTGGAAATCCACCCACGTTTTATTTTTTCAAAAGTGTCAAATGAATGCACATACAATCGTCATATAACCTAGGCCCCACTTCACAAAATCCATTCAGACGAAAACATTTATATCTAGATCTATAATCTTTTTGCAAACCTTTGTGTAGATTTGTCAAATGACACCACATTTATAAGCCTTTACATTATTTTGGCACCCCCCCCCTCTAATTTTGCCCCTTCTTGACAAAATCCCACCAAACTTTGCAAAAACATTTATATCTAGATCTATTATCAGTTTGCCAAATTAAGTGTAGATTCGTCAAATGGCACCTCATTTATAAGCCATTACATTATTTTGGGACCCCCTTCTAATTTTCCCCCCTCATGACAGAATCCCACCAAACTTTGTAAGCTCATTCGGAATCAGGTCAGAAATAACCCATCCCATCCTCATCACCCCTCACCTCCCCAGAGACTATTTGATAAGTTTGACATGTGCAATGCTTAGAAAATATTATTGTCCCGAGGGTTCGGGCATGTATTTTTTATACATACGTTGATCGATCGCACAAACATTTCCAATGCACCTTGCCTTAGTTTTCCTCTTTTGTAAACATGCGAAATCTGGCAGCAGAGCGCAGCCATCTTGTGCTAATCTTATCCGTTGCTGCATCGGCCTAAGCTGAACTGCCCTGACGTCACTAAATCATATGCCCTGAGCCTCACATCACCAAACATAGCGATATTCTCCACCTTTCTTGGTGATGTTCCTCGGCAGCGTAGCCAAATGCGCCCATAATCACCTACGTGACGTGACGCAGAACCCGAAAATCAACACACATCGTCTCACAGCACGTCACAATTCGGAATATTAAACCGTACTTTAAAGGAAACAACAAGACTGTACAATTTGTAAAGCATTTTTATTTCACAATAAACGCTCCGAGAACATCCGACTATTGCCATATTCGATCAAATTGGAAATGTGTTTCTTCGCTCGTGATCCAAAATGTTTATCGTGAGTCACGCGTTGTTCTTTTTGCGTACACAAGGTGTTCGTTTTGGGTAAAAGAAGCGCTTGGGTCACACACTGAATTCCAGGGCTTGTGCATCAACTTGGGGCTAGACCACCGTAAAGGATGTTATATTGCTCCTAATCGCTAGTACAGCATAAGGGCATTTGGGCCTTTGGCGATCGGCCCAAAAAAAGAGTCAAACATATCCAGTTGTTCACAATTATCTGCAGCTGCCGGTTAAAGAAGAACCCGTCAGTTGGCATCTGGAATCTATGACAATCGCAGAATGGCAGGATGTACCCGTTTCGAAAACATAACAGAAATGTGTCTCACTAGCTTATCTTTATTACAATTTATCTATTGACTTATTCGGCATAGAGTTTAAACTAACGATTAGCACAGACATGAAACAATCTCAACAGAGAGAAAACAATGTGGAAAGTGGTACACAATTTGCTTCAGAGGACATTGCTATGTAGTATGATCAACTCTAAACGGGATACAGAAGCTGACGCTACAATTCTAGGTGCTCATAGATGGCATTTTAATGAAATATTAGTTTTGAACCTGGGAGAACTGAGTAGTGGTCTACGTGCATCTCAATCCTGGCCTGCCCATCTGGGCGGTAGAAAGAACATTACACACAAAGGTTATACTTGTGTTTCATTGCAATATGCCACACAGAACAAACAAATAGAACGTAACCCAGAAATAATGGTCAGATAATGATAAATTGATGCTTATTTGGGTATAAAATCATCGAAAATCAAACTTACATTATAATCACCATTTCCATTCTCTTGGCGTAACTCAGGCCGTAACACAGACTCCGTTCGCACCAACGATTTTTCATAAACTGAATTTACATGTTCCTTAGTCCAGTTTTGGAATGCATAACCTTATCATATCTTACATTATTACAACCCTCCTTTCATTCAATTCCTTTCGGAACGGTCCCTTTCTCTCAAGGTCAAAAAACAATTGAACCTTATACTGTGTGTCCGATGTGTGGGCTTCCTTAGCTGGCAAGCAAAAATTCAAAGCTGGTGACCGTCACTCAGAATCAACATACATTCTTAGTTTGCAACAACTTGCCTCACCGAATTCATGAGAACTGTAATTCTGATGCACGTGCAGGGCCGGTCTTTGCATCAGGCAGTGCAGGTGGCTGCCTGAGTTGCCAGGCTCTAGGGGGTGCCAGTCTGACTCCATTATTATTTTAATTACATTTTAACACGGACATGAATAGCCCTTTCTTTGCCGTGCTCTGGGTGTAGCACAAGCACATCAATTTATAAACATCAAGCGTTTTAATTAAGAGTGTAAAATAACCTGAAATTGCTTCTATTTAATATTAATAAATATTGGGCAACCAATATAAACAATATAGAGGAACGGGCATTCGGAATGTAGTATTACTCTGTAATACCACAAGGTAAGCTTGGGGTTGCAGACTGCAGAAGCAACAATCTATGTTTACAAGTCCACCATTTATGTTTCTGCCTCACCATCTGTGTTGTCACTGAAATAATGCAATCAACTTGAAAATTAGTGAAGGTTGCAGGCTAAAAGCACTGTGCAGAGACGTGATACAGCACCCACATGTGGTTATATATTTTGTGGGTCATCCTTGCTTCCCTAGCACTCTCCAATCGGTCTTAAATGTGACCCAAGCCAGGCTTCCTCATGCTGTTTGGTTTTGCTAAGAGACTGCACAGGACACACACAGACACAAAGCTGCACCCATCATTGTGTTGCACCCAGTCACATGCCGAGGCACACACAGGCACTGAAGAAGCACCAGATCAGAAACAAATGAGGGTGTGGATAAATGGTGGACACAGCCACTGGTTAGAATGAACACCCACCCATGTGCACCCACCCTCTCACCTTGATTGAGTCAAGCAGAGCCCAGGCAAATACCCATGATCAGCTTCAGTGATTCTCTCCCGTTCATCATGTTTGGTAAAACGAACAGAGCCGTAGAAAGACAAGGCACAGAAAATAAATGGTGGTGGCAGCAACACATTTAACAAATGACCGGCAATTGGCAATGTAAAACATTTTATTGTTAGCACCTGCAATCGTATGCATACATTTATAGGCAATTGTAATCAGATGGGTGTTCATTCCTGCATGTCAGGGGAGTGATTGTAAGTGTAGGGGCAGGAGGCCGTTCATTTTCACAGCAGAGCTTAAGTGTGTGGTTTCTGAGTGGTTTTATAAGTGAAAGAGAGATAACCGATTGTAACATTGAAGCTGCACTAGAATAGTCTCATTAGAATGTGTAAAGAAGTTAGATGCCCCCACACAAGTAAGTTTGCCCCTCCCCATCGTCTCTGAAGTTAGCACCGCAGCTAACATTTTGGGGGGGCGTGCCAATGATGCTTCCTGCCTGGGGTGCAATCTGGTCTAAAACCGGCCCTGTGCACATGCACACTAGGAAAAATGTGGGGGCTGCCCTTGCTCGATGATCGTGGCACTGCTAAGGGGTAGGAAAACTTTGCCATGACAGAATGCGCCCTACTCCAACATTGAAGTAGAGGGTACACAAAAAAGAGTCAAAGTGTTTCTAGCAATAGCCCCATCAACGCTTAGGTCACAGACTCCTTCACTTATGTAGCCTAGGTCTCATCACTTTTGTGGGATTGTAAGGCAATTGTAAAAAGTGGAATAGTTGAAAAAAAAATTAACAAAGAGGATACATTTTAACAGATAAATTGAATGCTTTATTTGGACACTTCTTAAAAACATTGTTGATCAAAAAAACAGATGGTAATCATTTGTACCTGGATTTGAACTGTTCCACGAGCTCGGTTTTAGGTGGACAGGGCACGCTGGCAATGTTTTCTGACAATACATGTGTACTGGGAACAAAATAGAACGCAATTCCATGATTATACATCTCCATCCCTTGAATACCGAAATGCAATCTCTTTGGCCTGTACTTTAGGCACATATTGTGGAACACCTCCAAATCTACTGTGTGACAAAATGCTGTGAGTCCCGTCAGATCTCTTGAGAGTTCTATCAAACACAATCTTCTCAAGTGCTTTGTGTGGAGGAGAAGATGGAATCAACCACTTCTTCCGTTCCTGCACAGGACTGTTCATGAACATCCTAACTGTTCGGACTTTCGCAACAAAAAAACACCAGTTTTTTGCTTCTTGCAACTATATCCCATCCCACCCTCATCACCCCTCACCTCCCCAGAGATTATTTGATAAATTTGACAAGTGCAATCTTGTGTTTAATATGTTTTTACCGCGATGTCCGCGGACACCAAACACGGATCCAAGATGGCAGGCGCATCGAAACAATCCCACGCACCTCACACTTCATCCCAGCCAATCAGCAGACACGTCGCATGTCCGCGGACATGACGCAAGCCGATTACCCAATCGGTGTCCTGTCCGCAGAGCGAATAGGGAGTGTGTCCGCAGAGCGGACATAGATATCACACATTTTTTGTGACCTACTTTTTAGTCGTTTTAAAAAAAACTACTGGACGGATTTTCACCAAATTTACAAAAGCACGCTTTTGGGACCAAGCCGCTGCTCCTGCCGCAAATTTGGTGAAAGCCGTCCAGCGGTTTGGACTCTAGGGTGAGCAAAGTTTTTCCTCCATTCAGTCTATGGGAAAAATAAAATTTGGGACCCCCCCCGGACCAAACCTCACCAAACTTTGTAAAAAAATTCGGAGTGGGCCATATACTATTTTTGCAAAGTTTGGTGAGTATTTGTCCAGGGGGAGCGAAGTTACAAGCCGCCCAGAAAGTGCTCTTCCCCTGGGATTAGCAACGTAACCATAACTACACAGCCACTACTGTGGCTGTGTAATATATATATTAGCTTAAATGGTTGATGTTGGATAGCAAAGGTTAAATCAAAGTACAATAAACTGTGTGCTGACCTGATGGTGTTATCGAAAAATAAGGCGTTCTGTAATACAGAAAAAAAGAGAAAAATGGCCTGTGTTCATAGTTATATTTGTGATTCCACTGACTGCAAACTGGCTGCAGCATGACAGTTATAAATGTAAAAGTCACCTCTAAAACTCTTTGTTACCAATTCAAAAAAGGTCAATAGTATTCACGGCGTCGGCTTGTGCAAAGCAAGCCATCACAATATTAAGGAGTGAAACTGTAACGCTCACCTGGTTCCCACGGAGGCGCGGGCGTGGTCTGGACGGCAGTGGCCTCTTTGAAGGAGATGTTCAGCACCCTGAAGATGGAGTGGGCTGGGTTCCCAAATCCGGCTTGTCTGGCTCGGATGAATACCCTTCTGTGAGCGAAAAGGAAGGGTTAATACTCTGCGGGTTTTGTGTTGATCTCCCGTTCCCCTTCTCACCCTTCTTGCAACCCTTCTGTAATTCCCTGTGGAGACTCACCTTAGGGATTGAAAAGGCGAGCACTCCATCCTGCTTCTGATGCAGGGTCGCGTTGGGATCCAGTTACTTCACTGGATAGTAAGTTCGAGTTCGCTTGTCTGTTCCGGTAAGTACCGTAAATGTTTATGGCAAGCTTGAGTCTAAACTGTTCCTCTTCTCTTTTGCAGGTAATGGAAGACTCCGGGCTGAGGGCGGTTTCCGTGGAAAACCTGATTTCAGGTGAGTTTTGCTGTAGGCCCACTACTGTCTTTTCCTGTCTCTTTTTTCGTAGGGGCCGGAGTTCGAGAATGCTGAAGAAATGGAGCCGGTACGAAGCAAAAGCTGAGTCCGACCTGTAAGCAGGTAAGTTTAAAATAGTTTGTTTGCTACGGTTCTTGCATTCACTAATGTGATGTTTGCTTTTTCCCGATAGGGGCCGGGGTGCTGAAATGCCCAAGGAATGGCATCGACCCGAAGGTAAGAAGAATTAGCTTGGCGGGTAAGTGCTTCTTGGTTATTTTCCCCTTCTCACCTTGCTTTCTTCTCTTCGTCTCCCCGTAGGTGCTGGAATGCTGCAGGAGATCCGGGTGGGCGTCGCAGAGCCGAAGGCGCCACGTGCAGGTAAGAGAAGTGCGCCGAGATGTATGCGACGCAGTGAGTATTTAAAATTATGTCTTTTTGCAGGAATGTTGGCGCGCTGAATCCGGAATGCAGCTCTAACAGGTAAGGTTTGTTTTCACCTGTTTCTTCTTCCCTTTTCTATCCTTAGGTGTTTCCAGGATGCTGGCAGGCGTGGTCGAGGACTGGAGCAGGAGCAGGCACGGTGAGCGTCCAGCTGCTATGAGCAGAACAACGCGAAGCGTGGTTTGCTGTCTGGGTGTGGCTTAAATAGCCTTTTAAGTAGTCCCAGGTATGTATCCTTCCACTGAAGGTATGTATCCTGCCACCAGCCACACCCGTGTGGTTAAGTAGTTCCTTTTTCATCTGGAAGTTGTAGAATGATCTGCCAGGTAAGGAAATTGCAGCATGGTCTGCCAGGTAAGTTTGCACCAAACACATTTCCTTCCATATCTTGTCTGAGCCGATGGTGCCAGGACTGTTATCCCTTATGAGCCTGACGCCAACTGCGCCAGGACTGAGTCCAAAGAGCCCCTATCTGGGGTGGCTGGGACTTCCCTAGTATACATGTTGCCTGCCTCTGAGGGTGCCGGGCCCTGTCTGGCTCCTTGGAGGTAGGCATCATGACAGTACCTCCCCCCAAGGCCCCTCCCAAGGACGTACTGTCCGGAGGCTTTGGTTTGTGTGGAAACTTAAGATGAAATTTTTGTATTAGACGAGGTGCATGTATATGATCGCTTGGTTCCCAAGATCTCTCCTGAGGTCCATATCCTTTCCAATCAATTAGGTAAAAAACCTTTGACTTGGACATCTTAGAATCTAATATGTCTTTAACTTTGAATTCCAGTTCCCCATCTACTGGGATTGGTTCTGGTGGCTTGAGTAGCCTGGTTCCGGGTTGTACAGGTTTCAATAGTGATACGTGGAAAACCGGATGGATTCGCATGTTGGGGGGCAGATCGAGTTTGAAGGCTACCGGGTTGATTACAGCCTTGATTGGATAAGGCCCTATATATCTTGGGTTAAAAGCTTGCGGGCCTTTAAGTGGTAGATGTCTAGTCGCCAGCCACACTTGATCTCCAACTTGGTAAGGAGGTACTTCGCTCCAATGTAAGTCAGCATTTTCCTTATATTTGTCCTTGGCCTGCTGTAAATGAGTCTTGGCTTCCTAGAAGGCTCGGGTTATGGTGGCATGTAAGTTATCCACGGCGGGCATTTCAAGGCCTTGAGGTGGTTCAAGATCCGAAGTTCTGGGATGGTGGCCAAATAAGGTATAAAAAGGAGTCTGGCCAATTCCTGAATGCACAGAATTGTTGTACGCGTATTCAGCAATCCATAAAATGTCTTTCCAATTATATTCTGATTGATGCAACATGCACCGTAAGTACTGTTCCAATGTCTGGTTTGTTCTCTTGGTTTGGCCGTCGGTCTGAGGATGGTGGCTGGTAGATAAACGCACATCAACTTGTGCCATTTGGCAACATCTCTTCAAGAACCGAGAAATAAACTGGCTTCCCCGATTGGAGATTAATATGGATGGAAAACCATGTAGACGAACGACGTTCTCAAGAAATTCCTTGGCTAGGGTGGAGGCTGAAGGCAGCCCTTTCAAGGGAATAAAATGGGCCATCTTGGAGAAGAGGTCTACAATTACCAGTATAGTATTAAATCCATGACAAGGAGGTAGGTCAGTTATAAAATCCAGCGATAAAGTGTGCCAAGGTGCCGGTGGGATGTCCAGAGGTCGTAACGGACCGGCTGGTTTTTGCTTTTGACTTTTATTTTGGGCGCACACTGCACATGTCATCACGAAAGATTTTATATCCTTTCGCCAGGAGGGCCACCAGAAATGCCTTTTAATTTTTTCTTCAGTCTTAGCGATGCCCCGGTGTCCTTCCATTAGTATCTCATGATGATGGGCAATAACGAGATCTTGCAAATCCTTTTGAGGCAAGAACAGTCGACCCTGGAAATAAGGTAAATCGTTATTAATTGAAAATCTGGGATCTTTCAGGCTCCATTCTTGCAAGGCTGCAGCGTCGAAAAGCAATTTAACTCTAGTTTGAATATCCTCTAGAGTTTGTGAGGAGATCACCCCCAAAATTCTCTGTTTGGGAATAATCGGAACTGGATCTAGATTTGGGGTAGAATCGCCCATTCCTATTTGAGATAGTGCATCCGCCTTGCCATTCTTGCAGCCGGGGCGATAAGTGATCACAAAGTCAAATTCTGCAAAGAACAGGGCCCAACGGAGTTGGCGTGAGGATTGAGCTTTGGCCGTTTTTAGTATTGCAAATTCCTGTGGTCTGTAATTACGGTAACAGTATGTCTTGCGCCGAGAAGGTAATGACGCCAAGCCTTGAAAGCTGACTTGATAGCTAATAGTTCTTTATCTGTGATTGCGTAGTTAACTTCTGGAGCTGAGAATTTTCTGGACCAAAAGGCCACAGGATGCAGTTGGTTTGAGACTGGGTCCCCGTGTGATAGAACCGCTCCCATGGCTAAACTAGATGCGTCCGTTTCCACAACGTAAGGGAGATCTGGACGGGGATGTTTTAACACAGGTGCGGAGGTGAATTTAGTTTTTAGTTCCTGAAATGCTTGTTCTGCTTCCGTAGTCCATTCGAAGCGTTTGTTTTTCCGTAAGAGGGCTGTGATGGGTTGAACCACTCGAGAAAACTCCGGGATAAACCTTCGATAGAAATTGGCAAAACCAAGCATGCTCTGGAACCCCTTTCACAGAACTAGGGGATGGCCATTTGAGGATCGCGTCCACTTTCCGTGAGTCCATTCGAACTCCCTTTGGCGTTAGGACGAAACCAAGAAACTCAACCTCCGTGACGTGAAAAATGCACTTTGAGCTTTGCAAATAGTTTATGCTGGCGTAGTTTCTCCAGGACGGCCTTAACATGTTTTCGGTGATCAGATTCCGAGGAAGAGTACACTAGGATGTCGTCAATATATATGATGACACAAAAATCTATGAGTTCTCGAAAGATGTCATTCATAAAATACTGGAAGGCAGCAGGTGCGTTGCACAACCCGAAGGGCATCACTTGGTATTCAAAGAGTCCGTATTTGGTTCGGAAAGCCGTTTTCCATTCATCGCCTTCTCTGACGCGCACCAGATGGTAAACCCCTCTTAAATCCAGCTTTGTAAAGATGCAGGCATCTTTCACCTGGTCGAGGAGTTCAGGGATCAGAGGCAGGGGGTAACGATTCTTAACCGTTATCTGATTTAAGGCGCGATAGTCAATACATGTTCTAAGGTCGCCTTCCTTTTTCGGCACGAAGAACAAAGCTGAAGAAGCCGGTGACTTTGACGGGCGAATAAACCCATTGGCAAGATACTGATCCAAATACTGGCGTAAATGAAGATTCTCTGGTTCAGTAAGGGCATAAATCCTACTACAAGGCGGTTGAGCATTGGGTACCAGATCAATTTGACAATCGTATGGCCGGTGAGGTGGTAAGGTGTTGGCCTGTTCTTTTTGAAAAACGTCCTGAAAGTCCTGATACTCAAGTGGTAGTTGTGCAGATACAGAGGTTACTGAGGCTAGACCCACTTGTGGATTTCCGGAATAACAAGTTTGTCTGCAGTTAGGAAAGGTGATACTCTTTGCTCGCCAGTCAATTCGAGGATTATGTGCTTCTAACCAAGGGATCCCCAAGATTACCTGAAATTGTGGAGCCTTGATTATGTCGAACACTATGGTTTCCATATGACCATCTTGGCCAACCAGTGTCATTTCTGTGGTAGAATGTGTTACCAGCCCAGAGGCAATTTCGGTCCCATCAACCGTGGTAATGACATCTTTGGTGATTTTTGGTCAGAGAGGGAGACCAATCCTGGAAGCCAATTCAAGATCAACATAGTTCCCAATAGCGCCACTGTCGAGATAGGCCTTTATGCCATGTAATCGTTGATGCTGCTTTGGATCCACGAGGGTCATTGGCATGATGAAATGCGAGGTCAAAGAGTTTGTCTTCACGCTCGGCAAGCGGACCTCTACGCTTGTCAGGCTTGATCGTTTCCCGAATCAGATTTTGGAAGGTTTTGGTCTGTGGCTCCAACCACCTTCTTGGGTGGTTTTACCGGGCAATTTCGTAGTAAGTGTCCAGACTCTCCGCAATAGAGACATAACTGGTTTTGCCGTCTTCTTTCTCGTTCTTTCTGCGTTAGGGATCCTTTTACTCCCCCAATTTGCATTGGCTCCAAAGTGTCGGTACTCTTGGGGTTTGCGTGGGTTTTTACCAAAGCCTGAGTTTCAAATCTAGTCCGATCAGTCTTTCTATTCTGGAGTCTATGATCAAGTTGGATCACTAAATCAATGTATTCCTCACAGAGTTGGGGTGGATTCACAATTTGAGCCAGAACGTCTTTTACCTCTCCACGAAGTCCTCGATGAAACAAGGTGATTCTTTTATTCTCAGGCCACCCAGTTTCCTCGATCAGTCTGTTAAATGTGGCGATATAAGATAGGAGGTCTAGGTTCCCTTGACGCAAAGACAGAAGTTCGTTATCCAAGGCCTCACCCTGGGCGTGCCGGGCAAATAATCTCTCCATACTAGCCTGGAAGCGTTGAAAGTCACGAAGTATAGGATCGTCTTGATTTACCAACGGAATAGACCAATCGGCTGCACAGCCGCTGAGATACGATAAAACAAAAGCCACCCTAGTTTGGTCATTAGGGAAGGCCCCAGGTCTACATAAAAAGTGTAAACGACATTGGTTCATGAAAACAGCGTATTTCTTGGGGTCCCTCGCAAAACATTCAGGTGGGGTCAAACGTATATTTCCCGGCAGGTTAATTTGCACCGGGTTAGTGGAAGCCATAGGAGTGGACTCTCTCCCGGAAGCAGGTAATGGCTTTTGTCCAGCCTGATTCTGCAAAAGCTGTTTAGCCAGGTCATCGGTTCTTCTTTGGACAAGATCAGTTCTCTTCGAAGAACGTTGGTTTCTTTGCGGGCGGCGTGAACTTCCGCCCGTAATTCCCCCAATAGTTGGGCCAGTTGGTCTGTTTCGGAAGTCTCCATGGCACCTGGGTGGGTAATTGTGGGTAGGCTTCGCGTTCTGTAACGCTCACCTGGTTCCCACGGAGGCGCGGGCGTGGTCTGGACGGCAGTGGCCTCTTCGAATGAGATGTTCAGCACCCTGAAGATGGAGTGGGCTGGGTTCCCAAATCCGGCTTGTCTGGCTCGGATGAATACCCTTCTGTGAGCGAAAAGGAAGGGTTAATACTCTGCGGGTTTTGTGTTGATCTCCCGTTCCCCTTCTCACCCTCCTTGCAACCCTTCTGTAATTCCCTGTGGAGACTCACCTTAGGGATTGAAAAGGCAAGCTCTCCATCCTGCTTCTGATGCAGGGGCGCTGTTGGGATCCAGTTACGTCACTGGATAGTAAGTTCGAGTTCGCTTGTCTGTTCCGGTAAGTACCGTAAATGTTTATGGCAAGCTTGAGTCTAAACTGTTCCTCTTCTCTTTTGCAGGTAATGGAAGACTCCGGGCTGAGGGCGGTTTCCGTCGAAAACCTGATTTCCGGTGAGTTTTGGTGTAGGCCCACTACTGTCTTTTCCTGTCCCTTTTTCCTTAGGGGCCGGAGTCCGAGAATGCCGAAGAAATGGAGCCGGTACGAAGCAGAAGCTGAGTCCGACCTGTAAGCAGGTAAGTTTAAAATAGTTCATTTGCTACGGTTCTTGCATTCACTAATGTGATGTTTGCTTTTTCCCCATAGGGGCCGGGGTGCTTAAATGCCCAAGGAATGGCATCGACCCGAAGGTAAGAAGAATTAGCTTGGCGGGTAAGTGCTTCTTGGTTATTTTCCCCTTCTCACCTTGCTTTCTTCTCTTCGTCTCCCCGTAGGTGCTGGAGTGCTGCAGGAGATCCGGATGGGCGTCGCAGAGCCGAAGGCGCCACGTGCAGGTAAGAGAAGTGCGCCGAGATGTATGCGACGCAGTGAGTATTTAAAATGATGTCTTTTTGCAGGAACTTTGGCGCGCTGAATCCGGAATGCAGCATTAACAGGTAAGGTTTGTTTTCACCTGTTTCTTCTTCCCTTTTCTATACTTAGGTGTTTCCAGGATGCTGGCAGGCGTGGTCGAGGACTGGAGCAGGAGCAGGCACGGTGAGCGTCCAGCTGCTATGAGCAGAACAATGCGAAGCGTGGTTTGCTGTCTGGGCGTGGCTTAAATAGCCTTTCAAGTAGTCCCAGGTATGTATCCTTCCACTGAAGGTATGTATCCTGCCACCAGCCACACCCGTGTGGTTAAGTAGTTCCTTTTTCATCTGGAAGTTGTAGAATGATCTGCCAGGTAAGGAAATTGCAGCATAGTCTGCCAGGTAAGTTTGCACCAAACACATTTCCTTCCATATCTTGTATGAGCCTGGCGCCGATGGTGCCAGGACTGTTATCCCTTATGAGCCTGACGCCAATGGCGCCAGGACTGAGTCCAAAGAGCCCCTATCTGGGTGGCTGGGACTTCCCTAGTATACATGTTGCCTGCCTCTGAGGGTGCCGGGCCCTGTCTGGCTCCTTGGAGGTAGGCATCATGACAGAAACTGACAAGTTCCCAAGGGAGTACTTGAGACTGCTGCGGTGGATCTGAACACAATGTACACATCCATATCAGGGCAGATAATCTTGTTTAATTCATCTGTATCACGTAATTCTCGCAACAGGAACAGTGTCCCAGCCAAGTGCTTACCTGCGTTTCGAGCAGCGTGTCATTTCGTGTGCATCGCAGTTCACGTGTGAGCGGGTAAGTAATGGAAATGACAACAACCAGTTGTCAAACGAGAGAGAGAAGATATCTCACGGTTCCTAAAATGTCCATCTTGGAATGTCTCTAACTATATAATGTCTCTGTAGTATCTCATACATTGCGTCTCACTCATGAATTAATTGCTCGTTGCGCTCTGCAAATTACATTCTGTTGTATGCCGGAATGATCATCTGGTATTGATGAGAAAATCACTAACATATACCTAGTGTGCATATCAAAGTACCGACCTCGGATGTGCACAGGAATATGTACACCCAAATCTGCATAAAGTTGTAGAAGCTGGCAAGAAAGGATAGATGCATAGAGTGAAGATGAAAGTAAAAGTAAAACTGGGGAAAAGCCATAATAGGTGCGCTATTCATGATAGTCAATCAAAATCTTTTGTCCATTTTACTAGTTTGCCAGTTGTTCATTAGTAGCAGAAATGCAACACTGCGGACTGAATTTGGTACGTGATTACAACGTGTAAAGTGTGAACTCACTGAGATATCGTTCATGGGCCTAAACATTTGTTCAAGATTCAAACTAATTGATTGAAGATGTCAGCTTGACTGTTCAGGATGTTTCACATGGTTGTGTTATACAAGATGATAGATTCCGACCATTACAAATGAAATGAAACATTGTGGAAATCATTGGATCTATGGTTACAGTATGCAATGTACAAACTAGTCAACATCAATCAAAACAAATGGTTATTTGTATGATTGGCTGTAGGAAATAGTCGATGTAGGTTCCGAGAGGTTGCAAAATGCTTCCTCTTGCTGCAATTATAGGTCTTCCTGGGGGGTTCTCCATCCTTTTGTGGATTTTTAGTAATTTTATAAATGTGGCACTTTAGGATATGATGTTAAAAGGGAGGATTTGGTTTTCTGTGTTATCCATTCCATCTCCTCAGCTATAGTAAAAAGTCGCATACATTTGCAATTGTAATCCTCTGTGTCCAGGACCACAATGGCCATTCCTTTGTCTGCGGGTCTGATGGTAATGGCTGTGTCTGAAAATAGTGTTCTTATTTGTGAGAGTTCTCCTCCATTTAGATTGTAGACTTTGGGACTTATAAATTGAAATTTCTTCATGTCTGCTAGTACAATCTTGTGGAATATTTCAATTGCTGGTATATTAATTGGCACAGAGAATGTACTTTTAGGTTTGAATTCAATATATTCTTTGTCTTGTTCATTAAATTCTGCTGGTACTGGTAATTCTGAAACTGCTTTCTTTCTTGTAGAACGGGGATCTGTTCCACCTCTGGTAAACTCTCAGGCAACATATTCTGTGTATGCCCATACAGACATTCATTTGGGGCCATACCTAGCGAAGCAGGTTTATTATTGCTGTACGTAAATTCTGCTAACCACAAGGCTTGTACTCATGCCTCTATTTCATCCCCCCCCCCCCCCCAAGTAACAGCGCAAATACTGTTCCAATGTCTGGTTAACTCTCTCAGTTTGCGTATCCGTCTCGGTATGATAGCTTGTAGACAGCGCACAATCGATTCTCAACATGCAGCAGAAGGCACACCAAAACCTGGAAGTAAATTGTTGCCCCCTGTCTGACACAATACTTCTAGGAAGTCCATACAATCTCACAATATGCTGCAAAAACAACTAAGCCAGTTGTCCTGCCCCCGTTATACCAATACATGGCACAAAATGAGCCTTTTTAGATAGATAATCTAATACCACCCAAATTGTGTCATATTGATTATCAGGAGGAAGATCAGTAATAAAGTCCATAGAAATAAGAGTCCAGGCCTTTTCCGGAGTTGGTAAGGGCTGGAGCAACCCCATCTTCCTAGAATGGTCCATCTTGTTGCGAACACACGTTTCACATCTTTGAATGTACTTAATGGCATCTTTCTTCAAACTCGGCCACCAAAAATACTTTCTAGCATGTTTTGCGTTTTCTTACTCCCTGAATTTCCTGCTAGTGGGGAGTTATGACACCAATACAGGGCTTTCCCTTTCAGGGAAAGCCCTGTATTTACACCAAGTGGGTAAAAACTATTTCCCCGCATAATAAGGAAAGACCCTCTGATTGTTTTCAACAGATCCTCCACTCCCCGTCTCAACCCTTCCTGTTTCATACCTTTCTTTACCTGTTCCTATAGTTTCTCAGTAGTGGCCCCTACTACCTTCTCAGAGGGAATAATTGCCTTAACTTCTGTTACCACATTCTCTAGGTTTTGTTGCCTTGTCAAAGAATCCGCCTTCCCATTTTTCTTTCCAGGCTGGAAACTCACCCCAAATAAATAAATAAATAATTTAAAAAAAACAGACTTATTGAAATATTGCGACCACCGTAATTGATGTGGACTAAGCGTTTGGGCTGTCTTAAAAGTACTGCAGGTTTTTATGGTCTGTCACTACCACCACCTGATGCCTCCCTCCCAACAGGTAATGCCTCCATTCAAGAAAGGCAGCTCTGATTGCTAACAACTCTTTATCTGTAATTGAATAATTCTGCTCGCAGCTGGTAGGTTTGAGAGTATAGAAAGCCACAGGGTGCCAAATCCCCCCCCCCCCCCTCATCTTTCTGCGACAACACTGCACCCACTGCCACATTGGATGCATCTGTTTGCACTTGAAAAGGCTTACCCGGGTCGGGATGTCTCAACACTGGGGCTGAAGTAAAAGCTTCCTTTAACTCCTGAAAGGCTTCTTCAGCTTCCTTATTCCAACTAAAACTGGTGGCCTCTCAATAACCTTGTTATGGGAGCAAGAATTTGAAAGAAATTAGAAATGAACCTTCGGTAAAAGTTGGCAAACACCAGGAAAGATTGGATGTCTTTGATACATTGAGGCACTGGCCCCTCAGTGACTGCCTGCAGTATTGTCTTGTCCATAACAATGCCTGTGGGGGTCAAGATGAAACCCAAAAACTCGACCTGCATCATGTGAAATGCACATTTCTCAAGTTTTACATACAATTGCTATTCCGGCAATCTTTTCAGCACTGCTCTCACATGTTCTACATGCTGTTCTTTTGAAGATGAATAAATCAAAATAACCTCAATATATTCGATGACAAATACATCAATGAACTCACTCAAAACGTCCTGCATGAAGTCTTGGAAAGCAGCCGGAACATCACACAATCCAAAGGGCATTACTAAATATTCAAACAATCCAAATTTTGTTCTGAAAGCCGTTTTCCATTCATCCCCTTCCTTCACCCGTATCAAAATGGTAAGCGCCCCTCAAGTCCAGTTTTGTATAGACCACTGCTGCCTTAACTTGACCCAATAACAGAGAAATTAACGGCAATGGATACCTATTTTTCACTGTCACCTTATTCAATGCCCGATAGTCAATGCAAGTCCTCAGTGTTCCTTCTTAGGCACAAAAAATAAGGGCAAGGATACTGGTGAAGTGGAATGCCTAATAAAACCCTTTTCTTAACATCTTGTCCAAATATTCTTTCATGTGGTGATTCTCTGCCTCAGTCAAAGCGTATATCCTATTACATGGCAACTTCGCCCAGGTTCCAAATCAATTACACAATCATAGGGCCGGTGAGGGGGCAACCCCTCAGCCCCACCTTTGTCAAATACCCCCGTGAACTCAACGTACTGAGGCAGAATCGCCGACCCTACTGCTGCAACCACCTGTGGTAATTGATTTCTGTGAGCCAAAAACAGGGCAGGACCCATTTCCCCCTCCATATGCCTCCCACACTCGTGTCTCAATAAATACTTACCGAGTGACCCAATCAATCCGTGGGTTATGCTGGACTAACCCTGGTATTCCTGGAATGAGACCAAACTGTGGTGCTGCAATCAAATCAAACACAATTTCCTCCACATGCTCTGATCCACACGTCATCTGTAAGGGTTGTTTTTGTTGGCGAATAGGGCCAGAAATTAATGGCGACCCATCCACTGATTGCACTCCCTCCACCTGTTGCCTGTCCTATAATGGCAAGCCTAATTGTTTGCCCAGAGTGATCTCAATAAAATTCCCTGTAGCCCCGTGTCTACCATTGCTGCCACCACCTGCTTAGTTAATGCAAAGATTAACGTCACCAAAATATACAAATGTGAATTCTTGGTTCCAACTGCATTTGCTACCCAACCTGGAAATTGTCCTTCAGACGGGCCTGACCCTAGAGTTTCCCTAAGGCCGGCCCAACCCTTTTCCTGTCTCCTCTTTGTTTCGGACCCCTCCTTATCCCTTCTTGGGGGGTATTAGGACATGTCCGAATATAATGTCCTGGTTGCCCACAATACAGGCACAAATTATTGGTTTTACGCAGTTCCTTCTCCACTACCGACAAGGGCCCTCTCACACTCCCAATTTGCATAGGCTCTCCTTCTCCAATCCTACTCCCTCTCCCTTTATCCAACCTTACAAATGGTAACCCTTCTGGTTTCTTTTTGTCTCCTTTACGTTCATTCATGCAGTAGTCTAGTCTTAAGGCCAAATCGATCATAGCCGTGAAATTACTAGGTTGAGGTTCCACTTGATTAATGGCATCCTTCAACCCCTCCCTCAAACCTTGATAAAAGAGCACCGTCTGTTTGTTCTCTGGCCAATCTGTTTCAATCACCAGACTACTGAACTGGGTCAAATATGACACCAAGTTGCGTGTCCCCTGCCTCAGTGCCAATAATTCCTTGTCCTGTGCCAAAGATACCTCTCGCCGATTAAATAACCTTCCAAACTCAGCCAGAAATCCCTCCCAGTTATACAATCGAGAGTCTTCCTTCTTAGCCCATGCTGCTGCATCCCGTCAAATAAGAAATTACAAATGCCGTCCTGGCTTGAATGGTTTCAAAGGCAGCTGGTTTACATAAAAACATGCAATCTACATCAAGTCAAAAACATCATATTTCCGCAAATCTCCTCTCTGGCGCTGCCAAGGGCACGCTGATGGGTGGTTGTACAATGACTGTAGAGGCCCTGCCTGCAGTTACTACGCCTGAAGAACTTGCAGTGGCTGTCTCCAAGGGAGTACCTTGCACCACCAACCACTGCACCTGCGCTTTCAATGTACTGGATTCCTGTCGTGCAGGCAGTAATTCCAACTGCATGTCCTGCAAATCCTTTAGCACTTCAGCTAAAGGGGGAGGATTAGTCTCCATTTAGCCTGGGTGGTTCAGATACCCCGAAATCGGGGGCAGCTTATTCTGTCAAGATCCACACAAAAAGGTGAGGGTACGATACCCTCCCCCGAACCACAGAAGCCAAATAGATTGACCCCTCCCACCATGGTTGGCACAGGCTTCTGAATTTGAGAATAGCAGGTAACCACATGGCAGCCAAGGGGGTAGGGATAGGTAGGGGGGGGTAGTAGGAACACCAGAGAGAGGGTAAGGAAAACGTAGATTGGATGGGTATTGGGGAGTTTCAGAGAAAGACACACACAGCAGTAGATAACAACCTATCTCAGTCCTACCAGAAACCCTGCATGACATAAGTACCTAACCTGTCAGTGGCACCCTACATTAACTCCTGCCCTACTTATTGTAGCGTAGAATTTAGACCAGGTAACTTGCGACATAAAATGTAATTTCCCTACAGGACATGTCACAAAGCATAACTCAACATGAAGCCTGTAACCACAATTTAAGATCACATAAAAGGCACATAATACTTGCGCCCCTCTTACCTTGCACATTGAACAAAGACTTATTGGTAGCACATAAAACACATATTGGCACAAGAGCAAGCGTGATGTGACACATACAGGGGTTTACCCATTCATGAAATAAACTAACACATGGCCCGCCGGGCACGCAAAAGCAAACTTGACAGGCACGACATTAAAAGGACAATCCCTTTTATTCATGCAATGCTGCCGTACTTAACGTGGCACGTGTGCGTGATGAGATGCTGTGTTATTTCTGTGAGCTTTCACTTGCGGCGAGTATACAAGTAATGTCCCTTATAACAATGTGGCAACCTAATGCCCCTCACTTCTGAACAATGTTCTGATCCTAAGTAGTGCTACTAAGGCTCCCATCGCCCCGTTGCTCCTTGGTTAGTCTGTGCGGGCTGAACACCATTAGGAAATGTACACCTCCAATACCATAAACGTTTTCATAAGCACTTAACTGAGGGCCCGGGCCTCCCGAGGTACGACCCGGACCTGAAGCTGAAGCTGAAGAGCGTTGCATTCACCGGACCGGTTCTGTGCTCACCGCCTCAGCCTGATGAGGGTAACATTCCTCCGGGGTCCCTCCTTTGATCAAACCTCCTCACTCCAACCGCTGTGACCGCCCATGCCTGAAAGTCTTCAATAAGCCGCCCTGAGCACAGGCGGCCGGCAGTTAAATAGTTCTCCCTCAATTGAACTGTGCTGTTCAGGCACACAAAGCGCAAGGACTACAGTTATCCCAAAGGCTGCTGGGAACTGTAGTTTCTTGTATAAACCTGACTTTAACATGCATGGCACGCCCCTTTCTTCCCTAGTCCCAATTCCTGACACCTATACATAAGGTGGCTGGAAAGGTGGAACAATACAAGGGGTTGGGGGGTTCAAAGAACCTAAACAGAGACAATAGGAAATGGCGGAAGCAATTGATGTGGTGATCTGGAACGTGAGGGGATTAAATGCATATATAAAAAGGAATAGAGTTTATTCATATCTCATGAGGTGGATGTAGCGATCAGGAAACGCACCTCACAGCTGAAAAACAGACATTATTGGCACGAAGGTGGAGAGGACAATTATTCGGCTCCACGCACTATGCTAGAGGAGTACTGATTTGAGTGGCACCCTCGGTATCCTTCAAGGTCACTCAAGTAAAGACTGATAACGAAGGTAGAATGGTGCTCATCCAAGGCCTCATGGAACAGGCAGACATACGTTTGATTAATATGTATGCCCCCAACCATGGCGCTGCTAAATTCTTCCAGACCCTGTACCCTCGATTGGCACCATACCGGGACAGTAATATGTTATGGGATGGGGATTTTAATTGTATTTTGAATCCTGTCTTAGATCCGACTGTAAATATTCTAAGCCAGCACCGCCTGCGAGAGCATTACAGAGTCTCCTAAACTCCTTTGTTATGGAGGATGCCTGGAGGGAGCTTCACCCAGACACTAGACATTATTCCCACTTTTCAGCACCTCAGGAAGTATACACGAGGATAGATTATGTTTTTGTAGGGAAAGCAATAATACACCAGATTGGGCATGCTGATTATAAAGGGAGAGTATCACGCCCCTCTGGCTATACAATGGCATTATTCGCCCCTATGGCCCCAATACCCACCTGGAAACTTAAGAAGCAAATCATTGAGGGGGTCCCTTATTCAGAGATGGTATCAAAAGATAGCATAAGTGAATATATAGCATACAGTGTACCCAGGGTGGGCATCCCTGAAGGTATTGGTCAGAGGGATAGACTTGGTAAAAAAGCTTTGCAAAGTATACAGAAAGGCAACATATAGAGGGAGATCAGCCTGGTCGATTACTGGCGTGGTTATACAGAAATGAAACACAAAAGAGCCCCATATATGTTATAAATACACAGCAGAAAGGAGTGTGTCACACACAGAATGGGATTGATGTATTCCACAAGTTTTACCAACAACTGTATCAAGGCAGACCCTGGGGGTTAGGCTCTCGACTGAAGGACGTGCTAGGCGAGATTGATCTCCCGACGTTCAGTCAGGAGGATAGGGACAGGTTAGAGGTGCCCATCACCGTTGAAGCAATACAGGCTATGATCAAGGGTATGCCGACAGGTAAGACACCAGGCCCAGACAGGCTACCAAGAAAATTTTATAAAGAATATGAGCAAGACTTGGCCCCCACCTGCTGGCCACGTTCAATGATGCCGATGAAATAGAGATCCTTCCCCTTAGATTAAGGGAATCTATAAGTATACCCCTCCTTAAACCTCATAAAAACCTGTTGGAATGTGGCTCGGATAGGCCACTTTCATTGCTGAACCAGGACAGCAAGATACTAACATCCATACTAGCGACTAGGTTGAAGGAAGTGATAATTAAACTAGTGCATCCAGAACAAACGGGCTATGTCTCAGGCCGCAGTATGGCCTGGAATTTGAGGCGGCTACACCATGTATTGGACAAAACAGCGTCCCGAGAGGCACCATGTGCCATTGCCAAATTGGACGCAGTTAAAGCATTCGATTCAGTGAACTCGGACTGGCTCTATGAAACATTGAGCAGATTGGGATTTGGCCAGGCGTTTTTATTAAATGGGTCCGACTGGTGTACACTAAGCCAATGTCAAGGGTCAAGACAGGGAAGCACATTTCAGTGGCATGGGAGCTAGGAAAGGGTACGCGACAGGGCTGTCCGTTGTCACTATCATTGTATATCATGGCCATGGAACCGATTGCCCAGTACCTCAGGACTGAATATAGAGAGGCCAGGATTGAAATAGACGGAGACCGGCATTTATTATCATTGTATGCGGATGACACACTTTTGTATATTCAGAACACAGAGGATAATCTAGAACAGTCATTGGAAACAATGGAGCTGTTTGCGACATGGTCAGGAATTACAATTAGCGTGGACAAGTCAGCAATATTTCCGCTAGCGGGACTTCGTGGGAGGGTGGAGGATGAACTGCCGGTATTTGCACTGTGGTGGAAAGTGCGTACTTTTAGATATCTGGGAATCAATGTGTACCACGACCCAGTGGACGAATATGCTCATTTACACTGCGAGCTCTAGAGGGGATCAAAGGCTCAATGAAATTCTGGGCTAAACTACCCTTGGCCGTGATGGGTAGAACGGCTTTATTAAAAATGGTAGTACTACCGAGACTGCTGAATTATTTTGTAAATGTACCATTTTATATACCAAGATCCTTCTTCAAGGCCACGGAGAGTATTTGTAGGGGTTTCCTATGAAAGTATGGGAGGAATAGGATAGCGCTCACAACTTTATACCAGGCATATATGGAGGGGGGCATCAGGGTACCATGCTTTGAGCGATACTTCGTAGCAGGGCAGCAGCAATTTGTGGTTGACTGGCTGGCAAAGGACCCTAGCCCAGATACGAGGATGCAGCAAGCTAATGTTCAGAATTATTATTTGAAAGATTTAATGTGGCTCGGTAAGCCTAGACGGAAAAGTGGTCCCATCTGGTGGCCTTGGGAGTGAAGGTGTGGGACAGAGCCATGGTACTGATGGGGCTGTCTGATCCTATCTCAACACAGATTCCTTTGGTCTCGGTGGTGTCACGTCTGGTACATGCAAAGACAGCAGTCCTCTTGTTATAAAGGATAAATGGGAAGAGGATACGGGAGTGGCTTTTACGGAGGCTCAATGGAAGGAGATCTTAGGATATCAGAAGAAAGAGCCCCGGAACATGAGATTACAGATGATACAATTGCTGGCGACACAGAGTGTACACGATGGCGAAACAAATCACAGTTTTCTGGGGCGAGTGAGCAGAGGTGCTCAGGTGCAAATCGGCTGATGCTGGGATGCTGCATATGTTTTGGGCTTGCCCAGTAGCAAGGGCATATTTATTTTATTTATTTTTATTTATTTATATAGCGTGCAGGCAGCCCAGGGGCATTGTGGCGCCGTTACTTGCAGGATTTTAGTTACAGGGGGTACAGGATTGGTAGCAGTTGTTGGCACATTATGATTGCTACAGATTAGTCATCACAGCTCATGCATCTTTGGTTGTTACATTACAGACAGTTGATTGGAAAACATGGTGCTGAGAGAGACCTTATGTGAAAAGGATGGCTTTCCAGAAGGCAGTGAGGGAGGGCTCACCTCGGATTGTGGGAGGTAGGGCATTCCAGTGTGATGGTGCGAGATAAGGGAAGTTGGATCCTCCTGCTCTGGCTTTTTTTTTACTAGTGGCACACAGAGCATGTTGGTATATGGTGACCTGGCTGGCCTTGTGGAGGAGACGGGGTGGATTCTTTGTGAGAGGTAGACCGGGGCGGTGAGGTGGATGCACTTGTGGGTCAGTGTCAGAGCTTTGAAGAAGATTCTTTCCTTTATTGGTAGCCAGTGGGCTAATTTTCTGGCCTCAGAGATGTGTTCTCTTTTCGCAATACCTTGGGCAGCGCGGAGGGCACTGTTCTGTATGATTTGTAGCCTTTCCAAGTTTTTGATGGTGGTTCCTAGGAAGAGTACATTGCAGTAATCTAGCCTGGAGCCGGTGATTGCTCTGGCTATGTTTGTGCAATTCTCTTTGGAGAGGAAGGGTCTCACTGCGTTGATTAGTTTGGCGTGGTACGCAGCGGAGGAGGCTATTGCGTTGACTTGTCTGACCTTGGAGAGGTTGGAATCCAAGTAGACACCAAGAGTTTTGAGTCTGAGACAGGTATGTTAATGGAGTCCATGGTGAATTGACTGAATTGGGAGTCTAGATTTTTTAGCGTGTCGGGGGAACCTACCAGGAGGAGTTCGGTCTTGTCGGAGTTGAGGCACAGTCCATGGTCTGCCATCCAAGCTTGGATGGTGATGTAGAGGTTGTTGAGGGTCAATGAGTCAGTGTCCATAGTTGCCAGTGAAGGTGAGGAGGATCTGGGTATTGTCAGCGTAGTTGGTTTAGGAGTTACCCATGTCGAGGATGAGGAAGAGGGGTCGTGTGAATATGCGGTAGAGTGTGGGGGAGAGGCAGGAGCCTTGGGGCACACCGCAGAGGATGGTGGGTGATGCGGAAGCTAAGTCAGAGAATACTTGCATGGTTCTGTCTTGTAGGAAGGACGTGCTCCATGCTGTGGCCTCTGGGGAGAATTTAGCGGTGGAGGAGAGGTGATGGCATAGGACATCATGGTCTACAAGGTCAAAGGCCGCTGATAGGTCAAGAAGTAGGAGAAGTGCTGGTTTGCCCATGTCTCTGGCGTCGTCCATCTGGTTTTTCAAATCAAGTAGCGCCGTTTCATTCCCGTGTTTGGGGCGGACGCCAGATTGTCAGAGACCTAAGAGCTTATTCTCTTCAATGAAATGCTGAACCTGCAGATAGACTGCTTTGTCAAGTCATTTGAGGAGGAATGGGGCAGTGGTGATGGGTCTATAGTTGTTAGGGGAGGTGGGATCCAGAGTTGTTTTTTTTTAGTAGAGGGCGGACCCAGGCTTCCTTGACGGATGCGGGGACTTTCCCTGTGGCAAAGGAGGCATTGACAAAGGCTGTCAGGAAAGGAGCTAGTGCTTCAGTGCAGTCCCTGATGAGGGTAGCTGGGCATGCATCACCTTTACAGTTAGAGGGTATGATATTCCTCATTATCTTCATGTCTTTTTGCTGTATGGGTTTGAAGGAGAAAGGTGGGGGGGGTCGGAGGCTGGCGGGGGGACAGGAATGTGTGCGTTAGGCATGGCTTGTTTAGTGGCTAATATTTTCTTTTGGAGGAGGTTCACATTTGGCTTGCATGGCAGTTTGTATTTCGTCGCACCAAGCTTTGTCTTTGGTGAAATTCTAGGGGGCGGGAGTGGGCGTCTCTAGCTCCCTGAAGATGGTGAAGATTTCTTTAGTGCTAGATTGGGCCTCCGAGATTCTGGATTTGAAGGATTTAGCCTTTGCTTGGGTGATTGCGTTTTTGTATTTGGTAGAGAGGGCTTTGAAGATCATCTTATCTTTGTCCGAGTGGGATGTTTGCCATTGTGTGAGCGCAACCTTTTTCTCGTTGCGGAGTGTGAGAAGGTCTGGGGTGAACCAGGAGTTGGAGTGGGTGGTGGGTTTGGATTTGCGAGGTTTCAGAGGGGCAATGGAGTTGATGGCTCCTTTGATGGCACTGTCATATGTTGTTGTAAGTTATTTCTGGGTCTGTGGAGAAAGGAGGTCTGAAGGCTGGGCCTTGGAGGAAAGGTAGTAGCCTTTCCTTAGTGAGGTGACGGGAGATTCTTGCGAGGCAAGGTGGCAAGGGTTGGGGTGCCAGGGTGGAGGGGCTGGTGGTGGGGATGCTGAAGGTGATGATATGGTGGTCAGACCACAGGGTGGGCGCGTTACCAGTGATGGTGAGTGGACAGTTATGCTGTGCAATCCAGTCGAGAGTTCGTCCCTGGGTGTGGGTTGTAAGTGTCTTCAATTCAGCACTCCAACTAAGTCAATGCTTAGAATGGGATGCCCAATGGAAGCCCTTATTTATATATTTTTATGTCAAAGTTCTTTAAATCTGGATGATGAACCCTTATATAACGCCCCTCTCTTTGAATCCGCCTGACCTCACTGAGCCAAGAAGTAGGTTTGTTTTGCAAGTTAAAAGGTTTATTTGAAGAATTAAACATATATATATATATATATATATCACTTTTATGAATAAAATAATATCTGACAGCACACTTATGAATATGGAGGGTAATCAACAATGGGTAATATGACAAAATTACAATCTCTTTAATCACTTAGGAGTAGGAATAGAAAGGATGAGGTAGCAGAGAATACTTTATATGGTTCAAGGAAATGCAATGATGGGAAAGAATGCAACACCAAAATAAACTTGATATGGTTTCAATCAAAAGATAATACAATCACGGTTTCCCCCTGTGACTACTCACTCCCCCCTATGCAGTCTGAAGAGGTGGAAATGAGGGTACACAGGTTTCAGGAATACAATTAATAATGCAGTTCAATTCCAGTTCCCCCAGCAAGCTTAGAGAGAACCGGCATGATATTTTAAACAGGCAAAAATACTTTTGAATGTGATTGCAATGAATGGGAAAATATGCTAAAATGATTTTAATTCACTAAAGGATATTCAGCACTAGTGAGAATTACTTGAAATTGGTTCAGGTCAACACTAGCAATGATTCATGAATGATTATCAAATTAAAACGAAATTCAGCATTGGAAGGCAAACAAGAAGCAGCTATTTTGACAGAAAATGAAATTGAGCTAAATTGCAATTTGCAGCAATGTTTCTGTGTGCGTGAATCGCGATTACAGAAAAACTATAAGGAATTGGAATGTCATTTTGGAAAGCTTAGGATCTTAGCTTTAAAATGACAGTTACCTTTCGGTTCTAGGACGTGCGGTACAAAGGTTACGGAGGTTTTTGTGAAGGTAGATTTTCAGAAATAAAGTCAAGATTTCAAAATTACATATTGCGCTTTACAGATTTGCAATCAACAGGATGGACACAAGATTCTATAATGTAGTTATGGACAGGTTGAAATGGATGGAATATGATTACTTTAAACTAAGAGAGGACGATGTACAGTTCTATACTAGATACTCACTCCTAGGCTTTGGAATGGAATGGGCCCCGTCAAGATCTGGTCAATGGTTTTGGACTTCACTCTCGCCACCAGACAGGTCTCAGGCACAGGGTTCTGCTCACAGCACGGCCTCTGGTGTGCTCGGTCCCTCAGACGGGATCGGAGGGGTTCCGGATACAGCTCTGCTTTCTGGATCTGGGTTCTAGCACAGGGTCCTTAGCTAGAAGCAAACAGCATGGCCCAGTCTGTTGAATGGTTTGGTTAGGGCCCCGTTGAAGTTTAAGGGTTTGAATTAGGCTGCAAAAGATTCTGAAGGCCTGCTGAGAACAGTTCAGCTTTTGGGATTGGGCCTTTCCGCTTCAAAGTTCTGGAGTCTGGATTCTAAGTTCTGGACTCTGGATCTAGATCTGGAGTGTCTGTCTGGATATTTTCTGGATCTGGTCTGGCAGGGTGGTTCGCAAGAAATCGGTGAGTAGTGGAAAAGAGTCTGTCCTTGCCCGTCCTAAGCAGTATCTATTTGTGTGTTTTCAAAGTGGGTGGATAGGCTGATTTTCTATGCCCAGCCCTCTAAGGATCCTGATAGGTCAGAATTTCTTATCCCGACTGGAGAAAGGACCAGCGTGTCAGAATGAGTCAGAGTGATGCTGCCATTAATAATCTAGTGAAGAAACTTCCCTTTGCTTTTACATAGAAAATCTATTTTACCCAAAAAACATATTTCCATGATGCACAACTTGTTGGGAATACATATACACATCACAGATTACTTAAGGCATGTCTCTGTTCAAGTCCCATGTTCCTATGAGCTTGGGTTCAGAAATGACAACATTTTCACGCTTTTGGAGGGTTTCTCAATATTCATTCTGCACCAAATTTTACACATGCATGCAGATCCTCTCTGTGCATATTACTTTAAGTTCTTATGTTCATAGCAACAACACTGCAGCTGCGAGATTAATAAATTCCGGGGTTTGGTCTCAGAACATCACACGGCGTCCAGCTTAGTCTTAAATGGTGAGTGAATTCTTCATTTTCACCGTCTCAAAGCTTTACATTTTTGTCAGCTTGGTACACTTTGTTATAAGCAATTTTATAAAACATATTTGCTGGGCTATCTGAATCCACAGTGGTTTGTCTCCGCCTCCAGAAGCTTGGCTGCCTCAGAGGTCACATGTCCCGTCTCTCGCAGAGCAGTTGTTGGCCAGTCACACCCAAATTTAGCATATTCCATCCAGTCAAGGAATATACGGTCTCTTTTTCCTGCCAGCAGGGGAAATCTCCTCTCACAACAGTTCTAATTAACATGTCCATGCAATATCCTCTCCTGTTGGTAGGAAGGCCAAGGTGTGAAGGGTTCTCAGGAAAGGAAGTCTCTTGAAGTTTAAATTTAAATCAGATTACCTTCTGGTCAATTGCAACATAGTTCCTTGTAAAAAAAAAATACATTTAAAATAAGCAACATATCTTTAAATCCAGTCTCTTTCCACATTAAATCAATGTGTGGCACTCTATATGGCATTTTGATAGATTTCTCTTCTTTGGCATAGTTTGGGTTCAGTTGTTCAACTTTACAAAATGTTTTTAAAACTCTGGCTTTCTGGTAGAGGTGAGTAACAGTATTGCACCCATTTTTGACAGCTGTCTTTCCATCAGTATCTTAAAAAGGGGATTTTGCTTGATAGCATTTGATTCTTGCTGACATTGTATTGATGTGGATTCTTGCAGTAAATGATGTGGAACACCCAACAAAGAGGTTGGATCTTTTAGGTGATTTTGTGAGCCATGATTTTAGCAATTTTTGACACCAAATAAAAACTGATTTTTGAAACCAGCTCTGTTTCTTTTGCAATGATTTTACTCTGTGAGCATCCAAATGATGGGTTTTGGCAGTGGTCTCCTGGTGTGACCACTGACATAGGCACAAAGTAGATGGTGGCCTATTTTTCAGGTTTTCACTGCGCACTTTCTGCTGATTTCTGGCGAGCATCATGCTTTCTAGCAGCCATTTCTGAGGTGTCTGCTGCCAGCAATGCACAATGATGTTGCAGGGCTTGGATGAGTGGGTTAAGACATCCCACAAGCCCCCCTCTTGCGATGGCCGTGGATCTTTCATCAATTGAACTTCGCAAGACTGGGATATCCACCTCATCTTTCCGGATTCCACAAATGGCAAAGTTCAGCATCTTTTACTCCATCAGGGGGTGGATCGATCGGTTCTCCTCGCCAGTCCGGATGGGAGTATTGAGCGATACCCCAGGCCCCTCGGATCTTTGCTCCCGGGTCGTCCTCCTTGGTCAGTCTCCATGGTTTATCCCTCTCTCTCACCTAGGATGACAAAGCAAAAAGGCAGAAACATATTCGTAGACATTTCCCCCACCACTATTAATGTAGTGGGGCAGGCATATACATTTTGTAAATCAGGAGACATTTGCATTCTTATTATTGTATTTTATAGACACTCTCCAGTGCCTCATTTGCTCCCGATTCTATCCGGTGAGTGCCCCCCAGTTGTTAGCCTTTTTGGGCATTTGTGAGAGCCCAGACTGCTTCTCCCCCTGAATCCATCCCTCCTCCCTCGGTCCGTGTCCCTCCCGCAGCCCGCGAACGCTCCCCGCTTCCTGGTTTCCCCTTCAGCCCGCCTCCCGACCCGCCCACCATTCTCTGATTGGCCATCCTGCCTATTGTGCTGAGTCTACCGACTTGCGGCCTTCTCCAGTGCTTCACTTTGCTCCGGATTCTATCCGGTGAGTGCCCCCCAGTTGTTAGCCTTTTCGGGCATTTGTGTGAGCCCAGACTGCTCTCCCCCTGAATCCATCCCTCCTCCCTCGGTCCGTGTCCCTCCCGCAGCCCGCGAACGCTCCCTGGTTTCCCTTCAGCACGCCTCCCGACCCGCCCACCATTCTCTGATTGGCCATCCGGCCTATTGTGCTGAGTCTACCGACTTGCGGCCTTCTCCATTGCCTCACTTTGCTCCTGATTCTATCCGGTGAGTGCCCCCCAGTTGTTAGCCTTTTTGGGCATTTGTGCGAGCCCAGACTGCTCTCCCCCTGAATCCATCCTTCCTCCCTCGGTCCGTGTCCCTCCGGCAGCCCGCGAACGCTCCCCGCTTCCTGGTTTCCCTTCAGCCCGCCTCCCGACCCGCCCACCATTCTCTGATTGGCCATCCGGCCTCCTTTCTCAGGCCATTACTGCACCTCCCAAGGTAGCCCTCTGCCTGGCAGCCCTCTGCCTGGCAGCCCTCTGCCTGGCAGCCCTCTGCCTGGCAGCCCTCTGCCTGGCAGCCCTCTGCCTGGCAGCCCTCTGCCTGGCAGCCCTCTGCCTGGCAGCCCTGCGGCTAAGGACCTGAGGCAAAGGACGACTCCTTCAGGGACGACTCCAGCTCGTATCTGCAGGTATCTGCAGGAGAAGCAAGAAGCCAACAACAAGTAAGTGTGGCAAGGGCAGGGCCAGAAGAAACTACTTCAGGCCATACTACCCTACCACTCTTCTTATGCAGCATCAGCAACGTAAATCCATTATAGTTGCACTCAGAAACTCTGTCCTTTGCATGTGAAAGGTGTTCCCAATTGCATTTAAAAGTTGCGCCCAATAGCCTCTCTGAGAAAGTTGAATTTAGAAGTGCACCCAATTGCATTTAAAAGTGGCACCCAATAGCCTCTGAGAAAGTTGAATTTAGAAGTGTACCCAATTGCATTTAGAAGTGTACCCAATTGCATTTAGAAGTTGCGCCCAATAGCCTCTCTGAGAAAGTTGAATTTAGAAGTGTACCCAATTGCATCTAGAAGTGTACCCAATTGCATTTAGAAGTTGCGCCCAATAGCCTCTCTGAGAAAGTTGAATTTAGAAGTGTACCCAATTGCATTTAGAAGTGTACCCAATTGCATTTAGAAGTTGCGCCCAATAGCCTCTCTGAGAAAGTTGAATTTAGAAGTGTACCCCATTGCATCTAGAAGTGTACCCAATTGCATCTAGAAGTGTACCCAATTGCATTTAAAAGTTGTGCCCAATAGCCTCTCTGAGAAAGTTGAATTTAGAAGTGTACCCAATTGCATCTAGAAGTGTACCCAATTGCATTTAGAAGTTGCGCCCAATAGCCTCTCTGAGAAAGCTGAATTTAGAAGTGTACTCAATTGCATCTAGAAGTGTACCCACTTGCATCTAGAAGTGTACCCAATTGCATTTAAAAGTTGCGCCCAATAGCCTCTCTGAGAAAGTTGAATTTAGAAGTGTACCCAATCGCATTTAGAAGTGTACCCAACTGCATTTAGAAGCTGCACCCAATAGCCTCTCTGAGAAAAGTTGAATTTAGAAGTGTACCCAATTGCATTTAGAAGTGTACCCAATTGCATTTAGAAGTTGCGCCCAATAGCCTCTCTGAGAAAGTTGAATTTAGAAGTGTACCCAATTGCATCTAGAAGTGTTCCCAATTGCATTTAGAAGTTGCGCCGAATAGCCTCTCTGAGCAGTGTCAGTGGCACACATGTAGGGAACTGAACTGTAGCTTGCGCCGCATCTAGATAGAAATGTGATTGTTAGAACCTAAACCACTGTAAGAAATCTCTGTACAGTGGTAGCCTAACACCTTGAAGTACGCATTACAGCATGTCTGTGACATTGTTGAATTTTCGAAGCAGGAACTCTGTTGAATTTAGAAATGTCCCTGGTAGCCTCACTGTGCAAAGTTGAATCTAGAATCTAGAAGTGTACCTGATAGCCTCACTGTGTAAAGTTGAATCTAGAAGTGTCCCTGACAGCCTCACTGTGCAGGGTGGAATTTAGAAGTGTCCCTGATAGCCTCACTGCCCAAAGTTGAATCTAGAAGTGTGCCAAGTATCCTCACTGTGCAAAGTTGAATTTAGAAGTGTGCCAAGTATCCTCACTGTGTAAAGTTGAATTTAGACGTGTCCCTGATAGCCTCACAGTGCAAAGTTGAATTTAGAAATGTCCCTGGTAGCCTCACAGTGCAAAGTTGAATTTAGAAATGTCCCCGGTTGCCTCACTGTGCAAAGTTGAAATTTGAAGTGTGCCTAATAGCCTCACTGTACAAAGTTGAATTTAGAAGTGTGCCAAGTATCCTCACTGTGCAAAGTTGAATTTAGAATGAAGAAGTGTGCCCGATATCCCCTCTGTGCAAAGTTGAATTTAGAAGTGTGCCTAATAGCGTGCCCTACTTGAATTTAGACGTGTGCCTAACAAGCCTCTCTGTGCGAAATTGAATTTAGAAGTGTCCCCGATAGCCTCTCTGTGCAAAGTTGAATTTAGAAGTGTGCCTAATAGCGTGCCCTACTTGAATTTAGACGTGTGCCTAACAAGCCTCTCTGTGCGAAATTGAATTTAGAAGTGTCCCCGATAGCCTCTCTGTGCAAAGTTGAATTTAGAAGTGTGCCTAATAGCGTGCCCTACTTGAATATAGACGTGTGCCTAATAAGCCTCTCTGTACAAAGTTGAATTTAGAAGTGTCCCTGATAGCTTCTCTGTGCAAAGTTGAATTTAGAAGTGTGCCTAATAGCGTGCCCTACTTGAATTTAGACGTGTGCTTAATAAGCCTCTCTGTGCAAAGTTGAATTTAGAAGTGTCCCTGATAGCCTCTCTGTGCAATGTTGAATTTAGAAGTGTCCCTGTTGGCCTCACTGTACAAAGTTGAATTTAGAAGTGTCCCTGTTGGCCTCACTGTACAAAGTTGAATGTAGAGGTCTCCCAGATAGCCTCACTGTGCAAAGTTGAATTTAGAAGTGTCCCTGATAGCATGCCTAGATGAACTGACTAGTGTCCCTAATAATCTCTCTGTTCATAGTTTAATTTGGAGGTGCGCCTGATGGCGTGCCCGGGCTGAATTTAGAAGTGTGCCTAATAAGCATCTTTGTACTAAGTTGAATCTAGAAGTGTGCCAAGTATCCTCTCCGTACAAAGTTGAATTTAGAACATTGAAGAACATGTAACCCATCACCACGCTTACTCTCTTCTTTAAACCACCAAACAGATAGAACACAGAGATACTATGACACCATTCGGTATAACTGTTCTCATACCAACATCTGCCGCATACTCCCCATCACTCTATCTAAACACTGCTGGTTACACACCCCCAGCCAGGCGTTCTCCTCAGGCTTAACGCAGTCACAATCGGTCTGGATAAATCCTGCCAGAACGAACACATACTCCCGATATCTCAACCACCACACCTACCGCTAAGAAGCAGCTATTACACGAATACCACATCAGCTGCACACATAGCCTGTGCTCACACGCACCTTTAACTCTCTCTAGTGACCTGAACTTCGGTTCCCAAGGGCGTTCAACCTACCAGCGCCTTCCGACCATACCAATGGTATATAAGGCGCTATATAAATGCAAAATAACATAACATAAGTGGAATATTTTAGGGTTGGAATTTTATGGATCTGGAGTGGCCCCCTCTGGGATTCCAGAGGACTCCTCCAGTTGCTGCAGAGTGTGCCTGGGATGGCAACACTTTAGCTGATTAATATGGACCCACTTGTCTTCCCCTTCCGCCAAACTGCCTTTGGGGATGCGGACCTTGCAGGCGACTGGTGAGATCTTGTCTATAATTTCAAAAGGACCCTTGCAGGTAGGCAGAAACGTCCGCTGTTTGGCCTGGTTCCTTTGGAAATTGTATAGATAAACCCGGTCTCCTACATTGTATTCATTCCTAGTAGTCTTCAAGTCATAGTGGATCTTCATGCTATCGGCGGATCTTTCTAGATTTCGCCGAGCATAGGCAAAAGCATGTTGAAGGTGTTTTCTTAAATTTTCAACATACTCATGAGTTGTGGAGGCATTGATCAATGTCTGTTCCTGGGTTCTATAGAGCAGATGCTGGGGAAGCACCATCCTGTGTCCAGTCATCAGCTCAAACTGTGAAATTTTAGTTGCAGATGAAGGGGTAGATCTGATGGCCATTAGGACAAGAGATAATCGAATATCCCAACTTGGCCCAGAATCTGCCAAAAACTTTTTTTAAGATGCTCACAATGGTTTTGTTGTAACGTTCTACTGCACCACTAAAGGCTGGCCGGTAAGCAATGTGTAGCTCCCTTTTAACCCCCAGTATCTCCCACATCTTTGTCATGACTTTGCTGGTGAAATGGCTACCTCTGTCTGACTCAATCCTTTGGGGTAGTCCAAAACGCGAAAAGATGTGGTTAATCATCAGGGCAGCTGCTGTTTCTGCCTTGCAGTTTGGGGTCGGGAGACATTCCACCCATTTAGTAAATAAGCATGTCACAGTCAACATGTACTTATTCCCCCTAGAGGAGCGAATCACGGGCCCAATGAAGTCGACTTTCAAATCTGACCATGGCAGTGTCATCCCCCTCTTTTGGAGAGGCGCACAGTGTGTGAGAGATGTTGGCTAAAATTGTGCACACACAAGAAACCCCTTCAAGTATTGGTCGAGGTCCTGCCCCATGTGTAGCCAGTATGCAACCTCTTTTAAGATTTCAAGTGTTGTATGAAACGCCCTATGACCGGCTGTGGCCGTATCATCGGCGTGACTTAACATCAGGCTTCAGAATGAGGTAGGAACCACCCACTGATCATGGCCAGCTTGGGATTTCCTTACCAACAAACCGTCTTGGATTTGGAACATTTTTGGACATTTCATCAACACTCTGAGGTCCGCTTTCAAATGTAAATCGGTAGCGTCAGGGGAAAGTTCTCAGGGACCATGTGTTGATAAAACTTACCAATTATTGGATCCCCTTTTTGAGCCGTAGTCTTACTCCATTGTGCAGTTGAAAGATCATTGAGAGCATTTGTCTGGGACCTAGTGATAGCAGTGACCTGGATTTCCCCCAACAGGGACTCAATCTCTATTAGATCCCCTTGGATGGCCCCGGATTTGGCCAGCTGATCAGCTAGGGCATTTCCAGTTTTGTCTGGTCCCTCTACTTTGGAATGACCCTTGATCTTTTTCCAGTAGACTGTCATCCCATTCGAGGTGACCAGATCATCAATATTTTGAATTAACTTCCCATGTTTCAAGGGTTTGTTATTAGCACATAACCTGCCTCTGGTCTTCCAGTTAACCAGGTGCTCCACAAACCTGTTCTGTACATAATCCGAATCTGTGATTATGACCAGTTCGTGGAGTTGATGTTGGACAGCAGTGAGGATGGCTTGATGCACAGCCATAAACTCTGCCACTTGACTACTTTGAGGACCAATCTTGTACCCAGCGGAGGGTTCTGGGGACTCATTCACCAATGCCTTCCCTACGCGGGCCACAAGTTCTTTTTCCCCGTTGTCGTCAACATGGTAAGAGCATCCATCCACATAGACAGTGGGCATTCCCTCACACTTGTCTTCTTCAAAGACTTTGTGTGGGGAATTAAGGTATGCCTCCATGTTGTCCTTGATTTTTAGACTCTCGTCCTCGAGACAGTTTTCTCTGGCACAATCATGCAAGTCAGCCAGACCTTGCGCGTGGGGACTCTTCTTGTTTTGGCCATATCTGACCTCCATAGGAAAGCCTTGCATTGACAGAATACAGGAAGTAATTCGGGAATTACTCACATTTCCGGCCCGGATGCTGTCACTTTGGAGATATTGCAGAGGCTGGTGTGGAGTCTCCACTATGATGTGTTCCCCCTGGATAAACGGGCGGTAATTCTTCAATGCCCGCACCGTTACCAGGAGTGCCTTCTCACAATCGTTGAATTTTATCTCCACAGAGGATAAAGTTTTGCTCGCATAGGAGATTACTTTATTGACCTTGTCATGCTTTTGGTATAATACTGCAGTCAAGCATGTATTAGAGAACCCTGTCTCCAAGAAGAACTCCTTGTTTCTGACAGGGTAAGCTAGGCAAGGCGCTTGTGAGAGGCTTATTTTGAGCTGTCTTACTGCCTCGGATTGTTCTGGACCCCATTCCCACTTCAGACCCCTGATTCATCTTTTGAAGGGGGGGGTCTGGTGATTTCTGCGTAGCTCTCAATTAACTTTCTAATGTAATTAGTCAGTCCAAGGAGGCTCCGAGTTGTGGGGTCTTTCAATTTCTGAAATGCTTCCACTTTCTTTTCCTGGGGACAGAAACCCTGAGGAGTAATCTCATGCCCCAAGAAATTAACATGGGTTCTATACCACTGCTTTCTGAAAAGAATGTTTTGCTCAGGCAGCCCTCAACTATGTTAGAACATAACTGGCCTCCAATATGTATACCTCGATAGTTGAGCTTTTGATGAGGACATCATCTACATAAGACAGGTAACTCCTTTCACCCAGGTCGGGCATGGCCTTTTGCAGAGAAACGTTGAACTCGTTGCCGGAGTTAAGGTATCCGAAGGGAGTCCAGGTCCATGTGTACTGCTGGCCCCCAAAGGTAAAAGCCAGCTTGTATTGGTCCTCCCTACTGACAGGCACAGTCCAGTATCCATTGGTCAATGTAGGGAAGAGGCCATCGGGAAGTATGGACCCGTTTGTTGAGCTCCCTAAGGTTGGCGCAGAGTCTCCACTGGCCGTTTGGCTTCAATATCCCCAGCACCGGATTATTGAAGGTGCTGTGGACTGGACAGATTATCCTGCAGGACTCAAGGTTCTTAATTATTTCAGTAAGGGACTCCATTGATGCGAGAGGCAAGTGATATTGCTTCACAAACACTGAAGTCATGCCAGGGTCTGTGGGAATTGTTGTGTGGATGTCAGTGCGACCACAGTCATATCAGTCCACTGCAAAGAGATCTTGAAAATCCAAGAAAACTTGTTTCAACTTTTGCTTCTGTTCCAGAGTCACACAGGCATCAGCTAGGTTGACTTGCTCTTCAACCATCTGCGTGAAGCCTGGAAAGACTTCTGGTTTTGCTATCTCAGCGGCCTCCTCCAGCTGGGTGGAGAAGTCCCTGGTCAGAGGGCTGATTTGGACTGGTGGCTTCAGGTGGGAAAGGCAGCCCTCATGGACCTGGAAAATCACCTCATCCCTCCTGAAGTCACATCTTCCTTACCATAAGGGCAGGAAGTGTACACCAGGAAGTTCCCCCCATGCCGGGTGAAGATCCTGTCTGGTGTTGTGTTGTCATCACGGTCACTGTCAAAACAGTCCTTGGGGATTGGTCCTAACAGTTCATGTCCTAGGTCAATGGTAAAAATGTCGTCATCAACTGCCATTCCAATAATGGTGCCTGCGGCTAGAGTGATACTCTAAGGCGCTGTTATCCACCTCTATTGCAATGGTGTCATGTTCTATACTCACTAATGGTGTTGGGTTTACCCCCAACCCTTGCTGTTGGAGAGAAGCATTTAGATGAATAGAAGCATCAGGGTTTTTCAATTTCTGTCCTCTTTTAACTTTCACTTCCAGGGAGAATTGTTGTGTCCTTTCTGGGATGGGGACTTCCTCTCCAATCTGAATTTCAACTGCATACGGTAGCAATTGAGCTGACCTAAATGCTTTCTCCGGATCATCAAAGCCCATGGGATTATCCGCTAATCGGGACCAAGCTTTGAAGTTTAATAGGTCCAAACTAGTGGCAAAGCGATTGAGTATATCACTACCTAAATAAAAGGCGGCAGTGACGTCTCGCACGACCCAACAATTATGAACTATGCTCTTGTTGCCTATGGAGATTTTGAGCATACACCTGCTTGGCAGGAGATGTTTGGAAAGGGTGCTTCCAGATCCATTTCCCATTTGTCTATCAGTTTGAATGTGGGAATGGCTGGATCGTTTGGGAGTTGGTGGAACATGGCTTCGCTGATGAAGCTCTTACCGTTGTTCACACACACTTGGGCGAGAACAGAGTCCTTCCCTTCATTTAACTGAACAGGGATGAACAACTGCTCTCCAACTTGCCGAATATCAGCCAGGCTCTGAGCTGATTTCACTTCTTTCTGGACTATAGGAGTGGGAATGCCTGATTGTGGATTGATAAAGAATTTCAAAGTGTTTCCTTCCAGTGTGGAATACCACCTTAAACTGGAAGGAAGGTTGATTTTCAGAAATAGAGAGGGGACCCCCCACCCCCGACCCCCATCACCAGTCTGTTGTCCTACTGCTATTACTGTCACATCTGGAATTTGGTTGTTCTGGAAGTGAAATTCGACTTGGTCAGATTTTTGTTCAATCATGTGGCATGTGCCGTTTAAACTAACATGGTTGACGCTCTGTTTCAATTTTATGGGTTGGCTAGTCTTGGTCCAGAGGACCTTGTTTACGCAATCTATTAGGGGTGACAACCTTCTCAGGAGGTCATTCCCTAGTAAACAAGGGGTGCCCTCTGGAGTCACTACTATGACCGGGTGTTTCACCTTGTGTCGCCCAATTTTAATGTCCAAATCTGCAGTCCCCTCGAGGGGAATTTCCTGCCCGTCAAAGTTCTGAAGTTGTCCAGGAAGAGAGGTGAGCGGAATTCGGTAATTCTCCCCCCTCCCTGAATTCAGCTCATCAGAGGCCTTTTTGGACAGAAGAGTAGCTTGAGATACAGTGTCCACCAGTGCCAAACTTTTGCCCTGCCCCCTGTACTTGTACCGTGGCATAGTATCTTCCCTCCTTCTCCGCAAGGGGGCACAGATAATGCACATTTTTGGACAACTGGTGGGCTAGTTTTTTAGTTTGGACATGGAGAGAGAAGAGATTTGGGCAGAATTCTGTGGAGAGTCTTGGGAATCTGAAAGACAAAGATGGCAACTGGAGATAGGAGAAATTTTGAGTTCCCCTGGTTCCGGGCCACCCCCCCTTTTTGGAGGCAGTCACCAGGATGGGTTTGAACCAGGGGATTTTCATTTAGTTGGTTCTGGGATGAGAGGATGGGCGACGCTAGCTCAGTCCCCACATCTACCCAGTCTGGATATGAATCCGTTGGGACACATTTTTCTTTGGGAGGAGTTCCCCCCCCCCCCCCCATCTATGAAGGAGAACATCCTTTTGCCAGGATCCTCTGAGGACCCCTCTCCTTCATATTGGGTCTGTTTGGGTCCTTTGTTTCTCCTACCCCCTCTCTGCTCCTTGGGTGGCAGACTTTCAGGGGCAGGAGATTTTGTTTCCGGTTCCTGGGTTTCCAGGGGCTGTTTACAAGTGGGGAAGGAATCTTCCTCCAAGGCTTTACACCCCCTTCCCCTTGTGCCTCTTCCCTGGGAACCGGTGAGTTGTCGGGCGCTGCCCCGTCATTGTTCTGGAGCACCTGGTCATTCTGCGCCGGCATGCCCATCTGAGGGTTCTGCTGAACCCTCAGCATGCGATCCAGATCCTGTGCCATGTTTTGGACCTGGCGCTCTAGCTGTGAAACCCGCTCAGGCTGATACGGGGTTCCGTTTTCTCCCCTGGGCTGATCCCGAGAAGGGTAGCTATCCCTGCTCTGGTAGTATGCCGGTTTGGGAAGATTTGGGTACCCCTCCACCCTTGCCCTCCCCTCTCACGGATTAAGGTGTCTGGGCTCAGGGAATTTGGGAAAGAAGGATGGATGATTTTAGGGTTGGAAGTTGGGTGGATACCTGGGGAAAATGTTCTGCCCAGGATTTGGGGAATTTCTGCCCTCCTGGGGGAAGTTAGGAGGGAAGTTCCCTGGGTTAGGTGCTTGGCTGGATCCCCCTCCCTTGGGCTGGAGGAGTCCACACGTAACCCAGGATGGGTCGTTTCTCTTTGTAGCGGGGACTTGCATAGTCAGGGGAGTGAGGGACCCCATTTGTGGGACTCCCCTCCTTGGCTCCCTGTCTGACTGGTCCGAGGGCCTTCGGGGCTTGGAATTATTCTGTGCAGGCAGGTTTTTAGCCCCCCCCCCCCTCCCCATATCTAAAATGGGGGCAACCTTTACCTCTGCCACCTTGGCAGCAGCAGGGGTGCTGGTCGGTTTGGGACTTTTCTGAGCAGTATTTTTATTTTCTAGGGGCTTCTGCACCTCAGAGTCGGGTGGCCTGTTCAATGACCCAGTCTAGTGATCTTTTCTCAAGAAAATCTCTCACTAGCTGGGTCATGATGTATTTGGGCAAGGCATGGAAAAACGTATTAAAAAATTCTTTGGTATCCGTGCGCACCCCTTCTGGTAGTCTGCGCAAAGGCACGCTTCAACTCCTGCACAAATTCTTGTGGGGCCTGATCCTCCCCGCATTGTAAATTGTAGGCTGCCTTGCAAGCCTCTTGGGGATTTCTATGAACAGAAAAGTGCTTTAAGATGGCCGCCCTGTATGTGGACCATCTTGCATGATTTTGGTCCTCCAGCCCCCAAAGAAACTGGAGTATTCTGGGGCGAATGTCCATTTCACGTACTGCATGCAGGTACTGCTGTCTTTCAAATGGAAGTCTACATCATTTGCTCAAAGAGCTCTAAGTGTTCCCACACAGAATACTTGGCGTTCTTGTGATAAGGGTTGATGACACGCCTTATTGCCTTAATCTGTTTTAAGGGGGTCCTTACGCAAGGCCCTTTTTGCCTCATTGGCCTTCTTGGTTCGGGTAACCCTGGTCCATTCATCCTCTGACTCAGAGGCACTGCTCCCAGAGGTGCCCGTCTGATCTTCCAGATTTTCCTGGATTCTGCGAGCCTGGGAATGGCTGGCAGAATGTGGGGACCTAGTCTCCTGTGTCCTGGGGTGCTCAGAGGAGTCTTCCGATTCCTCCTTGCTCCCTGGTTTTGATGGGTACCCCCCCACTGACCTAACTGGGCAGAGGTTTTCAGGATGCCCTTAGTGAGCCTACTCTCCTGGGGTTCCCCACTAAATTGCACTGTACTTGGGTGCCCATACCCGGATGCCCGCCCATCCATTCCTGGTAGGTACTGGCCTATGAGCCCCATGCTTCTGGCTGGATAGTAATCTGCCATCTCGGTGGCCCTGGACATATGTGCACCAGGGGAAATGGGAGTGGCAGAGTCCAGGGACTGGGAGAGATGAAGGCCTCTGGGACTGGGGCTCCTGAGGCTATGATCAGGTGTTTCCCTTTCCCAGCAAACCTCATCTCCATCGGCCCCTGCTCCCATGCAAGAGCCTGTGCTTTCAGTTCCTCAATCAAGGCCTTACTAGACTATCAGTCTCTCTCCTGCATGGCTACCTGTTGCTGGAGCCTGTCATTGTGCTGACAGAGAGCCTCATTCTCTCTGTGCTTCATGGTTGGTCCTGGAGTACTGGGCCAGTCTTTGCTGCAGGAGGGTTACCTCCTGAGTCCCATCCCTACTGGCCTGCTCCTTTCTTGCCAGAGCATCTTTCACCCTCCTGGTGTGCTCCAACAAGTCTTGATGCTCTTTTTTGGAGGTCACCCAGTCCCTGGAGGGCCAGGTGATTTTCTTCCAGTTTCCCTTTTAAGTGGCAGACTTCCTGGCCTAAGGTATCCCTTTCCTGAGTAAGAGCCTGCCTCTGTGCCGCCAGTTCGTCCCTCTGCCTTTCAAGGGCACCAGCTCTCTGGCGCTCCTCATCAAACTCTGCCTGGGTATCCAGGTCTTTCAAAATCAGTTTATTGCTCTCTGCCTTCACTCCATCTAGGTGGCTTTGCCGGGCAACTACCTGCTCTGCGCATGCCCTATTGAAATCTAGTTGTTGCTCCAGCTTTTGCTGGCTCTGCAGTAGGGAGTCCAAACCTTCTTGATACTCCTTGCGCAGGGCCAGATTTCTGGTATCCTGGTCTGCCCATTCCTGTTGCAGGACCCCCATGTCCTCTTTGATTTTAATGATATGCTGCCTACTTTCGTTTTATGACTACTGGCTCCTCTGCAGCCTCTGCTCAGAAGAGTCCAGATCAGATTGGGTCTTCTCTAATGCCATCAGTTGCCCACTTGCAAGATCTTGGCCTTCAGCACATTTGTCCTGTATGGCTCCCATATATAAATATAAATATGCCGCTATCCTGACAATCTTGTCGTGCTCATCCTTAGCCTTAGGGGCCATATATAGTTCACTCAGGGTCACATGCAAGGGACCCTGATCTTTCCAGATATCAAACCCAGTTGCAGTGACCTGTTGTGTGATCGCATGCAACCACACATTCTGGTCCTGCTCAGTCTACTCACCTCTCACAAATAGGTTATGTAAGAGGTGCTCTCTAGCTATCTTGATATCTATCAATGACGCCATTCTGGAAACTGATTTCCTTCCTGACTTAGAGTTTTTATTTTTTATTTTGCAAAACAGACCGTTTCCTTAGAGCGTTCCCTTTTGAGGGGTGCCTTTACAGCGTAACACAGCGTGGTGATCCAACAGGATTCATGTATCCTATCAGTTAGCACACTGTATTAAGCTGCACAAGTGGTAGATCTAATCCAGAACCCCGGCTTCAATTCAGCACTCCAACTAAGTCAATGCTTAGGACGGGATGCCCAATGGAAGCCCTTATTTATATATTCAAAGTTCTTTACATCTGGATGATGAACCCTTATATAACGCCCCTCTCTTTGAATCCCCCTGACCTCACTGAGCCAAGAAGTAGGTTTGTTTTGCAAGTTAAAAGGTATATTTGAAGAATTAAACAATATACATATCACACTCTTATGAATAAAATAATATCCAATAGCACACTTAGGAATATGGACGGTAAACAACAATAGGTAATATGACAAAATTACAATCTCTTTAATCACTTAGGAGTAGGAATAGAAACAATGAGGTAGCAGAGAATACTTTATATGGTTCAAGGAAATGCAATGATGGGAAAGAATGCAACACCAAAATAAACTTGATATGGTTTCAATCAAAAGATAATACAATCGCTTTTTCCACTGTGACTACTCACTCCTCCCTATGCAGTCTGAAGAGGTGGAAATGAGGGCACACAGGTTTCAGGAATACAATCAATAATGCAGTTCAATTCCAGTTCCCCCAGCAAGCTTAGAGAGAACAGGTATGATATTTTAAATAGGCAAAAATACTTTTGAATGTAACTGCAATGAATGGGAAAATATGCTAACATGATTTAATTCACTAAAGGATATTCAGCACTAGTCAGAATTACTTGAGATTGGTTCAGGTCAACACTAGCAATGATTCATGAATGATTATCAAATTGAAACGAAATTCAGCAGTGGAAAGCAAACAAGAAGCAGCTATTTTGACAGAAAATGAAATTGAGCTAAATTGCAATTTGCAGCAATTTTTCTGCGTGCGGGAATCGCGATTACGGGAAAACCATAAGGAATTGGAATGTCGTTATGAGTTTGTTGGAAAGCGTAGGATCTTAGCTTTAAAATGACAGTTAACTTTCAGTTCTAGGACGTGCGGCTCAAAAGCTACAGAGTTTTTTGTGAAGGTAGATTTTCAGAAATAAAGTCAAGATTTCAAAATGACAGATTGCGCTTTACAGATTTGGAATCAACAGGATGGACACAAGATTCTATAATGCAGTTCTGGACAGGTTGAAATGGATGGAATATGATTACTTTAAACTAAGAGAGGACTATGCACAGTTCTATACTAGATACTTACTCCTATGCTTTGGAATGGAATGGGCCCGGTCAAGATCTGGTCCAGGGTTTTGGACTTCACTCTCGCCACCGGACAGGTCTCGCCACTGAGTTCTGCTCACAGCACAGCCTCTGGTCTGCTCGGTCCCTCAGACGGGTTCCAGATACAGCTCTGCTTTCTGGGTCTGGATCTGGGTTCTTAGCTAGAAGCAAACAGCACGGCCCAGCTGTTGAATGGTTTGGTTAGGCCCCGTTGATGTTTAGGGGTTTGAATCAGGTTGCAAAAGATTCTGAAGGCCTGCTGAGAAGAGTTCAGCTTTTGGGATTGGGCCTTTCTGCTTCAAAGTTCTGGAGTCTGGATTCTAGGTTCTGGTCTCTGGATCTAGATCTGGAGTCTGGAGTGTCTGTCTGGATATTTTCTAGATCTGGTCTGGCAGGGAGCTTCGCAAGAAATCGGTGAGTAGTGGAAAAGAGTCTGTCCTTGCCCGTCCTAAGCAGTATCTATTTATGTGTTTTCAAAGTGGGTGGATAGGCTGATTTTCTATGCCCAGCCCTCTAAGGATCCCGATAGGTCAGAGAATTTCTTATCCCGACTGGAGAAAGGATCTGCGTGTCAGAATGAGTCAGAGTGATGCTGCCATTAATAATCTAGTGAAGAAACTTCCCTTTGCTTTTACATAGAAAATCTATTTTACCCAAAAAACATATTACCATGATGCACAACTTGTTGAGAATACATATACACATCACAGATTACTTAAGGCATGTCTCTGTTCAAGTCCCATGTTCCTATGAGCTTCGTTTCAGAAATGACAACATTTTGCCGCTTCTTGCTGACATTGTATTGATGTGGATTCTTGCAGTAAATGATGTGGAACACCCAACAAAGAGGTTGGATCTTTTAGGTGATTTTGTGAGCCATGATTTTAGCAATTTTTGACACCAAATAAAAACAGATTTTTGAAACCAGCTCTGTTTCTTTTGCAATTATTTTGCTCTGTGAGCATCTAAATGATGGGTTTTGGCAGTGGTCTCCTGTATTACCAGTGACATAGGCACAAAGTAGATGGTGGTTTATTTTTCAAGTTTTCACTGCACACTTTCTGGTGATTTCTGGCGAGCAGCATGCTTTTCGGCGGCATTTCTGAGGTTTCTGCTGCCAGCAATGCACAATGATGTTGCAGGGCTTGGATGAGTGGGTTAAGACATCCCACAGGGTAGGGCTGAAAATTGTGTTTTTTGTAGCCTTGAGGGCTGAATCAAGGGATTTAGCTGCCGAGTCCTTGCAGTCAACGAGGCCTAGGTTGACGTCCCCAAGGAGAATAGCTTTATAGTGTTTTTTAAGGTTGTCAGAAAGGAGGTGTATGAGAGAGGCTTGAAAAAGTCTCCTATTGGGTCAGGAGGGAGATAGACAATGTGAACAGCAATGGTACAGTGGGCAGAAAGGTTGATTTTAACTTGGAGGTAGTGACTATTGTTGTCCAGGGATTTATCTATCTTTCTAATGGGGAGAGAATCTCTGGCCATGATTGCTACACCTCGTCCTTTAAAGAGGCGATCTTGTCTCGTGATGGAGTAGCCCGGAGGCAGTGCAAGGGAGAGTGCAGGACAGGAGGCTTCATGTAGCCAGGTTTCTGAGATCATGAGCAGATCAAGATCATGGGAGATTTTGAGGTCATGGATGTCCAGAGCGTGAGCATTAACGGACCTGGCGTCGATCATGGCGCATTTGAGATGGGGTTGTGTAACAGCTAGAGAGGGGAGCGAGGGAGAGGGGAGCGAGGGAGAGGTGGTGGGCGCCTGTGGCAGTACATTTGGCACAGTAGGATTCAGAATGGTGGTAGAAGATTTGCCTAACACAGATTTTGCATTGGGGGCGCATTTTCAGTGGTGTTGGACACACATGGAGTAGCAATTGGCACAGTAACATTCAAAATGGTGGCAGAAGATTTGCCTAACAGATTTTGCACTGGGGTGCTCGTTTACAGTGGGCGCATATGGGGTGACATTTAATATTGAGTCAGTGTGATTAACAGTGGGATGCGTGGCTTCATTGGCAACTATATAGGAGATGACTCTAATGTCTCTGCAAGTAGGGCAGGAGGCTCTGGCCTGGATTGTCAGAGGAGCAGCATCTTTGTAGCAAGTGGGTGGCAGAGTCCGGGAGCATAGTCTTACATTGCGGGTGCTTGTTGCAAGTGGCTGGGAGCAGGTGTTGGACTTAGGAATGCGAGCACATAGTCTGAGGTTTCTGGTGGTAATAGGAGTGAGGTTAGCATACAGGTGGGGATGGTCTGATTCCTTACCTGCCTGATGCTGCATGAACTCGTGGCAAGTAGCGAACAAGCAGCAAAGAGCACAGAAGGCCTTTTCTCCTGGCCTCCTCTCGTCGGCTTCACCTCACAATCTTCTCCCCCTCCATTTAAAGCAGGAGGGGAGGGGCGGGCCGACGTAACGAATCAGGACCTTGGGCTGCGGCGGTGAACTTCGTGGCTTCAGCTGATCCAGTAGTTGTAGCTGAAGTCATGGAGACGCGGGCATCCATCTTGGAGAGGACGGCTGAACACGCGGTCGCGAGCGGGCTGGAGCAGCAGCCTGTTCCGAAACAAAAGTGAACAGCTGATCTTGCTTCCAGCTGATGGGGGCGGAGAAGTGCTCGCAGCATATAGCTGGGAGGGGACAAAGACTACACAAGGGGGTGGGGGAGGTGGAACTGGATGCGCTTTACCCAGAGGCATGCTTGCTGGGCCATTTCCCAAAGGGGAGAAGACACGTCACCAAACTGAAAGATTTGGCGTGCATCCTGGCCAAACGCAGGATTGCCATTGCATGGAAATCACTAAAATTGAAGAATGGTGGAGTGGCATGCATAGGTGGGGAGGGGCGGAATCGGCAGCATGGAGAAGAGCAATGGGGTGAGACATGGGTGAGGACACAGCAGAGCTTGCAGGTTGGGAAGCCTTGCGACAAACCCTGTTTAATGAAGGGGATATAAGGGAAACAGAGCAATTCCCTGATCAAAGTGGCTTGCAGAGCCAAAAGCCGCTATGCAGCACCTAGGTATTTAGTAGGCAGCAGACAGCCCCGAAGGGGTGTGGGGGTTAGGGTTGGGGAGGGAGTAAGTAAGAGAACGTTTAAAGTTAGTTAAATAAATGTTTTGCTTGGATACAGCATTGATGATACACGATATGTATATGTGATGTTATGCAAGTTTTAATGCCAATACATGCACAAAAATCAATTAAAAAAAATTGTATTTTTCAAAAAAGCAATCGAGGAATGAAAAGAATTTTTGTATGAAAATTCAGCCGAGGGTAACAAGTCTACCCAGTTGTCTTGGGCTGCAGAGATGGAACAACGAAGACCCTGTTCGAGAGTCCGATTTGTGCGTTCTATCATTCCATTCGATTGGGGATGGTAACCAGAAGACATGCACGTTTTGATATCCAGATTCTTACAAAGAGACTTCCAAAAAGCAGATGTGTACAGGGGTCTGCGATCTGATAGGATTGCTTTGAGTAAACTGTGGATTCTGAAGATTTCTTTAAAAAAAGAGAGAGTGCTCATTTCAATTGCTAAAGTTATTTTGGAACATGGAGTGAAATGAGCCAGCTTGGAGAAAATATCCACTGTTACCATAATCACTGTGCGATCTTTTGAAGGCGGCAGATGCACAATAAAATCTGTGGCGATCCTTTCCCATGGTTTTGAATATATTTATGCCAGAAGAACTTTACTGGATGTTTTCTGTTGAAGTGTCTTAACCTGTGCACATACCAGGCAGGATCGACAGCATTTTTCTACTTGGTTGTGCATGTGTGGCCACCAGAAATGCATTCGGACTAAATGTAAGGTAGAGTTAATTCCTCTATGATATCAGTACAGCATCAAAGAACCACAATCCATCTTGAGTTTCCATAGCCGACAGATGAATCTGTAATATAATAAGCCTGTCGGCCTTCCTCTAAGAGCGTCTGTACTAGACCTATGAATGTGGTTTCCGGAAACATCTTTTCACAGGGTGCTTGTTCCTTGTCAAAGGGTGCGTCCATTTGGGATAATGCATCTGCTATGAAATTGTCTGAACCAGGAATGAAAAGTAAGATGAAACAAAGTGAGAAAAAGAAAATAGGCTCACCGTGCATGGTGGCTGTTTCTGTATTCAAATTATTGCAAAAGGACCAGATTGCGGTGGTCAGTCCTTTTGATCCTAAAAGGTGATGTTGCCATTCTTTACAAGCCAATTTAAGGGATTACGGTTCTTTCTCCAGAATTGAATAGTTTCTCTGAGGGACTTAGGGTTTTGGAAAAATAGGACAAAGGATGTTCTGAAACAAGAAACATCAGACAAAGAAGAACGGCCCCATTGCCCCTTCAGAGGCGTTGGCTTCTACCATGAACATCTTGTGCGTATGTGGAGGTATTAGAACAGGTGCAGATGTGAATTTGCCCTCGAGTAATTGAAATACTTTCTCTCCCTCTTGGTTCCAAAGAAAAGCAGTTTTCTTTTTTTAGAAGGGAATTAAGCGGAAGGACCAAGTGAGAAAATGAAGGGATACATTTCCTATACAAATTTGCTAGTCCAAAAAAATGTTGGATATCTTTTATGTTACAAGGTCTTTTCCAATGTAGAATGGCTGATATTTTATGTAGATCCATAGAAATGCTGTCTTGAGATAGTATGTACCCTAAATAGGGTACGGTAGAAGAATCAAAAATACACTTGTCGGGTTTGAACTGTAATTGGTTGTCTTGGAGACACTGCAAGACTGTTCTTACATGAAAAATGTGTTCTTTCGAGGTCTCTGAAAACAATTGAAATATTGTCTAGACAGACAATTGTATGAAAAAGAAGATCAGCAAAAAGATGGTACATGTAGCGCTGAAAAGAAAAAGCTGGGGCATTTGCCAGGCCAAATGGCATTACATGATATTCAAAGTGTCCATAGGGAGTCCTAGAGGCGGTCTTCCACTCGTCTCCGCTATTTGTGCGTATTAAATGATACGTCCTTCTTAAGTCAAGCTTTGTGAATATCTTGGCAGACTGCACGCATCTATTCTGTCCGGAATTAAGGGAAGTGGGTACTTGTCCTTCACTGTCACTGCATTAAAACCCCTGTTGTCCAAACATGGTCATAAATCTGTTGTGTTTCGTTTAGGGATTTAAAAAAAACAAAGCACCTGCTGGTGAAACGGATTCTCTGATGAGACCATTTACCAGGTTCTGTTTTAGACAGTCCTTCAAGGCTGCTTTCTCCAAAAAGAGTTACACAAAACATCTGATTAAATGGCACGGACTTGTGCCATTAGTCTCCAGGAAGGAGACTAAATGGCACAATCCTCTGGTCTATGTCGAGGTAAGGTTTGAACAAGGTCTTTATCTCGGTAATGCGTTGGTATAGTGGTGAGTACAGTTTGGGCGAAATACTCTGGTAAGACGATTGATACTGCAATTACAGAGACAGGTTTTTTTTCTCTTTGCTACAGTGTGTCAAACAGTTTCCGGAACCAAGGAACACTATGTGAGCCCTCCAGTCTATATACGGGTTGTGTAGTCTCAGCCAAGGTATTCCAAGTATGAGAGGAAAGAGTGCAGCTTGAATTATATCAAATATGAGAGTCTCAGAATGATGATTTATCCACAAGATGACTGGTGAAGTGTTGTGGAGGATGGGGCCACTTGCCAATTCCCTGCCAGCGACACCTTCTACAGGTACAGGCGTTAGTTTGGTAGACAAAAGAATCTAGTTCTGTGAAGTCCAAGTAGCGCCCATAAGGAGGCCTGCTGTGTCTGAATCAATAAGAGCCGGAACCTGGATGAAACCATCTTCCGGCAGTTGCAAGGATACAGCAAGAACCAACAATGGGTTTAGGTTTGTTTTTGTTAAACGTATAGAAGTGAAGTCAGAGTATTTTGGACTGGTCGATTGCTTCCAGCTCCGAGTCCTACTTAGGGCCGGGAAGTGATGTTTTCCTTCCTTCTAGGAGGAGCAATAGGACAGTTTCTCAAATGATGAGATGGCAAACCGCGGTACATACATAAACCTTGTGTACGACGACAAGTAATCTCCTCGGAACTCAAAGGAGCCTTTGCAGCACCCATTTGCATGGGTTCTGAGGATTCCCGGCTAGGTTCAAGATCGGGAGATGGTAGTGCTGGTTGTGAGGTTCCTGTTCTGGTTTTCCTCCTTTCGGCTTTGCGTTCTTGTAGGCAGAACTCGATCTGAATGACTATCTGAATCCAGGCTTCCAGACTGGGGGGGGATCTTAGAACCCGTGACACTTCATCTTTTAATTCCTCTGAAAGGCCACGATGATAGAGCGTCATGCAGGCTTTGTTAAACCAAGTAGCTTGTTGAGCTAGATGGCGGAATTTGTTGGTGTACATCAGAATGTCAATACTTCCTTGATGAAAATCCCAAAGATCTTCTTGTACAGTATAAAATATTGAAAGCTTGAATAAAAGCATCCAAAGAGTTAAGGACAGGGTTGTCATTGACCACTAGAATGGTGGCCCAGGCAAATGGACTTTCAGAGAGGTGTGTTACTATGAGGCCCACTTTGGCCCTATCCGTTTGAAATGAGGTTGGACGGAAAGTGAACTGAACAGTGCATGCCTCCAAAAACTTCTTCATCCTTTTAGGGTCCCCATAAAATGTATCCACCATAAGGGCTGTACCAGAGGTGGGAGAAATAGCATCTCGTAACTGAAGGGTCTGCTTTAACACAAGATTCTCGTTATTTAACATCTGCACTTCTACAGGGAGATTATGGACCGCTGCCACTAGTTCTTGGAGTTGTGCCATGTTAGGCTCAGTAAGGTGTAAATTATAAGGGTACCTGTAATCCCAATGGTCCACCAAGAAAGCAATATAATATAAAAAAATAGACCTCGGTGATGAGGTTGGATTAATACACTTAGCAATTGGTTTTCATACAAAAAAAATAATTTATTTCAAAAAAATTGCCACAATGTTAAAAAATAAAAAATACACAATTTAGACATCCAATTCATTCCCCATTTCACACTCGCTCTCATTCACACAACCAATGACAACAATAAGCACAAACCAGGGTCAACCTATATATGGAACCCTTTTTGTGCTTCTACAATATAATAAACTATAATACTTACACCCATGTCTCCTATTGGTATGAATATATGTACAATAGCAAACAGCTTACTGACAGAACGTCTAACATATGTTTTGGTCGGCCAAAGATGGCTTTGAATAGCAGCCTGGCGTAGTGCCGACATTCTTCAGGACAATCAATGAGGTGTAAAGTTTCCCTCACGTACAAGACAACGTGGTGGAAGGTGTTTTCCAATAGTCACTCTACAAGGGACAAAAAACAAACAACCTAATTATAATCCAACCTCTTCATCAAAATGTAGGCATATACAAATTATGCTAGTAAATCTTTCGTGATTACAATAGTCTGCACTCACCTCCAATATGGATTTATGGGAGTGGCGCAAACTCAAGAACGAATCAACAATGCTCCAGTGGAAAATACCGAGAAGTCTGTAAACAACATGGGCACAGCGTGAAACTACTGCTCTACCAATGCATGCTGTAATCTATATATCACAAGAGTGAACAGACTTACTAGTCTTATGTCTGTGAATCACTACAGATATTCAGGCATCTCCTTCTCAAATAAACCTTGATCCCATGGTACACTCCAGGGTTAGGGTCAATGGTAAACAATCCATCACCACAATCTAAACAGAATCATAGCATACCACCAATTAATCATGGTTGTGTGACCTACAGGCAATGTTTAGTAATATAGAATATCTATGTCTATCCATAAGAGATCAACCACCAAAGAGGAAAAGTCAATACACTTACAGGTGGTATGATGAAAAAAGTAGCACTCGGCAATCCCTCAAGGGAAAACGTCGCAACAATTCACGGTGCTCTCCTGAGCATGTGCGGCGTGATCCAATCGTTCGCCACTCAGATCTATATATAAAATAAATGAAAAGTACACCTGGTTACACACTCAGGTGGTTTAATGACACGTGTGTTATTGCGTCATATACTTTCAAAAAAAATTAATCCTGTCTAAATCATCGCTATGTCCTGCACATGACAAAAACATGCAGTAAGCACGGTATTACACTTTCTAATGTGTAAGAGACATTATTACATGACATGCAGTTGAATCTGCATTGAAATACACAGCGCTACTAATATATTTTAAATAGAGTTAGGATCAGATCTACTCTGTGCACATAGCACCTAATTTGTCCTTATTTCAAAGATTAGTAAGTAACGGCAGACAAGGGCGCATTCATAGGCATCTAGTGATCCACTCTGCCATGGTTACAGCTGCCTAGTGTTCAGCACGTCTCATCGATCCTTACCTTGAGTTCTTGTCAGTGCGCATCTCATCCGCGTAGTGAATTCGGGCGGGCAGGAAAGCGCCCAGCTATAGAGTGGTATCTCTTGCGCTCCAGCGAGAAAACATGGGGATAGAAATAGGACTAATACTGTCTCTTAAATGTATACTTCGGCATATTGCTTTCCCAATAGACAGGATGAAGCAAAGCAGTCATCCCGCAACCCAGCCTTACAACTGACATGGTAAATGTACAGATGTCGGAGCAACTCTGTGGCTCCAAGTTATGGCAATTACATCTTAAATTACAACTTTGCTTACACCAGCAAATGGCTGATGTGGTGAGAGCCACCACGTATCATGATCCAACACAGATATAAATGTGTAAAAAGAAAGTGTACGGTGTGACTCAGTAACAGCCAAACCTGGTGATCAACTGATAGATCACTGATGGTCACCAGACAACCAATGGCTAATACAGCAGAAATGGGTGACAGGCAGGAACCTGCATATAATCACATGGGGCCGTAGAGACAAAAGCACTAGGTATAGAGATGTTATTTGCTCTGGTGTATATGATGTTGGGGTGCTGATAAAATCAGCCTAGCACCAAGATGTATTAAATGCTTGTTTTAATGTTGTTTGGTTAGATAGTATTACAATGAATTGTTGATGTGCTTATTATCTTGCCTGTTATAAAATGAAAATATTTGGATATTTACAAAATCCAGATGCGTAAAAGAAACTATCTAAATGATTAACACACATTTTTAAAAAAATGAAATTAGAGACTTTGAATGGCAAAGAGACTTTAGTACAGAAGGTCCTGTTACTGAGATTTTGAACTGCACCCTCATGCTAGAAAACCCAGACTACGTGCCAAGCCCGAGAGTGCCGCCTTGTCTGTGCTGAAAATGTGGGGGAGGGAAGCTAATGGCTCAACTATCCTGACATATTTCTTAAACACTCTTTTGTATAAAACATTGTTTCCCACACCATTTGTATTTAAAATTAAGGATTGGCAATAGGTTTAGTAGTACAGGCCCTTTTATTTTGACAAGACTATTATTTGATGGTCGTACCTTGCTCCCATCTTTAGATTTAGGATCAGATAGGCGTTTTTTCGAAACTCAATTGAAGTTCAATAAACACCCTTGAACTGTGGTCACTTGTGTCAGTTTTACGGTTTGATACCATGCCTTCCTTACATGACTCCACGTTGCAGTGGCAGCAGCAGTTGGAGAGCGGAAACGCCAGAGCCACCGCTAATTGCAGAGCGGATGCAGGTTCCGAGAGGGTCTCTACCTTTGAAGACCTTGTGTGCAGAGGCTGTGCAGCGGGAAGCGTTGTTTTGGAAGGCTTTCCACCTTTGGTTTGTGAATGTAGAGCACCTGCGGCGGGAAGCGTTAACTCAAAAAGCTTTCTGCAGTATAAGTTCAGCTCCGGTGGTAGGCTAGAACCAGAGTATTCGTGGAGCTCGGAACGCCCCTCTCCAGACAGAGGAGCGCAGCGGGGAGTGCAACAGAGCGGGCTGCCGTGTAGAAGGAAGCAGAAGTCAGTGACAGCGGAGCAAGCGGAGGCGTATGCAGCAACGGGGGAGTTCACAGATTCTGTGTAACCCCGGAACACTCCGTAATCACCCGTTAGCTATTAATAATCATTCTGAATACCATACTGATGTACAGAAGTTAAAGTGACAGACTGATAATGACTTTGAATGCCGAGTTGATACAAAAAAAGCTTAAGTGGCAGACTAAACACTTTAGGAACAGACAAGAAGGGTGTGATTGATATGATACGGCCTTTATAACGAGACTATACACAAGTGTTTCAAATTATACTCCTAACAATTGAAGCAATTGCCAAAGACAAAAGAGGGCAATAATAAGAGATGTGAACAAGAACCAATGGTGCCAAAGCCAAGAGAGGGCAATACTAGAACCAGTTGATAAAAACCATCATTGCTAAAGTCATGAGAAGGCAATTCAGAAACAAGCCGAGTATAACCCATGTTGCCAAAGAGAGAAAGAGGCAAGAGTTGTAAAAGAACTGAACAAGCATTGTCGAAGTCAAAGAGAAGCAAGTGTAATAAGAAGCCATTATCAGCACTTGGCTGATGAAAAAGTGGGAAAACAAGAGTGGCACGAGAGCAGCCTTCCTGATGGAGAGGTTTCAGGCTACATTCAGCGTATCCAGTGCAAGAATTAATCGATAGGAAATGTAAGTGCTGCTTGGGATGGTGTACTACGGCTAGCCTACAGCCTGTAGCAATCAAGAACATATATTCGTATTACACCATTTGCACGTTTTTGAGTATTACACAACACCAACAGTCTAAGTTGTTTTATCAATTTTAGAAGAGCCTAATAAGAACAGAACAGCATTGATACTAGTATCAGACTCTGTTTTAATTATAAAGCTGCTACCTTTTAGTTGCCATCACAAAGAAAAGGTCGTCGACCTTTATGGATTTCCATGTAAATACTGAAACGAGAAATTACCGTTTTCTTTGTGTTTTTTTATGATGCGGCGTGTGGCCCCCTGCCCTGCCTCCCCCCTATTACCCTTACCCCACCCCAATATTTTAATAAAATGTCCCGAAAATTCTAATTAATTTGATAAAGAAAATCGGTCATTTCTCCATTCATTATTTTATTTTCGATAATTTCTGCGGTTCCGACATGTATCAGTCAATTGAATCTTTACTAGTCCTCACAGTCATATATACAATTCTAAGTTCCCCCTTGTTTCAATCACAAGGTTTCCATTGAATAATTAGTCTCCATGCATGTACACAAATTAATATCATGTTGCCCACATTATTTTCTTTGTTATAATCACAAAGTCCCTAATAATCACATTTCTAATGTCCGAACATCCAGAACATCGCGCTTACGCCAACACGTGTTTCAACCTTACTATACATGTTTGTCAAGGCTGGGCTTTTCGAGATACACTTAATAATAGCAGGATTGTCTAATTACAATAGATGATTTGTATCAATTGTCGAGAACAAATTGTCCTGCAGATAGGAAACGGAATATAATTTAAACGTTGAAAAAGAATAGGATGAAAAATGTGTTGATTTTAACAGACATAATTCCATCACCACTTATCATTGTTAGTGTTTGCCCAACAGAAATGTTTGGGCAGATCTGGTGTCATGCCATTCAAAATATAAACCCAATCACCTTCAGTGAGTGATCTGTCCCACCACTTCTTGCTGCTAGGCATAGTGATTAGTAATGTGAGAACTAACAGATTTCATTGACTAATAAACAGAGTGCAATACTAGTATCAGTACTGTTCTGGTCTTATTAGGCTCTTCTAAAATTGATAAAACAACTTAGACTGTTGGCGTTGTGTAATACTAAAATATTTGCGCATGGTGTATGGTGTACCACTAATATATGCTCCTGATAGAGAGTATTCAGGAGGAGATGAGTATAACCTGCATTGCATGTGGCAATCACACGTGTGGAACAAACAGCACCAATGCGTTTCATGTCTTCCCAGAAGAAGTAGCCAAAACTGATGTTGAAAGCCAAAGACTTTGCTAGGTTGTTTGAAGTACATTTTTTACCACATAAGTACTTATAGTAGTTTTCATTGAGTCCTGGCAGGTGCGTATACCAGGGCAAGGGACTTTGTAGTAGCAGCCCTGGCAGGGGAGTGGACCAGAAAGAAGTCATTGACGTATTGTGTTGTGGTTAAAGATAGGGAAGAAGAAGAGGTGGCAAGGCTGTTAAAGAATATTGTGAACTGTTGTGGAATCATCCTGACAAAAGCATTTTTGTTGATGCAGACGAACTGTGGAAGTATTCTTGTTTTCTAAGAAGCAGTTGTGTTCAACTCTCTAGTACGAGTGGAGAGGTAAAGGGGGTAATTACAAGTTGGGCAGTATCCCGGTGGTAAATCCGCCGGGATACCACTCCATGCAATTAGCCTTACTGCAACTTGGTCTGGCGCCGTTAGTGCTGAATCCCTAGTTGCGGTGGGGCGGTAAGTCCCCATTTATATTGGGTCCACTGGACCCAATGGGGCATTTTCGGCGCAATTAACACAGCGCTAATACTGCTGCTGTAATTGTGCCGAAAATGGGTAGCAAGTCGGTGGATTTACCCCGAGCTCAGAGCTGGAGGTGAATCCCCAATTTTCCACCCAAATCATAGTTGGGCACAGCGGAAATGCAGCATTAATAGCATTCCAGCTGCATTTTTACCGCTCTGCCCAACTTTTGATAAGGCTCAAAGACTTGTTGAATATTTTGAACTGTTGCCCAAAGTCAAATTGAGAGATTTTTCTAAGACAGAAGAATCTTATCATTAAAACTTTGTTGCAAGTTGGAACTTTCCTATTTTGAACTGTTGATCGAAAATCCTGTTTGAATCTGGGAAAGGGGATTTCACCCAGGTTACAAGGAGAAACAGTTATCAGGTTTATATATATGATTTGCCATACATTACCTTGTTAAGTTTGTTGTATGTATAATTGTGAAGGACAGTTTCCTTTAGTTAGAGTGCTTCCTTTAGTTTATTTTGATAGGCAGGGAAATCCTCATCAGGGTAGGCAGGTGAGGCAAGGTGTTTTTACCGAACTCAATTATGAGTTAATAAAATGGCATTTTATGAAAAACCACTACAAAGTTGTCCGCTTCACATTTCTGACCCCTCACAGCCCGAAAGATGAGCAGCTTGCACTATCCAGCATTGTTTTTCATGGATGACTCAGTGCTGCTTGCCACCAGTCGAATGGGAGTCAAGCATGTAATGATGCCTCCATTTGCAAAGACATGAGGGGAATTGCACTTGGATATAAATCAAGCAAAAACTAAGTCAATGATCTTCAGGCATAGAACATCCAGGAGATTCACTATTAGCATAGAAGTGAATAGTCAAAAATTAGAGCAGGTCCCGGCATTAAACTACCTGGGTCCCTGCTTTGTTGGGAACAGTCTTTGGACGGAACATGTGTCTAAAGCGAACCTGAAGCTACAGAATTCTGGCAGGGGAATAGTAAAGTTGTCTTCGTTACATGGTAGGGTTGCATTATCCCCAGCCTTGCAACTATACAGACTGCAGGTTGCTCTTGTACTGCACTCTTGTATGGAGCAGAGGTCTGGGACTATGCAAAGTCAACCTACCTGGGGATTTTCTGAAAACAAATTTTTAAAATCAATGCTTACCCAACCAAAAGGTTCACCTAATGCAATGTTACACCTGGAGTGCGACCTTCTGCCTATTGAAGACCTTATATCCCTCAAAACACCTTGTTCTGGGTACGACGGTGGACACGTCAAACTCTATTTAATTAGAGCTATGTTGATTGATTTATGTCCCTGGAAGGTAGCCGTTCTACCCCTAGGTGAAACGCGCTACATTTTCGCTGTGTACATTGAATCTCTCTAACCTGTGGGACCCAACCATCTTCTAGGGTGAAGGGATCCTTGGACCTGTTAAAAAGGGTGGGCTTGCTTGATGGCAGGCAATCGATGGAGGCAGCCTACCTCAAACTTTCATGTGGACGGCAGTACTTGTGTACCAAGGAATGTTGTGTGTTTGAGCCTTATCTTGATTTTATCCAACCCCCTATGAGTGGTCAATTTATCTAGATTTAAGAGCTGGTACCATGAGAATTGCTGCGTACAATACCTCAGAGTGTCTGATCTGTGGTGCATCCATTCACTTTGCTTCTGCCTTCTCTCTTCCTATCCCCTGCTGATTTCCTGTCCGATACTGCACTGGTCACCTGGCTACCCTCCGATTTCGGGCCCAGGTCCCTGCCCGTCCAGTTGCACACCCGCACTGCCTCCCAGCAAACCTTGCACTTGGGTCTGTATCTGTAACCCTACAGTCCCCCTACCTGCACTTTTGGACACCTGCTGTCTACACCGGCCAGCCGCACTTCTTGTTATTGTTTTGATCCCATATACAGCACTGACCCTCCCTTTTCCCCTTCTCACCTCCCCTTGCGCAATCTCAATGTCACTTGGCCCAGTAAGATCATTGTCTCGGTCCCCCCTCTGTTCCCCCTTCCTTGCCTTGTCGCGGCTTGAAACACTTGTGTATAGGCATGTTACAAATGCCATACCATATCTTTAGGGTAAAACTAACTGGTCTAAACCCAGCTCATGTTCCCCATTAGTGGGTGAACAATCCAACGCTTGGTGAATTGTGCTTCACAATGATAGGAAGAGCGGACATTGAAGGATCAAAAAGCGACATCCCCGTGGTAACTTTTCTGACACCTCCTGCTTGAAACCCAAAAAGTCAGAAGGATCCTGAGGCCCCGCTTTCACGGTCTGTATTCTTACTGAAAATCGAAATCCAGCAAGCTTTTGCCCTTCTGCTTTGGGAGGTTTCTGTCCTCCATGAGCACGCCTTAGGACACCTGCGTTATGGTTTGCCAGGTGTACCGCCCCAGTCAAACCACCCCCCCAGCCACTGTCCCCGAAGCGCGTCGCGTCTGGAGCGAGTCTCCCACAGGGCTCACCCCCCCGCCTCACCGGGTAAGTAAAAAAATGATGGGAGTAGTGGTATTTCACCGGCGGCCCGAGGGCCTCCCACTTATGCAACAGCTCTCATGTCTCTTCAGTGTCAGACTTGAATGAATCTCAGCAGGGTCTTCTGTGCCACCGATTCTGCCACGCCTGTTCTCTTGGCTGTGGTTTCGCTAGAGTAGGGACAGTGGGAATCTCGTTCATCCATTCATGCACGTCACTAATTAGATGACGAGGCATTTGGCTACCTTAAGAGTCATAGTTACTCTCGCCGTTTACCTTGCTTCATTGAATTTCTTCCCTTTGAGATTCACTGGGCAGAAATCTCATTGCGTCACCACCCACCGTGGACCTTACGAGATGCTTCGTTTCAATGCAACAGTCGGATTCCCCATGTCTGCACCAGTTCCAAGTCAGCTGCTAGGCGTCGGCCGAGGCAGAACGCAAGCCACAAACCCCAGGAGGGGAACGGAGAGAGGCGACCCCCCGCAGAGGGGGCGATGCACAGGAAGGGCCCAGCTCACATCCAGAGTCAGCGCCGGCTATCCCCGCTTCGCACCTCCCCGCTTCGCACCCCAGCCCGACCGACGCAGCACTTCCCAAAGTTACGGATCTGACTTGCCGACTTCCCTTACCTACATTGTCCCAACATGCCAGAGGCCGTTCACCTTCGAGAACTGCTGCGGATATGGGTACGACCTGGCGCGAGATTTACACCAGCTCTCCCAGATGGTTAAGGACCAGCGAGAGCTCATCGGACGCCGCTAGAACAGCAATGCTTTCCAAAGCTCTGGCCCTTCTCTTGGGGCAAAACCATTAAAGGGTGCCCTGCCCTTCACAAAGAAAACAGAACTCTCCCCGGGGATCCCGCCAGTTTCTTTAGGATCGTTTGCGTTATCGCAATGGACGCCGCAGGGGGGCCCGTCTCCACCACTCTGGGTTCGGGGATCTGACCCAGACTCCCTTCGATTTGCTCAGGGCAATGGAGGCCATCGCCCATCCCTTCCGAACGGCGCTCGACCATTTCTTAGGACCAACTCACCCATGTTCAACTGCTGTTCACATGGAACCCTTCTCCACTTCAGGCTTCTAAGTTATCGTTTAAATATTTGCTACTACCACCATGATCTGCACCTGCGGCGGCTCCACCCGTGCCCTCGGCACGGATTCCGTGCACACCACAGCAGCCCTCTTATTTGTCGCTGCTTAACCCCCACGGACCTCAGAGCCGGCCGGGTATGGGCCAGGTGCTCCAGCGCCATCCATTTTGATGGCTACATGATTCGGCAGGTAAGTTGTTACACACTCCTTAGCGGATTCCGACTTCCATGGTCACCGTCCTGCTGTCTGTATCAACCAACACCTTTTTTGGGGTCTGATGAGCGTCGGCATCGGCGCCTTAACCCAGCATTCGGTTCATTCCCCAGCATCAGTTCCGATTACCAAAAGTGGCCCACTGGGCACTTGCATTCGATGCCCTGCTCCATGCCAGAGAGCCAGGCTTGAGAATAACTTGAGATAATTTCAGCCCCAAGACCTCTAATGATTCGCTTTACCAGATAAAACTGGGGTTTCTGTGCGCCCGCTATCCTGAGGGAAACTTCGTAGGGAACCAGCTACTAGATGGTTTGATTAGTCTTTCGTCCCTATACCCAGGTCAGATGACCGATTTTGTATGTCAGGACCGCTACAGACCGCCACCAGAGTTACCTCTAGCTTCGGCCTGCCCATGCCTAGTTCACCATCTTTCGGGTCCTATCACACACGCTCATGCTCCACCTCCCTGACAGAGTGGGAGAGAAGGGCCAGTGGTGCGCCCACAGCGATGGGATCCCAGCCGACGCACTCCGGCCCTCGCCTTCTTGCACCACAGGGTTTCATTCGGCCTTCCTGACTCACACACGTGTTAGACACCTTCGTCCATGTTTCAAGTCGGGTCGGCTGGGTAACCGACATCACCTCAGACCCCTGTCGCCCTTTGTGGGCCTCCCCGCCCGGCGGTGCGACATATTCGTGGCGCACCTAGGGCAGTCCACCATATTTGACAGTTGCATCGGGAGCCCAGTCTCCCGCCGCTGCTCCGGCGACCCCCGGAACGGTTGCCGGAGAAGGGCGTGGCAGCGGTCAATCTCCCTCGGCCCAATGGACACAGCAAAACTGATGTGAGGGGGCTGTAACACTCTCTGCCGGAGCAGAGAGCCGCCTGCCCCCTGGGGCCTTCCCAGCTGACCCAGAGCCGGTCGCGGTGCACCTCCACAGAGGAAATGCACACTGTGGGGGCCAGGTGCAGCAGTCACGCAGGGGCATCCCGCCGTTCCAGGCAATCGCCGTGTTGACTCCTACGGGCGGACTGCACAGACCCCACCCATTTACCTCTCAATGGTTTCAAGCGCCCATGAACTCTCTTCAAAGTTCATTTCAACTTTCCCTTACGGTACTTGTTGGTCATCGGTCTTGTGCCCGTATTTAGTCTTAGATGGAGTTTACCACCACCCACTGGGCTGCATTCCCAAGCAACCTGACCTTGAGAACACCCGATCACGGCACGCCCGAGGCCGCTACCGGCCTAACACCGTCCGTGGGGTAAGACTCGATCAGGAGGACGTGAGCCCCCAGAGCAACACCGTGGAGTCATTCTTCTACATGCAACATTTCCCATGCCTGCCGCTGAACGAGGATTCAGCGCTGGCCTCTCCACTCACCGTTCCTGAAGAAATCCTAGTTAGTTCCTTGTCCTCCGCTTAGTAATATGCTTAAATTGAGCGGGTCACCACGTCTGATCTGAGGCCGTAGTCAGGGGGAGCAGAAAGCTGTGGGAGGCTGGCCTTGAGCCCGGGGCTGTACGAGGGGGGTTGTCCTAGCCTTGTGCAGACAGCGCGGTACAGCGCACGCTCAGCCGATCTGCGGCCAAAGCCCACCTGGCCGCAAAGCCTGCGCTGCAGGGCCATCCCGCGCCGGCAGCTGTGGGACACCACAGACAGACACGCGGCACAGCCAAGTCCCCTGGGATAGGGTGAAGGTACGCCAGCCTTTTTTAATGCGTGCTGGGCGCCTGGCCCTCCTGAAACCTGCACAAGGCAGGTAAACTGGGGAGGCCGGGACACGCCGGCAATGAGCCTGCACGCTAGGTCCAGGGATCGTGCAACAGTGCTGATCAGGGTATGACCTTAGGGGGGACAAAGGGAACTGGCTCCTGTGACAGCCCCAGCCGCGCCCCTGGGCGGAAACAACAGGGTGTTTGATGTTCAAGCGACCCTCAGACAGGTGTAGCCCCAGGAGGAACCCAGAGACACAAGGTGCGTTTGAAGCGTCGATGATCAATGTGTCCTGCAATTCACACTAATTCTAGCATCTAGATGCGTTCTTCATCGACTCGCAAGCCAAGTCATCCACCGCCAAGAGTCACAGGCAACTTTTTTGTTCCAGACGTCGGCCTGACCCTGCAGGTGCAGGAGAGGCCGGGGAGGCAGCGCCACCTGCGGCGAGACAGCCCAGCGCTCCATCTAACTTCCCCACTTGGGCGTCGGACGAGACCATTTTGGTTTTTTTAAAAACCCGGGAGCTCAGCCCGGGAAGCCTGCCTGTTGCAGCACAGCGCTTCCCACACGGATGGAGATAGGCTGCTCTGTCGCCGGCCCACCCACTCATCCTTCCCCAACCCGATCCACCCCCCTTTTGGGGATTTGAGGGGGCTGGGGGAGCGGGCCAGAAACAGCACAGGGTCGGGTGGGACCACCAGTCTTCAAACCCCAGCCTGGCCGCATGGGGCCGAGCTACAGGTTCCTAGGCAAGAGGGAAGGTCGCCTGTTGCGCTGGCAGGCCTGGCCATCGCTAGCTGGAATCTCGATGCCCGCCCTTCGAGTAAGCCTGCTGCACTATGGCTCAGAGCTTGCGCCTGGCATGCTGGGCCCATGTCTGCCTGGGGAGGCGTCCCTCGAGAACAGCCAGGTTCCCCCTCGGCTACCGGCTGCCCCCACTCGGGGCTTCCCTGCCAACCAGGGTGTGCCCACCAATGCCCACACTGGTCAGAGAGGAGCGTGCATCACCAGCCAGCTTGGCGAGGGGGCGCATGGGGCTCCCTCTTCAGTGAGTGGTTGGGGGACATCCGCAGCAGGTTAACTCAACCCTGCCAGACATCCCCGTCCATATGCTGGGCTGGTGACCCCCCCCCCCTCCCCTCCAGTGGAAGGGAATCCCGCTCCCCGCCGCCTGATTGCCCACGGGCCCCGGGCCGCTTTGCTGGCCGGACCGTAGCGCAAGGGGTGCCTCAGGCTGTGGGTGTGCGCATCTGGGAAGCAACTGATGTCGGGCCTGCGGCTATCCCCCGGGCTGCTTCCCTGTGAATGATCCTTCATGCCCCCACTCACAAGCAGATACTCCAGCCCTGCATGTCCCAATTCACACTCAAATGCCCCATTTCTCCTTCCAAACACACGTTCCAGATTCAAATGCCACCTCCCTCCGGACCCACATGCCACCATCCCTCCCTCTGAACCCACACAAAGACACCAACATCCGTCCCTCCATAACTACACCAAGATGCTCCACCCCTCTCTCCAGAGCCACACACATATGCTTCACCTCTATACCTCCAGACTCACACTCAGATGGTGCCACCCGCCCTTCTCTCTATACACACACCCGGATTACCCCATCCCTTGACACACATGTTCCCACCCCTGCCATAGACCAACATCCTTGTCTCCAGACATACATACCCCATCCCTCCATTCACACCCAGATGCCCCCTTCCTTCCAACCAGAGTGCTCCTGCCCTCACTCAAACCCACATGCTCCATCATTCCCCGACATGCCCCCATCTTATGCCCTGTTCCTCCATTCCAGATTAACAATGCCCCCATCGGATCCGGACTCTACCAAGATGCCCCATACCATGATGCCTCATCCTCCCTCCACACAGCAAGATGCCCCCATCCCTCCCCCGACCAATGAGGCCCCATCCTTCCCCCCAGACCCACACTGTACCCCATCCCTCCATCCAGCCCCACACCTATGTGCCCCACCCCTCCCTCCAGACCCATACCTATGTGCCCCATCCCTCCCTCAGACCCACACCAATATGCCCCATCCCTCCCTCAGACCCACACCAATATGCCCCATCCCTCCCTCTCAGACCCACACCAATATGCCCCATCCCTCTCTCAAACCCACACCAAGATACCACCATGCCTCTTTCTGACCCACGCCAAGATACCACCATGCCTCTAGACCCACACCAAGATGCCACCTCTCTCCATTCCAGAGCCCACCAAGATGCCACCAACCCTCAATGTGAGACCCCACCAAGATGCCACCAATGCCCCCTCGAGACCCATACAATGATGCCCCATCCTCCCTCCACACAGAAAGCTGCCCCCAATCTGCCCTCCAGACACAAACCAAGATATCCAACTCCACACACCAAGATGCCATATCCCACCCTTCAGACCCAACAAATTTGCCCCATCCCTCCCTCCAGACCAATGTTCCCCATCCCTCCCAGACCCACACCAAGATGCCCATTCCACCTTCCTAACCAACACCTAGATGACTCATGCCACCCTCCAGAACAGATGCCCCATACCTGTCCCAGACCGACACTAGTGTGCCCTCATCCATTGCAGAATCACCCAAGATGCCAACATCAGTCCCTCCACACAGCAAGATGCCCCCATCCTGCTCCCCAGCCCCACACCTAGATGATACCAGAAGATCTGCAGGTGAAAAATATACCGAGAATATTTGTTGACAAGCCCAAATTGCAGAAAAGATTCAGTGGGGTTGGCAACAAATGTTCTCGGGATTGGATACTCCTAATGGTAGTAACAGCAGAGAAAGAGACCAAAAAACAAGGGGAAGAATTGGCCGAGCTAGAAAAAAAATGTTTTTTGGACAATAAAGGCATCAAGGATGCAAAAAAAACAATTAGAAGATTTAGAATTGGAAATTAAAAAATTCAAACAACTAAATCTCGATCGCAAAATCTCTATATTGCAGAAGGATATAGCAAACTATAAAGAAGAGAAAATGTATCCTTATCTAAGGGAAGGTTTCTTCACAGACCAAGTAAACGGCCAAAAATTAATCGAAGAAACAGATGGGTCTTTCTTCAATACCTCAGGCTCGCCCAGTGGTTCGGACTCCTCCTTGAACAACCAAGCAGGCACAAGTATAGGCGGAAGAGGAGGCCATCCACAACAGGGTTTTGATCAAGGGAACCAAAGGGGCTTTCCACGAGAAGGTCAGGGTCCCGGAATGCGTATCAGAACCAATGAACAGTAATCAAATACCCATTGTCAATTTATCTTTCGACGCGTTAAGTACTGCGGAATTAGGCTTACTCTCTAAAGGTCTATCATTCGTCCCGGTGGCTAAAGCAGATTGCTTCACAACTGAATTGGAACTACAAAGTCCTTTAGAAACATACACCTCAAACATTATCTGCCAAAACAGAGAGGCGAGAATATAGAACAGAGATTGGTTACAACACCTAATGTCACAGGCCTAAAAGTTAAGTCTACATTCAACCCTCCCTTACATACATGCCCGCCAGAAATTGAGACCTTTGAAAATAGAGTCACCAGAGAGGTGCTTAAAGCCATTGAAAAGAAAAATTATGCCCCGGATAACCTGACAAAGGCACAAAGAGCGTTTAAAGAAAACCTGCGATGTACAGGGCATTACATTCAAGCCGGCTGACAAAGTGAGAGGCATGGTGGTCCTGCAAACAACAGACTACGAGAAGGAGTGCCTACAATTGTTAGGTGATGAAGAATCATATACCAAACCGCAATATGACCCAACCACCAGACCTTTGTCAGTATATGTTTAATTCTTTTTGAAACCTTTTGTGTAAATAAAGCCATTTAACGTGAAAGATTCGGGAGATATGATTCGAATTACACAGAGGATGGAGATGAGAGCCGATGATATCTTGGCAACTATGGACGTGGAGTCTCTCTACACCCCCATTCCCCAGATGCAGTGTTTGGCGGTGTTGGGGGAACTACTTGGACAAAAGGGTTTTATTTTAGAATGTGCACGGCTAGCCATGACCGAGATCTATATAAAGAAAACAAATTAAAATAAAGAAGAAAAAAAAAAAAGAAAAAAAAAAAAAGGAGTAAGCAGGGGGTGACTTTCTCCCCGGATGTAGCCAATCCATTCGTGGCTGATTATGAGGAAAAGTTTATATCTGGAAAAGGAAATCCATTAGAACATGTTGACCTGTACCAGAGCCCGAGGGCCTGGTACAGATACATAGACTATGTTTTCATTGTCTGCAGGGGCCACCAGTAACTTGTTAATGCGGTTTCACAAACGGCTAAATAGGTGTGACAGGAATATCAAGTTCACAATGGAATGGAACAAAACAGTAGTACGTTTCCTGGATTTTATCATTAGAAAAATCGGCAGAAAAGTTGGTCACTACCTTCTATCGGAAACCTACCGATAAAAGTACACTAACATTTTTACAGTTTCCACCCGATGGTCTTGCGGCAAAATTTACCCTATGGATAATTTCTGCGAATACGCAGAAATTGTACAGAAAAAAAACGAATTTGTAAACATGCAGGACAATTAAAAGAGAGATTATCCGAAAGGTTACCCTAGTAAACTAATTAAAAGATAATCTTAAAAAGGGGCGCGTGGCTATCAAGCCATGGGATAGGACGTGCTTCCTGAGGAGCTCCCGCAGATCCTGGACTGATCCACATAGAAATCATGCTAAATGATTCCCACGACCTACTAAGCTGAAGATATAGACGTATGATACTGTGCTGCAAACCAGATGTGCATGTTGAACAGACTGCAAATGCGGTTCAAGTATAACGAGGCTTTAAAGATTGCGACCGATCAACGGAAATACAAAATGGCAGATCCCGACAGACAAAGGGATTGAGAGAAGAGATTGGCGATCTGAAGAAACTACTGCTTGGGGGGGGGGGGGGGGGGTGTCGCACTGTCAGCAGGCCGGAGCAGTTACAAGTAATCTGCACCAAAAGGAGGAGCAGCGATCCGAGAATTGCCCAGCTTGAGACACAGCAGGAGTCCGATACCGGGTGAACAAAGAGATAGCCCATGCAACAGATCGAGGGCGCGCATGAGTGGAGGTGTGCTGGCGGACCCGGGCGCCGAGGGCTGTGCCCAGGACTGGGAGCGGACACGTCGGATGCCCTTAACCTTGCCACGGGAGTCGAGCACAAGCGCCGGCGGCTACAACACAGGACGGAGCGAAGTAGCTGTATGCTTGCAAATCGAAGGATACATCGCTTCAAGTTACGCATATACTGGAAGCTTGTAATGGATGCCGCAACGCGCCGAGTGACTATTGAATAAGCATGGAGATACATTGCTACTAGTACGGAATGCGGCGGCTGCATGATTCAGGGAGAGGTAGTAACGAATGCCAGCTGTGCTCACAATGTAAAGGCAGTGTTGGGATACTAGGGTTATAAGCAAAACGGATGCCTGTAGAGAGAAGGGGGAGGAGGGGGGGGTTCGGCGGTGCGGGGATTATAGCCACTGTTCGGCTGCAGCACCCTAGAGTATAAAAGAACATGGACATCAAGCGACGGATCAATGGGAGACCACTAGCACGCTTTGAGTGATCCTGCTGCTATTTCCGACGTACCACTGTGCACCTAAATATTGTGACCATGCAAATAGTACGGAACACCAAATCGCCGGCAACAATGGGCCCAGCTGTGAATCAACCCGCATAGGTCTGCATGAGGCAGGTGAACCCCCACAGCACGGGGCGCTAGAGGGGCACCAAGATAATCAGGAGGCCACCGTGATTTTGGCTTCTGCATCCGGGTGTGCACTACACAGGAGGAACCACATAGCCAGTAGACATAGCCGGTGGCGGCAGCACCCCCAGACCAATGACATAATGCAGGTCTTAATGTGCAAGCAGTAACACAAGCACATCCACAGTGTAAAAACCCTGATCTGACTGCCAGAACACAGACGTGGGATCTGACAGAAGCTAGTGAAGGTCATTAGAAGCTCACCTGAATGTTGATGTGCAACCGCAGAGCTAACAGGACAGCTGCTGGTAGGAGAAACAACGTGATTGGTGAGCGGAAACACTGACAGCTAGCTAAGGAAGACACCTGGTACAGTGAGAACAGTCCAAATACTGTGGATGTGATGCAATCATTAGAGGCGACACTGTCTTGATCCAGAGTGGCTCAGGCCACACATAGCGAGTGGGCGAAAGTGATGCGGACAGCACACTTAACCTTGAACTCAGGTTGGGCGCTGAATAAAGCACAGCACTGCTAAAAATACAGTAAAGAAGTTTGCAACCAAGCAAAAAAGCTTGCCTTGGCTACAGCTATGTGGTCAAAATTGTTCACTTTTTTAATTAGAAGGTTGTCAGCACGAGTAATTCTCTAATCCATGTGTGGTTGCTACACAGAAACAAACTAGAACTTAAGAATCGATAAGAGTTATACTTTTACTCTAATGCGCCAACCACTTGTTTTGAATTTGTTTTCGGTGAGTAATATGAAAATCAAAATTCCACAAAATAATTGCAAGTAGTCAACTTTGTAGTTCCAATATTCCATTTATTTATTGTAGGCTACACATTTTAGCATCACATGCGAACTTATCCATTGAATTTGTTTTTCAATTTTCCATATAATAGATTCCAATTCCCAAATACTCTCAAGTTTGATCCTGTATGTGCTCACAAGATACAGGCTCATGCAAGTAATCAAATTTCTAAGAAAAAGCAAGTATGCAACTATTTTATCTTTCCATAAGAAAAGATCTGATCTCATACAAAATTATTTTATCAACCAAAGTCTTATATCCTAACGTAACAAAACACAATACTTTATATTAATACATTTTTTGGCCAAGCAATTTGCTCACTTCAAAAATAAATTAAATAATAAAATAAAAAAAATATAATTTCATAGCCAATTACAGTGTCATTGTCCAAACAATTAGTCTCATAACCAGTTATACATTTCTGTATCATTATTCAAACCAGTTGTGCATGTATCCATTATACAAATCCACTTGCATTCCTGCGTTCTCAAAATGTCTTCTTTGTTACCCCCTCTTGGCGGTAGGGACATTTTTTCCAAGCCAAATATTTTACACGTGTTTCCCCACCATGACACTGTAATTGGCTATATTATATTTTTTTATTTTATTATTTAATTTATTTATGAAGTGAGCAAATTGCTTGGCCAAAAAATGTATTAATATAAAGTATTGTGTTTTGTTACGTTAGGGTATAAGACTTTGGTTGATAAAATAATTTTGTATGAGAAATCAGATCTTTTCTTATGGAAAGATAAAATAGTTGCATACTTGCTTTTTCTTAGAAATTTGATTACTTGCATGAGCCTGTATCTTGTGAGCACATACAGGATCAAACTTGAGAGTATTTGGGAATTGGAATCTATTATATGGAAAATTGAAAAACAAATTCAATGGATAAGTTCGCATGTGATGCTAACATGTGTAGCCTACAATAAATAAATGGAATATTGGAACTACAAAGTTGACTACTTGCAATTATTAATGTGGAATTTTGATTTTCATATTTTTTATGAGAGTACTCACCGAAAACAAATTCAAAACAAGTGGTTGGCGCATTAGAGTAAAAGTATAACTCTTATCGATTCTTAAGTTCTAGTCTGCTAAAAATACAATACACGTAAGGGGTGCATAGTGCCAGCGACTGCCTCCATTGTGAAACACAAGACGTTCCGGGAGTGAAAGTGCCATTCTCAACACAAGAAGTGATGGCGTCCAAGGTCAGCAAAGTTAAAGGGAAACAACCCACGTTGCATAGCTTCGCTAAGCCGTCCCAGTCACCGGACACATCCTCAAACACTGAGGGAGACCCACATCGAGCAACCACTCAACCGCGTAGTGATCAAAAGATCCTGGAAGCCATAGCAGACTTGAAATTCTCATGGGAGAAAAAGCTCAACGCGGCCATGGCAGAATTGAAGATCTCAATGGAATTCAAAACTGATTGCGGTCAGTGTAGATGTTAACCTCCTAAAACAGGACATAAGAACGCTAGCAGAGCGCACAAGTGGTTTGGAGACTAAAGTGAAGACCAACACCGATACCAGCATGGCCAATGCTAAGGAGGTTAATGTATTGCAACAACAGGTGGCAAAGTTGCAAGGCCGAGTGGAGGAAGCAGGAGGGCGGATGTGACGCAATAACATACGTGTAGTGGAACTACCGGAAGGAGAAGAGGGTATGGACCCGATGAACTATGTGGAGAATATGATGATACAAGAGATAGGAGCGGGAGCGCTTACTCAAGGGTTCACGGTGGAAAGGGCACACAGAGCCCAAGCAAGAAGACCCCAGCCGGGAGCCCCTCCCAGAGCAATCATGGCTAAGATGCTGATCTATAAAGAGACAGGGAGAAAGTTCTTGAACACTTCCGCAAAGGTGGGACGATGACTAGAGCGTCAGCCACGGTCACAGCGTATCCAGACTACACCTCGGGGGTACAGAGGCAATGGCTACATTACGTGGCGATCAAGATGCGGCTGCGAGAATCTGGCTTCAAATACATGCTGCTGTACCCAACCAAATTGAAAGTCTTCCATAAGATTAAGGATTTTTTCTTTGAGACGCCCGAAGACGCGGCAGGCTGGCTGGACACACTGGGTTGCTCGGATGATGCGGAGAGCCAGACTCAGAATGAGCAGGATAAGTTCACCAACTTTTATGCCATATCGTATTATAAACTGATACAATTGATGTTGGTTGGTGGCTGTGACATTAACAAGGACATGGAGTAGCATAAGATCCTACAGGGCTCAACATGGGAGTATAGTAATGACGACATTGAGCACCATATACTCTTATGACACGGGTCTCTGGGCTTATGTATACCGGAATATGTGATATGCGCATAGTATGGCTTCTGCGTTATATACTTTGGCCTAATGCGGGAGATATTGAGGGAATGCGTCCTCACCCCCAGTAGGTGGTTTAGTTGGGATACCAGTAGTGGGGGTATCCCCCTGCAGAGTTCCGAGTACCGGCGGGGCCGAGACGGACTGGGTGCAGGGTAGCCTGAGATCCAGGAATGGAGCTGGGCAGTTGAAAATGGGGTGGGTGGAATTGTTAAGGAGGGAAGGACGTTTGGGGTGTTATTGGGGTGAGTGTTGGGAGGGGAGGAGCCTGCAATCATAAGCCAGTTCTAAAATAGAGGTGGGCCGGAGGGGGGGTGGGGGGGGGGGAGGCAATAGGGAACACCTGATATGGGGGACCTGAAGATAATGACTTGGAATGTGAGACGGCTAAACAGCTATATCAAACGGAATAAGGTCATGATGTACCTGAAGACACAGAAAACAATTGCATTATTGCAAGAAACTCATCTGACCAGATATAAACTAGACGTGGTGAAGAGGAAATGGAAAGGGACCACAATAGGCGCAACATATTCCATGTATTCCAGAGGGGTTATCACGTGGATAGCACCACATGTCCCGTTTAAACTGTTACAACAAGAGGCAGAGATCGATGGCAGAATGCTATTATTAAAGGGGTTGGTGGGGAATAGAGAGGTGAACATTATCAACATATATGCCCCAAATAATTACACCATGATATATTTCAGGAACCTGTATGCAAAGATCAGCCCATATATGGAAGAAGCAGTTATAATCGGGGGGCAGGGGGCTTAATTGTACATTAGACCCCAAGCTTGATAGATCGGATAAGAAAGTTGCCAAGTTGCCAAGCCCGGTAGCTAAGGCCCTGGGGGCACTTTTAAATGATTTCCATTTGGTTGATGTGTGGAGGATGCTTCACCCACAACACCGAGTACTCGCACTACTCAGCCCCACAATCTACACACCCGGTTGGACTACATATTTATAGCCAGTACATTAATAGAAGGCATGAGAAGTGCAGAGTAAAAGGCAGCAGTCCTCTCAGACCACGTGCCGCTGATTGAAACGTGGCAGATCTCACCCCCCAGGTCGAGAATCCAGACATGGAAGCTTAGAGCCGAAGCATTGAGGGATACAGTATGATATATGATATTTCATGTATATCGCGCTCATACACAGGTGTTTCAGAGCACGACCAAGGAGGGGAACAGGGGAGAGAACAAACGATCTTACTAGGCCCAGTGACAATGAGAACGCGCAAGTGCATGGGGGGTGGGGGGTGTGAAATTGGAAAGTGCAGAGCATAAGAGGACAAGATAAATAATGAGTAAATAAGGTGAACCAAAACACTGGTAGTGCAGCCTGTGAGGGCCAAGTGCAAGGTTAGTCAGATAGGGAGTATCTGATCAGTGCAGACAGAAGGGGGGGGCTGTATGGGTACAGATACAGGCTCCAGTGCAAGGGGTGGCCAGGGGGCAGTGCAGGAGGGTGGAAGGGCGAGCAGGTACCTGGGCCCGATGGGCAGAGGGTGGCCAGGTGCAGCATTGCTGAGAGAGAAAGGAAATCAGCAGGGGATAAGAGGGGCAGAGGCGAAGAAGGTGGTCTTGAGGCGCTTCCGGAACCATAGATGGTTCTCCTCAAGTTTCAAGGTGGCAGGTAGGCAGTTCCAGAGGGAGGCCCCCGCAGAAGACAAAGCTCTACCACCAGCTTGTTTCTTTGAAAAACGACTGACCCGGAGGGAGTTGGAGGGAGAGGAGTGAAGGGCTCTAGAGATAGTTGAAGGTAATTTGGGCCCAGGCCCCAGAAAGCCTTGTGGACAATGCAAAGGGTCTTAAATGTAATCCTTCCAACCACAGGGAGCCAATGAAGGTATTTCAGAGATGGAGAGATACGATCCCAGGGCTTGAGGCCAAAGACAAGTCTTGCAGTCCTGTTCTGGATTAGTTGTAAAGGGCAGAGAGTGGAGGCAGGTAGATTTAGAAAGAGGCTATTACAGTAGTCCAACCTAGAGAGAATCGGAGCTTGGGAGACAAGGAGCTTCTGAGGCAAGGAGAGGAAAGGAAGAGTGCCTTTAAGGAGGTGCAGTAAGAAGTTAAACTTTTTGGAGACAGAGGTGTGCGGAGAAGGAAAGTGTGGAGTCAAAGATTACCCCAAGGTTCTTCGATTCGCTGGAAGGGGCAGGAGGAGGGCCAAGGGAGGCCGGCCAGAGAGTGAGAGGAAAGGATGGAGGGCGGGTACCAAGGAGGAGGATCTCAGTCTTGTTGGCGTTTAAACAAAGATAATCTGCGGCATACCAATTTTGAATGGCAATTAGGCAGTCAGAGATGAAGGAAGGAGAGGAGGTGGCCGAGGGAAGCCTGAAAATGAGTTTGGTGTCGTCAGCATAGCATTGGAAATTTGAGAAGAAAATGGAAATGCAGTAGGCGAGAGTTGCCAGGTATTGATTGAAAAGCCAGGATGAGAGGTTAGACCCCTGGGGAACACCGCAGGTAGAGAGGGAGATAGAGGATAGGAAGGACCCAAGTTGTACCTAGAAGGGTTGATCAGAGAGAAAAAGGTCAGCCAGAGCCTGATCGGTGATACCCATGTTGTCACAGAGACAATTTAGCAGGGTGGTATGGTTGACCATGTCAAAAGCAGAGGAGAGATCAAGTAGGATGAGGACAGAGGGAATGTTCAATGTTGGAGAGCAGGTCTTCATGTATGTTCACGAGAGCAGTTTCCGTGCTTCTGGCAGCTCTGAAGCCAGATTGGTGGTAATGGAGAGAGCCAACTGAGTCAGAGTGAAGGTTAAGCTGAGAGATGGCAAGCTTTTCCAGGAGCTTACCCAAAAAGGGAGAAAAGGAAATTGGGTGATAGTTAGCCGGACAAGAGGGATCAGCTGTGGGTTTCTTGAGGAGAGGATGCACAAGGGAGTGCTTCAGAGGGGAGGGGAAAGGTCAGAGGCAAAGGAGAGGTTGCAAAAGTCAGTAAGGGCCGGAGCAAGGGTATCAATGTGGTCCTTAATTGTTTTGGAGGAGCAGGGATGGACCCGTCTTGAGGAGACTTTCATAGATCGGTGACCTAATCAGGGGAGAAAAGAGGAAAGGCAGAGAAAGAAGGAGGAGGGGTAGCTGAGGGTGGGTCAACAAGCAGAGAGGGAGAGGGGAGAGGAGCGGGGGGAGGTGGAGAGTAAGGACAAGAAGTCCTGGATGTTAGAGATAACGTGTGAGGCAAGGTCACTGCAAAGAGCCCGAGAGGAGGGGTGGATACTGCATCAGGGTTGGCTAGCGCCTTGCAGATTTTAAAGAGTTTGGCCGAGTTGTTAGATGCCGCAGAGATACGGGCTTGAATATGGACTTGCTTCTTGGTACGTACAGAGACGGTATTGCTATTGGGAGTAGGCGGCAGGCCAGTTCATCAGAGGATGAGCAAGAGGCCCTCATTTCCCCTCGGCCGCCCTACACTTACGTTTGAGTGTAGCTAGGTCGGAGTCAAACCAAAAATTACACTTGGTTTTGGGCTTCAAACGGATCCTCATAACAGGGGCAAGAGCATCAATAGTATCAGAAATAGAGGAGTAGAGTAGAGACAGGGCTGTGTCACGGTGTGAGTCAGCCAGCAGAGGAGGAGGGGTTGAGAAGGTGGCAGTGAAAGTCCCGACTGATGCACATTTCATGGGCCGGATGTCCGAGAAGGTGGGTGGCAGTCTTGGGGTAGGCTTGGCTGGAGGGGAGGAGATGGGAAGATGAGAAGAGAGGAGGCAACGATCGCTCCAGGAAAGAAGTGGTGAGGGGAGTAGATATGGGGAGGCCAGAGGAGATCATGACATCAAGTGTGTGGCCAGCAGAGTGAGTCGAGCCGGAGGGAAGATAGAAAGGGAGAGTGAATCGCAGAAGTCGAGAAAGAGCACAGATGAGGAACAGGGAGAATCAAGATGGATGTTAAGATCACCAAGGAGGAGTTGAGAGGTAGAGGCCAGGAGGGCAGAGGAGAGATTTGCCCACTCAGAGAGAAAAGAGGTGAATTGACCAGGTGGTCGGTAGAGTGAAGCAACAGTAATGGAGTGGCTCGGAGAGAGGGAGAGTCTACAGACAAGGCATTCGAAAGAGGAGTAAGTCTGAGTGGGGATGTTAGAGGCAGGAATCCACTCAGGGAAGATAAGGGCTACACCACCTCCAGGCCGGGTGGATCTGGGGGCAAGGAGGATATTGTAGCCATCAGGGAGGAGAGTTTCAAAACTCATGACAGAGCTGGCCGTGAACCATTGTTAGGGAGAATTCTCTAATAAAGCTAATTTCCCAAACCTAGTGAGTCCCCCAGCAGCTTTGCTGGATTTTTCGGGTTTGTTTTTTTCTCCTGCTAAGAGCGAGACTCTTTTCCTCCCACTCTTAGGCATGATTTGAGGTATGTCGGACTCTGTCTCCCATGGCATGTAAAGTCACCATTGACTTTACTAGTCTAAATTGTGAACAGAACCAGTACACACCATAATATTGTGGAAGTACTGGAAGGGGTTAATTATATTGGCCCTGGGTCGGTTTTCAAGGGGGCACTGTCCAGTCCTCCCTTGTGGAGTTTCTGGCTGGTGGCAGTGGTTACCACACAAAATATTCCACCTGAATATTCTCTATGGGATTTTCCCATTGATTTTAAACGCACCACTTTTTGGTGCAATGTTAAAGATACCGCCGGTTTATTTAATATTAAATTCACAGTTGGGTCTTTTTTGCCAGAACTCTTTTCTAAAATGGCGTTCGTGCCGGTCTCTAACTCTGACCAAGGTCGAGCCCTTTGTTCCACTTTTTGGCTGGCTTCTCCACAGAAGCCCTCCAAATGGTGCCACTCTGTCTGGGATCCACAGGATGGGTGGGATGGGGAATTGGCACCCTTGACTGAGTTGCCTTTGCAACTCAAGTCGCACTCTGTTCCGATAAGGCCAGTGGTGAGCCGCCCGACTCACCACTCAGCATGTTTGAGTGACAGCTAGGCTGTTGAATGGGGGGGGGGGGGTTCTGCATAAAGCAGGGCCTTTGGGACTGGGACTTCAGAAGTCGCCACAGGACCCAAGAATCCGACAGAAGTCGCCACAGGACCCAAGAATCCGAAGAGGGAAGAAGCTGAGCCATCTGCAACGACGACACCACCGGTGAAGCCCTGCTGCAACTACCTCACCACTTTCCCGACAAGAGAAGATCTTCAGCTGGACGAGTCTTCTTCCTCCGAGCTGGCTGGTCCAACCAGTTCGCCCCTTTCACCTTCCAAAGACGTCTCTTGGTCGAATAGCCCGTGCCAAGCACCCCAGCGGCCGGATAGCCAAGCTTCACCACTTTGACCGCGAATAAAAGGGATGCATCTTTTATCGACGAACTCCGCGGCTGGTTTCATCCCTGTGCAGTGCAACGACTCCACGTTTCCTCCTCGACGAGATCCTCTCTTCCCCTGGTCGAAACAAAGAACTGCAACCACTGCCAGGAACAACTGCCACCGCTAGAGCCTCCTCTCCGTTTAAGGTGCTGTGTCCTGACTGGCCTCCCTTTCTTCGGTTTGCCCAAGGTGACCCCTTAAATCCTTGGCTTGCTAACTGGGTTGGCCCCAGACCTTCTAACTTTTCCTTCTTGAATCACCCCAACCTCTTTTGAACATTCTGCAAGGACTTTTAATGCATTTTAAACCGTGTGATCCTGGGCACATTCTGCTTTGCTCCCTTTAAAGTGGGCCTGGCCTATGAACTTTGGCTCTACAGCATTTACTGCCTTTATTCCCTTGCTGAGAACTCCTAAAAGTGTTGGGACCTGTTTTATTTCTATGCTCCGTCTCTTTCTCTCCCTTTAACTGAACTATTGGGAGTGCCATCAGGTTATGCGCTCACATCCGTTTAACAAATCGTGGTGTTTTAATTCCGACTTGTCTAATAGTTATTAAGGGAGGTGTGTATACTTTACCTGACTGTGTTCTAACTTGCTTTTGATTTAGAGTGCTAGTATATTGCCTAAAGTGGGTTTTAAATAAAGTATATACTTTTTATAAAAAGCTCTGGTCAGTGTTCGTTTGCTCTACTGTGTTTTTAGCCCTATTTTGTATGCTCTATATACTGCCCTACTCTTCTTGAAAGAAGTCTGACTGCTCAGCCACAGCTACAAGGTAAATCTGGGTGGTGCAGGCTGCTACCAATTGGGTTTACTGCTTACTCCTGTAGTCTTAATCTTTTTGCAGTGTTCCCCAAGGGACTGCACAGGATTCTGCCTAACAACCATGTCTCGGTAAGACCGAGGACATCGATGTCAAGTTATTCAAGGAGGTGGCAGATGTCAGAGGAGTGTGACAGCGGAGCGAGGATTGAGGGTGGCAATATGAAGAAAGTTGCCAACCTTAAAGACCTTCCGGGGAGGGGTACATATTAGAGGTACACCCTGCGGAGGTGTGGAAGGAGTACGAGATAGGGCAGGAGGAGGAAGGAGAAAAGGGCAAGGTAGCCAAGGGAGAGGAGTAAGGTACAGCAGGAGACGAGAGGAAGTCGATTAAGAGAGGACCCGAGGAAAGTAATAAAAGAATACTTTGAAAACAATACAGGGAGTGGGAGGTCAGCCGGCACACTGTGGGAAGCATTCAAGGTGGTGGTAAGGGGAAAGCAATTTCGAAATCGAAAGGATTACAGGGCGGTATAGTGCAGGAATTACAAGACACGGAAAAGGAGAGAGGCTCAAATGAAAGAGGGTGCGTGTTACTCAGGGGTGGGAAGGGCTGAGGTTACACCTCAACTACAGGAGAAATGCAGAGGCCACTGGGAGAGATTAAGCAACTTGAATTATAGGAAATATATAGAAAGGCAGCATACGGAAGGAGACAAACCGGGCAAGTTGCTGGCCTGATTATGTAAGAATGAAGCCTCCAGACAGGCAATCAGTGAAATGCAAAGGGAGGATGGGTTGATGGAAGACACTCAAGAAGGGGTGAATGAATGCTTTTATGAATATTATCGCAAGTTATACGCAAATAAAATTGGGGAGGAGGAAATTGACATATTGGATACACTGCCCGAGATCAATTTGCCTAGGCTTGGGGAAGCCACATAGAGAGAACTTGGAGGCCCCACTTACACTAGAGGAGCTGGAGTGCATGATCCAGACACTACCCACAACTGGGGGCGGACGGTCTCCCAAGCGAGTTCTATAAAACAAAGCAGATTTACTTACACCGATGTTAACCATGCTAAACGAGGCGTTTGACAAGGGTAGATTATTATTCCGCTCCTCAATCCAGATAAGCAGAGCACGAACTGCAGATCTTACAGACTGCTATCAATGCTCAATCAGGGTAGCAAAATACTCACTGCAGTGATGGCGAACAGCTTGAGGCCAATGATAAACATATACATCCTGATCAGACGATGTATGTCCCGCGCAGTTGTATCTCTGACAATCTCAGGAGGCTTCATCATGTTATAAACCGGACAGAGGGGAGCCCCCAAGAAGTAGCGATAGTCTCGCTAGATGCGGTAAAAGCCTTCGACTCGGTCAAATGGCCATGGCTAATGGCGGTTCTGAAGGAATATGGGATGGGACCAGTGTACCTGAAGTGGGCTCAGCAGCTGTACAGTGAGCCGGTGGCTCGAGTCCGAACAGGACCGATCAATTCGGAATCGACCCTGAGCAGAGGCACCAGACAGGGGTGCCCTTGGTCCCTGGTGCGCTTTATCTTGGCACTGGAACCTCTAGCGATATATCTGAGACAACAATATGGCGAGGTGGGAATAAACACGAAAAGGGGACAGCACCTGTAAAACTATACGCAGATGACATGTTGCTATATTTGAAAAATCCTGAAGAGAACCAACAATACATTTTTAGAGGTAATGGAACGATACACAATACTCTCAGGCATAACAATTAACCCTAAAAAGTCTACCATATTCCCCCTAGGTAAATATGTGGGAATACCACAACACGAGTTGGCAACACGAGTATGCCAGTGTTACAGGTAGGATGGACAACTGATACTTTTGGGTACCTGGGAGTGGATATTTATCACAAAGTCGAGGATAAACATAACACAGAAAGCGGTGAAAATTTTTTATAAAAGCAGCATGGTATTCTGGGCCCAGTTACCTTTAACTATGATGGGCAGAGTTGCATTACTGAAGATGATAGATGATACCCAGGCTACTGTATTATTTTGCAAATGTTCCGTACAGGATACCTAAGCGGTTCTTCACCAAGGTACAGAGTATATGCAGGGGGTTCATTTAGCACAATTCCAGGAATAGAATAGCATTGTGGAAATTGCAAAACCCGTATGAGCAAGGCGGGATTAGACTGCCTAATTTCGAGGTGTACTACCTGGCTGGCCAGCTTCAATACGTGGCAAGATGGTTATCCGAGGGCCCCACACCAGAGTCTAAATTGTTGAGGGCAGAATGTACACCTTTTTATTTAATGAATGGTGTGGTTGGCAGAACCTCTGAAGGGAAGAGGGTCCACATTACTAGACCTGGGGAGGAAGATGTGGTGTAGAGCCTGCTTCCGTGCTCCCCACAGGTACCACTAGTGGGACTAAAGGGGGTAGACGAGTAATTGAGGAGTTCTATTAGAGAACACTGGGAACCAGTAGGAGTAATAACCATTGGAGATGTGTGGCAAGAAGGGGAGAAAATAGAATTCGATACAGAGGACACAGGACTACATGGTGGACAATATATTACACATGTCAGGCTGGTAAAAAAATGGTAAAGAGGATGTGGTTGGGGGCGGAGCTCACCCGGCAACCGGATGCTGCCATAGAAACGTTTCAGGCCGTGTCTGATGGAGGCCATGAGGTCTACGAACTAATGATGTCTAAGGTTGAGAAGGAGGTGGTCCAGATGAGGCGAGACTGGGAGGAAGAAGGCAGGGAAACAATAGGAGATGGGATATGGGCCAGAATGCAAGGATATCATAAGAAAGTGTCAAGAAATGCGAGACTGCAACAGATTCAGTTATTATGTTACCCATAGAGCATATATGAGCCCAAAGAAGATTGCCAGGTTTACGAACGCCAGAACACAGATATACCCGAAATGTGGAGAGGTTGATGCTGGGATGGTACACATGTTTTGGACATGCCCTGAAATAGCGAGATATTGGAAAGAGTTAGTACACCTCTTAGCAGATAAAGGGATAAACTTGGATGTGGACGCTCTGTGGGCGTGCATGGTGGGTGGGTTCCCAAGGCCGTGCAAACTCAAACATGTGAGCAAACTTAAAGACCTGGCGTATATTCTAGCTAAATGCAGGATAGCGATGAGCTGGAAGGCAAGCAATAGAACGAATGTTAAGGCCTGGCGGCGGGATATCCTGAAATGGGCGGATGCTGAAACAGTGGTGTGGAGGGAAGCGGTGGACAGAGGCGTGGGTGAGGGGAGTAAGGAAGCGAGCACACTTGCAGCCTGGCTTCATTTGGTTGCCACATTGTCGGGGCCCGTGCAAGAGGAACCGGAAGAGGATCTCTCCTCGGAAAGTGAGGAAAGCGCGACGCCCATGAGCCAGGAAAGGAAGGTTGCAGAATTGCGAGGCTCTAAGGGGAGGGAGGGTAAGTTGGGGAGGGGGAAAATGTTGGGGAACTGTATTTGTGCACCGTGTTTTGGTGTAATGTTTGTTCATTAAATTGAAATCAATAAAGTTTTTTTTTTCAAAAGAAAGAAAAAAAAAAGAATCTTGAAAGGGCCGAGTACCATTCGAGATGTATGTCCGAGTCCTCGGGAAAAACAAAGACAAGATAGACTGGTATGTGCAACTACATTCATCCCGGTTAGTAATGACATCAAGAGGATTATTAATCGTAACTGGGATCTAATCAAGCAACCAGGAAGCTTATGTCAAAAGCCCATGTTTGCTTTTAAAAAAAAAGTCAAAATTTAAAGCAAAGGCTAGTGCACACACACCCAGGGAAAAAGTGAGACCAAACGGTATTGAACTAGTGGTTCACCACAAGTGTGGCAATTGCGTAGCCTGCCCTTTGACAGAGACTAGATTGGAGATTAACTATGGTTAAGTTAAATGGCAGCTAAAGAATCACACTAACTGTAGAACTAAAAATGTGATTTACATAATTATTTGCCTCCGAGTTACTCTGCCTGGGCAAAACCACGAGAGAAGCAAGACAACGAATAGGGGAACATAGGAGCTGTATCCGCAACAAGGTGGCGGAAAAACCCCTAGTGGACCATTTTGTTCAATTCAAGCACATAGATACGGATCTAAAGTGGTTCGTGTTGCAAAGCATTAGACCACAGATTAGAGGTGGAGATATGGCCACAGCCCTACACAGAATAGAACAGCGGTGGATATGTACCTTAAGACAGGGCCTCAATGTGGCCGTCGAATGGAATGCACTCAGACGGACTTCAAATCCCCTGTGCTCCTGGGTGGTTTGTGACTAAAAGCTTTATTGTCTCTGCTTGAATAAATAGAGAGAACACTGCCAAGGTAATATGAAGGGAATCTACTATTATTGATGTGCAGTACAAGAAAAACCTGATTCTACATGGGCCTGTTAAACAACTCGGGATGTTATGGACCCGTGGCAAATGGGATGTATATAATTAATACCTCCACGGTAACATACATCATAGGCGAGCAATAGAAGAGAGTGCGGTCATCTCAAGGTCAATAATTTGGGAGCTTGGAGTCTCGGTCTGCCCCCACAGCAAGATACGTCATATGGGCGCAACAGAAGAATGAGCGCTGTCATCTCAAGGTTTAACATTTAGTAGCCTTGAGTCGGTTTATAAGCAGATCGCCAATATTTAATAGTCTTGAGCCAATGTTTCAGGTAGAATATTAATTTGATGTTTCCATCCCGATAAATACAATCAAATGATCGGAAAAACATCTTTTAAAAAAATATGAAAATAGTGGCTGAATATTGGCTATAAGATTTAAGATATTTGTTTAATAATATTAAGTTGGGCAGAGTGAACACACATACAAGGAACGAGACACCTGCTGGATGTTACAGTGACACGGACGTAAGAAGGAAGAGTTAGACTTTTGTCCTCTTTCTAGGACTATTGGGATCGAGCATAACAGAAAGCTATGTGGGTGCTTTCATTTTCCGCCCGTGACCGAGTGAGATTGTAGGAGTGACAACTCGTGAGAGGCAAGAGACGCAATTCAATTTAAGACGCGGCAAGCGCATGAATGCAATATACTCCGCATTGCGTTATTTTAAAGAGCAAATTGTTGAATAAATAATAGAGGAGCAAAGTAAATACTTGAATTTATATGCATAGACCAGTTGTCTTCAAACTTTTTATGCCAAGGCCCCCCCTGAGCAAACAATAATTGTTCGGGACCCCCATGCCCCGCCCCTCTGTGTTGGTGTTATTTTTTTTATAGAGATCGCTGCAAAGTATGTGCTGTACATGCACGAGCACACTGGATTGTGTTCTATATGAGACTCTGACGAGCATGCCAATCAAAGAAGTTGCCTCACATCGTAAATCCACTAGGCTAGTGGTCTTCAAACTTTTAAGGATGTCCCCCCCACAAACCCCCCCCCCCCCCCGAGCAAATTTTGGGCAGGCCGGGTCCCCCAAAAAATGCCAAATGGATAGTATGTATTGCGCACAGTCACTGCACCCTACTCCCAGTATAGTCCCTGGGCTCCCACACCTACTCCTATCACAGTGGCTGGGCTACACCATCCCACTCCTACCCATTCCCTGGGTTCTCCCCACAACATCACAAACCCTGGGCTCTCCACACCCTGCTCCCACCACTATCCCATAGTCCCCGCCCATCCTGCTCCCATCACAGTCCCTGGGCTCCCCATCCCGTTCCCAACAATCCGAGAGCCAGTGGCGACTGGTGAATTTTTTAAGTGGCGAGCATAACTATTCCCCCCTAAAAATGCCATAACAACCGAGCGCTGGGGGGTGGGAGCAGGAGGGGGGGGGGGGGGTGTCCCCTCCTTGAATTTTTAAAATAAAATAATGGCTTAAAATGTTGCATTGTAAAGCATACTTTAAAAAAATGGGTACATATCCAAAGAGTTTGCAATTGCTGCTGTGGGGGCCCAGGGGGCAGGCATGACATGTTTTACTGGCCCTCTATGATAGATGTCCAGCAAAAATATACCATCCCTGTCCCCTGCCCCCGACTAGGCCTAACACAATCAACATGGTTATGTGTGTATGCAAGGCGCCGGGGTGCCAAGGGGGAAAGCATGGTATTTTTGACTGGACATCTATGATAGACATCCAGTAACAAAAAAAACATCCCTGTCCCCCTGGGCTCCATAGCACCTGAGAAGGAGAGCTGATTTTGGCAGGTGGGTAGGGGCATTGTGCAACAAAGGCATTTAGGCATTTTTAAAATGCCTTTGTTGCACAACCCTCCTTCCCCTATCTATCCACCACTTGCCAAAATCAGCTCAACGGACCAAAACAAACTAACACACACATTCATACAGCAATCACTATCATTCAAACGAGCATCCATCACCATACACTCGCACATAACGCAAGCATTAATGCATCCATACACGTTTCAATGAAAAAAAATGAACATAAACATACCTTCTGCGTTGGCATGCATGTGGGTGCTGAAACGACTTGTTCCAGGCTGCTCTGTCCGTATGTGCGAGGAGGTGCAGGAGCTCCCCCTAGCACATACAGACATGCAGTGACCCAGCCAGCATTTCCAATGATCTACGCAATGCTAGCAAAGCAAAAAGCCCCAGCCTTGCATGGCTCAGTGAGCATGTGCGGCTGGGGAACTGAACTGTCGAAGGCAAATAGGGTTTCACTGGGCTGGCTCCTTAGCTCCTCCATAATGGGTGAGGGAGCCACAGGGTGGGCGCACCCTCACCATTATGGATGAGCCGCCAGGCTCGGACTGGCCTATAGGGCAATGCCTCTACCAAAAATACAAAATGATAGTGTGGGCCAGTCAAAATGTGCCACCTTTTTGGCCAATGTTGTCCAGTTTGATGAGTTACTTCACTATGCAGTTATAATAATTGACCATTGTTGCTGAATAAATGTTCTATAAATATCACAATGTACTTACATATCAACACAAAGCACCCCCTTGGGTACTATTGGGTACTATTCAAAGTCTGTGAATGAATATCCATTTACAACTGTGGGCCACTTTTTCATTGGTGCCTGAGACAGTGTTATGCTTCAGCCCGACCATGTGAGCCGCCCCTGCCCATTTCTTCCAATCTAAATCTATTTATTTTTTTTTTCATTTTTTTTAACATTTCATGATGGGGTGTCACGGCCCCCCAGGGTTGCGGCTGCGGATCCCCTAGGGGGTCGGACCCACAGTTTGAATACCGCTGGCATAGACCCTGCTTAATGACAGGGATAGAGAGAAAACAGTGTGCCCGATAGGGAAACAATAAAAAATGAATGGTGGGAAACCATGCAAGCATCATTTAATGTGGAGATTTGTGACAGATATGACCTCACCACACCATTAAGGATGGGGCCACTTAGCACTTTCTTCATGTAGAGAGGGTGGTGTATCATTTCTGCTTTGATAAACGAAGAGTCTGTAGCAAAATCAGGCCATCTAATGTGTTTCCTTCAACATTATTACGTTTTTAACAATGACGCATAGAAAGGAAAATGCAATTGAGGCATACGGATACACAAATGATATAATATCAAAGCCTGTGTTCCGAAATCAAAGTCAACCGAAGGAATATGATAGATGCTCTGGTTTATTTTCTAGTAAACAGAGAAAAAAATTGAAGACAGCTGATCCTTATTGTGAGAGAACGGAGGGGACCCCATGACATTATGTAAGGCCAAGGAAGTCCACGGCATGGATTTGATCCAAAAGAGGATGGCGGAACTTGCAACCGCCAGCATCGAGGTAGAAGCAGATGAAGCATCCGAGGATGGAGAGGACAACGACGATGAACCAGCTGAACAGGAGCAGCCGGCGAAAAAGAAGCGGCGCATGGACGTCTGCAGCATGCCAGCCTCAGCAGATACCCACCCCGGCAGCAAGAGAAAAGTCAAATCAGGTACTGTGAAAAATGATTTGGGGCCAATGTTAGAGAAATTTTTAAAATGGCACAGGGACGCTGGGAAAAAGAAGACACATAGATGACTCAAGCAGCTCCAGCAGCGAGAGTGACAGCTCTGACACAGAGTCTGTTTCAGGGTGTGAGGATGAGCAAGGCCACCTTAAGGCTTGGGACGGTCCTAACAACAATATTGAATCCTCACGCCCGCAGATGACCAAATATGGGAGGCATACAGCTGGGAAAAATGTTAATAAGAGCGTTAAAAAAAAAAAAAAAAGACTATTGCATGGCACATTGAGCGCAAAAAGAAAAAGATCTGGAAAAAGCGATTCATAGAAATGTTCTCCCTTTTGGAATATGAGGAGTTAGGCTTTGGCATTCCTAAAAAAAGACAAGAGAGAAGAAGAAAAAAAATGAGAGCACCGAAGCCTAGTTTGGATAAGAAAATACAAAATTGGGAAGCATCTTTTCAAATCCTGCCCACAATTATCTTAGAGAAATTCCCTGAGGAAGGCACAGCGCTGATTGCTTACCATCACATATAGTCCGACATCCAGTGGTCACGGCAGAGTATTGCATCTTGTCTTTCGAGAATCGAAAGGGGACGTCGACATGGGCGTTCCTGTAACACTATCCTTTATGGGACGTGTAGTGTACCCAAAATCTCTCACGTGTCGAGGTCCCTCAGCATACTGGTCACCTTATGCAGAGCTTCTCCAGAGAAATTGCTTTTGTTCTCTTCGACCTTTGGTCGTTATATATATTAAAGTTATCGATATTACCCTACCATCTACGGCTGTTCCAGTTCTTCGCTGAAGACAGTCCACGGATCTTCGACAGACTGGGTACGGTCCTCGCTGCCAACCACGTGGCCGGGCCTTCTGGCCGGTCTACACAGTAGGGAGAGTGGGGTCGGGGTGGACATTTCCCTTTCTGAGAATGCCTTTCCCCTTTCCTCTTTGTTCCCTGGGTCCATTCGTCATAGTCTACAAACCAACGAGACGCCTCCCATCAAGCAACGAAATCCGCCTGGAACTCAAACCATACCATAAGAAAAAACTTGGAGGCACCTCCTTCTACCACTTAGCCGCAAAAACCTGGAATCTATCCCAAAAGAAATAAGAAACACTGAAGATCACCTAAAATTCAGGAAATCACTAAAAACCTGGCTCTACAACACCACAGATTAAACCAGGAAACCAAAACTGGAAAAGGATAACTAAACCTAAAGACACAGACATCCCGGACCTGAGAGAGTAATGCCCACGGCACCTGGACGGGTGACACCGGCTAGACTGGACACAGGCGATACGCACGGAGACTGGAGACTAAGTCAACTGCCCCAGATAATCCCACCAACACTTTCGCCTGCCCCTTTTAACTACCGCCAGGTACCATATGGGTGTGGAATTATCGAGATATTGGCAATCGCCCCACTACCTGAGAGGTTGTCATTGGCAGGTGCAATGGCCACAGGAGTATGAATGGAAGATAAGGGAGAGAGAGAGCATGTCAGAGGCGGGGGCTAGAGGAATAAGGAACCTGTAGGCACGTCAGACACAGTTCAGGACAGAGCCGCAACAGGGGAGACTACGGAAACAGAGCGCATCAATTCAGGATAGAGACGCAAACTAACCAACCCCTACTATTTCCCTTTCTGCATACACCTCTCAAACTCCAAACCAAACACAACCAAAACCTACTGCACAACAAACCGCACAAACTTCACTACACTGCAACAACAAAACAAAAACACACATAGCCTTGCACAACAGTACACGACGACTACCGGCCGCAAACACCCCAGGCCCAGCCAACGGACCCACCGGGCTGAGGCCGCCAACAGCACATCACTGTCCTCGTGCACTTTTCCTGCTTCCTCCCACTAACTCAAAATCCCCTCCCGTTTCAGAGCCGCCAGAGCGCTAAGGGACCACTCCGGTGGTGATAGTGCGCGGTACAAATGTCCTTTAACATTAACATCACAGGTTCTTGGAAATCCATAATACATTGGGGGAGAATCCTGGCTGAACTATGACAGGGAATTCAGGAAGGAAATGCAGAGATTCTCTGACCTGGGGTGGGAGGATGAAGATCCCAAGTTGTATATGTTTCATGTTTTAAAAGAAAATGCAGCTTGCAATACACAAAACAATAAAGAACACGAGTATCAGAATAATAGGAGAGGGAACACCAGGCAGCGCACCCAGCGCAAGTACCAGAGTGACAGTTCCCCTACCAACAAATCCAAGCCCCCCTTTCGGAGACCTGCCCCAGGGAGGCAGAAATCCGGAAGCCAAACCAGGGTCAACAAAACACCCGCAATACAGGCGGTCCCCAGAGGGTACACCACAGCAACCTGTTGGTACTTAGACATAGGGTCATGCAAATGGGGTGAGGAGTGCAGATACAAACACCAATGCAGCACATCTGGTGGAGGTCACAGCAGTGGGAAATGCACCAAACCGTCCCCTGCCAGGCCCAGCCCCAAAGTTGCTGAAGCAAAAAACGGCCACTAAATTTAAAATAAGGGTCTCCCCAATTAAAATAGACAAACACTTGCAAATGCTGCAAGCCTACCCTGACTCAACAGCAAGACATTTTTTAGGACAGGGCTTTAGAGAAGGATATCAAATACCATTCCAGGGACATGGATCCCACCGCATCCACAACAACCTAGAATCTGCCTCCTCCCTTGCCCCGATAATCATAGCAAAAATAGAAAAATAATTAGACCTGGGCAGGATAGAAGGCCCCTTTTCCAGCTCTCCCCCCACACTCCTTCACAGAATTCCTAGATTCCCACCTGGGCTTAGTGCCCAAGAAGGAACAGGGGGAGTTCAGGATGATTCACCACCTATCCTACCCTCCATGGAGCTCCTTTAACAATGGCACCCCAGCCACAGAGTCAGCTGTGTCCTACAGCAGCTTCCAAGATGCTGTGGACCCAGTGAGATTGTCAGGAAGACACGCTCTCATGGCAAAAGCGGACATCAAGTCAGCATTTAGATTGTTACCTGTACATGAGAGCGTGTACCAGTGGCTTGGCTTCCACTTTGAGAATAAATTCTATTTTGATAAATGCCTCCGCATGGGCTGTGCCATTGCTTGCGCCTACTTTGAACAATTCAGTTAATTTTTACAATGGACATTGCAGAAAGCCATGCCCAGGGCAAGAATCGTGCACTACTTGGCCGATTTCTTTTTTACCGGCCCAGAAGGGTCCCCATTGTGCGGCTCCTCCATCCAAAAATTTTGCGAAATCAAGCAGGCTCTAGGAGTCCCACTGGCACCAGAGATGTTGATGGGGCCCACCACCACCACCCTTTCCTTCCTTGGGATTGAGATTGACTCTTCCAAGGTAGAATGCTGCATACCCAGAAATAAAATAGAAGACCTACAAAAAGCAATAAAGATAATGACAAGCAAAGACAAGGCAACCCTGAAAGAAATGCAGTCCCTCGCCAGGAAGCTCAATTTTGCAACTAGAATCATGCCACAGGGCTGGGTCTTCCATAGAAGCCTAAAGCTCAAGATGACGAGGGGGCTTAGGGGGAGGGGTACCAAGCCACACCACCACATCAGACTAGGGAAAGAGATAGCACAAGATTTAGCAATATGAGAGTAATTCCTTAGAAATTTTAATGGGAAAGTTACATGGCGAGAGCCCATAATGATGCAGCAAAAAGGGCCCGGTTAACTGATGCAGCAGGCAGCAGAAGCTTTGGAATAGGTTTTGTAAACAAGTGGTGCGCGGGCTAATGGCCCCACAGTTGACATGAGTGGGTGTGGAAATGAAACATTACCTTCTTAGAGAGAGTCCCCATATAAATGGCACTCTGTTTATGGGAAGATTTGCTGAATAATACAGAACTGGCCATATGTTCAGACAACATGGCAGTGGTACACGTGCTGAACAAAGGGGCTGCATCTTGCTCTCTGGTATTGAAAGTGTGGAGAGAAATAACAAAAGTTAGTCTGAAGCACAACATTGTATAATTGGACGGCACATTGCAGGCAAGGAAAACAAGGCCGCTGACGCACTGTCCCGTTTTCAGTTCTCCACTTTTACGGCGCTAAACCCACAGGCAGAAGCAAAGATGACAGCTGTTCCAGGAGATTTGAGCCATCTTGGAACAAAACAAGGCAGACCTCACCACTCCCCCAAACAAGCCTCCACACTGAAAAACCAGGCTCACACCCGCCCTCAAGGCAAAAGTAAATGGGGGGCCAAATCCTGCCACCACACATCAACAGGTGAGCCCAGGGGGATCTTAGGGGACTTGGCCAAAAAGGCACTGGCCCAAAAGACAGCTAAATTATACAATAAGTGCCTGACAGATTTTGGAAACATCACAAAAGTCACCAACATCAGAGACATCCAGGAGAGCCATGTCAATGACTTCACGGAATGGGCCTTCAAACAGAACAAAAAGAAGGCATGGGCCTCCTCCCACTTGGCAGCAGCATCCTACTACAGTAGATTGGCAGGGGCCACCGATCCCACACACGGAGCGTTGACAAGGTATGCGCTCAAAGGGTGGTCCAAGCTGAAGGGTGTAAAAAGAGAGACACTAGGTGCCCCCTTCATTTTGCTAAATTGAAAATCCTGTTAGACAGCATCCATAAAGTATGAAATAAATGAATATGAAACTACCTTGTTTAAAGCAGCATTTACGCTCAATTTGGGGCCTTCAGGATTAGCGAGATTGCATCCAAGAACGCAGGTTCTGAGGAAGGGCTGGATGTAGATGACATCAACCCGGGTAAGGAGTCAATGGCAGTTAAACTCAACAGATCCAAGACTGACAATGGGCAAAGATAGGATTATCAATCTATACTGTATAGAAGAGACAGAGTACTGCTCCAACTGCAACACTTTTCTTATCAAACGCCCCGGCCTGGGGGGCCAACTGTACACACACAAAAATGGATCCGCCCTCAGCAGATCCGAATTGAGGTCAGTGCTCAAAAATACCACCATGGCAATAGGATGGAACCCAACAGAATTTGGGTCCCACTCATTTAGGATAGGTGTGGCAACATCGGCCTGGATGGGTGGGCTGCAAGAAAAAGCAATAAAGGGGTTAGGAGGCTGGAAATCTGGAGCATATAAAAGATATATTAGAAAAGATCTGATCCAACAGTGCCCAGTTTCACCCCCCCTCCCCAGCCCATTTCCTTATCATCCACCTTGGGGGCAATGACTTGCCCCATCTGGGCAGGAAGCCCCTCCCGGCAGTAATCTTCACCTCCTTCAGATCCATTTCACACATGTAAAAACCCAAGTACAGAAGTCATGTCAGAAATCATCCCGCGCTAAAATTCATAGGTGCTGAGTCCAAAAAAAGTGATGGAAATATCAAGGAGCAAACTAAACAAAAGCAGTGGCCAACTGTTGCCCATTTTCAGGTCTGAAATTCAAAAAGCACGGGATCACAGTGCACAATCCGGCCCTGTTTTGCAGCGACGTGGTCCACCTGTCCATAGAAGGCATGGACAGCTTTACCAGAAACATTCTGGTCCCTGGCAGCCAGGGGGACGTTCTTAAATTTGTCTTTCATTTTGGGGGGACCTGAGGGGCCGCCAGGCAGCACCCCCTTCAGGGTGGCGGCAGGGATCAGCCTCGAGCGGGTCCTACGTGGAAGTAGGGCCCCCGCTCACCCGATACCTCTGTTCCCCAAAATATATATTTGTGTTATTTTCTTATGAGGTTGTTTATGGTGGTTGTTTTTTCCCCATGGCTTGTATGACAATAAAAGCTTGTGGCCAAAGTTTCTCCACCTCACAACTTGTTTGGCCTCCTCTTTCAGACATTGTCATTACTGTCATCCCTGTCAGCTGTCATTACTGTCACTTGTGTCACAGACATGCCTTTCTCCCCCCCACACTAAACCACTTCCAGGCTTATAAACATGGGCCCTCCAGCATGGGAGGCCCAGGGCCATAAGCAGGGAGGTAGGCTTGTTGTAGGTACGGCCGGTCTTAGCATGCCAGTGTCAGGGCGGGCTTCTGGGTCCCCAAGACAATGGAGACCCAGACTGCCGGGCACCCTCTGCAGAAGGCAGGTGACATCAGGTAGTCCCTGCCCTGACACCTCACATCAGAGCCCCCCCCCTGCCATCCGGACGGATGTGGAGCAGAGGGCCTTGCCCTCAGGTCAATTTTGGCCTATAACCAGGGAGGGCAAGGTAGCCCCCCCCCCCTCATTTGTGTGCCTCCTCTCGCCAGGCACCCACAGAGCTGGACCTCCTGACCCCAGCTACTGTTCTCCTCCCTCCCACCCCATCAAACTAGGCTAAACTACCCAATAAGGGCGCAGACACTATAATATAGATGGTTATAAAAAAATACTGTAAGGGAAAATCTAAAGAACCTAATAAAATACTTACAGCCTACGAAAAAGGGAAAAATAATATAGCAACCTAGCTCGAAAGGGCAAAATGGAGCTCAACGCGTTCAAGGAACCGGAAATTCAGGTATAAAATCCCGTGCTCAAAGAACCATCCACTGAGGAGAAACAAAAATCAATAAACGCCTCAAAAAGGGCACAAACACAAGTGGACCGCGAGCAAAGGGAATGACTAAAAGAGGCCCAAAAAGTGAAAGAAGGGCTCTTGCCAGACGGGGGAAGGCCAGGAGGCCCCCTCCTTCAACTTAAGGACATGGAAGGGAAAATTGCCCAAAACCAATTAAGGTTTGATGGAAGTGGAAGCTTGAGAACCCACCTCTGAGGATGTAAAACAATAGCGTCTCAAAGGGTCCACATCAGAAGTGGATCAGTGAGCAAAAGGATGCCTAGACACAGTGGAAAGGCTCATACGCCGTACCACCAATGATACAAGGGAGGGTCATGCGCCACACCAAATAAACTGAAAAAATGTGTAAGCTCCAGCAATCCACCTCCGAGGATAAATAATAAAATACGCCCCCCAGGGGGCAATATCACAAGTGGGTCGGGTCAACAGAGCGATAAGGTATGCAAATGCTGCAAAGCGCACAACAATGTATAAGAAGGCATATACCGCTCCAACCTTGCAGGAAGGATACATTATGAAGTAAAGTATAACGTTTCTGAAGAAAAATCCGGACAATGCTCACACGCCGAATCCACCCAACGTCTCAAGCTTTTTAACTTGAAAGGCGGCAGGGACAGCCTCCAGAGGACCCTACGTGGAAGTAGGGCACCTGCTCACCCGATACCTCGGTTCCCCAAAACATATATTTGTGTTATTTTCTTATGATGTTGTTTATGGTTGGTTTTCTTTCCCATGGCTTGTATGACAAAGCGTGTGGCCAAAGTTTTTCCCGCCTCACAACTCGTTTGGCCCCCGCCTTTCAGACATTGTCATTACGGTCATCCCTGTCAGCTGTCATTACTGTCACAGGCATGTCTGTCTCCCACACACTAAACCACTTCTCGGCTTATACAAATTGTATTCTCAGCCAGCCAAGAGCACACAGATTGCTGCTGCTCTTGCAGCCAGAGCCTTCCTGGTTCCCGCTTAGAAAAATGACAATGAGGGACAAGACGAAGTCGGACGCTCCATGGGGAGGGAGGAGTGGGTTGGGTTGGAGCGGGGAGTCTTGCAGAAACGTTCCCGTTATCCGAAGAAAATGCCCACCGTAACCGCTACAAGACAAAAGCACGCGGCAGCCTTCCTGCTGCTCCTGCATCCAGATCCTCCGAGTTTCAGCACGGCTCCATCTGGTGTTAAAATGCCCACCTTCTTAACCTCTGCAACTGCAAGCCAAAGGCACTCAGATTCCGGTTGCACTCGCACCGGTAGCCAGAGCCTTCCCCCTCACTAAAATTGCTCCAGAAAATCACAATGACGACATCGGAAGTCACGTGAAGAAGAGTAGGCGGGCCGTTGCTATGGTCCGTTTCTCAGATGAGAACTAGACACTACCTAATAGTTAACAAATATGGCGGCCATCTTGGAATTATGTATTTTTGAACATTCAATACTGACAGGTTAGCGAGCCCGATATCTTTAGACATGTACTTTTAGGAAGCTATGCGTATGATAATGTCACTTCTTTACATGCGTACTTGGTAGCATATTTAAATCTAAAAAAAAAAAAAAAAATCTATGTTATGTGCACAGAGGTTTATACGAACTTTAGTAGTATAAATATTACACGATTACATGTTTATTTAATTCTGAGAATGATCCGATATCTTATTCACAGGGATACTTCACGTTAGTCGCACAACCCATCAGACCTGCTTACACAGAGTTGTGCGAGTTTCTGTGGAACCATAGAGCGTAGTCTTCCTTCTCTTTCTTATGGCGTTCTGCTTCTCCGATTACCGTGCATCACGCAGCGAGTTGGTGGAACGACGCCTACTGTTCGTGGCTCCAAATCTGTGTATTCGTTTTTCCCGTAAACTTGTCTGGCGCGATATGCTGTATGGCCAAATGCAAGCGCAGTGACTAGAACGTAACTAATGCTAGGAAACAGAAGCCAAGCCAGCCAGTGGCAGTAAAGTGTGACCGCACAGGTATTTTTATATGTGCGTTGAATCAGTTTGCCACAAGCAAACATGTTTTTACATCATTGCATTTAAGTAGTTAAATGTATTGGCGGGTGCCCCAGCTTCGTCCCCTTAGCCTTTACATTACATTTATAAAGGGCAAACTATGGGCCCATAGGCATAAAGGCGCTAACAAAAAAATACAAGACATAAAAACAAAGAGGGACTGGCCACCAGGGGGCGTACAGATGGGTCTCGTCTCCGTGTGAGCTCCGCGACTCATGGTCCCTAAACTGGCTTGAGCCGTCACCTTGGGACCCCCCACCCCCCGAGATCCAAACTCGCTGTGGTGTCGTCTGAAATTCCCCCCCCCCCCACCCCACCCCAGGAAAAATACGAACAAAATCGGACCCCAGAAACCCCCAAAACTTGTCCCGGAGACAAGCGACGTATGGAGGAGTTCCGGGCCTCCTCTGCGCACGTAGAGGCCGGCGCAGTCACCGCAGGAGGATCCCGGGCCTGGGAAACAGAGGGAACCCATAAACACCTCGTCCCCTTACCCCGGGAAGGTCTCCAACACCCATGGCGCTGCACCGCAAGTAACAGAGGAGCCTCTGGTGCCGCAATAAAAACACCCGCTACGAGAGACGCTGAAGGAGGCACAAATCCTTCTCCCCACTAACGAACGGTAGGAGACTGCTCCCTCCTCACCATCTACAAGGCCGCGCATGGAGGATAACCCCACCACGGTGTTGAGGATTCCCCAGCACCTTCTACCACGGACCGCACAACGCTTCATCAGGACTTCCCCCCCACCTCCCCAGCCAAAGATAGTGCGAGGCGCGGGTGATCTGCCTGCACAGGATTCAGCCTAACGCAAACCTGCTTTCCACACCTGATACACCCCGGAGCTACCCGTTGAGGGCTGCATGAACACGGCCCAAATGCCCCCGCTTCCTTGGTCCTCCGAGTGCTACGCTTGAAGCGTGTGGGGCCTTACAAACACAGGGCCCTGCACACGTGGAATCCCAACACGCACCCACTCGGTGCCTTTGCTGAACCCCCTGCACTCTCCACAGCAATCTGGCAAGATCCGAAATGGGGCGCATGCCCTGAAGAACCCCAACACCTAAGAACCGGTGTACAAATGAAATAGAGGGCACATAAAGTAAAAAGGAACGGTCGAAGACGGTGCATTAGGAAAAGGGGCAGGGAAAGGAGAAGAAGAATCTTTGAAGGACATAGTGGACAAACCCACATATATCCAGGCTTGTAGCCCCCCACCTAATTACAACAAACAACGCGCAAGTATCCCGCAGCGGACACCCAATGAATACCCTGCCACCCCCAGCCAAGCCTGAACTTTGAAAAGCTTCAGGCCCCTCTGCTGGTGAAACCACCACCGCACACATTAAATTAAAGCCTCCCGCAAGAGGGATAGTTGTCGTACTTGGGAGAGGGGCTCAGGGACGCTCCTCCCACCCCCTCACCCAAACCTTTGCCCCTGGACTATACTAAAACACGTGCACCCAGAGGAGAGAATACTTCACCTTGCCATTGCACCCCATAAGCATCAATCGATATTACTTTGACACAAGGTCCCCCACCAAACGTGGGGCCTGAAGCCACTGATTCCGAACACTTGAACCCCATAGAGACTGAGAGCCACAATTAAGACCACCCCCCACCCACCGTACACCCGCAACGCCATCTGAAGAGCTCCTGGAGACCTACTATGCGCACTCCTGGTTCAACGCCAGGGGCCTCATGAGCCCGTCTCCCAACACGCAGTAATCTGATCACGACGACGAACAGCATACTACAGAGGGTTGGGCCCCCAACTCTGGAGCGTGTGCCTCCTCTGCCGTGTTCCCCATCCCTGTACCGGACACCTCCAGTGCTACCACAGGAGCTTCATAGACCTCATGGACTTATGAGAAATTAGCCACATTCACCTACACCCCGATGCCCACGAAGAATCTTGATTCTAACATGGCGAATAGAGATAGCCCGAAGAGTGAAGCAGCGGCCACCAAAGGAGACATCGTCTCCCTACTAGGTGAAATAATAAACATGGGTGCCAGTATTGGCTCAAAAATAGACAAAATCACACAACGTCTAGACACCATGGAAAAAAGACTGGAAGGTGTTGAAAATAACCAAGCGTCCATAGACACCCTGGAAGCACAGCTTGACCACTGGATAACGGAATTGGAACAAGGGGAAGAAAACTTCAAACTAAAGCTCGAAGACTTAGAAAACAGGGAAAGATGAAACAACCTGAGAATTTTCAGCATTCCAGAACGGGAGGGGTAGACAGAGCGACTTGAGGAATACCCTACATGACAGTATCAAACTCCTGGTCGCTGATGATGCGATCGACGAACCCAAAACGGAGTGGATACATACGAGCTGGAGGAGCTCCAAGCGGACCGAGATCTGTACTTGCACGGTTCCATCGCTTCCAGGACAAGACCAGGATTCTCGAAAAGGCGAGAGCTAGCGATTCAATCACTCTAGGAGGTACCCAAATCTCAATATATCAAGACTTATTGTCCATGACGCTTGCACTCCGACGGATGTGTGGACCTCTTACCAAACACTTGAAGGAAAAGGGTATAAGGTACAGGTGGGGCTACCCCGTCTCCCTCTCCCTCGAATACAATGACAGAATCAAGTTAAGCTCAGAAAAGGAAATCAGGGTGTGAATTGCAGACCTCCTTGGGCCTGGTGCTGAAGATAATAATCAAGAGGGTCCACGACGGGGAGAAACAGGATGGCAAACACAGGGCCCCAGAAGGAAACGAGTGAAAGGCTCGAGGAAATTCTGCAGAGGTAACAACCCTCCCGGGGGAGAGAACAGATAATCCCCGGCTTTGGTAAGAACACCATTATTCCATTACATATGTTAATGACCTGAATAGAGAAAGAAATACAGGTTTAAGATAAAGATGGGTCATGGACATGAGGGGGGTGGGGGGGTTCTGAAATGGGGCTCAATCAAGACAGATGTTATGATAAGTAAAGGGATGTGAAGTAACGGTCCCCACAGGTGGTTCGATGCAGGGCCAGAGTCTTCATCGTGGCTCGGTCGAACGCCACCAAATTGGGGAGGAGGGAGTGGGCGAACAAGAAGTGGGACAAGGTTGTGGTAATATTGACGATAATTCAGATCATCCAAGACATGGTGGGACTTTACGTACATGGCACTTACCAGGTATGGGTCACAAATCTGCGCCAAATAAACTTCAAATATAGCCCCGAATGAAGAGCCGAAGGGGAAAACTCCCTTAGGATAGGGACCCTCAATGTAAAAGGTCTAAATTCGCCAACCAAAAGGTCACTGGTAGCCAGGGTATTCCTGAGATCTCAAATTGACATTCTTTGCCTACAAGAGACAAAGTTTGCTAAAGGGGAAGAACAATGTATTATTGGGAGAAAGGGAGGAATGGAGTACTGGGGATCCGGCCCACTCAGGAAGGGAGGTGTGGGCATCTTGATTAAGAAGGGAATTAACTTTGAAATAGACAAAACATGGTCCGATGCAAGTGGGTGTGCCCTTCTGATTACTGGGAACATTGCACAAGGTGAAAGTAACGATAGCAGTGATATATGCCCCTAACACTGGACAGGTCAAGTTCCTAGAGAAGACAATACCTAAAAGAATGCTGGAAGCCAAAGGTCACATCATTCTAGGAGGTGAATTCAACCAATGGGCAGACCCAACCATAGACTGGAAACAAGGCAATCCCGAAATGAGAAACCAAACCAGAATCGATCGCACTGAATTACTTGATATAATGGAGATGTATGATTTAAAAGATGTGTGTAGAATCAAACATCCTAACGAAAGGGGGTATACATTCTACTCCAATCTGCACAAAACATTTAGCCGAATTGACTATATATACCTCACTAATAATCTCCTACAAAATACCACTACACTTTCAGAAATCATACCTGTGACATGGTCAGACCACGAGATGGTCATGGTAGACGTAGAGTGGATAGACCTACCCAACTCTGGAGGGAAGTGGCGATGTAATGCAAGTCTATGGAAAGACGTGGTCTTTAAGACTGAAATGGAGTCTGAAATTAGTGAATACTTCAAAACTAATGACAACGGCCAGGTGTCCAAACAAATCATATGGGAAGCGGGCAAAGCCACTTGGGAGAGGGGTTCTCATATGGGAAGGGTCTTCCAAAAAAAGACAACGAAAGATCATAGAACATAGACTCAGATCTGAAATATCCCAAATGGAGAACGACATAAGGAGAAACCCACACATAGACCAAGATAAAATAAATGCATCGCAGCGCAAAAGGGAGGAGCTAAGACTATTGGAACACGAACAAATAGTGTGCAAGCTTGGACTCCTCAAACTTTTTACGAAAAAGGGGATAAAGCGGATGCCCTACTCGCAGCTAGGCTCAGAGAGCAAAGAGTGGAGAGTGGTAGAGATGATTGAGAAAATCCCTCGATAACACGCATCCCCCATACCATCCCCGAGAGTTTTGCCAAATTTTATGAAAGACTATACATCTCTGAAGTGAGTCCTGAGAGAACGAATACAGATCGCTACCTATCCTCGATTGAGATGCCTAAAATATTACGCCCAGAAGCCGAACTCCTGGAGTCTCCCATAACGGAAACTGAGGTCCAAGACGCAATTAAAAGACTTACTATGGGTAAATCCCCTGGAGAAGACGGCTATACAGCCGGGTTCTACAAAACCTTCAGTACACAGCTTACGCCGTTCATGGCAGAACAATTCAACGAGATAATTGAAACGGGACAAGTCCCTGACTCCTTCACAAGAGCGCTAATAACTGATACCCAAAGAAGGGAGAAACCCTAAACACTGTGCATCAACCGCCACATCTCCCTGCTTAACCTCGATGTCAAAATCTATACCAGGGTACTAGCCGCTCAATTGGAGGTACTGATACCTCACCTCATACATAACAATCAAGTCGGATTCATATTGGGTAGACAAGGGGCGGACACCATGCGCAAAACACTGCACCTTGTCCATTCTGCCCACACTCTACCTGGCGACCCCGCCCTACTGTCAATATACGCAGAAAAAGCCTTCGACAGAGTGGAGTGGGAATTCCTGAGGGCGGTGCTGAGTAAAGTGGGGATAGGGCCAAAATCGGATGGGAATTTTCTAATTTCGTATACACATCCTCCAAGGCTTCAATTTTTGTTAATGGGGAATATTCCAGATGGTTCGAATTGGGTTGTGGAACCAGACAAGGATGCCCCCTTTCTGCTATCCTATTTGCGCTTTCCCTAGAACCCCTGGCCCATAATATGAGGACTGACCCCGAGATAGAAGGTATGCGGCTGGGTACAACAGAATACAAGATAGCACTCTATGCAGATGACATACTGCTGCATATAACCAACCCCTCTGCATCTATCCCCCGTGCACTAAACTTGCTAGAGGAATATGGGCATCTCTCAGGATTCAAGGTGAATAAGTGCAAATCAATACTGTTCCCCTTACGGGGAACGAAAGAGGAGAATTAATCTAAATTTCTACCCTTGGGCCTCAAGCTCGAACAGTCAACACTGAAGTATCTTGGTATACACATCACCAAAACTCTGGTGGATCTATATGAGGCCAACTTCCCTCCCCTTCTCCAGAGCTTCTCGGCTCACCTAAAAAGGTGGGACAAGCACACGATCTCATGGTTGGGACGGATCAATGCCATTAAAATGGTATGTCTTCCCCGGTTCCTGTACCCCTTTCAGATGCTACCCGTTGAGATACCAAATGGATTTTTTCAGAAGGCCAGGAGAGTGATGATGAGGTTCCACTTGCAGGGGAAGACGGCGAGGATTGCGTATAACATACTAACACTCCCCAAAGACAAAGGAGGAGAAGGCCTTCCCGATCTACGGTCGTATTATAAAGCTTCCCAATTACACATCCTCATACCACACTTACGTGATCAAAAACATATTCAATGGGGCCACATGGATAACCACTACTTCTCCCCGGCCACAGTATCAGAATGGTGGATCCCACACAAAAGAATTAAACGCAAAATCAGAGACCACCCAATATTAAGTACCATCTGGAACATATGGCAACCAGGTAAAGAGATGCAGAGGATCACCACTTGGCCATCCCCACTCAGCCATCTCTGGTCTCCCGGTATCAACGACCACATACCCAACGTAGGAAGATTCCAGTCATGGTATGAGGCGGGCCTGGAACGGGTGGGCCAGTTACAAAGAAAGGACACATTCATCCCAATACCCGAATTAACTGAAGCCCTAGGAATAGGCCCTCTATCCAGCTTCCAATACATACAAATAAAAGGTGTCCTAGCAAAACCCGAATGGAAATCCAAGTTGGCAAGGGAACTTACCCCGTTCGAAAGACTCGTAGACTCCAAGTCCGAGATGAAGGGTCCGATATCTGTAATGTACAAAGAGCTGATTGAGGCCGGAGCTGGCTCCACAGAACAACTTAGGAAGAGGTGGGAGAAAGATATTGGAGGCGAGTTAAACCCCGAACAATGGGAAACAATGTGTAAAGCTACATCCAAAACATCCATATCGAGCCAATATAAATTACATGCCATTAAACTCCTACACAGGTGGCAATACGACCCGCTCAGACTGTCATAAATGTTCCAGACAACAAGCCCAAGATGTTGGAGGGACTGTGGCGAAGTCGCTGACTATTGGCATATGTGGTGGTCCTGCTCATACAAAAAGGTGTTTTGGGAGGAGGTCCTGGGATGGATAAAAGAAATTGATGGCATACAAAGGGGCATTGACCCCCTACTAATTCTGTTCGGCCTGGAAAAGGAAGAGGACGACTGGATTAGACTAAAAAGGACTGGTCCCACACCTACTGCTGGCGGCCCGCGCACTGCTGGTAATAAAATGGAAATCCATGGGGGGGTACGGTTTTTTTGTTACCCATTACGCCTAAGAAACGGAGAATTAGATGAAGACGATCTAAAGTATAAAAAAGACCAAGACTCTGCTCTTTTGGTGTAACCATGTGCTAATATGCAGATATGATGCAATGTATATTATTTCTCTTTCTTTGTCGTCTAAAATTTAATAAAACCAAATTTAAAAAAAAAAAAAAAACAAAGAAGAGTGCACCAATGCTAACCTAAACCAATCCTATCTAGGATGGTCACAGTGAACAAGCTACTGGCAATACAAATCCTAAACAGTGCTACCCGAGATCCTGCTTAAAAGAAGAGAAAGGTTTTAAGTTCTTTCTTGAAGACGGCCAGAATTTTTGGTTCAAGCAGATAGTCTGGAAGTAAGTTCCACAGTATGGGGGCTTTGCCCCCTCCACTATGCAGGAGGGTAAGCTGGGAACATGCATTGCAGGAGATGTCCCAAGTCAAAAATGAAGATCTTCCTGGAATCATTCTTGAGTCATCCGGTGACTCCATCCTAGAGTCATCCATGGCTAGTTCAGGGAGATCATCCAAAACCATCCGTATGTGTATAGGCTGAAATATTCAAATGAGATGACTCTAGAGTTATCACAGAAACTACTCCAAGAGGAGTTCTGATTACTTCCAGTGATGATCTTGTATTACTCCAGGATGACCCCCATGACAACTTCAGGGATGGGTGGGGATTACTCCAGGATAACCCTGTGACAACTTTAGGATGGGTTTGAAATTGTGAACGATTATTGCAGACAACTTCAGGAGGATGTTGATTTCAAACGATTTAGGAAAAGGGTTTTGATTCCTTTGTGTGTAAGATGGGAGGTATTACTTTAGGATTAGACTTATGGATAGTGTACTGGAAAACATGGAATTTGCAGCCGTTACTTGCCATCTTTACTAGAGCACTCAAATGTCATTAACTAAGGTTTGCTGATTTAGTATACAAAATTAAAAATCCACCCCACGTCACGAACCAACCTCTAAACTCCTTCATTTCATATCTCACCTCTAGCTAACATGGCATCACACCCAATAAACTCCCACAATTACAAATCACTGCACTAAAATAAACACTTTCAGTGACCTAAACAGAAGGTCTACCTGCATGACAAGACTGTCGATCACTTCACCCAATATCACTATGAGCAGCTAGCAATTAGTTCAACCATTCACCACACCCAAGAAAACATTAGCTGAGCCCCAATAGCACAAAAACATGTACCATTTACAAGTTGGCACCAACCTACAAATTCACCAGATCAACTATAATAGTTCTACACACAAGATCACGTGCATCTTCAGTTTCATAGAGCAGCATGTGAGCTACAATTACATTGTAGATTAGTAGCAGGGGCTGACGTAGCAACCAAACTCGGTTGTGGGGATGTTCCAATTCCATTGTTTTTTTTTTTAAACCGTAATCTGAAAGATTGCACAGGTGTGTGGTAACGTGTAGGTGTCCCTTCATGGTCCAAACAGGCATGACCGTCATACTGTAACAAGAACACACGGTTAAGAAGACGTGGTGATAGAGTTGAGCTTATCAAATTAGATCTGTCCGACAAAACATTTGTAGCAGACAATTGACAGATTACCTTACTTTAGTCCAATATTTTGCAGTTGTTGCACAACTACATCTCTGGGAACTGCAACATTACACATACATCTACCAATTTAATGCGGTCTATCAATTTTCCAGGTGAAGTAATATGCAGGTTCTGAGGAAGGAATGAAGAACACTAGCCATCCCTGCCAAAGAAGTTTTTCCAGCTTTTGTGAACAGCCATTAATACATTTTGGAATAGTCCGTTTTTCACCAATCAGCTTTTACAATATAATTCTCTTGTTTTTTTCACTGCATCTTCTTTTTCCAGATTCCACCAGTAGCTGCTTTTTCTCCTCTACCTTTCTTTTTAATGCCTCAATTATAGCTTTTTGTTATTTCATCAAATGTTTCCTGGGTCTTAATACTGTTTCTTGGCTGCGGGTATGAAAAAGGCAAGTTGAAACTTCATAATGTGACTACCAATACAACAAACATTTTGCCTGAGCTGTACACTGCGGTGACTCCCCATAAGCGTGACTCTATCCGCCCCCTTGGAGTTTGCTTATTCTTGCTCTCCTTGGCGCTTTCCCTCCCTCCCCATGCAGCTACTACCCACAACTCAGTGTAGCTGCACACATAAAAATGTGTATGGGTACATACCGTTGGGAGTGCGCCGTGGCCACTATAATTTATAAATAGTGCCACGCTGCATCACCAATTCCACAAGGTCTATGCGTAAAGACCTTGAATAAATAGGACAGAAAATGGATTGGCATTTGCAAATTGCGCCCTACCTTGGAAATCCTAGATTAGTTCCCCAACCCGAGGACTACATTTTCAGGATTGCATCTAAGGCGTAAAAAACAAACAAAAAAAAAAGATAATTTAGGAATTTTGATTTGGGGAACCAATCCACGATATCCAAACACCACTAAAGACTTAGCACAACGCGCCAGCCATTGACAGGTCTCTCGGGACTCAACCCTTTAATCATCAAGTACTATTAGAAAATTGTTTCAAGATCTTTTCACAATCAACTTCCAAACCTGGTCACCATACCAAATGTTCAATTTCAAAGCCTTGAAGAAGGCTAAGGTCGAAACATGTGTCGGCTGACTTTATGGGAATAAATTCACCTACAAATTAATACCCCGATGATATTGTTTTACTTTCATTCTAAAAGACTGTATACCTAACTTTAAAGAGGTAGAGTGCGATTCGCCGATAGCAATCCATTCTCTGTCCTAGCTGCATACTCTGACCTGGACTACGGTCCCCGAAGACATTCAACCCATAGCGCTTTGTCAATAACATAAGTGAAATCAGTAGACCATCTATAGTTACTCTAGAGGAAAGAGATGCTGTAAATGAGGTGGGCATTGTGTAGCATTCCATCTGTATGTGTGAAAAAGGGGAACGACTCCACATAGGGATGTCAGATGTACCCTCCTCCCCCAAAATTCAAATGGATGAAAAAAAAAAACCACATTGCTTACCCAAATAGAAAAGCATGACTCCTTGAAATCCTTTTCTTCACGTATTTCTCTTCTACTTTCATCGATACCCTCTATCTGCAATTTCCAATTAACGTCACCAGGAACTGCAAAGGCTCAAATTCCCCATCCTTTCAAATGCACAGAGAATTGTCTGAATCAAAGAGTGCCATGATGATTTGAGTTATTGTCTAGAAGAAGAAATAAAATATGTAAATTTAGTGTGTGCCAAGTGTTTGTGAACCAGGTCTGTACACAACCATTAATTTATAGTGGGCTTGCTATGGATGTTCCTGCATGATATGTCCCGATTTATGAGTGAAGCGTCTCTTGGGGCTTGGTTAACTTCCTCCAAGACTTCCACCCATTGTGGCTTTAACTAGTTGCATCGGTTCGCAAATTTAGAGGTGTGTGTTCTGGAGAGGCAATGCGTTCTTAACTGCAGAGCTCTTGTACCTAAAATGCTGCAGTCATTTTGTGTGCGTCTTTTAAAAGACAAACACATGTTTCAGTTTCTTAAATGTAAATATCAACCATAGAGAGCCCCACCTTGCAGACAGCAACATATACAAAAAATAGGAGGGTATGCAGTGACAGAACCCATGACCAAAGTGATCTTTACTGGGTAACAAAAAGTAAATATTACACCTTAGCAGGAAGGCCTTTGCTAATATGAGCCAGGCACTATCCTCGAGAAGGGTCACAAGTCCCCCCCCCCTCCCATAAGCATCACTAATGTGCACTACAGCTGAAATAGTGCAGCGCTCATAGCAGTGGAAAAATCCTGCAAAAAAAGTAATACCAAGCCATGGGTAAACTTTACAGAGGCATGGTTTCTCAGACATGCACCACAGCTGGATACATGTAGATAACCTATTACGTAGAGGGTCGGGTGCACCTATCTGATGAAGGCATGGACTATTTGTGTGGGGGCATTGGAGCAGCAACAACATTAGAGCCAGAGAAGGTCAGCCAGTAGGAGCATGTATCCCCTTCTTGGCAACGGTTTGAAAGCAATCAGCCTAACCCGTATAACAGTCATTGTGTGGAACTGGGAAGTAGTCGCCCCACCCACGAAAAGGGGGGGGTCTGTATGCTGAACAGCTTGGGCGTCTTATGGCAGATGCCTTCAAACTGGGGGGCCCAAAGGATGCCAGTTGGTGGGGGGCTTGGATTATGGTGACTTTTTAATAGAAAATATAAGAATTTATGGTGGGGGCAGAAATTATTTTATTCAAGGGGGGGCACTCCGCATAAAAAGGCTTTAAGACCACTGCCTGAAGGGAATAAAGTGACCTCCCACTTTCAAATAGCAAAGCAAATCACAGCACTCCTTTCACGCCCAGGTCAGAAAATTCCCGCTACCGCGCCAGTCCTGATACACAAGGCTGCTGAAAAATCCAGACAAGCAAGAAAATAGCTCAACATCATCTAACAAGAATGAACTGGTCCCACCCTTAGATAAAAAAGAAAAACCATAAAAAGCATTCACCCCAGATCATCATAAACGATGATCAAAAAAGATATTTTCAAAATTAATGACAGGGATCACTATCCCTAGTTTGCCTGTAAACATTATTGAATGCTTCCTATCTTCAATTAACTGCTGAGGTCAAGTGGTTGGAAAGAAAACCAAACAAACCGCATTGAAGGGGCAATAAAATCCCTCCGGGAACCTCATCAACCTATATAGAGAATGTGACATAGGTATAACTAGAACATGCAGTAATCCAGAGTCCCTGAAACCTACATTTGTATATATTAAATCATGTAGCAATTTCCCCAAAGTGTTGAACAAACTAAACGTAGATGAGTAGAGCATGAGTCATGAGGGGAATTATAACACGGTCCCCTGCGCATAAAGGCTGGCACAACTAGCCCTACCATGAACCGAAAAGGCAATGGAAAATGGGGGTGAACAAGCCATCTATGTGCCATTTAAAATAAATGGCGTAAAAAGCTCTGCCTCGCGGGTATAGCATTGAACTTGAACTTCAGTACCGGCCCTGTACACTTTTCACATTACACAAATCTCAACAATGTTCCCCAGCTTGAAACGGGGAAGGGGGGGGGGGAGCGTTGAAACTCTCCTTTAATGCAAATTCAGTTGCTGGACAATTAATGGATGCCACTTTTTTTTTAGTTGGTTGGTGTTCAATGGCTTAAGTGAAAGCAATGATCAGGTAGCAAGCATTGCTAAGAGAAATAAATCGAATGGGGGGCATCTGTCCACTGTTGGTTAGAGGAGTCTTTTTCTCTCCCTTCTTCATGAGAGCTTGGTTGGCCAATATCTGCAACCATTCCCTGCGCGCCGAATCACAACAGCAAATCTAAGCCCAAAGCACCATGTGCCACCAGAAGGAGGAACGCAGGAATCAAAGAACTCAATCATCAGGGCGTTTCACCCATCCCCTGCCTGAGACTACACCTGGCGGTGTGTGCAGCACACCCTGTACCAAACAGCGGCTCAAACAGTCTGCCACACACTTCAAAACTTAGCCAGCCTTCATGCTAGCCAAACAAAACGTTATCACTCGGCACCCTGTTTCAGAATTAAGCAATATTAAAGATGCTGCGAAAGGCACACACGCTTCGCACAAGCCACACATCAACAATCCCCACACAAGGGAAATCTATGCCAGCGGGTGTGTGCACTGGCATGCAGCTGTCTGGGCAACTTATAGAAAATTACAAGCATTGTGCCCTCTATATACAAGAGACACATTCTCACAGGGGCTATGCGACACTCAGCTCTCTAGATAAGCTGCGTATCGTGCCTTTTTACGCATGCAATTATGGCCAATACAGAGGATTACATTTCCTACTGCGTACCATGTACGCGTTATTTATTCATTAAAAAAATATATACCTTTCACCACTAGATGGCACTGTAGTGTTTCTTTTGTCAGCAGCATAGCAAGCTGCATCCTCACGCACATGAGTAGAAACACAGATGTACTTCTGTGAAACTTGATTTTGTAAAATATTTTAGTTGGTTTCTGCTTCTCAAGTCAAGGGTCACAGTTCCTTCTACCCTGCCGCACTCCACGCACAGGAGCTCTCTGCATGTGACAGCTGCACTCACTATGCATCAGCCTGCCCTGCTCTGTAGAGAGGAGCTCCCTGCAATATGCCCTGCATACAGCCCGTGGGCAGGAGCACCTTGCACTATGTAGCACCTACGCCCCACGGATATGCGCTCTTGCATTAGACTGCCTTGCTCTGTAGACAGGAGCTCTCTCAACTATCTAGCGCCTACAACCCAAGGACAGGAGCTCATACATTAGACTGCTCTTTGTGGGCCTGAGCTTTGTGCATTAGCCGGTTCCATTAGACTGCATACCTCTAGAGACAGAAACTCTCTGCACCATGTAGTGCCTACACCAAATTGGACAGGAACTGCTGCGTTAGACTACTCAGTTTAGTCCTGAGCTTTGTGCATTCAACTTCCCTGCTCTAAAGCAGGAGCTCCCTGCATTATGTAGCGCCTACACCCCATGGGCTGGAGCTCTTGCACTAGGCTTCTCTATATGGGCCCGAGCGTTGGGCATTACACCATTCTGTTCTATAGAAAGGAGCTCTCTTCACTAGACTGCCCCTGCCCTGTACCCAGGAGCTCAACCCACACTTCTTTTCAAATGCAACACGATAACATTTCCTGCCAACGTGCTGCATTTGAAAATAACTATTCTTTTGAATTCGGCGCGAGGGAGTTTAGAAGTGGCTGCAAAGTCAGCCACGTCCAAAGATCCCTCGTGCCAAATCGACAGCATCAGAAAGGCTTCTGCGCCAAAAGGGGCGCACCGAACTGGCCGCTGCGACGAAGCGGTCGCAGCAAACAGGCCTGCGCCGAATCGGCGGCACCAAAAAGGGGTGTACCGTAGCAAGCGAGCAACACAATAAAGCATGCACCCTTACATACCCTAAGCAATGTCCATCGCGTTGTTTGTAACCCCTTGTCTCTGACTAATTTACGCTTTTTTTTCTGTCCCCTTCATATTTGGCTTCCTATTCAGCCCCCCACAACCTTGCAACCATTGAAGTTATTAGCGCCTCCAAAATGTTGTTGCTCTATTTCAGTTTCATTCAAAAGACTTCACTCTGGGCAATGTCCACATGCTGGCACTGCCCATCCATTCCCACCCACCGTTTATCACAGACACAAACTGGAAATGTACTTGAAAGCAATAGATGACATTTCCTAAATTTGCGGCTTGACTTGAAAATCAAACTTCTTAGAACACGTTTACTATCCTTTATGTTTGTGTTACATGGCTACGGTTCCTCAAATGGATTTTATGATTTGGTGGTAGGGTGACAACATTTTCAAGATATAAAACACAGGGCAGGCCACCAACATAAAAGTAGCACTGCAATTTGACAGTGGCTGTCATGACAGAACTTTAGCAGTTGGGTGAGGAATAAAACACATTTCGCTGGATGTAAACTCTGCTGATTTGTAGTGACAAGCATGTTAAAAACAAAGTAACTTTTGCTTTGATTGCTATAAAATCAATTCAAGCAGCCTCTGTGGCACAATCAGTTAATTCATGTGATAGGTGTTCTAGCTCACAATGGGACGCAAGAGACTTAGTTTAAGTGTTCATTTTAATGTAAAACCACCAAGCTATTCTAATGTTTATTTAATTTTGAACTGTTATGTGGACTTGTTGGTAAATGAGCATTGTGCATCGAGATGTGAAGATTGACTCTTCCAGCAGCGACAGCTGGGATGCTGCCAGTGGTCACCCCCACCAAAACCAGTATAGGGCTTTTAAACAAGAATGAAAACAAGCATGTGGGGCAGATTGCCTAATTCCGGGACAGATTGCCTAATTCCGGGACGTCTGGTCACCCTACTTGGGGGGAGGGCACACCACAGCTGTATATGTGTTGGATACGTTTTACTCTCTTGCAGAGGAGAAAACTCATTTTGACTCTTGAAATTGCATTTACTCTCTATCTGAAAAAGCATGCGTAAAATACTCTTACCTCAAAATCTTATCTGGAGCACTGGCAACACTGCAATGCAATGTTCATAAGCAGACGACAAGAGTCAAATCTGGAGTATCGCTGGGTCCGTGCAACTCTTTCCTTCCCAGTAAAGCACCGGAATGATTTCGCTCCTACCCACTGAAGGTGCGGTCATGTTGTAGAGGCGCCGTACCGGACACATAGCAACGCCGCACACAAGGGCACAGCAAGCACGTGGATAATGGACCACTTTAAAGCAACCAGGGATTTTGCAAAGGTTTGTTTAGTAAATTAAGCATCTGCCGCCCACACATGCACTGTCCCCTAGGGACCAGGGAGGATAAGTGCTCATCCAAACTAGCAATCAAAATGTACGTTAACATATAGCAGTGCCAGCAAGATAGCAATTAGGTTTTTTGCCTTTTTTTAAAAAAAACATTTTCTTGATAACAAGATAGTAACTCTACAGGCAGTGGTCTTTTGGTCTTCAAACTTATTTGACCCCCAAGCCCTCCCTAAGAAAAAGTTACCTGGGTCGGGCCCCTCTATCCACATGGACTCCAAAATGTTTATCTGGTGTAGAATGGAGGTGTGGGTGCCAAACAACATTCTTTCAAAATCATTACTTGCAATAACTCAAATTAGAGGGCAAATATTTGCAAACGCAGCATTCTGATTTTTTTGCTACAGGGGATGTGACTAAAAGTAGTGTTGGGTATTTATTTCAAAGAGTAACGTAGGACATACTTAAGTACAAAAACTTGATTACTATCAATGCAGTCACTTGCAAGTTGGACAGTGGCCTACTGGAGAGCTAGTGTGAAGGGTGGGTCTGCCTTTCAGCAGCCAGCCATCACTATTGGGTTAAATTTTTGCAAAAACCTGTGGTTGGCTTCCTTCCAGCTTTGACCGGTATTTAGTTTTATGGGCTGCAAAAGTTGAAAATCCAATCTTGCAAAGGTACGAGGTATTGAAAGGTAACAGTACATTGACTGCATTTGGATAAAAGGAAGAAACTGCATTTTGCCAAAATCCACCAAGGTCAATTTTTTTAATTGACTCTCCAGTAGGCGGGCCCTACGTCCGATAGGAAAGGCTGAACCACTCAGTCATTGATGCTACAATTGTCCTCTGGAAAGTACTTTTGAGAGTGGTTCTGAGATGGTTTCCCATTAGTTCAGCAACACATGAAAAGATCATACTCCACCTCCTCAAAAGCATCTGCTAATAATGAAACGCGTCAGAATGCAGACATTAACCCTCCTCCTCCAAAGCTCCAACTACTTCTTAAATGCAGACATTTTTGCGTTCATAGCCAATGATGTGGTTTCTTTTCTATGTCTTGCAGGGATAGGTTTAGAAAATGTAACTTTTCAAAGAGGTCACCATAATAAGCTAACAGTACAAGCCAGTGTGAATCACACAGAGGCTCTTCTTTCGTCTGGTCTAAACCCAGGAGAAAGCGTCTCACTTTGTTCCAGAGTTCCTAAACACAATATAAAACCTTTCCCCCTGGAGAGCAACCTGACCTCCGTGTGAAACAAAGCATCATGTTCAGCTCCCATTTCTGCACATAATGTGGCAAACAGATGGGCTCTTGTGTGGTGCATCGTAATAAAATGCAAAATCTTTACAAAAAAAAGCCAGCACCTCAGAGAGCCCATTCCCCATATTGCGCACATGCAAAGCTTCCTGGGGATCACGCAGTGTGTGTGTCCACAATATATGTGAAGCTACTATCAACACTTTGGCTTTTAACCCAGTTCTAGCACCAGATATTAAAAGCACCATCACGCTTTAGGCAGTGGGAACTTAGCAAGTAGTTAACAATGTCAATGACTATAGATGCAGTTGCTCTGCCCTGAATTGGTTCACAAAATATTTCTCCAATATTTCAAGCACAATATCAATTCTGAACTGATAGAAGGGGACAGGTCAGTGATGCGGCAGAAAATTGTGGTGTCAGACAAAGCTACTTTTGCATTTCTCTGCTGCACCGTCACCAAGCATTACCCGGTTGACAGTAAAAAGTGTCGGCAGAATTACTCTCAGCACCTGTAGAGGGCTTCCCCCCCCCCAGATAATGTGGCAAGAAGCTTCCAAAGCATTTGCAGGTACTGAGGCCACGATTTAACAGTGTATTTTGCTCGTGTATGCCTTGTAGCTGCCGTACAAACCAATCCATGGTCTTTTTTGCTAAGGTTGCTAACGTAGCGCCACAAACCACACACTGCAGCTTAACTTATCAGTATCTGTGATCCATGTGAACCCAAAAGAGACATATTTCCGTGTTTTTGTATTTCTCGTGTCAGTTTCCACCTCTCCTTCCGCTTTTCGTTTGAGATTCCTACCATCTTTGGGCACTAGGAAACCATCCAGTTCTATGGGTTATTTCTGCATTTTAAAGCCCGAACACAAAAAAAAAGACTGATTTTTTTTCCCAGCCGTTTTTGTATTGACTTTAAAGTGCGGAATTCACGTACTGCCCCCCCTCCTTCCCCACACACTCATTAAATCGTCAATCAGGGGGGGGGGGGAGACCCCCGAACTCCCAATTTCCCTCCCCCAACACACGCATCTTACCCACATGCGCACACAGTCCAAAACACACCTCTGCCTCCTGTAACGACTCTGCTGGGTCTCACAGCGCCTGTCGGCCCCTGCATGCACTCATGTGCGACAGGGGTTTGACAAGTATGATCGTTCGATTTAGAAAGACCGCTCTGAGCAGTCTTTCTAAATTGACACCCCCACCAAAAGATATTTTCTTCACTTAGTACCGATGATCCATCTAAAAGAGGAGCCCGACTCTGAAAACATTGCAAACCTCCCACGTTAATTTAGGTCACATTATTTTTTTTTTAAACCATTTAAACTTTTCGAAAATTAAAAACTCTTTAAAAGATTTAAAAACAAACACCACACAGGATTTAAAGCTAACCACATGAAAAGGCTGGGGGGAGCAGGGGAGCGAAAAAGAAAACCATGTGAACAGCTTGGGGAAAAACAAACTCAGCAGTAATGGGTCAGAAATGCTGCTTGGATTTTAAAAAAACACCACATCGATACAAGTCTCAGAAGACTCCCTGTTCAGATTGTGAAGTTCTAGCTTTAATTATTTGTTGAAGTGTGGTCCTGGACTAGGCCACAGGGTGGCGAAAACCACACCTGGATGGACATTGCACAGGGCAGATATAAACCTTCAGCACTTCTACTCAACCAATATTACATAGGGAGAAGAAATCCTTACTTGCCTGCGTGACTGGGTCAAGTGCTTCATTGGAATTTTCTTGCTAGGACACAGGTGGTTAGGTTGACACACCGACGCGTGGAGCGATGCTGCTGCAGTGAAAACAGTTAGTCAAGGATACATGGGTCTACCTGAGATTTCAAAAAATGTGCAGGGGTTAAAACCAGCTCTTGGGTGTTAGGCATCAGCTAGTAAGCAGGACGTAATGCTAGGAAACCAGGAGAGAGTACACAGTGCACTGTAAATGCAACTCCCACATGAGACGTGAACTTTCAGTTCCCCCCCCAAACTGGACATGAGAAAGGAACAGCCTCAAAAATAGGTTTGAAATCCCTGATTGCGACTTCTACTATACCTTTAAAATTACCCCACCATCATCCACAGCAAAATACAGTAGTTTTAAAAAGACATTCTTACCGTCGGAAACTCCTAATACAGAGGTCAGGATTTTTTATGGTGCCATTGCTGCTGGGGACTTTGCTGTCCAAGATGGGATGATTAAGCCAATGTGTGTTCCTGCAATTGAAAAAGTACAATTAAAAAGAATTTCAAATAACAAAAAAAATAGTAATAATAAAAAAAAAAATTGTACAAACGTACCAGATTGACTGTACCAATATGTGCGCACTACACTCCGCCAGTCGGCACACATCCTCCCCTGCACACAAAAGGGACCTAGGGTGCATGGTCCAACCGGGAAATCTCCAAACGTTCCCTATAGGCCAGTCCACCCCAGCTGGTAGAGAGCAGTCAAAAGCACATACCTGAAAACGCGACTCATAGTCACAGAGACAAAACAAAATAATAGAGCGAGCGAGAGAAAGAACATCAGCTTGTTATAGGTTACCCTTAACAGTTGTGAAGTACAGCATACTGGCATTAAAATCATTAATCTACATATCTTACATAGAATATGACACAGTAGTTCTTAACTCACCAAGCCAACTTTCGGAAACATCAAGTAATAGCCATGTAGCTTATACTGCAGTTAGGTGACAGCGCTGACATAGCAGCAGACTGCAGCGGCTGCCATGCCAGACACGAGGACCCCTCGCTTCTCTGCAACATATGGTGCCACATGCAGGGGGAAGGCCTGGCACCCACAGCAGGATGATATACATGAATTCCACTTTAAATCACTTCTATGGTAGCGGTGCGACCAATGTACTGTTGGTAATGCAGTGATTTTAGTATATCATGGGATGCATAGACCTGCTCTATAGTAGATGGCTCCCAGAGTAGCTCAGCAGGTTGACAGACCATTGCTGAGACTGTGTTTAAGGTTGAATTTAACCAAAACAATAAAAACAAAAAAAAAAAATGCAAAACTTGTTATCGATAGGGCGTTTTGCAATTACTTCTAAAAAAAAAAAAGAAGTGCTATAAAATGTGTTTGGCCAAGGGATGGGTTGGGGTATTTCTGCCTCCGTTTGGCACCCATGAACCCAGTTTAATTTCCAAATAACTGCTGTCAGCACAATGGAAGCATTCATTTGTAAACATAACATCTTTATGAATATAACCTGTGATAAAACACAAAGCAAGGGGCACACAAATTGTATTGGAGTGGCGCTCAGAGAAAGAAAAAAAAAACCTACATCTCAAAGAAAACTAGTAAACGCAAGTTTCAGCAGCGTTCTTGAGTTTGGAAATGACTTTTTTCCTTTGAGAACAATAATGTGTCCAGCATGTTGAATGTCTGCTTTCAACAGTGACCACACCCCACCCCACCACAGTGATGTTCATGGCCCATTGATTTCCGTGGTGTCCCTTTCAGGACAGAAAAAACAAACGAGATGAATAAACAGAGCCAGGGAATGCGCAAGTGACGGCTGGGGAAAGGAGCCCTGCTTAAATTAGGTCACCGAGCCCCCAGCTTCCTTCTCTCTGCAAAGCTGGGGGCTTGATAACGCCTGGTCATGGCTGAGGCAGGCCAGGTCCCGAGATCCGGCCCGACATCTGATGCCGGATCTCAGACCCGGCCAGCGCTGTCCCATGGAGCAGAGGGGTGACGAGGCAGAGGGACAGCCAAAGCAGGGGGGACTGGTGTTGTACGATATCTGGCTACCCCACGGCAGATTGCTGGAGAGCCCAGCAATCTGCTGTGGGGGAGCGGGATATCATACAACACTGGCAATGCGTGCTTCTGTCGCCGCTCGCCTCTTCTCCCCCCATGGCCAAGCAAGGTGGGGGCACAGAGGGAGAGGGGTGCAGGGGGAACATGCATTGCAGTGATCCAGCCCCCCTGCTCACCCTGCCGCCATGAGCTCTCCGATTGCTCAGCCCCCCTACGTGTACACAGCAGGACTTTGATACAGGTCACAGCTGCAGGAAAAGCAAACTAACTTCCTCTGGTGAGCCCGTGCAGGGTGCACAGGGCCACCAGAGGAAGTTAGTCCTCAGCCACGACCCAGTTTATTTATGCAATGTTTGTCGCATAGATGGACCCGGATGTGTCGGATACTTGTATCCGACAAACAGTGCATAAAAAAATATACAGGTAGCCGTCAAACATTGCATGAATAAATAAATAGCCCTATTATCATTGAAACTATCCCACACGATGCAGCCACTCAACTGCTTTCAGGGGGGAGCTGCAGGAGCAGTGCCGGTTGTGGTTCAAGTAAAAGAAAACCTTGCCTCGCGAACAGAAACCAGCAGGTTTTAAGAATGAGGTTGCAGGACAATCCGTCGGTTTAAACCAGGATTTCCCCACAGATTATCTGCTCTTTCACCATTAGCTAGAGTAATTGCTCTTTTTAATGATTCTTTAACAGTCTGCTTAAAATAATCCTCTGTATGAGCTCAGATCACAGTGTAGACTAACATTGATGTTGGTAGTTTAGGTGCACAGATGGATGATACGGTTTGCTCCCTTGTACAAGTGCAGGTCGGACTGGGCAATAAAATTGTCTCAGGCACCAATGAAAAAGTTGCCCATAGTTGTAAACGGTATCAGGTAATAATATCGCCATATATATGGTCGCCATAAATAATATCGCCGGGAAAATGTTGTGGCGATATTATTTAGGTGACCATATATATGGGGATATGGAACCTTGTAAATGGCAATTAATTTCTTTTTGGACCATGTTTGAATAGTACCCAAGGGGGGTGGGGGGATTTATAAAATGGAATTCAAATTGTGCATTTTAAAAGGATATTTACTCAGCAACACTGGTCAAAACTATTATCTGCATAGTGAAGTAACTCATCACCAGTGCCTTTGATCCGAGGTCAACTGCCAGCTCCACCCGCCCAAACCCCGCCTCTTTGGGCACCACCCCTTCAACTCCGCCCCTACCTGTCCCTTGTGGAACCACCCACCAAATGTTTTCAATTTCCACCACTGGATAAGGGTGAAGATGGCGGCAGCCGAATCTGCCCTAAAATTCCCTCTGCGTGTGCGGCACGGCCATAAACCACTTCTGTTTGGGGGTGGGTGGAGCAGAGGATGGGGATACCAGCCAAGAAGACACAGAAAGATCTGCTGTTGGTGCAACTAAAATCAAAATAGGAAAAACAAGCCCATCAGTGTTTTGTTCTCCCCATTCCCCTCCCTTGCCGCGCTATGAAACACCTGTGTATGAGCTTGATGTAAATAAAAATATCCTTATCATTAAATATACCTGGCACTTCCCCGAGATGAATAAGCGCATTATGAATAAGCAATAAAAAATAAAAATGGCAGTCGGAAGCGGCTGTGTGTTCTCGTGTTCTGTGAGACACTACAGCGCAGCTTGACTCGTCTTTTCCCTGCTCCTAGGTCCTTTCCTCTAGTGCGTATGAGGAGCGAGAACGCGGAGCGAGATACTGTGGAACTCAGGAGCCATAAAATCGAAAGAACGCCTGGATCCTTGAGTACCTTTAGGGCCCCTTGAGGAGTGCTGGGCAAAGACTGCTGCCAGGCCCTGCCCTGCCTAGCAAGCCGAGCAGAGAAATACTGCATACGCTCCGTAAGGGGCTTTAAGGCTGCTTGCTGCTGAGGCAGCGACCAATGAGGTGAGTAGGGTGCCCGAGAGAAAGTTGGGTGCACTAAGGGGTCTGCTGCTGTGCTTCTGTCGCCAAGTTGCTCACGTGGCCCAAACCCCGAAGTAGATGCGGACGCAGCTTGAATATGTCAGCATAATCACATGCGTTTTCCTCATTTGACTTGTATCCAGCGATTATCAGCACTGCGCGTTTGTCTGCTTATCGGTTCGGCACTGTGAAGTCTGGATTATCACAGTAACCTAAACTCTAAAGAGACCGGACATAGAGGAGTTGGACGCAGGTTGATTTTTATCCAATCTGCTCGAGCTTTCTCACCACACTTGCATACCATCTCCCTCATCCTTCATAGTACTGCTGTGCCGCCTGACCTCCTGCTGTGCTCCTCACAGCACCAGCCCCCTGCAGACTGCTGCGAGTCCCCATCATCTTGCTCAGCTGCGGCAACGAACCCTGAGGCAACTCTGAGCCCCTCGCCAAGTGTTGTGTTTAGGAGACTGCGGGGGCCCGCCCCTTTGATCCTAACCGACGCGCGACTCCCACTCCAATCACCTTTAGTGCGTGTGTGCCTCACTGAGCCTGACTTTACCACTAGCTCTGAGCACTGAACAAGATTGACCCATCTGTTTAGCGTCGCGTCCAGGAGACTGCAGGGGCTTGCCCCTTTGACCCTGACCGACGCGTGACTCATTCCCCCCCACCTCTTACTCGTGTGAGGCCATCTGCTTAAGACTGTCTTTCAACTTGTGCTGCACATACTGAATTTGCATATAATCAAGGATCCCTAATTGAGAACGCTAGTCGGAAACAAGCTTGGCCAGGGAGACTGTGGGGTTCTCCCGCCCCCCTGAGCCCTTATGTCGTAACCCTCTGAACTTCTATATCCCGACACTTCATTGAAATATTGTCTCTGAAAGTAATTACCAAGATGACATCTCGGATAAACTCGTCCTTTACTGAGCACGAATTCACTCCTACAAACAAACCCGGTCCTAGAACCAGTCAACTAGGGAAACGTGATTAAAAAAAAAAAAACTCCCAATTGTCTCCGATTCCTCTTTTCAATCTACGATAGAGCAAGCTCTTTTCAAGTCCTCTCGCAAAAAGGAAGATCTGCAAGCGAACATCCAACAGCCGCCCATAATGGATGAGATGGCTACTCCCACTTCAACAATACTAACTCCACCGAGAACGGATCTCACTGAAGAAACGGAAGATATTACTTCTCACCTTCTCCCAATCGACGGCCCTGAACCTTTGAACAGCGAACTCGAGGTCTCCAAAGCAGTGAGACAGAAGATCTCCCCGCCTGGAAACGATTATCTGAACCTAGTTGCTCCCCCTCTGCTCAGTGCCATGAACTCTGTAGACTCTCTGAGCAACTCTGTGAATCTTACCACTGCCGATTCCCCACTCTCTCTGAATGCTGACGCCAAAAAGACAGACGAGACAAAAATATGAGGAGATTCGACAATAGAGCTGCCGTCCAACACTTCACAAGGCACTCAACAGACAGAGCAGGCTACAGAATCTAACCTGGCCCTTTTATCCAAGACAATAACCGTCAAAGCTCTAAAAGACAAAAAAAATGAAGTAGACAAGAGCCAACGCTTGGAATAGTCTAAAAAAGAAAAAGCCAAACAAGCCAAACTGAGATGGCTCAAGCCCTACTCTATGAGAAGCCCTCAAAAAACCACGAAGCCAAGCGGTGTATATCAATCCAACACTGTGGCGACGCGACTATCTCTAGATATCACTGAAATTGAGTCACTCATGACCACTATTGAAAAAAGGAAGGAAATATTTGGAGACTTACACTTCAATCGATTAAATGACCTTCCATCTACATCGACGCCGGCCCTAAGAATTCCCCATCCCCTTGCCAAGTATCCATCAAATAAAGCCTTGAATGAACAGTCATTTAGTACCAGGGAGCCAATAATAAAGAAATTCAAGTTTGAGCATTAAGAAGACAACCCCTCTTGCTCCACTCACCCTGAGTGTAACAAGAGAAAGACAGTCTCTTCGAACCATACAGAGGATCAACTTACAATCAATAAATGTCAATGCAAAACCCCCGATGAACACCACCATCAAAGGATCCCAACCATGGTCGAGCTCCAAAATATACTCCTAGCAATTACCACGCAAACCATGATCCCGTTCTGTAAGTTATATGAAGCTGCCAACGAAAATATCAAAGACCAAGCAACTCTTTTGGCCTTAATCCATACCAAACAGATTTTGAGACCTTCCTTGCAACAATAGAAAATCTTTTGGATCTTTAAGCAGAGCTCCAAAATATACTCCTAGCAATTTCCACGCAAACCATGATCCCGTTCTGTAAGTTATATGAAGCTGCCAACGAAAATATCAAAGACCAAGCAACTCTTTTGGCCTTAATCCATACCAAACAGATTTTGAGACCTTCCTTGCAACAATAGAAAATCGTTTGGATCTTTAAGCAGAGTTCTCCCATCAATGGCAAATGAGATTGTTTGACATGGCAGCAGCAGACAGGGCAGAAAAAGCCCTCCTCACTTCAACAATGATGACTTTGATGAAGGCACATCCCCTGCCATTAGCCAAGCCCCACATACGAGTGAACAAGTCTATGGTAACCATGATGGTCGTGTATCCTCGGGAAGGTGGTAATTCCACAATGAAGTCTGTAGCAATGATATCCCATGGCCTTGTTGGCAGTAGAAGACCCGCCGGTCTCTTGTTATGTTTATTTTGACTGCAGATAGAACAAGCTTTGATGTACTGCTGTACATTGGTCTTCATTCCAGGCCACCAAAAGTGTCTTTGTATGAGATGGAGGGTGTTGGTTATGCCACGATGTCCGGAGTGAAGGGTATCACGACAGAGGTTTATCATTCTTTGTTGTAATTTCTGTGTAGGAATGACCAGAGCATCGTCCTTGAATTATCATTCCTTAACTATTAGGTTCCATGGATTCTTCCTTGAAATATCCTTCCAGAGGTCAGAGGATTGGGTTTGCACTCGAATTTCTTCCAGGAGGTTGACTGCTTGAGCTACAAAGATCGTGTGGGGAAACATCTTAGGATAGGCCCAGTCTTCAGTAGTTACATAGTCAGGACATCGAGATAGGACATCGAGATAAGGCGTCAGCAATCAGGTTTTGTGATCCGGGAACATGAGCGATTTGGATTTGGTACTGGGCAAAGAAGTAGGCCTAACGCGCCCGACGACTGATCCTGCACTCCAAAGACTGTAGAATTTGAAGATTCTGATGGTCTGTGCGGATCTGAACTGGATATCTAGCACCCAGAAGTAGATGTCGCCATTCAGAGAAGGCTTGGCGGATGGCTAACAGTTCCTTTTCCAGGACGGAGTAATGTGTCTCACTGGGAGTCAGGGTTCCTGAGAGGTAAGCAATGGGGTGTTCCAGTTTATCTCCAAGTTCCTGTTTCAAGACCGCTCCTATGGCGTAGTTAGAGGCATCCGTTTCCACTAGGAATGGCCGATTTATGTCGGGTTGGGCCAAGATGGGGGCTTGTGTGAACTCCGTCTTTAAAGGTTGGAATGCCTTATCTTGCGGTGTAGACCAGATAAAGGGGGTGTCTTTCTTCAAGAGGGCAACGATCGGCTGAACGATCTCGGAAAAGGTATAAATGAACTTCCGGTAGAAGTTGGCAAGCCCCAGGAAGGATTGAACTTGTTTCACGGACGTCGGAGCGGGCCATGCCAGTATGGCCTTTACCTTTGAAGGGTCCATACCAATTCCTTCTGTGCTAAGGATGAATCCTAGGTAGTGAACAGAAGTAACGTGATACAAGCATTTTTCGGGTTTGGCTAAAAGTTTGTGTTCACCGAGTCGTAATACTGCCTTTTCATGTTCTTCATGCTTTAGAGGATCCTTGGAAAAGATTAATATGTCATCCAGATAGACAATGACGAAAAGGAATAACATGTTAGAAAACACCCCATCCATAAAACATTGAAAAACTGCGGGGGCATTAGCTAGTCCAAAGGGCAGGACTAGATATTCATAGTGACCAAAGGGTGTTCTAAAGGCTGTTTTCCATTCGTCTCCTTCCAGGACACGGATCAAATGATAGGCACCCCGGAAATCCAACTTTGTGAATTTTACGGCGCCTCACACAGCTTCCAGGATATCCGAGATCAGGGACAGTGGGTACCGATCTTTGAGGGTGCACTGATTTAAGCCATGATAGTCGAGGCAAGGTCTGAGTTCCTTGGTGTCCTTCTTGGGAACAAAGAACAACGAAGCACCCGCTGGAGATTTTGAGGGTCTTATGGTGCCGTTTTCAAGGTTGGTATCCAGGTATTCTCGGAGGGCCTTTTTCTCTGGTTCGGAAAGGATGAACATTCTGCCGAAGGGAATCACTGCTGAGGGATCTGTATCTATGGCACAATCTTCAGGTCTGTGAGGGGGTAAGGCCTGGACTATGGCAGTTGAAAATACATCAGCATATCCCCGATAGGCCTCAGGGACTTGTATGATATTGGAAACCATGAGTGGCGTTTGCTGGTCTCTTAGTGGTTCTTTAGGGGGTGTCGAGGAGGGATCCAGAAATAGTGGGGCATACAAAACTGAGCCTAGGAATAGTGATCCTGCTGTTGATCTACGGATTGGGCTTCTGTAACCAGGGCATACCCAATACCATGGGGTAATGAGCTGACTTAATGATGTCGAATGTAATCCGCTCTTGGTGATTGTTCATGGAAAGCTGGATCTCTTTTGTCTGCAGAGTGAGGGGTCTTCCGTCGATTGCTTCCACCGGCTGCATGGTGCTTCGTGTCTCGTACGGAACAACCCAGTCTTGATCAATGAAAATTCCCATAGCTCTGCAGTCTACCAAGGCCAGAATGGGATAGGTCTTATTCTTGGAGAGTGACAGGAAGACCTGTAGTATCACCAAAATGTTTTGTCAAGGAGAGTTCAAGGATGGAATTGATGTGGAGCAAACATCTCTCACGAAGCTCTGCTCCATCTAGGATCGGGAGCTGGCGTTTCCTGAACGCCGAGGAGGAGCTAGAGGACACTCCCTAACCAAGTGTTTGTCTGAGGCACAATACATGCACAACCCCGTATGAATCCTTCTCATCCTTTCTTGCGGGGATATAGGTCCACAGAAGGCTCCTATCTGCATAGGTTCTGGTTCGGAGACTGAGCCTTGGTTTGTGTCCATCTTGGTGGTACTTTCAAAGGACAGCTTCGGAGGATTACCTCTGGATCTCTTCTTCTCCGCCTTCCTTTCCTGGATACGGAAATCTATTTGCATGGCAAGGTCCATTAGTGCCTGGAATGAGTTTGGGCGAGCCACTCTGGCCAACTCATCCTTAATCTCCTCATTCAGTCCTCTCCCGAAAAGGGTAAAACTCGCCTCAGGGACCAATCAGCTTCCTTGACTAATTGCTTGAATCGGGTAACATAGGTGAGCATATCCTGGGATCCTTGCTGAAAGTCTAACAGGCATTCCTGGACACTATAGACCTGTTCTGGACGGTCAAACATGGTTTTAAGGGCTTGTATGAAGCCATCATAGTCATCTAGGAGAGCATCGCCGGAATTAACGAGGGGTGTAGCCCAGGTTAAGGCGTTTCCTGAAAGGTGGGAAATTATGAACCCCACCTTAGCCCTGGGAGTTGAAAAGTAGTAGGGCTTAAAAGTAAAGTGGACCAAGCATGAATCCAGGAATCCGCAAAGGGTTTTTGCCGACCCATCGTATTTGTCCACTATGCCGCACGGCAACACACTTTCTTTTGTGGCAGAATCACGGGATAGAACTAATTGTTTGAGAGCAGCGTTTTCCGCCTTTAGATTCTGCACCTCGGTCGATAGCTCTTGCATGCCACGCATCAGGTCCTGGTCGGCCGCTTCCATGTCCATATCGAGTTCGGTCGGGTGGCGTCTGAAACTGTCAAGGAGTTCCCCCTTCTCACCAGAGTTCGATCTTTGCTGGATTTCTTGATTGATGCCTTCTTGCGGTCGGATCGAGTCTTGAATAAGGCTGCACAAGTCTCTTCCGACTCCAGCGTGCGTTCAAAGTTCCGGGATGCAAAGATCCAGGAATCCGGGAAATTTACAGAGTGCGCTACTGACACATGAGTCCAGGAATCAAGAAAGGAAGGAAAGGGACTAGGAATGGGGGTGGCTGGAAAGAAGCAAGAAAAACAATACCGCGAGCTACGGAGCACACGCCTGGTCGCTACTTCGCAATAGCATCGAAACGCGCAGAGCTGCGGTCTATTAATAGAACACGCTACGTCCAAGGTGTAGAGCGAGGAAGGCGTTTCACAGTGGACGGCCATGTTGGGAGTACAAGGGAGTGTAAGCCCCGTTGAGACAAGGACCAGGAAGTCCAAAAGGGGTGTGTTCTATAGTTCATGACAAATAAGCCCTCCAAACCCCCTAGCACAACCGGGAAAAAAAGATCGAGAACCGAAAATAGTGTCTAGGACCATGCATTTCCATCCACCATGCCCGACCCAAAGCTGTTCAAAATTGCCAGATCTCCTCAATCTTACAATACACATGGATCCCCCAGAGACCCCCGAGAATCCACCTCCCAATGAATCAGTACTAATAAAACTGGATGAATATGTTTTTGATCCACCGTAGGGGTACAACAGGCCAAACATTTCCTGTGAAAGTATCTCAGACTCGCCATCCTTTTATTCAGACGACATCACAACAATGTCAGACGCACCATCAAACTATTCCAGCAACAACAAAAACGTCTGAAAATTCCGAAAGGACTTCAGAAAACGAGATCACAATCACAGATCCACCAACTCATCCGCTATCCGGCAGACAACACCCACGAGAGGGCGACACACAGAAGCTTTATATTTCTGATGTATACAGATCACCTCAGTTTGCGGATCCATGGCAGAAAAAACAGATCTACACCCTCCAGATGGCCTGTTTTGATCACAGAAGAGATCCTGTCACTCAACAGGACTAACCTTCTAAGATTGTTACATGCAATACTGCAATTGAAATCAATACAATCGCAAGAAATCAAGACGGTACTCTTTCTGGACGATAAATCGCTAGACAAGATTCAGATTGAACTATACACGAAGATGCAATGAATCGAATTACACAGATGACTGCACCATTACCATCACTGGGCTTTGCATGCTCACCTACATTAGGGAAAACAGAAGCTCCTCAGGAATTGAAGTTGCCAGCTATGTTACCTGCAGCGGCTCTTGACGATCGCAGATGGACACAACATGACAGATCGCTGAGAACAATGAACAACAGGAACTCTTTAGATAGAGACGGAGTAACCACTAGACCGAATGTTCATCGTTCTGACAGCCAGATATACTCTTGAGTCTCCTTTTTGGCGAGAGTATGAAGATGATTTTCCATCCCAACTTAACGAGCCGGTATACCACTCAACCATCAGCCTCATTAAGGACCCATAGTTGGATACTGTGCTCATGGAACACGAGAGGCCACTCCCATCTGTTTGACTCACCAGCTCCTAAACTTGAATCCTGTCAAGTTATATGCCTCCAAGAGACCTGGCTCACCAAACCGCTGACCTGCAACGGATTCATAACTGTGCTCAACCCTGCCCTGCATAGGCTCCTTGGGTCGTGCGTCCTCTAGTCTACTGACGCTGATTAAAATCACCCCAACATGGAACCTTCTTGAAACAGAAAATATCAACCCATGGACACAACTCAGAGTGATCAAGATTTGTAAACCTACCAAAACAGCTCATCAAATCCAACTGAACAGCCCGATTCCCAGATTGATTGCGATCAATATATATATATATATATATACACACACACACACACACATGCAAAGCGGGGAGCGCTCGTGCCTCCACGATCCTCTCTTCCTAAGCACGTAGACCGTCCCACGTGAAAACGTCACAACGACGTAACTGATACACATCAATAAGCCGTAAAGGCATTTCAGAAAGTATTGGCAAACTTTAAAACAAACACAATGCTAGCGGGTCTCATAGCGACTTTAAATGTATGATTAATAATGAAAGCAATAGAAGGCCTCCGTTTATCCTTCTCTTCCCCACATTACAAAGGGGTAAATTAACAAACCCCTCCCGGAGAATGCCAAATCGCCTCCCCCCCCCCCATGCAGGAGAAACAAATAACTGCTGGGTGGAAATTCGTACCCCTATGGGTAGGTCTGCAATCCCCATCTGCTGCACACACCAAATCGTCCAACCCCATGCCTCCCCCTCCAGCGGGGAGGATAACTGTTGGCTGTACTGTTCACTGGCACAGTGGAAGTCCCATTGGGACGGGAGGAACGCACTGTGCTCAGCCCCACTCCATAAGACACACGTCGCACATCTGCATGAGAAAACCGCAAAACAAACTGAATCCACCTGTACTTTAAGTAAATCTCAACCCCCAAAATACACAATACCCCACCCCAAAATTGCCTCACTCACCCCTGTGATGCACGTTACATGTCCCAAAAATACACCGAAATAAAGAAAACAAAACCCGCCTGTACGTTAAGTAAATCGCACCCCTGATGCACATTATAAACCACCAAAATACACAGAAATGCCCCCTGCCCAATAATGACAATGAACAGGAGATAATTTTAAGACTTACCAGAAACCAAATAACAATCAACTATACGAAACGTGCTTGCAACGGCGAAATCGCTCCCACAACGCCTTCCTTCCAGCAGCTCCTACACAAATGATGATGACGTCACGTGACCCGTTGAAACCCACGTGACGCAGAGCAGGCCACGTGATGAAGCGGACGCTGAAACCCACGTGACGCAGAGCAGGCCACGTGATGAAGCGGACGCTGAAACCCACGTGACGCAGAGCAGCCCACGTGATGAAGTGAAGGCGGAGTGTTGCTGTTGTCGGTTTCTCGAGCGGGAACTAGAAAACTACCCTTTACGAAACGCTTGTGTCTCGTTTCCAGGCAGCATCAGGTGAAAGCATGCGATCCAGCTTTTGCAGTGAATTTTATATGCATTTCTTTTAGCATCCATCAACTTAGACGTTCTTATCCCTTTGCATGCATGCCTACCAACATTTCAACCCACATGTGCGGGAGATTACGTCCGAAAAATCGGGAGTTTCCCTCCTAAATCGGGAGGTTTGGCATGTATTGTTAAATTGTTAAGAGGAGCCCCTTTGAAACCTCTAGGAGTGCACGTTGAAGCTGTAATTCCTTGTGTTGCATTTATCACTTGTTGAAATTAAATATTGTAAGTACGTGGTTATCTAAACTTCTGGTTTTGAAATTACACGGGACAGCCTGTTGTTGGTATAGACACAGTAGCTGCTCCGAAGCTCATTTACGCTACGGTTCAGGCTCTGCAATGCCTGCAGAGGCAGTAACTGCTGTGCAGCTACTACACAGTCCCTATACATATATAATAGTACCTGCACAGGCTAAGGCTCGCAGATGCAGTAACTCCTGTGCAGCTACTACACAGACCGTGCTCTGGTGTAAGTGACTACATATCTAATAATACCTGCGCTGACACAGTAACTGCTGTGCAGCTACTACACAGACTGTGCTCTGGTGTAAGTGACAACATATCTAATAATACCTGCGCTGGATAATGCTCGCAGACACAGTAACTGCTGTGCAGCTACTACACAGACTGTGCTTTGGTGTAAGTGACTACATATCTAATAATACCTGCACAGGCTAATGCTCGCAGGCGCAGTAACTGCTGTGCAGCTACTACACAGACCCTGTACATATATAATAATACTTGCGCAGGCCAATGCTTGCATACACAGTAACTGCTGTGCTGCTACTACACAGACCGTGCTCTGATGTTAGTGACTAAATATATCATACCTGCGCAGGCTAAGGCTCGCAGGCGCACTAACTGCTGTGCAGCTATTACACAAACCCTGCTCTTGGTGTAAGTTTTTTATATATATATATATATATATATAATACCTGTGCCAGATAATGCTCGCAGATGCAGGATAATGCTCGCAGACACGGTAACTATTGTGCAGCTACTACACAGACCGTGCTCTGGTGTAAGTGACTACATATCTAATAATACCTGCAAAGGCTAAGGCTCGCAGAGGCCGTGACTGCTGTGCAGCTGCTACACAGACCCTGCTCTGGTGTAAGTGACTAACTGCGCAGGCTAAGGCTCGCAGACGCAGTAACTGCTGTGCAGCTACTACACAGACCGTGCTCTGGTGTAAGAGACTACATATCTAATAATACCTGCACAAGCTGAGGCTAGCAGAGGCAGTGACTGCTGTGCAGCTGCTACACAGACCCTGCTCTGGTGTAAGTGACTAACTGCGCAGGCTAAGGCTCGCAGACGCAGTAACTGCTGTGCAGCTGCTACACAGATCCTGCCCTGGTTTAAGTGACTGTCACAAAGTGTTTGTGTAGGGGTGATGGAGTTCTTTCTATGAATTGTTTGCCGATTCTTGTGGCGTAGTAGTTTATTTTTTTTATTCTTTTGTTTTTTTGCTTTGAGGACTGTTGCTTTGTACAGTTTGAGTTGTCTTTGGTATTTTATTTAATCTTGTCTGGTGTATTGTTCTCTCCATTTTGCGGTTGTTTTTTCAGTTCTTCTGTGATCCATTTTGCTGCCAGTTTTTTTTTGGTGGTGTTGCTTTGAATGTTTTAGCTGGTGCTAATTGGTCAATGGCCTTGGTGATCCAATTGTTGTCTGTCTTCTGTTGTATCTATGTTTGTATTGGTGGGATCTCTTTCACCTAGGTTGCCGTGGTGGGTTGATAGCATGGTGGCCTTGTCTGCTAGTTTTGTTGCAAAGTTGGGGTTGTAAGAAGATGATCTGTAGATGAGGAGGAATACTATGTTGGATTGGTCATTGAGTTCTATCTTGATTAGGAGGGATTCATAGTCTTCCGCGTTGGTTGTGATGATTCGAGATGCTCAGGTGTGTTTTTTTGTGTATAATTGCGATTCCACCTCCTTCGGTTTTCTCTGTTGGCATGAATTAATTTATAATTGTCGGGTATTGCTTCATTCGCGATGGCTTTATAGTTGTCTCAGCCAGGTTTCTGTAAGGAAGAGCACGTCTGTGCCTCCTTCGCTTAGGAGGTCATTGGTTTCTGATGTTTTGCCATGGATCTAATGTTGAGGAGGCTGCAGTGTAGTTTGCTGGATTTCCCCTTTGTGGTGGTGTTAGTATTGCTTGTTCTTACCAGTGTGTTGTTGGTTGGGTTTCTATTCCAGGTGGGGTTTTCCCTGTTGAGTCTTTTGGGTGGGGTGGTTCTTTGTTGGTCAGTCTTTGTCGAGTAGACCGATAAGGTTTATGTCTGGGTTGGTTCATTTCCGGGTGGTAAATAGGGTTGCTACCCCTCTGTTGTTCAAGTCTTGGTGATATAGGGGGTGTAGAGTGAGTGGGATGGTTTCCAATTTGTTTCTTGTTCTGGTTGGGGTATTGTCCATGGTGGAGACCGGGTTGGGATGGTTTATTAGTTGTCATCCGTTTGGTGTCCTGGTTGGGTCTGTAATTGTGAAGCTTGTTGGCTGTCGGTTCATTTTTGCTGTACTGTTTTTGTTTACCACGTTGTCGTATGTTGACAGGTGGCGAGCATTGTAGTCTGTCTTTGCTCTGTTATTTGCATGACTCCTTGGGCCATCTCAGATGTTTGTTGAGATTTTTGGGGTTGTGGGATCATTCTGGTCCGTGCCTTCCCGAGTGGTTTGGGATTCCTTATTATTTCTATTGTCTTTTCTGGCTTCTTTGTCTTTCTTGTGGCGAGGCATGATGCGTGGGTTGTGTTCCTTAGTGGGCGTCCTCTTTCGATTGGTGTTTTTCATGGTCTTTTGGGTTTAGTCTTTGCTGTTTGGTTTGTTGTTGCTTGTATTCGGTAGGTTGTGGGTAGTTGATAGGATTTTGTGGTTCCGTTTGTTTATTGCTTCTTTCTTTTTTGGATCCTTTTTCTTTTGATTTTTTTAATGTATTTTTTTAAAAAAAATTTTTTTTATCCTGGAGGTACTTTTCGTTATGGTTGTTGATTATTGGATTTTGCGCAAAGCAAACGTGAATATTGTGTGAAGGAGTGCATGTGAATACTGGCATATATTGGTGCAGTCATGTTAAGGAGAATTCTCATTTCTGTTCTAATTCCCTTCAACCTTAGAGACCCCCAGCTCTAGGACTTTTTAATTTTAACCCTGGCGTGAGTGAGACCCTTTTCCCACTGCATCATGTGTTTTGACCTTTTTGGATTATGTGTTTTCACTGTTTCGGGAGTCTGACAAACTCCATATGCATCTACTTTTTGTATGGTGACGCACATCAACTTCAGTGCTGTGTCACTGAGAAATCCTTTAGATTTCTCATAAGGTTTAAAATAACTACTGCTCCCAAGAATAGTAAAGTGAAAATGACTTTACCTTTTCTCTTTGTGGGTCCAGCACACACCATTTTATGGGGAGTGCTGGGGGGTTACCTAGTAGCCCTTTATCCTACATTCTCAGGTAACATTTGTATGTTGCCCTCCCTACTTTTAAATGACTAGTGGCAGTGGTTTAATTTTTTCTACCATTCTGTTTTTCTACCGCAGGCTGAACCCTCAGCTGCAGTATAGCACCCAGGGGTGACCATTTTATCAAAACGGCCCCTGTCTTCTTTTTTTGCCATTTTCTGTTTGTGAGGTCTTTCTTGGGTTTTACTCTGTGCGTCAAACAGATTGAAGCCCTTTGTTTGTCTTGTTGTTGGCACACTTCAGCCCTGAGTCCCGCCTCTGGCTCCAGTGTGTCTCGAAGGACAGGATGTGAGGGAGGGTACCGAAACTCCCCTGTCCTTTGTCTCTAGGGATACCTGAATGCAACCAGTCCTGAATGGCTGCCTGGCTGGCTGTCGTTTCAGGACAGCGACCCTGATGTGTGATTAACATCCTAGGCTGTGCATGAATGGGAGAAACCTGCTTAAAAGTCGAGCGTTTTGGGACTAGAGGCAGTCGACCACTGGGAGAAACACCCGACTAAGAAACCGCAAACTAAGCTTGCTACATCCTCCTGGACCTTTGAATTGCCCAGTGAAGCCCTGCTGTTGTGCTGAAACTCCCTTTTCAGACAGAGAAGCTCCGGAATGGACTTCTCCCCTCGGGTTAGTGGGACCAACTAACCCAGAGACGAACTCCACTGGACCATCTTCCCTGTCTGGCTGTACTTTTTCATTGCTGCAAGAACCAAGTGCCAGGGGTCGAGTAATCCATAGTCGAGTGAAACGTCTGAAATCCGGCTAGAAGCGCCAGGAGTCTCCTAAGGACCCTCCAGAAGCAGGACGACCAGAGCTAGAGTCCGCTCACCAGACCCAAGGAGTGAAGGAAGCCCAACCGGTACCAGAGATCCGCAACAGTGCTGTTTACTAAGCGCTGAAACCCACAAAGTGCCGCTGAACGGAAAAGAGCCCGTAGCCGCAAGTAACACCGCAGGAGCCCTACAGATGTCCTCCCTCTTGTCCCCAAGACTAAGGCTCAGGAATACGGGGTCTGCAACGCTGTAGCAGGACAGAAGCCAGCTGGAACACTCTTCTTCAAACCAAAGGTACTGTTTAGACTTGGGGTACTTGCCTCACTTTCTTGTAGTCTTGCTTTTCTCAGTTGGGAATTGCAGTGGCTTACATTTAGAGTTTATTCCAACTCTGTTTTCACAGCTTGCGACCCTACAAGTGATTTTCTAACAAACTCTCTAACTTTGTGCAAGGCATTTTGATTCTAAGAAGTGCCTCAGCTCCATAGACTGTTTCAAATTGACTTTGGCTGTCCTGGGTCCCTGCAGACTCTTCTAGCCCACTGACTTTGGCATGGTTTGTCCCTCATAGGTGGTAACATGTTTTAGACTGTTACTGCTGGGAAAGGCTTGTCTAGATTTCATTGGAAGATTTATTTGTCCTCCCATATACTGAGAATCTGTTTAACCTTTTTCCTTCCTTAAACCTTTCCTTTCTGCAACCTCAGAATCTGCAAGTGTGATATATAAATGCCATTACTGTCCTTGTGATTGAAGTCACCCCATGGTGTAGCAATTGTGTATGAAGCATATCCAAAGATTATCCACTAACTTGCTCTGATTCTGAAAAGACATTTTAAAAGTATATTTACATTGTTACATGAATTGCCTTTCTAAAGAACGCTTATTAAAAAAATGTTAGTTAAATAAATAACTTTATAACTGAAACCTTCAATGTAAGTGTCACTTGGCTACTTGTATTTACAGATTTCATTTGTACAGCTCACAGTTATCCCTCTTGAGATAGGCCTGGCTGCTCAGTCATACTGCCAACCTGTGTAGTTCAGACCTATACCAAAAGGTGGGCTTACCTAATACCAAGCAGATAAGTGTTGTGTAGTCTCACACAGTGGGACAACACCAATTCTTACCTAACAAGTCAGCATGGAAATGTATTGATTGTGGGGGTGCTGGGTTTCTGCTTTTGACTGGGATGGCAAATGATTCTCACCCAGGGGGTGCATGATATGTTTAGGCCTCTTTCTTCCACTTTGGCCCAACATGGTCTCAGGCTTTAGCCATGTCACATTGGGGATTGTGAGGGTAATGGGTGCCTGCTTTTGACTGGGATTGCAAAGGATTCTCACGGGTGCATGCTATGTTTAGGCCTCTGGCTTCTACTTTGGCCCAACATGGTCTTAAGCTTTACACTTGCCACAGTGGGGGTCTTTCAGCATAAGTGCAACTAAGCAAAAGCAGAATGACAATCTGTATTGGTCCGCATATCATCCTACAAACTGTTCTGAAGTAATCAGTAAGTCATCCCCAAATCTCCAAGAACAAACATGTTTCATGACAATGTTCTTGAAGTAATCAGCAGATCATCCCTGAATCATCCCCAAATCATCAGGGACAAACGTGCAATCTCTTGAAGTGATCTGTAGGTCATCCTAAAAGCATCAGGAACAAAGATTTTTCTAAAATGGGGATAATGTTAGCATATTCATTAAGTCATCCTAAACTCATCCCCAAATCATCGTCCACCATTCTGAGATATTTGCTGATGACTAACAGTGTGAGGACATCTGATGATGTGGGAATGACTTCTAGTGTAGTTTGATGATCATCAGATGTCCCAGGATGGTCTCTAAAGTCATTGTTTTAGACGAGGGGTGTGTCATGCCCGTGGAGCCAATCCGCTGGTTCTCTGAGTGATGTCTGCAGGTTAACACCTTGGCAGTTCAGGCTCCCCTCTCAGCTGCCAGTGAGCACTAGTAACAAGAAACCCATTAGACCCATGTTGTGAAAGCCGCAGGAAGTTGGATTGCAAAGTGCAAGGCACACACATCCCTATCACGTGTAACCTTCTAGGGGTGTGCTGTGCCTGCATGCATCATAGCTGGGGTTGCACACAGAGCATGTCAGGCACATGCCACCGTGTCAAGCTTTTTCATACAGCACCCTGCCCCTTCTAATGTAAATCATGGACTGGTGCGTGGTGTTGGATGGCGGGGTCTCGTGGTGTTTTGCTCTGTGCAGATTACACAGTTTGGCTTATTTTAGAACATTACACATCAAAAGCCATCCTAGACATCTGATAAGGGAAGGTGCATTGCACCCCAGTTCACCACATAAGGTGCATGGCGTGGTCTGTGAAAATGCGTGTCAATATGAGTGTCAATCCTGTGCCTGTAAGATAGCTCAGCAGGTTGAGCGTTTGCTGCTGTGAGCTGTGTATGTATGATCTGTAGGTCGCAAGCTCCAATCCTGGCAAGACCAACTCCTCCTTTCATCTGTCTGAGGTTAATAAATGAGTACCAACTTCGGTAGGGTGATATTGTATGTATATATGTTCTCTATAAAGCACTTGGGCGTTAGCGCTATGTAAATAACACATAATTATCATTCTTTAGTCCAGTTTCATGCCAGGGCGGCTAGGTCTATCCCGAATGTTTAAATACAGGTTTGCCCTGGGGGTGTAGTTAGCGCAGCTTCCTGCAAGAAAAACATGTCAAGAAATGTTTAAGGGGCCTGTATTGCATTGGCAGATTTGGTGGTAGGAGATCTCAAAAAGGAGCATGTAATCCACAGACATGCAAAGTGTACATGTAACTCTTCTCCAATCATCCTATTGCGCACCAATGGCCACTTGTGTTGCAACCGCGCATTGCCTTTCCATAATTTTAAATTGAGTGCACTTTTTATGAAGAAGTAAATTATACCGAGTCCCAAATAATTTTCGACTGCAAGAGGCCGAGTCAATACTCAAAACGCCCGCCTTTAAACAGGAACCTATTTTTAAAGGCCTTCATTTCAACAGCATCCTCAGCAGCGGGTGAGCCTAGAATCCTCGCTCGGCAGTGTTTGTGACTCCCAACATCCTTAGCAGTGTTCATCAGTCCAGGATCCTTTGCAGTGTGTGTGAGAGCCCAGCATCATTTGCACACTGTTTTTAGTCCAGTATCCGCAGTAGCGTTGGCGAGTACAGTATCAGCAGTGTCTCATCTGAGAACAGCATTCTGGAAGCAGACGGAGAAGTCAGGTTTCCGTAAGTGAGACCCATGAGTGCCTGCAGCCTCTGGCACCTCTGCCCCAAGGGGGGGGGGGGTCTCTGGCGGGGGCCTGGCTTCTCAGGGTACCTGCCCTTCTCCATATTTGGGTGGCCAATCTTGCAATGTGAGCCGAGGGTAAGTAACAATGTATTGCCAGTCCTGGGCACAGAAGCCTGCAGGGCCAACGTTGGGTTCGTGATCTTTTGTTGACATTTCTAGCTGCCTGATCGGGCAGTGCCACCTCCTGCTGCCTGGACCCGCCGCGCTAGCGCTGGCTGTTTGGCCCTGTATTGCCAGCTCTTGCTGCCTGATGCTGCCTGGACCTGCGGTGCTAGCTCTGGCTGTTTGCCCCTGTATTGCCAGCTCTGGTGCCTGGTCCAGCACTGCTAGCTCTGGGTGCCTGTGTCCATCTAAACCAGCAGCCAGTGGTTCCAAGGAATAGGCAAAGTTACCGGGCACACCAAGAACTATGGCTCAGGCTTCAATATATATACAGGGGACCTTTTCAGTTGGAGTGCAGTTTAGAAATCCTTCACCTCTGTAACATCTTCGTGCATACATATCACAAACACGGCATCTAACTTTATTTACCATGTACACATAACTTTTCTTGAACTAGCGGTACTAATCGACTATCCTCGCAGTTATCACCTTTTAAAACTCCAATAAATCAGCATAAAAATGGCCAAACAGGTCAACCTTTTATGCGCAGCCTCAGAGCTGAACCTCTGGAGCAGCCATTCCCGTCTACGTTCTACTTCCTGCATGCATGTGCATGTACACCATGTGGTTTGAATGTCATTGAGCAGGGACTTCTCTGTGCTGTAGGATCCCAGTGGGGGGAGGGAGAATGTCCTTGAGCAGTCCCTTCTCAGTGCTTTAGACCCCCAGATGTGTGAATGTCTTCGAGCAGTGTTTTCTCATTGCTGTAGAATATAAGTGCTAGGTCTGTACATGTCATAACATTTGTTAAGGTTTCACCAGATGCTGTAAGAGATATGGGTGCCTGACCTTTTACTGTACGTACTGTTTTCAAAGCTGGCTAAAAACCCCTTGGTCGCTCAGCCACACATGTACCATTTCTAATAATGCTCCTCATATTGCAAATTTGGGGCGATTGCGTGTGACCTGTGGTGTGTTGAACGCTTTGTGGACAGTAGGGCGAGACAGCGCATTCTCACAGCAGCTCTTAAGTGTGACTACTCAGAAATTAAGAAGAGTTGCTTTGCTAGTAACATTGACCCCACACTAGTGGCGCAACACCATTGAGCAGATCGGACTCAATTTGGGTTTATGTTCACTGACCTGGCTGACCTAAAGAGCCATGGACAGAACCTGGGCTTCGCTGTTAACAAAGGCTCTGCAATTACTAACATAAAGCATTTAACTGTTGGAACCTGCATTCATATGCATACATGTTTGGGAACTTGAAATCGTGATGAGGGGATTACATACCAGGGGAGTGAAAAAAAGGGCAGCAGGGACAGCCCATTTTCACAGCAGTCCTTAAGTGTTCAATATCAGAAATGAAGGAGAGAGTTAACTGTTTGTAACATTGAAGCTTCACAAAAACGGTTGTATCAGAAATAATGTATATAGAAGTTGGATGCCCCATTGCCCCCACACAAGTAAGTTTGCCCCTCCCCCATAGTCTTTGAAGTTAGCACCTCTCCCAACATTTAAAGGGTTGCCCCCCGACTGAAATTTTAGCTTATGTGCACCCCTGTATGCCTGTACTCCGGCAGCTCCTTGGACTGTCCCGCTCAGTGACTTTATGCCCCTCTCTTCAGTGATACCTTCCAGGAACCCTCACCTCTCCTAACTGGACACTCAATAGGCCTGCTCGTGCCACTTTCGCAGGAGCGATAGTGTGCCTCTGTTTGTATATGTGTTGTGTATCCATTTCACCAAAGGGAGCCAGGGACAACCGGCGTGTAAAATGGGAAAACATCTCTGAGACTAGTGGGGGCCCATAGCAATGTGTTTATCTCTTCAGTATAGAGGACCTCTCTGTCGTCGCATCCCTCAGGGGAGCACACATACCCCTTCAGGGGCCTTTTTATTGCAGATATGATATAATATGTAATTTCTAACGCACCTGTACACTGTTTCTAGGTGCGACAAGACCAGAGAGGGGAGGACAAGACAAACTATCATACTCTGCCTGTGTCATTCAGATCGTGCAAATGCGAGAAACGGGAAGAGCAAGGGGAAAGGGAGGGGGGAGTGCAAGGGCAAAACAGGGCAGTAAATTGTCAGTATCTGCAGCCAGGACAGTGCGGCTCTGGGTAAGTGCAAGGAGACGGGGCTGTAGGGTGGCAGTTACAGCCCTTAAGTGCGTGTTAGGCAGTGCAGGGTGACTGATCATGAGGAGCCTGTACCCCGTGAGGTGCTGATGGTAGCCAAGCAACCAGTCGGTACAGCAGACGGGTAGGTCAGGCAGGTCAGAGGGAGAGAGAGAAAGCAGAGGAGTAGAGGAAAGGTGGTCTGGCTCGAGGGTCAGGGAGGCCATTCCAGAGGCAGGCACCTGCAGAGAAGAGAGATGTACCCCCCATTCTCTTCCTGGAGAAGCATTGGAGGTAGCAGATCGAAGGGCTCCAGAAGGAAGGTATTTTGGAAGAGAGCGTTGGATGCAGTGCGGGCTTCGGCCCCAGAAAGCCTTGTGGCCAATGCAAAGGGTCTTGAACTTGATCTTTGCATCCACCCAGAACCAGTGGAGATATTTCAGGGCTGGAGAGATATGGTGCCTGGGCTTGAGGCCAAAGATAAGTCTCGCAGTCCTGTTCTGCATTATTTGCAGCGGACTGAGAGTAGAGGAAAGCAGATTGAGAAAGAGGCTGTTGCAGTAGTCCAGCCTAGAAAGAGCCTGACCTCTTGAGGCTGTGAGCTTCTGGGGGAAAGTGAGGAAGGTAAGAGTCCCTTTGGGGGGCGGGGTGCAGCTGGAAGTTGGACGTCTTGGTGATGTCTGAGATGTGTGGAGAGAAAGAGAGAGTGCAGTCGAAGATGACACCAATGTTTTTTGTCTCACAGGAAGGTGAAGGTGGAGGTCGTAAGACAAGCGGCCAGATTGAGAGGGAAAAGCAGGAGGAGAGGGGTCCCAATGAGAAGGATCTATGTCTTACTGGCATTAAGGCAGAGATCGTTGGAGGCGCACCAATCCTGAATCACAGGTAGACAGTCGGGAATGAGGGAGGAGAGGAGGCTGAGGGGAGCCTGAAGGAAAGCTGGGTGTCATCCGCATAACTCTGAAAGTTAGAGGAGAAAGTAGAGATCAGGTCGGCTAAAGGGGGTCAAGTAGAGGTTGAAAAACCAGGTTGCATGGTTGGAGCCCTGGGGGAAAGCCACCGGTAGAGCGAGGGGTGGCAGAGAGAAAATGACCAAGCTGGACCTGGGAGGGATGGTCCAAGAGCAAGGAGGTCAACTACTCCAGGGCCTGTCCCGTGATGCCCAGGTTCTCATGGAGTCGATTGATCAGGATGGTGTGGTTGACTGTGTCGAAAGCAGAGGAAAGCTAAAGGAGGATGAGGACAGAAGGGATGCTGGAATCCAGGTTAGAGAGCAGATCATCACAGGTGTTCAGGAGAGCAGTTTCCATGCCTGTGGCAGCTCTGAAGCCAGACTGATGGTCATGGAGACAACCAGCAGATTCAGTGTGGAAATTAAGCTGGGAGATGGCTAGCTTTTCCAAGAGTTTGCCCAGGAAACGGGTCATAGCGATCCGGCGATAGTTTTGTGCGTAAGTGGAAAAGGGGAAAGTTCCAGTGGTGAAAGAGTGATTACAGAAATCGGCCAAGGCTGGGGTGAGGGTGTTAATATGTTCCTTTATGGTTCTGGAGGAGCAGGGCAGCACCTGTTTGTACAACACTTTAATTGATCAGACCTGTCTAGAAACCTCATCAGGTGTTGTCGGAGAGAAAGGAAGCGAGAGGTCGAGATGGCCAGAGGGGTGCCGGAAGAGGGAGAAGGAGGAGATCAGAGGACAGGATGTGACTCGCCTGTCTCCTGGACAGCATACTCTCATGCAGTTGTGTGCTGCGAGAAAATGGATCACACAGTTTAATTTGTATAATGGACAGCGAGTGTGACACTGGTCCTCTGCCTACCTGCTGCCTGTCGGCACATGGCCTTGACCCACGATCACCAGCATTATTTCTGTGTTTTGGAACTTGAGTCAGACTCCCTGCCAAACAATAGAAATTAAGGTCTCCAGGAATCTGTTTAACTGGCCCTGGCTGCTTTAATTAAAGCAACATAACAGCCATTTAAACCATGAGTGCCTTGTTTTTGAAGAGGGTACCCGTAGAACTAAACCACTGGTTAGGGACAGTTTTGAAATATTTAGAGACTGGCCATTTTGACTGTGAAATTAAATAGTTGCTGAGGGTCAGACGCTTGAATAGCTACACACCATTCGCCAACAATACAAATGCCATGTTCGTGATGCTAAGTCGCAGTATATGACTACTCAAATTTATTTGGTTATTAATCACCCAGGTGAAGTTATTTTAAAAGTGATCAATCACTTTGTGCATCTTTGCCCTAACGTTGCACTTGTAGCCAAGTCACATTCAGCGCATGCAAGTTTTTTCCGGCCTAATTCCTGTCTGTAATTTTTACTGGGATGTGGCAGTCACAAGTGTGAAATGGATAGTGCTAACGTCCCCCTGCTCTGTGAAGTCACAGCTCACTGGGCAGGGGACATAAGTTCCTCGTCCTGTGTAGGGGGGGTTAGCCGTTCACATAGGTATGCAAAGGGGACTAGACGGGGGCGCAATGAAACCTAAAGGTCAGAGGTGGCTAACCGGTTAGACACAGCGCATTACATAGCCTAGCCTACTAGCCGCATATGATATAAACAATTCAGGGTTGAGCTGCATCACATGAGGTGGTAAGAAGATCGCACCGGTCAGTGGAGACACAGGAAGGGGTTGGGGGATAGGGGCTTAGGGGTATTGCATGGTGGCTGATGTGGGGTAGAAAATGGCATCTGCAAATGAATTGGTTCGTAGTTACTATCCCGCCAAGCGGCATTTTGGTATATGCAGTTATCTATTAATGGAGGTGAGAATGTCGAAGGCACGAGGATCTAGTGTCAGGTGGTTTTCGGTACGTAGCCTTCCTTCAGCACCACTGGTCATGAGGTAGTTTGTGCTGAACCTATGAACTAATCGAAATGGCATAAGGTGTATGGGGTCCGACGTATGTCCGCAATGCGAGTGTCATTCATAAATCACACTCAAGGTTTACATTTTCTTTTCGCCAAACCGTGGCAAGCGAACACCCGCTAACATTCCTGCCCACTTGTTCTTGCCCTTTGTGCTCTCTTTTGAACCAGCCTATTATGAACCAGACTTTTGGACCAGACTTCCACTGACTTTGCCTACCATGCTCTCTATTGAACTTGTCTATTGTGTCCTCCTTTGATCCCACATTGCTCATGTCTGAACTAGCCCACTGTGTCCACCTTCGATCCTGCCCACTTGGGCACCACTGCTCCAGCCTTATTTCACCCACTGTGCCTACTATTGAAGTAGCCAATTGCACCATTAGGCACACTATTGTTTTGACCTACCGCATCCTCCACTGTGCTCACTACTGAACCAACCTACTGTCTCTTCCACTGAGACTACGCATTGGGCACATTACTTGAAGCATCTGGATTAGGGAAGTTCCTGCTCACTGTGCTTAATGGTAAACTCACTCACTGCCCAATTGTGCCTTATCCTACCCCATAGTACTAGTCTCCAATTGCCCATCTTTTCCAGCCTGACTCTTACCGAATCCTCACCACTATGGCCACATTCCAGAGTAGCACTCGCCATGGCCTCCTTCCTACCATTATTCCACACCATTCACTGCACTGCACTTCACTTCACTGCAGGCAGCCGACGCGAGGTAAGAAAGCCCATCCGGGCCCTGCACACCTCTATTGGTGGCAACTAGGCCCCCAGACCCCCGGCGCATCCCTCTCCCACCCCGCACCCTCTTCCGGATTCCCGCTCCCCTCCCGCCTCCCAACCCGCCCATCCCCGCTCTGATTGGGCCGTGAGCCCTGGCCCAAAGGGTCTAGCGACCCTCCTCGCGCCGGCCCCTGCATTCACTGCAGGCAGCCGACGCGAGGTAAGAAAGCCCATCCGGGCCCTGCACACCTCTATTGGTGGCAACTAGGCCCCCAGACCCCCGGCGCATCCCTCTCCCACCCCGCACCCTCTTCCGGATTCCCGCGCCCATCCCCGCTCTGATTGGGCCGTGAGCCCTGGCCCAAAGGGTCTAGCGACCCTCCTCGCGCCGGCCCCTGCATTCACTGCAGGCAGCCGACGCGAGGTAAGAAAGCCCATCCGGGCCCTGCACACCTCTATTGGTGGCAACTAGGCCCCCAGACCCCCGGCACATCCCTCTCCCACCCCGCACCCTCTTCCGGATTCCCGCTCCCCTCCCGCCTCCCAACCCGCCCATCCCCGCTCTGATTGGGCCGTGAGCCCTGGCCCAAAGGGTCTAGCGACCCTCCTCGCGCCGGCCCCTGCATTCACTGCAGGCAGCCGACGCGAGGTAAGAAAGCCCATCCGGGCCCTGCACACCTCTATTGGTGGCAACTAGGCCCCCAGGCCCCCGGCGCATCCCTCTCCCACCCCGCACCCTCTTCCGGATTCCCGCTCCCCTCCCGCCTCCCAACCCGCCCATCCCCGCTCTGATTGGGCCGTGAGCCCTGGCCCAAAGGGTCTAGCGACCCTCCTCGCGCCGGCCCCTGCATTCACTGCAGGCAGCCGACGCGAGGTAAGAAAGCCCATCCGGGCCCTGCACACCTCTATTGGTGGCAACTAGGCCCCCAGACCCCCGGCGCATCCCTCTCCCACCCCGCACCCTCTTCCGGATTCCCTCCCGCCTCCCAACCCGCCCATCCCCGCTCTGATTGGGCCGTGAGCCCTGGCCCAAAGGGTCTAGCGACCCTCCTCGTGCCGGCCCCTGCATTCACTGCAGGCAGCCGACGCGAGGTAAGAAAGCCCATCCGGGCCCTGCACACCTCTATTGGTGGCAACTAGGCCCCCAGACCCCCGGCGCATCCCTCTCCCACCCCGCACCCTCTTCCGGATTCCCGCTCCCCTCCCGCCTCCCAACCCGCCCATCCCCGCTCTGATTGGGCCGTGAGCCCTGGCCCAAAGGGTCTAGCGACCCTCCTCGAGCCGGCCCCTGCATTCACTGCAGGCAGCCGACGCGAGGTAAGAAAGCCCATCCGGGCCCTGCACACCTCTATTGGTGGCAACTAGGCCCCCAGACCCCCGGCGCATCCCTCTCCCACCCCGCACCCTCTTCCGGATTCCCGCTCCCCTCCCGCCTCCCAACCCGCCCATCCCCGCTCTGATTGGGCCGTGAGCCCTGGCCCAAAGGGTCTAGCGACCCTCCTCGCGCCGGCCCCTGCATTCACTGCAGGCAGCCGACGCGAGGTAAGAAAGCCCATCCGGGCCCTGCACACCTCTATTGGTGGCAACTAGGCCCCCAGACCCCCGGCGCATCCCTCTCCCACCCCGCACCCTCTTCCGGATTCCCGCTCCCCTCCCGCCTCCCAACCCGCCCATCCCCACTCTGATTGGCCCATGAACCCTTCATCACTGGTCCTCCCAGGGCAGCCCTCTGCCCGGCAGCCCCAGCGGCTAAGGGCCCCATGGCCAAGGGCGGCTCCAACAGAGGCGGCTCCAGGAAGTGTCAGCAGGTGTCCGCAGGGGACGCCAAGGAAGCCAGCAACCAACAGACACCACCAAAACCGTGAGTGTGGAATGGGTAGGGGAGTAGAGCAATCACTCCACTCCAGAAAGCCCACGCCACTCTATCTTACCACCAAATAACATAGATTGCCATAATGTTAGCATGTCCACTCCTAGACAGAATTTGTGAAAGTTAGCATGTCCACTCTAGAACTGTGAAAGTTGGCATGTCCACTCCTAGACGGAATTGTGAAAGTTGGCATGTCCACTCCTAGACGGAATTGTGAAAGTTAGCATGTCCACTCCTAGACGGAATTGTGAAAGTTAGCATGTCCACTCCTAGACGGAATTGTGAAAGTTAGCATGTCCACTCTAGAACTGTGAAAGTTAGCACGTCCACTCCTAGACGGAATTGTGAAAGTTGGCATGTCCACTTCTAGACGGAATTGTGAAAGTTAGCATGTCCACTCTAGAACTGTGAAAGTTAGCATGTCCACTCCTAGACGGAATTGTGAAAGTTGGCATGTCCACTTCTAGACGGAATTGTGAAAGTTGGCATGTCCACTCCTAGACGGAATTGTGAAAGTTGGCATGTCCACTCCTAGACGGAATTGTGAAAGTTGGCATGTCCACTTCTAGACGGAATTGTGAAAGTTAGCATGTCCACTCTAGAACTGTGAAAGTTGGCATGTCCACTCCTAGACGGAATTGTGAAAGTTGGCATGTCCACTCCTAGATGGAATTGTGAAAGTTAGCATGTCCACTCTAGAACTGTGAAAGTTAGCATGTCCACTCCTAGACGGAATTATGAAAGTTAACATGTCCACTCTAGAACTGTGAAAGTTAGCATGTCCACTCCTAGACGGAATTGTGAAAGTTGGCATGTCCACTCCTAGACGGAATTGTGAAAGTTGGCATGTCCACTCCTAGACGGAATTGTGAAAGTTAGCATGTCCACTCCTAGACGGAATTGTGAAAGTTAGCATGTCCACTCCTAGACGGAATTGTGAAAGTTAGCATGTCCACTCCTAGACGGAATTGTGAAAGTTAGCATGTCCACTCTAGAACTGTGCAAGTTAGCATGTCCACTCCTAGACGGAATTTGTGAAAGCTAGCATGTCCACTCCTAGACGGAATTGTGAAAGTTGGCATGTCCACCCCTAGATGGAATTGTGAAAGTTAGCATGTCCACTCTAGAACTGTGAAAGTTAGCATGTCCACTCCTAGACGGAATTGTGAAAGTTGGCATGCCCACTCCTAGATGGAATTGTGAAAGTTAGCATGTCCACTCCTAGACGGAATTGTGAAAGTTAGCATGTCCACTCCTAGACGGAATTGTGAAAGTTAGCATGTCCACTCCTAGACGGAATTGTGAAAGTTAGCATGTCCACTCCTAGACGGAATTGTGAAAGTTAGCATGTCCACTCCTAGACGGAATTGTGAAAGTTAGCATGTCCACTCTAGAACTGTGCAAGTTAGCATGTCCACTCCTAGACGGAATTTGTGAAAGCTAGCATGTCCACTCCTAGACGGAATTGTGAAAGTTGGCATGTCCACCCCTAGATGGAATTGTGAAAGTTAGCATGTCCACTCTAGAACTGTGAAAGTTAGCATGTCCACTCCTAGACGGAATTGTGAAAGTTGGCATGCCCACTCCTAGATGGAATTGTGAAAGTTAGCATGTCCACTCTAGAACTGTGAAAGTTAGCATGTCCACTCCTAGACGGAATTTGTGAAAGTTAGCATGTCCACTCTAGAACTGTGAAAGTTAGCATGTCCACTCCTAGACGGAATTGTGAAAGATAGGATGTCCACTCTAGAACTGTGAAAGTTAGCATGTCCACTCCTAGACGGAATTTGTGAAAGTTAGCATGTCCACTCTAGAACTGTGAAAGTTAGCATGTCCACTCTAGAACTGTGAAAGTTAGCATGTCCACTCCTAGACGGAATTGTGAAAGTTAGCATGTCCACTCTAAAACTGTGAAAGTTGGCATGTCCACTCCTAGACGGAATTGTGAAAGTTAGCATGTCCACTCTAAAACTGTGAAAGTTGGCATGTCCACTCCTTGGCGGAATTGTGAAAGTTAGCATGTAAAAGTTGCATTTAGAAAGTGTGCCCTACAGCCTCTCCGTCAAGCTTAGAAATGTGCCCAATAGCCTCTCTGGTAAATTGAATTTAGATGTGTGCCCAAGATCCTCTGTGAAAGATGCATTTAGAAATGAGCCCAATAGCCACTCTATGAAAATTGCATTCAGTAGTGTGCCCAATAGACACTCTGGAAAGCCGCATTTAGAAATGAACCCAATAGACACTCTGGAAAGTTCCATTAGAAGTGTGCCCAATAACCTCGCTGTGAATTTAGTAGTGTTCCCAATAACCACTCTGTGAAAGTTGCTCTCAGAAGTGTGCCCAACAACCCATCTGTGAAATTTAGAGGTGTACCCATTAGCCGCAATGAGTTACATTTAGAGGTGTGCCCAATAGCCTCCCTGGTAAATTGAATTTAGAAATGTTCCTAATAGCCTCGCTGGAAAACTGAATTTGGAAGTATCCCCAATAGCCTCGCTGGAAAATGAAGTTAATAGTGCGCCCAGTAGCCTCTCTGTGGAAAATTGAATTTAGATATGGGCCCAATATCCTCTGTGAAAGCTGCATCTAGAAGTGTGCCCATTAGCCACACTGTGAAAGCTGCATTTAGAAGTGCTACCAATAGCATCCGTGAAAGTTGATTATAGAAGTGTATCCAATAGACACCCTGGAAAGTCTCAAGTAGAAGTTTGCCCAATAACCTCTCTGGAAAATTGAACTTAGAAATGTAGCCCAGTAGACGCTCTGTGAAAATTTGCATTTAGAAGTGTACCCAATAGCCTCCGCGAGTGTTACACTTAGAAGTGTGCCTAGCAGCCTCGCTGATAAACTGAATTTAGAAACGTTCCCAATAGCCTCTGTATGGAAAATTATACTTAGAAGTTCGCCCGGTAGCCTCTCTGTGAAAGTGATTTTAGAAGTTTGCACATTGAAAGAGCATATAACCATTCTTACCACACCCCACGCTTACTCTCTCCTTTACATCACCACTCAACTAGAACACAGAGATACTATGACACCATTCGGTATAACTGTTCCCATACGAACATCCACCGCTTACTCCACATCATTCTATGTAAACACTGCTGGTCTCACACCCCCAGCCAGGCGTTCTCCTCAGGCCTAACGCAGCCACATCCGTTCCGGATAAATCCTGCCAGAACGAACACATTCTCCTGATCTCTCAACCACCACACCTACCAATAAGAATCAGCTACTACTTTGTGTACCGCACGAGCTGCACACATATCCGGTGCACACACGCACCTTTTGACTCTCCCTACTCTCTCTACTGATCTGAACTTCGGTTCCCAAGGGCGTTCAACCTACCAGCGCCTTCAGACCATACCAATGGTATATAAGGCGCTATATAAGTGCAAAATAACAATAACAATAACCATCACCCTGACAAACTTCCTACCTCCTCTCCAATCCAACAACATAAACTGTTCAACAAATGAAATCTCTATGAAGACGGCAGCCAGTACCGCCCTCGGTCCTCTTGAATAGTTATAGCCTTTTGCGACACCTCCCACGCCTCTTATCCCACTCCCGGTCCACACTAGGAACCTGACATTAGGTTCTCGCTTCCCTAACCACAAAGTCACTCTAAGGTTGATAAGTCAACACACCCTGCCCACACCTGATGAGTGCATCCTCTCCTCATGCTCCGCAGCCATGCCCAAGCCTTCTCAACCTCCCAACCTTCCCCTTTCCACTAATATTTCTCCACCAACTATTACCCCACAACCCCCTTCTAACCCTAGCACAGGAGAACTTACACACGCTCCTCTGCCATCCGCCATCAAAGGAGCACTCATCAGTGCTCGCTCACTATTAGCCCAAGCCACTGAGATTGCAGACCTTATAACAGCCAACCCAGCACTCTCCTTAGCCCTACCAGAAGGATTAAATATTATCAGGGCAGACAGAAACTCTGGCAAAGGAGGAGGAGTGGCCTTCATCTCAAAAACCCACCTGGGCCTTAGAGCTACCTCCCTTACCAGCCTCCCTTCTGCAGAGCTCCTGTCAGTGAAATTCGCACTCTCGCCCACCCAAACTATACTCGTACACCTCATCTACCGTCCCCCTGGCCCAACTTCCTCTTTTGAGTAAGACATCACTAACCTCCTCTCCAGCAACACCAAACTTGGATCCCAAACCATTATCCTGGGAGACCACAACCTAGGTCTACAGGACCATAACGACACTCGCGCCCTAGCTGTGGACTCAATCGCCCAACTGGGTTTCAAACACAGTCCCAAGACCGACCCACTACAATGGTCGAATACTGGGCTGGGTGTCTGACCTCAACTACTCCATCACAATTCTACAAAATGATCCAGTGGCATGGCCGGACCACCAATTCATCTCGCTCTCTATCCCTGGATCCACCCAAACCAGAAATTGTCGAAACATCACTATTGAGTCTCCGGCCCTTTATCAATAACATCCTGGACGAGTCAAAGTTCAAGTACCTTGACAAACTGGTTGACCTATACAATGATACTCTTAAACCTCGGCACCTCTCGGACTAAGAAAAGCTAAACCCATTGCCCATCTTAACAAGTGGTTCACACCTGAACTAAAAATCCTTAGAAATACCAAAAGGTCAGCGGAAACCACATGGCGTAAATCACCCACCAGTGATGATAAAATCTTGTTCACCTCAGCAGCTGCAACCTGCAAAGCGGCGATCCAATCTACCAAAAAAAGAAGCCTATAACACCAGATCAAGTACCAAAGAGCTCTTTAGTAACCTAAAGGAGCTTGAATCCCCAGCACCTCCCTCCCAGGACTGCACCAAGGATGTGGAATGGTGCACAAAAATCCAGCAATCACTTGCTGACAAAATCACCGTATTACAAAGCAAGATTGATTCTAAAAAGACTAGCCTCTCAAGCGGCCAGCATCCCGAACCAGCGCTAGAGAAAAGTCAGCCGCATTGTACACCATTCGCGTTCTCCGAAGTAACACCAAAGGAAGTGGAAGACCTCATTAAAAGTCTGAAACCTTCTCATTGTCAAGCTAACATCTGTCCAGCTTCCGCCATTAAGGAAGGAGCTAAAGACCTTGCCCCTTTCATCGCCACACTGATAAACTCATCCAAGTCCAATCAAGTCCCCAACAAACTTAAGGTAGCTTGGGATGTGCCTCTCCCAAAAAAAAAAAACCTTGATCCAAGCATCCCAACAAACTATAGGCCCATTACCACCGTCCCCTTACTCTTAAAAATTCTTGACTGAGTTGCATATCTGCAAATTCAGAAGCATCTAGAGGAAAATTACCTTCTAGGCCTTAGACAATCCGGTTCAGGCCAAGACATGGAACGGAGACGGCTCTCTTAGACTTGAAGATCCAAATGGACGAGACGAAGGACAAAGGCAAGCTAGCTATCTTCCTACTCCTAGACTTGTCAACAGCCTTTGACCTCGTCCACCACCAAATCCTCACTGGGCACCTCACCACAGCTGCAGCATTCTCCACCAATGCATCTGATTGGGCAAACTCCTTTCACTCCAATCGGACCACCAGTGTTTCCCCCACCCCCCCATCAGCCTCTGCAGACCCAATTCCCACACTTTGCGGAGTTCCTCAAGGTTCATGCACGTCAGCCATATTATACAACATATTTACGAAGCTCCTATTCGATCGCCTGGACCACTTGGGTGTCATCTACACTAATTATGCGGATGACACCCAAGTCCTCATCCCCCTCACTGGCTGCTATGACCAAGACTCTAAACTACTGAACGATATTGTTATTGTTATTTTACATTTATAAAGCGCTCACACAGCCCGCAGGCATCGAGGTGCTGTTACAGGAATTGTTTTTTTTTTTTAGTTGCGTAATTGTGTTTTTTTTTGTTTCAGTTACGTATTTATAACGCGCTTAAACACCCAGAGGTTTTTAAGCACGGACCCGGGGATCGAACCGGTTGTTGCTTCGTGTCTTCTTGCTTCCAAGACGCGCACGCTGCCACTGAGCTATCCACCCGGGACAATATCTATCTAGAAATCCAGGCTTGGATGGCTACCAACAGTTTATGCCTTAACGATTATAAGACCAAGCTCCTGATTGTTGGCACTCAGGCACGCCTAAACAAGCTTGACCCTAGAGACTCATCCTTCGACATTGACGGCAACGCGATCAAAGTATACAAAGAAATAAAAACACTCTGGGGTCCATCTTGACTCAACACTGTCCCTCAAAAAACAAGTCAGCAGTTTGGCGGCCTCCACAGCCTTCACCAATAAGCTAATCTACAGTTGTAACTCTTACCTGACTACCAGCAGTTGCCTAACGCTAGCCAGAGCATTAGCACTGTCAAAAATTGACTACTGCAACACAACATACTTCCTAGGCTCTTCTGAACTTAACCTAAACAGGCTCCAGATCCTCCAAGATAATTCACTGAAAGCAGCACTCAGCCTACCCAGGTCCAGCCACATCTCCACTTTAAGGCGTAATGCCAACTCGCTGCCAGTTCGTGACAGAATCACTCGCCGTACCTTGGTTATTACGCACAAGTACCTCACAAACACAGCCCCTAAATACTTGTCCGATTAAAATCTGGAAACACCAACCTCCCCGCACCACCAGATCGGCCCTTTCTCACTGCCTTGCAGTACCTAGGTTCAACCTAAAAACGGCTGGAGGAGCCAGCTTCCCAGTCCAAGCAGTCAAACGATGGAATTCCATACCCCTCTTACAGACAAGAACCCTCCTTCCTGACGTTCAAAGCCGGAATAAAAAAACTGGTTGAGCAATAAGCCCCTCCAATGAGGTACCCCTCGTCTGTATCTTGCTACCGTCCCACACCCCTACTCTGCCTGATGCACTTATGTTTATGCTATTTGACAAATGCTCCTTGATGTCGGACCTATCTGTAACCATTGGTCTTCCCAGCTGTTACTGTATTGTGCTTTTCAATGTATGTAACTCCCAGTTTTTCCAGTGCCCAGTTACCTCAGGTTTCGGTGCGCGATATAAATAATAAACAAGTGCAAGCGATGAGCAGGTGTGGACTGACCTATAGGGCAATGGGCGAACCAAAACGCAAAATGCTGGGGTGGGCCAGTGGTATTGGTCAGAATGGGCCAATGTGTGCCAGTTGTGAAAAGGTACTTCACCATGCAGTGATTTGTTTTGGCCAGTGTTACTGAATGAATATTCTTTAAAATGCACAATTGCATCACATTTTATTCACACACAAAACAACTTTGGTCCTACTTAAACAGTGTGCCACAACCGAATGAATTGCAATTGGCAACAGTGGGCCATTTTTTTTATTGTGCCTGTGGCCATTTTATGCCCCAGTCTGACTGAAGAGTCTTCAGAATGGTACTATAGAAAGCATGACACTCTTTGATCATTGTAGGATACAGTTGGGATACTCAGCCAAAAAGAAAAATAATGTTTAAGAAAGAGCACTCTTATGAATGTAACTGTCATGTGAGATCATGTCTGCCCAGCATTGCTTACTGCGGGACCCGTCACATTGATGTAACCCACCTCCCCTTAAGCTGATTTAAAAAAAAAAAAAAAAAATAAAAAGCACAAAAAAATAAAAACCCTCCCACACACGAACGTGCAGCGACAAATGGTGGGGAGGGCAACGATTACTGGTGGAGTCGGGTGCCAAGAATGGTTGGGGGTGGGGAGGGACAGGCTGGTTGTGGGCGGGGTGGTACAGGGGCCGGGAATGTCATGGGTGTGCATGTAGCTTGCAATAACAGGGTTCTTGAAGGGGCACAGCGTTTGACAAAAAATAGAGCTGGTTATCAAGGAGCGTTGGAAGATGCAGAGGAAGATTGCATAGGCAGTTGAGATGGCGAGCTGGTAGGGGGACTGGGGAAGGCAACAAAATAAAAGAGAAAGGGTGGGGTGTCAATGGGGTCACTGACTGGGAACAGAGGGGAAGGGTTCAGGAGGGGGCCCACAGCCAGGCCAAGCTGGATTAGTACTGGGGGGGGGTTAATAGTGGGGGGGGGGGTTGCTAGGGGATGCTGGATAGGAGTGGGGGTTGCATGTGATAGGTGGCTCGAGACGTTGAGGTAGGGTGCGCCTTGGGGGCATTGGTGGAAGGAAGAGCAGGCATTGCCCTCTGTACTTATGAGAGTATCATTCAATTCACAGACAGTCATGCACCACAAACGCACACACGTTGGGAGACTGCAAGCGAGGAGTCAAGATGTCTCAGGAGAACAGCCCTTGCTTTGACATGTTTGAGGACCCCATGGTCCAGTTGGAGGAAGTATTGATGGAGGAAGAGTCACCCAGCACAAGCGGGGGATTAAATGCAGACGATGCGTGTTGGGACCGTTTCAATATTTTGGCTAAGGACAGGGTGTGGGAAGCAGCGGGAGGAATTAGAAAAAGGAGCAGGTAACCGGCTTAAAGGGGAGGGAAAGGGGAGGACTGATTCAGGAATTAGTGAAGAAGGGATTGGATCAGGGTTGAGTCAGGAGGCACAAGGGCCCAGGAAAAGACCAGGAAAGCTGATTGGGGGTGGGTGGGCAGAAAGACACGGAAGGACCTGGAGGACGAATTGGTGGCAGTCAGGGCCTGCATGGGGCATAAGGATGAGTGGGCAGTGGGCCGGGGATCCTGTTTTTCCTTGAGCAAAACCCAAATTCAGTTATCTGCTTAACAAGCTCAGTCGGTGGTATTTACAGGTTAAGCAGTGATTGCTGCTTCACGTAGAATGCTTGGCCATTGACCAGCAAACCTGTGTCTGTTATTACTGCACTGCAATGCCACTGGAAGTTCTCCACTCAAACTTGAGGTTGTGTCCTTGGTAGTGTGAGAAAATCTGAAGGTGTCTCACCCGCCAGTGCCCGCGGATCGGTCATCCAGGTAGCCAGGATACAGCCATCGCTTTCGGATCCAGTTCCTGGGGATGGACCAGTGTGGGAGGATCACCTGTACGAGGGGTCTTTGGGGAGTAGAAGTGGGACACCGAAGGGTGAGATGTGGTAGCTTCCCTGTAACTGGATACCTGGGAAACCCAACACCCCCCTCCCCGCCCGACACAAACATTTTGTCACAGACAGTTCACCGTGAGCAACAATGGACTAACACCAGATCTGTATACCTGACCAATACCATGATCAGGCAACTGTGGATCATTATACACACTTAACTTCCATCACACATCCCCACACAGATAATTAACTATGCGGACGATACCCAAATACTCCTACTGAACACTTGCTGCTACGACACAGATTCCAAAAACCAAAACGAAATATATCAGGCAATCCAGGCTTGGATGGCCCTCCATGAATTGTGCCTTAATGACGACAAAATCGAGCTAATCCTAATAGGTAATATGTTCTCCAACGAAATAAAAACTCTTGGAGTCTACATTGACTCGTCCCTCACCTTTAAATAGAGAGGTCAACGCTATAGTCTCCTCTGCTGCCTAAACGGCTAAACTGATGAGAGCTAGCAGACCTTTCCTGTCGCCTGACAAAGCTATCACGCTGGTCAGATCCACCATACTGTCCAGGATTGTCGATTGCAGCTCTATTTTCTGCAACCAGTATCAGGAATACCAGAAAAATTGCAAATTGTACAAAACAATGCCATCATAGCGGCTTTCAATATTCCCCTCCACTAATACATTTCAGCCACCAGGCGAAACATAACACTGACTACCTGTCCATGACCGGATCAAATTTAAAATCCTCATGCTCACACATAAATGTATTTACAATAAGTCGCCATTGTACCTCAACAACCTGGTCTGTAAAACTCTACAGGCCTACTTGATCATCCTACACCAACAGGCTTATCACACCCAGATATAAAAGGCAGAAAGCGGGATGCTCCAGCTTTCCGATGATGGCAGCAAAATCATGGAACCCCCTCCCCACTCAACCTAGAAATGACACTTCCCTCTGGTCATTCAGAAAAAAAACTCAAAACCCTACTATTCAGATCCAACTTTACACAATAGCCCCTTGCAGCACCAACAGCGACCTTCCACCTACACCAGGACTTACCTCAAGGACACCCTTCCAGCCATCCCGACCTGTGCTAGCTACTGCCCCTAAGATAGGGTGGAAATCTCGACTGTGTAATGTACTTGTGATCCTACTGTGTAAAAGTACTTACCCTAAGTATCAATAAGTGCAACCATGTTCTTAAGTTTCTGCATCTAGTTGGTGTCAACTATTGTCTCTACGTTAGCGTATAAAATATGTATGCATAATGTACCTGAATGTCTGCCCTGCAACTGTATCTTCGTGAAGCAACAAAAACTGCAACCATATTCTTAAAACTTAGCGCCTAGATGCCTCTGGGCTGTTGTGCGCTCTACAAATGTACAAATAAATAAATGGATGAAAGGCAGAGCACGAAAGCACACTCTGAGCGAGGCACAACAGACTAGGAAACAGCAGTTCCAAGATGGCCATTTAATAGAAGGAGCAAGACGCCGAGACCGGAGAGGGGTGCAAGTAGGGAAGCATCCTTGAGCAATAAAGACTGTTACTTTCATGAACCTTGGAAAGTAAGAAACCGAAGACCAGAAACTAAGGCTGATCAAACCTGTACCGTGGGTCAGAGGTATCCGGGGCTCTCCTGCGCCGATAACCAAGGCGGGGAGGAGCAATTGCTGCTGTGGTACTGTCCTTAGCTCCTACCACAAAGCGGCGCTTCAAGAGAAAGCAAAGCCAGTGAGTCGGAGAGACTGATGGCAAACCAGCTTGTGTTTTGAACCAAGGTTACAAGCGGCAACATTGTTTGTTTTTATTATTTGAAATGCGCGCCAGTCCCAAAGGTATCGGGGCGCAGGGGTTACAAGGAAGTTCTCAGCTTAGTTACACAGATTTAAAAAAATAATAATACATTGCACATAAAGGAATGAAATGTATATAAGGCAATAAAGGTACATTGTGTATACAGGCGTATGGTAAGCACAAATGGGTGAGGCTAGGTCAAGGATGACAGTAACAAAATTGGTAGGCAGAGAAAGTTGGCACCCGCAGGGAGTACTATATTGGAACATAGTGGCCAGCAGGGTGGACCGAGTGCAGGGATATGGTGGTTCTAGTGATCAGTAGACCTCAGCCAGTTAATGCAATCGGATCTGAAGTTCTGGTAAGATTGGTCTTCTCGGATTGAGGAGGGCATAGAGTTCCACAGCTGGGCCGCTTTAGTCTGAAAGCTACTACCTGCCACCTTGGATAGTTTAAATCTGGGGATTTGGAGGCAATTGGTGTTGACTAATCTGGCGGGTCTAATTGAGGTCCTTCTAAGGAATCTCTCCGAAAGGTAACTGGGAGCAGCAGCGTTTAAAGATTTATGAGTGAGAGACGCAGTTTTCAGCTTGATTTTATCATTCGGGGATAGCCAGTTGTTTTGCCGCCTGATCTCGGATATGGTCTCTCCTAGCCTCTCCAAGTGCTGCTCTAAAGGCATTATTTTGGAGGGTTTGGATTTTGCTAATGATTGCTTTGTTGGATCCAAGGGCGTTACAGTAATCCAGCCTAGACAGAATGAGGGCTCTGGCCAGGATGATACAACTGTTGTCAGAGAGAAAGGGTTTGCTGGTTCTAATCAGTTTACAAGTGTAAGCTGTAGTGGAAGCCAAGGTATTAACTTGTTTGTTGAATGAGAGGGATGAGTCGAGGTAAAATCCTAAGGTTTTTACCTCGCTGGCCACTTTGGTAAGGTTGCCATCGATAATGAATGACCATTCGTGCCCCAGTTTTTTTGAGGTTGGTGGGGTTACCCAGGATGATCTGTTTTGTCATCATTCAGGCATAGCAAGAAACAAAGATTAGGTGAAAACCCAATCATACAGCCGCTCTCTGGAATCCCATACTGGGTTTTATATTAGTTGTAATTTCACTATGTATAGTTCCTTCGATCCAATTCTTGAAAAAATACAAAAGTCAAATTTATAGTGATTTTTCAATGTTGAAAATTATTTTATAGAAAGAAGTGACTAGTAGCCACCAAAATTGTTCTTCGTGAGGAAGAGATTGCCATAAATCACTCTATATGAAGACTTATTTTTGTGCCAATGCATTTCGGAATATAACAAATTCCTTCATCAGGGCAAGTCTAAAACAATAAACACATAACATTCACATGCAATTGTGCCAACCATCCCAAGATTAATATCCAATATAGAATAATTCCCACATTAGAAACAACGTAAGTATATAAATATCAGTATGAACAATCATCATCCAAATAGTTGAAAAAATATGAAGGTAAACACATACCCGACAATGTAATGAGCCGGATCAGAAGGCAGGTCAAAAGATATAAAATAAGAAACAAATCAGTACAAAGGCAAGTAAAGTTATCCTATAACAAAATGGAGGGAATCGGGTCCATTACCTGATGTAGGTGAGTAATGGCGAAATCTATGTTTCAGAGGTCAGGCTGCTCCACCGTGTACGGCGAGTAGGTGCTGTGAATGGTAAAGTGAATATATATAAAGGACCTATTCAAAGTGTAGCTAAACGCTAAATAGAAATAAACAGGCGTGAATTGTAACTCACCATATGTAAAGAACGAAGCGGAGAAGTTCTCTCAGCGTCTGCTCAAAGCAGACTGTCTTTGTTGCATCGGCGCGTTGCCGAGCAACCTGGTTTAATAAGACACGTGATTGAAGGCAGAATGTCCTCCTTGCATCGGTGCGCAGCCAAGCAACTCAGTTGTGTAAGACACGTGATCACGGCTCTATGAACACGAGCCGTGACCCGTGTCCGAGAACTGATCAATAAACTCAATATGATCAAAATATCTAATTACTGGACCTCCTGGGGCAGTAATGATAAAAGTCATCGCCTAAGAATCAAAAAAGAAATAAGTAATCTGTCATCCATGGACATAGAAAAAATACTAAGATTGAATGAACCCATTTGGATAAAAGTAATGGCTGTTATATGAGCACCTCAGATGAGGCTATACTAATTATGAACGTACCTAAGTAGGATGGATGGAGCCTAGGGAGCAACCCTAGGGCTGTACCTTTATATTAATAGTATGTGCCTTAATGCCGCTAGTGGTGTCGTCTAGACAGACGGCACCTCGGGTCCTGGGGGAACTCCAGGATGAGCAGCATGCAGGACATCTTTTAAACATGGGAAACATCTCTTGTTCATATACATTCAAGTGACCCTCAACATTCAGGTCATATACGTACTGGTGTCAATCTAAACCAAATGATGCTAAATGCAATGTAAGAAAACAATTAGAAAAAACAATTAGAGAAAACAGTGAAAGTTGATCTCCTCATTTAACCCATTGGGTGCCAGACTGCCAAGTTTGTCAATCCAATATGTCTCTCTGCGACTCAAACGTTGGCATAAATCCTCATGAGGGCTGTTCTTGGTTAAAGCTTCCAAAATTACAAATTTTATTTGGGACACGTTATGTCCATTGGCCATCCAATGTCGTGCCACAGCTGAATTAATGTTTGCATTACGAATACAAGATCGGTGTTCACCCCACCTCAATTTAGCTGTTCGGGTTGACTGTCCCACATAAAATTTCCCACACGGGCATTTAATGCCGTAGATGATATAACTACTGTCACATGTAGCAAAAGTCTTAAGCATAATCTTCTGCCCCGTCCTTGGATGGTTAATGGAGTTTCCTTTAATAACAAAATTACAGTTGACACACTGTAAACAAGGATATGTCCCAGTTCGCTGTGTCATAGGTTCCCTGACTGTAGGTTTCGTCTGCACCAATTCATCTCTTAGGTTCCTACTGCGTTGGTATGCAAAGATTGGTCTTTCACTAAAAATATCTTGAACTCGAATATCATTCTTGAAAATCTCCCAATGCTTCATAATAGTTTTCTTGATTTTGTTACTTTGCGTAGAGAACTTGGATACAAATACTGGTGACTTCAATTCTCTCTTACTTTTGGGATTCTGTTCTGATAATAGAGTCTCTCGTGATATGGCATCAACTCTGTCAGATGCCAGATCGAGTTCACCCTGCTTATATCCCCGGGCCAGAAATTTTTCTTTCATTTCCATCTGTTGCATTCTGTAGTCTTCAGGATCACTCACTATTTTCTTGACCCTAAGTAATTGGCTGTACGGTAGATTCTTCAGTAGGCTTGGCTGATGGAAGCTGAGTCGGTGCAGGAGATTATTCCGATCAGTCTCTTTCCGAAACATTGAAGTGCTGTAGATAGTGAGTTGTTTTCTGACTTGTACATCAAGGAATGTTATGATTTCATCTGAGATCTCTCTAGTGAACTGTACCCTTTGGTCGATGCTGTTTAGATACACAAAAAATGTTTCAAAAGACTCTCTGGTTCCTTTCCAAATTCCAAAGATGTCGTCTATGTATCTCGTCCAGATGCGGATGTCCTTGTTCCATTCCTGTTTATTCAATACATGGTCTGTTTCAAATTTATACATGAAACTGTTGGCATATGAGGGTGCCATGGTAGCTCCCATTGAAGTCCCTGCAGTTTGTAGAAAAAATTGGTTGCCATATTGAAAATAGGAGTTCTCAGCAATGAATTGTAATAATGCCAGTATGAATTCCTTCTGGGCCCGTATCTCGGGTGCTTTCAGTAACAGCCATTCTACAGCCTCCATTCCCAGGTCGTGGGGTATAGAGGTGTATAAACTCTTCACGTCTATAGTAAACAACAGATCTTCAGGCAAAGGTGTCAATGAGCTAAGCTTTTGCAGGAAGTGGGTGGTATCCCTTGTGTAGGTGTTGGTCTCTTGTATCAATGGCTGTAGGAAGAAATCTATATAAATCCCTAAAGGTTGGTTGATGCTCTCTATCCCTGCAACAATTGGTCTACCTGGTGGTTTGATGGCATCTTTATGGATTTTTGGCAGCGTATAGAAATTAGGTATTCTAGGATGTTCTTTCGAGAGAAATTTTTGTGTATGCTCGTTGATCCAATCCAATTCAAATGCTTTATCTAGGAGGCTCTTCAAATTCTGTTTAATCGAAAGGGTGGGGTCATGGTCCAAACTAGCATATGTAGTCTGGTCTTGGAGCTGTCTTCTACATTCAGCATCATAGTCACATGTATTCTGAATAACCAAGGCTCCTCCCTTATCTGCAGGACGAATGGTAATACTCTTGTCACTAAACAGGTCTCTAATCAATCTCATCTCGTGTGGTTTTAAGTTCCTGTACGGAGGATTTCTGTAGCTGATACGTTCAAGGTCCCGAGTGACTAGTCTCTGGAATATTTCTATGGATGGTACTGTAATGGGTGGAACAAACCCACTTTTGACTCTAAATTCTTGAAAGTCTGGAATCTCGGTCGGACTTTCTTGTGTCTCCAACTCGTTAAAGAAGACTTTAAGTTTAAGTTTACGAACAAACTTATATAGTTCTATCTTCGTGTCAAACAAGGTGGTACCGTAAGTCGGTACGAAGCTGAGACCTTTCTGTAGAGTCTCTTCCTCTGCCTTGTTGAGTCGCCTCCCCGAAATGTTAACGACTAACCTAACATTTCGGGGAGGCGACTCAACAAGGCAGAGGAAGAGACTCTACAGAAAGGTCTCAGCTTCGTACCGACTTAGATAGAACTATATAAGTTTGTTCGTAAACTTAAACTTAAAGTCTTCTTTAACGAGTTGGAGACACAAGAAAGTCCGACCGAGATTCCAGACTTTCAAGAATTTAGAGTCAAAAGTGGGTTTGTTCCACCCATTACAGTACCATCCATAGAAATATTCCAGAGACTAGTCACTCGGGACCTTGAACGTATCAGCTACAGAAATCCTCCGTACAGGAACTTAAAACCACACGAGATGAGATTGATTAGAGACCTGTTTAGTGACAAGAGTATTACCATTCGTCCTGCAGATAAGGGAGGAGCCTTGGTTATTCAGAATACATGTGACTATGATGCTGAATGTAGAAGACAGCTCCAAGACCAGACTACATATGCTAGTTTGGACCATGACCCCACCCTTTCGATTATACAGAATTTGAAGAGCCTCCTAGATAAAGCATTTGAATTGGATTGGATCAACGAGCATACACAAAAATTTCTCTCGAAAGAACATCCTAGAATACCTAATTTCTATACGCTGCCAAAAATCCATAAAGATGCCATCAAACCACCAGGTAGACCAATTGTTGCAGGGATAGAGAGCATCAACCAACCTTTAGGGATTTATATAGATTTCTTCCTACAGCCATTGATACAAGAGACCAACACCTACACAAGGGATACCACCCACTTCCTGCAAAAGCTTAGCTCATTGACACCTTTGCCTGAAGATCTGTTGTTTACTATAGACGTGAAGAGTTTATACACCTCTATACCCCACGACCTGGGAATGGAGGCTGTAGAATGGCTGTTACTGAAAGCACCCGAGATACGGGCCCAGAAGGAATTCATACTGGCATTATTACAATTCATTGCTGAGAACTCCTATTTTCAATATGGCAACCAATTTTTTCTACAAACTGCAGGGACTTCAATGGGAGCTACCATGGCACCCTCATATGCCAACAGTTTCATGTATAAATTTGAAACAGACCATGTATTGAATAAACAGGAATGGAACAAGGACATCCGCATCTGGACGAGATACATAGACGACATCTTTGGAATTTGGAAAGGAACCAGAGAGTCTTTTGAAACATTTTTTGTGTATCTAAACAGCATCGACCAAAGGGTACAGTTCACTAGAGAGATCTCAGATGAAATCATAACATTCCTTGATGTACAAGTCAGAAAACAACTCGCTATCTACAGCACTTCACTGTTTCGGAAAGAGACTGATCGGAATAATCTCCTGCACCGACTCAGCTTCCATCAGCCGAGCCTACTGAAGAATCTACCGTACAGCCAATTACTTAGGGTCAAGAAAATAGTGAGTGATCCTGAAGACTACAGAATGCAACAGATGGAAATGAAAGAAAAATTTCTGGCCCGGGGATATAAGCAGGGTGAACTCGATCTGGCATCTGACAGAGTTGATGCCATATCACGAGAGACTCTATTATCAGAACAGAATCCCAAAAGTAAGAGAGAATTGAAGTCACCAGTATTTGTATCCAAGTTCTCTACGCAAAGTAACAAAATCAAGAAAACTATTATGAAGCATTGGGAGATTTTCAAGAATGATATTCGAGTTCAAGATATTTTTAGTGAAAGACCAATCTTTGCATACCAACGCAGTAGGAACCTAAGGGATGAATTGGTGCAGACGAAACCTACAGTCAGGGAACCTATGACACAGCGAACTGGGACATATCCTTGTTTACAGTGTGTCAACTGTAATTTTGTTATTAAAGGAAACTCCATTAACCATCCAAGGACGGGGCAGAAGATTATGCTTAAGACTTTTGCTACATGTGACGGTAGTTATATCATCTACGGCATTAAATGCCCGTGTGGGAAATTTTATGTGGGACAGTCAACCCGAACAGCTAAATTGAGGTGGGGTGAACACCGATCTTGTATTCGTAATGCAAACATTAATTCAGCTGTGGCACGACATTGGATGGCCAATGGACATAACGTGTCCCAAATAAAATTTGTAATTTTGGAAGCTTTAACCAAGAACAGCCCTCATGAGGATTTATGCCAACGTTTGAGTCGCAGAGAGACATATTGGATTGACAAACTTGGCAGTCTGGCACCCAATGGGTTAAATGAGGAGATCAACTTTCACTGTTTTCTCTAATTGTTTTTTCTAATTGTTTTCTTACATTGCATTTAGCATCATTTGGTTTAGATTGACACCAGTACGTATATGACCTGAATGTTGAGGGTCACTTGAATGTATATGAACAAGAGATGTTTCCCATGTTTAAAAGATGTCCTGCATGCTGCTCATCCTGGAGTTCCCCCAGGACCCGAGGTGCCGTCTGTCTAGACGACACCACTAGCGGCATTAAGGCACATACTATTAATATAAGGTACAGCCCTAGGGTTGCTCCCTAGGCTCCATCCATCCTACTTAGGTACGTTCATAATTAGTATAGCCTCATCTGAGGTGCTCATATAACAGCCATTACTTTTATCCAAATGGGTTCATTCAATCTTAGTATTTTTTCTATGTCCATGGATGACAGATTACTTATTTCTTTTTTGATTCTTAGGCGATGACTTTTATCATTACTGCCCCAGGAGGTCCAGTAATTAGATATTTTGATCATATTGAGTTTATTGATCAGTTCTCGGACACGGGTCACGGCTCGTGTTCATAGAGCCGTGATCACGTGTCTTACACAACTGAGTTGCTTGGCTGCGCACCGATGCAAGGAGGACATTCTGCCTTCAATCACGTGTCTTATTAAACCAGGTTGCTCGGCAACGCGCCGATGCAACAAAGACAGTCTGCTTTGAGCAGACGCTGAGAGAACTTCTCCGCTTCGTTCTTTACATATGGTGAGTTACAATTCACGCCTGTTTATTTCTATTTAGCGTTTAGCTACACTTTGAATAGGTCCTTTATATATATTCACTTTACCATTCACAGCACCTACTCGCCGTACACGGTGGAGCAGCCTGACCTCTGAAACATAGATTTCGCCATTACTCACCTACATCAGGTAATGGACCCGATTCCCTCCATTTTGTTATAGGATAACTTTACTTGCCTTTGTACTGATTTGTTTCTTATTTTATATCTTTTGACCTGCCTTCTGATCCGGCTCATTACATTGTCGGGTATGTGTTTACCTTCATATTTTTTCAACTATTTGGATGATGATTGTTCATACTGATATTTATATACTTACGTTGTTTCTAATGTGGGAATTATTCTATATTGGATATTAATCTTGGGATGGTTGGCACAATTGCATGTGAATGTTATGTGTTTATTGTTTTAGACTGATGAAGGAATTTGTTATATTCCGAAATGCATTGGCACAAAAATAAGTCTTCAGATAGAGTGATTTATGGCAATCTCTTCCTCACGAAGAACAATTTTGGTGGCTACTAGTCACTTCTTTCTATAAAATAATTTTCAACATTGAAAAATCACTATAAATTTGACTTTTGTATTTTTTCAAGAATTGGATCGAAGGAACTATACATAGTGAAATTACAACTAATATAAAACCCAGTATGGGATTCCAGAGAGCGGCTGTATGATTGGGTTTTCACCTAATCTTTGTTTCTTGCTGTATTTTTTGGGTTTGGGTGTCTCCAGGCCTTTTTCAGCCAGCTCCTGCATAGAGGATCTAACTTCCTAACAAAGACTTATCACACTAGAAACTTTTGATAACGCCAGAAGGATTCGATACTCCTGTGGTGCCCACTCAAATTTGCTTCATCATTCAGGCATAGACCATGTGTTGCCATCCATGCCTGGATGATGAGGAACTCTCTTCACCAAGGCCAAATCCTCTACATAATCCCCTGAAAGTGGGAGGAGAATCTGTGTATCATCTCCATAATTAGTGTAGGTGATACCAAGATTGTCCAGATCATCGAAGAGGGGCTTAGTGAATGTTGTATAATGTCTGAGAAATGGAAGATCCCTGTGGTACGCCTCAGGTGATGGGGATAGGGTCTGCAGCTGATGTGGGGAGAATACCCGCATAGTCCTGTCACTTAGAAATGACTCAATCCAGACTGTGGCCTCCTTGGAGAAGTGAGCAGCTGAATCTAAGTGGCTGCATAAGACCTTGTGGTCTACAAGGTCAAATGCCGCCGAGAGATCGAGGAGGTGGAGGTGGAGGAAGAGGAGGAGGAGGGCTAATTTCCCTTTATCCCTTAGCTCATCGACTTGGGTCTTCAGGTCAATAAGGGCAGTTTCTGTTCCGTGTTGTGGACGGAAACCAGATTTCTGTGCTCCTAGGAGGTGGTGTAGTTCCAGGTACTTTTGAATTTGTGTGTAGGCAACCTTATCTAAGATTGTTAGAAGAAAGGGTACCGTTGTGATAGGTCAGTAATTAGTTGGTATAAAAGGATCAAGTGTTTTTTTTTTTTTAGGAATGGCTGCACCCATGATTCTTTGAGGTTGGTGGGGATGGTGCAAGATGCGAATGAGGCGTTGCTGAGCTTGGAAACAAAGGGAGCTAGGTCCCTTGCTGCATCCTTGATAAGCTGGGCTGGGCAGAGATCACCCTGGCAGTTGGAGGGTTTAAGTGAAAGTATAATTTTTTTCAACCTCAAGGATTGAAGTTTTGGAGAAGTTGAAGCGAGTGGGTGGGGTATTGGGTGTGATGAGTTTTGGAACGAGAGTGAGGGACATTAGTCGGAAGAGAATTGGAAGGCGGTGAATTAAAGGATGCTGTTTTTTTTTTTTCTTTTCTTTTTTGACAATTTCGTGTTGGAGAGTGCATGCTGAATACCGGAACACCAACTTTTGTCTTTTGTCTTTGCTACAGGTATCTGGCGTGGGGGCGGGGGTTTAGTCAATAGTTCCTTCATACTAGTTAGCTTGAGAGATCTGGTTGTTATAGGATTCTTTTTTGGCCAGGCAGATTTCTTTTTTTTATAGGGGTAGGAGACCTTAGTAAGTTTGATTTTGTTGACTTCTGAAGGGAATAGTCGCCAGGCAGCTTCACAGGTTGTCTTTTTTTCTGCCTTGGGTCTTTTAAGTAGGGGGTGAACCACTTATTCAGTTGGGATTTTGGTTTGTTTGGTCTTAGTTTAAGCGTGGCAATTATATCTAGCGATGCTGCCATGATTTTGTTATACTCGTCGACCATTCTTCCTGGATCAGTGGTGTCTGGAAGAGCGTTAAGGGTGGGGAGAATAGCCGGGATAATTCTATCCACAGTGATATTCTTTTTGTTTCTGGTTAGGGTTGGGGGGCGATGTGGATGGTAGAGGGGAGAGGTCTATTGGTGGTGAGTGTAAATGACACAAGGGAGTGGTCCGTCCAAACTTGTGGGGAGATGGAGGTGATATTAGCATGGCAATTATAATCGGCCACCCAATCTAATATTCTCCCTTTGTTATGAGTGGGAACAGTAATTCTTTTGGACAGTCCACGTTCAATCGGGGTAGAGGCAACATTCATGGCATGTTTATCTAGAGGATCATTGAAACCCAAGTTGAGGTCCCCTAAGAGTAGAACTTGCAATGTGTTTTTGAGATTTAGATAATCTAGTATAGATATTCTCCTTAAATGTCCCGATGGGACCAGGTGGTGGATGCATCAAATCTATAGTCAAAGTTTGGGAGTTCACCAATGGTACTTTGACTGTAAGCGTTTCGCAAGATTGGATGTTTTGGGGAGAGGGGGACAAGTCTCAAAGATAGGCTAGATTTGGAGATAATAGCAATACCTCCACCTCGGGCCACCTGTATGTCTTGTCTAAGAATAGTATAGCCGCCTAGGACTGCTAGCGTGAGTATGGGGCCTGCTGCAGCATGGCATGAAAGTCCGTTTTGTAACGGGATCGGATCCGCAATTTCTGTGGCAGGCGCTACCGAAACCTGGTGTTTAGTAGGGATCCCCTGGAGTGTTGGGGTGGGGAAATCAATGGCAGCAGTGTGGCCAGTGGTTTTAAGGTGAGGAGCCGTGTAGTATTTAGTAGCAGTGTTAAGAGGGGGGCGCTTGTTGTAACGTTTGGGCTTAGTAGTATTTTGGCTGGCAGTCATTGCTATTAGGATTAGAAGCAAGTCTGGCAGGAAGTTCAAATAATTTGGCTAGTCTAGATCAGAGTCTCCAGTTCTGGTATTTGTATTGCAGGGATTGATAGTGGCTGGACTCTGTGTTGGGGAGTTGCCTGAATGTTTTCAGAATAACATCTATGGTCATTGTAAGGTCAGGTATGGTTGAGGGAGTACAATAGTGTGGGCTGGCAGAGCACAGGAAGGCAATGATGGTAAGTAGTGTGGTTGAGGTGATAAGATGAGGACCCTTGATAGGCTTGCTGAGATAGTGCTCACGGTCGCTCCAAGGGCAGGATTAGTGGATCCAGTGGGGAAGACTAATCTGACATTTGAATGGGCAAATAGTAGCTATGGAGTAGACAACCTGCTACTATCGACAGTGTTGGTTAATACCACTTGTTGTGAATATACATAGCATAGTCATCAATAGTAATGGTAGAGGCATGCTAAGGAGTAAAAAGCCTAGCAGTATTAACAGAATAGGCTAATTCGAATTATCAAGGTAAGCATGGTATAGTTAACATTTGCAATGGCGAGTATACACTGTAAAGTAGGCGGCCTGGTATCCTCATCAGTAAGGACCTAGCAACATTAACAGGATAGGCTAATTCGAGTTGTCGGGGTAAGCATAACATGGATAACGTATGCAGTGGCAGGTATACACTATAAAGTGGGCGGGCCGGCCTAGTATCCTCATCAGAGTAGACTAATCTAACTAATTAGTTTCATATGGTTAATGGCTACAGATATTTCACTATAATCCAGTGGCTGTGTTAGATGCTAGCATATACAGTCTAGAGTGGGGTTGGCTGTACACATAACGGCTACCAGACATTTGGTCGAAAAAAATTAGTCGACCAGACAAATGGTCGAACCAATTTGGTCGAAAACCAAATGGTCGAATTATTATTTTTTTTATTTTCACTCCTTTTTTTTTTTTGGGGGGGGTCCCCCCTAACCCTCTTTTTTTCTAAAAAACCCTTTTTTTTTTTAAAACGAAAACCCGAAAATAAATATATAATTGAAAAAAAAAATTCGACCATTTGGTTTTCGACCAAATTGCGTCGACCAAATGTCATTCGACCAGTTTTAATTCGACCAAATGATTGGACACCCACATAACTAGCACGAGGATATTCACAGTCCTATTGTGGGGATATCAACATATGGTGCACTTGATGCAGTAATTGGTTATTAGGCAGTATAATGGGTGCCGTTGTTAAATTACATGGCATGCTAATTCAGCGGCAAAGTTTAACAGATGCATAGCAAACAGGGAATGCAGTGCTGTATAAGTATGCTAAGGCAGATTACGCCATATGCATGAGCAAGTAAGTATACTCGGGTTACACCGTGCGAATTTCAGGGGCACGAAGAGGTATGAACACTGGTTTGTAGGGTGCAAGTTCTGAGAGTATATTGTGGTTCGAGTTTACCATCTGTCTATGTCAATAATCATATGTGATGATACGGTGGAGCTGAGTGTTTTATAGACTGGGAACAGTTCAGGTCAGAACAGTCTTGCCTTGAAGTAGGGGATCTTAGAGCTACAGCGCACCCAGTTCGCGAACAGGCGCAGAAAAGGGTCTTATCGATCGCGAGCCTTTGATAAAGAGAACAGTGTGTGAAGCATTTGGAAAAAGCGTCGCAAGTTCAATTGAAAGACGAAAGAAATACGTTTGTGAATTTTGGGAAACCTAGGAAAAGATACCATACACATTAATTTGACAAAACTCCGCTAGGACTGCATTAATATTATATGATGGTCGTAGGTTGCTCCCATCTGTAGATTTAGGTTTGGATAGGCGTTTATCACACCCTTGCAAAAGTTCAATAAACGCTCTTGAACTATGGTCACTTGTGTCTGTCTTACTAATGCCATCATGCGTTCCTTACAGTAGTGTGCAACATATTATGCGCATACAGCCCTATTTTTCTCCTTAACCTCTCAGGGTGCCCTAGCCCTTTGTGGTTCCCGCTTAAATTGTATTGTATGTTTGTGCATCCATGTGTTTTATTTTTTTCTTTTTTTTTTTCTTCTCCCAATGTAAATGTATATTTAATGTCCCACTCTGTTTGCAGAAGTTACAGGTTGCTGAAGGCATTAAACCATGTTCATTCTGTTTTTTTATTTTTTTATATATCTTGAAAAAACGGAAGTGGACTGGCACGAAATTTAAGTTGTGCACTGATTTCTGTAACAGGAATGTTCAGTCCTATGTGAATTTCCCCAGGAACATGCAGTCCTATAAAAAAATCTCAGCTATCCCTGCACCAACATCTACCCTGGCCATTCCATCCCACATATCAAATATGCCCCTCCTCTCCACCTACCCTCCTCAACCTCCCGTTGCTAAACCCACAAACACCTGGGAGACATTTTACCACATCGACAAAACCATCTTCACCAGTGAAATTAAACCATCCGACTTTGTGGAAGAAGCGTTCCTGGCACAGTGGAATCATACTGCATCACCACACTGGCTTCGCACACGATCAACATTCTCAACTCCCTCACACAATCCCACCCCCACACTCTAAACAGGACAAATGGTACCCTTCCTGAAGCAACCATCCCTCGAGCTCACACTCCCCGAACACTACCGTCCCATCACAATCCTCCCATACCTCAACAGATGGCTCAGTAGACATGAATGCATCACAGAGCACAAGCACATATTTAGCAATCTCGCTGGGCTACTGTAACCATGTGAAGAATACTCTGTAGAGGAGCATGTGATTCTGCCTGTATGTTGGAAGCTGGAAATTGCGGCGTGCGCCACGCCAGTGATGGTGCCTATTCCAGAAAGTCTTTGAGACAAGATATCCATTGAGAAGACCCTATGTGATGTACCCTCGCAGAGATGACAATCTCTTGGAGGAGGTCCCTGAAGGAATATGAAGATGAGAAGAAAAGAGGCTGGTGACGTCACAAGAAATTAGCATGACGCACTGAGAAGAATGGTTGAAGAAGATGCATGGACCTTATAGAATCTGACAAAGTAAATAATCGAAGACTTTCATATGCGGAATGAAGATTGCACGTGTGAAGAACACTGCAGAAAATGCAAGCCGTTTATAACTGTACAGATACTGTAACGCAAGTAGATTATTCATAAAAGGTGGGCTATACGTAGTGAATAGACTGCAAGCGGTGCCGTGTTATGTAGAATTTTGGACATCAGTGTTGCATATTTAGTAAGCTCAGACCCGTGAAGAAAGAAGGATCAGAGGGCTGTGTATCACAGCAAGAAAACAGCTGAAGATCGAGGAAAGGCATGGAATAGCTGTCTAGCCTGGTGTCAAATGATGGAGCAGCCAAGAACCGGTTATCTATCCTTGAACAGTGGACGCGAGAAGCTGGATCAGCCCTTGTTAAGGTATGAGGAAAGAACACCATGAGCGCCAAGTTTATTAATTCAAGCCAATTAAATGCTGCAAAACAGGCCTAAATATGGTCTCCTGTCACGTGAGTCGAGGATGAAAATGGGAGTTGATGTGCAGACCTGAGATACGATAAGGATGTGCCTATACTCCCTTTTTTTTCTCAGGAGCAGTGATACTTTGCAAGGCCAAGTTCAAAGACAATCTGAATGGCAGAAGGCATGAGAGATGTAGGGCTAATTCGATGGGGCGACAGGGTCAAGTCCACCCACCAGCACCTGCGGTACCATCTTACGTGCTGCTAGTGAGCTGAATGTTCCAGAAGGGCACAATTGTGCCAACCAATTGTAGAAAGCCATATAACGAGCGGTTTTATAGTTTGAGGATCAATGATCAACCGTGTATGTAGTAACTGATGAGGATAACTTGCACTATGGGTGGGCATACGTTGTCCACCTGACAGTAGAGACCCAATCACAACCCGATCCCCTAAAGAAAGTATACTTGGATGTTCCCCATGAGCCTATCGCAATCCCGCGTAAGTTTTCTTAGTTTGCCATGTAGTATGACATCACTTATGAAAAATATTTAGTACTTAAGTGTGTTTTTTAATGCAAAATGATTGAGAGCACAATTGAACGTCCGATGATGTCTGTAACTTCCTGTTTTAGAGAATTGAAAATAAAACGGTCGTAGGAGACATTTTGCCAAACTTCCCGAGTCAGACTTATTATTTGGTGTAAGAGTTATTCTACATCCCCATCCTTATGACATGTTACCGATTTTTAAAAGGGCCCATTCGTGGGTTCAACTCTGGTGATCAAGAAGCATATGTAAGGCTGTTCATTGGTCCTCTAAGTTGCACTGTATCTAGATCCATGAAAAGACCATTCCTACCTGGACATGCAATGGAACAACCAGGGACTACTATGGGAGTACTTAGGCATATAATGTCAATATATGGCATGAGCCTGGTGCACCCCAATCAGATGATGCAAACCCTCCCTCCTTCACCTCTGTGGCTCTACTTGGTTCATACTGCCACTTTGCGTGCTTACCAAATCTGAATATGGGCACCAGGGGTGGAGCTTAGGGAGAAGACTGTCTTGAATGGGGGCAGTATAATCCCAAAAGACAGTGATTTGTTTAGAGGACAAATACAGTTTTGAAGTAAACGTTTTTTTCTTTACTGAGGATTCCCAGCCTGACGACGGGGAATAATCCTGATCATGTGAATCCATGCCATTATGCCTTTTTTCACATTTTACTTTTATCAGACATTTCCCTCTTTATCTGACTTCAGTGGGGATTTGCTCACGCTTCGTCTCTGCAAGTAGCTTTCCTTCTGCTGTTTCACAAGAATAGCCATTCTCAATTCCTTTCATTCGTCTCAACAAGTAATATGGATACCTAAGTGTCCTTCAATATCATAGACTTTGGAGAATACTTTTATACAAGGTTTTACCCGCGGGAGGAAAGGGCGCGGGTGTTCGCTCCAAGGACCTGGAGCTGAGGAGGCTGTCTGCTGCTTGGCCCCACCCCCTGCAGGTGTAATGCTGCCGCCATAGCCCGCGAGGGTGGAAGCCCGCGGGAGGAAAGGGCGCGGGTGTTTGCTCGGAGGACCTGGAGCTGAGGAGGCTCTCTGCTGCTTGGCCCCACCCCCTGCAGGTCTAAAGCTGCCACCATAGACCGCGAGGGTGGAAGCCCGCGGGAGGAAAGGGTGCGGGTGTTCGCTCCGAGGACCTGGAGCTGAGGAGGCTGTCTGCTGCTTGGCCCCACCCCCTGTAGGTCTAAAGCTGCTGCCATGGCCCGCGAGGGTGGAAGCCCGCGGGAGGAAAGGGCGCGGGTGTTTGCTCGGAGGACCTGGAGCTGAGGAGGCTGTCTGCTGCTTGGCCCCACCACCTGCAGGTCTAAAGCTGTTGCCATGGCCCGCGAGGGTGGAAGCCCGCGGGAGGAAAGGGCGTGGGTGTTTGCTCCCGCCTGGGTGTTCGCGCCCAGACGGTGTGGAGCACCTTGCACCCAACATCACACACCTTGCATCTGGGCCCAACATTTGGCACAAGAATCGGCACAGAAGCAGACTGTCCCTAGCACTGCGTGCACGGGGGCTAGGGGTAAGGTGAGATTCCCTATTTCTTTTGGATTCTGGATTTTGACCCCCAAAACATCCCTTATTGTACGATGGTCGGCTTCCTTGGGGGTGCTAGCTCTGGAGTCCGTGGTCCCATGGAAGAGGGGAATCTCTCTTCCCCCTTCACCCCCCCCTCCACCTCTCCAAATCCACCCTTTTATCCAGCATACAAGGCCCCTTGGCCCCTGTGGAGCACCGAAAACGGATTTTGGTGAAAAGACTTGCGGGGGTGGGAGGGCCTGCCACATAAAGCACCCGGGGTCATGCAAGGTACTGAAGTCTGCATTGGGAGTCCACTTGTGAATGAAGGGCTTACCCGACCAACTATGCCCAGTGGTCGGGGCCCTACACACAAGTTGCCCTACACCCCTCTACCAAGTATCCACAGCCCCACAGCCCCTCTACGTTCCTCTGGGACCTCATGGGGTCTTGTTTCATCTCCTCGACCCATTCCTGCCCAGCTAAGCTAATTTTTGGCTGAAAATGTGCCCTTGGTCAACCTCTTAACCCCTGGAGGGGGCCTTGACACTGCAGCCACTGCTGTTCTTCTGGACACTCTAGCCACTGGATGTGAGAGGATCTCTTTGGGCATCTTAAAGCTGCCAAAATGGCACATTGTATTGGCCCCACCGCTGGAACCTCCGCACCCACCCTCTGGTCTGAACCCTGTTCTATCAATTCCGCAGTCGACAGTTGTTCTCCCTGAAGCCCATCCACTGTCTGCTTCTGCTCCTCTGTCTTCTGCCCTAAGGGGGGTGGGCAACTCTGATTTGGGCAAAAGAGTGAAACCTAACCCCCCTTCCTGCAATGGGAGCGTGCTCATGCCTGCTGCCCCTCTGGGGGTCAGCCCCTCTTTACGGATCAGCTCTCTCCGGGCTCCTGACCCCCACCCCCCGCACTGGAGCCCAGTGTTCGCAAGTCCTATCTTCTACTGCATGTGCTGACCTGCCTAGCTGTCCGTGCCAACTCCTGCTGTCCGAGTTGGTGGAGATCAAAAACCTCCTATTAGTTCTGACCAAGGAGGTGCTCGGGGTCAGGTGGGAGGGTAGTGCGGGGGGGAGAGGAGAGGTCTTAGCCAGGATAGGGCCAGGGGGTCTGAACCCAATCCCCAACCAAGGGTCGTATTCCTTGCACCCCTGCCCGCCCCCCAACCCCCGTGGATAAGAACCCCCAGTCTAAAAGGAGCCATTCAGGGGGGGTCCATTCCCCAGTGCTACCCCCTCGGAGGGAGCTCAATGGGATTACAGCTATTGAGCCACCGCCAATACAGAATTCTGCGGGGAGAGTCCAGCGTAACATGTGCTCTGTGGGGAGGGGGGTCTGGTATGTCAATCCTCGGGCGGGGGAGGTCTACGCCTGGGCACTTTATTTGCCAAGGCCACAGTAATTCCACAGTATTCCTCGAGGGAGTTCCTAAATTACCCACGGACAAAAGAGAACCAAGGGACGCCTTGCAGAATAAATGTCTTCACTGGCTACGGGCTGTAGGGCAGTGTGGGCTTGTGTCAATGGATTCTTTGTTGGAGTGCTCTAGATTGTCCAAATATGCAGCCAAAACGGACACTGTTAGAGTGGTCTTTGGGGACGCAGCTTTGGCAAGGGAGGTTTTGGAAAGATGTAATGGTCGAGGGCACCCGTGGGAATCTGGTATCATGGTCCGCTCTACTCTCATTCCTGCTAGTATGAGACCCATGGGTGATCCCCCAAGCAATAGCCCCCTTTCAGGGGCTAATCTGACTGCCTTGGGCCCGAGGCAGTTTGGGAGACAGGAGGGTCAAAGGGACGGTGGCTCCTGATTTCGGGTCAAATGTACTGTCGGGCAGCCCCCAAGTTAGGGTGCAGCCTTTTGCTCTTGCTTGGGTTTGTCTCTCCTTCTTTTTGCCTTGTCTATTGTAACTATATTTTAGCAGTGTATTTTTAGGATGTACTTTGATGGCCTTTTCAGGCCGAATAAAGTTGTTTGACTGACTATCATTGTCTGCATCTCATTGATTTGCTTCGCTTTCTCTCAGAATTTTCTATTAACATGCCGCATGCACACGTTCTCATTGACACAATGAAATTCAGCAATGTTCCCTTGAGTACCGGGTTTCTTCTTTGGATTGAATCTCATCCGTCATGCTAGTGCTCCGGTTAGCTTCTGCTTTTCACAGCTGAGGTCAGGGTCTCATCTGCTGCCCCTCAGACACTCCTGAGCTATTACCTCTCTGCCCAGGGGAACAAGCAACTTCTTATGCTCACCAAAAAGGACCACAGCACCTTTGGGCTCCCTTCTCTGGACTCTGGCTCCCTGGAGACACGGTTCCCTCGCTACGTTTCCTCTCGCAGCCTCCCTCTGCAGTCGGTAAGCGTCTCTGCGTCCCATTCTCCACCTCCTGGACTGCTCTGGCTCAAATGGGACTCCGACTCGCCCTTCTACTCGTTCAACTTGCTTTCTATGATAACTCATTTTATATGCCTGTGGAGTATTAACAGGCTGCAGGTGGCCATGGTCAACTTTAAAGTGCCTGACCCTGTTAACGGGACATGTCTCCCTCTTCCTCGTCTCAGTCCTTGAGCGGCATTGTGGAGAACAGTTGTTTTGGGACTTGTAGTCCCATGAAGGCTGGAGGGTACTTGGGTAGGTCATTGTGTTGTTGATGATACATGTTTGATGAATCTAATCCTCTCTTCCTTGCCTCCATCCATTCGTGGTGTTCTCTATACAAAGTTTGCCTTGCTTTTGATGGCTTGTCCCTCTTTTCATAATTTGTGGAACTTTGGCGGGCAGTGTAGGATAAGGCTGGGAATATCCCTGAAACATTAAGGGTCATTACTACCCGGCGTGCCTAAAACAAAATGAAAGAAATGCGCCGATTGGTGCATTTCCATGCCTTACCTTATGGTAAGCCAGCACACGTTGTGGCGTGTCCCTTGCGCTGGTCTCCTGTCTTTCTGTGCTTGGGCCAGCAAGTATGGGCCCTGAGGGCATTACCTGACACAGTAATGGTTCCAAGATCCAGGACTTATTGCCTGTAGGTTGAGTCAATACTAGCAAATGGAGGTGAAATGATGGGCACTTAGACTATTCAAAGGGAAGAAATGGTTTATTTAAGTGCAAATGGAGGCCTACCGGCTCTGCCAGCAACACAACAGTTATGAACATTAAACATTCTTCTCTGGCATCTTACCCTTTACATTCCATGTTATGTGTTCTACAGCCACTTCAGAGATGAGGCATAGAACACAGAACCCAGTCATGGTTGCACAATAAAATATACATTAAGATATTACACACCTCCCTTCCTTATACATAACACACTGAACATTAGAAATATTAGAAACATTGGCTTTCACCTCTACAATTTGTACTAACATGACATCAAGAAATGTTGAACAGAATACTCCAAAATAGTAACACGGAATCCTAAATCCTATAGTATTGCCTGCTCGGGTGTATACACACAGAATAATTGTGTGCACAACCATCACATGTATGAAAATTAACTCTCATAATTCTTTAGATATGAGGGTTTTCCACATACACGTTTGGTACGTTTGACCACCCTCTCCTGCACTCAATTTGCTTCCCCTTTTTTATTGCTATTTCCAGGGTTCACATTTCTATCCCTTGACACAGCAATCCAAAACTTTTGACTAATACTCTTACAAACCTTGTTGACATTCCAGACCCTGCCATCTGCTACTTCACAGACCCATGAAATCTCAATCGCTTGTATAGGGTCTGACCACTTAGGATATTGTCACGACCTTGAGCCCTGGTCAGGAAATTCGGGGCCTCTGGCCCTCACCACAGTATTTCTACAAAGCCGCAAGGGCTCAATCGTGCCCCTCTCGGGTACCCTGGAGCAGGTCCTGGCGCTGTTGGTGCCAGGCTCTGATGGCAGGTGAAGTTTCCATTGGGCAATGGACCAACATAGCCACCCCCACAAGGATCCACATGGAACTGCAGCATCCAGGGCGTGGTCTGCCCCTAAGGCACCTGGGATACCTGCTGGCTATTTAAACCATGCCCGAGTTGAGGCACGCGCTTTGCGTTATTCTGCTCTTGCAGCGTGACGTTCACCGGGTCTTGCTCGGCATCCTTGGCCTGCAAGGGCCAGATAAGAAGAAGAAGAAGAAGAAGAAGAAGAAGAAGAACCTTGTTAGTCATCCTTACCTGCTCTGCATCCTGCTCTTCCGTCAATACGGAATTTTCCCTGGAATTAGTTATCTTCCTTCAGCAACATCCTAGAGGGGAGAGGCGAGAAGAGGACAATTAGTAAGCTGTCATCCATCAGCTCCATCACCTTCAGGCTCTGCTTACTTACCAAGTTCTCCTGGAAGTCCACCGTCGTACGGGCCTCTTCCATCCGACGCCCTGTTTCCATATGGCTACATTCATCCAGGAATCTTTCGGCGACCTGCATGGAAATACAGCACAGGTTAGCCTTATTCAAAGGACGCTTACAGCGCCGCGCCCAGCGCTTTCTCTTACCTTCTCGAGCTCAGCCCTCTTCATCAGCTCAACGTCTCCATCACCCCTTCTGCATCTACAAGAAAGAAGGTGACGGTCAACTGGGGCAACTATAATTAAAGACATTCTTAACCAAACTAGAGATTTAACTCCAGAGTGAGTCGCAGCCGGTCTGGACTCCAGGGCCACGCCAGTGAAGTAACTCGGCGGTACAGTGCCCAGCTACGCCGCGCCCCTGCCATTTGCAGTAGGCCGGAGAGCGCACCTTAACGAAGCAAAAGGTGAGAAAGGCTCCAAGGGAGGTCGCAAGGGGAGCATGGGGAAGTTGGGCTCCGAGAGAAGGTGTTGTAGCTAAATCCGAACTCCTGTCTTCCAGAACAAACCCTCGGCAGAGCAAGACCACAGGGAAGGTGCAGCGGTCCCAGAAGCAGTCCAGTCCATTCAGGTGGCGTCCCTGTGGATACAAGGTGAGCGTTACAGATATCCACAAATGCAGATATTTGGGTATGTTTAATGCGTACCCAATCCCCTACTTTCACATCACATACTTTCACAGCCTTACTGGCATTAAAACATGTTTTGTTCTTTCTCTGTGTGTAAAATATTTTCTCCTCAACATCTTTGAGATCAATGTCTTTTAATTGAGCTCTGCCCAACCATGAAGGACAAACCCTTGTATTAGGTTTCCTACCTCTCAATATCTCAAATGGTGATATACCCCTGGTGGTATGTTGAGTGAACCTATGAGCAACAATGGTCTCCTCCAGAGCCCTTTTCCAGTCACCATTTCCTGCGAGGGCCCCTCTATAGCTGTTCTTTATCACCTTATTAAAAAAACCCTCAACAATCCCATTAGTTTGGGGATGATATATGGAACTTGTTTCATGTTCAACTCACATCTCTGAGAAATGATTTCATCTCCTCAGATACAAGCTGTACGCCATTATCCGTAATAATCGTGGTGGGATAACCTTCTCTTTTTAATGGTGATATCCAAAAATGAATTTTAAACATATATTCCTTACCCATTTAATTTTGACCCGTCTTGATAAAATATCAATGGCCACTATACAATAAAGAGTCCCTTCACTTCGTCTACCCCCACACGTTCCCATGGGTATACTGGGTATCGACATGATTGTCATAGGTTCTTGCCTGGAAATCTACCCTTTGGCAGCATCTTCACATATACAACATTATCTTATAAGCCTTTCCACTTCCAAATCCATGCCAGGCCAACAATAATCTTGTCTGACAAGTTGTTTGGTCTTTGTCATTCCCTGGTGACCTTCATGTGCCAATTGTAATATTTTGTCTCACTCCTACAGGTGGATATACTTTACGCCTCTCATAACCAAATTATTCTTGACCTGTAACTCATCAAATGTGTCTGACAGCCTCTGGAATTTCTCCTTTTCTAATCTCATTACCCTTTACACCTTTCAACAACTGCCCTTTAACTCTCTGTAATATCTCATCAGACAACATAGCTTGCGACCATTCCTCTTCTGAAACTACCTCCTGATTAACATTCAATATTATCATTCTCCTCAATATCACTGTTGTCAATTACATTGGTTAACCTAGATAAACAATCGGCAGATTTGTTCTTGACACCTGGCACATATTCCACTTCCCAGTTATATTCTTGTAATCCTGCCACCCATTTTCTAATCCTAGACGAAACTTTATCTAACCCCTTTGTCATGAGAATTTCTTTCAGTGGTTTGTGATCTGACCTCACCACAAACTTTGTACCCCAAATGAATGTGCGAAATGTTTCAATGGACCACTTCACAGTCAACAACTCCTTCTCAATTGTAGAATAATTGCATTCTGCCTCCCTCAATATTCTTGAGACAAACACAATGGGGTATTCCACACCACCTTCAGCTTGCAACAACACAGCCCCTAAACCATAGTTGCTGGCATCAGTGGTAATGATACTTTTCTTGTTGGGATTGAACGACTTCAGAGTGGGGGAATTGTTCAACTCAACCTTTTTAATATTCCCAAACTCACATTCACACTGTTCATTCCACTTGAATCTCACATTCTTTTTCATCAATTTCCTCATGTTAAATGTCTTACTTGCCAGATCAGGAATGAACTTGGCATGCTATTCTGCCATCCTCAAAAATGACACCAGTTTATCTTTACTAGTAGGACTGGGAAAATTAATAATGGTTTTGACCAAATTAACTTTTGGCTTGATGCCTTTGTCAGAAATCACATGACCTAAATACTGTATACTGGACCTGTTAAACTTGCATTTGTCCCTGCTAAGAGTCAGATCCGCCTCTTTAAAGATGTCTAAAACGCTGTGAATCTTACTGTCCTGTTCTGCCAGATTTTTCCCATATACTAGCATATCATCTTGGAAGCATAACAGCCCTTCCATACGATTAAATAGCTGATACATTATTCTTTGAAAAACAGCTGCAGCAGAAATTAGGCCAAAGGGCCTCCTTTTACACTGGCACAAACCCTCTATAGTGATGAAAGCTGTAAGCTTTTTGGAACTGGGATGCAGCTTTATCTGGTGGTACGCAGACCTCAGATCTAATGTACTCATTATCTTGGCGTCTTTGATTGTGCCCAACATATCCGTTATGTTGGGCAAAGGATGTCTATCTGGAATCACACTTATTTACACCTCTGAGGTCTATACACAGTCTGTTTACCATTTGGCTTGTGTACAATGACTAAAGGCGAAACCCATTCCGAGGATTTCACTCTTTCTATTACTCCTTGTGCTTCCGTTTTTTTCCAGTTCCTCCTTCATTGCAGATTTGATGGTCAAGGGAACAGGTCTAACCTTTTGGACTACTGGAACCGCATAATTTTTCTTCCGAATCTTGTGATGCAAATTCTTCAAAGTACCCAGTTCCTCACAAAATACAGTATGTTGTTCAAATAACTTTGGCATAATTTCTTGCTCCACAGCATATACAGCCCCCTCATCACTGGGGTCAAGTTTTATTTTTAGTCTTCTTTGGTGTGACAAACTGAGTAGTGATAATCTTCCTTTCTTGGAGACGTAAACCTTTCCTTTTGCTACTCGATCCTTAAATTTCAGTACAGACCAAAACATCCCTTCCAGCTCAATGCGTCTGCCCCCATATGCAACAGGTTTGACTATGTCCACTTCTCTTAATGTGATATTGGTCTTAAAGTTCTCCTCGAAAAGCAACTTGGACAATAAAGTATATTTGGCACCAGAATCAACCATATTAATATTTATACCACTTAATTCTATCATTACCATCGGTCTCTCCAGATCTGCATTGTCATCCTCAATCTCATTAATGTTAGATTCTTCTATGTAAAAGGTGCATTCTTCCATTTCATCGCTTAGTTCATCAACACATTCTATGTTCTCTTGTTTTGTCCTGCAGCAAATGTTGAGATGCCCTTTCCTATTGCATCTTTTGCATATTTCTTTGATTGCAGGACAGTCTTCACTGCTCACCAAATGTTGTATGCTATTACACCTGTAGCATTTCCTGCGATCCTGAAATTCTTTCCCATCTTTGAATTTAGTTCCTTTTTTCTTTAATTGTATTGGATTCTTTCCAACTTGTTTCTTCTTGGTAGTATTTTTACCTTGAATTAACACATCTGGAGTTTGTAATGTCTCATCTTTCATTAATCATAGGATTCTGTCCTCTTCAAGTTCTCTCACACACTTACTGGTATAGTCTACTTCCTTTGCAACTCTAAAAACTTCCTCCAAAGTTGGATTGCCTTTGGACCATAATGTCTCCCTTACTTTGCGGTCATGGCCTTCCAGCATAAATTGGTCTTGTAATCTCTCATCTAAATTAATTCCAAATTCACACGAGGTTGCCAAACCTCGTAAGGCGGTAATATATATCTCCACCGTTTCTCCAGGTTCTTGTTTCCGTTTGCCAAAATGGTAGCGCTCAAGAGTTATACTCGGACTTTTTCATAACGCAAATCTAGCATTTTGATGTATTGCTCGTATTCTGTGAGTTCCTCCGACTGTTCCTCTGTTGGGGAAGTTACTAGATGTTTCCTAAGTTAATGGGACAAGACTACCAATATTGCAAAAACATCTCAGGGATGTGACATTCTCCCTGCAACAAGAATGTGTTATACCGCATCTCACCCGAGGACTTTTCCTCTTCTACTGCCAAAGAACCTGTACTCTGGTGATCCTCCCTTGCTTGCCCACCCATAAGTTGGGATCCGCAAGTGATAGCCCTTCCCTGGCTACCTTAGCAAAGGATCCCTGTGAACTAAACGTGAAAACGTCCTCCGGTTTCTCAGTGCACGTGAAACACACCTAGATATATACTGACGAACATATACCACTCCCGATTACCTGATTGGCCATTGCCTCTCCCATGGATGCTAAATGGGTACATAGAATCCACTCACAGGCTCAAAATGTTATACTAGCACCTGGAACAGAGAACAAAGGAGATAAGAACCTGAGAAGTGTGGGGAACAGGGTGCTGGAACACCTCAGGAGAACAGACCCCCAAGAACTGTGACAATAGGCTCACAATTTACTTTATCCTTTGTTGGGACACCTCAACCTGCATACCGTTTTGCTTATTGTGATGAAAGGTACGCTGTAGTTTTGAGTTTCACACTATTATAAATGCACCTTGCAACACCATTTGCTGTATAGGCGCATTATAAATACACACTAATTGATTAATATGTTCATGCTGCCATACGTTCTCTTGTGCTGGTTATTTATGCATACCACCCTTTGTTGAGCCTTACATTTTTCTTATCTTTACAGTTAGAGAGGAGAAGTCATCCTCAGTGGAGCATTCCGTGTTTAACTTGTGTGGGTGACATGATTTTCGTAACCAACCTGCTTAGTAGTGCCATTGTTTTAGAGTTGTCGCAAAAAAAAAGTTGCCTACTTTTGCAATTTCTTTTCTTTTAATACTTCTTTCATTAAAAAAAATAAACAAAAGTTGAAAACTTATTTCTTCTCGCCCACTTCGCTTCTTTCTGTTAACATTGATCAAATCAGCGTAACGTCTCCTGCTACAAATGGCCTTCAACTATACTGAATGTGGACCAATAAAGCAAATTTGGGTGTTACTCATTAATGTATGCTGACAGGAATAACAGAGTGGGAAGGAACATCGCATACTGTTAAGTATAAAGTATATTGCTGTGCCTTGCGACGTCAGCCAGGAGAACTCCTTAGTAGTCCTAAAGAAGATATCAATCATAAGTTATACAGTAAATATATTTGGAATCCTTGGTATTACACTCAACAATTGTAACTTGGGTGTATTTGTAGGCAAACAGCCTAACACTCTTGGGCCCCTATTCCACTCGTAGCCCAAATGGAAGGGCTCTCATAATTGGCTAGAAGTCACCAAAGAGCTATAAACCCAATCAGGCTTTAGCTAGCCAACTATGATTCTATGAAGGCCACTTGCCTGATGAACTAATACAGTTGTGTCCTGCGGGGAGCTGTTAATTATTGTCACGTAAGCGAGGAGTGCTTCAGTTGGAAAGGGTCTTGAGTACGGAGGGAGTCGGATACATACAATGTGGCACTGTGGGATGCAAATGTGTCAGTGAGATCTTCCATAGTGAGTGTCTTATAAATTGTCCAGATAGCTATAGTTTTGCGAGATGGGATGTGTAGTGTGCTGTAGCTTTGGTTTCAGCATTAGTTTAAGAATAAGTGTAATTCTTTCAGTGGGGGTAGGCGGGCAGGACTTTGTCAGGGAGTGACTCTTGTATGGAAGGGAAGCAGCACTTTTCACCAGCTGTTTCATAGTTAGCAGCACTTGAGGCGCAGGGGTGCCATCCAGTCCCCAGGTGGTGTTTCAACACAGGTGCAGAGAACCCACAACCGGCCCTCCACAAGAAGTTTTAGGAAATAATGTAACCAGTATCCTGCTTCAGGTACTCCTCCCCCTCCCCAACACTATACCCAGACAAAAGCACTCAACATAAATGATGTTTGGGAGACAAACACCTGCATCATGCTTTATATGGCAAGAGTTAACTTGCAGGTGCTCCTTGTACATGACATCACAGTGACCGGATACTGCTCTGCACTAGCATCCTGGCTGTGTCGGTGAAGACATTCTTTACCTCCTCATCCGGTTTCCTGACAGCGCATAGTTGTGAGCACAGACTTCAGAGCGGGGAGGTCGGTGTTGGAACCCCAGTACGAAGTTCCAGTCACTGGCATGTTCGCTCTGTAGTCTGTGCACAGTGATAGTGTTAATGGCAGCCTGTTTCTCCTCTCCCACGACTGCAAACATATTGTTATTCACAGCAGCTAATCCACATAAGTCTGCAAGCATAATGCTGTGCAGAGCCGGAACCACTGACCACCCCCTTGCTTCACTTAAAGCTCCAACTCGTAACTCCCCTCCCACCCCTGCTCCTCTTTCCCCTTTTTCTTTATTTAGCCCTCACCCATTTCATAGTACATGCTTACCTGTTGACTGCTAGCTTAATTCCACAGGCAAAGCTTCACTTGTCGCAGTTCCCACTTTCCCCTCCGTACTTGTCCCTCCCCATTTTCCTGAAGGTAGTAATCTCTGATGGGTAGGAAAAAATGATGACCTTTGCTGTCATATTTTCCTACCTTGTCAAATTTTCCCACTTGTGCTTTTTACATTTTCTCCAGCATTGGATCTTTCATAGATTTACATACTGTGAATATTCCCTGTTGTCAGGCTGGGGACCCCCGGTACCTATGTTATAATACATTTGCTAAAGGACAAATTGACACCTTGAGTGGTCCCTACAAATGGGACGTAGAGTGTATAGTGTGAGAAAAAGATGTCTTGCCCGCTAGTCCCCGGGGATCTATCATCCAGGTGGCCAGGACTCTGCGATTGCTTTTGGATTCAGTTCTTAGGGGTGACCAGTGCGGGAGGATCACCTGGGTGAGGGGTCTTCGGGGAGTGGAAGTGGACACCCGATGGTGAGATGCGGTATCCCCTTCCCTGTAACACCTTTTCCCCACCTTACCAGGTAGGATACCTAGGAACCCATCCCCCGCCCCCTTTCCCGACACCAACACTTTCTCATGGACGGTTCACTGTGAGCGACAACAGACTAACACCAGAGCCGTATACCTGACATGTCCCACCATGGACAGGCAAGGTCAGGCAATTACAGATTATAACACACACCTGACTTCATCACACTTCACCCACAATGTTAAAAGGCGGAGCATGAAAGCACAATCTGAGTGAGGTAAACCACACCGGTAAACAGGAGTTCTAAGATGGAAGTTTAATACCAGGAGAAAGCCGGCGAGACCAGAGAGTCGCTGTCATGCCCTCCATCCGACCCACCAGTGATCCCAGTTCCCCCTCGGCCCGAATTCACCCCCCACTTACCCTTCGGGGCTCGCATTGGCGGTCCAGACCGGCTCGCACACAGCTACAGCAGCAGCTTCACGCTACCACTCCACAGTCACGACTGCGACCGTTTCTTCATTGACAGCTGCCGTGGAGATTAAGCCATCAAAAGATCAGGTTCGCTTCTTTGCATCGTGCTGCTGGCTCTAACCGATCGCGTGACCGGAAATCGCGGTCACGTGACCGGAACTCGCGATCACGTGACCCGGACTCGTGATCAGGAATCAAACGGTACTTAAGCAGTGGAAAGCACAGTACCGTGCTTCACAGCTGTTTTCTCGGAGACCCTGTTGGGCCTGCATTTTTCACCTTGTGTTACGATTGATCTTGGACCTGGCTAACTCTTCTAGGAACTCTTTTTGGATCACGCAATATCTGTGCTTTATTGGCTTGGACTGATACTCTTGGCTCTTGACCTCGGATTGTTGTCACAGACTTCTCTTTGGATCCCGCTCTTCATTGTTCGTCAGCTTGGACTGCTACACTTGGCTCTAGACCCTGGATTGTTGTCACGGACTTCTTGTGGATTACCCCTCTCCAAAGAATCTGGAACATTGTATGAACTACGACTCATCACCACCCTTCTCTACAATTTGGTTCAGTCCGGCTTGCATGTCTTCTCCAGGTGGAGTCTGGTGTGACTACCAGTAAGTGTCTCCTATCCGGGACCTTTTGCATTCTTGAGCCTGTTATTCCTGCTGGACATATCTCTGGACCAGGAACGACCTCGCCATACAAAATGAGTTACGCCCATACAAACCACTAGACCATTCTACTCAAAATGGAGGTTGTTCGATGCATTGCCCGGAAAATGACGTCTGCATTTTTCACGTCGTTAAATTTCACGTGATTTAGGTCCGTCACATGTATCACGGCAGTGCGTACATAAGCAGCATGGAAACTCCGATCGCTGTCTCTGATTGTCAATTTTGGCGTTTTGGTGGCTGAACTCCGGACCTGCGTTCCCGCATTCCCTTCAGCAACTTCTTTGGCCTATTTTGAGTGTCTTTTCGCCACACGCTAATTCCGGAGCTGCGTGAATCCTGTTCGCGTGCCAAAACTCCACGCGGACGCTGTCTGCAAGCGCGGCTGTCCTGAGCTGCGTGAATCCTGTTCGCATGCCAAATCTCCACGCGGACGCTGTCTGCAAGCGCGGCTGTCCTGAGCTGCGTGAATCCTGTTCGCGTGCTAAATATCTACACGCGGACGCTGTTTTCAAGCGCGGCTGGCCTGGCTGCGTGTATTCCATTGCGTGCAATCCTGCACGTGGTTTTCTGAACTATTTTGAACCTTTGGTACCTGTGACAGTTAACAGGTGAAATTCTAATTTTTGTTCACCGTGGGAAAGGAAGTATTTCATGAACTATTGGAAGGTTATTGTGCACAGTATTTTGGACGCTATCCTGTGGTGCACCAACCCGGTATCTAGCGAGCGCCTCGTGCCGTTCGGGATAAGTCTCCCTTACTAATCTTCCCTTTCTTTGTCGTTTGTTCAACTCCTGGTATTCTTCAAGAAACTTTCGTGGATTACTTCAGTTTTTGCCATGAGGTCAGTCAGTGTCTGAATTAATGCTAATACTGTGTTATCTTAGTAATTCGATTGGGACAGTTTCTTATGATACTTTATCTATCCTAGGCATACTTCCTACACAATTCCCACGCCCTTTCCAGTGATCCATCTCTCTGCCTGTTTCATCCAATCAGAGAGTTGTATCATTTGGAAGGTCTAATTTGACCTGCCTACAATCAAGTCGTGTGAAAATAGGATCTGGAAGAGCCCTACCAAATTGTATCCTTTTTTGGTTACTGTATCCTTTTCAGTTGATACATTGGTGATTTATGACAGAGCCCCGGAATCCCTTCTTCTATCAATTCCTGGTAAGATCCTTCCTGTTTTTTGGTTACCCTTGCTTTACCCTGCTTGCTTGGTACTTAACACTGCTTTCCTTTACACCTTCCGTGGGGCTTCCAGTACACTTCGGTTCCGGATTCTTCTCCACCTGTGGCCTCAAAGGTTGTATAGGGAGTGAATTTATCATTCTCCCTGTGCGGCACTTGGGGACAGAGGTCTCACATATCTGCACGACATTCAAGTTACAACAGTCGCAAGGAGGGAAGAACATGTGACCTCTAAAAACTGTTACTTTCATGAGCCTTGGAAAGTAAGAAACTGAAGACCAGGAACTAAGGCTGATCAGACCTACAGTGTGTTGGAGGTACCTGGGGCTCTCCCGTGTCTATAACCAAGGCAGGGAGGAGCAATTGCCGCCGTGGTACTGTCCTTGGCTCCTACAACAAAACGGTGTTAGAAAAGACAGCACAGCTGGTGAGTCAGAGAGACTGATACCAAACCAGCTTGTGTTTTGAACCAAGGTTGCAAGCAGTAACAGTGTACGAAGAGAACGGTATGTGAAGCGTTTACAAAGAGCGACGGAGAAAATTGGAACCAAAGAAGTAATTGAACTTTGTGATTGTACTTTGGCAGGCAACCCAAGAGTGGTCCAGCGCCACGTGGATGCTCATTTGAAGGTCTCTGTTAGTTACCCAACTGATGCTGAGTTTGAGAAAAAGGAATACTCAATCGAAGTGGTCAGGGAACAGGTAGTCTAAACCCTGTGCACATTTAAAAGTCTTCGATAGTTTAAAGTACAGCACAATTGGTCCGAGCCCGGCTGAGGGAGACTAATTGAGTGAAAGAAAGGGATCTGAGCTGGGGTCCTGGGTGAACCGTGAGTCACCAGAGAAAGAAAACCCTGACATAGTTTGGAAGGGATCTGAGCCGGAAGAGGGTGATCCAATGTTGAACTTTTTGTTTTGGAAAAGGATTTAAGCCCGGCTGAGAGGGATCCAGGGTGAACACTCAAAATGAGTGTTAAAGGGAACTGTATCCTCGTGCCACAGAAGCCAGAGTATGTGCTTTGCTCGAGTGAACCTCTTTGCCCCATGCTGAAAACGTGGGGAAGGAAGGCCAACGGACCAAACATCCTGATTTATCATTTTGTGAACACTTCTTTCTTTTTCATGAACATCAACCCACCTTATTTTGTAAATTGGCGGTAAGGATTGAAATGTATAGGCGCTCTTTAATTTGACAAGACTCCACTAGGAGTGCATAATTATTATTTGATGGTCGTAGCTTGCTCCCATCGGTAGATTTAGATTGGCGTTTATCTCACCCTTGTGCAAGTTCAATAAACTGAACTGTGTTCACCTGTGTCTGTCTTACTGTTGACACCATGCCTTCCTTTCACTAGCTGCGTCCCAGCAGCTTCTCCTCATATTTCAACCATCTTCTTTGCTGATGGGAATCTGCGTTTTTGTGTCTCCAAAGAGAAATTATTTCAGCAACAATTGGCTGGAAATTACCTAAAGTACCAACTGAGTATCACAAGAACGCAACGGTCGTGTTGCCTTCCTTTTTCAAAAATGATACTACTCTGGCAGAAACAGCATTACATTCTTTAGACGTCAAAAGGGCCTTAAAGTATTACATCGACCGCACAAAAGCCTTCAGGGCTACAAGACAACTTCTCATTGCATTTGGGTGTAGCTTAGGCAGCAGTGAGACCAAACCCGCTGAGATTAATAAATCTCTCGTTGTTTGATATTATTAGCACTCGTATCCCAGAAGGAATGCACCCTGCAAGGCCACGAGGGGGCCGAGAGCTCCCTGTGAGAAGTTATTCCACGAGAAAGAGGGCATAAGCCTCTAACCTTCACCAGTCCAAACCCTAAGTTATTGTGCCCAGATGCCCCCATCCCAAGACCCCAGCATTCCAGTGTACCGGTCAACCCCAGACCACCGGCCATAAAACTGTTATGTGCTAATCCATTACAAGGATCACAGCAGGAAGAAGCGCTGATGTCCCTGTGATTTGTGCTACGAGGAAAGAAAAATTGTAAGCTCAGGATGGGAAGAACTGGAACCGCGCTGACACATCTGGGATCGAGCAGGGGTTTAGAGTTATTGTGACCTCAAAAGTACCCTCTGTTCCCACATCTGCAGTACCAAGCACCCATTAGGCCACAGATGGATCTACCAAATTGTTTTAGTAATTGCCAATTAGGATCTTCGCTCTAGATGACATATGAAGAAGACTCCCACATGGAAGAAGAGAGCAGACAAACTTGGGACCAAGGGCCTGGCATCCCCTGTGGAGCAGGCTGCCAATGTATAGGGTCGCACCAACCAGCAAGAGGGAGGATTTCTAACCTGTGATGTCAAAAGGTGCTATCTGTAGGATTTTCGGATGAATAGCAAAAATGACATTACATGCTGTCAGATTTTCCTACCCTGTCACATTTTTCTACCTCTGCATAGATTGTCAAATGTGCCTAGTGCCTTCCCATAAGTACCCCCACGTGCCTTCTACATGGTCAAAAAGTGCTATCGGTAGGATTGGTGTCAGATTTTCCTACTGTGTCAAATATTCCTATCTGTAGGATTTTCTGACCGGTTGCAAATAATTACATTACACTGGCTGCACAGGCCACAAGGATGACCCCTCACCTCGTGGCATTAATCAAAGTGGAATATACAAAACTATTACAGTTGTCCATTTCTAGTGTCAAGTGCAGTATTTTCAAACATGTCAGTTTAAGTTCTTTGAAATCGTATATGTCATGGGTATCAGGCAGGTAGTTGGGGCAAGCTGGGTGGAGGCTTGGCAGGCCTGGCATAGGCACACGAAGAACCCATAGCAGATCCCTCCTTTAATTCCTTCCTAGTGTTTGTAGTAATTTCCTGGTTACCACTTCCTGTTGCTAAACAGGAAGTGCATGACAATTCATGAGCTCTATAGTGTTTCGGTGTGGCTGGCTATATAAGCCACACCAAAGATTCTTCCAGTGCTTCGTGTTGCTTACTGTGAGCTGTATCAGCAACACACTCGCCGTGCTCTGGATCAGCCAGCTTTGCTTACCTGCTCCAGATCAAACTGCTTCTGCTTACCTGCCCTGCTCCGGATTATCCTGCTTCTGCTTACCTGCCCTGCTCCACGCCGCAGCAATCTCCAGTCAAGAGGGGATTTCTACACCGGCACCTGTAAGAACAAAGAAGAACTGGGTTAAGACGCACATATCAGTAACGCTGCGCATACTCATTGAATCTTCCTGCGACGCTGGAATCCAGGTCAGTTGTACGAGCGCACAAATCCCTGCAAAATAAAGAAGAGACATTATTTATCGCGCTTGCCCCAATAACGGGGACACTTATTTCGCTGCTCTCTCTCTCAACGCGGTGCATACTTACCAAAGCCTCTGTGCATACTTAACAAACCACCAAGTCTCCAGTAGCGCTGAACCCGGACTCGAGGCGCTACTACCACATAATTTCTCCTGAAAGGGAGAGACATTACCAGGCGCGCTCGAATTGAAGGCACTGCGCATACCTACCAGCAGCTAGCTCCGACACCCACCGGCAAACAAAGACATTACGGCCAATTTTGGACACTCAACATCCTCCGCAACGTTCACTTGTGGGATGGACTTTCTGGCCAGTAAAGAAACTGGCGCCTTGAACACTCGGTCTCACTGTGAAGGCATAAAACAGCGTGTGGCATCTGAACTCGGCCTACAGACATTGACATCAACCACATGAGTGAATCGCGCCCCTGCATGAAACCTATTTAAGCCCCATCCCACACGTATTTCTCTCTCAAGCAACTTTTTCAGGGCGAATGGGCTTGTGTGTATGTAATTGATGCAAATATTATGCCTGTATCAAAGTTAGTTGAATCAGCTATAGGTGACACTCCTTTGCTAAATAACGCGATGGGTTTTAAAATACCCATGATAATACAATTTGCCTGGCTGAGGCACAACATAGTGTGGGTGTTATGGGGAGTGGCATTGGCTGTGTGTGTGTTAGTATTAGTTAATGCCTCAGTGACACTAGTGTTAGGGCGATTAATGAGCGTGACGGGAGTATTGAAATTAAGGTAGTTTGGGTGTTACAAAGGCTAATAATACAATGGATGTTCGGACTTGTGAGAACATCAACAATGTTGATGCAGTGCAATTTGCAGCTAATTGCAAAACTTGTTTGACTGTGAACACGATTGATGAATGTGTAGAAGGGGGGAAAAAAAGTGACTTGGGAACAGTGCCACCTGAGCTAGTGACAGAATCATTAGATACTTTGACGCATCCTAGTCCCTCCTTTCACGCAAAATTAATTTCACTTGGAACTCGTGCCCAGCAATCAATGGTGAGTGTAATCGAGAGCGTGGACAATGATGTTGATCTTGAGTTATCCATTTCAAGCACTGGTAGCGATAAGAGCATTTCCTCCTCGGCGATGTTTCAAATATTTGCGAATTTGTTAACCAAAATAGCAAAAAAAGTGTGTGTGAAAACGAAATTAGATGTGCAATCTCTCTTGCTGCATAAAAGCATCAATCGCAGTAGAAAAGCATAGAGATTGAGGGACAGATACTGAATTAAAAACAACTTTAAGCGATACTCCTAGTGCTGTGGTAGCTGCGATGAATGGGGAGAACAAAGTTGATGAGTCTTGCGGAGGGGCAGGGGGACCGCTTGCTGCCTCCGATGTTGTGAGGTGCATGGGTGAGATAACTAGTGTGACTGAAACGGTAAATATGTGCGCATCCTAAACATCGGCGCCTCTGAACGTGAACCGTTTCGAAAATGAGAAGCAAGCATCTGTAAAAAGCTGTGACAAAACAAGAAAGAAGGAAAAAAAGCAAATCTTTCAAACTATGATGTACAATTTGAGGAAGGAACAAAAAGCCAGTAATGGTTGTATATGTAGAGAATTTAATAGATCTGACTGAATCGGGCAGTGGGAGCTCACAGGAGAGTGAATGGTGAATGATAATCGTATGTGGACAATTGTAACCGGGGTGTGGTGAAACCAAGGGGTAACAATACAAAGAAAGTGACTGATATCCGACAATATCGAAGTGATTCCACCATTAAGAGCGTTTGTAAGAACAAGAAACAGTTGGTGAAGTTGGGATCAAATGGGACAAAAAAAGGCAGCAAGAACGAATCTAAACTGGGTGGGGGAATGTGACTGTGCATTCAAGGCCGTACACTGTCTATTTGAGGCGAATAGGGAGAATGAATATAGCGAAGACTATAGAATAGAAGGGAATAAACTGAAGGACTGCGAAAGCACTAATAGCGCGTCCCTTGAGCAAGTAAATGGTGTGTCCCAGACTAGTAAACTGTCAAGTAAGGATATGAATGCAGGTAACAAAACAATACAAATTTCAGGGAATGAATCAGCCAATCAAAACCAGTTAATGGGCCAATCAAAACCATGGGAGTGAGTACTACAATGGTTATGGCTCTTCAACTTGGGTCTATTCATGGTATAGATCACCCCCCCATTAAATCGGGGTGCAGTTCTAGCTATTTTAGATAACTGGTACCGCTTTGTGGCATTACTTCTGATGACATTTTGATGGTGACCAACTTGAAAATAGTAGTAATGTCACGTCGGAGATATTTAACACTGATTGTACTATTGATTATATCCTACGGCATGAGGGCGACCTCTTAAAGCTCGGCTATTGCTGTTTGGACACAAACATGTCCACAATTGTATTTGAACCAGCAAGTTATCCAAATACCGAAGATTATAGGTGCTATGCCTGTGGCAAATGACAATGTACTTACCACTAATGGTGAGAATGAAAAGGACTTGTGTACTGCGGAAGCCAGTAATGCTATAGAACAACATCGCCCACAAAACACTGAGGATGACTGATATTCGCAGTGGCTCCCAAAGGCCTTTTTAAAAGAAATAATTTCTTTATTGGCATTCATCATAAACTTTTTCACCCCTTCCACCCTACGATACCCCCTTACCCCCTTCCACACCCTCCAACCGAATCGCACACCAAAGTTTTCCACCTTCGGAAATATACAGTTTGTTGTTTCTGGAACACTTCGGGTTGTGTCAGTCACTTTATGTCCAATACTCGCACATTCTGAGGGCACCATTGTTGTATAAAGTCACTTTTCAGAAAGAAAATGGTTTCTTCCCATTACCTCTGACATCTGCCCCCTTCCCTGGGATCTTATGTTCACTCCACCGCCACTATGTCCCATACTTTACGGAGCCACCCCACCACCGAGGGCAGGCTTTTTTTTTTTGTTTCCATTTTGCAATCTCTATCCATGCTGCTTTTAGTAAGGTTACTAGTGCTCTTTTCTGTGGCTTCGAGATTGCATATCGTTCTGGTTCCATCAGTCCTAGACTTTCAGCCCTTGAAAGCAGCATAATCTCTGGCACTATTTCCTGCAGGGAATTTTTGACTTCCTTCCAGAAACCTTTCATTTTGGGGCATCCCCACCAAATATGTCTCCAGTCCCCTTCAACGCCCTCCAGCACTTCGCAGAAACTGTGCAATACATCCTATGTAATAGACTCGGGGTATAATGCCACTGTATCATTGTCTTGTACCCAGCCTCCCGCAACTGTAGGGACCTGGTTAGTTTCGGGATGTTCCTCCATAATTCCTCCCGATGCTCTGCCAGCACCTCCCCCTCCCAGTGTCCCTTCCCAAGCTGTCTGGTAAGGCCAGCTCTTTTGGTCTGCACAATCCAGTAGTATCTTGTATATGTCCACCACTAGATGTTTGTCCCCAGTATGCGAGGTAGCAAATGCCTCAAATTTTGTAAGCAGCCTTATTTCTGCTTGGCGAATCTCCTCCTGTCTAAGCCAATGCCTCAATTAGATATATTCAAATCTGTCTCCTTCCTTCACTCCCATGTGTGTCTTACACTCCTCGAAGGAAACTATGTACACTTCCCACACCATGCCACCAATCTAGTGGGAACTGACCCACGTTTCAACCCGGACCCCTAAGCTGAGTGGGGGCGTCCTCCCAGGGCTTCCTGCATGCCGCGGATTTGCCTAGGCCACGGCCGCTATGTGCACGCTGCACGCACTTACTTAATGGCCACCTACGCTTCTCGGACCGGTTCCCCCTCTGGTCTGCTGGGTTTATCGCTCCACTGCCGTGTGCTGGTGTCGCAGATCTTGCGCTTCCCAGCGGCCAGCCATGGGAGTTTCGCTGCACCCCCGCTGCCGGTGCTCCTCCGCTCCGTGTGGTATCTCTGCGGGGCCCCTTCCGCACGTCAGAGCTCCTCTTCACCTCGTCCCTCGGCCGCCTCAAGGTATTTGGAGCCTTCCTGCATCCTCCACGACTGCCTGGGCCCCTCAACCTCCTGGCCTTCTCTTTACTTGTATCGCCAGTCCACACTCCGCGGCAACCGTCGCGCAGACACAGCATCCTTTTTGCCGCTTCATGGAGTGGATAGCCCAGGGCGATGCAGGATCTCCACTCTCGTCACTCGCCTCGGATTGCTGCTTCTGATGCCACCTTAGCGGCTGTGCCGTCCTCCAACCCCTTTGTTTGAAGGATACGCTTTGTTTAAATTTCCTATGGCAGGCCTTCTCCTATATTGTTGCACTTTCGTTTAGGCCACGCCAGGAGTTTGTGAGAGTTCAACCTGACTCTCCGGTGGCCATTTTGGAATGCTGAAGGCCTTTATGGCCCATTTCGTCAACCATAGTCGATAGCCATAGCATCATGTGCTCATGGAACACCAGAGGGCACTCTCACGTCAGTTGAGGGTTTATTGGCCAACATTCATCTTTCTACATTGTTGCTCTGCAAGAGACTTCGTTGACTTATCACTGCGATATTGATGGTCGTAGTACTCAACACGTTTTGGCAACCAAAGGCCCAAAAGGGGGTTTCATGGCGATTGTTCAGCATCCGTGGGAAATGGTGGACTCCATATGCTCCACAGTCATGGTGCTAGCAGTACAATTAAATGTGTGCTGCTTGAGCATAATGAGTTGGTACTTGTTCTACAATCCACCCAACCACACAGCACATTCTCCGAATACAGCAGTTTTCAGTAATCATCTGAGGCAGATCCCTCCAGAAACCCCTATTATGGTAGTAAATTTCAATGGCAAAATTGGATATAATCTGGAAGAGTCGCTTGAAAAGCGCTCCTCAGCCCCCAGTAGTCTATGACAGCGTAATAAACCGGGAAAAGGTTGGGGCGAGGTGTTTGTTCCCACTCATGAAAATGTTAAATGGGACCTGTGGAGGTGAAAAGCACACACCAGGGTTAGTGGTAAATTTGCCTCCACCTTAGATTTTTTTAATATATATTGTTAAATGAGCTTTTATGTCAATGCACGTTACTCTATCCATGAATACAATAGAGAGCACGCTGGTTTAAATGTCCTTCCTTTGTGTTTGCACCCTAAACGTGACCAAGCAGCCAGTCTGCCGTGAAACGTGTCGTTTTCGTACACTTTTCTTCTGTCCATGGCATTTACCTATTAAAGTACATTTTTTGATGCTTGGAGCTTCTTGGTTTTTTTAACTCTGGGTTCAGTGTGGAACAGCCTCGCTGGACTGTTTTCTGGAGTGCACTCCAACTTTATACCGAGGTATAAAGTGTGTGTGTGTGTGTGTGTGTGTGTGTGTGTGTGTGTGTGTGTGTATATATATATATAATTTCAATGAAGTGGCACTCAGGTTAGTGATGGACATGGCTGTGCTCATACGAGAAGTGATCACTTGCCGACTGTAGTACTCAGCACACCAAAATGCGATAGTTTATATGAGCTAAATGGAGACATTTATATTAATGCCTCTTAACAGAACAGAATAAAATGGAATCCCACCAATTTAGAAAAGGCAAGCAGTGTCTGTGAATTAACCGTACCACCATTCTTTGAGAGATGGGTGAACAACCAAACCTTGCAGAAGCAGCTAATTATCTCTGAATTTATTCAGATGATGGAGAGCAACAAGGCTGTCACATAAGAAACGCAAATACATTAGTACTTGTGAACGCCAGAACAGTAAGAAAGGCTCCAAACAACCTTTTGATAAGCGGATCCAGGTGACCAAAAAACAACTGAGAAACGATAGACTACTCCTGAAAACAAGTATAAATACCATAGCGCACTTGGAGCTATCACGGCGGATAAAAGAACTTGCATTGAAATATCGAGCATGGTTGAAACGCCATTTCGCTACTTCCAAGCAAGAACTATGGATGAAGTTAGCACATCATGCCAGAACAAACAATAACTGAGTTATATGGACATTATTTAGAGGGTCAGCTAAAAACCAAGCTCCTATTAATAGTGTCTCTGAGGAAGGATGAGCAAGGCACATTAGGAATACGTTGGGAGCTGTGACACCCATTGATGACTTTCATCGAGCCGTTGATAAAAAATGGACAAGTATATCCACCAAATATGACGTACGTAATATGATTGCCAGATTTTCAGCATTGCATGCCATTGTGCCTGATGGCACTTGTAATGGCTTGGTCAAGATGTCCTCTGTGTGGGCCCAGGCGCTTCACATGTCAACTTTGGTAAATTGGGCCTAGTTCCTTATTCATGGAAAGAGAGCACAATCCTGCCTATCTACATGGAAGAATGCCTCTATCGCATGCTAGTGATGCTAGACATACCGGCAAAGATTTTTGCCAGGGTACTCTTAAATGAGTTGAATGGGTGGTTCCTGGCTAATAAGGTCCTACCTCCCAACCAAACAGGCTTCAGAAGTGAAGCCAGTGTAACTCACAATCTGTTGACGACTATCAAATATGCTTGGCGGAGACGGCATCTGCCGGTCTATGGAGCTTTCATAGACTTCAGCGCCGCGTTTGACACAAGTCATGAGGAATAGACTGGAACAAACTTGTTTTATGCAATATTCCACATGGCTTGTTAACTATGATTAGGCTATTTCACGTAGACTCCAGGGTGAGGCTGGATGTTGAAGGCAGAGTATCTGGTCTGTTTGCCACATTCGGGGGCATGAAACAGGGATGTATACTAGCCTCCACCCTGTTCAACCTATATCTAGCGGATCTGCCTGCAGTGCTGCAACCGCTAGCTGCGTGTCCTGTGAAGCTCAGTGCACTGAAAGTTGTTTGGCTAGCATACGCAGATGATGTGCTCCTCCTGGACCATACACCCAGGGGCCTCCAAGTGATGCTAGATGCCCTTGGTGACTATGCCACTGGGTTAAGAGTTCATATTTCAAAAACCGAGATGATTGCATTTCTGGGGGAAAGCAGTAATTGCAGAGTCTCGAATCCTGTATGGAGGCTTGATGATACGGTAGTGGAAGTGTTGGACTGTTATCAGTATCTAGGTGTCTTGATAGATAGCAGTGGTTATCACATTGGGAGAATACTAAGGCAAAGTGTATGCAAATTGCGCGATCACAGATTGTTTATTAGCAGACATAGGTTGCTCCTTTAAGAGTATCCTGCTTTTATACACGGCCAAAATCGACAGCATTGCTATTTTGATAGGCCAAGAAGCTGTAAGGGTTGTCGCCGTCTTAATAATGTATCAAAATAGTAAATTGCACAGTGATCATATACCAAATGCACTCGGCAGGGTCATGTGCGCGGTGATCCTGATATATTTATGGACTGCAGTCCTTTATACAGTAGGTATGGAACATGTGAGTGTGGTATTGTTAAGCGCTTTGGCACAGTCTGTCATCATTGTACCAAAACCGTTCAGCTGAGAATCGCCTAGCATTTTGGTGTTGGGCTGTTTTTGTGGGGCAGGGGGGGAATCCGACTGACATGTGAAGTGAGATTTCTCCTCTGGTAGGGCACAGTGATGGTAGACCTTTTTGAGTGGACATTAGCCCTTATAACAGGCCATTTAAGCCATGTTCCTTCTCCGGGGGGCCTTTCACATTTTGATCTAACTTGGGATAAGGTTAGTCTAATCATCTCTTATGATGGTGTATTTATCTGCATGGGTGGCACAGGCAACTCCTGTAGTTGCAAGACCTCTTGTTAGGTTGTAAGGTCCTTAAGCTGTTGTCCTACTAACTTTATACATCAATAGCATTATGTTAAATCATTTCTTCCCCATGGCTATGTTAATCTATCATGTATCGTGGTGCTGCAACCTTTACTTGACTGTATTATTTTGTACGTTACATCTGACATATGTGGTTATTTGTTGATGTAATTTAAGTTGTCTTATATAGCGCCTTTCTGCCACTATTGATGGCCTTACTGTGCTTAGCTCTTTAAGAAAAAGGATGTTTGGGGGACATAAGTAGGAGAGGCAGAAGCAAGTGTGATGTTTATGGGTAAAGGTTGCCAGTACCTGGTTCCTGTGTGCTTGGGGCAGGTCAGGAAGGTGTTTGTCAGGTGTTCAGGGCCGGGGCTTGAATCCTTGCTCGTTCCTCCTAGGGATCTACCCTGCTCTTTCCCACATCACCTCACACAGGCCAAAATGACATTCTCCCACCCCCAACTCTGAGGTTTTGAGGTGGCACCAGAACTTTTGTATCAGAGTGATGCTGCAACTTTGCAGGGGGTTCTTCACGATGAACACAATGAAAATAGAAGCTAACAGAATATACACGAGGGCGGAGAACACAGCCATCATATTACTACTTTTTTCTTTCTCATGAAAGCACGAAGCAAGTTAAATTCTCATTCCAGGTCCTGACCTCAGACCGGGCCTCTAAAGCTTGCCCTTGCTGCGTTTGGGCCTTAAGGGTCTATAATGCCCAGTGTACCTTCATACCGGATCTATAGAACTTAACTAGATTCTTGGAATTGTCTGATTCCATTCCACTTCTCCTGCTTCAGTCTTTGCCTCTGGACATCATTGCAACTTTCACTGCTGCGCTCCATCAGTCTTTTGTGAGTGGGGTTATTCCTGCCCCCTTGAAATATGTTATTGTCGCACCATTACTGAAGAAGCTGCCACTGGATTCTTTGGCCCCTGCAAGCTACTGCCCGATCTCTCTTTTCCCGGCTATTGTGAAGCTGACGGAAGCCATTTGCACCCCTCATCTTTCAAGATTCCTGGAGAATAACGGCGGCTGCATCCTTTTCAGTCTGGTTTAAGGCCTCTTGTGAGGACAGAATCGATTATGGTCTCAATCCTGGACGATTTGGCCGTGCTCCAGGACCGCAGGGAGGTCAGTCTTATTTTCCTTGAACCCCACCCCCCCTGCCCCCCTTCCCCTGGCCGTTCAATACCATTAACCACAATGGATCTATGTAAGGACTGCGACCCCCATAATTGCGACGGCCGAACACTGCATACATATACCACCACCACCCCCCCCCCCCGCCATGCACACACTTCTTATTACAATTTATATCATATACCCACCACATATATATGTGATGTAAGGGGGGGGGTCCAAAAAAGAAAGTCAGCATTTTCGGCCGTCTCAATTATGAGGGTGACATTTTGGGCCATTACCACCACAATATCCTTTGCAACGCTTGGAAGGTGTCTTCGTTATCACATTTATTTGCTTTTTAATTTATACCTGCGTCCCTTAGCAAAACTTAATTGAGGCGTCTGGCCCAACGATACGCAACTAATTTTTTTATTTAATGCCCCTGCATCAGTCCCCTCCCCTACCACCAAATGAAAATCCTGTCTAGCTCAGATCGAATGTTGGCTTTCTCAAAATTGGTTGAAGCTCAATAGTGATAAAACTAAGATTATGATGGTTGGTCCCCTCCCCCACTATGCTCACTCTCTTTTCTGGCATTCCGAATTGTGGCCTCACTCCCTGGGACCCTGCCCCATCACTAGTCCCTCGGTTAAGAGTCTAGGGGTTAAACTCCTCGCCTCTTGTTCCAGAGAAGGGCAGATTGCAACAGTTTGCAGTTCAGGTTTCTGTAAATTAAGACTTCTCAGAAAAGTGTTGCCATTTGTGCCTCCACAGTTTGTGTGAATGTGGTCATTGTTTCGATTATGGGCGCACTTGATTACTACGTAACTGAAGGGACTGCTCCAAAAAGTGGTAGGGCTTTATAGAGCTGAACTGTATAGGAACAAAGGGGAGGGCGTCCTACCACATTTACATTGAACAATCCCTGCTTTCTTTATTTACTGCAGAGATAGGCTCCATTCTGACATACTAAGTATCAACAAGTTTGTGAACTCATAATTAGACGAGAAATAAATACACGTAGAATGATGAAATTGACTTTTAGGCTGCTTAATTCAACTAAAATGTCAAAGAAAAGGAATGGAATGAATTCAATCAACCGTAACATTTAATAGTTTTATATGAACAACACATGCCCACTTATTTTGCAAACATAATCAAATAGGAGCAAAGCAAAAAATAGATTGGAAACATAATTCAATTAGTTGCCATTCCGATTTGCGATAACATATCCTGAAAACTCAACAATTAATTCATAAATTGTCATTAGAGAAAAAACGTGAAATCGTGGGTGATAAACCAAGATAGGTTTTTTACAGATACACATATAACAAAATATTCTGCGGGAGGTAACCAAGTCACTTGATTACTACAACAGCATTTCCCTGGGAAAACCTGAATTCCTGGTCCATCGACTCAAAATCCTGCAAAATGCTGCTGCGTGCCTACTTTGCCCCAAGCAGGTCCTCTGCAGCGCTTCTGTTGGCCAAATTTCATTGGCTTCCTGTCAAAAGCCAGATAGTGTAATGTGCTCCGTTACACATTGTGCCTTTTTTCATACTGAGCCCTCCTTTCTTTCAATTTAAATTGACCTGCTATCTCCCCACATGCTCCCTATGGTCATCTGCTGCCAACCTGCATAGAAGTGTCTTGTTTTCGTAAAGCCCGAACTCGAGGCCGCTCCTTCTCGGTATTGGCTCAGACATTATGAAACTCCCTTTCGACCCTCCTTAGAGACATTCTGGATCATTTGTGCTTTCGTAGAGCACTTAAGACGTTTCTGTTCTGAGAGCAGGGAGGGTCTCTTTGCTTGTTCTCTGCCCAGATGCCTTTTTGGCCTTGGTTTGCACTCAATACATTATCACATAAGATTACATAAGCCCTGCCGCTCTTCTCCGGCTGGCACTGTCGTGATGTAGCAATGCTTTCCCGCATTGCACAGTGTAAAGTTCGCATTATTGGGCACTGGCTGGCTCCCCCAAGGAAAGTACAGTCCTCTTTACTGATTAAAGTCCCTGGTGCTCTAGGGTTTCAGCAGAGATTTTGTTGCTGCTCGCTCTGGGGAGGAGTGTGTGGCATTCAGGCGGCTGCGTAGACTCGCTACCACGTCCTCTGTTGGTTAAGTGCTTGAGTGCAGACGGGTTGTTGCACCAATGGGATGTGCTGCTTCAGCAGGTGTCTTCTGGTTGTTGGAGTGACTTCGGGGCTCAAACAAAAAGAGAACTTGGTGAGCATTTGGCGCAAGAGGCGTGGGGTGATGCAAACAGATAATGTCCGCGTGGGGTGATGCAAACAGCTAATGTCCATATAAAGATGGGAACTTGGGGAGAATGCAAGAAACTAGGCCCTCTCACTTTCCTCCATCCCTCTCTGAGGTAGTACTGGCTCTGGCTTTGCCCCTGGTAGGCCTCCCACTTGAGGAGGCAGAGAGGGGTTTCCTATCCTGATGTGTAGTTTAACCTTGGTGATCTTTGACCTCTTAAACTGAGGAAAGGGACTCCCTCCAGTTTGAAAATTACAAATAATTCTTAATTACCAGGGGCTTCTCATTCTGACTTCCCTCTATCTGACTGTTCTTAGAACTCAGTTTTGAGGAGAAGTCTTCTCAAGGGTTGAAATGCAAAACTCTGCTAATCCAGTTTGTCAGAAAAGAGACATTGACTGCGTGATCAATTATTCTATCCAATCCTTCCCTCAAAACATGATTTACCATTTGCTAGCCTACACACCAGCCTATTTGAATGAATGGGGAAAGTGGGTCTCTTAATCACTCTGCAATTAGCACATACTGATTTGTAGGTTATTGCTTAAAAATAATCAGTGCTCTGGATAAGATTTTGAAGGGGGAGCATTTTACTCCCCGTTTTCTAAAGTTGGGAGTAAAATGATTTTTTAGGGAGTAACATTTTAAGTCCAATTCCCAGTTGGGAGCATTTTATAAGCGAATAAAAATGTTTTAACTGGAAAACGGAAATGTTTTAGTGATAATTATTCCTTTGCACCTAGTTATTCATACAAATTTAATGATACATGTTTACTTCTTCCAATCCAGCAGTAATAACAGCAGTTTCTTCCTGTGGTACTATGTGCACTTCTGGTCCAAACATATACATGGAGCTGTGTGGGTGAAAAACAGGAGCGGGAGCACAAGGTCTTGTGTCTTTGTTTGGTGGGAGTATTTTTACTCCCTATTCTATTTTTTTGGGGCGGGGGGGGGGGAAGTAATAAACAGGTACGGAAGTTTGCCAGAAGATGGCGGCAGGCGGTGCCCACCGTCAAGCGGCACGGAACGCTGGCTTTCACTGGCGGTTCAAGCCTGCGTTCCTAGCCGCGAGTTGGTGGTAGATCTTTCTTCGGCTGGGGCCTCCTTCTGGAACAGCCCCCCTGAAACTTGAGGAGAACCATATCTGGTTCTGGAAGCACCGCAAGTCCTTCCTCCTTTGCTTCCGCTTTCTCTACTCCTCTCCCCTGCTGAACTCCTGACTGAAACTGCACTGGTCACCTGGCTACCCTCTGATCTTGCGCCTAGGTCTCCACCGCCACCAGCTGCACACCTGCACTGCTTCCAAGGCAACCCCTGCACTTGGGGACTGTTTCTGTATCCCTGCAGTCCCCACCAGCTCATTTGATGTCTGCACTTACCCCCCTGCACTTGCCACAAGCTGGCCGCACTTTTTACCTATCGTTTTTATTCTATTTATTTAATACTGTTGGTCCTATGTACTGCGCAGCCCCCTCCACTTCCCCACCGCACTCTCTCTTTCCTCCCTCCACTGCACTTGCACGAACTCGATGTCACCTGGCCTAGTAAGATCGTTGTCTCTGTCTTCCCTCTGTTCCAACCTTGAAACACTTGCGTATAGGCGCGTTATAAATGCCATATCATATCATACCTGATTGGCTGGCACCCCCAACCAGGGTGCTAATACACATTCAACTCTTTGTCAAGTCACTTAGAATATGAAAGTTTCATTGAAATACAATTTGGATATTTTTAAATGTATTAATTTAAAAAATGTTCAATTAAGCATCTAAACATTACCATTCACTAAAATTAAAAGGCATCACATCAGTGCTTTGTTGTTTCCACTAATGTGATTAGCGTTATTGCTTTGCATTACACTAAATACTAGCATTGATTTCTAATTGCTATTTTTATTCCTCTCAATAAAACATCCTTGCTAGTTGCTACAAAATCCAACCTTAGCTGCTTCTAAAATCTAAAATATTTCTCAACATGTATTGCATCTACAAAATGTGTGTTGTGATCAGTTCAGATTCCCATACCTGGTAATCCTAATAATATGACCATGAAAATTGTTAAAATATTTTGTGTAGGTATTGCATTAGTTGTCTCGCAGCTCCTTAACACTTGTAAAAATGTATAAGGGCTCTTTGATTCAAATTTATGAAACCAGAATATTTTTGAACTTTGCTTTTCATAGCTCCCTACTGGTGGCTTTATTTTTCAAGACTCTCCCGTTGTAAACGAGCAAATTTCAAAACCTTTTAGGCTTTACCTTTCAAGGTCTTTATAATAAAAATTAGAAGTTAAAAGATGAGACCGGAGTTCTTCCTCTAACTGCTGTAAACTTCAATTAATCTCAGCTGCATTTAGGACCTCTCTACCTGCCAGGGCTTTGTGGAATCCAGGGTCTTATTTTATTCTTTCATTTTAACCGGGTCTGTTCTGTGACTTATGTATGGTTACTGTTTTATTGTGGTGGACGTGTTTGGCCTATTCGATTAAAAACATATTTCTAGTCTTTAAATTTTGATTTAGATTATAGCATGTTCACTTCGTACAATGTTTATTTAAAACAAATTGCTTATCTGTATTATTTTGATTTGTGATACCTTATCGTGAAAAGGTTGAATGCTGGATTCAAAAATCTTTAACTAGGGTAACTTCAACAGTGGTGCTTCATGGGCTATTTTATTTATTTATTTATTTTTAAATTTAAATAAACAAATTAAAAGAAATCGGGCTTGCCAGTGCAACTTTTAAGTTGTGTAGTTATTCTAAAGCGCTTACCTAAATGCAAATCTACATGACAACTTTTGCCTTTTTCAATTCATTACAAATCTTCTATGTATTTGTTTGAAATGTGTGCAGTGTTTACATACCACTGCGCGTTTTGTTTATAGTTAGGCTGTGGCCTTAGATTCTGTGAGTCAGGGTGAGAAACCAACGATTGTTGCTGGCCTCGTCTTTTATATTTGCATGTGTAATATTACTACCACTAAGTGTTATGAAAAGTGCTAATTCTATTAACCCGGTTTCCCCAAGGCATAATGTATCTAAAGGGCTTGAATTCATTTGTGTGAAATACGCACAAGATCACACACAAGACTTTATTCAGTCACCACCCAGATACTTCTACACCTCTTTGCTTTGTCACAGGTTGGTATGTAGGGGCATCAATGGCTTGTATTTATCACAAGAATAGACTAATTCATGACAATCCCTTCATGAAGGCGTCAGGTTACTGACTAGTATTCAAGGAAATTGATCAGGTCTTTGTGACTCATCAGGGGAACCAATAGACGCAGAGTATACCATTGGAGAAGGTAGGCTGTGAGTTCCTGATTTTGAAACCTAATGTTTAGCTTTACAACAATAATACGTCTCACAATGGTTCAGCTTGCTTGATAGGCTGGAATTTAATATATTGCATGATGCCTTATCCCCATGTAAACCATGGCAGCAGATACTTAGGAAGATTACACAGAGCCCATTTTTGATACACTTAGGCGAGAAGTTATGGGTGAGATGCTATAGGAAGTTGCACCTGACCATTCTTGTCAAGATGTGCGTCCCGTGGACGCTGCGTACCTGTACTTCCTGAAGGCTTGCATGCCGGGGTCGCCAGGACGTTGATTGTAGAACGAAAGATGACAGGGTAACGCCAAGAACCGGCCCAGGTCCTGTCCTGATTTGCAGGATTGAAAATGGGTCCGATTCCTGACGCCACGGATGGACACTTCCCTGTATTTATGTGGCACCAGAACAGTGCAAGCACTGGCAGGGAAGGTCGGTAGATGTTAACAGAAGGCTTGAGTGCGTTGCTTGCTGATTTTGCAGAAGACCCTCTCGATGATGGTGGAAGAAAGCAGCCGAGGCGATAGTAATGGCAGTAACTGCAGGCAGCAGAGAAGGCAGAGTAGAGGCACCTTGGAGGCACTGGCACCCAAACACAAGGCAGTGAATTAATTCGGGCAAGGAAAGGAGGGCAGGCAGGGAGAGAGGTAGGGCGGCAAGAAAGGGACAAGGGGAGCCCCGGACCAGGACCAGACTAAGCCCAACCCAGGGAAGCCAGACCCCCAACCAGAGGAACCAGACCAACAGGGCAGGACAGGGCAGGGCCAACAGGAAGGGGAACAAAGGGAGGCAATCGGAGTCACCAAGAAAGGACAAGGAATTCCAGAGGCGAGCGGGAGGTCAGGACCAAACCGCGTTGAGACGCGGCGAGTACAAGACCAGGAAGCTCTTTATAGAGACTCGGCATGGAAGCGAGGCTTGACCCGCAATCCGAGTCGGCGCATGCGTGGAGTCGTGGCATTCATGGAAACGAGGCTTGAACCACAAGCCCGTTCCCTGCCGTTTCCGCGTATGAATGCATGCACCCCGACTCGCCCGGAGCTGGCACGCACCCCAAGTAAGTGAGGACCCGGGAGAATGCACCTTCGGCCAAGACGATACCGCGGGTACAGCCGCCGGGCATCTCCTCGCGGGCGAGGATACGGCCGTCCTTGTTCCCGGGTGAGTGTCCTAACACCTCTCTATGCCAAACCGTGTCCTATGATATTTTAGAATGTCTGCAGATGGGAACAGTGGACCTACACCTGCCTGAGGGGAGGCTAGTTACTTGCATTATTCCTATTTACACATACCAGCAAATTCATGACTTTTCAGGGGATGCACACACAACGGGTCCCAAAAATAACATCTTGCAATTCCCCGGGGGTGACTTTTCCATAGTGGCGACAGGGCGTCAACCCACCACCCATTATTAAGCTAAACCATCCCAGTGAAAATACTGAATGGTCCTGGGCTGGCTTTACACTGTACAGGGAGAGATTGTTTCCCTTTGACAGTTGTAGTAACCTTGTGGACATGTCCAATGGGCCATGCACGTCTGAGGGCTTTTTGCTTCTTCTGCTTGCATGGCCCTTTGGGGATGGAGACTCTGGTGCTGCAGGGCTGAATATGAATAGGGTTGCTCCGGCTTCACCATGTATTTGCAGAAGTGCTGCATGTGAGCCGGTGGACCTTTGTGGCATGCACCGTAAAGTTAAGCAAAGGCCAGACCGGGGCTGCAGCAATATGTATGCATAGATGTTTGTTTGTGTGTTAGAATGCATGATTGTATTGATGCAAGTGTGAAGGAGCTAGTATATTCCCCCACCCCCAGGGGGAGCCTTTCCCATGATGTCGGGGAGGTGAGGCCACTACCCCTGGGGGTGGTACACAGCGGGAGGATCTCTCTGGAGAGGAGGACGGACATCTAGGTTACAGCACTGACAAAGAACAGCACACACCCACACACTCTGGAATCTTTCTTCTGATAACCTTTGTTGACGATAAATCTATCTATTACTCCCTAGCGGAAGACCTTCATATTATGGAAACTACTGAGACGAAGAAGAGCTACGGGAACCCAAGTAATCCAAATACTGGGATGAATTGGCCTTGCTGAGTTAGAAACATGGGTCCCACGAAGCAGATGACAGACTTGTACGAGAGGCCCAGACCAGGCTGTCAACATGGTATAAAGAACGATGACGGACCTGCAGTTTAGTCGAGCCAGCCCCGGAGTAGCAGCAGACATGGAAGCTGTAGACCATGGGAGCCGTTGCACGGTCGAGACCAAAGAGCAGAGGACGCAGGTGGAAAGCCAAAGGCAGCTCTCCAGGACCCAAAGTTCACGTGTCCAGCAACATACAGACGAGGCAGTGGTAATAACCAGGTAAGAAGGGGGTTCCATCCTGGTACTGACACTGCAAGGAGCCAAACCACAACCACTGAAGCAAGCGGAAGATGAGCGCCAGTCTTGGGAAGTGCCTGTGCCCTACGCAACAGTTCCTGAAGTTAACGGGAGGTACGAGCGTCCCGGCAGGGACACAGGGAGTGCAGGAGGTTCTCCAGAGCATGCCACAAGGGTCAGTGAGCGGAGAAAAAGGGTCTGGGACCCTGAGAAACTGAGAGGAGATTTAAGAGGAGGTCTTCCTCATTGGGGTGGTCTGGCCAATACCACTGACCACCAGGGAAGGATCGGAAGAACTAGAAGAAGCCGCAATAAGAGTCCTCTTCCTCGTGTCAGTCCTTGACAGGAGAGTGCGCCAAGGGAGCTGACTAAAGAAGAGAATCAAGGGTCATGGGCCCAACGAGAAGTAATCTGCATTGTGAAAGTTCTTTCTCATGGCAGTACTGGGCAGAGGAGTGAGCCAGGTAGCTCAAGTAGAAGGAAGGGGGGGAAAAGAAGAAGAGCAGTAGGAAAAGGAACGTCCAATGGAAGGGAGTTATTTCCCCTGGTTTGTTATGTTTATATAGCGTCTTACATATCATTGGTATGACCTCAAAGCGCTGGTAGGTTGAGCACCCTCGGGAACCGCAGTTCAAGTCAGTAGAGAGTCATATGGTGCGTGGGTGCACCGGATATGTGTGCAGCTGGTGTGGTTGTTGCATGATAGCTGCTTCTTAGCGAAAGGTGTGGTGCTGAGGAAATCAGTTAGATGTGTTCAGTCTGGAGGGTGGACACCCAGACTGAGTTTCGGCTGTGTTGGGCCTGAGGAGACGCCTAAGCTAGCTGGAATGTACTCGGCTAGCTGTGTTTTATTAGGATGAGTTGTTCGTGGGGTCATGTTAATATGAGAACAGCTAGACTGAATTTATCACAGTGTTCTAGTTGAATGATGGTGTATAGGAGAGATTAAGCGTAGTAGTGTGATGTGGTGGTTATCAGTAAAGCGCTTGCAACCAGGCACGCGAGCAGGACAGGGGGTGCACATAGTGGCATACGCATATAAAGCGACAGGATGGATAGGGGTAAACCTGTGATACAGATAACCTTGGGATACAGGTACGTAGCATATGTAAAACTTTAACATAGTGACGCTATTAGGCACACTCAATGATGTTGGCCGCACTTTCTAAATTCAAATTGTAGCACAATCTAGATGCAGGATTCTATACAGTGACGCCATTAGGGCACACACAATGAAGTTGTGCGCACTTTCTAACTTCAAATTGTAACGGTCTAGATGTAGGATTCAACACAGTGAGGCTATTAGGGCACCACAATGATACTTGGGCACACTATCTACATGTGAAGCTCACCACAGTGAAATAATGTGGGCACATTCAATGATCTTGGGCACACCTAAATTCAACTTTATCACAGTGACGCTATTGGGCACACTCAGTTTTGTTGGGAGCCCAGTCTAGCTGCAAGGTTCAGTATAGTGATCATATTGGGGTACGAGTAATCGATTGACCTTAATATGTGACTGTACGATGTAACACAGTGTCATTTTTAAGTATGAGTGGTAGGGCTTTCTGGCGTGTAGTAATTGCTTCAGTCCCCACCCTTGCCACACTTTTGGTTGGTGCTGGTTGACGGCAGGCTATTGGCTTCTTGCTTCTTCCGCGGACACCTGCAGACACTTTCTGGAGCCGCCTCTAGTGGAGCCACCCTTTGCCTTGGGGGCAATATCCTTGGGGCTGCTGGGCAGAGGGCTGCCCTGGGTGGACCAGTTATGAACAGTTGGGTGTGGTGGAGGCACAGCCAATCGGGGGTGGGGGCGGGACGGGAGGCTGACGAGGAAGGGGAGCCGGGAGACTTCCCAACGCATGCTGGGCCTGGGGACACTTATACAAACGAATTAAGGCAGCAATGGGGTAGCGGGATGGCATGGGGGCTGGGGCACTAAATTACAGATTTCGACATAGAGGGGTCGTGGGACACAACTACACTCACCTGCTTCGGCAAAGGAAAGGGAGCCGGGTGGGGCGAGCGGGTTGTTGGGCTTGGTGTGGCGGAGGCACAGCCAATCGGGGGTGAGGGTGGGACGGGAGGCTGACGAGTAAAGGGAGCCGGGAGATTCCCAATGCACGCTGGGCCTGGGGGCGCTAATACAAATGAATTAAGGCAGCAATGGGGTCGTGGGATGGCGCAGGGCTGGGGCACTACTTATGGCTGGAAGAAGAGCTATTCCTGTTTTAATTTGTGCCTTTTTTGAATCCAATGCCAGGAGAAGGGAGTCATTATCCTGGCAACAGACTTTGGTTTGAAGCGTGAGAGACAGAGCTAGGATTTGAAACACGATGATGGACTCTTTAGTTATGGACATTCTGACCAGAACAACCCATTAGTATTTTAGTTGAGGCAGGGGAACCCCTCTAATCAGGGAAAGTTAGGTTTGCTTTCTTTTTCTATGGTAGGTCTATAGCAACCATCATGTCACCTCTGTGTCATTCTTCTCCTTCTGCACCCATAACGTAACTTAGGGTAAAACCCCAAGTTCCAAAAGAATTCAAATAAAATATTAAGAAAATTCGAAAAAGGTCTTGGATCCTGTAGTATTGTACCGATCTATTTGCACTGGGTGCACACAGTTCTGCTAGTAGAATACAGCTATGTCATATGGAATGTGATGGGACCTGAGGGTTCCAAGAACTACAGTTGGGAACACAGGATGGGAGAACCTTACTGCAAGGATGTCATCTATTTAGCTCCCTGCCCCTTTCTATATAACTAGCCCTGTAACTCTGTAACTATGTAATAAACGTACTCCTTTTTTATATATACTGGTCCCCTGTGCCTTACCTGAATCCAGATGTCTTCTTACCATCCCCAGCCCTTCACAAAATCCACTTGTTCTAAATACATCGACTTTACGAGACTAGATCTGTAGGGTGTAGTTATCCAAGACCCAGAATAATTACCATTCATCTTGTGTAACATGCTTCATACTGGAGACCAGTCTCTAAGCGTAGTACTGGGATTGGAACCTGTGTTGCTTGCCTTTGACTTGCTTCCATGACAAACATGTTGCCCTTGAGCTATCCCCCCCCCGGCCCAGTCATATCGGAGAATAACACAAATCTGATTTAACAGAAAAAATAAAGGCTGATGACCAGTAAGTGGCAGCATTCAAAACTTAGCACCGCCTCTTGGGTCATCCGACTCCACTGTACTCTATCTACTCGCATCCACGTTTGCATGTATGTGCCACATTCATTAGTACAAAGTGTCATACTAGATGATTTGTGGAAGATTGGTGTCTGGAATTCCAACTCTTTCCCCTCCTACCCTGAACCTTTCTTTGGATGTGTCTGACGCCTGGTAAGATGTATGTGGCAGCATTTACAATCACCATTTCACAAGCAAACATCTTGTCCTCCCCCATTCAGGCCTTTGACTATTTTATGTGGCCTTAAATGGCCAGGAAACTAGGGTCCAAGGCATGAACACCAGTAAGCAGAGTCTAAGCAGAATGTTGGTTTTCTTGGGGAAAGTGCTAACAACTGCTCCCTGATAGCAGAAGGTTCAGGCCGTTGGTGTATTTATGGAGCGATATCCACATTGGAGAAGTGTTTGCTCAGATAATTGCTATACATCACTGAATGTTTTTTCTTTTTCTTTTCTGAAGGCAAGGACAAGTTAGCAGGTGTTGGCAAGTCGTTAACACCTTTGTTGTCCAGTTTGATATCCAAGATGCAGCGAACTATCATGTGAGTAAACTGGTAGGAGAGCGATTAGAGGGTTTAATGCTGGAAAGCTACCATTGGTATAGTTTGGGAATGAAGACCAAGAGGTTCAAATGCCTTTTATTGGAAGTCTGCGGAGTAATCATCCTTTGTCACTGTTCAGTGGCTTGTGACGATTTGTCCACCCCTTTGCAGTTACCATAGGACTGGTTGAAATCTACCATACAACTGTGTTCAGTGTTACAAAGAAGCCATTGAGGATGTGTACATTAGCTCAGCCAACCTTTCATTCTTTTGGGATGTCGGGGCCATGCTGACTTCTTCAATTAAAGAAAAAGGAAGGAAAACTGCAAAATGCTTGTGTGTGTATGTATGTATGTATGTATGTATGTATGTATGTATGTATGTATGTGTGTATATATAATATATAATTTCTGAGGCTTTTGGTTTTGCTTTAGATCACATGCTATGCATAGGCCAACATCTAGTGGTAGCCGTGGAAGAGTATTCCATTTTTTGTTTTCAAAACTCAAAGGGACGTCGACCTGGCATGCCAGTAATACTATCCCTAGTTACGTCTACTGTACTCATGTTCCTTAACGCGTCGAGGTCCCCCAGATAGTTTTTTTCCACCATCGTAGTTGGACGCATATCGCAGAGTGCCTTCTTGGCTGACGCCATTACTTAGTAAAAGTTTAATCTTGGTATTTCTTTCTGTCCTTTTGACAACTGTTTACCGTGAGATCTCCGGCAATGGCTTCGAGGATCAGTCCATTCATCGACAACAGCGACTCTTCTCGACTATCCTTTGTCTACGGCCTTTCAAGGCCCTCCTCCCTGCACAGTACGGAGAGCGAGGGGAGGTTCATATTCCAGTCTCACAAAGTGAATGTATATTAACTTTACTCCAATTTATTTTGCTAGGCTGCCATCCTTATATGTCATAGAGAACACTGCTTTTAAATGTTGTTCTTCCTGTAACTGGAAGAATTTGCACTGTGTGCGCAACCTTGGTCTCCCAAAGGACCATGCCGAAGAACAGTGCATGTCTTGCAAACTGTTCAGGCCAAAAATGTTAGGGCCGCAAGACTAAACAATGAGGCCGCCATGGACGTCGAGTGAGCCTCCAGCGATGGCAGCATCGACGTCCTAAGTGACGCCGAGGGTGACCGGGATCCATTTGGATTCCTGCGTGCAAGCCTCTGACCCAAACAGGCACGCCCGCGTTTCTGTTAAGCCGACGACACCTGGCGGTTCAAGCACTCCAAGTCACATCACACCAAGCACATCCCCCATGTCCGAAAGCCGCCCACGTCGTCGACTGATACGCCACACAGCGACGTCGAGGGGGAAGGTCCAAATATTCCCTGTCCCCATTGCGGTTGCGATCACCATACGACGGGCAATTTCCGACACATGCCTAAATCTGGCAAGTCCTCGGGTGCCGACGACCAGGCGTCGAAAGACACGTCGATGACCTTGGTGGTGAAAAAGCTCCAAAAGCTCAAAATGTAGCCAGTTAAATAAAAAAATACATTGCCGACACCCTACTAAAGACCAGAACGTTGAAAAATCTAAAATCTTTGACGCACCAGGTTAAAAAGTTACATGCTACTAAAAGCAGGGATTACACTAGGACACCCTTTCAGGAGCTGTGCATCATAAGAAGACCCCTGCCCTAGAACCTCCACCTACTCCCTCTGTTGCCTAGCTCCTCCCAATGGACCACAGAACAATTTGATGGGGTCATGAGGAGAATGTCCAGTTCCTCCACAACCTTCAGGGGACCCCACAGAGCATGGCAGCAGTCACTAAAAGAGGGGCAGCAGACACTCAGCCCGCTGCCAAAAAAAGCCCACCTGGACAGCGTACCACCTCATCACATCAGGACCTGTGTCGGGACACTTATTATAGCACTCAAGGCGCACAGGACCCTTGCTCCTACACAGACCCAGAGGACCAAGGGGACAAGGGGTACTTGGACCAATATTATGAGGACGTTTACGTCATGCAGTCCCCAGATGACAACGCACAACAGGTGGCTGACTCCCCGGTAGATATCCAACTGCAATATAATGACCTGCTCCTAAAGGCCGCTGAACACTTCAAAATAGACTCTCAAGTCGACAGACTACGTGGAGGACATCCTTGGGGATAATCGGCAACTCAATTTATCCCCCTGTTATAATCTGCCCAGAGACGAATTCAGCCCTCTCTGCTTACACCCAATTTGACACGGGCAGTCAACCTGCGCATTGAAAATGTGTTTATACCGGCCATCTCAGACCCTTTATACATTTGTGGGCAGCTAAAATCCGACTCTATAGTAGTTGCCACTACAAGAAAAAGAGCGGGAACCCCTCTGGCCTCTACTGAAGTCCCTCCTGACAAGAGGAGTAAAAATATCTACACCCTGGGCAGGAAGGAAGCTTCCTCTGCAGCGTATCAAACCAGAATAGCTAATAACACAATGCAAATAGCCAGCTATAATTGCCACAAGTGGGACGAGATCGCACAACAAATGGACTCCGTCCCAGAGCCCCTAAAAACACAGCGCTCACTCACCGTTGCTGAGGGGGAACAGGTAGCCAGTTGCATCCTTAAAAATAACTGACGCAGAAGACAATGCAGGAAGAATCGTGGCAGAAGGCACACTAATAAAACGCCACGCATGGCTCAGTCAATCTGGCTTTAAACTAGAAACCCAGACTTCCCTCTTAAAGCGTTGGGTTCAATGGGCATGTTTATTTGGCAAAGCAGTGGAGGATGCAAGTAAAAGCGCAAAAGGGGAATATGATACACTCAAATCCCTTGGACAACTCACTAACAACAAACCCTTTTGGGCAGAGAGGGTGCTCAAACACTCGCCGGTTTAGAGGACAGACCTCCGAGCAGTAGTTTAATTACAACCAGGGTGGGTAAGGTGCATGCTGGGGTTCTTCACAAGGGCAGTCCTCTCAACCGGGTTTTCAAAGAGGCCAAAGAAGGTCTAGGAGTAGGGTCAGATCCTTCGCCTCAAGAGGGGGCTCAACCCCTCCTAAGCAATGACTACCCACTACAGGTTCCCTCCCATGCCACTCCAGTAGGTCATATTTCATATTTACCCACGCATGGGAGGGGATCACTTCGGACAAGTGGGTACTTTCCATCGTGGCAGGGGGGTATTGCATAGAGCTAATTCAAACACCAGCCAAACACCCGCCAAGACAAAGACGCACTTCATAGGAAGAACAACGCATCCTGTTGGAAGAGTTCAAAGCACTGCTACCAAAGACGCAATAGAAATCGTCCCGGCAAACCAGGTTAACAAGGATATTTATTTAATGTACTTCCTTGTGCCGAGAAAGATCTAGCAATGCGCCCTGTCCTAGACCTTTGCCCTACAAACATATATGTCAAGCCACAAATATTCTGCATGACGATGCTACAGGAAGTAATCCATGCGCTGAAACGGAAGGACTATATGGCAACCTTGGATATAAAGGATGCATACTTTCATATTTCAATGTTCCAAGCACACAGAAGATTCTTGCGCTTCAATATAGCTGACCAACACTACCAATTCAAGGTGCTACCCTTCGCATAGCCTGCGCTCCAAGGGTATTCACCAAGGTACTAATGGTAGTAGCAACATATCTACGCAGAGAATCAATCCCTGTGTAACCTTATCGGGACGACTGAGAAATTCCCAGAGAACAATCTCCTGTTCCAATTGGGATTCTCAATCAGCGAGAAAAAATCAAGTCTTGTTCCACGCCAGACAAAACAGTTATTAGAAGCTGACATAAAGATAGAGGAGTGTCTAGTGTTTCCATCAAACAAGAGTGCAATACATACTGCTGCAAATACCTCAGTATCTAGCCGGTCGCCAAATAACCGTACGCAAAGCAATGCGTTTGCTCGGGATGATGGCTTCATGCATTTACCTGGTTCTGCACGCACGGCTGCGCATGCGTCCAATGCAAGAGTGGTTAGCGAGTGGTCTCAGGCAAGCGGTCAATGGGACGACCTTGGGGTTATTTTGCTATCCCTAGTTCAAGCGCTACGTTTGTGGACAAAGGCGAACCTGTTAAAGGGAAAACCCTTTCACAACCCTACAGTGCAAGCAGTTGTCGCAACAGAAGCATCATTCACCGGGTGGGGAGCCCATTACCTTCACCACACAGCGCACGGCCTGTGGACACAGACCACAGCCCAAAAGCAGATAAACCTGTTGGAACTGCTTGCAGTGCTCAAAGCCCTACAAGCATTCCAAATGCACTGGTCAGGTTAGATGGTGCAGGTCCTCATAGACGGCACCACTGCGATGTTTTACATTTTAAAAAAGCAGGGGACGCACACTCAGTCTGTCCAGTCTATGTTAAGTGGGCACTCAAGTGGGGCATGTTCCTAATGTCGCAACATGTTCCAGGGGAACTCAATTCTCTGGCAGTCTCATTAAGCAAAGATTCTCTACCCGAAGAGCACGAGTGGCAGCACGACACAAACCTCTTAAACGATATCTTCTCCCTATGGGGTTATCCCCCTTTAAGACTTGTTCACCACAAGCCAAAACATGCAATGCCCAGACTTTGCATCCAGGTTTCCCCCAACACAGGTTCAATGGGAACGCCCTGTGGATGAACTGGTCAGGGAAATTTACCTACGCTTTTGCCCCAACACCGCTACTGAGCAAACTGGTGAACAAGATGCACCAGGAACAAGTGACACTAATCCCAGTTGCTCCTGTGTGGGCGAGATTACATTGCTGCGCAAACTGGCTATGTGTGATCCAATCAAACTCCTGTGCCCCTACAACCTGCTCACCCCTGTCATTAAGGCATTAATGGAGGGAGTAAAAAGACTTCACCCTCCCATTTCAAACCCGCCTCCAGGGTGGGACCTAAATGTGATACTTGCAAAGCTCATAGCCCCCCCCCCCTTGAGCCAATGCAGAAATCCAGCCTTCAACACCTTACATATAAAATTGCTTTTCTGGTGGCTATCGCCTCCACAAGAAGAGTCGGTGAACTACAAGCTTTGTCAGTGCAAGACCCTTTCTTTGTTATCCACAAAGACAAACTGGTGCTAAGAATACACCTTAGGTGTTCACCTATGCCATGTCAACCAATACATTGAACTACCAACTTTCTTTCAAAACCCTTCAAGCACAGCAGAAAAAAAACTCCAGGTCCTTTACTATGTAAACAAAACAAGACAACTGTTTGTCTCCATGGCACCTGGCAGGGAAGGTGATCACGTTTCAAAGAATGCCATCTCCAGTGAAGTGAAATGCATACAACTCTGCTACTCTCTATCAAACAAGACTCTGCCTTTCACACCAAGAGCTCACTCTAACAGTGGTACAGGAGCTACTCTGGCATTCATTGCAAACGTCCCGCTGGACACCGTTTGCAAAGCAGCTACATGGAGCTCCATACATACTTTACTCAGCATTACTGCATTGACACACTCTAAAGCAGATGCACAGGTGGGACAGGCAGTGCTAAAACATCTGTTTGCTGCTGTACCTTCTCGTAACCCACCACCTTCTCCAGACGCTGCTCGCTAAGCTATGCATAGCATGTGATCTAAGCAGATCTACAAGCCTCAGAAGGGATACATTGCTCACCGTAATCCTATTTCTGATGCTTGAATCTGCTTAGATTCACATGCGCCCACCCTTCCTCCCCTGTTGAGCAGAAGGTGCATAGATATTTCTCTGGCTTTATCTGCTCTCATCTGCTTCATCACATCTGTGCTCACTCTACACTTCATGCTACCTCATGTCAGAAACAAAACAATCTGGGGGACCTTGACGCGTGAAGGACCATGGGTACAGTAGATGTCGCAGTAGGAATAGTATTACTGGCACGCACTGTTGACGTCCTGTTTAAAAAAATAGAAAATGTAATACTCCACGGCTACCACTAGATGTCGGCCTATGCATAGCAGGTGAATCCAAGCAGATACAAGCATCAGAAATATGATTACAGTGAGTAATGTATCATGTATATTATATGGATAGTGCGGGAAAAGCCTTGCTTACCTGCTGGTCAGGGCTACGTGATGGGTAACAGGCGGTTTATATAATGGACTAGCTGAGCAAAAACTGTAAGCAAGGCAGAGTTGCACGTAAAAATCTAGCATTTGGAGGGAGGTGTAAGTGGCGTGTTGAATTCTGAGCAAAGTGGCCAGAAATTCGCTCTGGTACATGTGATGGGATCTATTTGTGGGCTAAGTCCTAGGAGAAGATGGTATGCAGTCATCCTTGTGCATTGGTGGGGTGGGTCGGTGTGGGGAGGGCATATTAAGTCTAGTAAGATAGAACAGGTACATTTAAGGTTGATCCAAAGCAGCACATCGGTGGCATGGTTCACACAGCATGAACCATGAAGGTGACACTAATCCTCATTGAGTACTTGTGATAAAGGCAGGAGCCCTGACATTGTATTTTAGACCAGAAGCAGGTATGGATTTTTGTCCCTTGTCAAACACACATTTTACACCAAGCCTGGCTTTTAATGTTTTGGTTTTGTGCGGGTATAATGAACCATGTCCTATGCACTTAGTTTAGCATTTAGACCGATTGTAGTTTGCAAAATACGACAGTGTGTTTTCCTGCTTCTTAAACAGTAGTAAGGCTTGTTTTTTTCAAATGCTTGACACAGCTATAGAACACTATTTATGGTCTTTCCTTCTCCCTTCTGGCAGGTCATTCTTTCAGCCCAAGCCTGGGGCTGATGGAAAAAAAGAGAGGGATCAGAAGGCGGTGACTGTGAAAAGTCCCAAAACCGAGGAGGCCAGAAGGTACCTATCGGCTGTCCTATTCTCACCTATTCATCCTCCACCCCTTGCCACCAAGCAGCTCTGTGCCGCCTTCCACCATTTCTTTATCTCTGGACAAAGTGAGAGCTGGGAATTAGCCTTTGCAAAGCATGTGCACTTCTGATTGTTTACTTGTAGTAATGCAGAGATTTCTCCTGCAATCCGCCGCTCACATTCTTTACATAGTTGTAATTGCTTACTGTTTCTCTTAGCGGGTGTGGTTGGGCTTGCCTGATTTAGACACCTGCTTCTGTTTGCACACACATACACTTTCCAGCCCCCACACGGATGGCACTATGATCACTCCAAATATCAGACGGTTCAAGGGTTTTTATTGAAATATCAGTGGGCCACATGGCTGTCCCTTTCTTACACCTCCCTAGCCAAGATGTCCTAAGGCACCGGTTAGTATATTGTGATTGTTTCACCCTCAGTATGCTAATCGCTAACTGAACTGAGATGTTAAACTAAGGCCACTTGGCCTTATTTCACTAACCTCCCACAGGGACTAAACTAGCCAGTTATCTAGAGGGATGTGGGATTTGTACCTTGCAGACTCCCTGCTTGGTTCAGGCTTCATCTCACGATCTCCTTTCCTTCTCTTCTCTACTACACTGCTCCTTTCAATCCACCTGCCACTATTATACTCCTCCTCTGTCCCTCCTACCTTCTTGTCCTCGCTTCCACCCTTTGCTGTTATTCCGCCCTCTTTCTTACTACTCCTTCCACTGTATTACTCAATCCGCCCTCCTACCCTTGCCTACGCCCACCCCGCCGGATTTTCGCTCCCATTCAACGCAGTACCACTTTCACTCATTAGTTAATAACCTCCCCTTCTCCAGAAATCGCCACTGCCCTATGCTGCTCCTTCCTCCTGCTGGTCTTTTCATTTTTCTCCTCCCTCCTCCTCTGACCGCATCAGAATAACCCACACTTCCTGCGTCCCTTTTTTTTATCACCCTCCCACCTCGCAGGGTTGGTTCTCTGTCCCTGGCCAATTCGGCCCGGTCCTCCTCATCCGGGATGTTGTGAGGACCGGCAAAGTTGCACGTAGTGGTGAAAGCCCCGCCCAATTCCTCCCCATGGCCACACCCTGGAACAGTAATGGCGGCCTGGAATGTTGAATGTCCTTGTTCTTGTTAGGGGGCTCGGTTCCTGGTGCTCTGTACTCCCAAACATCTCTGCTGGACTACGAGCCCTATTGTTGGATCAAAAGTACTAAGCTGGGACTGTAGCATTCGGCCCTTGTGATTTGTATATTTTCATTTACCAGCTCTGCAACATTTCATTGAGCCATAATCCGGTTTGATTTTGATGTGCCCAGGAGAGTCCCTAGGTCTCTAACCAGTATGCTGTTTTGTCGTGTATATTGTAACACAACTGTGAGCGCAGTACTAGCAGTGTACAGAATTTTAGTTGGATTATACCTGGTACCTGGCAGGTAACTTAAAAGCCTTCTTTTAAAATCCAGCACAGGGTCTGTGAACTACGGCCACATCTGTCCCGCCGTGTGTGTGTGTGAATGTGAATGTGATGCAAACGCAGACATGCAGGGAGATTTTTTCAACTTCACCGATTGTCAGATAGGCAAGGAAATCCACCTTGAATGGTCAACTGATGATGCCGATGTAGCCTCATTCAGGATTTTTTTACTTGACCCTGTTGTGCTTTCTCTGAATTTAATTGGATAAGACTAATAGGAAAGCGTGTCTCTGGGTTTTTGCTGGGAATATGCATTCCCGCACAAAGGCTGGGATCTGACCTGTGGTGTTTGAATGTGGCGGACGTCAGTGATTGCGAGGTTGCCAAAATGTGTCGTGTCACGTGTTAAGTCCATTGAAAACTAAATCTACCCATGCATTCGAAGGAATGGTGGTGTATTCTGATTTGAACACTGCAGGATTTGTTGAAAAACTAGTTTCTGCTATACATTCATAATCGGTCACCCAACACACATTCTCTGCTTCTAATAAAATACCTGCATCCTCACAGTTGTTCATAAGCTAAGAGAAGCAGACCCTCACACTGTCCAAAACTGTGCTGCTTTTTTTCTTTGCCCTCCGCATCGAACACAACTTTCAATTTAGGCAACCCAAAGCTACCCTGATTTGCATGTTTAGTTGCTATGGGGTGTTACTCTAGGCACTATTCTATCACAACAAGACAGTCTCAAATGATAGGATTCAAAATGCACATGGGAAGTGTATATAATGCTGTAAATTAACTAGCATTTACATAAACTACTTTCCCACCTCATCCAGGATACCATCGAGAACTGGATCGGCAAGTGGCTTTATATGGTCAGAACACCTCACAATCAAACAGGATATTCTCCATATTCAACATGTTCTAGCACTCCTCATCCCCTGGCAAACAGTCTGGTTTACAGAGTTCAGTGGCGAACCGTCCCATAAATCCCCAGCAGTATTCGTGATCACACCCTCCTTGTATACAGTGCGTATGTTGTACACTGGGAACCTAATGCCCCCTCTCAATTTTATCCAGACACGCAAAATGAACTGCCCACCATCCTTTATTACAATTCCTGTGCACAAATCGCCATTATCTCCTCTTGCAGGGTAACTGCCTTTTAAAGTCACCTTGCCTCTGTTGTCCACAATGTACTGTCATTACCTCCTTTCAACAGTCCTCTTCCCAGGTGCAGATAATCTACTTATCTTCCACTACAGTATCTTCATGAGGACGGCCTTTAATGTGTCAAGGTCTAGTGGTTGAACCCCTAGTAAATATAGGGGCTTGCCTATTTGGCACCATAAATGTAGTCTCAGTAGAAGGGCCACCATCTTCAATCACGGTCACTGCAGCCAGTCTGAAGCTCGCATGGACACCTTACCCCATCACCTATTCTGAGCCTTTGTGTTGCCTGACCAATAAAAGGTGGGGTAGGGGAGGAAGACTGCTGGGTTGCTAGGCAAATTGCTGTCCCCCTTCCCTTTTAATAGCCACTGCTTACCTCCACTGATGGGTGATGCTTGTAGTCCCAGTTTTACCTTTGCACTGCTAAAGTTCAAGTGCTGTACTCTTATTTATCATCCCTTATTTTATTAAGGCTGCAGTTTCACGTCCATGAGATGGCATGGGCACTATTTCCTCCTTTCCTGAGCTTCACTATCCAAATCGGGGCTAAACCTGACTTCCCCAGCAATTCCCCTCTTGGCTCAGTCCCGTCCAGAGGGAAGTTATATTCCTTTAGCGTGCGGCAATGGCCCCAGATGTCTGAGCCCCTTTCTCCCCACTCCTCCATCCACACCGCACCTCTTCTGCATGTGCTTCTAACCAAACACAACCTGCACTCCATAGTACAAAACCTCTATACATGCTAATGAAAATAAAAGCCATTGTTTGGAGTATTGTTTTCAGCTTTATGCTAAGCAGATAATTCAGGCAATGCCTTTAATAGTTATTGATAGTAGCTGCTCACTTTCGCGCAAGTGCCTATGATACCCTTCGATGAATTCCCTTTGTCCATGTGATCTTCTAGCTCTAGGAAATCTGAGCGGCCGTTAAAAGAGAGGAATGGAGTGCAGTCGTCAACTGCCCCCTCAACCAAGAAATACTCGCGTGCGATAGAAAGTGACAGCTCAGAGGAGGAGCCGATGGAGGTGGAAGATAAAACTGAGCCAGCACCCAAGAAAAAAGAGTGTGCAAAGGAAAAGAGTGAGTCGCCAGCGAAAGATGCCCAGTCGCAGGAAAAGGGAACTTTGGAGAAGAGCAATGCACCATCCAAGCAGTCCAAGAAAGATGAATCGATGGAGACTGAAGGCAAAATGCAAGATAAGAGTCCAAATTTGACTCGAGTGGAGACACCAGCCAAAGATGGAAAGCAATTGTTAAAGGAGGAATCTGTGAAGACCCCACTTAAGAACATTATGAAGCAGGTAAGCATGCTGACCTTTCCTTACTTGAGGTTTCCTAGCAGTTTCTTTGCATCTTAAGTATTCCATTTTTTAAGCAAATGCTTGGTGATAAGGGGCTGTGTGTGGAGTAGGTGCAAAGGCCGAAGCTGGATTTCTGTGGGTACTACACAAAATCACCTATTGGTTAAAAGCTGCATTTACATGATTGTATGAATTTGAGTGTGTGTAACAAAGTTCTTTGTGTGGTGTAATCAATGTCCAGAATCCGTGTTTCCATTTTCTTTTAGGGGGGGGGTGCTAGTTGGTAAAAGAAAACAGAAGTTCTCCAAGATGTACACTGATTATGGCAATTGAACATGTACTTCTCTCAAAACGTATTTGCTTGCTGTGAAGACTGAATCTGCAACAATATGTCCTGTTATAACGCTAATAAACATCCCTCAGGCCCAGCAAAGTCACCAAAAATGTAGGTTTTTTGATTCCTTGCAGGTTTGGTACAGTATGTAGTGTACGCTGGTCTAGTAGGCTTTACTCTCCCTGCCCTTGTTTAATTCACCTCCCAGATATGCCATGCACATTTGTGCAATTCATGCATGGGGTCCAGCATTGTTAGATCAGTGTGACAAAGTGTTTCTTTGTTCTTTTTGATATTTATTTGAATTGACAATTTGTAATTGCCATCCTGGAATGTTCTGACATCCAGTCTCTTAAAGTTGCGTATGCAGCTTCTTGCCGTTTTCTCTGTTTATGTGAGCGTCCTGAGGCCTCAGGGGTGTGCGCGATCTATACAATTTTTTTAGTTTGTTATCTTGGTTCACTTAACCTATGTAAAAACAGTCTTATTGACATGGTTTTCTGTTACGTCATTTTAACAGTATCCCTTTATGTTCTACTTTAACTATTGCAATGCAACCGTTCTGTTGAGCTTGGCTACTTTAAATTTGGTAGCCCCATGTTTTGTAATTGAAGTTTGGATTCTTGTCTGCTATTATACATCGACTGGAGAGGGACAGTTTATTTATTTATTTTTTTTTTTTTTAAGATATTTGGGTTATCATAGTGAGTACTACTCTTTATACAAGAGGAATTCTCAATAACTCTGCTCCCTCAAATATGTTCTATTTCACAGGAGCCTTTGACTGCAGTAAAAACCCCACCTTCCGAGCCTTCCCGAGAAATAACCTCTCCTGCCAGTGACCGATCTGGAGAAAGCCCGCTATCTTCTGACCCGACGGTCCTATCACCATCTGGCATCCCCAAGCGAAGAACAGGTGAAGAATTGCATCTAGCAAATGAGCATTAAATCAGATTATGATGCCCACTCTGGGGAAACCTTCGAAGACTCCGTGGTTGAAAGCATCTAATGCTTGTAATTTCATTCCTTCATCAGCACGTAAGCAATTCCCTAAACGTAAACTGGACACTATGACCAATGGCAATGTTGGAGGAAGAGCAGACCCAGAGTCAAAAGAGGCCGACCTCAAGAGGCAGCGTAAGGAAACAGGTAACTGATCAACGTTTGTTAGCTTGTTTTGGTGGTGTCCCAGTTTAGTAAATGCCCTTCTAGCTCATGAGGTTAAAGCCAGTGTTTAGATCTTGCAGCTAATTTTACATAGTGGCCTGTCGCCCCTTTTGGAACTTATTAGTTGAAGATTCTATTTAGCAATTGTGTTGGAGTGGATTATTCAGTGTAGTTGCACTTTGTGAGCCTACAGCACTACTTTTCCCCCATGAGTGTAGTGATCTATTTTTTTACTTGAAGTACAAGTTGTCTCTGGGAGCCTGTGCTAGGGTTTGTGGAGTCCCTTTTCTCAATACTCAAATTCGCTGCCACAGGAATGGCATCTAACACTGTAGTGTGCAGCAACAGCAGAGGGCTGGTTTAAAGGGGTACGGAGGACGACTGCGGGTAAGAATTCTAGACCCATCAAGTTCAGAACAGAGCTCCAAATGAGTATTGGTACACATTTAGCTCATCCTGTTCCATTGTGCAGGCATGGTGCACTCCCAAAAAATGATAGATGTGAATGGTATTTGTAAGCAATCGGAAGGAGGAGACTGGCACAGGAGTGGTGCAATGGTTGGCATAAACATGTGTTCATCAAAAAAAGAAAAGGAAAAACCTCACTTTCCTCAATACCAAGAGGGGTTTCCCTGTCTCAACTAAATGAAGGATTCTGTCAGGATGTCTGTCCAAAGTAAGTAGTCCACCGCCTGTGTCCATAACCTATTTCTGTCCCTTACACTTTAACTAAAGCTGGTACCCCTGTTCTTGGTCCAGGAGAAGGGCTCCCATTGCCTGAGGGAATTACGCCCTCCCTCAGTTTATAGCTCTTTTACAAGATGTGACTTAAGGATCCAAATGGTGTGCAAACCAAAGTTCCAAAGGATACAAAGTTCTTAAAGAAAACAAATCGAAAAAATGAATCTTTTATCTTGGTCTGGCTCTGGCTTCTTCGAGTGCCAAGAGAATGTCTTTCCACATCTTGGCTTTTAACTACTTCTCAGGATACTGTAGATAGATGAGGTATTGTGCTTTTCTCTTTGCCATTATCCACAGATGCTTCACTTGAGCTACTACTACTCAGGATAGTTTCTTTTCATCAAGGCCTTGACTTCTGTTGTGGGCATGGGTCCCTGACTCATACTGGCTTCTTCTGTTCACCTGGGATCTTAGTCTGCCAGGTACTGTGATTGTGAAGATCTTGGAGGGCTTGATTAGACTTGTGGGTGTGGCTCCCAGACTCCCACTCGGTTCCTCTCCTATTATGTTCACCTGGGTTACTAGCTCGCCGGATACTGTGACTATGAAGATCCCCTTTGGGGCACATAACTTGCCACGGTTCCAGACCCTATTTTGTTTACTGTCACTGACCTCTACGGAAGGCTTACCGGTGAGCTTAGGTTGTCTGTGGGTGCTTCCTGGCTTCGCGGCCAGCGTCTGCTTGTTTTAAAGACTGTGGCGGCTCTGCAGCAATTCCCTGCTTCTGGTCTGCACGTCTCGGCCAGACCCTGTGTTTCAGCCTACTTGTCCAGATGGTTGCCCAGGAGTCTGCTTCTCTCCATCTTCGAACCACGGCAGACTGGTTAGGGGTGCCTCTCTGACAGGCAAATGATCTGCTCTCGGTGTCCCTGCTCCTCCAGAGAGTTTGAAATCTCCTGCTTGGAGGGTCTCTCTAGAAAGTCCTTCTCTTTGTGTTTGATTCAACTTGACACAAATTGACTAGTGTCTTTTGTACTGGCTCGGTAGGGTAATCCACATTGCTCCGCACTTCTTCCTCGTCCCAGTATTAGTCATGCCTGTTCTTTGTTCTTCCTCGTCTGTGTATCTTAGGGACGTGACATTCTCTATTCTTTAGATATACATGGAAGTGTGTGGGGTTATTGTGTCCTGTGCAAGATAACTGGGTAGGGGGGGACTATACCGCATTTTTCCCAAGTGTCGTCCCTCGTCCCATAGGGGGTTTCCCCTCCCCATGAGATCCACCTGCTGAGTACCAACTCCAGGGGGACTATAGGGTAGCGGCCTGGCCTCATGGTTAGGGGCTTCCCACATGGAAGCAGTGACGACATCCTGGGATTAATCGCACATTGCGGGAGGAAGTCACATGCTGGCTTTTGCTCCCATCTTGCATTAGAAAAGCACTTTTTGGGGGTTCTGCTGTCCCTTTTTATTGAACACCCTAAACGTTTTGCTTTTTCCATTCTTTATTTATTTTTTTACCCTTTGACCTAGTTTGTGGCCAGAGGGGCTCCCTGACGCAGCAAGACTTATGTATTTGGTCCCATACTATACTATATGCTCATGGGACAATGGCGCTTTTTTTAAGCACCCCGTTTTGGGCTATAGAGTGATTATAACGCCCTATTTTTGGGTGGAGGTAGGCGTTGGAACTAATTTAGTTTTGCCTTCACCAGGAGTGCCCACCGATTTACTGCATTAGTGGCCTAATGTACCTTTTATTTTTGCCATTGGGATATTGGTTCTTTTTTGAGTCCTGCTCAGCCATTTTGTATTTGGGCCGTCCCTTTTACTTCTACATCCCGTCTCTTCCTCAACACCTTCTGGACGGGAGCGGCGCACTCTGCACAGCAGGTTAATTCAAAGCTTTGCAGGGCACATGCGCGGGAAAGCCCACACACCAGTCCCTCCCTTGCGTACCTCTCCAAGGAGCAACAGAAGGAATCCTCTGCAGTGCTCAATCCTCTGCAGTGCTCTCTCCTGATCTGGTGGGGACAACTACATCACAGATCCTTCTCGAAGGCCTCATCTCAATAAGCCTCTGACTGGGCCTGCTTTGCTCGACACAGAAGCTGGTGCCCCTTCCCTGCCAGGAGCCTGAATACTCTGAGGAGAGCCAACCTGCGAATCTTCAACATATGACCCCGGGCAAGCTCTCAGGTTCAGTCGTCCCTCACCTGAGAAACTCCAGAGGTTGTGCTATGTCCATTACTCTGACTGCACCACAGAACTCACCTCGCTGGTCCATCTTCCGTGGCTGGCCCCCTCCTGTGTGTTCTCTTCAGCTTTTCTTCATACTGACCCCAGTCCCAGAAGCCTGACCTATGCCAGAGGACAGCCTGAGATCTCTGTCACTGACAACTGCTGCGCACAGCCCCCTCTCCTATTTGCTCATCCGGTTTTGAACCCTGACCCTGGAATCTTTATCTTAAATAATCCTCCTGTCCAAGGGTCGTGTGGTCCTTCTGCCTCGGTGTGAAGTCCAGGGGTGTTGCTAGTTCTGGAAAAGACCCGGGGCTACGCTGATGTTGGAACTGTCGGGACTGTGGGCTAGCTAGCCTTTTGGGTGTAGCACCTGAGATTCTATCCCGGGCTACAACCAAAAGACCCTGGGCTATAGCCTCCTTAGCCCCGCCCCTAGCAATGCCGCTGGTGAGGTCGCTGTGGCCCTCGGTTGCTGAACAACTTGCACAGCAACCACCTTTGTAAAAAAAAAAAAAAAAAAAAAAAAAAAAAAAAAAAAAAAATACGCCAAATGCATCCTGCAGTAAATGCTTACCCAGTTCCAGGGTATTGCCCTCCTGTGCTGCTGGTGGGCATTTTCCTCGTTTCTTTCTTCATCCCTGGGCCTCCCCTTCAAATCTCACCCTTGAGGGTCTCCCTCCAACAGAACTACAGGAACTGCTTCTTGGGGGCACTTCCACACCGAAGTAACTCACGCCAAAGACTGTCCTTATTTTCAATAGTAGTCCCTTTCGTCTGAGAACTTGCCTACCTGAATCTAAAAGCATTTTCTTGCTGTTTCTCTTAACAGAATGACTTTTCCATTGACTCTGAAAGAAACCATTTTTAAACGTGATACTTGCTACATTGTGTTGACTTTGTTTTTACAAGTCTTCATTACCCGTTTGTGTATTGTTTTCCTTGTTGACTTTTCATGATAAAGATTCGTTTTTTAAAACAAATAGTCTGTAGAACCTTTTGCTTGGTGTTCAACAAAGTTTATGCTGCACATGTGAATTACCCGAGTCCTACCCCAGCCCACCTTCTTTGAGTGGGGCCTGTGCTGTCCTGCCACAGCTGCCACTTGGAGAGCCTTTAGGGTGTCACTAGTGATGACTTCTGTCGGAAGATATATTTGAGGATCTTGACCACAGTGCCCTAGGAAAAATCTTCCTAGCAAGTTGTTCTCGGCACTTTGTGTTCACCGAGTCCTGAAACCAGTATCCAGAGTGGTGAAATATCCGTAAGAAACTTTAGACAAAAAGGTCTCCTTTTACCTTGCGAGCAATGCTATACAAAATGGAAATGTTGACTGTAGGTGCCCTGAAGAGATTTAAATGCATTGTCTCAGTACACACAATGTTTTCTGCAGAGAGGAATCCTTTGAGAGAAATCCTCCGAATCTACCTCTTCCCTTGCTCTCCTTTCCAACTTGCTAAAGAGACCCTCAGACTACATCAAATAGAGCTGGAGTACAACAAGACCCAAGTGGCTCAGCAGCAGAAGACCAGGGAAATTGAATGGAAGAAGCTCGCGCTGGAGCACCTCAAACTCGCAAAACCTAGAGAAGAGAAAGGGAGACACAAAGGCTAGAACAAGTGAAGGCTAGAGCAGACCGAGCCAATGAACGTGAACTGCAACTCAAGAGCAAGGCCAAGAACACCCTTCCCAACAATGCATGTGATGGTACGGGGGTGTTGGGGTCAAACGTTTCCCTCAGATCCCCAAGTGTTTTGTGAGTGAATGCAGTATTGTTATGGTGGAAATCCATTGCTAGAGCTGGTAGAATGGATGTCTTTATGACTGATGGGAAGTTTGCCTCGGAGTGCTTTAAAGCGCTTTCAGAACTGGAATGGAATTATGAGTGTATAAAAGCTAGATTGGTTGTGAAGTTTGGTAAGACTCCTTTCAATACCTTGAAGTTTAGGGAGCACAAAAAGAGTGCGACTTGCTCCACCTGGATGACTTCTTCCAAAAGACATGTATGACTGGACAGGTTACAAGGCAGATGCTTGGATGCGTTAAGACATTTGATCATGCACAAGTACATTTGCATGCTTGTTCCATAGAGCTTTCGGCACCTTGCTGACTCCAAGGAACTAGACTCAAAGTAGCTGGCACCGGTAACTGATCTCGTGGTGGTGGGGAGATCCTCAGAAGGACAAAGGGCACACGCCTTTCTTACACAATTATATATGTGGACACCAGTGCCGTGGTAACTGTTGGACTTTTTAGCCGGCAAATTCTAACATATTAGAAACTATACTTTGGCACAAAGGTCACTGCTGCATCAACTGTCCCCCAGCAATGAATAATCCATGACTTCATGATCTGCAGAGTAGATTTCTCGTCGGAGGTATTGCTGTCTGCTGAACATCTGGTGGTATTTGACGGACATAATGTCATAGGAAGAGCAAATTGGTTTGAACAGTGCAAGGTGATCAATGCACTCAACCGACAGTTTTTATTGAACTCCCTCACAAATGTTTGCCACTTAAAAAGCGTTTGAACATAAAAGTTACATGTTGGATTACTGCAGTGATGTAACAGTGCTGACATGAATTAATTGGCCTTTGGAGAGGGCAGCTTTGTAGTATTCTAGTTGGCGCCCCTTTTGATCCAACCTGCGGCAATCAGGAGAATGTGAAATGCATGCATGCTATGTTCTCGGATTTGTATTTGAATTGTGCTACTTGGCTGCGGGACACTTGCACGACAGTGCATATACTTTGGATCAGAAACCTGCAACACACATTTTGATATTGGTCCTTGTGTGCCTCAGTATCTCTTTTCTATCTCTGCAATTGAGAATCTTTCACGAATAGGATTGGCAAGTGTACTCCGGAGGCAGTGGTTTCATTGGTGCTCTTTCCACTGTAAAAACTTGGAAAGCTGGGTCATGCGTAGCTGCTGACGCAATGTTTCTCAAAATTAGTTAGATCTGTACCTTCTTCCCTTTCTGTCCAGCCCCACAACTGTAATGTTCCAGCAGCACGCTGTCCTGTCCACATCTTCATCCCACCTCTCATGGACTTTTGGCCGTGCCTGCACATTGTGTAATTTGGTTCCCAGAGGGACTACCTTGGCTTCCACCTCGGTGGGCTTTAATGCATCAATTGTCAATTGTTCCGAGAAGTGCCGTGTTTGCTATTTGGTGTCTGTTGAATGTTATTCTGCTGGCGCCGGCTGGCTCCCAATCTCTATGGGAGCCCAGTCGCGCCTCCCAAAACTGCACCGTAATGGCAGAACCTGTATGCACACCTACATATGTTTAACACCATGGATGGCTGCAAAGGGCTCTGCCTAAATGACGACAAAACTGAGATACTGATCTTGGGCTCCGACTCCACCCTAAAAAACCTGGTGCCAATTATCGCAATTTCAACATAGATGGTAACACAATCAAGGTGGCAACTGAGGTAAAAACACTAGGCTTTTACCTTGATTCCACTCTATCCCTCCAAAAAACTAGTTAATACATTGGCATCCTCTACAGCGTACACCTGTAAATTAATCGGGCCTGTAGACCTTACCTTTCCAAAACTAACTGCATCACGCTAGCTAACGCATTAGTAATGTCGAAGCTGGACTATTGTATTGCCCTCTATGCAGGAGCTAATAAAGCCATCATACATACAATTGCAAATCCTTCAAAACAATGCTCTCAGAGCAGCCCTTGACATACCCCGTAGAGCACACATTTCCAACATCAGGAAAGACTACCACTGGCTAAAAATCAGCGACAGAGTCCTTCTCAAAACACTATATCTCACCCACAAAGGGCTCAACAACACAGCACCCCCCTACATCTCGGCCAGACTGACTAGAAAATCGTCCAGCCACCACACCAGAGCTACTAACCACTTCCTGCTAGAAATCCCAAGATTTAGACGATCCAAAGCAGGTGGAGCAAGCTTCCCTGTTAGAGCTGCCCAGGCTTGGAATGCATTGCCCACTGCATTGAGAGCAAACCTATCCTATTCCAGCTTTAGAAGTAAGGTAAAAAAACTGGCTCTGGTCCAACGACAATTAATTTTCGCTGTACCTAACTGTCGTGATACTCCTGAAATGCGGTTCAAAGACTACTTTGCCTCTACCCTTCTACCTCTCTGTATACATGTACTCTTAACATTGTAATATTTTAGCTCTCATTTCAACTGCCTGTATTGACATGTATGCACTGTACTGATCCTCCGTATGTATGTAACCTAAGCTTAAGTAACCTTGTACCTGCTGCGCCTGGCTACCCCTGGGTTTTGTGCGCATTATCAAATAATAAACAAACAAACAAACAAAATTAGAGGAACTTCTCTGCCACGATTCTTCTGTAATTGGGTCCTTAACTCTACATTTCAAACACTTTAAAAAAAAAAAAACATTTTTTATCCAGCTTCATTTTCAATTTCAAATTCATTTTGCTAGCAAAATGGGAAAGCATATAATATAATCATAATACTTAAAATGAACAAATCTATATAGTAAAATAATTGTCCAAATAACCCCAACGAAATTAGTGTTTTGGGTCTGTCTCAGGGTGGAGAGGCCCAGCACCTACCGTTCTGACCTTTTTGTCTACAGCTGTCAAATCTCTTAAGCTCATCAGGGATATACACCCTAAAGTATCTGTTGTGACAACCTTTTGGTTCAAAGGAGAGCGAAATTGCGAAGGATTTGAGGCCTATGTTACATCTGTTCCGCATCCATTAGATATTCATATTTACGTTTCTAAATATTTAGTATACCTATCACAGGGTTCGACATTCAGATTCAAGAAGCCGGAGCTGCAAGTAACTCCTGTGTGTCGAAGATTTTCCTCTGACCAGGAGTGATTTACCTGACCCAGGAGCTATTGATGTCTCATAAGTGTTTTCTTAGGATAGTGTACGCATACAAAATTAGTGGAAAAAATAAATATGGAGTTATCAAAAGTGCTCAGAAAAACGGCTTTATGGAGATGAGGATGTCCCTCTATACACCCTGGAGTGTCTGTAAAATGGTGGAATTTGCTTTTATTTGCAATCTTTGATAAGCACCCAAAAATGCATGCACCACACGACAATGCATTCACTGTGCTTTCCCTCTTTCTGTTGCAATATTACTTTGTATTGCACTCCATTACGGACTATCTTTTTATTATGGTCTCATGCCTTGTTGCTTCGTGTTTTTTTCTCTCTCTCTCTCTCTCACTCCTCTCTCTCTCTCTCTCTCTCTCTCTCTCTCTCTCTCTCTCTCTCTCTCTCTCTCTCTCTCTCTCTCTCTCTCTCTCTCTCTCTCTCTCTCTCTCTCTCTCTCTCTCTCTCTCTCTCTCTCTCTCACTCACTCACTCACTCACTCACTCACTCACTCACTCACTCACTCACTCACTCTCTCTCTCTCTCTCTCTCTCTCTCTCTCTCTCTCTCTCTCTCTCTCTCTCTCTCTCTCTCTCTCTCTCTCTCTCTCTCTCTCTCTCTCTCTCTCTCTCTCTCTCTCTCTCTCTCTCTCTCTCCTCTCTCTCTCTCTCTCTCTCTCTCTCTCTCTCTCTCTCTCTCTCTCTCTCTCTCTCTCTCTCTCTCTCTCTCACTCTCTCACTCTCTCACTCTCTCACTCTCTCTCTCTCTCTCTCTCTCTCTCTCTCTCTCTCTCTCTCTCTCTCTCTCTCACTCTCTCACTCTCTCACTCTCTCACTCTCTCACTCTCTCACTCTCTCACTCTCTCACTCTCTCACTCTCTCACTCTCTCACTCTCTCACTCTCTCACTCTCTCACTCTCTCACTCTCTCACTCTCTCACTCTCTCACTCTCTCACTCTCTCACTCTCTCACTCTCTCACTCTCTCACTCTCTCACTCTCTCACTCTCTCACTCTCTCACTCTCTCACTCTCTCACTCTCTCACTCTCTCACTCTCTCACTCTCTCACTCTCTCACTCTCTCACTCTCACTCTCACTCTCACTCTCACTCTCACTCTCACTCTCACTCTCACTCTCACTCTCACTCTCACTCTCACTCTCACTCTCACTCTCACTCTCACTCTCACTCTCACTCTCACTCTCACTCTCACTCTCACTCTCACTCTCACTCTCACTCTCACTCTCACTCTCACTCTCACTCTCACTCTCACTCTCACTCTCACTCTCACTCTCACTCTCACTCTCACTCTCACTCTCACTCTCACTCTCACTCTCACTCTCACTCTCACTCTCACTCTCACTCTCACTCTCACTCATATATATATAGGACCAGGGTTTAAAATTAACTCTGGTTGCTCTTTTGGTTAAGACTAGAAAATGGGTTTATGGTGCAGGAGTTGAATATACTAGATGCCAGCATATTTACTGCAGGCGCTACATGACTTGAGCCAAAGTCTATTGCAGGGGTTAGTTGACCAACTAAAGGGCTCATATTTTAAGGATCTCAGGGGAACTAATGGTTGTTGTACATGCTAGAAGTCTAACCCTAGATACATGGATTATACAGTCCTCTGCATCAGGTACATTAACCCACTAAGCTAGTTCACTAGCTAATGAAATCTGTGCAAATTGGTTGATATCTCAGCCTGTAGCTACCGAAAAAAGGCTCCATATCAAACTGCACCAAAACATTAGTGGACCTATTTAGAAAAGACAACTGCCAATGTATTATGTGGGTTCTTTAAGGGGCCAGATACGGCATGCTTCTATGGGAGATGTTTTTTCAGAGCTGACAAGTTGTTGCACGGGGATTGCCCAAAATGTTGTTCCTCGTTTGACTTTTCTATTAACCTGTATTACACTGAATGCATATTTGATTGACGCGCAGAAGGAAAACGGCTGTACATTTTTTGGCCGTACTTTACAGCAGTTGGAATGTTATTTCAGAATGGAACACTCCTCTTCACACAATGACAAAGGCTAGACAACTTCTTTACTAACCCCGGTCTAATGCTACAGTGAAAGATCTCATTCTAGAAACTGTCCCGCTTTAATCACAGTCCTAGTTTGTAACTGGCATGATCTGTAACTCACGGCGCATTAAAATGTAAGAGGCAATGTGTAAGAGGAGATATTTGCAAGCATATCCTACACTGGTAATTTTGATCAGTCTTTATCCATTTAGAGCTATAGTTTGCTCATCAAACATTAACTAGAATCACAGTAAGGCTTCCTGCAGTATTTATTTGGATTACCTTGTATAACAGTTAATGATATCATTTTAGAGCCTTAAAGTGTTGCACAGCAATGTTAATTGGGCCTTCTAACAGAGAGGCCCTTGAATAAATGGTACTGTCACTCATTTTCCTTTAAGAAAATGAGTGCAACTGTTGGGTAGTAATTTGTAGAGTCCAACGTGTGTGGGACTTTACAAGACTTATCTCTTGTATTAGGTAACCCACCTTTTAATATAGGCCTGTAGTACAAAAGTTGATAGTGACTGAGCATCCAGAATAGTAACATTACATCAAAAGTTAGGATTCAGTTCAACAAGAGCAATAAAGGAGGTGAGTAAACTGAGTGGTGTCGTCTTCGGTCAGTATTGACACTTATTTGTGATCACCTTTACAATATTGAGTTTCAAGTAGGGAAAAGTTAGTCAGGTCAGAACATAATTGGTAAAGTGAGAAACCAGAAGGAGTCTCTGAGGTAGCCAGAGCACAGCCATCGCCTTTGGATATAGACCCTGGGGGTGGACCACTGCGGGTGGATCACCTGGGTAAGGGGTCCTCGGGAGTGGGACACCTGATGGCGATACACAGTATCCCCTCCCTGTAACACCTTTACCCCTTCCTACCCGGTAGGATATTTGCAAACTTAAGCTCCCCCTCCCCCCACCCCTTTCCCTTCACAAATACTTTCGCACGGACAGCCCGCTCTGGGAGAAAACGCTCACACCCGAGCATTGTACCCGACATGTCCCACTACTATGGTCAGGCTATTACTGGTAACCGCTCACACCTGACTTCCATTAAGCTTCCCCACACGGATAAAAGGCCGAGCACGAGAGCACACTGAGCGAGGCAAAGCACACAAATGAACAGCATTTTCCAGATGGCAGCTGAACGAGGGAAGAAGACTGCAAACCAAGAAGGCAAGGAGGCAGATACCCTTGACCTTCACAGCGTGAAATCGTTGCCATAATTCTACAGATTAAAAAGCGTAAAACGAGGAAACCAAACTGAAGAATCCTGCATTGTGTCGGAGATACCCGGGGCCTTCCTGCATGGCTGACCGAGTCGGGGAGGAGCAGCAGTCGCTGTGGTACCGTCCTTCGCTCCAGTATCCAAGCAGCGCCATAGAGATCAACCCAGCCGGTGGGTTGGGGAGACCGATGCAAGACCAGTCGGTGTTGAAGTCAAGGTTGCAAGCGGCAGCATTGTGTAAAGAGCTCAAGAACGAAGATTGGTAACGCGTGTGATGAAGTCGCGAGGAAATCTTAATTGCTGATGGATGTTTGAACTTTCACAGAGAAAGATACAATACCAGTGACAGTGTTCCGGTACCATGAGTGTGCTCAATCGAAGGGCTGTGTGAGGCATCCAGCCAAGAAGTGGCAGAAGCGAAAAGTAAAAGATGAGAAGGAGAAATTAAGTGAATCGAAGTGGTTCTATGACGGTTTAAGCAAAATCCATTGCACAATCGAAAGTCTTTGATTTTTGATACCAAGAGGAAAGCTTAGAAAGTGATATTACGTGGTCCGAGCCTGAGCGAGGGAGACCAGTTGTGAACATTGTGTTAAAAGGAGGTCCGAGTCTGAAGGAGGGAAATTTACGGTGAACAGTGGACCAGAGAACTTGTGAATGTGAAAATCCTGATAAGAAAGGCACTTTGGTGCTTGTTTGTCATGCCCTCTGCAATAAGACACTTGACTTTGGCAGAAGGCCCTGATAGCTATGGATTGAACTGTATCCTTGTGGCAGAGAAGCCAGTGTGTGTGCACAGCTAGAGCGTGCTGCCTTGTCCCGTGCTGAAAACGTGGGAAACGGGAAGCCAACTGATCAAGAAATTATATATCAGGATAGTTGAACACTTTCTTTTTGCATACATTGTTGTCCCACACCATTTGCATTTAGAAGTAAGGATTGGCAATAGGTTTATTAGTGTAGGCCCTTTTATTTTGACAGGGACTCCACTAGGACTGCGTTACTATTTGATGGTCGTAGCTTGCTCCCATCCTTTGATTTAAGGTAAAATAGGCGTTCAACCCAACCGTTTTAAGTTCAATAAACACCCTTCAACTGTGATAACGTGCCTTCCTTCCTTCCGAATGTTGTTTTGTGTGCCCGAGTGGTGAATGCAGTATGAATGAATGTGAGAGGGGATATATCGTGGGTGAATGGGGATGCACGTATGTATGAATGCATGTGTGTGTAAGGCCCTGGGAGACTGGGGATCACTAGAGCATGTTTGACACATCCTTTATTCACTTTGCATGTTTTACTTGTATTTTCGGGCAAAGCAAGTTCATGAGTGCCGTTACCTGGGTAGACTGGCATTTTGGTGCATTCAGTCTAGCCATTGCTTACTGTGGTATGACATTTATTACTCTGCATCTTTAAAAAAAGCAAGCGTGATAAGTAGTGTTACCGAGCTAGACTGTTTTGGTGTAGCGGCCTGTGTATTATTTTTTTCTTTTTTTTTTAAATTGTAGCGTGACCTTTTATTAACTGAGCATCTATGATGAATCAAGCATAAGTGTTTCATTGGGTCTAGACTGGCTTATGTTGGAACCAGTTTGGACACGTTATCATATTGTGACCCGTCACTTTTAATGGCCAAACAAACGGGAGTATGCTCTTACATAGGAGTACTGGCATGTATTGGCAGAGCCAGTTTTGTGCCCAGTGCCAGTGAAGATGCTATGAAAGAACATCTTAAAGCAAACATGAGTATGGTCTTGTATGGGAATACTAGCAGATGTTGGTGACACAGATTCATGTGTGCAGCAATGATATTACATTAAATGGTGGGGGCTTTTTAAGTCCTCTGGCACCCAGTATTACACTTAGATAATAAACATTAAGGGGGGGGTCTTGGGTATATTGAAAGAACCTTTTCCAGGTATTATACTCCAGCAAAGATAACATTATCAGGTGCACTCTCCTGTGTGCACGCATACCAGTCTAATAGGTTTCTTCTGTCGTAGTGGTAGCTGACTCATAGATACATTTATAACCAGGGAATTTTGGTGATACTAAATCCTGGTCAATGATTTAATTTTCAGACCTTGCTCATGCAGCATTTTGTCTTGTTTAACACAGCAACACCACAGATAACGGGTACTTCTGTGTCCATTGATCTATAGATGTTTCATACACTAGCTGTAACCTGCATTGGAGATTTCGGTTACCATGTTACAAGTACTTCATTATGTAGGTTTTATATAGACCCCACGTCAAATATGGAAAATTCCATTCCCCAAATGTGTGATCGTGGACAAATCACACCTCCCTCTGAACCTCGGTTCTTATATCTGGCTGAAATTAGAGCGTCCGGAAGCACGGGTGCTAGACACATCTGAAAAATCTGAAGGCCATTTGCCATCACTTCCTGTGATATCATCAGGGGGTCAAGGGTCATGTGATGTCCCGTCCGCTACCCCTGGCATTTTGGTGAAATTACATCAATGACAATTACATAGGGTGGTGTGTGCTGGACCCTCAAAAGAAAAGGTAAGTAAGACAAAAGTCATCGTACTACTCTTGCGAAAAGTAGTTCACCCAAGAGAATATATTTAAACATCAAGAGAAGTCCAAAAACACAAAAGGTGCTGTGTTTCACTATGCAAAAGGCAGATGCCTATGGAGTTTACCAGACTCCATTAAACAGTAAGAAACCATAAGTCCCAGTCAGAAAAACGCATGAGGGAGTGGAGGGGAAGTCTCACTCATTCAGGAGTAACCTTTTAAAAAGACCTGAGTCAAGCAAGAGTTGTGGGTCTCTAAGGATTAAGGGAATTGGCACAGAAATTAATCCCCCCTAACACTGTCTCTGCTTTCAAAAGCACAGTGTGTACCTTCGACTTCAGTCCTGCTTAAAACAGTCCAGAATACAATCAAACAAGCAATGGTAGCGTTGGAAGCCTTGAGACCAGAAGAACCACTCGAAGGTAATTAATGTGCTCAGAAGACCGGAGGTCCCTAGAGTTCTCGTCTATGATTTGGGTAGGAAGAACACTTGAAGGAAGTTCTTTCTTGATTCAGACGGTATGAGGGCACAACCTCTGGTACAAAGCAGAGGAGATTGAAGGGTCACTTTACCCTATGGAATCTCAAGTAATGCCCTGATGTGCATATAGCTTCCTTGCCGGCAAGACAGCGTGGCTGCTACATAAAAGGCAGCCATCCACGCATGTTTGGAGAACCCAAAGGCGCCTACGTTTTGAGATGGAGACTAACTTATGATCCATTTAGGAAGCCTACGTGGTAGTGTGGTCTCTGAGCAGTCCATTGAAGTGCCTTCCAAGCACTGGATCAGAAAGTGTGGAGCTCCTTTTGCCTGCATTGAGATGAGCCCCAATATCTGTTGGGTAGGTTTGACAGTAGTTGAGGGAGATACCAGTCCTCCCCAGACGAGAACTGAAGGACAGACGAGGCCTAGAGTGCAAACAAGAGTTTGAACCTCTTGTCCAGGATCTGATGGCAACAACTGGCCGGCCCATTTGCTGGAATATTGTGAGCAACTGAAATATTTCCTTGCTGCCTTCACAGCATACATGTTTTCCTGTGACAGGCCAAGCCCTGTCCAGTCCTGAGGGAACAGGCATCTAAGGAAAGGGCACACCCGCACCCTCTGAGACAGGAGACCCATCCTCTGAACGGGGCCCACCGAAGACCAACTATTCTCACAGTTCAGAGAACCAAATCCTGTTGGGCAGGGAGGAGCATTCAACAGGAGATGGCAGTTGGGAGTCAGTTTCAAATTGTGTAGACCCTTGATGATTCTGGGAATCGGGAGGGACGGGTGGGAAATGTATGCAACATACGATTCCCGCCTTGTCTTTCAACTTATCCGCGTGAGCATGAAGGCATCATCCCTGAACCCTCTGCAATGCCTACAAAAGGCATTTTCTGTTGCTCTGAGAGGAAGAGATTCACCATAGAAGAAATACATGTAGCAGAAATTGGACCTAGAATCTTCTGGGCAATCTCTTGCTCTTGAGTGGTATGCACGTTTCTGCTCATGAGTCCACTTGAGCGTTGGCTCCGCTGCCAAATGCAAAGCTACCTGAAAAATGTAAGTGTCCTGCCACTAGTGCCATGTCTCCAGCGCTAACCTGCAAAGATGATATAGAACCTGTTTGTGGAAGAAGCTAGCAAGGGCCCAGAGGTTGTGATCTTGTAGTGCTCTAGAGTTCCACCAACCCATCTGGGAAGAAACGCATGCCATGCTCTTGGTTGGCTAAGACCAAACAATGATTTGCCTCTTGGTAATGGTTTTTCTGATGTATTAATGCTTCTTTCTACCGATTCCTAATTTTTGATATTCTATCTCCAGCTGCCTTTGAAAAACCTTTCAGCCACAAGAGGGTGGAGTGTTTCTCAGCGTCTGCTCGGCGGTGTTGCCTGCCCAAATGCTGGACGGGATGTCTGGGCCAGTATATATAGTCACTGAACCCCATGTCATCAGGCGTGCCTTTATCCCTAGCTGTCAGCGACAGAGTGACCACAGAACAGATGAGGTGTACAAACTATCTTCCAGGAAAGGCAGGTTGTGAGGACAATAAGGAATCTGAGGTGGGGGATGAGGACTAATCCATTAGAAAGAGCATTACTGAGAAGAAAGTTATTTGTTGGCCTAATGGATTACTTCTTCCCACATAGTCCATATGTTAGACTCTCATATCTGGAGGAGAGAAGAGAGCGAGAACCACCACCTGCACCTGGAAACTCCAGAGGCGTGGGAGTGAGGCAGAGTTAAAAACTGCAGGAAGATGGATCTTCTGGGAGAAATAAAACTCTAGACACAACCTTGCTTAGGAAGCACTGTCTCAATCTCTCGCCTTCTCCTTAAACAACAAGAATGGAGGTTTAACAGTCAAAGCCTGGAGCCAATCGCCTGTCTTGTTGAAGTCATTGTTATCGAGTGATTTTCATGAAGGGGCGGGTGGTGGAGGATGGGGG